>NC_141695.1:966420235-967651485 GCF_964263255.1 Lissotriton vulgaris | reverse complement strand
TCTCCCCGGCCCAGCCTAGGGTTCGGAAAGCCGGGACTGGGGCTGGGACCGGGCCCGGGGATTGAGCCCCGTCCGGCAGGGCCCGGTGGTGCGGGAATACCCCTCCATCCTGCAAGCCGGCTAGGGGACCGTGGCCCCCGGAGGGAGGGAGGGTCCACCGGGGCCCAGGGGAGGCTCTCCCCGGCCTGGCCTAGGGTTCGGAAAGCCGGGACTGGGGCCGGGACCCGGCCCGGGGCTTGAGCCCCGTCCGGCAGGGCCTGTGGTGCGGGAATACCCCTCTGTCCTGCAAGCCGGCCGGGGGTCCGGGGCGCCCGGGACAGAGGGTCCACCGGGGGCTTAGGGGAGGCTCTCCCCGGCCTGGCCTAGGGTTTCAGAAAGCCGGGACTGGGGCCGGGGCCGGGCCCGGGGCTTGAGCCCCGTCCGGCAGGGCCCGGTGGTGTGGGAATATCCCTCCGTCCTGCAAGCCGGCCGGGGGTCTGGGGCACCCGGGACAGAGGGTCCACCGAGGCCCGGGGGAGGCTCTCCCCGGCCTGGCCTAGGGTTCGGAAAGCCGGGACTGGGGCAGGGCGTGGGCCGGGACCGGGGCTTAAGCCCCGTCCGGCAGGGCCCGGTGGTGCGGGAATACCCCTCCGTCCTGCGAGCCGGCTGGGGGGGGGGTCCGGGGCGCCCGGGACAGAGGGTCCATCAGGGCATGGGGTGGCCTGAAGCCCTGGAGCCCTACAGCCCCGGAGCCCTGTGGCTCTGCAGCCCCCGGAGCCCTGCAGCCACAGAGCCCTGCAGCTCCTGAGCCCTGTAGGCCCGGGGCAGGCAGATTGGCGTCATTTTGGTCCCGGCCATCTGGTCGCCCGCAATGCTTTCCTATGGGGCGACTAGATGGCCGGACTTCCCTGGAAGTCCGGATGAGGTGCCATTCGCCTCCCGGATCCCAGCCAGGGCTCCAGGAGGTCGGGCACATTTGCGCCCTGGGTCCCCTCTGTCACCTCGAGTGCACGGATTACAAGAAAGGGGGGTAATTTTCCTCCGGATTAGTAGGTGCAAGGGTATGCCCAAACACCCTCCCGGGGCAGGTGGTTCCCTGCTGGGGACCAGATGGGGGATGCCCGGGCAACACCTCCCAGGCATCCTGGGCTCCCTCCTCCGGCCCGCAGAGTGGCAAAGTACCCGGGACGGGCTCAATGGGCCCGGGCCCTTGTGTATATAATGCTTATAGGTCACTTTAACACTCATTTATTTTCATTTCAATCAATTTTTGACAGTTTGTGAACACTTTGATGCACTATTGATGTTTTTGGGCAGTCTTTTTTTGCTTCAATGTGTTAGAATTTCATTTTGGAGGTACACAGCACAGTTCAAATGTAGTTATGTAGCATTCAGGACACCACAATTACAGCTATATAGTTCCATAATGATTTTGATGTTATAACATTTTTGACCTCCATATGGGGGGAAAGCTGAACTTTACCCTGCTTGGAGTTCCATGACTTTCCGGACCTCGTCCCCCTGAAAATTAAAATAACAATTTTCCATTTTTTTTGTAAAGCTATTCATTCAATATCATTCATTATGTGCTTGGATTTCAATTCCGTTGCGGATGTTGTTCAGGACCGGTCACACCCGCCGCTAGCGGATTCTCCGACACACCGTTTATGCAAAGGCAGACTAGATTGGCAGATGCGTTGGGGATTAATAGACGCCTGGCGAGCACAGCACCGGGCGACCGCGATTACTCTTACTTCTCTAGTATGCATGAGCTGCATGTGCGCTTAGATGCAGTGCTTTGTTCCCCGGCAGTAATGCCCGCTATTGTTTGAATTGAATATTTAACTAGAATAATATCGGACCACAACCCACTCCTTGTTTCTATGGATTGAATGACTGGGATTTCGTGCGTCCCCACCTGGAAGTTGCATCCAGAAACATTAGCCGACCCGCTATTTCATGCCGCGGTAGAGGAGGGTATAACGCAGTATTTTGCTGAAACTGCTGGTATGACCGCGACAAGGGCGACAGAATGGGATGCATTTAAAGTGGTCGTCAGGGGCCTCTGCATTGGTAAAAATGCAGGAGTACGGAAAGTGCTCTTGGGGGATCTGGAGAAAGCAGAATCTAAGCTTCGAGAGGCAGAGAGGGTGAGACCTGGTCACCCCGAATTACAAGAAGAGGTTGGCACAGCTAGAGAGGCAGTAGCGGCTGAGGTAGAACGGTTGCGTAGCTTTGACCTTAAGGCATACACGATGAGTGTACATGCAGACGGCGACAAAGCGGGAACGCTATTGGCTTGGTTGGCCAACCCTGCAAAGAGGAGCTCCCCTGTTCTGGCTCTGAAAACGGGGGAGGGAGACACGGTTTATACTCAAAATGGAATCTTGCAAGGTTTTCATATCTACTATGAGGTACTTTATAAGAGCAACCTGGAGGTCGGTAATCCCGATGTAGATGCCTTTATGGACGACCTGACTCTGCCAGGGCTAGATGATGAACAAGCGAAAGACCTGGGTAGAGACATAGAACTGGGGGAAATTCGAGGAGCCATTAAATGCATGGCCCGCAATAAAACTCCAGGGTTAGATGGCTTACCCATAGAATTTTATGGGAAATATGTCGATCTACTAGCGCCGCGACTCCAGGAAGTCTATAAGGAGGCTAGGGAGGCAGGGCATTCGCCCTAATCGATGCGTGAAGCGTGAAGCGCTGGTGATCTCGCTGCTTAAACCAGGGAGAGCCAGTGACAACACGGCCTCATACAGACCGCTCTCGATGTTAACCACCGACTATAAGATACTGAGCAGCATACTGGCTGCCCGCTTACTACCTCATATTACCACATTGGTCCATGAGGACCAGGCTGTTTTTATACCAACACGAAACACCACTGTGAACGTCAGGAGGTTAGTGCGCTTAATGGAAGGTGACCAATTGGCGTGCACCTGGGGCAAGCCGCCACCTGGACCCTAAAGTATTTCCGGATTTTCCCCGATGTCAGGTACGCTCTATGAAGTACATAGAAATGCACCAGCTGGAATCTGGCATTCCTCATGCTCTTCCACGCTCGCCGCACTAATTGCTTCCAGGCCGTCTCAGGGATGTCCCTGCCTAAATCATCCTCCCATTTCCCTTTCAGTGCCTCTAATGGTGGAAGGCCCTCATTGAGCATTCTAGAGTACAAGCACGTGACTGCTTTAAAGGTCCCTGCTGCCATCATAGTGTACTGACAGGCAATGGAGGTCTTGGGTTCCATTAAACCTCCTTTCCAGTGTGCCTGTATCACTCTAGTCAATGCCATGTGCAATAGGAAATCTCCACCGGTACGTCAAACCTCTCTTGGAGGGCCTGATAAGGCAGCATTGTCCCATCTGCAAACAGATCACCTAAAACTTGCACCCCTGCGTCTTCCCAGTCCATTGGGAATTTGTGAGAGGAACTGCGTCTGGGCTGGGAGGTTGGGGGGAGGAGGGCAGTTGTAGTCGTTGGTGGATCAAGAACAGAGCTATGTTGCAGAAGGTTTTATTGAATTTGAGGCATTGATGTCGTGATCCTTTTATAAAGTCAATTGATGTATTGCTCCATTGTTGGGGGGTGCCTTTCTTTGTGGGATTTGTCTGCGGATGTGATGACAGCTATTGTATATTGTTTATGTCTGTCTTGAATAAAACCAATAAACTACATTTAAAAAACAAATACAAAATTAATATCTCTAGAACCACATAAGCTATCAATCTAATTTAACTTTCAGATGGGAGAAAAGGATCCTGTGCTCTTGTGTGCAAATGTGCTTGCTCATAGAACGTCAGAAACATGCTGAAAAAAATCAGGGAAACATTTAAACATTTTCATTTTGGCAGCAAAGTCTTTAATGTGTTCCACAAATATGAATTCATATCTCTAGAACCAGGTCTTTAATTGAGCAGCATCCCTTATCGAGTAGCAGGGGTAACGTCGGGGTACTCTGTGGGAGAGCCATCAGGTCCTTCAAGAATTCATTCTCGGAACTAGATAGCTGATCAATATTATGGGTTCCCCAGAGTTCCGCCCCATATAGGGCTGCGCTAACACCTCTCGCCTTATATATATCTATCACAGGAGCAATAGGGTAATATTGTAAATAGTTTGTGAATAGTTCTGATTAATTAGGTCACATGATTCAGTCGCTCAAAAATTGTCTTGTTAGATTATGGGTCTTGGTAGTGATTCATGATTAATGGTGAGTATTGTGGAGATAAGTAGCGTTTATGAGACAGTTTTTCATTAGGAGCGCTGGATCAAGTCGATTAAACTTATAGGGCGATAGTTAGCCGGGTCGTCCCGAACCCCCTTTTTGAAGATCGGGACAACCTCAGCTCCCCTCCAAGAGTCTGGGATTGCAGCACCGTGGTAAGTAGCATTAAGCAAAAATGAAATGAGCCTCCCTCATTCTATAAAATTGAGGCAGAGCAAATCCCCCGGTAGCCCGTCTGGACCTGCTACTTTGTTTGGAACTAGGGATTTTATCACATTCTCCACTTCCTTAGCTGTAAAGTAAAGATCTTCACTTATCCCGGAGGGGCCCAATGGTGGTAAATTAATCGCCCCCTGCCTTACAACCAGGTTGGTAGTGTAAAGGAGAGAGAAGTGATTAAACCATGTCTCCTCAGAGGTGTTACATGTTATGAGGGTATCAGCAGGCCTGTTCCTAGCCCTTACTAGATCCCAGAAGCCCCTAGAGTCCCTCCCCGCACTAGATTCCTTCAGGTCACGCCAGAACTGGTCTCTTTCTTCGCTTCACTAATAGAGTGCTTATACTCCTTCCTAGCAACACAAATCAACTCAGATCCCCTAAGTTTAACGGCTTTCAGTTGTGCCCTTTTCGTCTCCCGATATTTCTTGGAGTACCACCCCGGATTACCCTTGGGTCTCCGGGACTCCCTTTCGGTGGGGCCCCAATTGTGTGTTAAGAATAGTTTTCCCAGGGCATTGATAGTGTCACAAAAAAGTAAGGATATATCTGGGGGATCCAAGGAGGTAGTTTCCAGCCTGGACAGGGCCGCTGCCAAGAGTGCCCTTATATTCTGAACCTTCCCCTCATCAAGGACAACCTTACACCATTTGAGGCGCCTCCCACAACTTGAGGGACGAACTTCTCCAGTTGACTGCAATACAGAGGGTTCCTGCAGGCCAATTGTAGGCGACCACATAGGGTGCAAGATCAAAGATAATGGATTGTGATCACTGTCCGTAGTGGACAGAACTTCCATCACACATAAAGCCCCAGAGCTGGAAATCGAGTAGGATGTAATCTATCCTCGATGAATGGTCTACCCTGTTGAACGTGTGTGCTCCACAAGGGTCCAACATTGATCTGCCATTCGCATAGAGGAATTATTTAAACATTTTCATTTTGGCAGCAAAGCCTTAAGTGTGTTCCACAAATATAAATTCATATCTCCAGAACGACATAAACTAGGATTCCATTGTGACTTTCAAAATGTAGGAGAAGATTGTGCCGTCTTGTGTACCAATTTGCATGCTTGTAGATTGTCAGAAACATGCTGAAAAAAATCAAGGAAATATTTAAACATTTTAATTTTGGCAGCAAAGTATTTATTGTGTTCCACAAATATAAATTCATATATCTAGAACCACATAAACTATTAATCTAATTTAACTTTCAAGTTATAGAAAAGCATCCTGTGCTTTTGTGTGCTAATTTGCATGCTCATAACCCACTGAGAACATGCTGAAAAAAAATGAGGAATCATTTCAACATTTTAATTTTGGAAGCAAATATAAATTCATATCTCTAGAACCACATAAGCTAGGTATCTAAATTACCTATCAAGTCGTACTGAAGGATAGTGTGCTCTTGTGCCCCAATTTACAAGCGTGTAGTGCATCCGGAACATTTTGACAAAAATCAGGGAAACATTTAAAAATGTTCAGTTTGGCAGCAAAGTCTTTAATGTGTTCCATAAATATAAATTCATATCTCTAGAACCACATAAGATATCAATCTAATTTAATCTTCAGGTTGTGAAAGAGGACCATGTCCTCTCGTGTGTAATTTGCATGCTCATAGCAAGCTTTATTCGAGATTATTTCTCATAAAAGCACAGCATAAAATTGAACATTACAGAATAAAAACATGTCATTTAACACGTACAAATTCATATAGACATTCTGTGCAAGCTCATACAATATTAACGTGGAAAGATTTACATATAACAAATTAGTTTGGGATTTTATAGACAATTAAAAAGAGAAACATGATTAACTGGACCCCCCCAAAGATCGCCGCCTAATTGCCCAGGCCCACCCCAAGTATTTAGCTACCCCCATAACTATCGACTCCTGAGTTGATGTACACAAAATTCTTAATGCCACTGCGCTGTCACGTGTCCCAAGGTTTTTACATACAGGTGTAAGCCATACTCTCCTAGGTGATAAGTAGGCTTTACATACAAATAGAAAGTGGCCTACACTCTCCACAGCTGTTTCGCATACTGGGCATAACCTATTAGTCGACCTCTGCCAACCTACCATTAGTTTTTTTAGGGGTATAGAACCAGATCTTAGCTGAAAGACTAGCTTCCTATCCATTGGAACCGTAATAGTGTCCCAATAATTTTCTAAGATAGGACAGATTTTTGTCTCCAGGAAGCGACCCGCCATAGAGTCAGACCTAACACCTCTCAACAGATTGCCGCCCACCCAGTCCCAATATTGTAATTTGAGGGCTTCCTTGCTTGGGAAGACTTCTTCCACTGGGTTGGTCCAGAGATTGGAAAACCTGAGGTTAATTAACATGGCCCTTGGATTTTTAAGCCATTTTATCTTGTGGAAGTTGTCTTCCTTGATTATCGAAAGGAAACCATCAGCATATTGTCTAATCTCAGGAGTTGTCCAAAGACGTCTCCAATAGAGAACAGGGCGCAATCGCGCTCTATCGCTAATTGGACGTCTACCCAACTCTAGGAACAATGGTATTAGGGGGGTGCTCTGTGGGAGGCCTGTAATCCCTCTGAGAAACTTGTTCTCAGATGTCTGTAGGGCCGAAAGATTATCCCAAGCCCATAACTCCGCACCGTATAAAGTGGCACCTAAGACCTTTGCGTCATACACTATAAGGGCGGGTTTAATCGGTTTCGTCTTAGATTTTCGGTGTTCTCCCCGCAATGCACCTGAAAGCTGTTGGTGTTTTAGGGCCGCTTTTTCCAAATGATGTGACCAGCCAGGGCCCTCTGCTATCTGTACCCCTAAATATGTGAACTCATTGACAGTCTCTAACTTGCTATTATTCAGGGTTACCTTAGGGTAAATTTTACGGCGTGGGGAAAAGGCCATTAGTTTCGTCTTCCCCACATTTACTTCTAGGCCGTGCTCTTTGCAAAAAATATCAAAAATATTTAATGCGCGTTGTAACCCTGCAGGGGTTTTTGACAAGATCAGGGTGTCGTCAGCGAACATCAGGATCGGGACCCTGGCGTCTGCTAACGATGGAGCGTCTACGCTTGCTTCCAACATTCGCTCGACAATCCCATTAATAAATAATGAGAAGAGTAAGGGAGCCATGGCACAGCCTTGTCGGACCCCCCTTTCCACAGGGAAGTCCGAGGTTGACTCGCCATTCCCACCCCACTGGACTCTTGCGAAATTGGATTGATGTAGACGCATGATTAGGGTGAGCAATTCAGCAGGAATCCCCAGCTTTTGCAAGACCAGCCATAACTTAAACCTGGGGACCAAGTCAAATGCCGCCCGTAGGTCGACAAACGCGACATACAGGCAGCCCCTTCCAAGTAAAACCGTCTTCCACCGCAGTATGGTAAAGCGGAAAACCTGGTCAATGGTACTGGTTGCTCGCCTGAATCCGGCCTGATATGGGGAAAGAGCGTTATTGTCGTCCACCCAGTCCATAAGCTGGTTTGTAACCATTCTCCCCACTACTTTTTGCATGGTTGCTATTAAGATTATGGGCCTATAGTTGGCAGGGAGTGAACGATCTCCCTTCTTGTGAATGGGAATAATAATTGCTCCTTTCCATAGCTCGGGAACCACCCCCCCCCTTGGCTAGAGCATTTGCTAACAAGAAGATATACCTCACCCATCTCATCATATCGTACTTGAAGATATCCGGGGGTATCCCGTCTAACCCTGGTGCTCTCCCGCATTTCACAGAGCTAATCGCATTTTCTACTTCTTTACGGGAGAACAAATTATCAATAGCATAGACTGGCGTTATGCCCTCCCCTACCCCGGGGTGCATGACTTCAGCATATTGTGGTCTGAAGTACTCAACCCAGGCTTCCTCAGCTACATTGTTATCAGGCTTTGCGGGGCTACCTCCTCTACCCCACTTAATAATTTTCCAAAAGATCCTAGAATCCTTGTTACTAGAAGCCTCTTTTAACTCGGCCCAGTGGTCTTCGTCCCATTTCCTCTTGGCTTGGGAAATGGCCAGTTTATACAATTTCCTTGTCTCTCTAATTGCAACACTGTCCCTATTTCTAATAGCTTGTCCCAATTCCAATCGTGCGGATCTGCATTGGCGATTAAACCACCTGCCAACATCCTGAGTTTTCCTCCCTTTCTTGATCTTAGTCAGAAAACATGGTTTAAGGATGGAAAATAACTTGTTATGGATGTCTGTGATATCCCTAGCCCCGGGAGCTGTGAAATCTACCGCCTCCATGGCGGAAATTGCGTTATCCACCTCATGGTTGATATAGGTCATTGTTTCCTCGTTAGCCAATACCCTTGGCCATTTTAACCTACGTTCATCATTGCTCATGACTGGGATCTGGTCGTTCCTTAGATGCAAGTTTCCCAATCCGACATTCCACCACCTATGGGTCACACAAAGGGGGTTATGATCACTTTCTATTCTAGGCTTAATAGCCATATCAATAACCCCCTGCCACAGCTGGAGACTACATATTATATAATCAATTCTACTCCTGCTGTTGCCGTTGTCAAAGGTGCAACTGCCCTCCTTGTCCCCTGGGGTTCTCCCATTCAGGGCTCTTAGACCGTGTTCCATACAAATAGCATTTAATAATAGGATGTCTTTTGTCCACCGTGGGACGGGGTTTAAACATAAAGATGGTACTCCCCAAAGATTGTCCTCATCCTTCCCTAAGGGATCATTTGTACAGTCTAGAGGTTCAAAAGTCCTGTTAAGATCCCCGGCTACTATTACCCTGCTATCTTGGGACTTGGTTTCTAAGGAGGCAGACAGCACCTCTAGGGTGGAAGAGTTGGTTGTGTTACTGCCTCTTGCATAGACGTTATACAAATCCATTAACAACCCCTTTTCTGTTGAGATTCTTAACAGTTGTAAATCGCTAGTTCCCAAATCCAACATTTTAATAGTAATGTTCAAATCCTGTTTTATCCATACAGTAAGGCCTCCCATAGGCCGACCCCTTCCACCTTTGGATGCTGGTATAGAGAAGTTTAGATAACCACAAAGAAAGAGGGGGTCACAAGCCCAGGTTTCTTGGAAACAACAAACATCAAACCCACTGATATATTCCACCCAAGATTGGGAGTCTAACTTGCTACCCAACCCTGCAACATTCCAGGATAGAAGCGTACCAAAGCTAGGCTCAATCCCACCGGAATTGCTATTGTTGAAACACACTTGGGAAATCATTGGGTTTTCAATGTTATTAGCGACCTTCACAGGATCATCAATGATATCAACTACCATGTTTACTGTTGATATGGGTAGTTTCACAGCACTGGCATTTATATTTTCTATCCCACCTCCTCCCTCTACCACAGAACTCCCCTTCCCTGTGGAACCGACAATTAAGGTTGTACCATCAATACCAACATGATCTTCACAGGTCCCCTTAAACTCATTAGTGCTCCCTCCACTACTACTACACAACTCTCTGATGGTTTGTCAACATCCCCATCCTGGGTCCTGCCATCCGACATGAGGGTTATAATTCATATATGTGGTATAGTTTTGAACAAGAGGTGGAGCTGGTGTGGAAATGATTGGCCATGGTACGGTGGGGGGATTTATAGGTTCATTGAGCAGGCTAGTCAATACACTGGTTGGGCGGGGGTAAAAAAAAGATCTACAATTCCAATACCTCCCTTGTTTGTACCCCATCCCTGCCTAGTTATCCATCCAGCCACCCTTGGGTCTTGGAAGTTAACCACAATACAATCCCCACCCAGACTTTTGGGTGTATACCCTATCCAATCTATTCTCCTTACCCCTATGATTAACCCATCGATGTCTCCAGGGAGAGGTCGATTCTCCCTTAACCAGTGCATGATCTTGTTTTTAAGCATCTGGAAGGTTTCTCTCTGTCCTGTAGATAGCGGTGGAACATTTATAAGGACTGCTACGTAGGGGAAGGAATCCGGAGTAAGATTCACTGGGGGTTTTCTATGTGGTGGCTTTGTCAAGGGTGGTGGAATCGATGTGGAAACTATAGGAACAGGGCGGAGTGCAGGTTTGTTTGACACCAACTGATTGTTAATTGGTTGGGTTGGTACTAAAACTTTACCCGCTGGAGGACATACATTAGCCCCTTTCCCAACAACAGGATTGTTTGGAACTAACTGCTTATTGGGTGCTTTTGTAGGTACTGTAACTTTACCCACTGGGGGACATACATTAGCCCCTAAACCAACAACAGGAGATGGAATTTGTACTGATGTTGATTGAAGCACCACAGACTGAGCTGGGTTTGTAGTGTTAGGATGATTTAGAGCAGGGCCTGAGTGTACCAATTCAGTAGGTTTGGGAGTTGTATTTACAATGGCGTTACTAGACTTAGATAGTAATGGGGGGTTAGTTTGAGGCCTTCTTCCCTTGTCTTGGGTAGCATGGTTAGTATTGCCCTGGTGCTTAGTACTTACATCTACCCTAGAATTAGTTTTAATCAAAGATTTTGTGGAATAAAAGTTATCTAGCGTTGCCTGCTCAAAGTGGTTTAATCTATCAGAGAGCTTGGCAATTCGATCCTCTATCGGGGTAAGGATTAATCTCAGCAACTTTTCTAGTTCAGGGATCAGGTTTGCAAGTGAAGACAGCTTGTCATCAATTGGGGAGGCTGTCTCAGGAACAATATTCTGTCCGGAGACTGGGCTATTCAAAGGAGCAACGTTCCCATTCTGTACACTTTCTGTGCTATAATTTGCTTCAGTGACAACCACTCTAGTACTCATAGTTTTGTGTAGCTTCCTATGCTTTTGAGGGGGTTTCGCCACAAATTTGCATTTCCTCGGTACGGCAGTCCTTTTCCTTTTAGATCCGTGCTTGGGTTGAACCAAGGTAGCCTGGGCACCAGAGTCAGGAAGCAACGTAGGATTAATGTGACTCCCACTGGATTTCTTCGATTCAATAACATTGTCATTATTTATTGCTTTTGCGGGTACCTCAGATTGCTCGTTAGAGGCTGGAAGATTTACTGAAGATAGTGGTGTTACCAGGGCGGGATATGTTAGAATTAAATGCTTGTCCGTGGAATTTTTGAGTAGTTCAATGGATAGTATGCGCTCTGCGCGCCTCTCGGCCAAGGATAACTCTTTGTCAATTGATAGGGATGAGCCGTTAAAAAAGAATTTATCCAAAGGACCAATTGCCAGTGGTCCAATCTCGACCGGTGGAGTAGTCAAACTGACACTGACAATACTTGTAGAGGCAGACATTGCTCTACTTCACGCCAGTAGGGTACAGTACTTCAATATCACTTACTGTAATATGGACCGTTGGACAGATATCAGAGGGCTGGCCCAGCCCGGCCTCCTTCGGCCCCTGACGGCCACAGACGGTCCCGCCCTTGTCCCGGGCTTCTCCCGGCGCCCTCCCGCGCGCTCCCGCGAAGCGGGGAGTCGTAATCAGTTTTATTCACTGTCAGTGTCCGTCATTGGTTGGTGGACAGGGGGGTGTGGCCAGCGGGGAGATCAGCCCAGGTGTGTGAAATGGGCGCGCAGGGGCTCCTGGAGACTGGAGTCCCTGCCTGTGCTCGCAGCCCCGCCGGCTCTTCAACCTGCCCGCTCCTCGATACAGGCTCCCACTAAAGCTGCAGCCTTAAAGACACGAGGCGCTGCGGGACCCGCGAAGCGGGTCCGGCGAGGTCGTCAGAGTCCTGGGGAGGTTAACACTTCGCAATTCCCTCTGGGGGGGTCGCTTCAGTCCAGCGAGCACTTGGCAGCAAGGAAACAAATCCAAAGTGATCCAAGGGTTCAGTGCAAACAGCCGGCTTTACAACGAGGAAGCGGGGGGCTTGGCCAGCGGGGAGAGCAGCCCAGGTGTGTGAAATGGGCGCGCAGGGGCTCCTGGAGACTGGAGTCCCTGCCTGTGCTCGCAGCCCCGCCGGCTCTTCAACCTGCCCGCTCCTCGATACAGGCTCCCACTAAAGCTGCAGCCTCAAAGACACGAGGCGCTGCGGGACCCGCGAAGCGGGTCCGGCGAGGTCGTCAGAGTCCTGGGGAGGTTAACACTTCACAATTCCCTCTGGGGGGGTCGCTTCAGTCCAGCGAGCACTTGGCAGCAAGGAAACAAATCCAAAGTGATCCAAGGGTTCAGTGCAAACAGCCGGCTTTACAACGAGGAAGCGGGGGGCGTGGCCAGCGGGGAGAGCAGCCCAGGTGTGTGAAATGGGCGCGCAGGGGCTCCTGGAGACTGGAGTCCCTGCCTGTGCTCGCAGCCCCGCCGGCTCTTCAACCTGCCCGCTCCTCGATACAGGCTCGCACTAAAGCTGCAGCCTCAAAGACACGAGGCGCTGCGGGACCCGCGAAGCGGGTCCGGCGAGGTCGTCAGAGTCCTGGGGAGGTTAAAACTTCGCAATTCCCTCTGGGGGGGTCGCTTCAGTCCAGCGAGCACTTGGCAGCAAGGAAACAAATCCAAAGTGATCCAAGGGTTCAGTGCAAACAGCCGGCTTTACAACGAGGAAGCGGGGGCGTGGCCAGCGGGGAGAGCAGCCCAGGTGTGTGAAATGGGCGCGCAGGGGCTCCTGGAGACTGGAGTCCCTGCCTGTGCTCGCAGCCCCGCCGGCTCTTCAACCTGCCCGCTCCTCGATACAGGCTCCCACTAAAGCTGCAGCCTCAAAGACACGAGGCGCTGCGGGACCCGCGAAGCGGGTCCGGCGAGGTCGTCAGAGTCCTGGGGAGGTTAACACTTCGCAATTCCCTCTGGGGGGGTCGCTTCAGTCCAGCGAGCACTTGGCAGCAAGGAAACAAATCCAAAGTGATCATAGCACTTTGGGAACATGCTGACAAAAAATTGGGGAATCATTTAAACATTTTCGTTTTGGCATCAAAGTCTTTAATGTGCTTCACAAAAATTAATTCATATCCCTAGAACCACATAAGATAGTAATCCAACTCATTTTCAGGATATAGAGAAGGATGATGTGCTCTTGTGTGCCAAGGTGCATGCTTGTAACTCATCGGGAACATGCTGAAAAAAATCTGGGAAATATTTAAGCATTTTCATTTTTGCAGCACAGTCTTTAATGTGTTCCACAAATATAAATTCATATCTCTAAAACCACATAAGCTATCAATCTAATTTAATGTCCAGGTTGTAGATGAAGATGATGTGCTCTCGTGTGCTAATTTGCATGCTCATAGCTCTTCGGGAACATGCTGATAATCATTTAAACATTTTCATTTTGGCAGCAAAGTCTTTAATGTGCTCCACAAAAATAAATGTGTATCTCTGGAACCACATAAGCTAGTAATCGAATTTAATTTTCAGATTGTAGAAAAAGATCATGCGTTCCTGTGTGCCAACTTGCATGCTTGTAGCTTGTCAGGAACATGCTAAACAAAATCAATGGAATATTTAAACATTTTCATTTTGGCAGCAAAGTCTTTAATGTGTTCCAAAAATATAAATTATTAGCTCTAGAACCCCAAAAGCTATCAATCCAATTTAACGTTCAGGTTGTATAGGAGGACCATTTGCCCTACTGTTCTAATTTACATGCTCATAGCTTGTCTGAAACATGCTAAAACAAATCAAGAAATATTTAAATATTTTCATTTTGGCAGCAAAGTCTTTAATGTGTTCCACAAATATAAATGAATAGCTCTAGAACCACATAAGCTATCAATCTAATTTAACATTCGTTTTGTAGAAACAGATTGTGTGCTTTTTTGTGCAAATTTGCTTCCACATAGCACTTCGGGAACATGCTGAAAAAAATCAGGGAAACATTTAAACATTTTCATTTTGGCCGTAAAGTCTTTAATGTGTTCCACAAATATAAATTCATATCTCTAGAACCACGTAGGCTATCAATCCAATTTAATGTTCAGGTGGTAGAGGAGGATAATGTGCCCTCCTGTGCTAATTTGCATGCTCATAGCATGTCGGGAACATGCTGAAAAAAATCAAGGAAATATTTAAACATTTTCATTTTGGCAGCAAAGTCTTTAGTGTGTTCCACAAATATAAATTCATATCTCTAGAACCACATAAGCTAGGATCTTAATGTAACTTACAGGTTGTATAAGACAATCATGTGCTCTTGTGTGCTAATTTGCATGCTTATAGTGCCTCGGGAACAAGCTGAACAAAATAGAGGAATTATTCTCAGTCAATAGGCTTTATTTCGATAAAACATCTTTAAAAGCATTACATAGCGCAACAATACATATATATTCATATCTTTAGAACCACATAAGCTATCAATCTAATTTAAAGCCCAGGTTGTAGAAGAAGATGATGTGCTCTTGTGTGCTAAAATGCATGCTCATAGTTCTTCGGGAACATGCTGAGAAAAATGGGGCAATCATTTAAACATTTTCATTTTGGCAGCAAAGTCTTTAACATGTTCCACAAAAATACATTTATATCTCTAGAACCACATAAGCTAGTAATCTAATTTAGGGGCCGATTATGATAGCGGATAATCCGCATCCTTCGTGCCGGCGGAAGCCACGGCGGCCCGGAGGATGCGCATTATCCGCTGTGGACTGAGAAAAGACCCTCGCCAGATTAGGATGGCTGGGGCATCTTTTTTCAGTCCGCCGCTTTTCCGCCGCGATCGCCTTTGCTTCTGCGGCGGAGAAGCTCTAATATGGCTGGCGGTGTCTATCAGACACCGCCAGCCATATTAGGATGCGGGGCTCCTATGCCTTTCCACTGCGGCATTTCCGCCGTGGAAAGGCATACGGTGTTCTCTTTGGGGGCCCGTTGCGGACCCCCAGGGGTGAAGGGGAGGTGGGGTGTGCACATGGGGGATACCTATGGTACCCCCCTGCCTTTGCGTGCACGAAGCGGCAGGCACCTCGCGGTGCCTGCAGCTTTGTGCATGCAAAGGCAAACATGCATTTTTTTTAACATTGCGGCGTGTGCTGCTCAAGCTGCACCTGCCGCAATGTTAGAAGATACAGGATGTGACCGCCAGGGTGGCGGTCACATCCTAATTAGCACGGAGGGACCGCCGCTGCCCCTGTGGACGGTCCCTCCTCCTCTGGGGTGGCGGACGGAAGCAAGTCCGTCCGCCATCCTAATAGACCCCTAAATTTGTAGGTTGTGGAAAGAGATCATGCACTCCAGTGTGCCAATTTGCATGCTTTTAGCTTGTCAGGAACATGCTGAACAAAATCAAGGGAATATTTAAACGTTTTCATTTTGGCAGCAAAGTCTTTAATGTGTTCCACAAATATAAATTCATAGCTCTAGAACCACATAAGCTATCAATCTAATGTAATGTTGTAGAAATCGATTGTGTGCTTTTGTGTGCCAATTTGCTTGCACATTGCATGTCGGGAACATGCTGAAAAAAATCAAGGAAATATTTAAACATTTTCATTTTGGCAGCAAAGTCTTTAATGTGTTCCACAAATATAAATTCATATCTCTAGAACCACATAAGCTAGGATCTTAATTTAACTCTCAGGTTCTATAAGACAATCATGTGCTCTTGTGTGCTAATTTGCGTGCTTATAATGCCTCGGGAACAAGCTGAAAAAACATTTTCATTTTGGCAGCAAAGCCTTTAGTGTGTTCCACAAATATAAATTCAAATCTCCAGAACCACACAAACTAGGATTCCATTGTGACTTTCAAATTGTAGGAGAAGATTGTGTACCAATTTGCATGCTTGTAGATTGTCAGAAACATGCTGAAAAAAATCAAGGAAATATTTAAACATTTTAATTTTGGCAGCAAAGTCTTTATTGTGTTCCACAAATATAAATTCATATGTCTAGAACCACATAAACTATCAATCTAATTTAACTTTCACGTTATAGAAAAGCATCCTGTGCTTTTGTGTGCTAATTTGCATGCTCATAGCGCACTGAGAACATGCTGAACACGCCACAAGTTGGCTCGTGGAACAAGGTCAAATACAGCTCTGAGGTCTACAAGTGCCACATAGAGCTTCTTGTGCCTTAGTAGGACATATTTCCAGTATAGTATGGAGAGTCTACAAATTTGATCGGAAGTGCTGACCTTCGGTCAAAAGCCAGCTTAAAAAGGGGACATAATTTTGTTCGATCCACCCATTCTAGCAGTTTCTCTAATCATCTGTGCATTGTCAATCAAACTAATCGGTCTGTAGTTTGAGGGGTCGCATGTGTCACCTTTCTGTGTCATTTCTGATCCTCTCCAGTATTCTGGCATCTCGTCACCTGTTGCTATTGCATTTGATAATAAGTTTAAGTAACTTGTCCAAACTTGGGGCTCTGATTTATATCAATCTCCTGGGATATTTTCTGGGTTTGGTGCCTTGGCAGATTTTAAAAGGTCAATGGCTCTGGCTGTGTCCTCGAGGCTAAAGACGACAGGGGCGGCAGCTTCTGTCCCATCTAGGCAGTGTGGCTCTGTGGGTGATGCCTGCCAACTATTCAACATAAAATCGTTAAGATCTTTTACAGCATAGAGGTCAGTGAAGTGCGACACCCATTTTTCTGGTGGAATGTGGTAGTGGTAAGTTTTCACTCTTTATGGCTTGGCTTTAGCTACTGTGCGCCAGAATGTCTGGTTATCATTTGTTCTAATAGCAACTAGCATGTCTTGCCAAATTCTTTATGCCCACTTTTTGCTAGGCTCAATACATCCTTGTAGGTATGCCTGGCTTTGATGATTGAACTCTTTTGCCACCTAAAAAAGGTAGTCTCAATGAACTCTTGGCCTGTTTACAGACCGGGTCAAACCACTTTACCTCTTTGGCCGGATTTAGTTGTGCAGGAGACACATCCTTGCAAAAAATCTTTTGCATCTCTTTGAACAATCGGCTCTGCAGACTTAAAATAGGAACATCTACTTCCCTAAACCTTATGTATTCTGATAAAAAGGCAACAAACAACCCATATATCTGTGAGTATAACTTTTGGTTGAAAAATAATTTTAGGTCATATGACATAGCAGCGAATATTAGTTACAGTTGGTTCCAGTACTATTGTATGGCAGGGATTTTGTTTCCGTTTCAAACGTTTCCCAGTTAGTGTCAGTTTCAGGGATTTATGGTCACTGTCAAAACACGGGCCCACTTTGATATCAGCCTAAAGTGGCCATGACCTCACATCAATAAGGACGTAGTCAATACCACTAGTATAAGTTCCCCTTTTGAAAGTAGGTGCTCTATCAAGGTAAGAAATAGTACATCCTTTGCAAGCCCTGCGTCCTCTGCTATCTGTGAGAGAAGCTAGTTCAAGTGCAGAGGAAGAGAACTTTTTCTCAGTTTCCCTGTCTTCGATGGACTACCCCAATTTTTATCTTCCTCGTCAATGATCTCATTTATGTATGGGAATGGTTTGTAGGAAGTATTAAAGTCTCCTGCCACTAATATTTCTGTATTAAGCTGTAGGGAATCAAGAGCCTCTTCCAAAAGAGATAGTGTGGATGATTCATTACTCGCCATTGTAATTTTTAAATAGATATTTATAAAGGCCAAGCTGTTTCTGGGCCTTGCAGTGTGTCTGGGTCTATGGCTCATGTGTCAGTCACTAGAGCTGTGGCTGTGTCCCACACTCCTGTTTCTGGGGCTGGCAGTGTGTCTGGGTCTATGGCTCATGTGTCAGTCACTACATCTGTGGCTGTGTCCCACACTCCTGTGTGTGGTGCTGACAGTGTGTCTGGGTCTATGGCTCATGTGTCAGTCACTAGTGCTATGGCTGTGTCTCACAATCAGGTATCAGACCCTGCCCCTGTGTCCGAGGCTACTAGGTCGAGCACTCCACCAGATTCAGTGCTGTGAGGTGTAGTTCACATCACTCGCATGACATTTTACTGGGTGTGTAGATAGTCCATTGTAAACACCCTTGCATTATTTATGTCCATGGAACGGGCTGCTTGGCACACGCCCTTGTGCTGCCTCAGATGTACCTGCTCTGTTATGAACAGTGCCCTGTTGCTGTTAGGATGCTGCATTGTGCCCTCCCATGTGCTGCCTCTGATGTACCTGCTCTGTGCCATGGACTGTTGTTGCACTTGGCCCCTCTCATGTGCTGCCTCTGATGTGCCTGCTCTGTTACGAACAGTGCCCTGTTGCTGTTAGGATGCTGCATTGTGCCCTCTCATGTGCTGCCTCTGATGTACCTGCTCTGTGCCTTGCCATTGACTGTTGATGCACTTCACCCCTCTCATGTGCTGTCACCGATATCCCTGCTCTGTGCCATGGACCGTTGATGCTCTGTGCCCCTCTCATGTGCTGCCACTGATGTCCCTGCTCTGTGCCATGGACTGTTGATGCTCTGTGCCCCTCTCATGTGCTGCCTCTGATGTCCCTGCTCTGTGCCATGGACTGTTGATGCACTTGGCCCCTCTCATGTGCTGCCTCAGATGTACCTGCTCTGTTACAAACAGTGCCCTGTTGCTGTTAGGATGCTGCATGGTGCCCTCTCATGTGCTGCCTCTGATGTACCTGCTCTGTGCCTTGCCATGGACTGTTGATGCGCTTAGCCCCTCTCATGTGCTGCCTCTGATGTACCTTCTCTGTTAGGAACACTGCCCTGTTGCTGTTAGGATGCTGCATTGTGCCCTCTCATGTGCTGCCTCTGATGTACCTGCTCTGTTAGGAACACTGCCCTGTTGCTGTTATGATGCTACATTGTGCCCTCCATTGTGCTGCCTCTGATGTACCTGCTCTGTTAGGAACACTGCACTGTTGCTGTTAGGATGCTGCATTGTGCCCTCTCATGTGCTGCCTCTGATGTACCTGCTCTGTGCCATGGACTGTTGTTGCACTTGGCCCCTCTCATGTGCTGCCTCTGATGTCCCTGCTCTGTGCCATGGACTGTTGATGCACTTGGCCCCTTTCATGTGCTCCCTCAGATGTACTTGCTCTGTTACGAACAGTGCCCTGATGCTGTTAGGATGCTGCATTATGCCCTCTCATGTCCTGCCTCTTATGTACCTGCTATGTGCCTTGCCATGGACTGTTGATGCACTTCACCCCTCTTATGTGCTGCCTCTGATGTCCCTGCTCTCTGCCATGGACTGTTGATGCACTTGGCCCCTCTCATGTGCTGCCTCAGATGTACCTGCTCTGTTACGAACAGTGCCCTGTTGCTGTTAGGATGCTGCAGTGTGCCCTCTCATGTGCTGCCTCTGATGTACCTGCTCTGTGCCTTGCCATGGACTGTTGATGCACTTCACCCCTCTTATCTGCTGCCACTGATGTCCCTTCTCTGTGCCATGGACTGTTGATGCTCTGTGCCCCTCTCATGTGCTGCCTCTGATGTCCCTGCTCTGTGCCATGGACTGTTGTTGCACTTGGCCCCTCTACTGTGCTGCCTCTGATGTCCCTGCTCTGTTACGAACAGTGCCCTGTTGCTGTTAGGATGCTGCATTGTGCCCTCTCATGTGCTGCCTCTGATGTACCTGCTCTGTGCCTTGCCATGGACTGTTGATGCACTTCACCTCTCTCATGTGCTGTCACCGATGTCCCTGCTCTGTGCCATGGACCGTTGATGCTCTGTGCCCCTCTCATGTGCTGCCACTGATGTCCCTGCTCTGTGCCATGGAATGTTGATGCTCTGTGCCCCTCTCATGTGCTCCCTCTGATGTCCCTGCTCTGTGCCATGGACTGTTGATGCACTTGGCCCCTCTCATGTGCTGCCTCAGATGTACCTGCTCTTTTACAAACAGTGCCCTGTTGCTGTTAGGATGCTGCCGTGTGCCCTCTCATGTGCTGCCTCTGATGTACCTGCTCTGTGCCATGGACTGTTGTTGCACTTGGCCCTTCTCATGTGCTGCCTCTGATGTCCCTGCTCTGTGCCATGGACTGTTGATGCACTTGGCCCCTCTCATGTGCTGCCTCAGATGTACCTGCTCTGTTATGAACAGTGCCCTGTTGCTGTTAGGATGCTGCATTGTGCCCTCTCATGTGCTGCCTCTGATGTACCTGCTCTGTGCCTTGCCATGGACTGTTGATGCACTTCACCGCTCTTATGTGCTGCCACTGATGTCCCTGCTCTGTGCCATGGACTGTTGATGCTCTGTGCCCCTCTCATGTGCTGCCTCTGATGTCCCTGCTCTGTGCCATGGACTGTTGATGCACTTGGCCCCTCTCATGTGCTGCCTCAGATGTACCTGCTCTGTTACGGACACTGCCCTGTTCCTGTTGGGATGCTGCATTGTGCCCTCTCATGTGCTGCCTCTGATGTACCTGTTGTGTGCCTTGCCATGGACTGTTGATGCACTTCACCCCTCTTATGTGCTGCCACTGAGGTCCCTGCTCTGTGCCATGGACTGTTGATGCACTTGCCACCTCTCATGTGCTGCCTCAGATGTACCTGCTCTGTTACAAACAGTGCCCTGTTGCTGTTAGGATGCTGCAGTGTGCCCTCTCATGTGCTGCCTCTGATGTACCTGCTCTGTGCCTTGCCATGGACTGTTGATGCACTTCACCGCTCTCATGTGCTGCCACTGATGTTCCCGCTCTGTGCCATGGACTGTTGATGCTCTGTGCCCCTCTCATGTGCTGCCTCTGATGTCCCTGCTCTGTGCCATGGACTGTTGATGCACTTGGCCCCTCTCATGTGCTGCCTCAGATGTACCTGCTCTGTTACGAACAGTGCCCTGTTGCTGTTAGGATGCTGCATTGTGCCCTCTCATGTGCTGCCTCTGATGTACCTGCTATGTGCCTTGCCATGGACTGTTGATGCACTTCACCCCTCTTATGTGCTGATGCACTTGGCCCCTCCCATGTGCTGCCTCAGATGTACCTGCTCTGTTACGAACAGTGCCCTGTTGCTGTTAGGATGCTGCAGTGTGCCCTCTCATATGCTGCCTCTGATGTACCTGCTCTGTGCCTTGCCATGGACTATTGATGCACTTCACACCTCTTATGTGCTGCCACTGATGTCCCTGCTCTGTGCCATGGACTGTTGATGCTCTGTGCCCCTCTCATGTGCTGCCTCTGATGTCCCTGCTCTGTGCCATGGACTGTTGTTGCACTTGGCCCCTCTCATGTGCTGCCTCTGATGTCCCTGCTCTGTGCCATGGACTGCTGATGCACTTGGCCCCTCTCATGTGCTGCCTCAGATGTACCTGCTCTATTACCAACAGTGCCCTGTTGCTGTTAGGATGCTGCATTGTGCCCTCTCATGTGCTGCCTCTGATGTACCTGCTCTGTGCCATGGACTGTTGTTGCACTTGGCTCCTCTCATGTGCTGCCTCTGATGTACCTGCTCTGTTACGAACAGTGCCCTGTTGCTGTTAGGATGCTGCATGGTGCCCTCTCATGTGCTGCCTCTGATGTACCTGCTCTGTGCCTTGCCATGGACTGTTGATGCACTTCACCCCTCCCATGTGCTGCCACTGATGTCCCTGCTCTGTGCCATGGACTGTTGATGCTCTGTGCCCCTCTCATGTGCTGCCTCGAATGTCCTTGTGTTTCCCTCTTTCTAATGTGTTATCCTTAGTATCCATACATGGCGGAATAGGTGCTTTTTTCTACAGTGCAACAGTTTACTAGACTCCAGCCAGGGTTGGCTTCAATTAGATTTCGAGTGTCGTTATTAAACACTTTGGTACCAGCGCTAATTTGGTCACGGGATGCGAACTCATTAGTCAAGCAGCAGCTCATTTGAATCTTTGTACTTAGTCAATCGATTGCATTAAGATTTGATATGGCAGTGGCAAGAGAGTAATATTACCCTGGTGAACTGGAGCCGAGGGCTTCATAATAAACCCCTCAGATAAACTAGTAGACAGGGGAGATGCTTTCAACTTCATTCTCAGCGATTTACCCCCAGGAAGTGCGCAGTTCAAAACTTATAAGATTTTCAGCCTTCTGATGTGAACACAATATAACCTGGATATACTTATGTTGAGATAAATTGCCTTTACGCCTTTTTTACTGTTAATTAGAGCTTCAGTGCCCTCAAAGGATACTGGCTTCAATTTGGGAACCCGATTCATGTAGATCATCCTTCTGGAGTTAATTTCAATGGTCCCTTGTGGCAAACCGGCGTAGGTTTTTCAAAGGGCAATGTTCCAATATGCGCGAAGCAAAAGCTCTTAATTTAGCTAGTTGATACAGAATTCTTCCTTTAACACGACCTCTATGTTCCATGCGATAATCAGCAAAAGGTGCTTGACGATCTTGCGAGAGAGACCCAGAAGTACCTTTGTTGCACACATGGTCGCAGCAACAACAATGTGGCTTAGATGGTCGTCTAGTGACCAGAGCCGACAAAGAGGATAGTAAGCTTCTAAGGTGTTCCAGTTTGCAATCCAATTCTTCCATGGCGTCGCCCCCTTGTTCTTTATATGTGGTTTTGGGAAGATTAACTCAATTGCTTACAAGTGAAGGCTCCTTGTGTATGGGTATCTCTTCTTTTTCACTAATGGATAGCAATGGGTCAAAGCGAATATGGCAGGCTATATTAGAGACAATACTGATTTGAGGAAATAAAGGGCATGGGAATGAGTTAGGCAATTCAGAACATGGAGTTTCACTAGGCCGAGATGAGGCAAGCTCTATGGCCTCAGAGTGGTCATAGGCTGGAAAACGCATAGTAGAAGCATCTACAAGTGTGTCAGAGAGGGGTAAATCTCTGATTTTTTAAACATAGCAGATACTTTTAACAATTTGCCCTTCCCTTTTGTGTCTATGGGATTCAAAAGCGACTTCTTCTATTGGTAAATCAATATCAGCTAGCATATTAGAATTTGTTAGAGGGGGCTCAGATCAAATTTTCCCTGGTCTCTGCCGTTTCTTGCTTTTTGTAAAAATGAACCGTACACACCGGGATACGTGCACATTTACTTCTGAGTAAGCAAGACGTTGTTTTGGATAGATCAATTTCCACCAACTAGCTTCTGTTAAGCATTTCTATTTTATTTTTTGAAAGTGTATCAATTTTTTTCTTATATCTTACTTCATTTATATATTTTATCAAAACATTTTTGTTATTTTTATACACAGTTTTTTTTACATATAACACATGACAGTAATTTTACACTGATTGATTCATAAAAAATCTTAGTTTAAACAATTTATAACTTCATTTCTTGAATACAGAATATATTCCCTTCTGTCGTTTCTTGGCAATAGTCCCTGTCTACGCAATATCTCCTGCTTCTTGTTTGTCCATACCTGGAGGGAGGATCATACACCAAAGTAATCAATCAGCATACGTGATCTGGTATTCAGTCAAAGAGGGGACGTTCGAGGATACGATTCGTACGGAAAAATGCTCCGTACCGCTATTCGTATGGGATTTTACCTAATCGGAATCGCCCCCCTAGTGTAGACCTGACACCATTGAGCTCATTGACTAAAGTTCCGATGAACACCTGGGAAGGCTGTAGTCTAGCATAGCCCTGCACACGCCCCTGTGCATCAACGTGGTGCCACGCTAACTCGCCATTTTTACTTTAATTTAATTTCATTTTTTCTGTGCTTACACTACTAGATAACCCAACAGCAACATTCTCGCTGTCGGCTCCCTGGAGCAATTCTAATTCGATTTAGGAAGCCTTCTATACAGCCACTGAAGTACTTCTAAGATAGAGCTCCGGGGTTGCAGTCCCTGCCGCTCTGCACGTGCCACACCATTGCCGTCACCTGTACAGCACTTGTGAATATTTAACTTTGCGTTGCCTACTCTCGCTCACTTTTGCTGTACTGCACTATGTGATCTGCTGTTGCTGCTGCTATGCAAACAGGATAAACTTTCTCTCCCGATTCCAGAATGCAAAAACTTTGCATTCCCTCTACTACAACTTGATGAAATTTGTTACTCACCCCGGATGGGTGAGTCTAAGCATACTCCCAGCCATAGTGTTTGACAGACTCTATGTCTGCCTATGCCCTCAGATGTGCCACTTGCTTTCCACTCTCTCCTGACTTTTCACTGTCCCTCTAAACACTCTTTTAACTAACAGCATGGTAAGAACTCTACTGCATGCTGTAATGTATTGAGAATTTAACTTCTGTATATAATTATCTCTTTATAGATCGATAAGGTGATACAGTACTTCAATTTTAGGTTGTTATAATGCTTGGTATACCTCCTACACTAACTAGGATTCCAACCACTGTGTAGATGTAACACTTGATTTATGGTCCTGATGAATTGCTAATTGATCACTTTTGTGACAAATTTAGCAAGAAACATGTTAACCTCTTAGTAGAAGCAACCACAGAACTTTATGTAAGTTGTTTTCTAGTTCTGTTTGTACCTAGACAAGTAGACTCACTGATTAATTGTTTCAGAGTACTACCTAGTTTATTTTTAAATCATTTGTATGCACTTTATTCACCAAACACACCCATCTACACCTCACGGCTCTACTCTTGCACTTCACATTACGGCATGGGAACAAAAATATCTCCTTTAAAGAGCCCCTTTTGGGCGCCCTTTGGGCATTGCAGCACTGGTCCGATGAGGAGCAAGCCCTATGATGAAGCATGACACCCTCTTGAGAGTGTGAGGGACCTAATTCCAAAAGAAGTAGACCTCTCTCCTACACTTTGGATATATGTACACCAACCAACCTGTAAATTCTCTCTGTACCCTTAAGGAACTGCATAACCTATTGACATAAATTGACATGTACTTGGGGCACGTATGCTGAACCTATAAATGCCCTCAGCCCCCTCTTCTTCGACAATATATGCACTGAAGGAAACCCTTTTGTTTGCAGATGTGCTCCTTGTGAAAGTCCAGATTGCTGTCACTCAGTGAATTAAGTCAATGGCATAATTGAGTGGAACCACTACAACATGCTGTATGCTGTGATGTGTGGGAGACATATGTGAATGTCACAGCAACTGTCCAGTGCATGGAGAGGGGTGGCTGAAAACCCCTAGTATTTTACATATATAACTTTACTAAAAACAAAAGGACATGGCTAATGCCACACCTTAACATGAGTGTCTAAAAGTGGATTTTACTGAACACCTTCTATGCTACAGCTTCCCCATCCATCTTCCTTGTAAATAAACACAAGCCCTCCAAGGTAACTCACCACAGCTCATGTTTGCAGTGCGCAGAGCAGCACAAGAGGAACTTCCACTCCAGGATACTCCTGGGAAGGCCATCCAGAGCTGCTCCAGGGACATGCACCCAGATCCACTCAATGGACATCCAGTCAGGCCCACTTGAGGAACATTCAGCCAGTGCCACTAAATACTTCTCATGCTACATGTATGTTAGCAAAATTATCTCCTGCTGCCATAAATACATTTTGGACAAAATTGATGATTTTTCTGCTGTCACTTTATCCCTCAGTTTGTCTCACCTAATCTGTCCTATTTTGCAGCCAGCAGCTCTGCGAATGGTAGGCCTTGTGTGCCCATGCTCAAAATAGAGAAAGTGCTTAATTCCGCTCACTTACAACCAGGTTGGCAAAAAGCAATCCCCCCCATATGCGCCACATAAAACACGATGCTCATGTTCTGTACATGTTCTGGAAGCCAATGGACGAGAGATATCATAGTCTTTTTGTGAGTTGCGACTAAGTGCCCGATTCACAAAGGTACTTACATGTAGTAAAGTTACTAGAGTCATGAGTTTGGCACTGAGTTCCCACAATTTCTCAATAAAAGGTCTACCTTGGGTTTCCCTAAGGCTGCCGTGCTCCCTTAGGTGGTTTGGCCTGAGGAGTAACGAAATCCTTAATAGAAATGTGGAGGTATGCTGTGCAATGAAAAACGAACGGATAATAATACAATTCGATAAATGCAAAAATGTGAATGTTCAAAATAAGTTAATGTAGAAAGACAACAATATAATAAACAAATCTAAATGTTTTAATACAATACTCTTTCCAGGCCACATAAAGGCTTTATTTAGGCTCTTTCGCATTCATTGAGCTCCCTAATTGGCTGTATTAAGATGACTATCTGACTGTTGACCCATGGTGTCAACGAGGCACTGAGCAGTGAACCCTCTAACACCCACATCCAAGGACTTGCACTGAGACTGAGATTATTATGACCACACCATGCACCTTCTGCTTTATTGTTGCTGCTTTTGACAATTACGTTTCAGAACCTAGCCGCAGTATTCCTTGAGTGAGTATTCTTGTTATGCAGCAGAGCAGGCTCGCAAGGGCGCCAAGGGTGTGTGACTATAATGTGCGTGATTATGATCTTTCTGAAAAAAAAAAAAAAAAAGAAAACACTAAGGGCAAGCCCACAGCCCAACACACGCTCATGAGAATAAAGGACCAAGCTACTTGTAACCATAAGCCATTTAAAATCAACGAGTTGTCTGTGGTTTTGTGAAACAAGTATAGACCATTGTTGTATTTTACTTCGTAGAGCGTGATGTTACCCGACGGTGTCTTGGCGCTGTGCACTGAGAGGCAGGAAAAAGAGCTGGGCCAAGCAGGAAGTTATTGATTGAAAAAAAGGGACTTTATTGCTGTGTCTAGATTGTTAGGTTGATCGTGTTTGCATGTTCTCATGACAGGGACCTAGATAGGAAATTCTGTGCAGTGCTGTGACATACAATGTGTTGT
This sequence comes from Lissotriton vulgaris, assembly GCF_964263255.1. NCBI lineage: Eukaryota > Metazoa > Chordata > Amphibia > Caudata > Salamandridae > Lissotriton > Lissotriton vulgaris. The sequence continues at coordinate 967,624,604 of NC_141695.1, read as the reverse complement.
TCCTTAAGTATACAGACTTGTACTGTACGTCTGCAGAAATACAATGGGGCAGATTTACACGGACTGGCGCATCCCTGCATATTAGCAGGGATGCGCCAGTAAAGAAGCGACACACAGAATACCCTTGCGCCACCACAGATGCTTTGCATTTACAATGCAATGCACCGTGGCGCAAGAATAGTCAGATGCGTGTCGCATCTTCTGGCCTAAGGGCAGCTCATTGCTGGAGCTGTGTCTCAAGCGCGACACAACTCCAGCAATGCTCAGGGGTGCCCTATACCTAACATGCTGCGTCACTCCTTACGACCGCTTCAAACAGGCATAAGGTTTTGATGCAGCATGGGCGTAAAAGTGACTCCGTGAAATCTTGTATTTCACTGCGTCACTTTTAGGGGGCTTCCTTGCGATGGAACGCCCACCCTGCATACATTATACCTGACGCAGGTATAATGTAGCGCAGGGCTTTACAACATGACGCATCTCACTAGATGTGTCACGTTGTAAATCTGTCACATAGTGGCGCATTGTTTACGGCGCCTCTGCATCACAGAAGTGACGAAACTGTGTTGTAAAGATGACACAAGGGACTTGTAAATCTGCCCCAATGTGTCTATGGCGAGTTTGATTAACTTAACGGGTCACTGCGGCATAGATCTTTGTGCACGAGCCGTGTGCCTCAAGGGCACACCCAGCTGCAAGGGATGCACTTTGGTGCAGCTGACGGTGTACAAGTCCATGGTTTTAACTGGTCCTTGCCTGAAGTGCCAGAGTCTCCATTGGGTGTCCTCAAGGCCAGGCAAGATAATACCGGACATGTCTGCATTTAGGTGGATAGACGTTTCTCATCACTGGCACCTTGCACATGCATTTCTATTCTATTATACATCTGCTAAATCAGCAGCTTATTATCTGAAACAGAGTAGTGATACGTTTGGTAGTCACCATCCTTTCCCGACATTGATGTTTCAGAGGCTGGTTACGCTAAGATGCACCATATCAACATTGTTTGTATAGGTCGGTCTCACCTTTGACGTACTGAGAGTTAATTAAAAATGAAAACCATAGACGGAGAAATGGAGAAAAACTGGCCGTGGCCATCTTCCCCCCACACCAACCCTTCTTGAATCAGTTCAACCCCAGAGTCTGACAGAAACGGTTGGTATGCACATTTTCACTATCAACCATTCACTTCAAAGGATCAATGATTCTAAAAGAAAAATATTGTAACTCAGTAGCACCGCCTAAGATTTGTCACTTTTCGTGTAAACTCACGGAACCTTAAAGTGTGTTACTAAAATAAATATTGACCGTCCATATCTGTTTGTACCTTGATTCTGTGGCAAAACCTCTAGATTGAGGGTTAATTTTGATTTATAGATTGCCACTTAGCATATTTAATTACTGATGAATATTATATTCAATATGTATTTTTTCTACTGATTGTTGTTGTTATTTTTTCGCTACAGCACTATGATTGTGCAGAAGGAACGGGTTCTTTTTACAGCCTTTGAAGTACTTCAGCTCTGCAGGCTTGCATCTAGTCCCATAAGATTCATGCCTTCAGGATACCTTGAGTATTGTGCCTTATATCTCATGCCAGATTGGCAGAAGAAAGTTGTAATACATTTCCTTTTTTAATACAATTTCTCTCTGCATGCCTTGTTAGTGCTGCCTGGCAAAGGTTCTTCCTCAGATTGAGAGAGGAAAAACCTAAAGCGATCCACATGAATTCAATACGATTTCACTCTGAAATTGAAGTAAAAAAGGCTATTACCATTTCAGAGAGCAAAATAATTTGATCAGAAACCTTTCTCCATTTTACTGTCAAACACTACTCTTGTCAAAGTACACATTATATTCAATCTACCTTTCACAATCTCCTTTCTCCGGGGCACTTTAAAATGATCTTAGCCTTGCTGCACCTTTAATGAGCCCCCACCAAAAATAAGATGCAGACGTGTAATGCAGTCAAGCATCTTTAGCACATCATCTAGATGGATATTGTTACAGTATTATTGATGTCAGTCAGATAAAAGGGACCACAAGTCAAAGTCCGATTACTTGGCTAACATTGAGACATAAATGTTTATTCAATGGTGAATGATTTCACGTATATTCTGTCAACTTTTTAATACATATATATTGGTCCTATCAGTGTCTATTCTCGCTCGTCGAGCGATATTTCATGTTCCTTAAAGAATGACAAGACTCTCCAAACCAGAGAGTCACTCTGAATACCCGGCCCGGACCAGAAATTGGGATCTGGGAGGGCCAGGAAGATGATTGGAGTTGCCTAGCGCCTAATGGGTATCTGAGAGCTGGGTGCGGCCATTCTGGATAGTTTTGTAGGTGGATGAGCTGCATACTCTACCTACTGTGGGGGGCGTGCTTACTAGATATAACTCTCCTTCTTGGGATTTGTAACAAAGTGCTTTTTTTGCACACTCCTTTCTCTCCACCTCACATTTCTTTCCTGCCACCTCAGACGCCTTTCTTTCTGCCCCATCCTCTTCTTTCTCGTCACCACATCCTCCTTTCTCTCCACCTCATATCACTTTCTCTCAATGTTACTATACTATACTCTTCTCACTCTCTGCAAACTCCTGCCTCAACCTCTTCCTTGTTCACCTCACACTCCAATATCATTGCCTCATTCTACTCTTTCTTCATCACATCCTCCTCTCTCCCTCCTTCTTTCTCTCCCTCTTCAAATGGCCATCTCTCACTGTGCCTCTATTTCTATCTCATCCATCTCTCCCTACTTCATTCTTCTCTCTCACGTCATCCTTCACTCTATTCCTTCCCTATCTCTTTTCTTCATCCACCTCCTTCTTCTCTCCACTTCACCATCCACACTTTCTCCCTTCCTCACCATTCTCTCTTTGCCTCACTCTCCTCCAGATCCCCCTCATACTCCTTCATATCTTCCTCCCCTCTCTCCATTTCATCATCCCTTCTTTCTTCCTCAACCTCCTCTCTCTCCACATCAACTATAACTCACTACACCTCTCCTGCTAGCCTTATCCTCACTGCTTCTGCCTAAGGGGTAATGATTTTGTATATGTGAAGGAAGTTGGAAACGATACAGTGCAAGTACTTGTGTTTCTGTAGGACCATGCAATGGTCCTACAGAAACTGGCAGCTCTCTGGCAGCTCTCAACAATTTGAATAGCGGCAGCTGCAACGCCTGGAATATTAATAGTGCTCATCAACTTGTAGATTTTCTACAAAGACTTGAGGCCATGCACATTTTAAAGAGATAGGAAAGAGCTATGCAACGTTTTCCAGTTATCGGTAGTGGCTACTGCTGTTTATTTAATTCAAATAAGCACTATTTCAAGTGGAAGAGAAATTAAAGTTTAGAAACCGGCCAAATATCACATGCCAGTCTGTTCCAAAACTCAGCTCTACACTGTGCCAAAAGTACCACTACTGATGTTGACGACTGACTGGATTTGTAATTTGGTGGCTAGTTTTTCAATCAATATTTACCGTCAGTCCTTTGAGTAGAACCTATTTTAATGGGAACTGTAGGAAGGTGGATATCTGACTATGGTTACCCCCAAACTTTTTGCCTAGTGTTTAGCTGGTTTTTAACTTAGTTGGCCTGGGATCCTGCTATTCAGGGCCCCCCGGCTAATTGCTCTCTCCTTAAAATGGACTCCATGTACCTTAGGTGCATACACAATTGGAACTGGTTCACCTTATAGGCCCCTGTAACAGTGTACCATAGGTACCCAGGGCACAGGTGTAGCCAAGGCCTACCAGGGGCTGCAGCATGTATTGTGCCACCCCTGGCCTGGCCTCCATATTTGACACAACTGGCTGATCACTCAGCTGGGGTAAGTTGGTGTAATCACCTCTTACTTAGATATAGTATCCCTATATCTAACCTTAACTGGACACATTTTAACCTATAAGCCATTCCTATGGAAGGCCTCTGCAATCCTGGGGGCAGAGTGCGTGGTTTCATGTGAGATGGTGCTCTAGCATGAGCTGAGCCTGTCTGCAGCTGTCTGGAACAACTCCCTTAGCTGTTCCTGGATATTGCCATACCATGTACTCTTAAGTGCATTATAATCTTCGCGGGTATATGCTAACTTTGGTTTGACTTTATCAAAACATGTTGAGAAAGGTGTCATACGATTTGGAATACTATCCCCTCGACAGTCCTGTCGACGGGGATAGCATTCCACCCTTCTAGAGGGACACGACATGTACATAACCTGAACCCCGGTTAAAGTTAACCAGAGCCTCAGCATCACAAAATGGATGCTGTCACCACAGACACAAGTCTGACCTCCTGCTGCAGGGAGTCCTTCCAGCGAGGGAGGCTTGGACAAAGGGTTTCCTGCCTTGGGAGGTGCGAGCATCACCCCAGACAGGGTTTTGTGTATTGGGTAGGACAGGGCTGAATAGAATCAGACATGCCCGGGGCACACAAGGTGTCCTCGTGCATAAGCCAGTCCAAACCGGTCCTGGGGCTTTCCAGCCCCAGTCCTGGCGAGGAGCTGGACAACGGAAAGGGGGTGTAACCGCCCCCCTTCCTGGTCCCACCCAGAGGAGGGACCTAGCAGGTGATCCACCCCTCAGATTAGGAATAAGAGTGGGAGCAGTGCCATAGAACCTCAGATCATCCTGAAATCAACTTTAAACTAAGAAGACGCCGGACTTCGACATTCTGCTGCACAGAACACTGAAGAGCATCTCCCTTGTGGCCAAGGAGTGGCCACCCTGTGAACACAGGCACCATCCAGCACCTCGACATCTGCTTTGCCGCCGCCTCCTGCCGGAGCCGGAGCCCAGAGCCTGACAAGACCCAGACTCCTAGACTTCGCACAGCCCGATCCACAGTCTCTGCAAAGAAGGGACCCGTGGAGGCACCGAGAGACGTGGGACCAGACATCTTGAAAGACCAACGAGAAGCTGACTGCGCAGCACCCGAGGCACCCTCGATGCTGTGCTTTGGAGTTTGAGAAGCCCCACAACCGAGCCGCCCTTGCACCGAAGATCAGCCCTCCAGCATCTCCACGATCTGCATGGGTCCCTCTTGCATTGTGCCACTTGACGCGCCATCCCGGCCAATTACCATCTGGTCAGCGGCCATCTTGGCAACGAAACCTACAATTTACACTGCGGGTCTGGTTGCTCCAGTCTTGCCCTCGCTCCTGTAAAAAGGAGCACCCGCTCTGACCTTGCTGGTCCGAGTGATAAGCTTTTTCCACTTCCTGCGTGGCTTGCATTAGCCAAGGCCTGTTTGCTCCAATCAAGTTGCCGACACTGCCATCAGCTAGAGCCTTTGTGGGACAGCTCGTGATCGACTCCTGGACGTCCTCGACCTCTTTGTGTCCACGTGGCTGCAGAGAGAAGCTACACCTCATCACCTGTTTGCACCCAACATCGCCTGGTTCCAATCTGGTTCCACGGTAGTCACTGGCTAGTGACTTTGAACATTGTCCCCTCTGCTTTCAGGTCTTCACCACTTCAGATCCACCTTTGGATCCACCGGAACTCTTCACATCGAGCCGCCTGCAGCATCTTCAGCTCCAAGCACCATCGACCTGCGTGACGAAACCCGACACTACGTCGCACCTGTGCACCCGCTTCCTCTGGGTGAGGTAACTCAGCAACGCCGGTGTTCCCACACTGGTATACACCTCTAGTGTCTGTGTCTAAAGTTTCATCCTCCTAGGTCACTCGGAAGGTTCCTTAAACACTAACTTTGTAACTTTTACGCACCTTTGACATTGCATTGGTGAATGCGTGCACTTTAAACGCTGCACCCGAGTCCCGCGGGCCTTTCCCGACTTAGTCACTGCTAGTCCAGATCAGCTCCAGCGATTCCCAAGGCCCTAGGCCTACTTCCTTTCCGATTGGTGGTTCTTATACCACTATTTTAGTATATGGTTTAGGTGGCCCCTAGGGCTCATCCATATTGTGCAACTTTTGTATATTTAAACTGTGTTTTGTTTTAACGCTTATGCTTCTGTGCTCATAAAGATTATGGGGATATTTGTAGTCAATAAATATATATATATATTTTCAATATATATCTGTGTGGTGTCCTTTCATTTGGTATTCAAGGGGATTGTGTATGGTGAAACAGCTTGCTTCACATGCCTTACTGAGTTTAGCCTAAGACTGCTTTGTCCACGCTACCTCTAGGATAGCTGGTCTATAAGGTTGACTTACAACCAATCATCATAAGGGTTGTTTGGCATGGTACAAGGTGATCACTAGAACTAGTGAGCATCATATACCAGGCCAACTTCTCACAGGAACTAAGTGGAAATGTACAGCTCATGGGAGTGCCTCAAAATTGAGCTGTCTCTTCTAAACTTGCGACTTGTTTCCTCTTCTTTCCTGTGCTCTTCCTTTCTCCTACTAGTCTTTTCTATTCCCGCCACACTCCCAGGCGTGGCTGGCCCAGGTAAGAGTGGTTTGGGGGGCAGGAGCAGGGCAGGGTGATGGGGGGGGGGGAAGTAAACAGATGACGGGATTGGTAAAATTAAATAAAACCACTTACCTTGCGCTCGCCACATCGCCGATTCGGCAATGCAGCGAGTGCAAGGTAAGTGGTTTATGTTAGAAATGGGATTTCCAGTTGGCTAAGGCTTACGCCAAAGCCAGGCAGAAACCGCCACACTAGTCAGGGCAAGGGAGATACACGCTGAACATAACCCCTGCTCACCCCCTTGGTAGCTTGGCACGAGCAGTCTGGCTTATCTCAGAAGCAATGTATAAAGCATTTGCGCAACACACACACACAGCAGCAACACACTAGGCACACCACAAAATAAACTCCACAGAAGGTTATATAAAAAATAGCCTTTGTATTATCCAAAAGACATTAGAATAGTAATCACACAATATACACTGTGCCATTTGGCACTAGGTCATAATTTTACAGGGGATTATATACAGGACCGGTCCAATCGGGCCACGGTCAGAACCATCAGAAAAGCACAAGTACCAACACGTAAAGCAACCTTTACCTACTGGTACAATAATGACCTCAGAATTATCAAATTAGACAGAAAACACATTATGCATCTCATTAGGCCTAAACCATATTACGTCCAAATCACATTGTGCATAAACATATTATGCAGGGACTCAGTACTGCACCACAGTAACACTACTACAAGGTGCTCACATCACCATAGGGCCTTGAGCCCTATTACCATCACTCAACTGACCCCCAGGCCAACAGACCTTTTGCTGGGGTCCCCAATGCCCTATGTCCAAAAAGTCAGGGCACTAAGGGGGACCTCTCCAAGGGGCCCCTGGCTGCCTCAGCAGCAAACATACAGTGCGCACATGCGCTCTGGCATGAGGTGCACTCACCCCTTTCTCACCTAAAAGAAATGGCCCCCTAATGTTGTAGCTGGCCACTGTCAGGTGGGGCAGCTGTGGGAATTAGCACAGGCACTCTCGGTGCCCTGAGAGCTCCACTGGAACGCTATCACCACAAATTGCCCCCTCACTGCAGCGGCCCACAGCGGCGGCGCAGCTGTAAGGAAAAACAGCGGCACAGGCACCTATGGGCCTTGGAAGCAACCACGGGGGAAAGCATAGACAATGTGCCTCAACACACGCCCCCACCAAGCTCCCAATTTAGCTCCACTCACCGGGGCTCTTCCGAATTCCTTTGGTCTGCACCGACCAATCCCCAGGCCCTGACAATGTGCCCCGACAGATCACGCTCTCGGGACCTCTATCAGGCTTCGTCTGGTCTCTGCTAAAGACAGTAGATTCCACAGCATGCGGGGCTCTCTCTACTGTGCATGGGAGCCCTGCTAACCAACAGGCCGTCACTACCGCTTCTCTCTGCATAAGCGGGGCTCTCTCATTACAACAAGAGCCCCGTTGACCAGCCGCAGTATCTCTTCTCACTTCCGGACAACATGGCTTGAGGGCAATTTGTAGTGATAGAGTCCCAGTGGAGCTCTGAGGGCACCATGAGAGCCCGTGCTAATTTCCACAGCTGCCCCACCTGACAAGGTTATATGATGAATAGCCTTTGTATTATCCAAAACACATTAGAATAGTAATCACACAATATATACTGTGCCACCTGGCACTAGGGCATCATTTTACAGGGGATTATATACAGGTTGGGGCCAATAGGGCCATGGTCAGCACCATTAGAAAAGCCCAAGTGGCAAAATGTAAAGCAACCAGTAAATACTGGGACAATAATGACCTCAGCATTATCACATTATCACATTAGACATAAAACACATTCTGCATCTCATTAGGCCTACACCAGATTACGCCTAAATCAAATTGGGCATAAACATATTATGCCGGGACTCAGTAGTGCACCACATTAACACTACTACAAGGTGCTTACATCACCTTAGGGGCTTGCGCCCTTTAACCATCACTCAACTGACCCCCAGGCCAACTGGCCTTTAGCTGGGGCCCCCAATAACCTACGTCCAGAAAGTCAGGGTGCTAAGGGGGACCTCTTGAAGGGCCCCTGGCTGCCTCTGGCCCAAACACAAAGGGCCCCATTAGGATGGTGGGCCGCCGGTCCGGTGGGGGCGATCCACCTGCCATCCTTCCAGCAAAGACCCCCGCCATATTACTATGGCTGGGGGGTCCGCGGCGGACGGAAAGACCGTCTGCAGCTTTTCGGCCAGGTGGAAAAGTTGACCGTGCGGAAAAGGGTTTCATATGGTGGCGGTGTCTGTTAGACACCACCAGCCATATTTGGATGTGCACTGAAACATGCCTTTCCGTGGCGGTATTGCTGCCACGGAAAGGCAAGCAGAGTCTGCTTGCGGGGTCCTGTTGTGGACCCCAGGGACTCCAGGGGGGTGGCGGGTGCACATGGGGGGTACCTAAGGTACCCCCCTGCACTTCCATGCACAACATCGCAAGTACCGCAAAGTGCCTGCCATGTTGTGCATGGAAGTGCACGACATGCCTTCCTGGCATTGTGGTGGGCGGTGCTGAGTGCACCACCCGCCGCAATGTCAGGAATGCAGGATGCGCCTGTAGGAAGGTGGATATCAGACTATGGTTACCCCTAAACTTTTTGCCTGGTGTTTAGCTGGTTTTTGACATAGTTGGCCTGGGATCCTGCTATTCAGGGCCCCAGGCTGATTGCTCTCTCCTTAAAATGGACTCCATGTACCTTAGGTGCATACACAATTGGAACTGGTTCACCTTATAGGCCCCTGTAACAGTGTACCATAGGTACCCAGGGCATAGGTGTAGCCAAGGCCTACCAGGGGCTGCAGCATGTATTGTGCCAACCCTGGCCTAGCCTCTATATTTGACACAACTGGCTGATCACTCAGCTGGGGTAAGTTGGTGTAATCACCTCTTGCTTAGATATAGTATCCCTATATCTAACCTTAACTGGACACATGTTAACCTATAAGCCATTCCTATGGAAGGCCCCTGCAATCCTGGGGGCAGAGTGCGTGGTTTCATGTGAGATGGTGCTCTAGCATGAGCTGAGCCTGTCTGCAGCTGTCAGGAACAACTCCCTTAGCTGTTCCGGGATATTGCCATACCATATACTCTTAAGTGCATTTTAATCCTTGCGGTTATATGCTAACTTTGGTTTGGCTTTATCAAAACATGTCGAGTAAGGTGTCATACGATTTGGAATACTATCCCCTCGACAGTTCTGTCAACGGGGATAGCATTCCACCTTTCTAGAGAGATACGACATGTCCATAACCTTAACCACGGTTAAAGTTAACCAGAGCCTCAGCATCACAAAATGGATGCTGCCACCACAGACAAAAGTCTGACCTCCTGCTGCTGGGAGTACTTCCAGCGAGGGAGGCTTGGACAAAGGGTTTCCTGCCTTGGGAGGTGCGAGCACCACCCCAGACAGGATTTTGTGTATTGGGTAGGACAGGGCTGAATAGAATCAGACATGCCCGGGGCACACAAGGTGTCCCCGTGCATAAGCCAGTCCAAACCGGTCCTGGGACTTTCCAAGCCCAGGCCTGGCGAGGGCCTGGACAAAGGAAAGGGGGTGTAACCGCCCCCCTTCCTGGTCCCACCCAGAGGAGGGACCTAGCAGGTGATTCACCCCTCAGATTGGGAATAAGAGTGGGAGCAGTGCCATAGCACCTCAGATCATCCACAATCAAGTTAAAACTAAGAAGACGCCGGACTTCGACATTCTGCTGCACAGAAGACTGAAGAGCATCTCCCTTGTGGCCTAGGAGTGGCCACCCTGTGAACACAGGCACCATCCAGCAACTCGACGTCTGCTTTGCCGCCGCCTCCTGCCAGGGCCCGAGCCCAGAGCCTGACGAGACCCAGACTCCCAGACGTCTCACCGCCCGATCCACAGTCCTTGCAAAGAAGGGACCCGTTGAGGCATCGAGAGACGTGGGACCGGACATCTCGGACGACCCCCAAAAAGCTGACTGCGCAGCACCCGAGGCACCCTCGATGCTGTGCTTTAGGGATTGAGAACCCCTACAACCGAGCAGCCCTTGCACCGAAGATCAGTCCCCCAGCATCTCCACGATCTGCGTGGGACCCTTTTGCATTGTACCACTCGATGCGCCATCCTGGCCACTTGCCACGTGATCAGCGGCCATCTTGGCGCTGAAACCTACAATCTACACTGTGGGTCTGGTTGCTCCAGACTTGCCCTTGCTCCTGTAAAAAGGAGCACCTGCTCTGACCTTGCTGGTCCGGGTGATAAGCCTTTTTCACTTCCTGCGTGGCTTGCATTAGCCAAGGCCTGTTTGCTCTGATCAAGTTGCCGACGCCGCCATCAGCTAGAGCCTTTGTGGGACAGCCGGTGATCGACTCCTGGACATCCTCTACCTCTTTGTGTCCATGTGGCTGCTGAGAGAAGCTACACCTCATCGCCTGTTTGCACCCGACATCGCCTGGTTCCAATCTGGTTCCACGGTAGTCACTGGCTAGTGACTTTGAACATTGTCCCCTCTGCTTTCAGGTCTTCACCACTTCAGATCCATCCTTGGATCCACCAGAACTCTTCACATCGAGCCGCCTGCAGCATCTTCAGCTCCAAGCACCATCGACCTGCGTGAAGAAACCCGACACTACTTCGCACCTGTGCACCCGCTTCCTGTGGGTGAGGTAACTCAGCAACGCCGGTGTTCCCACACTGGTATACACCTCTAGTGCCTGTGTCTAAAGTTTCATCCTTATAGGTCACTCGGAAGGTTCCTAAAACACTAACTTTGTAACTTTTACGCACAATAGACAATGCATTGGTGAATGCGTGCACTTTAAACACTGCACCCGAGTCCCGCGGGCCTTTCCCGACTTAGTCACTGCTAGTCCCTATCAGCTCCAGCGATTCCCAAGGCCCTAGGCCTATTTCCTTTTCGATTGGTATCTCTTATACCACTTTCTTAATATATGGTTTGAGTGGCCACCTGGCCTCATCCGTGTTGTGCAACTTTTGTGTATTTTAACTGTGTTTTGTTTTAACGCTTGTGCTTCTGTGCTCATAAAGAGTATAGGGGATATTTGTAGTTAATAAATATATATATATTTTCAATATATATCTGTGTGGTTTCCTTTCATTTGGTATTCAAGGGGATTGTATATGGCAAAACAGCTTGCTTCACATGCCTTTCAGAGTTTAGCCTAAGACTGCTTTGTTCACACTACCACTAGGATAGCTGGTCTATAAGGTTGACTTACAACCAATCATCATAAGGGTTGCTTGGCATGGTACAAGGTGATCACTAGAACTAGTGAGCATCACATACCAGGCCAACTTCTCACAGCGCCCACCTGCGTGGCGGGTGCATCCTAATGTATGCAACAGGACCCCCGCACCGATGGCGGGTGGTCCTATTCCACAGGAGGATGGTGGGTGGACAAATTCCACCTGCTATCCTAATCCAAAGTGCGCTGAGGCATGGGGTGAACCCCGTTCTCATCTAGAAGAAATGGCCCCCTAACATTGCAGCCGCCCACTGTCTCCAGGTGGGGCAGCTGTGGAAATTAGCACGGGCACTCACTGTGCCTTGAGAGCTCCACTGGGACTCTATCACCACAAATTGCCCCCTCGCAGGGGCACAGCTGTGAGGAAAAACAGGGCAACAAGCTTGGGGAAGGCACCTACAATGTGCCTCGACAACCCCCCACCAAGCTCCCAACTTAGCCCCACTCACCAGGGCTCTTACGGATTCCTTCGGTCTTCACCAACCGATACACGGGCACCGACAATGTGCTTCGAAAGATCACGCTCTTGGGACCTTTCTCAGGCTTCGCCCGGTCTCTCCTGCAGGCAGTAGATTCCACAGCATGAAGGGCTCTTTCTCCTGTGCATGGGAGCCCCGCTCACCAACAGGCCGCCACTATCGATTCTCGCTGCATACGTGGGGCTTTCTCATTACCACAGGAGCCCCGTTGACCAGCTGCTGTGTCTCTCCTGCCTTGATTTCCTCTTCTGGCCTGGTCTCTTCCTCATGCGGGGTAGGCTCCTGCCTCGACCTCAGGCTCTGTGACTTCCCAATGTTGGGTGTGGGCCACACGTACAACCAGGCTTTCTCCAGCCGGACTTCTGCCCCAGATCTCAGGATACGGCCCTCATGGCTACGTCAACCAGTGACTCGGCAAGGCGACGTTGGAGTGCTTAACACGCACACAGATCTGCACCCGGAGTTCTGGGCACACAGCAGCAGGGTAGGCTCCCGCTTCAAATCCAGGCAATTGCGGGTTGGGCACCCGCTTTCTCCATCTAGGCATGCAAGCGTGGTGGGCACCCATTAGTAACCACCAAACGTGGGGTGGGCACCCGCTGCTAAATTATGCAGAAAGCGGGGTGGGCACCCGCTATCAAGTAACGCTCAAGTGCCGAGTGGGCACCCGCCTCCTGAAATAGGCATTAAGCAGGGTGGGCACCCACTAGTAAAATACCAAATGCGGGGTGAGCACCCGCCTCTCAAATGTGCAAAAAGGGGGGGTGGGCTCCTGCCCCAAATACACGGGGTGGGCACACGCTCCCCACATTTTGTAGGGGAATCTCCAGGTCGCAGCCCAGTGCTGCAAATTAAAGACAGAAGCACTCCGCGAGGCGCTAGGCACTGATTAAAGTTCTAGGGGCACAAGACTGGGCCCAGGCAGGGCAGCACACAGGGCCCACCAGCAGGGAGGCAGTCCCTCATGGGGGTTCCTCCTGTGGCCCAGCAGCAGCAAGCCCCCAGCACACAAACAGGCACACTAAACATGGAGTCTCAGCTCCTACATTTACATCCACATTTCCTTTGTTCTGCCCTGGCACAGGTCTTGGGAAACCAGTTGCAATTGGTTCTGAGGGGTGTGGAGCACTTTCCTTACAGGGCTCCCACACTCCTTTGTCAGGTTGGGGCTCTGTCATCAGACACACCACAGGGGGGAGCAGCATTCACCATGGCAGGCACAGTCACAGCCAGGGTCAGGGGACTACTCCTCCCACTACTCCAAATGCAAATGCCCTATTCAGGCTAGTGCTGACTCACCCTGCCCCTCCTGGAGCCACACACACACACCTCACCAGCACCTGTCACTCAAAAGCCAGACATGCAATTCACATCAGGCAGGCAGACACATAGCACACAGAAATGCCAACTTCTAAAAGTGGCATTTCTAAAATAGTTATAATAGATCTGCACACACCATTGCGTAGCATTTATTATTATTATTCCAAACATACCAAACTTGACCACGCTGCTCCTCTCATATAAGGAATTACCACTGAAACACTTATCAAGGAATCCCCAATGCATTCCTATGTGAGGGCAGCCTCACAGCAGTGAGAAACCTCAATGGCGGTTTGTCACTACCAGGATGTCACACACTTAAGGTACCTTTTACCTACAATACACCCTGCCCATAGGGCAAGCTAGGGCCTACCTTAGGCGTGACTGACATGTAGTAAAAGGGAGGTCACCGACATGGCACATACTTTAGGTGCCATGTCACAGAGGCAGTAACACCGCACCCACAGGCCCTGTAATGGCAGAGGCCTGATGTAGGTTTAAAAGGTTACTTTGGTGGGTGGCGCAATCAGCGCTGCAAGCCCACCAGTAGCATTTAATTCACCAGCCCTGGGTATATGAGATACCACTTTACAAGGGACTGACAGGTAAATTAAATAGGCCAAACAAACATGTGTAGATCAATCTTACCCTGTTTATCACAGAGAGCACACACACTTTACACTGAACAGCAGTGCTAAAGTGCTCAGAGTCCTAAAACCACCAACACCATGTCTGAAAAAAGGCTAGGAGAATGGCAAAAAGTTCAGAGATGACCCTGCAAAAAGGGCTAAGTCAAACAGTTTAATTTATTCTTTATTTAATTTTCCGTATCCCGCCATCTGTTGACTTTGCCTGCCCCACCCCACTGCTCCACCTCTCTTACTTGTGCCGGCTGCGCCTGCACCCTCCCCACCCATCATTTTCTCATCCCCTCTGTTCTACTGCTCTCCTCTTAACACACCTTCTCTGACTCATTACAGTGTATCCTTTGTTCATCTTTGTTTATCCTCTCTAGTTAACTTCATTTATTATCATTCTAATTTTCTATTAGCCTCCAACTTCACCCTTCTCTATCCCTCGCCCTCTACTCACCTTTTGTATTTTTCTCAGTACAGGCCTACCAATCACTCAATTGCCATTACCACTTTGCTCATCATTCTCCTGCTCCACCCTGCCCCATAATCCTCCTTCATCTACCTATAATGGTGACAGACAGAATATCGATTTTTTTATTTCGAAGTACAATATTATTGAATTGTAAATATCGAGGTACAAGAAACACCACAGCTAGAATATCGTGGACCAGAATATCGACAGTAAGGTAAGAAATATTGTTTTTAAAAATATCGAAGACAGGAATATCGTTTGTAAAAATATCGTTGTTTATATTACTGTTATGTATTTTAGTATGTATTTTAAATGTATGTGTTCTATAGTTTTGTTTAAGTATTGTATGTATTTTTGAATATGTGTATTACATTTTTTGAAGTTATTAATTTTTTTAAAGTGAATTTTGCGTTTTAGTTCTGTAGCGGGTTGTGGGTTTATAGGGGAATAGGGGGGAAGTAATTTATTATAATAAATTTAATAATCATTTTTAGAAGTTAATAATTATTTTTAATAACATTTTGCATTTTTATTCCATAGAGGGTTTATAGGGGAATAGAGTGGGAAGCAATTTAATTATAATTAATAAATTAATATTATTTATTAATTAATATTTACATATTTGATATTTTATATTGGTAATTGTGGTAATTCATTTTTTTTATAAATTAGTTAATAATTGGTTGTTAATTATTATAAATTATTTGTTAAATAAATACATTATGTTATTTTTTAGGTGCAGGTTGTGGGTTTATAGGGGAATAGGGTGGGAAGTAATTTAAGTATAAATAATCAATTACACATTTTTTATTAATTAATTAGTATTTATGTTTTTATATTGCTAATTGTGGTAAATATTTAACTGATAAATGTGTAAATTGTGTTATTTATTTAGGAGTGGGTTGTGGGTGTATAGGGGAGTAGGGTAGTAATTAAATTATTTATATTTTTGATGATTTAATATTGATGTATTTTAGATTTTATTTTGAATTATGGTAAATAATATCTTGTTAATTATTTATTAATTTGTTATTGCTTGAACATTTCGTACAGCCACACAGCTGAGGGAAAGAAGTTATGGGTATCGTTGAAAGGAATTGAGAAGGAGACGCAGCTGTTTACCGAGGCAGTGACTTGGAGAATCTTTGCTGGGGCATTCAGTGGAGCACCGGCGGGACTGCGTGGACCGGCAGCCCGCGCGGCAGCGCTCCGTCCTCTTCCTGCCCCCACAGCACCTGAAGGCTCAAAACAGCGCCTCGCGGCCCCGCTTCGCAGGAGCCGGTCGTAGGCAGTGACTTGGAGAATCTTTGCGGGGGCATTCAGTGGAGCACCGGCAGGACTGCGAGGACCGGCAGCCCGCGCGGCAGCGCTCTGTCCTCTTCCCGCCCCCACCGCACCGGAAGACTCAAAACAGCACCTCGCGGCCCCCCACCGCTTTTCCTCTACATTATTGGCCAAGCATACCGCAACGCGGGATGCGCACAGGCGCGCGCGGGGCGAAGCCCGGGCCAAGGGCTGGCCCGTGCTAGCCCGTTACAGACCGAGCAAGACCGGACCGGGCCAACTCTCTTGGTCCTTGGATGCTAGCCCTTGGTCAACATTTAAGATCTTTACAATCCCAGCTGGAGATTTCATAACGACCAGGTCCAGGGATCATAGCAACAAGGGAAACCAGAAGTAAAGCCACGGCATCCTCCTCTATGGTGGCAGGTACTTTGGACAATTTTCTTATTAGAGCAAATTCATTGGTGGCAAACGAACTAACGATAATTGAAAGAAGGCTCTCGCAGGGGATTGACAATGTTGGAAGGTCCTCTTTGGGTCTAATAGCGAATGCCAAAACTCCTGACAAGGGTGAGGACTCACATAACGCCCTTTTGGACAGTATTGACCAAACAATATCAAATGTACTGCAGGAGTTAAGGTCTAGCCCACCTGGCCCCAGTGACTCTTTATCGATTATCCCCGAGGTCACTTCAGCCCCACTGTCTGTTATTGGTTCAATGTCTGGAGGGGTGCATGACTCTAGCTCCCCTCAGGCACGAGGGGTGAGGGAAGGGGCTGTTCCTAAGAGGAAAAGAGGGACACAGACAAAGGGGGGAAAAAGCCTCAAATTAGATCCCTGCCCCACCATTACTGAGACTACTGGTCCTATAGTGGATCAGGTCTCTCCCCCACTACCCAATGACATGTGTAGCTCGTCCTCGCAAACTCTGACACTTGTACAGCCGGCTGCCTTTAGGTTTGGGGAGGGCTCTAATGGGGTGGAAGATAACCTTATTCACACTCTCGGCAAAACCATGAAATCTCTGCTGGTCCCCCTAGGGGTTAGACTAGAGGGCATTGAGCACAGGCTAATAGCACTAGAAATGGCCACCGGGAGCATTGGGAAACTCATGAAAAGCTTGGGGACTACTCAGAGAATCCCGAGGGCTAATGGGAGGGCTACTATTTAATCAAACGCCCCTAACCTAGCAAATCCCCGTCCACCTAATCCTCCTATAGTTCCTTCGTCTAACCCACCTGGCTTAGCTACTACTCATCCCCTTAATCCCCCCTGTAGCCAATATCCACTTGCCTACTGCCCCCATTTTAGCAACTGTCCCTGGGCCAGTTACTCTTCCGAGCCCAGTGCAGAGATCTGCGCCCACTATTGCTGTGATCTCAGACAGATCGACTAGGAAAATGGTGGTGGCGGGTGAGCGGCCTGTGCAAGATACAAGTTGAATAAATAGGAAAAATGTAGTCAATTTACCCCCTGAGGCTGCTCCATACGTAGTGGTTCTAACTGGTGTCCCTGAGCTCAGCGATCCTGTATGGGAAAACTTTGCTTCCCTGAAAAATAAAGTCGCGAGTTGGCTGAACATTAACAGACCCCTCCCCCCTAATATGAAAACTGAACTGATGATGGTCCGAAGAGTCCCCTGGGTGGGATCCACCCCTAAGAAAATTAAGGGGGACTGCATCCTGGTAAATTTTAGGAATCCAGTGATTGTTTCACACATTTGCAACTGGTTAGGCAGTACGTGGGATACAGCAATTCACTCACTCCCCCTGTCCTTTTTTTACCCTCCCTTAAATTCCCCACAGGACCCAGGGTTTGATGATGGGTGGACCAGGGTGTGAGGAAATCAAAAAATCGTCATTCTCAGGGGTCTTACTAAAATCAATAAAGAACTTGGCACAGAAGCTGAAATATGAAAAGACATCTTTATTAAACTTTCAATAAGTGAGGCTACGTCACCCAGCTGCCTTAGCAACTGAATGAGGCAGTCTGAGGAATACAGAGAACAGAGGCCTTTTATATGCTTAGGGCTATAAAACTCAGCACAAAAGTAAGGGGCAGTCCTAGCTTTTGCAAGCATGCAAAAAGCCCAACATTCCTTCTTACACAAGCCGGACAAACCCATAATAAAAGACCACAACCCATATCGTAAACAAGCCATAAAAGGAAGGAACAGAAACAGATGAGAAGTAGGATAAGGGGTGTGTATGTGCATACCAAACTTTACAATTTCCTGTGCTCTGATCCTTAATCTTGATCAGCTACTGGGCAAGGAACTGGTCTAACAAGGTCAGCTTCAGACAACATGGTCAGTTCACTCAGGTTATCCAGAAGTCAGCTAAAGTCATCGGCCTATGTGAGGGCAACCACAAAATGGCTGCCATGCACAAAATGGAACCCAAGGGTTCAGAACGAAATCTTCAAATACATAGTGAATCCATCGGTGTAACATGACGAAAACACTCATACTTACTGAGCTCACTGTTTACGGTTCGCCGTTACCAAAATCATAACAGAACCACGACCTTTATGACCCAGGTTCAGAATTCACGGAACCTCAGGTGGGCCCAAGGGGTTACATCAGAGGGTCTAGGCAAAATCCCTATGAAACTTCGAGGCCCATTGATTATTTTAACACTAATAGGTACAGCTACCTTGATCAGGTAGACTGACTTCATTGGGAAACAGGCTCATGTGGCAGTACTGGTGGAGTAGTTCCAACAACCCCTAATAACATCGGGGAAACAGTGTCTGAAAGTGGAGCTCAGCTGGGAGCAGGGGCAGATGCCACAGTTATCCGGGTCCAGCAGCAGGCAACCACGAACCTTGACCCAACATATCTTAGAACTAAGGAACCCTCAACACATCCCCAGGCCTGCTCTCCTAGTCCAACCGTAATAAAAAAACTTTCCTGGAATGTGGCAGGTCTTAATAATAAACTGGCTTGTCCCGACTGGGGTTCTTTCATAGATACGACCAAAGTTTGCCTATTCCAGGAAACGTGGGCACGGGAAGAACAATTCCAAATAGGGTTTGCGTCATACTCAGTCCCAGCAAGGTGGGGGGGAAAGGGCAGACCGTTGGGAGGGTTAACGATATGGATAAGAGCTGATTTAGGTTGCACCGTCAGAGTCATGAACACAGCATCAGAGGATGTGCAATGCGTGATACTGGAGTGGCGGAATGGCGCCAGACTTGCCCTAGTCAATATTTATTCCAGACCTGTGAGTGTTACCTCTGAGTCTAGAGCCATTGAGGAGCTTGCCTCCTTTTTAGGTGAGATTCCGGAGGGAGTGACATATGTGATAGGGGGTGATTCAAATTCTCACTTTGAGCCACTAGCGGGTCTGATGGATGGTGTAAATCAGGAGGAGGATGATGTGTGGAAAATTCCCCAAGTAGCAGGGCAGCCGGTAATGTCATGGGCCCCCTTGGCAATACAAATAACTACCCTGATGTTGAATTATTCTATCAGGGCTTGCAATGGCAGGGTGAAATCAGACATCCCTCCAATGAATACTTTTAACAAACCAGGAAGGGAGGCGCGCCTCAACTACATCTTAGTTGAATGTAGTGCCTGGCACAGGGTTATAGATTTTAAAGTGGTCTATAGGGCAGAGAGTGGTCACAATGCACTGATTCTCAATTTCACTCTTTCCACTGTACTGAACCGCAGCTCTACATCTGAGGTTGATCCAGCCAATCGGGCCTTACTATCAAACAACAGACGTAGGGTTAGATGGAACAAGCTGGTCACTCATCGACATCAGGTGGCGGAGCTATATGCTCGGCTTGTCAAAGCACTTGAGGCTGTTGCTGCCCTAAAGGCCCAACATCCCTTGTATGAATCCTACCCAAGGTTGGCAGAACTAAATAGGGAACTGCTAGCTAGACTGGCTGAAATCCAAAAATCCCCCTGACCATAGAGGGAGTTGGGCAGGCAGCAAGCCCAACAGGTATAATTGGGCCTGCAGAATGGCGAAAAGAGAACTAGTTGAGGCACTGAAGCAAAACAGTGATAGGGCATGCATAAAACACAAGAGGACAACATATCGGCAACTTATCTATCATGCTAAGATTGAGTGGGGGAACAATAATTGGGCAAATCTAACACCTGCCCTAGCAGTGAAGGATGCTCGTAAGTTCTGGCAAATTATAAGTACAGGTTCAGCCGAACCCGAGCTGGCAGTTGCACCTACATCGCTCCTGAGGTGTGGAAAGACCATTTTCATACCCTATACCGAGGGGATAACTCAACTGGGAATTTACCCATATGTGACATAGAGCCTACTTTTGTCCCCGTCACACCAGAGCAAGAGTTCACTGACGGGGAGGTCATGAATGCTATTGCTAGACTCTCTGCTGGTAAAGCCCCGGGGTTGGATAAGGTCCCTGGGGATCTTTTTAAACATAAACCTGGGATATGGGCACCCTATATGACGCTGGTTTTTAACGCTATTTTAGGGGGTATGGTGGTCCCAAGTACTTGGCTGGGAGCAGAGATAGTCCCTATCTACAAGAAGGGATCACCTCTGCTCCCAGCCAACTGCAGGCCGATCAGCCTAATAGATGTTTCACAGAAGCTTTTTGCGAGGCTGATCTTAGACCGCCTAGAGGGTTGGATCGAGGAGTTTGAAATACTAAGCTCATACCAGGCTGGTTTTAGAAAGAACGTCTCGACCACGGACCAGATTTTCTGACTAACCATGCTCTTTTGGAAAACTGTTAAAATGCAGGGCGGATCATTATACACTGTTTTCGTGGACCTTCGTGCGGCCTTCGATCTGGTCCCACGCAGGAAACTGTGGAGTGTGCTCTCAGATATGGGCATTCCGGCCCCTCTTCTGCACAACATAATCCGACTCCACATGGACAATTTTGTGCAGGTCAGGTGTGGGAGAGACGGCAACTTGTCATCTAGCTTCCCCGTTGGCAGAGGGGTGAGTCAGGGGTGCGTCCTGGCGCCCACCCTGTTTTGCCTCTATGTCAACGGAGTAATTTCCCACCTGAATGCGGTCCCCAACAGAGACGCTCCAGGGCTTGCGGGGTTGGGGTCTCCACGATCATTTTCGCAGATGATACCCTACTCCTCTCAAAGACTCCTATGGGTATTCAGCGAGTTCTGGATGGTTTTGTTAATTTCTGCTTCGATCGGGGGTTGGAAATAAACACCTCTAAAACGAAATTTATGATCTTTAATCCCCCGAAATCAACGCGCCCAAGTCCCGTGATTGGAGGTGTTAGGCTCAAAAGGGTGCAGAGTACTTGGGTCTTATTCTCAATGAGAGCATGACCTGGGCTCAACATCAAACAAAATCACAGCTAAAGCTTACCCAGAAGGCAGGAGGTATCGTCAAACTTTTGAGTAAAGCTACAGTTAAGCCAATTGGGCCACCACTAGAGATTTATAAACTGCAGGCACGAGGGGCGGTAATCTATGGCGGCGAGTTGTGGGGCCACAACTGTGCACCTGCGATGGTTATCGCGGAAAAATAAATTCTTTATATAATTATATATGTCCCCACAAAGCCCAAAGCTCCAAGGACGCTACTCCACAGAAGACGGTTTCACCAAACCTTTTATTTCAAACAGATGCTGACATTTCCAATTAATTCCTTTCCCAACGCGTTTCGAAGCAAACGTGCTCCTTCATCATGAGGGGGAAAACTGGAAAACCCGGAAAGCATACAACTCGAATTTCCGCTATTTACAAGTGCTCCCAGGTGAGCAGCATGCTTATTGGGAAAGGAATTAATTGGAAATGTCAGCATCTGTTTGAAATAAAAGGTTTGGTGAAACTGTCTTGTGTGGAGTAGTGTCCTTGGAGCTTTGGGCTTTGTGGGGACATAGATATATATATATATATATATATATCTATGTCCCCACAAAGCCCAAAGCTCCAAGGACGCTACTCCACAGAAGACGGTTTCACCAAACCTTTTATTTCAAACAGATGCTGACATTTCCAATTAATTCCTTTCCCAACGCGTTTCGAAGCAAACGTGCTCCTTCATCATGAGGGGGAAGACTGGCAAAACCGGAAAGCACACAACTCGAATTTCCGCTATTTACAAGTGCTCCCAGGTGAGCAGCATGCCGGTATATATATATATGTATATATGTATATGTATATATATATATATATATATATGTATATGTATATATATATATATATATATATATATATATATATATATATATAAATATGTCCAACACCTTCTCCAAACGAAAGAAGCGAGACCCACTTGAGGATTAGATATGGAGACTTTATTTAGCCGCTCTTGCAGAGGTGAACAGGCACAACGTTCTTGCGGCGTATGCATTTCGGCATCCCGCCTCGTCAGCGCCGCTTGCGTGTCTGTGTGAGAGCAGGGCGTCACAGCTCGATTTAAATATCCCGCCCTCTCTCTTAACTAATGAGCTGCTGCCCCCCAGGTATATATATATATATATAATATGTATATATATATATGTGTATTTATCATTTTTTTATGTTTCTAACATTTTATAATTTATTATACTATTTTTAAATATTATTATTAAGCAATTACATATATTACATTTGATATATGTGTGTGTTAATTTTTTTAATATTATATTTATTATTTTTAATTTGAAACATTTTATAATAATCTTTTTTTGAATTATATGTATTATTTACTACATTTTTTATTCTTTTTTACACATTTAAACAAAACGATATTTTTAACAACAATATTTTTTACAACAATTTTTTTGGGTGATATTTTTGTACTTACCACGATGTAGATAGGATGTCGATATTCTTGACTTCGATATTTAGTTGTCGATATTTTAGGACCCCGATATTGTGGTCATCGATATTTTGTCAATGATCCACCTCTAACACCATCTGAATTGCCTTCTCTACTTTATGACACACATAACTCTCCTATTCTATAAACAGCCTTTTTTCTCATATTTCTTCTTTTCCCTTCTACTTTACTCCTAATTCATCCACCTCTTTCCTTTCAATGTTTTGTTTTATCTTTCCTTTTTTCCTTACCCTCATCTTTTCTGTTCTCACATTCTCTTTAAATCACCCTCCATTTCTCATCTCTGTGCCATCACTATTTCCTCCTGTCAAGATTCTAGAAAATGTTGTGTTTGCTACCCTTAGAAGATAGATCAGTGAAAGACTTGTTTGCTACCCTTTAGTGCTACAGTTGTGAAAACATTTGACCTGGATTTTTCAGAGTTTCTGATTAAAGGACTCCACCCCATCCCCAGCGGTGATTTAATTGATAGCTAACAACATTAGTGACCTAAGCAATTTATGCATTCAAAAATGTGTTATTTTACGCGGATCATGGACACCTAAAAAATTGTATATTGATGGCAGGGGATGCAAGTTTTTGACAGTGCTTGCAGTCCCACTCTTGAGTGAGAAATGAAAGGCTGAGTAGCAATGTTTAAACTTATTAAGCCACAGACTACAGGAACTTCTCAGCAGCAAGTGCATAGAATACTATTTAAATAAATACTCTGGTCCGTAGAGCGGGGATTATCACCAGAGAGGGTATCCAGGAGCTTTCCATAGGCACCGGTGGATTAAGTGAATTGCCCACAATCGCAGGATATTGAGACAATGCCTAGAATCGAACCTGGATCCCCAGTTCCAAAGTCGGCAGGGCTGGCAGTTACACCACATCTTCTAGCCAGATCATCCTATGGGTTTAGGACCCAAAGGGCACCATAATCCATTTCTATCTACTCATGTCAGTAAAGGGCTTTCCACTTTACAGCAACACGTCACTTTTTTTTTAGAAACGTTTGCTCCGTTTGAGCTATATTTTCCATCATCCATCTGCACAGGAAGTGGCATCATAGGTTTCTTTCCAAAACATTTATTGTGTTTGATGGGGCAGTCCCTCCTGTCGAGAAAAGGTCCTCTGCAGTGCCTGTATGGATGATGCAGTGCTTGCTGTGAAGCCTCTTTTGGCCGTCCAAATAACTTAATGATGTGGTTTATAGGTTCAATCTTGATGGATCAGGGAGTGCAGTCTATATGATTAAGGCCCTCACTTTTAAAGCTTCTCTGACCAGCCCAGTCTCAGAATTGGCTGCCAGGACTTGTCAGGTTCTTAGATAACCTACTCCATCAGTTTTGCTGGTGCACATCCCTGAATGAATTGGGTCCTAATCTTTTCTGTTTCATCAAGCTGGATGCATATGTTTGCGAGCTCTCTGAGTCAGGTATAAAAAGTATCTACAGATTCATTTGGACCATTCTGGGTTTGGTGGAACCAGAATCTTTCATAGTCCGGGTTTGCCTTTGGTGCAAGTTAGTTGTTGAGGGTTGTAAGTATTGTGGCATATGTGAATGGAGGGCCCGCTCCAAAAAGCTGCAAGAGAGTTT
The DNA here is from genome assembly GCF_964263255.1 of Lissotriton vulgaris. Taxonomy (NCBI): domain Eukaryota; kingdom Metazoa; phylum Chordata; class Amphibia; order Caudata; family Salamandridae; genus Lissotriton; species Lissotriton vulgaris. The sequence goes on along the minus strand of NC_141695.1, from coordinate 967,600,345 downwards.
ATAAATACATTTTCCAGTAATGTCTTCCACCATTTCTGTGGCAGTAAAATACATTTCCAGTCTCACCACACACAGTCTTGATTTAGGTACTTGTGCTCAAGATGATCCTGCGATGACAAAATGGCTGGAAGCCTGGATTGAGGACATATCTATGTCTTGGATGACTCTAAGAGGTACAATGACCACTTGTTGATATCGCTGATTTCCTGCCAAAACAGTCTTTAAAAGAAGGAGCCAAGTAAAATGACTTATTCCATTGTTCATCTCCACAGAGAGTGACACCACTAAATTTCCCATCATCCATCTTCATAGGAAGTGACATCACTGGATTTCCCATCATTTGTCTGCACAAGAAATGACATCACTCGTTTTCCATCATTCATCGGCACATACCTGGCATCACTGGTTTTCTGCCAAAACTGTCTTCAAATGAAGAAACTGAGCAAGAGGACTCTTTTCCATCATCCATCTGTACAGGAAAGAACAACACCGGATTTTTGATCATACATCTACACAGGAAGTGACATCACTCCTCCCCCCTCCCAGTATCTACTTAATGGTGTCCACCACACGAGCGCTCAGTTAACATGCACAGTAGGTGCACCACTGATGCACTGAAAGGCACACCAAAAGCAGGCCCGTCTACACCCTTCTTTGCCTGGACTATGCCCATCACCAAGAACCATGTACCTCACACCTCCTAATACTACTTCACTGAGCTCAACTCTGGCCGCCCCTCCACTCTCTGCTGCCTCACTAAATTACACCCACACACAACACAGAGGGAGCATTATCCTGTGTTTCCAGCAAGTTTTCACACACTTACCCGCATCCAACACTCACTGCACCATCGTCACTCAACACCCCTGTATCATGATCTCACACATTTCAGCAACCACTCACACAACACTCTGCACTTGCATGCATGCTCCTCAACACCCGTTCATTCACCAAACACACCACAGAAATCTGGTATGTGGTGGACTATCAACACAGAAACCTGGCTGAACCCTACATTGCCATAAGGAGATCATCATGGCAGTACCACCTCCACAGCCACAACACCCTACATCATAGAACACCTGTAGTTTAAGTTCCATGTCAAGTGACATTCTCTTTGACAGACTGCCAGGACTGCATAGCAACTTCACCAACGTAATCACGGACTTCGTCGCACCACTCGCCCACGACACTAGCTGTTACATCTTACTCAGAGACATGAACTTTCATCTGGAAGACCACAGCAACACTAACTTAAAAGTACTCATCAAGGACCTTCGAAGTCTGAGCCTTAGCCAATGAGGAAAAATTCCCTCCTCATGTCACCAGACACCTCCTGGACCCTACTTTCACCACATTTGACAACATCAGAGTCAGCGAGCACACACTAGCCTCCAGTCCACGCCCTCATAAAATTTAGCATCCCCATTCACCAATGCACGTGCCCCATTACCAGACCAGCATATCAAAACCTGAACTGCATCACTGACGAGGACTGGAACACCACTCTCAAAACCCACCAACCCGAATACAGCAACAGCCTCCCAAAAGCCATCAAGAATTTCAATATTTGGATCGGCTCCTGTGCCGACTCACTGACCCCCTCCAACACAGCAATACAAGAAGATACAGGCCAGTTGGTACATGGAGGGGCTCAGACTGATGAAACATCACTGCAAACAACTGGGGCATAAATGGAGAATGAGCCAGGACAATAAAGACAGGAGCAAGATCAAATCCACCCTAGGACACTACAATCAAATGATCCGGACAACCTAATGCGCCACTCTGGCAGACTGCATGATGCCAGCACCAACTGAAGCAAATAAATCTTTGCCATTATGAGAGACTTCACCTTATCAGTGGCTGTGTCCAACACAATCACTACCTTATAGGGCCTCTGAAACAATCTCTCTCAATTCTTCATTCACAAAATCATTAACATTTGTAGCAACATTAACCGGAAACTATGCCTGACAGTACTCATCAAACGCTACCTGATCTTATCCAAAGACCCAATGGTATCTACATGGCTTGGTAATATCCCAGAAGAAGCAACTGCCACTATGTACTCCTTAAACTCAAGGGCCTCATCGGACTTCTGCTCTGCCCCCAACATGCCCTCTCCAGAGAACTGCAACCCATGAGCGCCATACTCAACACGTTCGAATGCCTCCACTTCTTCTGCAACCTTCCCTTATGCTTGGAAATACTCAACTGCCATCCCATTGCTTCAGAAACCCTCACTTGCCAACTATATTTTGATCTTCCTGCAACCATTATTGGGCAAGGTCTTAAAGAAAATCCCAGCAGATGCCTCCCCGAATACCTCAATGACCACCAACTCTTTAACACCACTCAGTCTGGTTTCAGACTCAGTCCCATCATTCCACAGATCACATCTGGATCACTGAAATAATATCGAGGGACAAAATATCGACTTGCCAAAATATCGTGGACAAAATATCGACAGTCAAAATATCGAGTTTGTATCTACAAACAGGTAAGTACAAAAATATCGAGTACAAAATATCGTTTACAATAATATAGATGTAAAAAATATCGACTTTATTAAAAACAGTGTTAAATTAAATTAATATTAAAATTTAATTACTAAAATATACTTAAAAATACTTACATTACCTTATAATAATTAAATATTAAATGAAAATAATAAAAAAAATTTTTTAAATCTTATTTGTTAAAACATATATATATAGTAACATACTATAATTAAATAAGATACTATTATATTACTGTACGATACCAGAAGTGTAAAAAATACTATTCCCACTCCAAAGAGTGCAAGCGTAGGGAAAGCGTTGGATAGCGTAGGGGTTAAAATTACTATTCCCACTCCAGTGGGTGCAACAGTAGGGAAAACTGACCCTGAACCCTAAAAATACCCCTTTACCCAAAAACCCAAAACTGACCCTGAACCCTAAAAATACCCCTTTACCCAAAAACTGAAAACTGACCCTGAACCCTAAAAATACCCCTTTACCCAAAAAGTGAAAACTGACCCTGAACCCTAAAAATACCCCTTTACCCAAAAACTGAAAACAGACCCTGAACCCTAAAAATACCCCTTTACCCAAAAACTGAAAACTGACCCTGAACCCTAAAAATACCCCTTTACCCAAAAACTGAAAACTGACCCTGAACCCTAAAAATACCCCTTTACCCAAAAACTGAAAACTGACGCTGAACCCTAAAAATACCCCTTCACCCAAAAACTAAAAACTGACCCTGAACCCTAAAAATACTCCTTTACCCAAAATTAATTAATATTATTTAATTACCAATTAATTATTAATTAACAATAACAATAAAGTAAATATATTAGCACATTAGCTGTAATTAATTTAATTTAATAATTAATATTATTTTTTCCCAATTAATTAATTAACAATAACTAAAAATTATATATAAATAAATTACTCTAATTAATGTAATTAACTAATTAATATTATTTAATTACCAATTCATTATTAATTTAAAATATTTACAAACATATATTAATTAATTAATTATTATTAAATTACTCCCCACCCTTATCCCCTATTAACCCAACATCCCGCTCCTAAACATTAACTACAATTTATATTACTATTAATAAAATGTTTTTATTTTTTTAACCTTTTTTCTACATATTATTGAATTTTTTTACTTTGACTATTTATATATATGCTGTCGATATTTTTGTACTCAATATTTTTTTATCATTATTTTAATCAAAATTTTGACCAACGATATTTTTGATATCGATATTTTATTATTATCGATATTTTTAACTCGATATTTTGTCCATTCGATATTTTTGAGTCGATATTTTGTCTGTGCACCATCACATCTGCATGTATCTGGACAGAGGAGACATGATTGCCCACATCCTCCTGGACCTTCCAGCAGTGTTTGATATGGAATCCCACGCCGTCGTCATTCAATGCCTACAAGACCTCAGTATCCAAGGACACACACTCAGATGGATCTGCTTCTTCCTGACTCGAAGGGCCCAGTCAATCAGCCTGGCACCGCATAACTTGGACGCCTGAGACCTCATCTGCAGAGTTCCACAGGGGTCCTCCCTGAGCTTGACCATCTTCAAAGCATACATGATCTCTCTAGCCAGCATCATCTGCTCTCATGACATCAACACCCTCTGTTTTAACAATAACACACAACCTATTCTTTCCCTCACGGACAAAACACCCAGTACACACATCAAGTTTAATGCCTGCATGACTAAAATCACCCACTGGATGAAGACCAACTGCTAAAAGCTGAACACCTAGAAGACTGAAATCATGATCTTATGGAAGAGCTTTTCAACATTGGACTCCACCTGGGTGCCAACAGAGCTAGAGCTTCCCCCTGCCCCCACAGCTAACACAACAAACTTGCAATCATCTTCAACAGAAACTTGACATAACCACCAAATTCAATGCTGTCACTGCCTCTTGCTTCCATACCCTAAACATGCTGAGTAAGATTTTCAAATGGCTTCCAATCAGCACTCATAAAACCGTCACACACAAGAGGGACGAGTGGGGCGGACTCTACGCAATAGCAGCTTATTACTACTGGGACCACACTGCACCGACCGGCCCATTGGGCCCGGCGCTCTGGGCCTACACCCATACAGTAATGCAACACATTGACAGTGAAATGACAACCTCAACAGGCAAGAAAGATAGATCAGTGAAAGACTTGTTGCTCAAGATGGCTGCTCAGCAAGCGGAGGGTCCGCCACCAGCAAAGCACCTGGACAAGGGTGGTGAGGGACTGGAGGGCCCAGTCAGCCGATCTTTCATGGAGTTACTGTTCTCTTTGCTCCGTGAGGATTAGTCCACAATGAAATGCGATCTCTTAACAGACATGAGAGAAATTCGACGGGATTTGGATATGCTGGGGGAATGGATCAACACCGTAGAGGAGCATGAAGCAGGCCGAGACAAAGAACTCGAGCACCTCCAGCAAGAAGTCCTCAAATTACAAGAACAGAACCTAGACCTTCAGGCCCACAGGGAGGACAGGGAGAACAGGTCCCGGTGGAACAATAATCCTATTTGCGGAATGGCCCAGGGTGAGGGGACGGCAACATTGAGGCACTGGTCATAGGCCTCTTCCGCTCCATTCTGGGAGAGTCCTCCGAGTTCCCTATCAAATTGGATCGCACCCACAGAGGGGCCCTAGGAGAGTGGCCCTGGCTCCACCAGTGGATATCCTGACTTGCGTGCACGATTGCCAGTTAAAGGAGCGTATCCTTCGAGAGGCCCGGCGCAGCACAGACTTCACCGATGAAGGCTCAAAGCCTAGGCTAAATCAAGACTTGGCAGCCTCCACCTTACTCCAATGCAAAACTTTCCACCCGGTCACGTCCCACCTCACAGAAGCTGACAACAAATACTCCTGTTGACACCCCTTCAGACTGATCTTTCATTTTAAAGGAGAACTGAGGCAAATCTGATCCCTCTCTGTTGCTTGTAATCTTCTGGGCATCGAGGACCCTACAGCAGGCACGTCACATCAGAATAACCTCACGCACATACACCACAGCGGTCATGGGTGAGCCACTATCAAACCTGTTGGCTCGTCAACACGCCCTGACACTATGGCCAGAGAACGTCAGGCAGCTTTGGCTACCGCACAGGGGCGTCTTCAGAGTAAATGGATACGTCAAGGCAGAAGCTCTGGCATTTGCTGTTATCATTCGTGCTGGCCACTGGATACAGTTCACTTACTTGTATAGGCCTCACCTGAGCCCCCTTGCGGCCATCGCACGCCAGCAGTCTACATGAGCCCCCTTGAGGCCATCGCACGCCAGCACAACCTCAACATCATCTCCTACGCCGACGACACCCAGCTGATCCTCCCCCTCACCAACGACCCCGCCACCGCCAGAGCCAACCTACACGAAGGGATGAAAGAAGTAGCCGAGTGGATGAAGAACAGCCGCCTGAAACTGAACTCAGACAAGACGGAAGTACTCATCCTGGGCTCCTCGCCCTCCGCCTGGGACGACTCCTGGTGGCCCCCGCCCTGGGCAGCGCACCCAAACCAACAGACCACGCACGCAACCTGGGCTTCATCCTGGACTCCTCCCTCTCCATGACCAGACAAGTCAACGCCGTCTCCTCGTCTTGCTTCAACATCCTGCGCATGCTACGCTAGATCTTCCGGTGGATCCCCACAGAGACCAGGAAGATGGTCACCCAGACCCTCGTCACCAGCCGACTGGACTACGGCAACTCCCTCTACGCCGGAACCACTGCCAAACTCCAGAAGAGACTCCAGCGGATCCAGAACGCCCCAGCAAGACTCATCCTCGACATCCCCCGACACGGCCACATCTCCGGACACCTGAGAGACCTGCACTGGCTCCCGGTCAACAAGAGAATCACCTTCCGTCTCCTCACCCACGCACACAAAGCCCTACACAACCAAGGACCAAGATACCTCAACGACCACCTCAACTTCTACACTCCCACCCGCCAGCTTCGATCGACCAGCCACGCCCTTGCCGCCGCCCCCCGCATCCGAAGAGCCACCACAGGAGGGAGGTCCTTCTCCTACCTGGCCGCCAAGACTTGGAACTCCCTCCCGACCCAACTTCGCCGGACCCAAGACCACCTTGCCTTCAGGAAGCAGCTCAAGACCTGGCTGTTCGAGCAGTAGCGGACCACCCTTCCCCAAGCGCCTTGAGACCCTACGGGTGAGTAGTGCGCTATATAAATGCATTGATTGATTGATTGATTGACCTGGGGGGAGCGGGGAGCTGCTGTCCTCAGGTACCCTAAACTACTTCTCCAGGGAGCAGTACGCTCCGGACACTGACTGTTTACCATTCTTCATTTTTAATGTTTTTCTAAGTTGGGGTGTTTCTCTTGTATGTAATGAGCTCCCTCCCTTCTTCCCCATGCATTTCTTGCCCTCCCTGCATGCCTGCAACCTTAGCCTAGCTAGGCCCCTATTGATGCTATCTCCCATGGCCCATTCAGGTAATGTGCAATCTGCTCCACAGCAATTATTTCGCGTCACGTCTCCACCATCTGCCTGGATGAGTATTAAAATTCTGACCCTCAATATGGAGGGCTTAACAACCTATTAAACGCTGAGCCATTCTGTCTTACTTGGAGAATTCCAAAGCTCACATGTGCTTATTACAAGAGACCCACCTATTGCACAGCAACACACATAGATTACACTCTAACAGACACATGCATCAAAAGAAAAACCGGTCGCAAATGGGCAGATTCTCAGAATCTGCCACTTTGCGACCCGTATTTTTGCATTTGGGATGCATCATCTCAAATGCAAAAATCGCAATTTAAGTATTCTCTAAATAGCGATTACTTAAATTGCGATTGCATTTAAGGAATCGCAAATTGAGATTCCTTAAATGAAATGCATTAAAGTAAAACAATCAGTGATTTCGCTAATAGGGGGCGCAAATTACCCTGAAGTTGAACTTTATGGTAATTTGCAAAAACTTAGAAAAATGCAATTTTGAGCATTTTTCTAAGTTTCATGTTGTGCACACACATACCCTTAGGGTATGTGTGTTCGCAACATATGTGCACAGATCAATTTCAGGGGTGCAACAGGGTGTCCTTTTGACACGATTGCACCCTGAAATTGCATGTGCAATTTGTGAGCACCTATTGGCCTGTAGGCCCATAGAAATGAATTGGAAGCCATTCCTTATTTGCGAGTCGCAAATGAGAAATGTGTAGGAATCGCTATTTTTACAGCGATTCTTACATGCATAGGCTTTTGCGAGTCCTTAATTGCGATTCATTAATTATCGCAATTAAGGACCCGCAAAATGCTACCTTGATGCATGTGCCTGTTAGGCTTTGCTCAGCAATATTTTTCTTCACTCCCCACTAAGAGAGCAGGGGTTGCTATTCTCATTTCCTGCACTTTACCAAGGGTGGTGGGGCAAAGGTGCTACACATTAGAAGGAGGCTCGTGGTGCTTTCTTTAAGTGTGGGGCTGCACACGTTCATGCTAGCCACCATCTATGTTCCCAATGAGGGCCAGGAGGCAGACAGTGGCAGACTTGACATCCTCCTCTGATAGGCAAATACTTTTGGGAGGCGATCGGAATATTGTGTTTGGCGGCTTGCGGGATCGCTCGGCTCAGAAGCAGAGACAGACTGGTGCTCTCTCTGACAGTACTCGAATGTCTGACATAATATCGAAATACAAAAATATCGGAGCAAAAATATCGACATCAAAAATATCGGAATCGTATCTTCATAAAGGTAAGTACAAAAATATCGAAAAAATAATATCGTAGTACAAAAATATCGGAATCAAAAATATCATTTTTTTAAATGTATTAATAATAATGTAAAAATAATTTTAAAAAACATATAATTTTACAAATATTAAATAAAATATTAAAACAAAATTAAAACTAATACATATACATTTAAAATAAATAAAACACTTAATAATTTAATGTAAATTTTTTTTAATGTTATTTATTTGATTTAATTTAATATTTTTTTGTTTTTACCCTGTACGCCTGTACCCCAAAAACCCAAAATTGACCCTGAACCCTAAAAATATCCCTTTACCCCAAACACCCAAAACTGACCCTTATCCCTAAAAATACCCCTTTACCCAAAAACTGAAAACTGACCCTGAACCCTAAAAATACCCCTTTACCCAAAAACTGAAAACTGACCCTGAACCCTAAAAATACCCCTTTACCCATGAACTGAAAACTGACCCTGAACCCTAAAAATACCCCTTTACCCAAAAACTGAAAACTGACCCAGAACCCTAAAAATATCCCTTTACCCAAAAACTGAAAACTGACCCTGAACCCTAAAAATACCCCTTTACCCAAAAACTGAAAACTGACCCTGAACCCTAAAAATACTCCTTTACCCAAAATTAATTAATATTATTTAATTATCAATTAATTATTAATTATCAATAACAATAAAGTAAATATATTAGCACATTAGCTGTAATTAATTTAATGTAATAATTAATATTATTTTTCCCAATTAATTAATAAAGAATAACAAAAAATTATATATAAAAAAATTACTATAATTAATGTAATTAAATAAATAATATTAATTAATTACCAACTAATTAATAATGATAAATATGTACAAAATTATATTCATTAATTAACTAATTAATATAAATTAATTACCAATTAATTATTAATTAAAATATGTACAAACATATATTAATTAATTAATTATTATTAAATTACTTCCCACCCTATTCCCCTATAAACCCATAACCCGCTACAGAACATATTTATCAATTAATCAATTAATTAAAATTAATTTAAAATTATTTCTCAATTAATTAATTAATAATTCCTACTAATTAATAATGAATTTAACATAATTAAATTACTTCCCACCCTATTCCCCTATAAACCCACAACCCGCTACAGTAGTAAAAGACAATATTTAATTAAATTACATTAAAAATTATTAATAAAACATAATAAATACAATATAATATACACAAAATGTATTTAAAAATTGATATTAGTAACATCGAAGTTATTTATTTCGATATTATTGACATCGATATTTAAAACTTCGATATTACTGATATCATACTAATATCGATATTAAGACTGTCGATATTACTTACCTTCGATATTTTGTACCATCGATATTTAAACTTCGATATTTTTGTATATCGATATTTAAAAATCGATATTTTGTCTGTGTACCCAGTACTCGGCAGTGGTTTCACAACCTGGGGTTAACTGATGTGTGGCGTCATCTCCAACCCCATTCAAATGACTGCACCTTCTATTCCCACTCCTGCAGAACTTATGCCCGCTTAGATTGTTTCATGGGGTCTCGATCTCTCCTTCCTTTCCTACAGTATTCGGTTTTCAAGCCACAGGCACTATCTGATAATGCAGCATTGACCACAACCCTGATACCTCCCCCCACCTCTCGCCCATCCTTTTCTTGGAGGCTTAGAGATACACTCCTTGCTCGCCTCACTAAGAAACTCAAGAACTACCTAGCTGAGAATGACACTCAAGAAACATAAATAGTATCCCTGTGGGAAACACTCACATTAGTGGCTAGGGGTGACTTAATAGCTACATCGTCCGCAGACAATAGGATACGTAGGGAGAAACAGAATGAGCTCTCGAGGCAGTCTCAGAACTAGAGGGGATTCACAAAAGAACAGGTGCTCCGAGGGTATGGAGGAAACTAAAGACAGCACGAGGTCAATTAGCCAGCCTGGACCTGGACCAAGCTGAGTACACGGCCCTCCGTCTCAAACATATGTTCTACACAGGAGGAGACAGGTGTGGCTGCTTGTTAGCGCATTTACTGCGCACGCAGCGCCAGGCAGCGGCGGTCCCACTGATCATCGATGAGGGGGCTTAGAACTTTCCCGAGAGGCAGATATTTCTTGCGCCTTTAGGGATTTCTAATCTCATCTCTACTTGGCACAGCAAATACCAGAGCAGAACTCCTCTGCATACTTCCATGGCATAATACACTCTCGTTTGTCACTAGACCAGGCCACCTCTTTGGATAGCTCGATTCGAGTTGAGGAGGTAATTTCAGCTATCGCCAGGCTTAAGCTCCTTAAATCACCCGGATGGGTTCATAGCGATTTTTTATAGAACTTTTTGCTCAATGTTAGCCCCAATTCTGAAACGGCTATTCAACGCGATCGGAGACACCTCAGACATGCCTCCTATGATGCTCATGGCATCAGTGGTAGTCTTGCCCAAGCCAGGCAAGGATGGTACGCTCTGTGCCTCATATAGACCTATCTACCTGTTGAACATCGATCTTAGGATCTTTACCAGGATATCGGCCGCCAGGCTGGGCCCATTGATTCCTGGACTAATAAAGCCAGATCAGGCCAGATCTGTGGTGATGAGACAGTGCAGCTTTAACACCAGGAGGCTGCTCCACTGGCTAGACAAGGCGCACCACCAACCAGTGGAACGAGTTGTGCTATCTGTCGACTCTGAAAAGGCGTTCAACAGGGTACACTGGCCCTTCTTAGAGACCACTTTGCAGCAGTTTGGAGTGAGGAGTCAATTTTGCAGATGGGTACTCAGCGGTTATAGTCACCCCTCGGCCACTGTTTGAGTGAATGACTTCACGTCTGACCCCTTCCTGATTGCCAGAGGCACGTGACAGGGCTGCCCGCTCTCCCCACTCCTGTTTGCCCTCTATATGAGGCCACTGGCCCAGTGGGTTCGGTAGAATCAGCGGATCGGAGGGGTTCTTTTTGGAGGGGAGAGGCATACTATTAGCCTGTACACGGATGGTATCATCACCACGCTGGAGTTCCCCGAGCCGTCTGTCCCCCCGCCTTCCTCGCTGAACTGGAGGAGTTTTCCGCCTCTGGCTTTCAAGTAAACGTGTCCAAGTCGCAGACCTTGGGTTTCTCTTTGCAGCTGTTAACTATAGCTCCCCTTGTCCAGGCATGCTCCATCAACTGGGACCAAAATAACATCCCCTACCGAGGTATAATGCTGGCAGTTTCAACCGCAGAGACAGTCTACCTAAATAACACATGTTTATTAGCGCAGATACGGTGGGACCTGCAGTGCTGGTACCAGTTTGACCTCTCGTGGTTGGGCCAAGTAGCAGCCCTTAAAATGAACATACTCGCTAAAATTCTATACCTCTTTCTGACTTTACCTGTGGAGCCGCCCGCGGGCATGTTGAAGCAGCTCGAGGCAGAGTTCTCCTCCTTTGCCTGGGCGGACAAGAAGCAGCGGATGAACAGGGACATGAGCTTTAGATCTCCAGGAGAGGGGCGTTTGGGAATGTCCAACCTAGACTACTACTACAAGGCTACTCAGATTCGCTGCCAGTGGCCTCAACCGATGTCTGAGAAGCATTTGCTTTTTATGGAGTGAGCGCTAGCTGGGCAGCCTCTGTGGAAGATTCCCTTTCCCTGCAGAGCTTCTAGACATTCAGGACTATATGGCTCCCCGATAGTCAAGCCACTCTCAATGCATGGGACGCCACAACCACATTCAATGGTCTCACCATATTACCATAGCCTCTCACTCCTATCACTAGTAACCTGACTTTACACCAGGCCTTGATCAGGCAGCTTTTTGCCATTGGGACACGGAAGGATCTCCTGCCGGTGGTTGTTCTTCGGATGCACAGGACGGTGGTGAGTGAGAGTTCGGCAGAGCGTAGCTGGTGGTTGGAGATGTAGAAGGAGAGCCGTCTGTTGAAGTAGGCTGGGCCGGTCTTGTAGAGTGCTTTGTGTGCGTGGATGAGGAGCTTGAAGGATATCCTCTTGTGGACGGGGAGCCAGTGCAGGTTTCTCAAATGGGGTGTGATGTGGCTGTGTCGGGTACGTTGAGGATCAGTCGTGCCGAGGCATTTTGGATGCGTTGTATTCGTATAATGAGCATGGTCGGGGCTCCCGTGTAGAAGGCGTTTCCATAGTCGAGTCTGCTGCTGACAAGGGCCTGGGTGACTGTCTTTCTTGTATCTGTCTGGATCCATCTGTAGATCTTGCGGATCATGCAGAGGGTGTTGAAGCAGGAGGAGGAGATGTCGTTGACTTACTTGGTCATTGAGAGCGTTGAGTCGAGGATGATACCCAGACTGCGGTGGGTGTCGGGGCTGCCCCCAGTGCCGTCGGCCACCATGAGTCGTCCCAGGCTGAAGGGTTGGAGCCGAGGATGAGGACCTCCGTCTTGTCCGAGTTCAGCTTCAGACGGCTGATTTTCATCCAGTCGGCGACAGCCTTCATTCCTTCGTGGAGGTTGGCTTTGGCGGTGATGGCGTCCTTGGTGAGGGAGAGGATCAGTTGAGTGTCATCGACGTAGAAGATCATGTTGAGGTTGTGCTGTCGGGTGATGTGTGCGAGTGGGGCCATGTAAATGTTGAACAGTTTTGGGCTGAGGGAGGTTTCCTGGTATACGCCACAGATGATCTCGGAGTCTTTGGAACGGAATGGAGGGAGGCGTGCGCGTACTGTGCAGTGGCAGACGGTGTCGAAGGCGGCGGAGAGGTCTAGGTGTTGCAAGGATCCTGCTCATACACAGAACTGTGCACAGAGACCTAGGACATCAGTGAATTGTGGTGTACCAGAAACTCACCTCAGTACCTAGAAAAACACCAACCAGCTAGCATCAGTCTCACATTAGCTCTTCGTCCTATAGCAAAGTAACCACTGATTAGACAACCTAGAACATGCGACTTAGTACAAACTCAGGAATGGTGGGAAGTGAGAACACTCTTTTGTTATACTCTCATACCAGTCCACAACAGGAGTGAAGAAGAGACACAGGTAAGGTTAAAATATTTTAACGACGTGATCTCAAATGCAGTATCAAAGCCAACATAAGCAGACATATGATTAAAAATAATATGCGCAGAATTGTTACAATTCCATAAAATACAAAAAGAGAAATCATATTAAAATTATGGTGAAAACACGTCTTATAGCGCCTAGTTTTAGCACCCTCCCTATATAGGAACTATGTATTATAAACTAAAGAAGGTCTCTTAGGCTTGTTTGGTGGACCCCATTACCTTTCCGCTCAGCAAGAGTAAATCACATCCGGATCAGGTAAAGCTCTCTGCATCCCTGGAAACTGAAAATCTTCCAAGTGTGTGAAATCATGGCAAGTGTCAATAATAAGGGCGCCAGAATCTTAGTTGGCTCACAGCTGCCAAATTGTTGTATCTAGAAAGCGTTACTTGAACATGTTGAAAAACAGCTACCATGTTTTGATAACCTTGACGGCTTCTGCACTCACTGTGCAGACTAGGGGCACAATGTAAGTCTAGAGATGTCGAAAAGAAAACCTTTTCTCATGTGTAGACCTTTGTGAAGGGTAACTTATAAAAACAGCTATGCAGTGTCATGTGCAAAAGCAGCGAAAGGTAAAATGGAGTTTTAAACTTCTAATAAGCCATGCTAACGTAACATGCATGCAAAGTAGGCCTTAGGCCATACTACATAGGAGGATGAGTGCTGCGGTCTCACCATTGTCCAGCAGGGTCCTGATGTCGTCGGTGGCGGCGATGAGGGCAGTCTTGGTGCTGTGGTTGATGCTGAACCCTGACTGGGAAGATTTCAGGATTCTGTTTTCTTCCAGGTATCGGGTTGACGATTTCTCGATGACCTTGGCCGGGAAGGGGAGCAGAGAGATGGGCTGCCTTAGTTTTTTTGAGTAGGGCATTGATCTCGGTGTGTTTCCAGCTCTCTGGGAGGGTTGCGGTATCAAGGGGGAGATTGATGACGTTGTGCATGTGGGGATGCGATGGAGTTGCTTGCTTTGTTGAAGACGTGGTGCAGGAATGGGTCTGACGGAGAGCCGGAGTGGATTGTGCTCATGGTCTTGATGGTGTCATTGATGCTCACGCTGGCCCAGGCTAGCAGGGGGTCATGGTCGATGGTTTGCGGAGGGTCTGTTGTGTACTTGTCTGTTGGGGCTGTCTGGGTGTTGAAGCTGTCGTGGATGTCTGCTATCTTGCGGTGGAAGAGGGTGGTGAGGGAGTCACACAGGGCTTGCGACAGCTGGATGTCGTTGGTGTTGGAGCTGGGGTTAGAGAGTTCCATCACGATATTGAAGAGCTCCTTGCTATTTTGTACGTTGTTGTCGAGGCGGTCTTTGAAGTAGGCCCTCTTGACCGCCCTGAGGAGGTGGTGGTGGTTGCGGATGGCGTCCTTGTGTGCTGCGTGGCTGTTCGGAGTTTGTTCACTGTGCCATTCCGTCTCTCATTTCCGGCAGGCTTGCTTGCAGGCTCCAGCAGCAGTGGGGGATCTGTTGGGTGCTGTGGTGTGTGGTGGGTTTCTGGAAGGAGAAGTGGCTGCAGTGGTGGTCGATCCAGTGGAGTTCGGTGGTGTGGCTGATGGAGACGTGCAGGCTTGAGGAGAAGACGGGGTCGAACTTGTGGTCGGTGGAGTGGGTGGGCATTGTGATGAATTGCTTCAGTCCGACGTTGGCGAGGTTATTGATCAGGGTTGTGGAGTTGTTGTTGTTGTTGTTCTCAAGGTGAAAGTTCAGGTCTCCGAGGAGGATGTAGTTGGTGGAGGTTAGGGTGTGTGTGCTGATGAAGTTGGCGATGGAGTAGCTGAACTGGGGACGGGGTCCTGGGGGTCGGTAGACAAGGGTGCCTCTGAGGGTGGAGTTAGGATCTGTGTGGATCTGGAAGTGCATGTGTTTGGCAGTGCTGAGTTTGTTGTCGGTGCTAGTCAAGACCCTGATGCTGTTCTTGTGGACGATGGTGATTCCTCCTCCGACTCCGTTGGTGCGGTCTCTGCTAGTGATCTCATAGCCGTCTGGGTTGGCTCTGGCGATGTCGGGTGCGGAGGAGTCGTTCAACCAGGTCTCTGTCAGGAAGGCGACCTCCGGGGATGTTGTGTTGAGCAGGTCCCAGAGCTCGACTGCGTTTTTGTGTGCGGAGCGGGTGTTCGGAGGTGGTTGGGGTCTTTCTTGGCGGTTGATTCGTCAGCTCTGAGGCTGGTGTAGCTGCAGTTCCGGCAGGTGAAGGGACCGTGTGTGCGTTTCGGGGTGGCCTTGAAGCAGGTGTGGGTCCGTCCGGAGTTGAGAGCATGCAGAGTGCTGGCATCATAGTGGCGGAGGTCATCGTGGCGGGTGCAGGGGCCAGGCGTTCTGGCGCTGGGCACGGTCCAGGTGCGGATGGGCGCAGACAGGCTTGCCTCATGCTCGCCTTCGGTGAGTGGCACATAAGGCAAAAATGGCAAGAGGGCACAGAAATACAGGGAAAAAAATGAGTGTCACAGAAGGCAAAAAGGGCACAGAAATACAGAAAAAAGTGTGTCATAGAGGCAAGAGTGCACAGAAATACAGGGAAAAAACGAGTGACATAGAAGGTAAAAACGGGCAGAGAGGCACGGTGGCAGCGAGGGGAACAGAAGGGAAAACTGGGCAGAGACACGGGGGCAGCGAGGGGTACAGAAGGAAAAACCGGGCTGAGAGACACAGGGACAGCGAGGTGAACTGAGGGAGGAAAACTGGCATGGACCAGAACAACAGCAGTCACAGACTCAACAATGAAATACAGGCAATACAATAAAACAATAAAGCAGTAGATGAATAAACCTATGGCCTACTACTGGCCACCATGGGATGAGGCACAGGTGGTAGCCTGCGGGTGGTGGAGGGCCTCTAACTTCCTCAGCAGCGGCAGCTGGGGTAGTGACACACAGGCGGTGCTGTGCGGAGGGGGAGGGACCTAACTGGTGGGGTCCAAGGTTCCCAAGATACCACCCAGCCTAAGACCACTAATTTGCTAGTTGTCAGGCTTAGATACTTCCTTGGTAGCAACAAGGGCGGGGGAAGGGGAGGGGGAGAGACAAGGGGGAGGTTGTGTTGTTTTTCTTCATTGTCTTGATGCACTGTGTAGCGTTTTGATTGCTTGTGGCGCACGAGCTGGGCAGTGTTGCTTGATGCATCTTGTTTTATCCTTCTTGTCTTTCAAACCAATAAAAAGATTTAAACCTAAAACCATCACACACACCCTGGTCACAAGCAAGCTTGACTACGGGAGCACCCTCTATGCTGGGACCAACAAAACACCCACCAGAAGGATGCAGAGCATTCAGAACTCGGCAGCCAGAATAACTCTGAACCTCTCATACTGCACACACATCACACCATATCTGAAGGAGCGCCACTGGCTGCCCACATGGAAATTAGCCCAATTTGAACTCCACACCCCCACTTTCAAGACAATACATAACGCTGGCCCAAAATACCTCAACAATCGCATCTGCTATCACAAACTTCCGGTTACCTCTGCTGAGCCAGACTCCTACTTGCACATATCCCACACATATGAAAAACCACATCCAGAGGTGAAGCCTTCGCTTACATCACTCCTAAAGCATGGAACACACTGCCACTGCATGTAAGAACCTCTTCCTCACTTCTTGAATTCCACAAAAAACTGAAGACTGGGCTTTTGAGTAGACCACTAATCTGTAGGTTTAGTTAGTCTAACACTTGCTCAGCACCAAGATATCCTACCATGTTATAGTGTGCTCTACAAATCTGCACATAACATAACATAAAAATAATTTTTGTGTTAAAAGCTGCAGATTATATACAAGATCATAAAACATGTGGTTAATGTGGCTGTTCAAAAATGATATGGAAAATGTTGTGGCTGCAGAATCATAGTCCAGTGGCCATGGCAATATGTTATCTCTTAAGTCCTGTGTGTAAAGGGAGCTTGTGGACCTCTTTTGATACACTGGGAGTGTCACAGGCAGGCCTGCTTTCCACATGTACATGATAACAGCCACCATCCCCACAGACTTCACACCTCTACTCAGGCACTTCAAGCAGTCCAAGGCATCGATGTTTTTCATGAAAGCTAACCAATTAGACACAGAAAGAGGCAAGGCTGCAGGCCCAGATGACTCACTAAAGAAAAGAAGTAATGAAGAGTTGTTTGAACAGCTTGTGAACTCTGACTGAATTACACAAACATCAAGGAAAAACGAGTTAAAACTGCACTAGCGCTTTACCATAAAGTGCACTGGGGACTAAGAACCATAGACCTGACCGGAAAGTTGTCACTTAAGTGGTTCATACACTGACCTCATAAAATATTGGCAGCGCAATGGGCATGCAGTTGAGTTAGGCACTGCACAATGAGCAAAAGTGAATGTCATTTTAATTGTTTTAACCTGCTTTTCAAATTGGGGAATTGTTTGAATATTGTATGAACTCAGACTGATTGCAAAAAATCAAGGGGGGAATGGGTTAAAATTGCAATGAGCTTGGGACCACTTAAACATTTATCTTCAACCAGATAAGAGTGAGAAACAATTGAAATTGAATCTCAATACCCTGCAACTTATTTGGTCTCTTAATAATCTACTTGACAACTAAATCTGAGATTAGTAAAATGTAATCATAAATTTAAAAACAAATCAATGTAGACCAGTTTCAATAATATCATACAGAAATACAGAATGGATGAGTCCATATCTCTAGTAGAGATTCACCAAATATAACACAAAACAGAGAACTAGTTTTATAATGACAATGAAAATAATCAGGAAAAAGAATTGAGTATTAAACTGCATCAAATGATTCTCAAAGGTATGAGTGAGCATGCTATCTCTTCCTACACTACCTTAAAGGGACAACCCTATGCTACGAAGGATTGAAAAAAGGTGAAATTAGAAAGGTGTCAGCTGTCAGAGTCTACAGAAGAAGGCACTCCACCCATGGGTCACGTAGCATAAAGCCACACAACCAGAAGCATAGATCTGCTCGCCTTGAAGTCCTAAGGGGCCTATTAGGATGGTGGAGGGACTTTCGTCCGCCCGCCATCCTTGAGGAGCTGGGACCGTCTGCGTGCCATCAAGCATTTTCTAAACCGTCTGCCATAGGTGCGCCAGTCCCACCTGCCCTATTAGGATGCACCCGCCACGCTGGCAGGCGCATCCTGGTACATTAACATTGGGACGGTGCTGCTGGCTGCAGCACCGTACGCAAGGTTAAAATCCCAAGTTGTGTTTTGCCATGCCTTCTCAGGGAGTCTCTGAAGGACCCCAAAGGGCAAAAAAAACATTTTTTTATTAAAAAAAATTGCGAAGTTGTGTGCACGTTGCGCGCACGTTGGAAAAAAAATAAAATAAAAATTAATTTGACAAATTTGACTGTTTATATTTTGATTGAGGATGTAGACTATACTGTTCAACTTTATCCAAATCATAAAAACTAGCTGTGCCGTTGGATATTACAGGATACAATGTATTACAATATACAAAGGCAGTTTTTGGAAAAATATACTTATAAAAAATATAACAATTGATACTGAAATTAGCATTTTAAAACACATGATAGTTAATAATTAACATTTAAAAACCTTAGAAATTCACTGAAAAAATCATAGGTTTCACACACGTCATAGTTAGGAATTACGGCACCAGTGTCTTGCGCAAATCCGCCGGTTGACGGGCTTGCAGAAAGCGGCTATCCTGAGTCGTGGAAGATGCCCCAATGCTGAATTGGCGTGAAACCTTCACCAGCTCACCCAGACCCAGAATGTCAGTTCTGTCCCAATCTATACCATTTGGTATAGGAATGGCTGTAATGTTCACTGCTGACAAATCTCTTTGTTCACAATGGGATGAGTTGTGTGGCTTGACCATTATGCGTTTTCCCCATGCGAGGGCTCTCTCTTTTGCTATGCAGTTTGAACCGCTTTCAGAATTTTTTCAGTAGAAGTGACTTTCATTTCTGCTTGTGTGTACAAGTGCAATTTATAAGCATTTTGGATCACTAGATTACATACATTTAGCGTGTTTGTAAATATGTTGTTGCTAACATGTCTGTTTGTACTGAATGTAACATTTCTGTGTGTTTTTGAGTCCAATTAACTGTTTTGAAATCTGGTTTGATTAACTCGTAGAGAGGTTTAACCCTTTCTGCGTAATTTAGAATGTAAGTTCTTCCGAAATTTAGGAAACCTAGACTTGAATGTAAGTTTTTCAGCGTTTTTGGAGGTTGGAGCAGCGCACATTTCTCTAGAAAGTTTGCTGCCAGGATTTTGCCTTAACTTGATAATTCATATCCTAGAAACAGGACGTTGAGGTGGGAAATTCGTCATTTTTTTAAATTGAAATTGTACCCCTCAGAGGCGAAGCCCAATATTATGGTGTTCACCCTGTTCAAGTGCCTATCCAAGTCATCGTGTGTTAGATGTCATCGACATATGATAAAGCTTCATCATCATAGGTTTGTAGTAACTCTGTTATTCTGGCTGAAAATAACCCTGGACTATTCTTGAATCCCTGGGGGAGACGACCGAATTGACACTTTGTCCCCAAGATTGAGAAAGTGGTAAAATTTAAGCATGGGTGAATTTGTGATTAGTCTACTTTTTAAAAAATACTTTATTGTTCATTATACTCACTGAATGAATAATGATTCAGCGGAGCAATTTTCATTCTTAGCAGGATACACTGTGTGAATGACTGTCGATTTAGCAGTGGACACTTTTCTAAATAAAAACAAACTTTGCTCGTGGTACAGGTTATTGTGTGATATAATTTTCTGCCTTGACCTGTGGTACTTACCCTCACACCGCTGCTTCTCTCCCCAGTCCACCGCAGCTTGTGCTGTTTGTGTGGAGGGAGGCTACAAGCGCA
Source organism: Lissotriton vulgaris (assembly GCF_964263255.1). Classification (NCBI taxonomy): domain Eukaryota; kingdom Metazoa; phylum Chordata; class Amphibia; order Caudata; family Salamandridae; genus Lissotriton; species Lissotriton vulgaris. The sequence continues at coordinate 967,580,197 of NC_141695.1, read as the reverse complement.
GCACATGGGGAGTGAATTAGACTCACTTCCGGGGGCACATCATTGGAGGCCATTTTGGGTGAGGTTGCGGTCTAGTCTTCGGGCTAGGGCCAAACTAACCCATCCATATAAGGCATAGATGGCATGGACGTGCAGCGGTCGCGCCGAAGGCGAGCCCGCCTGCGCCCATCCGCGCCACGACCGGGCCTAGGGCCAGTTATGCTGCTTAGTTAGGATCAGAAACACTCCTCACTAGGGACCGCATACTATCACTTAACACCAGTCCAAACACTTGTAGTCAGACCCTAAATGTGGCCAACTGGGAGGGGCCGATGAGCTGTAACCAGTGGAAGGGATCCTTTGGGTTCTGCCAACCGACATTGGAATACGGAGCATTTAAAGGCCTACGTGGGGGGCTCATTAATGCCAGATCGATGAGCAAACATGCACTCCACATTTATGATCTAATAACGGAAGGAGATTTGGATTGTCTCTTTATGACCGAGACTTGGCTAAAAACCTGGTGTAATCCAGACATTGTCAACGCTCTCCCTCCTGGTTATCTAATTTCAAGGGCTGACAGATCTGAACAATGTGGAGGGGGCCTGCAATAATCTACTGTGATACCTTGAAATGTCTAATATACGATCTTCCGGACCTCAAAGGAGCAGAGAGCATGGGTTTTTGTATACAGGTCCAATACTCTTTTTCCTTTGCAGGAGTTCTAGTGTACCGACCTCCAGGACAGCTAAATGGGTTTCTGCAGAGCATCGGTGAAGCACTCAGTAATCTAGTTCTTAGATTTGCTAATTTCACACTTTTAGGTGTCATCAACCTGCACCTTGACTCCTCCACTGATCCGGCTGCAATTGGCTTTAAGGACACAATGAGTATCCTAGGCTTAACACAGCTTACTCTAGATACTACACATAGGGCAGGCCACATCCTCGACTGTATCTGTTCCAACTTGGAAACACTTGAGGCAAAGCATCCCCTGGTACAAACATGGACAGACCACCGACTTATTCCATTTGAAATGACAGTCAGGGATAGCACAGCAGGTAAAAGCAAAACTAGACTGATAACCTCCCTACAGGGAAAACCCTGTTTGAGAACTAATTTAGGACACCCTGATTTCCAAAAGAAAGCTTTGGAAAAGAGACCCCCTTTGATAGGAGACCCGATCAAGGACAACCAGCGGTTTTGGGGATTGGATGATGGAACTCAGTAAGGAGCTAGGTCCCACGGCCCCGAGAAAGGAAGCACAGAATAATAAAACATCGGCACCATGGTTCTCGTTGCTTCTAAAAGGGAAACAAGGGGAAGTAAGGGTACTAGAGAGAATATGGCAGCGAGATCATGATAGCAAAAAACCCATCAAGTATAAATCCGCCCGGCGACAATACCACGGCCTAATTAAGACTGCCAAAATGGATTTCTATACGGAAGCCATAAGAAATAATGGCAATAAACAGAAAGAGATTTTTAAGATTGTCAATACCTTTATGAATTCCAAGGCTCTGTTGCAAGAAATTCCCCCTTCTCAAAATCTTTGCAACACCATAGCCGATTTCTTTGAAGAAAAAGTCCATATACTAGTCAAAGATTCTACCCCCCCCCCCGACCCCACTGAACGTAAATGAGAACACTAGGGCAGTGACACACAAGGCCAGTTTGAACTGTTTTTCTCCCATCAATTTGGAGGAAACCCATAAAGCCATTTTGTCCATTAAATCAGGATCTCCCTTTGACCCATGTCCCCCCATGGTCTTGCAGTCCATGGTGGACATTGTAAATCCCACCATCAATAACATAATAAATTCTTCCCTTGACCAGGCACGGATCCCTACAGAATGGAAACTAGCAGCGGTAAAACCCCTTCAAAAAAAGCAGGTAGCTGACCCCACTACCCTCTCAAATCTACAGCCTATCTAGCTCCTACCTACACTTTGCAAATTAACGGAAACATTTGTGAACAAACAGGTCACCTCCTTTCTGGAGGATAACAAAGGATAACAGAATCAGCTCTCCTTTTTACTTCGGAAGCACTACGGGCTGCTATGGACTAGGGCAAGAAGGCTGTCCTGGTACTATTAGATTTATCCGCGGCCTTCGATACGGTCTCACATGAAATACTCTTAGATCGCTTAGCCGCAGCAGGTATAGCAGGAAACGTGCTGGGCTGGATCAAGGACTTTTTGGAAAACAGGAGGCAAGTTATCACGTTGGGGCATTTTAGCTCAGAGGAGAAAAAGCTTACCTCAGGGGTCCCTCAGGGATCCTGCCTGAGCCTAACACTTTTTAATGTATATATGACCCCTCTGATTGAACTGATATCATCCTTTAGGATAAACACAATTTCCTAGGCGGATGGTACGCAGCTCATCTTGGTGCTGGATGGGGACTCAACAGAAGCGGTAGAAAACCTAGAAAACTGCCTCTCAGCCACATTTAGATGGATGAGTAATAATCACCTGAGGTGCAACTCAGGGAAAACTGAGATCCTGCCTTTTGGTCTCTGTAATTCTTTCAGCCCCAAGCAGTGCTGGCCTAAAGATGCTACCGTGCCCCCGAATACAATTAATGTAGTGAGCAATTTAGGAGTTAAGTTCGATGCTGCCCTGTCCTTCAAGCAACAGGCCCTAGCCGTAGCGGGTTCTTGTTTTAGTATCATCAAAGGCCTGAGGAAATGTTTTGACTTTCTACCACTCATAGCCAGGCACACGGTAGCAGTGGCCCTTATAACATCTCGACTAGATTACTGCAACAGTCTATATGCAGGCACTACCAAAGCGGTCACTCACAAACTGCAGATGGTCCAGCATGCAGCGGCCAGATTGGTGTTGAGAAGGCCTAGAAAATCATCAGCTACTGCGGCAATGGATGCCCTCCACTGGCTACCGATCCGAAAGTGAGTACTGTTCAAGTCTTATTAATTACTTTTAGGGCTTTCCATTCAAAATGACCCGCATATCTTCAAAAGAGTTTTAAGCGATACCTTCCAACGCAAACTCTGAGATCCTCAAAACGCAAATCTGCTGACCATTCCTTCCTTTAGACTGACCACCAGGGGAGGAAAAGCTTTGGCAGTTCTAGGGTCAAAGGCTTGGAACAAACTCCCCCTGCACCTTCGTCAAATTAGCTTTGAATCAGTGTTTAGGAAGGTATTAAAAACCTGGATCTACAGCCTGCCTGATACGCAGTGCAAAAGCCTTATCTGATTTGTGCGGTGCACCATGATGAGCAGTTAAAACCAGCCCTTCCATTCGTCTGGTTATTTTCTTAGCGCCAAGATGCTCCTTGGAGTGATAGCTGCGCTCTATAAAAATATCCTTACATTACATTACATGTCTGATTTTTAGACCTGCTACCTTCTTTTTGGTGAATTGGGGTTTCTTATTTTTTGGAACGTGCTAATTGTCTTTGGACTTCACGCGTTTTTCATTGTGTTCTGATCGTCCTCTTCTTTTGGATTTCTGTGATGAAGTCTGAAAGGTATGAGAGGAACGTATATCAGTATTTTGATATCTATCATGTTTTCTCAATGATCCCTGTTCCTGAGGTTATACCTCCTTTCAGAGGGCTCCTTTTGAGGAGACCTACCTCGGGATTGAGAACACTTCTCTTTAGAAGTTTGTTTAGTGTTCTCCCACTTCTTTTTAGGAAGAGTGAGAGTTTTTTTAATAAAGACCTGATAAAAGCTCAGAAACAGCATAAATTGTAGAAGGAGCTTTATTGGTACAACCATCAACAGGTGATCACATCAACTGACTCTTCAGAAGGAAACATAACATTCTGATAATGATGTCAGGAAAGTTGAGCTGGTAAAGTTCCATTAAAGGGATAGTAACGACAACACATCCCCTTACCAATATTAAAAAGAACAGAAAAGTAAATACAAAACACTTTATAAAATCAAGGACAAGGAATAAGTTAAAGCTTAAGACATTACATAATCATTGAACTTCCGAGGAAGCTGTATAGACCTCCTACGAACAATTCTCTGATAACAAGGAGAAGGAGTAACACTAGGATTACAGGAAGAACTGGAACTGCTATTGGAATAATTCCTAACACCATCGCTCCTGGCTAATTTAGACATGTTCCAGGTGCAACCATTGTCCAAAGTGACAACATTTTTCCTAATGGAAACAATGGTGAAAGGACCGGTGAAGTTGGAAACACCTTTATGACCACACTTAAGTTTTTTCACCAGAACACAGTCACCCACATTCCATTTCCTAAGTTTGACAACCATCTTAGCATCATAACGCTGTTTATATTTCTGCTGATAATTTGTCAACACTTCCCTCCTTCTCACTTCTCTTTCAACACTGTCATCACGACCCTTCTCAGGAAGCCAAGTGGGATTGAGCTTAGAACAAGCTAATCTACCCCTCAAAGCCTCAAAAGGAGATCTCTGAATGACAGCGTTGGGAGTCATGCGGTGTGCCCACCACGTCTCCCTCAAGACACTGCTAAAAGAAACTTTGGATTCCAAAGCTCTCTGTGCACAACTTTTTACAACTCTATTCATCCTCTCCGTGAGACCATTCGCTTGTGGAGAGTAAAGAGCTGTTTTCTGATGAATAATGCCCAGGCTTTTCAGGAAATCATCCATCTCTCTCGAGGTGAAACGCACACCATTGTCAGTGAGCAGAAATTTTGGAACACCCTCTGACACAAATACCTCCTTCAAAAACTCAATTACAGTTGTAGAATTGACAACACTCATGCACTTGGAAACCACCCATTTAGAAGTATAATCCACTAATAATACAACAAATCTTTTGTGTGAGGGCATAAGCTTAAACGGACCTGCAATGTCCAGGCCCAATTTAGTCCACACAGCAACAGGAACCTCAACAGGTGACAGAGGAGATTGACTAGTAGTGCGTGATTTGTCATTGACAGCACACAAATGACAATCTTTGACAACAGTCTCCACCATGCGATCCATACCGGGCCACCAATACCTCTCTCTAATACGAGCCTTCGTGAGATTTCTACCCAAATGCCCTTCATGAGCCAGGTTAATGACTCTCTCCCTCAAATCACCTGGAGGTACAACTCTGTCACCTCTCATCAAATTGTCTTGAAAGAAAGTTAAATCATCCCTTACCATCCAAAAAGGCTTCAACACACCCTCAAGAGCATCATAGTTTGGCCAACCATTTCTGATAACATTTTTAAGCAATTGAAAAATGACATCATCTGCAACACTCTGTGACCATTCCTCCTTGGGAATGCTAGATTCCAAAACCCAATTTATACAAACACCTTCTGTGACACAATCCCTTTCAATAGGAAGACGAGAAAGACAATCAGCAGGTTTATTATTCAATCCAGGGATATACTGCACTCTAAAATTGAATTCCTGCAACCCCTCACTCCATCTTTTCAACGTAGGTGTCATATGATCACTTTGATTACATGAAAAAAATTTGGACCAGGGGACGATGATCGGATTTGACAATAAACGGAATCCCCCACAAGTAAAATTTGAAATGAAACACTGACCAAAATACTGCCAACGCTTCCCTCTCAATACAAGAGTAATTAATTTCAGCTTCTTTTAAGGCCCTTGAAGCGAAAGCAACAACAACCTCTTCACCATTCACAACTTGTGAAAGCACAGCACCTAAACCCTTAAGGCTGGCATCAGTTGTGAGAATGGTTTTGAGTTTTGAGTCAAAATGACCCAGAATTGGCATTTTACCAATCTCTTTTTTAACCAATTCAAAAGCTTTCTCACAATCAACAGACCAGGAAAAATGTACACCCTTCTTTAAGAGGGACCTAATTGGCTCGACAAGACTGGCAAAACCTTTGACAAACTTGGAATAAAATTCCGCCATACCCAAACATGATTTGACCTGATCTTTATCCACAGGAGTCGGTGCCCTTACAATGCTCTCAGCTAACTCCAATTTGGGCTGGATTCCACTTCCAGAAATAACATGCCCTAAATATGTGACAGACTTTAAACCAATGCGACACTTTTCCTTCTTTACAGTAAGTCCACTCTCATCCAACTTGTTCAAAACAGATCTTAATACCTTGTCATGTTCATACTCATCCACTCCATATATTAAAATATCGTCTTGAAAAAACATGACATTTGAAAGACTGCCTAAAACCATCTTCATTACTCTTTGAAAACACGCAGCAGCCGAAGCTAAACCAAATGGCATTCGTAGAAATTGATAAGCACCCAATGGCGTGACAAAAGATGTTAAATGTCTGCAATCCTTATGTAAAACGATTTGATGGTAAGCTGAAGAGAGATCGAGTACACTAAATACCTTTGCACCCTTCAAAATACTAATGCTCTCAGCTATGTTGGGCAATGGCTGTCGATCTACCCAGATCCATTCATTCAATCTGCGCAAGTCCACACACATCCTAAATGACTTCCCACCATCTTTGGGTGCTAGAACCACTGGACTTAACCATTCAGATGATTCGATCTCCTCGATCACCCCTAAATTTAACAATCTTTCCATCTCAAGCTTAAGCGGCTCAATCATCATGTTAGGTACCTTTCTCACCTTGTGCACACATGGTTCGGCAGATTTCTTGAGAATGATTCTGTGTTCAAAACCTTTTAGACACCCCAAGGTGTTCGAGAAAACCTTCGGATAATCATCAAAATATTTCTCAGACCCACACACAGAATCTACTTGAGAAGGAAGAGAAACATGTAAAGAAGCAGCAAGGAAATCTTCCTTTAACATGACTTGGTTGTTTGGGTCTTCAGCTCCTGGATTAAGAATAATCCCCAAATCATGCTGATGTCTCCATCCAAGAAGATTGTCACCTCTGACAGCAACATAAACCTTACCAGAAATACTTTTACCTTTGAAAGAAATGTTAGCTACTGTGTATCCCAGTATCTCTATTTTTGATTTGGTATAACTCAAAGGAGAGATATCAGAAGGTAACAGTTGAATATTTTCTAAACCCACCACTTCATCCCATATTTTGTTTCCAATTAAGGTAAAAGGGGATCCTGAGTCTGCCATAAGTTCGAATACAAACTTGTCAATTCATATATCACAAAATGGCATGAAAATGTGCTCTGTGTCAACCATTCCACTACTAACACTAGAAACCACAACTGTACGTATAATAATAATATCAGAAACAGGTTCATTGGTTTCCCTCTTTTTACCAGACCTACACACACGTGCATAGTGGCCTTTGATACCACAGTTATTACAAACACTATCTTTAGCAAAACATTGAGGAAAATTGGAGGTATGAAAGAAACTCCCACATCTAAAACAACGCATTTTTTGGTTGGTGAAAGGACGTTGTTGACGAGAATCACGTTCTTTAGGAATAATGGATTCTTTGGAAGAAGAAGGGCGATTTTCAAAAGAACTTTTTTGGTAAAATGAATTCCTTTGAGAAGGTTTACTTTTAGACCCAACACTGACTTTAGCCACTGAATTCATCTTCTCCTAACATATGTACAGAGTCAGGAGTTTTCTTTTTATTATTGCTAACAGTTTGACTCTCATCTTCTTTATTTTTCCTTATTTCTTTGACCCATGTAGAGGTGTTCTCCATACCCTCTACAATAACTACTGCTTCTTTCAATGAAGGGTTTTTGACAATAATTTCTACTGAACCCTAGAACTGTTCCTGCATCGAACAAGTTGATCTCTAACAAGAGATTCAGATAGATCACCAAAATCGCAAGTGCGTGAGAGAGTTTTCAAAGCAGCAACATATGTTCCAACACGTTCACGGGAGCCCTGAACACGAGTAAAAAATCTATGTCGTTCCAAAACAACATTAATCCTTGGACCAAAATACTGTTCTAACATAGTCATAGACATTTCAAAAACATCTGGAGTTTCACCATCAGCTCCACCAACAGGTATACTGTCCCTACTATCATACGTATGTCTACCTTCAACTCTGACTCTTCAGAAGGAAACATAGCATTCTGATAATGATGTCAGGAAAGTTGAGCTGGTAAAGTTCCATTAAAGGGATAGTAACCACAACAAGACCTTTTCAGCACGTTCAGCCAGCTGGGGTTTTACTAGTTTACCACCCAAACTGTCTGTACCTAGTTCTTCATACAATTTCTCTATTATTCTATAGTTCTTGAGGTTGCTCAGTTACATCAAATTCTCTTAACTACTGGTGGTTTGCCACGGATGCTGCTTCACCTTTAATATTAGTTAATATTATTGTTGAGACCTGTTTGAAATCTTTCAGTAATTTCATACCTAGATTTAAAGCAGGCTCTGCCCCGTATTGATTTTGAATCTGATTCAGGACGTCTGGTATTACCGCCATAGACGGAACACCATGTTTTCTTTTGCAGGTTGGAGCAAAGACTGTAGGGCACCTTTAAACCACAGCGCATGCTCTTGGTAAGTTAGTAGAATTTCAATATCCTCGAAAGGAATGTATTCCGTTGGAGGTTCCTCTTCTTTGTAGAAGTGAAACACACGTGATACTGGATTTGCTTCAGGGAAGATAATCTATAAATAGTATACCTCTGTCTGACGATATTCATGTGCCTCTATTACAAAAATTACCCAATAACCTCTTGATGATTGGCCATTTGTTATAGGTTTTATAATGATAGCTTTCCTTAAATTTTTTGGGATGATTATAGCACCCACATTGGTTCTTGGAAACCTGTAACGTCAAAGCCTGGTACGGCATTATTGCCTGTAACTCCACCGTTCTCAGTGTTGCTATCCGGCATTTTGTTGACTGAAAGTTTGCAGAGCAAGTTTTAAGGAAACAAAGATAAGGGGCACAATATTTTGGAACACTGTATCCTTCAACGTTGAACAAATCAAAAACTAATACAAAGGATTTTTGTCCTAATCAGTTATGGTGGATATTTTATCCTTTTACCCACTCCAGACGTCTATTGGAGTATTTTACAGGGAAAAGGGTTCTCTGAGAAAAGCACAACCGAGTTACCTTAGTATCTAGCGTTAAATTAATGCCTTACCAAACGTTGGGCGCCATGTAATGTAGTTCCTATATTCCCAATAGGCTCTGCGCATTGGAATAATGTATCCTATAGATTAGACGTAGGACTGATGTCAACTAGGTCTCTATCGAATATATTAAACTTAATAGTGAATGCCAGCTAGCTCAGAGGTCACTAGAAACTTTCTCGAATTCACAAGAAGGTATTCGTTTCTGATAACCACACACACATGACAACATTGTTTCCCAAAAAAATACAACTGCATCTCTAGAGTCACGGAAACAATAGATAAGTATTTCACTCAGTCACTCGTGCATGCTTCATTTCTACAGAGGTGCAGAGAAATAGAGAAACGGGCATTTTCAATAAAAAGGTTTTATTGAACAGTCTTCTTTCTCATGCAAGTAAAGTGAACTGCTACAATCGTAATGCAGACTGCAAAGTATAATATGTACAGCGAGAACAATATTATAAAATAATACTTTAAGAGCATTGTATGGTTCGTAAGCCATAAATAAATACATACATAAATAACAATGGCTAAAAGTACTCAACTGGTGCTTCTAAAATACGCCTACCCCAATGTACCTAACCTAAGTCTAGGACACAGGTAGGAGTAAGCGTTGTGTTGCATAGGTTTAGTTTTTCTTTGCCAAGACTCTATCCAAGGTTTCTCAAGGTTTTAATCAGCTCCATACCTTTAGTTTAGAATGAAGGAGGTCTGGCATCTCAGTCTCGGGACTCGATTTGCCAACACCCCACAAGGGGAGCTTGGAAACACTGAAGCTGGATTCTCGCGAAGAGAAATGCAGCCTCTCAATCAGTGCGTCAGCTGGAGGGTCGACTACCTTCGGCACTTGCTGTAGCGAGCTGCGTTGGGCAAGTAGATAGTCAAACTGCTCCGAACCACTGTGTCTTGCTACAGCAAGTGAAGACATATTTATACCTTGAAGGTGTCTAGTTTGACGTAAAGTCTGGCATAATATTGTCAGGAAAGAATGCCAAGGGAATAGTAGTTCTTTGTAAAGTACATGATTTCTTGGACAAATCAATATTCAAGCAAGGGAAGGTCCCTGACTGCTTAAACCGATTTTCCAAGAAATCGTTGTGACGTTTTGGTACGGGTGGAAGTAGCCATGCCTGTATTTGGTCTGCATGGGCTATGTCTAAATAAGGGAATGATTTCTATGTCTATATTAGGGCAATGTTAATTGTACCTATGTAAGGGCATGAATCGGGAAAATTTACTGGGATCCTAAAATGCCATACAACAATGGGATAGTCTCGTCTGTGAGTGCTAGGATTGTACATTTTGTCCAGTTGATTTGGATCCCAATCAGGCCACCCTATCTAATCAATTCTCTCATGACAACGTCAAAATTGTCTTTAGAGTTGATTACATAAATTTTCATGTCGTCAACAATTTACATGAGCAGAACTGGCCACTTGGGGGACACATATGCTGAGTCGACAACGTGTGGGACACATTCTGTATATACATACTTAGACTGAAGCTGGTTTTGGGTTCATCCATTTTGATGCTGTTTGCACACACAACAGAAGCTGCCCTCATAGCAAGCGAATCACAGCAAGCGAAAGTGGACTGATCTGCCCCCGGCATAGAAAGTGATAGAGGACTGGTCAATGACTACAGTACAACTGAAAACAGACTGAGCCTGAAATACTTACAAAGCAGAAAGAGGACTTCCACAGTGGCCATCTTGGCATGGGTTCTTATCCTACAGCCTGTCCTACTTACTGCACTGAATCGTTTCCTGTGCCCTATTCTCAACAAATTAAAGCAGGTTTATCTTCAATTGCCTATACATGGTAACTGATAGAGAACTAATCCATGCCTACACACTAATAGAAAGAAGACTGAGCTGTAGTTACATACAAATAGGAGAAAGAGGACCTCCACAGTAGCCATCCTGTTATGGGCCTGTACACCACTGCCTTCTCAACCTACTTCACTGAAAAGACCTGGTAAACCCCCACCCTGGCATGGGCATATGACTAACAGCCCTGCACTTTGCTTTCGCTGCTTCATTTAAGTAGGGTCATCCTGGCGCAGCAGCATTTCCGTAAAACAAACCTTGATGGTAGTGCAGTCAAGGGGATACCTCTCAAAACGCAAACCAGCCGCTAGGGCAGTAGCCTCATCACGCCCCCCAACATGGCTAAGCCCAGCTTGACCTCCACCGAAGACAATTACTACACCATTATCTATCCTCCTACTCTCTCAAAATCTGCCTCCAAAGACCTTAAACTCTTCATCCTGAAAAGTCAAGTCAAGTCAAGTCAATTAATTTATATAGCGCGCTACATACCCAGGGGGTCTCAAGGCGCTTGAAGAAGGGTGGGGAATTACATGTCGAATATCCAGGTTTTAAGTTGCTTTCTCAATGCTAGGTGGTTCTGAGTGAGGCGAAGGTGAATGGGAAGTGAGTTCCAGGTTTTAGCCGCCAGGTAGGAGAAGGATCTTCCTCCCATGGTGGTTTTGTTGATGCGAGGTACAGCAGCAAGGGCTTGGTTGGAAGAGCGTAGCTGGCGAGAGGGGGTGTAGAAGGAAAGTCGTGTGTTGAAGCATTCGGGTCCAAGTTCGTAAAGTGCTTTGTGTGCGTGGGTTAGGAGGCAAAATGTTATCCTCTTATTGACGGGGAGCCAGTGGAGGTTTTTCAGGTGACCAGAAATGTGGTCTTTACGCGGGATGTCTAGTATGAGTCTGGCTGATGCGTTCTGGATGCGTTGGAGTTTTTTCTGAAGTTTTGCGGTGGTACCGGCGTATAGGGTGTTTCCATAGTCCAGGCGGCTTGTAACCAGAGCGTGGGTGACCGCTTTTCTAGTTTCGGTGGGGATCCAGCGAAATGTTTTTTTGAGCATGCGAAGAATGTTGAAGCAAGATCATGAAACGGCGTTGACTTGTCTGGTCATCGAGAGTGAGGAGTCCAGGATGACGCCCAGGTTCGGTGCGTGGTCCGTCGGGATGGGTGCTTTTCCAAGGGCCTCTGGCCACCAAGAGTCGTCCCAGGCGGAGGGGGAGGTACCTAAGATAAGGACTTCTGTTTTGTCTGAATTCAGTTTCAGACGGCTGTGCTTCATCCACTCGGCTCCTTCTTTCATTCCTTCATGTAGGTTGGTTTTGGCGGTGTTAGGGTCTTTGGTGAGTGAGAGGATCAGTTGAGTGTCATCAGCGTAGGAGATGATGTTGAGGTTGTGATGGCGTGCGATGGCCGCGAGGGGGCTCATGTATACATTGAAGAGGGTGGGGCTGAGTGAAGATCCTTGTGGCACGCCGCAAATGACTTCAGTGGCCTCTGACTTGAATGGTGGGCGGCGGACTCTCTGAGTTCTTCCGGCAAGGAACGAGGTGATCCATTCCAGTGCTTTTCCTTGGATTCCGATGTTTCTGAGGCGTTGTAACAGGGTGCTATGACAGACTGTGTCGAAGGCTGCGGAGAGGTCGAGGAGGATGAGGGAGACTGTGTCTCCATTGTCCAGTAGAGTTCGAATGTCGTCTGTTGCTGCAATGAGTGGGGTCTCAGTGCTGTGTTTGGCTCGGAAGCCGGACTGTGAGGAGTCGAGGGATTTGTTGGTTTCGAGGAAGGCGGCAAGCTGGTTGTTGACAGCTTTCTCGATGACTTTGGCCGGGAATGGAAGGAGCGAGATGGGGCGGTAGTTTTTTAGTTCGGTGGGGTCAGCTGTGGGTTTTTTCAGAAGGGTGCTGAGTTCGGCGTGTTTCCAGCTTCCCGGGAAGGTGGCGGAGTTGAGGGAGCTGTTGATGACGTCTCAGAGGTGTGGTGCTATGATGGAGTCTGCTTTGTTGAAGATGTGGTGAGGGCATGGGTCTGTTGGGGATCCTGAGTGGATGGAGTTCATCAGGCGGATGGTGTCCTCAGTGGAGATTGGGTTCCAGTCATTAAGGATGTTCAAGGGGGGTGAAGGTACGGCAGAAGGTTGGGTGGGTTGGTCTCCGGGTTGGTTGTCGAAGCTGTTGTGGATGTCTGCGATTTTGTCGTGGAAGAACGAAGCTAGGGAGTCGCAAAAGGTTTGAGAGGGAGTGATGTCGTTGGAGTTGGCAGTAGGGTTGGTAAACTCTTTGACGATGTTGAATAATTCCTTGCTGTTGTGGGCGTTGTTGTCTAGTCGGTCTTTGAATGCGGCTTTCTTGGCAGTCCGGATCAGTTGGTGGTATATGCGGGTGGCGTTTTTGAAGGCGTCCCTGGTGCTGGTGTTTGGGTCTTTTTTCCAGGCCATCTCAAGGGAGCGACAGAGTTTCTTGGATTTCTTAAGATCATCGTTGAACCAGGGGGCGTTTTTGCTGCCTAGTTTGGTTTGACGTTTTTTCAAAGGTGCTAGGTTGTCGGCGCTGTTGGTTAGCCATTGAGTGAGGTTAATGGCTGCTTGGTTGGGGTTCGATGAGTGGGCCGGGGGGTTTTGAAGAAGCGATGAGGAGATCTGGTCGATGGTGATTTTGTTCCAGTTTCTTCGCAGAGTAGGTTGAGGATGGTTGTGTGTTGTGGTCTTTTTGTAGACAAAGTGAACGCAGCTGTGGTCCGTCCAATGGAGAACTGTGGTGTGACTGAAGGAGATATGTTTGCTGGAGGTGAAAATAGGGTCGAGTGTGTGACCTGCCTAGTGAGTGGGGGTATTAACAAGTTGTTTGAGTCCGAGGTTGGCGATATTGTCCAGAAGGGTGGTGGCGTTGCTGTCGTTTCTCTTTTCCAGGTGAAAATTGAGGTCTCCCAATAGAATGTAGTCCTCGGAGGGGAGGGCGTGTGGGGTGATAAAGTCAGCGATGTCTTCACTGAATTGTGCATGGGGTCCTGGTGGCCTGTAGAGGAGGGTGCCTCTGAGTGTGGACTTGGGGTCGGTGTGGATCTGGAAGTGAAGGTGTTCGGCGCTAGCGAGGTTGACGTCTGAGCTGGTTGAGATGCGGATGGAATTCTTATGGACGATGGCGATGCCTCCTCCTGTTTGGTGGGTGCGGTCTTTTCGGATGATCTTGTAGCCTTCCGGGATGGCAATGGTGATGTCTGGGGCTGAGGAGGCGTTCATCCATGTTTCTGTTAGGAAGGCGACGTCCGGAGAGATGGTTTCTAGTAGATTCCAAAGGTTGATGGCGTGTCTGTGGACCGAGCGGGTGTTGAGCAGGATGCATTTTAGGTGGTTGGTGTCAGATCTCTGTTTGGTGTTAGTGGATGAGGAGTTGGTCTTGGTGCCGTCATACTTGCAGGAGTTGCATGTGAAGGGTCCATGGGTGTGTCCAGGAGCGGCTTGGGCGCAGTTGGGGAGTCGACCGGGGTTTAGGGCTAAGAGGGCAGAGGCGTCGTATGTAATGCGGGTGGGGTGGGTGGGACGGGGGCCAGGGGGTCTGGCACAGGGCACGGTCCAGGCGCGGACCTGAGACCCTGATATCTGACCATCGTCTCTGCGCAAACCAGGGTACTGTCATCAATGATCTTATCTTCCACTCCAGGAAAACGTCTCTCTGGCGCAATGCCTTCTTGAACCTCCTGGTTCTTGAAGCAAGGAACATCCCCCACGGAAAAAAGCTCACAATCACTCAATCGGCAAACCTACGTGTTAACCTTACCACCACCTTATACAACAATGGCATTATCCTGATTCCAGGGCCCCCCAAAAACCTCATCAAATTTGCCTACCTCTTCAACCACCTTAAAAACCATGTTCACAACCCGTCTCAGTCCTTGCTCCCACCGGCTCACCTTCTGCCCATCCCGCCAAGTGCTACTTGCCTCTCCCCTACCAATCTTGCCAGTGACCACGACAGTGGGCCACCCGGCCCTGTCACCTTGCCACTTGAGCATGCCAATCACTGTGTGCCCTTACCACCGTTCCTAGCAAACCCTGCTCCGTCGGCCTCCGAAAACCCCCCCAGGGCCTACCTCTCAGTTCAACCCAGCTGCGGTATCACACATCCCGATATCACACATCCAGCACATACCACCAGAGGTGTCCTGAAACCCTTAACCTCCTGCCCACGTAATCATTCCACTCGCCGGGCTACTGACACTCCCACTAGGGCCTACAACACTAGTACGCAACAGCCTAACATGGCCCAGCACACTGATCGGCTAAGCCCCAAACCCAGGTTGCAAAACCTATCAGATGTAATCGCCCTCACCCCTTCGGCCCCCTGTCCACATGATCATCCCTCTCATGGGGACGCTGAACGTCCACGTAAACCCACCTCTAGGCCACCAGCACATAGTATCAGAACCGCCCCTTGCATCCGTCCCCCTGCTTGCCAGAACATACCTCTCTAAGAGATATTGATAATCTGCACCGCAGATCATCCGAATTAACACAGAGCATCCACAAATCCATTCTGGACCTAAAGCACCTCATTCACATCACCGAACTCTCCTTTTCGAATTTCAGGCTCTCACAGAATACGACCCACATTCCCTTCTTGAAGCTCATCCTTCACCCTCTACCCCTACCCCTGAGATACCTGAACCCACGCAAACAACCTTGTCACCTCTCAGAGAAGGACATTCTTGCTCTCCTCCACACCTACAAACCCACCCCTGGCACGACCAATCCCTCTGAACTCACGGAGGAAGAAGTGGCTGACCTCCTCACTAGTTACAACTCTGCCTTGACAACCCCACACCCCTTACACCTAAGTGAAGAACACCCTATCTTTACGTTTACAACCAACCCTAACAGATCTGCTACCATCCGCACCAGAGGGGTGGTCAACATCAACCTAACTAAAATTCCCACCGCCGCTGCTACCCTTGACAATCACTCCCACCCCTCCCTAGCCAGCCTCCTAATAAACTGCCGATCAGCTGTAAAGCATGAATCTGATGTAGCCGACCTCATTCTGAGTCATAAAAATTCAGACCTAGCGATCTTGACTGAATCCTGACTCAAGGATTCCTCATCGCCCTACCCAGACCTCTTAGTCCCGCCCAACTATAACATCGTAAGGTTGGATAGGCACCCAAAGAAAAAAGGGGGTGGCATTGCCTGTATCCACCGCTCCAACCTCATTGTTACGGAACTACCAGTGGACCCCACAGACTCCTGCGAATACCTCGCGCTCTCTATCTCCAACAACAAGTCTCAGCTGTGCAAACTTCACATCTTTTACCACCCCCCAGGCAAGAACGACTCCATTATGGACCTCCTCATGGAAATCATCACAGCCAAGGTTTCTCCAAACTTTAATTACATTTTCCTTGGTGACTTTAACCTACATTGGAACGATCCTAAATACCCTCAGGTCAATGCCATCAGAGACTTCTTGGCTGATCACCCCTTACCTAAGCCTGCTCCCTCCCTACTCATTCGAAAGACGCTACTCTAGACTGGATCATTGCTAGGGAATCAGCGGTCAAACGTCTCTCTATTGACCCCTGCGATTGGTCTGACCACCACGCCATCACCTTCCTCCTGCCCAGCACCCACAAAACATGGACACCTCAACCTGTGATTCCCAAAAGATGGGTTAGAGACACTAGGAACCTTGACCATGAGAAACTGGCAGCACGTTGTGTGTCTGACCTCCCCCCGCCCCCTCAGTACATCTCGGTTGACAACCTAGCGACTCATTACTCCTCAACCATATCCGACATTCTCGATGACCTGGCGAATGACCTGGCACCACTAAAACTAAAAAGAACCCTGGTTCAGCGGATCCCCTAACAAGGAGAGGAGATTCCTTCGACAGACTGAGCGAAACTGGAAACAACACCCTTCAGCAGCACATCTAAAACTTCTCTGCCAGGCCAGAAATGTCTACAATAAGAAAATCCTCAATACTAAAAAAGAATTCTTCAGATCCGAGCTAGAGAATACCAAAAATCGACCTCGCAAGCTGTTCGACTTGGTTAAACACCAATCCAACAAACTAGCGAAAACCACCAAAGAAACACCCAAACCCCTAATATCATGCGAGGAATTCTTTTCCTTCTTCTGCGACAAAATCACTAGCCTTGGAAATGAACTTAAATCCGCTACTTACAACCAAAATCAAAATCCGCCTGCTCCACCTTCTCTCTCTGCGCTGCCCTCCCAAACCACACCGAAAAACCTAGCGCACTGGTCCAAATTTAAAACCTATGATGAACTTTCTATCTCAAAAACTCTTGCCTCCTTAAAAATGAACAATCACTTCAATGATCCTCTCCCCTCTAACTGCCTAGCTGCCGCCTCTTAAGCCATCATTCCTTCTTGGACCTCAATAATCAACGACTCTCTCCTACAGGGCTCAATTCCCGACTCGCTCAAAGCTGGCCAAGTCATCCCCATCCTAAAAAAAACAACGCTGGACCCTGACTCTGCCGAGAACTATAGGCCCATATCCAACATCCCTCTCCTTGCAAAAGTTCTGGAAAAATGTGTGCAACAGCAGCTAAGCCTACACATCAACAACTTTCACCTGCTTGATGACTTCCAATCAGGGTTCAGATCTGGTCACAGCACGGAAACCACCCTCCTCCACATAGTGGATGACGCCTTCCAAGCCCTCAACCAAGGAAATTCTTGTCTCCTAATCCTCCTAGACCTGCCCTCTGCCTTTGATACGGTTAACCACGAAATTCTCTTGAACGTCTCAAACATAGAATGGGGTTGGATGGCATGGTCCTTGAATGGTTTAGATCCTTCCTCTAGAACCGCTCACAGAGAGTCCTCATCAACGGTAATCTATCCGCCCCCTCGCCAGTTATGGTTGGAGTTCCCCAAGGATCAACCCTCTCCCCTACCCTCTTCAACCTTTACCTTGAACCTCTCACTGAGGTGCTAGGTGCCGCCAACATCTCGTACCTTATGTACGTTGACGATACTCAGATCTACATAAAAATCTCTTCCTTGAGGACATTCTCTCCCTGAACGAGGCCCTAAAGCGGACAGTTCACTTGCTCAGCTCCAACCAGCTAAAACTCAGCACAAGTAACACGGAATTTCTTCTGATCTCCCCACCCAAACCCAATCTAGACACCCAGGAATGAATCAAGACCATCTCAGCGCTAAACTGCCCTCCTACTATTGTTGACTCAGCAAAATCTCTTGGAATAACCCTTGACGGCAGCCTGAACATGCGCAGCCATATCAACTCAATGGCCAAAACAGCCGGATTCCATCTGAGTTACCTAAGGAACCTAAAACCCTTCCTCGATTTGGCCGACCTTAAAACAGCAACTCAGGCACTAGTCATTTCCAGACTAGAATATGGATGCTCTACTCTTGCAGGACTACCCAAGAACTCCCTGGCACCTTTGAAAGCCTGCCTCAACACTGCTGCCAGACTCCTTACTGGCTCAAGGAAATTCGACCACATCTCCCCCCACCTCAAAGCCCTAGAGGCCAGAATCCAATTTAAACTGGCTTGCATTACTCACAAAGCCCTTTTCTCCAATCCCCTTCATTTCTTGCACAAAAACTCGTGTTATCTGGAGGAGCGAGAAACTTTCGATCTGCCAAAGACATGCTACTGCAACCAGCACGCTTCCGGAAGAAAAAAACCTACAATCGGGACTTTTCTCGGGCAGCCCCAAGATTCTGGAACTCTCTCCCACCCTCAATCAGAAGACTTCTGTCCTTGGCACAATTTAAGAAGGAAACCAAAACCTTCTTAATGAGAAAATACCTCGCCTAACAAATACTTTACAATTACCGCAGTGACTTACCCAACTCTCCACCTCGGCAATATGCCTGGCTTAGACGGAGGATACCTTTTCTGCACTCCTGGACATCCCACCTAGTCTTGAGACTGCATACCTTCTTGTATATTGTATCGAATTGTATTCATTTTTATATCATGTAACCTGGACTTTAAACGTGCATTGTGCTTTTCTTGTATAATGCACCCCCTACCTGTCCCAATTTATCCCCCTGTCCCTACGCTTGTATACTACCCCTTAATCCTGTAAAGCGCTCTGATACCCTCACGGGTCTGGTTTGCGCCCTATAAAACTATAAAAAATATAATAAATAAATAAATTGAGATCAAAAGCCCTTTGGACGTGAAGCCTATGCTCCTATGCGTGTGGTGTTGACGGAGTCTGTCCGCCAAAGGTTCAGTAGCAATAGCGAAGAGTAATGGTGACAAAGGGCAGCCCTGTCTCGTACCACGTGTGATGACAAAGGAGTCTGGCACCTGCCCATTTATCTGCACCCTCACCATCGGGTTCTTGTAGAGAAGTTGAATTTGTTTAAGAAATGCAGGGCTAAGCCCAATGCGAGACAGCAAGAAGAGGATCTTCCATTCCAATGAATCGAAAGCCTTGGTGACATCTAACAACGCCGCCACGGCCTGCACAAGGGGATCCAGATAATGTAGGAGTCCAAACAAAGTGCACAGATTATGAGCAGTCGGCTGACCCGGTATAAACCCTGATTGACCTGGGAGTGCAATCAGTGGTAGCATCGGCTGCAGCCTGTTTGCCAGGAGATTGGTGTATATTTTAGCATCGAGATTTATTAACGACAGCGGTCTATAGGAGTCAGGTGAAGTGGGATCTTTATCAGGCTTGAGCAGAGTTATAATCATGGCTTCTATCAGGGTAGGGGAAGTGTACCTGTGTCCATTGCTTCCAAATACATATGCAATAACCTGGGAGCGAGAATGTCAGCTTATTCCTTATTAAAGGCAGCTGTCAAACCATCTGCTCCGGGGGCCTTATCTAACGGCATGCTACTAATAGCTTGTACTACATCTTCCACCATGATTGGCAATTCTATATACTCACGGGCCCCATTGTTAAACCATGCCAGGGCTATTGTATCAAGATAGTCAGTTATGTCTGCTAACAACGGGTTCATGCAGGACGTATACAATTGCTGATAGTAGTGGGACATGGTAGCAAGAATGTCGTGTGGTGACCTGGCTACCGTGCCATCAGCCGTCTTCTGTTCTGTGATGTACTCGGCACCTCTCGGAGCTCGCAGTAAGCCCACCAGTGTTTTCCCTGCCCTGTCTCCCTCCCCATAACGCCTAGGCTGCGTGTATTTATGTAAATAGGCCGTTTCTCTCTCTGCCTCCTCTTGAAATTTCGTCAGTTTAGACCTGATCAATGCAGCAATGGAATGAGAGGCTTTTTTTTGGAAATCTCGCTCCAATTCCCCTATTTCATGCTCCAGCCGTCCAAGCGTACTACGGATATCCTCGAGAATAACTGTTTTTAACGCTAAACAGTTCCCTCTGGCTAACACCTTAAATGCCTCCCATAGCACCCCGGGTGATTCTAGCGATCCCTCATTCAGCTTAAAATATTCTTCTATTTTCCCTCTGAGTTCTTCCCTGAAAACCAGGTCCAGCAGGGTGCCAGACGGAATCCTCCAGGTGAATGGCTGTATATATGGCTCGGGTACCTGCAGAGTCAATACCGTAGATGCAGGATCAGAGAAGGTGCGAGGGTAGTGTGTTGCTTCCATAACCCAGGTGTTGACATCCCTCGTCACTAGCCAATAATCTGATCTAGACCATGAGCCCCGGTGATGTGTCACACATGTACCCTCTCTCACTATTGGATGCAATGCCCTCCGAGAGTCAACTAAATGGAGATCTGGTATGATGTCAGCCAGTGTCTTGGCAGCTCTGGGATGGTGTGCGTGACACTCCCTGTCGATCTAGTACCGTCGATAGCACAACATTGAAAACTCCTCCCCATAGAATTGCCATCTTTCACAGCGCCTGTATCTACTGACAGATATGCTGGAAGAATTCCGGACTATCCGTGTTTGGCCCATAAGTGTTGACTATCACTATCAGGGTGCCATATAGCGTACCCTGCAGATGTATATATCTCCCCTCGCCATGGTATGGTGTGTATTCCACTGGAGACCTCTTTGTATCAGGACTGCCACCCCCCTGGAGTATGTCTAGTATCCTGCCTCCGCAATCTCACCCCATCTAGTGTTCCTAAGTGTACCTGCCGCTGTAGTCAGTAAGTGTGTTTCCTGGAGAAGACAGATATCAATCCAGTGTCTCGAGAGATAAGAGTGAACCAGTCTTGTTTTTCTACGATCATTCAGACCCCGTATGTTCCACTAAATACATTTGAGTGATGTCCTACGTGCCTCCCATGTAGTAGAACCCATCGTACAAAATGCCTACTATATGCATATGAGCAGCTCTACGGGGTCAGCATACCGATGGGAAAACAACAGTGCTACCCCTTCCCATTAGGTTCATGCATTCCGGTGCAGCATGTGGCTTATTTAACAAGCAAAACATAACTACCCCCCTCTCCCCCAACACCAATCCCCCATGCAGGTTGTGACATCACCCTCCCAGGCCCCATAAACTGTAACCTAACAGTCCATCGTAGTGAACCCGATTCATCCCATGAGGTCGCCGGCAGTACTCCCCTGCACTCTTGGCAGGGTGGCGGAATTAATCGCATACCACTAAGGACAGCACACCCAATTTCTCAAGCAGAACCACTCGTTTCCAGCCCAGTTTGTCATTTGTATACAGTGTACATAACATTAGGATCTTTTCAAGCCTTAAAGTGTCCAATTACGGTGAAAGTCTGATAATATACACCCAGAGTGCTGAACGCATGCAATACTTATCTGAACATCCTGCGATCAGGTCTGGGAGTATCAGTCATTATCGCTCAGGTTGTTATCAGTCTGTGAGGCACTGGTTGCCGCCCGCTGCTTTTGCTCCTTCGCCAGCTGTTTCGCATAAGATAATGCAGCTTTTACGTCCATAAAAAAGGTTGGCTTGCCAGGACCCTGAATCATCAATTTTGCAGGATATATCAGTGCATATTTGGTTCCGATCTGCTGAAAAATCTTTTTCGCAGGAAGAAACTCCCTTTGAGCTGCTTGGACCTGCTGCGTATAATAAGGGTACAGAGCAATGTTGTTACCTTTATATTGTATCTCACCCCTGTCCCTCGCCAGCAGGAGTACCGTGTCACGGTCTCTGTAGTTAAGCACCCTAGCAAGTATAGGTTGCGCTAGCGCGCCCAGCCTGGGTCTTGGTCCCACAGTGTAGTGTGCGTGCTCTATCAAGAACATCGCTGAGAGATCTTGTCCAAATAGGTTCAACATCATAACTTCAACATATTTCTCCAAGTTTTGGATGTCCGTAGTCTTGGCAACCCCAGTTATACATATGTTATTCCTCCTCAACCTGGCCTCCAAATCCTCATTCTTTTGTTTGATGGCTTACAGTACTCCATCCATTTCATGTAGCTTCTTGTCCATATCCGTCTGCCCCTCTTCTGTCTCCGTCACTCTTGTTTCCAGAACGCTAAGGCGGCCCTCCTGCTTCTCTACTCACTGAATGATTCTATCCATTCATTCCGCCAGTGAGTCAATTTTCGTGTTGATCCCTTGGAGGCTAGATTTCAGATCCTTAATCATCGCCCGGATGTCCTCTTCAGGTGGCTGTGTTGTGACGGGCTCCTCGCTCTGCTCCAGCTGGCCGGCATCGCCCTCCGCCGTCTTGTTGCTTTTCTTGTCAAAATTGGTCTTGGGCTGACTTGTGTCCGGCTTCCCCATTGTGTCGCCCGTCATCTGGCGCAGTGGCAGTGACTGTGCGGGTCCCTCCACTCTTTTTGTTGCACACATGTACCAGGTACTCTTCCTACAAGGGAGGTATTCCACTCATGGTCTTCAGGGCTGCTTCACATTATTACTCTATTATGCCCTGATAGTACACCGCCACCCACGTGGGCACGCAGGAACCATGGGCTTTGAATCTCTGCGGCAAGTGTCCCCTTCTGCAACTGCACGATGTAGCTGGCAGTCAGCTCACCACTCTGCGCAAAAGATCCGAGCCGTCGCACCGTGGTGCCAGATACCCACCCGGTGACTCCAGGCAGTATTTCCATCACTTGAAAACACACTCTGCAGTTCCACCGCAGCTGGAGACAGATACCGCTTCACCCTGGACCACCGTAGGTCCCAGATCCCCTCCTGTCATGCACTTTGTACGTCCATCCACCAGACTGCGGGTAGCCAGCCAGCAGACCGCCTCCAGTTATGTTGCAAAGTTCTCCAATGTTGTGCACTGACATATAATAGTCATCTCAATTCTGCCTCTAAGACCTGCCATGCGGAGCCTCCGCTCTTACTCAGCAAACCACCATATGCCCAATGGTACAGACGTCACCATCTGCCAGCAAGCAGGTCCCAGCGGTATCTGCGCCCTGCAGCCTCCCCGCTGGGTAAACCTCCCCGCATCAGCAGTCCTCTGCATACACGCCATGAGTCCAAGAGGGGCCGCGCTGCCTGCCAATGAGGGGGCCTCCACCAAGCTCTCCAGCAGGCTTCACAAGCCCAACGCATTCCAATTCTCGCAGCGAGGCACAAAGGGGCAGTGCAAGGCAGATCCCCACGCTGCTAGCCCCGGGCTCTCACTCTCAAGATGGCGGCCGTGCGAGATCTCCACTCCCCTGCTCGCGTCCTGCACAAAGTGTACAGTACCTTAATGTAGTTCCAGAGTCAAGTACAGTCCCCAATGCAGGTTGCACAGCCCTACCATGTTACGCTATGCCCGGTGCCCCAGTATGCTGCGTGCCGGCAATCCGCGAGCTCCAACTTTCACCTCTTCCGCCAGAACTGCCTGTGCTGTACTATAAGCCGCATCTCGAGCACTGTTACATGCCCATCCGGAACCCCTTGTTCCTGCTTGGGAAGTCCCCTGCAATATCCGCACCTCTTCACAGCGCTAAGAGAATTGGCCACTCGCCACACTCTGGCCTCAGTACAGGACACTCTCCAGCTGGCCCGCCCACGCAAGGCCGCGGCTTCCTCCCGCATCTGCAGTGCTAGGCCTCAGTCATCGCCCGGTCACCATACCAGTCTCCGGGCTGCCACAGCTGCCAAAATCACTCTCGCTATCTCGCCTCCTCCCCAGGCAGCCGGCGGTCACAAGTTGGGTCGCTATTCCTCTGGGTATAAGCGGATTAATTAAGGATTTATGGAGTCGGCCGGTGGAGCCGCTCTAACTTGCGGCCATTCCGCAGCTCAGCGAAGCCATGCCCCTGGATCTCTACAGTTTCCTGCGTGGATGATACCCTTCTAGTATTGTTCCTCACTCAAGACCTAAACCCTGCAGCCCCCACCCTGGGACCATATCTGGAGTTAGTAGCCAGCTGAATGAATAACTCATGTCTTAAGCTGAACGGATCCAAGGCTGAACTGATAATTATTGGGAGCAATTCACAACGAGCTCTAGGTTGGCTGGAACTCCTCTGCCAATCACTTTCCCCCGAAAATGGTTATACAACGTTTGGGGGTATGGTTGGATAAAACCTTTTTGATGGAAACTCAGGCCACCAAATTCACCCAGATCTTTTGACTGGGTGTGAGTGTTTGATTGATTCAGATGCTCCGTCCATCACCACCCCCTTTTGTACCGCTTTTGGCTGCCATAAGTGTGGCAGGGTATGCTCAGAAGTGAGTCCCTTGCTCACTTTGCCACTGGATTTAAGCAAGCCGGGCTGAAGACGGCTGGAATGCCAGAAACCGGTCCTCGGAAGCTTGTTTCCGGTCCAGGGAAGACATGGCTTGGCAGTTCGGGCTGGACTGTTCCCATGAGACACAGGGTCAGACTGATTTGCATATAGCCATGTCTGAACTGGGGTGGCAGAGTGGGCTAAAGAACAGTGATGGATTAAACCCAGATCTTTTGATAGGGTGTGAGTGTTTTATTGATTCAGATGCTCCGTCCATCACCACCCCCTTTTGTACAGCTTTTGGCTGCCATAAGTGTGACAGGGTATGCTCAGACGTGAGTCCCTTGCTCACTTTGCCACTGGATTCAAGCAAGCCGGGCTGAAGACGGCTGGAATGCCAGAAACCGGTCCTCGGAAGCTTGTTTTCGGTCCAGGGAAGACATGGCTTGGCAGTTCGGGCTGGACTGTTCCCATGAGGCACAGGGTCAGACTGATTTGCATATAGCCATATCTGAACTGGGGTGGCAGAGTGGGCTAAAGAACGGTGATGGATTAAACCCAGATCTTTTGACTGGGTGTGAGTGTTTGATTGATTCAGATGCTCCGTCCATCACCACCCCCTTTTGTACCAAATTCTCAGCCAGCTGTTTCAGAATCCTGCATTTGCTATGCAAAATACTTCATCTGCTCCCCAGACATCAAGGAGGCTGGTAGTCTAGGCACTGATTCTATTTCGCTTGGACTACTGTAACTTCCTCTTTCTCTGTGCACCCAAGGCAGTTATCCGAAAATTACAGGTCATTTCAGTTGCCCAACACATCGAATTCAAGGCTCTGTGCACCACACATAGAGCCCTTTGCTCACAAGGAGCTTCAGTCTTACTCCAGTTTGTCCCCCCCTATATCCCCAATTGGGCACTAAGATCCATCAATGCACATCTGGCCACTATTCCCCCATTTCAAAAAGCCAAAAGTGAAAGAAAGTTCTTTAGTTTCAATGTTGCCAAACTTTGGAACTCCGTCCCTCCAGCCTTGAGGACAACTGACAACGAGCTGCCCTTCCGAAAACTGGCTGACTAGATCTCTTTAGTCTGCAAAGAAGTGTGCAGGGAAGTTCTGTATGTTCATGCTTATGACAATCTTTCCAAGGGCCAAATACATCTCAATCCAAATGACCACTGACTACGTAATGGAGTTTAAAGATTTATTACAAAGCCAAAAATAACTGAACATACAAGCACCTCAGCAAGAGGTTTAAGAAATAAACCAGCACTAATACAAACATAATCCTATGCAGAAGTCTCAGACAACTCAAAATAAAGAGCAATGTGAGTTCCAGAAGCACAGGGCAAGCAATAACAGTTCCCACTAGAAGTCTCGACTGCATCTGTTCGAAAGGGAAAGAAAGAATTAGTCTGTCCCTACACTAACTCTAAGGTGACTTCCCTACATAGCATATCTCCCAGGTAAGAGAAAAAGGTGTCAGCTGTGAAGGCTCCCTAAGAAGCTCATTCACTTTTCCCAGGTAAGTAGCCCAAGCTACCGAGCTCATTCTAAGATGCTCCTTAATTTCTCCTGCCTAGTTCCCACTGAGACCCATGTCTAACGCATTTCCAATTGGACTGCCTTAGACAGGACTCGGTCTGACTCTAACCGACTCTAACCCTATCTCTGATTGCGGCTCACCCTCCTCAGTCGGGGCGCTTTCCCTAATACAAAACCCCAAAACAGTAGGCACGTCCACGGCACACCTCCTTCAGGCAGGTACAGCTCCTCGTACTGCACAGATTCGTCTTCTTTCAAAAACCGTTGCTGTGTCCTTGGATCCCAGGCACCTTCTCCGCCAAATGTTGCATCTCTACATTCCAGTAGACTCCCTTTGTTCTCACTCCTACCAACCTAACTCCTAAAACAATGGATTATTCTACCTAACGAGCTACGTGGCCTTGTACCTGCAAACGAAATGCATGAGAAACAATCTTACACGCTCTAAGTTACATTTCAAATTCAACTGTGAAAAGGAGCCTTTTCCCAAGGAATAACATTCAAAGTTGCATCTCTGATTATGCTAAGAAAATTACTGTTGGGCCTCTGCTGGCAATCTCATGTCTCAGGCCTTTACACTTTTAAATGCATTTCTAGACAACAACATAAACATTTCATTAATCAAACCTAACATTACATTTCGTCATTGGCACATCATTATTCTATTCCTGTTAGAGCATCAAGCATTTTCCTAATAGGGAACTTACACGTGCAAATTTAATATGGCACGTTCAAATCTAATGCAACAATTTAAACAGGAAGCAATATTTTCTATGTTATTTAAGACACATTCTCAAGCTTACCACTACATTAATCTTTAAATGATATAAGAGCACAACTATATATTACACTGATCTCCGGCCTAGTACTACATTATAAATCACACAATAACATGGTCCTCTAAATATGCAGGTGCTGACTGCTTGGGATGATGGTGCATCCCTACAATTTTCAAAATACATGGCGCTTTATCAGTCACTTCTAGTATAGTATAGTATGAACGTCTGCTTGTAAATGGTCCTTGAGAGGGCCACGGTGCTATGTTTGGAGGGCCTGCCTCACCTGCCCCCCCCCTGCTAGAACCGGTACTGCTGAGTACACAATCTCAAGTTTATGACCGTCAGAGATTCCAGCAGGCCCTTGAGCAGTAGAGAGCATAACAATACTTCTATTCTTTAGGCAACAGGACATGCAGCGATACCAACGAAGATGTATTAATGGAATTCCATCATTGACAAAACTCCATTATGGAGAAATGTCAAAATGATAAAATAACGTTTTCACATAGTATGTTTTCACAGCAAAGGTTTATGTTTATTCGGAAAAAAGTGTTGATGCAGTCTTAACAGGAAGGAGGCTGTTCTAAGGGTGGATAGGGAAGGGTTTAAAAGAAACGGAGTGAGAGGAGGAGAAGGGAAGAGGCGGTGTAGGGGGGAAAACAGAGGTTTAAGATGGGAACCACTTCTTAAAAGGGACAATGAATTATATTAATACGAAGAACCAAATGTTTCTTGGGATGTTTTTCTCCAGGACGGAAAAACAGAAATAAAGAAAAACTTGTCAATCATGGTTCGACAAAATAAATTAGAATTATTTTCTTATTGCTTGTTTTTGTCTAAAAAGCATAAAACGTGTTATCAAGTTGGTGATGATTGTGTACCTTAATGAAAAGCTTCATGTTAAAGTACTCAGTTGCACTATTGTGACTTGTTATTGCCAATAAAGCCACCCACTTGGTTAAAGCACTGGCATTAAATTCTCTGCTTTCTTCGGGTTCACAGGTAGTTGAAGCTAGTCCGAATTTTAAGCATTTACCATCCCAGGATTTTTAATGTGAGTACCTGTTTACTAATATAGGCAATAATACTTGAATAGTAAACTTGGAATGTATTTTCAATGATGAAAGCTGTCTCTAAGAACTCAATGAATGACTAATATTCTTATAACATTAGAAGGTCTATACTTGTGGTGGTGATTACTAGCAGAAAATGCATAGCAGTTTGTTTGACATGCTACTTATGGAAAACAAGGAAGGGATGCCAGGCACCAGAATTTATATATTTTATGAGTGTTAGCAGAATATTGGTTCTCTCTAAAGTTGGTGGTAAAACGACTTTTAGTTCCACAGGCATGCACAAGCAACCAAAAGCTGTCGTGAATGAGCCCTTTGACTCAGAACAAAAACAACGTTGCACGTTTTATAAGCTAACGTACTTTTTACTGGTTGCCTGATGAAGCCTGGAAGAGTGCAAAGGCAGTTAATGTTTGTAGGAAATTCAATTGCCCACAGCACTTGCCAAGTTTTTTAACCTCCTGCGCGCTAGCGTTATTCCGCTCGCACGCTGAGATTTGCGAAAACGCACTTTACTTGACAAGCTGGGCTCGTCATCAGCGTGCGAGGAGGCTACGCCATGACGAGCCCAGCTCGTCATCAGCCTGGAAGGGGTTAACTTTGTGAAGTTGAATTTCTAAAGCCCAGAAAAGGCCCTGTGCACCTTGCAGCCACGTGCAGCTACTTTTTAAGGGTGTTTCCTGAAACTGGCATGTCCAGCTGTTAACATAGCAGAATTTTACTCTTTGTAGAAGTTATTTTTTTATTTTTGTCAATGCGCTCCTTTTTGCCACAAATCCCCATTTTCCATTTTACCATAGTGCTGGGTTATGCAAATGAGAGTCTCAGTGCATCAATCAATCAAGGATTTACAAATCATGGCAAATCACTTGTGAGGGTCTCAAGGCGCTGGAAATGCTAACTGCTTCATGGTGATCTGTTCATTCGAACAGCCAGGTCTTGAGTCCTTTACTGAATAGCTGGAGCAATGGGGCGGTACTGAAGTGCAGGGAAATGTTGTTCCAAAGCTTTGGCCACCAGGTGTGAGAAGAAGCATCCTCCACTGTTACTTTTGTGAATCCCGGGAGTGTCTGTGACAAAGAGGAAGGCGGATCGTAAGTGTCTGCTCAGTTGATGAAAGTTAATGCGTTTGTTCATGGATGCTGGTCCTTCGTTGTGCAGGGTTTTGTATGCGTGGGCCAGCATTTTGAACTGGCATCTCTTCTGGATGGGGAGCCAGTGAAGTTTCACAATGTGGGGTGTGATGTGGGTCTGTCTGGTGAGGTCGTGGATGAGTCTTGCCACTGAATTTTCTATTAATTGTAGTCTCTTCAGGAGGGAGAGTTGTGGCCTTATGGCTAGACCTCGATGCTGGAGAACCGGATTCAAGTCTCGGCAGGAACGCTCAACATCCTGTGATTCTGGGCAAATCACTTAATCTCACCGTGCCTAACAAAAAATTAATGTGTCTGTCTGTAAGCAACTGGTGCTCACGTAAAGCGCTCTGATACCTTCGGGTCAAGTTAGCGCAATACAAAACTTTGGGAAGGAAGAAGAAGCGTGAGGTGACTCCTATGTAGAGTGTGCTCCCATAGTCCAGCCTGCTGGTGATGAGGGTTTGCCTGATGGTCCTTGTGGGGTTGACTAGGAGCCACCTGAGGATTTTGCGAAGCACACGTAGGGTGTGGAAGTAGGCAGATGAAACTGCGTTCACCTATTTCTTCATAGATAGCTTGCGCAAAATGCGATGCAGCGCGTGCTATGAAATCGTTTTATTAATTAAATTGTTTACTTGTCTCCAAATATCCATATGCCGGTTTTTAGCACCCCCGCCCTGCCTCTCTGCCCCACCGCAACTCCCTCCACGGGCCGCGGCTGCAGACATATATATAGTAAACAGGGTGGGACTCAGCGACGATTCCTGCGGAACACCACAAGGAAGAGAAAAGACTGATGAGTTATAGTCGCCCATGCTGACTGACTGAGTCCGTTCGGAGAGAAAAGAAGACAGAAGAGCCTTGACCTTTTGTCTGACATCTAAGGCTGAGACATGGTTGATGAAGGTGGCATGATCAACCATGTCGAAAGCTGCTGATAAATCCAGAAGCACCAGGACTACGGCACCTCCTCTATCTAGCACCTTTCTGATTTCATCTGATGCTTTGATAAGAGCAGTCTCCGTGATGTGTCCTTTCCTAAAGCCAAATTGGGTGTCATCTAATAGTTTATTCTCTTCTATAAACTGCACTAGCTGGGAACTTAAGCCAAACAATATCAGAAATGTTTTACACTGGACTATGTCCAGCTATTTAGACAAGTGCCCCAAAAAGCTTTATTGCCATGAATCAAAGTTTACCTGAGAATTGCTTTAATAACTTTCCAGAAGGAGGCTGCAAAGTTTGCAGGAAATGTTAGGAGCAATTGTCCAAGCACAACATTTAGAGAGGAGGCACCAGTCATAAGCTTTGTGACATTTTAAGCTGCCAAGCTCAACCATCAAAGGCATAGACGGTTGTAAGAAGATATGACAACCCAAATAATCTGACTTGCTCTTTTATTCTAAGGCCAAAATATAACAAACCTGGGGACAGATTTACAAGCCCCTTGCGCCGCCAGTGTATCAAGTTGCGTGACGCACCGGTGGCGCAGCCTGCTGAGTAATATTTGCAAGCACAGGTAAAGTCACCCTGCGTGACTTAACCTGTGCTTGTCAATATCGCCCCTGTTCACGCAACACTTTGTGTGTTAGGGGCGTGACATGGGTGTTGCTGTGGGTGTTCCCACGCAACACCCATGTCCACTGGCGCATTTCCAGATTTTCAAGAAATCGTAAATCTGGAAATGCGCCAGAATGCCACGCCACCCGAGGGGTGGCGTAGCAAGGTGCAACAAGGAGAAATGTTTTTATTTCTCCTCGTTTGTTTCCTCTTTCAATGCATGCTGCATTCTTCAGCACACATTGGAAGAGGAAATCACTTCAATTGATTGTTTTTGTGCAGGAGGGTGTCCCTTCCTGCACAAAAACAATCTCCTTACGACGCAGACATCCTTGCACCATGGCATGGCAGCAGTTTGTGCACCAGGGAAGGGAGAAGCACAGAGATGCAACATATTGTTGTAAATTTGTTGCATAACTGTGCTTCAAAATGACTTGCTGCACCGTGCTACGTTAGTTTCTTGTAGATCTGCCCCTTTGTCTTTGACAGGTTCACCACTAATTTGGTATTAAAGTTTTATTTTTCAAGGGATAATAGCAACCTTCTAAGGTCATTTGGCACGCCGTCCAGACAAGTAGTATCATTGGCACACAATGAAAGGAAGATGAAATCACAACAGGGTAAATGATCGAATGGAAGTACACTTTAGAAAAGCGTCAAAATAAACTAATAAATAATGTCATGGCTCGATTCTATGATGTCTAGGCAGAAAAACAGGGGTGGCAATGGGAACTTGTATTTTACGCTCTGGATATAATATAGTTTTGTTGTAAAGCACTATAACGTCCTCAAGACAGGTTTGCATTTACCTGTATAAGTGTTGACGCTTTGGTCAATTTGAAACAGTGGAGTGTGCTCATACAGTTGCCCAAAGCCTGGATGTCCAATAGGAACGACAGTCTAAAGTGATGACCATGGTATACTATCCATGTCACAGATTTTTATTAATAACACATTAGTGGCAACATATCATGTTTAATATAGATAAGAGCGTGTGGCAAACCATTTGAGTGCACAACAGGAGTGTAAGTCTCCTGAACTACATGATGAAAAGGCACTTTGAAACTTTTTTGAGGTCATATTCCATTAGTAATGTCGCAGATGTACCATCTGCAAAGTTAGAAATACATTATTGCCAATGGGCCTCATTCATAGTTTGATGGTTGTGTTACTGCGTCACAAATGTGACAGTAGTCCCATCCACATTATTACAAGTGTATTATTTACAGTGGCAATTGTAGTAAGGCAAGCAGGATGTTCGTCAGGCTTGTGAAACAGTGCCTGTCTGCCAAATCAGGCACAGAGTTTATTATATTCCATGGCACTTGTAACATGAACTTAATCATATTTTTGAATATTTCGATATTATATAGGGGAAACAACACTTACAACGCACTACCTTTACAACAAAACTTTTACAACGCAACATCCATTAGAACGCATGCCATTACAACGCATGTCACTACAACGCATACCACTACAACGCATACCATTACAACGCATACCTACACTATCCAACACTTACCCTACTGTTGCACCCCCTGGAGGTAGAAAAGTAATTTTTACCCCTACACTATCCAATACTTACCCTACTGTTGCACCCCATAGAGTTAGAATAGTAATTTTTACCCTTACACTATCCAACACTTACCCTACTGTTGCACCCCCCTGGAGAGTATTCGTTTTAGTGGAATGCGTTGTAAAGGTAGTTTCAAAGAATTTGTTGTAATGGCATGCGTTGTAATGGAATGCGTTGTAATGGATGTTGCGGTGTAAAAAATGTGCTGTAAAGGTATGCATTGTAAAAGTATGCCTTGTAACGACATACATCCGTTATATCGGAACTTGAAAACTCTAAAGAAAGATTAAGAACAAGATACATATTTTTTCTTATGAGTAAACATACTTGTTGCTGCTCCATGGCCTCCAGCTCCACATTCAAGTTTGTAGGCCACTGCCAGAATTTACCGCATCACGGGGGATGCTGGGAGGAACCATGTTTTTGTTAAAGCAGCGAGGCGGGTACACCACCAGAGGTCTCCTGCTTGTGCACTTGCCTAGCAATGGCCCACCAGATCTTCTGATTATGCAGGCTGACCTACCCAGAGGTAGATAATACAAGTAATATAAAATCAAACAAAATATGACATTAATCATGTTTTGGAGAACATCACCATTTAAAAGAAAATATGTATATCTAAAACGATTTTTACATGTGCTGATTGTGATTTCCTTTGTGTGTTACTGCACTACTAATGGGACAGGTATACTAAATACATGAATGCAAGTGCATGAGATACTATGCAACTTGTAATGAGATGGATAGGATATCTGTTGTGTAGTGAGGGAGTAAAAAGTCAACTTACAAATCATGAATATTGTTGTGTTTTAACATTGATGTGAAAAGTGTATGTTTTTACTTTGGCCATCACTGATGTTGTGTGATGTCATTATGGACCATACTGTGGGCCAGATGTATTACTTTTTGAACAAGTTGCTCCACGGGATAGTGATGAATAGGCCATCCACTATGTTTCAAGTGCCTTGTATACTGCTCGACTTCTGAATATGTGTATGGGCCATAAGTCTAATTGTGACAGAGTACCCATTCCGGAATTCAAAGGCTTTGTACTTTATATAGATGGCGCTCCCTCCCAAATGTATTGGAGTACCTGCCCATGGGAGGGGGGCTGGGGGGGGAAGGGGGCGTTATCTATGTCATCCTTAAAGTCAAGTGCACTGTTAATTGTTAAAAGGCACCGTACCCATTGGCTAGGCAGTTGGTAAGGGGATGTATGACGTTACAACGCATACTTTTACAATGCCTACCTTTACAACGCGGTTTTTACCACGCATACCATTACAACGCATAATGCTTTTAGGCGCTGGATAGTGAATAGTTTAATTTACTATTCCAACTCCAGTCCCCGTGGATGGTAGGGAAGGTTATTGGATAGTAAATTAACCTATTCCCTATCCTAGAGCGCCCCCCAGCGCAATGCGTTGTAATAGTTTGCGTGGTAAAAGTTGCGTTGTAATGGTAGGTCGTTGTAAAAGTTGCGTTGTAACGGTTGTATACCTTGGTAAGGTAACTTCCACTGCCATAGCCTTCCTTGGCTCCGATAGAGCTAAGTACTAGATTGTTTATGACAGTAAAACAATATACAAAGGAAAACAAGACATGCTTTTGGAAACCATGGAAGTTAATCCTTGGCCCACTCTGATTGTTGTTGCCCTGGTCTTTCATATAACTGCCCCATGCCAAAGGGAGGTGCTGCATGCCCTCACCAATGTTACTAAAGGCTGTCTGATTTGTTTTTAATCACAACATACCTGGATGGTTAAGTACTATCACATACTAGTGGCTACTA
Organism: Lissotriton vulgaris; assembly: GCF_964263255.1. Lineage (NCBI taxonomy): Eukaryota > Metazoa > Chordata > Amphibia > Caudata > Salamandridae > Lissotriton > Lissotriton vulgaris. Next base: position 967,546,389 of record NC_141695.1, on the reverse strand, counting down.
GTAACCGCGCTAGCTAGGTGTAAGATGTTGTTAAGATCGGGCGGGTGGTGCAAAGGGAAATCCAGGAGAGGAATAGGGAGTAAGAATGTATGAGAAACAGGAAAGAGGCACATTGTGGATGATAGAGTGTCACAACATACAAGCCGGAAGAGGAAGGGAGCAAGTTATACAAGAAATTAAAGAGAGGACTAGCATGCAGGCCCGAAGATGGAAGCGGTACAAATGCGAGAAGTGACTGTGATCCAATTTTGATGATAAATTGGAACAGAGCTCAATACAATTGAGAGAGGGAGGTAAAAAATAAACACATTAAGAAACCTGAGTTAAGAGTACGATGGAGAACAGTGGAACAAGACACAAATTAGATGAGAGGTGTATAAGGCGCAACGTGGATGGGAAATGGGACAGAGGCACAAATCAGATGAGGTAGGGGAGCAAGATGCAAGCTGGAAGAACATTAAAACTTTAAATTAACTCCTCCATTGAAATGTATTCTACTGAATGTATCAGAATAAACTATGCTGGATAATAACTGAAAGGAACCCAATGTTCGAAAAGGATTCTCTGGATAATTATAAAACGGTGGACAGTACAGCAGGATTACCAGGTGTATTCATTTACTGATTATGGCCGCGCCTGGAACAAACCTATTTATATTCTAGAGTAATCCTTTTCAGGCGGGAGTTCATAAGTGATTAAACTGTCTTCTTTGCTAATGTATTAGTTTTATTGGTGAATGTCTATGCAATTCTTTTTTATTTAATCTTGTGCAATGACATATAATAAAATATGAAAAAGGGATGAGAGTCAGGCTGTAGACGAGAATGGCTAGTTAGGTTCAAGTCGGGTGAGAGCATGGCAAAGCATATGTGCATAAGAGAGAGGACCAGGCATAAGTTCTAAGCAGGGAGAAAAAAAGGGGATGAATGAGAAGAGACCGAAGCACAAGTTCAATGTTACAACAAGCAGCATGAGAGAGAGAAGCTGGAATGGAGTTGGACAAAAGAAGGGAATGTGGCTGAGTGTAACAAGGTATAAGACTGATGACATAGGGGAGCAAGCACATGCCTGATGAGAGAACAGAGTGAAGTAGAAGCCGGTGATATAAGTCACCAAACAGCAGGGGGGAGCAAGTTGAACCGGTGGTGGCATAGGCAGAAGCCAGATGACAGCTAAGAAACACAAGATGGATAAGAAAGGGAACAGAGTATATTACAATGGAACCAATGCACATAGTGGATGATGCATAACTCTGAGGAATAATACAGATGATGGAGAGGTGAAAGACATAAATCGGATGAGGGGAGCAGGAAAGAAGATAGACTAGATGAAAGAAGGCACAGATGAGAGTAGAACATCTATGAGGGATGGAAGGGGACAAGGGCACATTGGATGAAAAAAGGGACTAGGAAACAACACAGGTGATGGTCGTGAGCAAGACACAGCTGGTTTATAAAAAACGATAAATTCAAGCCAGTGAAAAAAATAGGGGCATGTAAGCACAGAAGAGAGAAGAAACCTATACACAAGATTGATGAGACAAAGGAGTAAGGTACAAGCCAAACAGAGAGAGCCACAAACCGGATAACAGTAGATCTAAGCACAACCCAAATGAGAAGGAATCAATGCATGCACAGTACTAGAAAGGAGAAACAAGCGCAATAGATGAGAGCGGGGAGCACCATGCAAGTTGGATGAATGTTAAAAGCATTTTACCTCTATTCCTAATGTATCAATTCATCTCAAGGAAGCTGGGGACTGTTTTTTAAATAACTTGATTAAAAAGAAAGTAGTCACTGGTATGCATTGCCAACTGCTTTGTATCTTCTAAATTGACATTACCACTATTGAAAATATGACGACAAAGGATACTACAATTTAAAAAGATTAGTTCAAACTGAATGTCTGACAAAATATCGAAAGACAAAATATCTACATGCAAAAATATCGCAACAAAAATATCGATGTCAACAATATCGACATCATATCTCCAAAAAGGCAAGTACAAAAATATCGAAAAAAATATATAGAATGTCATAAATATCGTAATTTAAAAATATTGTTTTTAAAAAAATAAAAAAATAGGTCAAATAAATTAAATATTACTCATAGATGTAATAAACATAGTTACAAATATGTTATAATATTTAAAATTAATAATTAATATACATACGTTAATAAAACATTATTAAACATATACATATAAAACATAATATATACTTACTTAAAAACAACTTTTTATAAATATTTTAATAACATAAAAAATTACAAATATTAAAAATTACAAATACATCAAAAAACATAAAATAATAATATAAATAAAAATTAAATAAAAAATGTAAAACAACTTTAAAAAAGTAAGGAGAATGTTGGATAGCGTAAGAAATAAAATTACTATTCCCACTCCAGAGAGTGCAAAAGTAGGGAAAGCGTTGGATAGCGTAGGGGTAAAAATTACTATTCTCACTCCAGAGTGTGCAACAGTAGGGAAAGATTTGGATAGCGTAGGTCTAAAACTTACTATTCCAACTCCAGAGAGTGCAAAAGTAATGAAAGCGTTGGACAGCGTGGGGGTAAAAATTACTATTCCCACTCCAGAGAGTGCAACAGTAGGGAAAGTGTTGGATAGTGTAGGAGTAAAAATTACTATTCCCACTCCAGAGAGTGCAACAGTAGGGAAAGCGTTGGATAGCGTAGGGGTAAAAGTTACTATTCCCACTCCAGAGAGTGCAACAGTAGGGAAAGCTATGGATAGCGTAGGGGTACAAATTACTATTCCCACTCCAGAGAGTGCAACAGTAGGGAAAGCGTTGGATAGCGTAGGGGTAAAAATTGCTATTCCCAGTCCAGAGTGTGCAACAGTAAGGAAAGTGTTGGATAGCGTAGAGGTTAAAATATACCAAACTTATAAATAAATTAATATTTAAAAATAGATTAAAAATAATTATTAAATAAATGTAAACTATTTACAAATACCAATACATAATTATTAAAAACATAATTACCAAATCATTGGCAGCCTGATTCATCATTCTCCCGTTTTGCGAGCCCCTAATAGCGATTCATAGCGAATCGCTATTAAGGACTCGCAAAACGGGATTCATGTAGAAATTGCATAAAGAAATGCGATTCCTACATAATCCTTATTTGCGATTAGCAAATTGCTAATCGCAAATAAGGAATAACTCGCCATTTATTGAATGGGGAGTATTCCTTATTTGCGATTATCAATTAGCTAATCGCAAATAAGATAGTGATTTGAAGGGTGCCAGGGGTGTCCGAAGGACACCCTGTAGCACCCCTCAAATGAAATTTTACACCGGTGTTGCACACACACATGTCCAAAGGACATGTGTGTGTGTAACATGCAACTCAGATAAATGCATTTAAAAGCATTTTTCTGAGTTTTCGCAATTTACCACGAGGTCTGTCCTCGCGGTAAATTGCGGCCAGAAATTGCGAATTCGCAAAACAAAATTGGATGATGAATTGCATTTAAGGAATCTCAAATAGAGATTCCTTAAATGTAATTCCTCGCAAAATTGCGAGATCTCAATTAGCGATTTTTGCATTTGGGATGATGAATCCCAAATGCAAAAATCGCACTCGCAAAGGGCCAGATTCTCAGAATCTGGCCCTTTGCAAGCCGATTTCGGCTTCATGAATAAGGCTGAAAGTAACAACAAAATAATATTAAATACTAATTAATAAAAATAAATTACCAATTAATGATTAATTAACAATAATATAATTAACAAAACATTTAATGAAAATAAATTATTACTTAATTACATTTAAATTACTTCCCACCCTATCCCCTATAAAACGATAACCCGCTACAGAACACAATTATCAATTAATCCCTGAATTAAAATTAATTACCAACTATAAAAATTTAATTACCAATTATTAAAATTAATTTATAATACTTAAAAATTAAAAATACATTTAATATAATGGAATTACTTCCCACCCTTTTCCCCTATAAACCCACAACCTGCTATGGTACTAAAATACAAAATTTACTACAATTACATTAAAATAAAAACATATTAAATACCTAATTAAGTAACAATAAATTAATATTAATTAACTGCCAATTAATAAAAATATATTACCAATTAATAATTAATTAACAATAATATAATTAACAAAACAATTAATTAAAATACATTATTACTTAATTACATCTAAATTGCTTCCCACCCTATCCCCTATAAAACGATAACCCGCTACAGAACATAATTATCAATTATTCAATTAATTAAAATTAATTACCAATTATTAAAATTTAATTACCAATTAATTAAAATTAATTTATAATTCCTAAAAATTAAAAATACATTTAATATAATTAAATTACTTTCCACCCCATTCCCCTATAAACCCACAACCCGCTACGGTACTAAAATACAAAATTTACTAAAATTACATAAAAAAAACATAATAAATACCTAATAATATACATAAAAATCGATATTAGTAACATAGATATTACTAAAATCGATATTAGTAACATTGATATTACTAAAATCGATATTTACAAAAATCGATATTACTTACCTTCGAAATTCTTTACCTTCGATATTTAAACATCGATATTATTGTATATCGATATTTAAAAATCGATATTTTGTCTGCATACCGTTCAAACTTAGTTCAAAAAGTAGGCATTAATATGGTGAATGATAATTGATTTACATTAGTAATATTTAGGCTTAGTTCCTCTTAACGTTACATAGTTGCTCTATTTTAAGTTTACTTTATTGAAAGACTGGAATAGAATTAGCATTAGAGTGAGGTTGACTATGCCTACCAATTTAGGGTTAGGACTAAGTGCTTACCTACGGTAATATGGTATTAATTTGTAGAGCGCATGGTTACTCCAATCGGAGTGTCTCAGCGCTTGGCTTCCAAAAGACCTATGAATAGCCACAAAACTCTTTTAAATTAAAAGGTTTTAAGGTTTTTTTCAGAAACTGGTTTCTGATTATTCCAGTCTCAGCTCCAGTGGAAGAGAATTCCAGAGTTTAGAGGTCAGATATCTCAAAAAGCTGCAACCCAAACCTGCTCTATTTACCCTGGAGACCTCAACCAGTGCTGTTCCTGAGGATCTGAGACACATGATCGGAAGGTGCTTAATCGGGGAAAGAGATATCTCTGGCCTTTCCGATTCAGAATTTTCTGGTAGAAGCAAAGTACTTTGAATGAGACTCTTTCCTTTATAGTTAACCAGTGGAGCTTAAAGAGAACCGAGCCAGTGTGAGAATACCTCAGAATGTTCAAAATCAGCCATGCAGCCGCACTTTGAACTCTGAAGCATTTTTAGTCTGCTCTGGGATGCCCCAAGATAAAACTGTTGTATCTTGACTCTAATGTTATTCTTGCCCTGACAATGGAATCTTGCAGTAATGGCATAACATGGAATGTTGGGAGTCAAATAGACACAGTTGGCTGGGCTGAGCAGGATGCTGGCTGCTCCTGGTGGGGCATCGATGTGATCTTGTAACTATCCTGAATAAACCTCTCTGAACCACCTCTACCTGCGTGGACTTGATCACTACAATTTACGGCGACGATCCTGAAGCGAACCTGCGTCTGTCACCTCATCAAACCTCATTTCATCAAACCTCAAGTAACATTAAGGTACAGATCAACTCGAGTTAACCTAACGCAACTGGCATCCCTGACCCCACCAGTGACCTCTAAATCAGTGACCCACAGCAGTCTGCCGGTTGTTCCTGTGTGTCTGGAGAAGTGCTAATTCATGAGCTGCCCATCCAGTCTTGGGTGTCTACTCTCCGGAGTCTACGTGTTTTGCGCTCTGCCTTCAGTGAGGGTAAGCCTGTATTACTGTCTTCGGTGCCACCCATTGACATCTACACTGTCTGGTGAAGAAGTGTGCTTTTTCATGTGTGCGCCAGCAAAGCACTGAAGGAGACTATCTCTATGCCATTCCCACTAAAAGTGTCTTGCACTACACCTCTACACTAATTTAAGGGGAACAGTGTTCATCTATTTTACCCGAAGTCTGTCAGTTGCTGGATGTGGGCGCTAGTTTGCTTGTGCATGGAAATGTTTTCTGTGCTACAAGTGTCTACAATGTGTGTGTAGATCTCTACAGTTGATCTCAGATAAAGTTTTGGATTCGTGGGAGTGTACCAACTGACGTGGACATTTTCAGTGTTTGGATTTGACACGAGGGAGAACTGTGAATTTAACATTGAGCCTCTCTGGCGAGCTTTGGGCATTTTTTGTTTCTCCCCGGCACTGGCTGACAGCGAGGAGCCATGTTGTTGTACATGTTTGGCCCCTCACTGTTGTGGTATCGCAAGGGGCTGACTCAGGCGAAAGATGTCATTTAACTTTGATTGTTGGTCTTTGTTGAAACCTGATCTCTGCAACTGCCACATTATTAATTCAAAATACAGCGCGCACACCTTACCTGAACCATGGTGCCGCTTGAAGCTGTAGTGTTTCCGTGACGTCCTTCGGATTATTTTTGAGTCTTGCCATCCTCTGTAATGTTCAATGCCTGCCACAAGCTGTTTTGCACATAGTGCGTGCTGTGAGCCTCCCGGCATGACGCGAGATGGCTTGGGGTCATCTTGGGCTTGGTAATCCCCCAAGTGATTTGTTTGTTATCTGACCCTCAACTTTGCCAACCACGCTATATGGCAACCACGTCTTTACCGATTGTGCAGTGTTGGTTGCCATGAGTGGTGGTCTCTGTTCCTAGATCCTCTTATCGTTCAGAGTGGGCCAACATTAGAAGGTCATTCCATGAACCCTGTATAATCGGACGGATCACCTGTTTTTCAAACCAGTGGTGAGTGGCAGTTTATTTTAAAAGTATCAAGAAGATATTTCCCTATATGATATTTACAGAACACAATTGAGAGGTGTATCGGAGCAGCGGTGACCTCAAAACATGTACAGTGACTTGACCACCTAGAATTCTCCATTAAGGAGATCATTGCAGGGATTGAGGGCCTGACCAAAAATAAAGCTCCGGGGCCTGATGGAATCCCCCCTGATCTGTTTTTGAGTAACATCGAACTCTGGGCTCCCCTAATGACAAGGGTTATTAATACTGCTATCATCTGTGGCCTGCCCCCGTCTTGGTCCACGGCAGTAATTGTGCCGATTTTCAAAAAGGGCAACAGGGATGACCCAAAGTGCTACCGCCCGATCTCCCTGATTGATGTGTCAGCAACACTTTTGGGGAGGGCAATTCTTAATAGACTGTCCGAGTGGACCGAGGAAAAAAACATCTTCTCGGACACTCAATATGGATTTAGGGCAGGGAGGTCCACTAGTGACCAGTGCCTGAACCTTTATATGCTGACTGCCAAGTATACCATGGCTAGTGATGAATCCATTTACATGGGTTTCATGGATCTGGCAGCAGCATTCGATCACGTCAATAGGGGAAAATTGTGGGGGCATGATGCTTAGTATGGGGATAGAGAGTGGTCTAATTAATATATTGAGGGAACTGCACAGTGACACCACCGCCAAGCAGGGCCGGTCCTAGGCATGGGCGGTATGGGCAGCTGCCCAGGGCCTCGCGCTCAGGGGGCCCTGCCGCCGACCCCGCAGTTGCGGGGAGTAAATGGTAATGGAAACAGAAGCGCTGTGCGCGCACAGCACAGTGCTGCACTCTCGCGCTTGAGCAGGGCCCCAGGCAGTAAGACAGAGGCAGGAAGGGAACTAGTCCGTCACTAGTCTGGGCAGGCACCCCACCCCACCACCTAGCTTAGGGGTGGTGACGTGCGCAGTACGCGGGCAGCAGGCCTTCTGGCCTTGCTTCTTGATTCATGCAGGTGTCAGTGGGTCCCAGGGCCGTTAATCTGGTAGCACGCGAAAGCGCTACCAATGACGGCATTGGACATGATTCTTGGCCAGCCCCCGCTCTGCTGTGTGTGACGCGCAGCATGCACGCACGCCATACGTGAGGAGCAGGGTGGAGTCGGGACTTGGATCGGGCCATGTGGGTAAGAGTCAGTTCGGGCCTGAGTACGTTAAGGTAAGAGAAGATCTGCTCCGCTCCTGCTAATATATTATAATAAATTATAAATACATACAAGATACTACTACATACTACTTTCTATACTGTACCGTACCTGTCCTGCCCTGTGCACAATCTATACTTGCACACTGCTGCTGGGCCTGCTGCCAATCCTTCCTTAAAGGAAGCCAGCCAGATCTCATCCCACCCCGCCATTCGACATTTCATTCCTGGCTCTCCACTTGTGAGAGAAGCGATGATTGCGAATGAAAGAGTTCTGAAAGTGTGAGGTCTCTTTTTTTATTTTTTTACAGATACTTGTAAACGGAGATTCCTCTCTCCTTTCATTTATTGCCCCCAGTCAAGGCTCTGGGTCCGGAAAAGTTTCCCGCCGCAGTTGCTCCTGTGTGTGCCCACTGCCGGTGGCGCAGTCATACTCTGGCTCTGCAGCAATCGCCTGACCTCTCGCCCCTGGAAGTCCCGTGTGAGGACACGGGTTACTTCTTGCTTGACTCCACACATCATTTACTGAGGTGTCTTTTCAGTGTCCCGGGGTTGTGTCTTCACTGCAATTTGCTGTCTGCCTGATTAGGTTGTTTGCCCATTTTTCATTTGCAACGTTCAAGATACTGTTTGTAATTAAATAGAGGCTACCTACATTTTTGTTTAATAGCGGTATTAGTTCTTGCTTGCTCTCATGACTGTGACCTTCAATTTTAATCAAAGTATGGCTCTGATTGTATCTACAGGACCTTGTTTGCACTCTATCAGTGCTTCCACCAACAGAGATGGGTGACTCCCTCACCAGTCTAGGCAGATTTGGTGGCGTCTGATGCTATAGTGCAGGAATAAATGCCCTTTTCGTTGTTCCCCTGGGAGAAGGTCTGCCTACCTTCTCAAAAAAAATCCACTCCATTCCAATATAAATGTAGTCATCTCCTTCTTTCTAAACAGACGGGTGGTTCATGTAATGTGTGCCTAATGTGATTGTGGTTGTATGCTGCATGCTTTTGTGTGCTTGTGCTGCATAGACAGTGTTGTCATCTAGCCTAGGGACCACGTGCTGCAGTACACTTTGGGGCCACCCTCCATCCTGCGTTCAGAATGTCACATTCAATTCTAGCGTTCATTGGCAAAGCCTTGTAACAATGTCTCAGAGTTTAGAAAATTCTTATTTTGTGTCCCCTGGCCCAGAGTCTGCTTTAGAACACAGCACTGGTTAGAACTGGATTGGTTGCCTGCGTAGCTTTTTCTGCAGGTCTTTCCTAACAACAAGCTACCCCTACTTGGGATAACAACATGGTTTCCCACCCAATAATCTGAGAAAAGGGTATGCAGTTCCTATAGGGGTAAGGGGACATGGAGGGAGAGGTGCACACTAATTGCTCGTGGAGACCAGAGCCGGCCCGTATACATGCATCACGACAGCAGCGCCTGTTGACTTTGGTTTCTCTTTTTTTACTCCAGAATTTGAATGGTTCTTTAAGGACTTCCAACATGTTTTGTACTCTGGCTGTGTTAGGGATATATATCTTCACCGAACGCCACCGAAACCTACCGGTTTCAGTCATCGTAGCTGCACCTGCGGAAAAGCATGTGTCCGTCTGCATGTGTGTTTTCTCACCTGTTTTCCATTCCCTCTCCATTTTGGCCATGTTACTGATATCCACATTAGTTTGCTTCAGTGATTCCAAATAACTAAGATCAAAAGTCCTGCGAAGTCATTTTCTATGATGTCACTTCTTGCGACGCAATATGCAATTAGAGGGGCCTCACATCTTCCCTTTCGCCCGGGGCCTCAGAAAGCCTAGGATCGGCCATGCCGCCAAAGTCCGCTTCAATAGGGAGGGGGGGCTGACTAGTTCTTTTCCCTGTAAGAGTGGAGTCCGACAAGGCTGCATTCTTGCTCCCTTTTTGTTTTCCCTTTATATTAATAATTTGGAGCAGTTTCTGTTAGGTCTGAAGGCAGATTGCCCAAGGGTTGGGTCGCGTCATATTCCTGTTCTGCTTTATGCAGATGACTCGGTACTGATCGCACGGACACCAAGGAGCCTACAAATCCTGATAGATGGTTTTGTTAGGTTCATGAGTGCCTTGGACCTTTCTGTAAATCTGAGTAAATCCTATGTGCTCCTGGCGGGGAAAAAAACCACCTCTAAATTTACATACAAAATAGGGAGCCACATTGTGGAAGAGGTCAAAACGTTTCCATACCTTGGTGTAACATTTGATGGTGCCCTGCGGTTTGATACCCTGGTGGAGGAACGTTGTGGTAAAATGATTGCATCTAACGGGGCAATTGCTAGCTATGGCAGGAGGCTAGGAAGATGGTCCCCGGAACAGGTGATAAATCTGTACAGCTCAGTATCATGCTCCAAGGTAATTTATGGGGCAGAAGTATGGGGCTTTGTCAATACCACTAGTATCCAACGTGAAGAAAGTAAATATCTGAAATCACTTTTGAGGGTACCACAAAGTACTGCTGGTTTGATTGCCCATAGGGAGCTAGGGAGACCATATATAGAAGATCTGATAAAATTGAGGCCTATTATCGCTTGGTTAAAAATCTGGTACAATCCTGATGCGACACTTAGTAGAGAAATCTTATCGGACTGCCTAAAAAGGGACAAGTGTATGCGCATCCCCTGGCTCCTTTATGTGAAGAATACCCTGGAGGAGCTAGGTTTTGGGAACCTCTTTACTCATCCTGTAACTATTGTAGCCCAGAATAAACTGCATGTAGGGAGAATTTTTCTAGAGCGGAAAAATCTACGCAGAGATGAGGCTGAAGGGTGCAAAAAGACAGTGAGGGCCCATCACCTAGTGAAGAGCGTGGAAGGTATGGAGCCATACTTGTTCCTCATGTACAATGCACAGGATAGGTTCCTGATGTGCCGTTTCAGATTGAACCTTCTCCCATTTATGTTGGCATCACCAGCGGGGTTTGCTACATCAATAGAACAGAAGGGGCCCTGCGGCTGCGACAACAGGTCTCCGCAGGACTCCCTTCATTTTGTTTTACTCTGCCCCTTTTACTCAATGCCCAGACGCAGATACCTTGTAAATATTTTGAAAAATGCTAATTTGGTCCACGCTAGGGAGGCACTTGTATTCTTACAGAAAGCTGAGGAACCCCTAACACTGTGTAGTATTATGAACTTTATCAAGGTAGCACTTCGTTTAAGGCTTACTAGAGGAGAAGACTGAAATGTTTTTACCTTAACTTTTAAGTGTTAAATATGGCTATATTGTCGTATTTATGTTTTGTTAATTCACTGTACAAAGAACCCTAAAATGTTTAATGACTTTTTAACATGTAAATATGAGTGTGCTTTTATGGTGTTTTTTAATCACCGAATAAAGATTCTTTGACTTGACTTGACTTGACCACCTTTGCTGTTTATACACTTCTACAGTGCTTGGTAGGAATAGCAGTTCCTGCCTGGACTCTATGCTTCGTTTTTTTTTATTCACATGCTGTCAATCTTCGTAGAGTCTGCACTAAGCCTATTGACTTAAACCTGATGACAGGAGGCACATTCGCATTGAGGTCTAAGGACACTGGTTTGTTATTCTTTTACAAGGAGTCTGTTCCAATCCTCAGTGTAAAGTTTATCTTCTGGTTTTTATTTGATGTGTGGGAGATTTACAATTTGTTGTTCATACTTTGTTCAACTCGGGTGAGGAGTCACTCACCGACGTGGATTAATTAAGTACACTAATGGAATACCATAATTTGCATTTCAAATGACATGTTTCATGCACATTTATAACTGTTTTTTTTGTTGGGTGTCCATTAGTGCAATTCACGCACTGTACATTTCTTTATCTTTTGGGTTTTCTTTTCAAAGGGTGAGTTATCACATTTCACATTTCTATTCTTTACACGAGGGTTGGCCCTACACAGTGTGTTGGGCTTGCATTAATACTGTTCTCTCACTATCCCTTACCCGAGGGTTGGGTTTCCAATTGGTTTATGGGCCCTAGGTATACAACAAGTAGATACACGGTATCATGGTACACACCGTCAGGAGTCTATGCATGCTATAAGTTTCCCTACATGGGAATTGCAGAGGATTTAATTCCCAGCTGCTCATTGTACATTCGTACAGGTATAACATGTGAACAACTTTATTCTGTCTTCCTCCTGGGAGCTATGTGAGGGTTTTAGTCCTTTTCACATTATTATATGGGTCCCTATCCATATCTGTTTGTTGACATCACTCAACCTCAACAATGTCAATATTATAAAAAAGACCATTGTTTCTACAGGTCTTAGTCCCATCTGTTACTGCTTTAATCCCTTATCTCTGTAGGGGTTTGCTTTTGAGTCATAGTCCTCCCAAATTTCACTTTTAGGTATCTACTTATTATATTTAACTCTCTACTGTTAATTTACACTGTTGTCTTTATATTATATTTTTCTTTGTATATTGACGATGGTGTTTGACTTGGGTGAAGATTATCCTTTTACTTTTCCTCATCCTCCTTGTTTTCTTCATTCAATTCTGTTCTTTTTGTGATGTTTTCTTCTGGTGTCTCGTGTGGATTCTTAGCTTTCGTCTGCTTTGCGCCCGTGCTTTCTTTGTCTGTGTTTTCCACACCCACATCCAGTAGTCCGGAGTTTTGTTGATTCTTTCCTCTCCTGACTTCTTACATTCCTGTTCTGGCCAGTGGGTAAATTTGGGGGCTCTGCTGTAACACAGGCGTTGAAGCACACCCACAATAACGCTTGATCAACTCAGCAAGAGGTCATATATAGAGTTTGCACAGGGTCGGACTTAGGGCCGAATCCTTTGGCACTCCCTGTTGTAGAGACCATATCTCAGAGGTGCATGGCTGCTGCAACACCTGAAAGGTGCGGTTCTGGAGATAGTCTGCCAGCCACTCAATAGCATGACCCCAATGCCATATGGCCTCAGCTGGTATAGAAGAATGCCATAGGACACAGTATCGAAGGCCGCACTAAGGTCCAATATGATCAGGGGCGCTGTATTGCCCTCATCCGCAATACGTCTTAGAGATTTAGAAGCCAGCAGAAGTGCCAAATCTGTGCTAAAACGTGATCTGAATCATGACTGGGTTTCATGTAGAATCTCTTTCTCTTTGATGTATCTCATAACCTGCTGGTTAACATGTTTTTCTACAATTTTAGCAAAAACTGGTAACCAAGATAAAGGGGCACATGCATCAAGCATTCACATAATGGGCCCGTTTGCGACTGGAAAATGCCTTTTCCGATGCATGCACCTTTGTGCATTAGCAAAATAGGTAATCACAATTTTTTGCACTTACCTAAATTGTGAATGCATTTAGGGAATCGCAATTTGCGATTCCCTATTTTAGATGCATGTAGCATTTCCTAAATGTGACTGGGCATTTAGGAAATACTAATTACCATCAACTTCAAGTTAATGGAAATTTGTGCATGCATTGGAAAAAGCAAGAATTTTTTTTGTTTAATGCGCTATGTAGTGCACACATGCCTTAGGGCATGTGTGTGCTACACATGTGCATACCTACCTTTTTCCAGGAGTGCCTCAGGGGTGCCTTAGGCCCACAGGCACCCTTGGATTTGCATTTGCAAATTGTGATTACCTATTTGGTAATCGCAAATTGTGAATGTATTTCCTAATAGAAATTCACAATTTGCGAATTGCTATTAGGGAATATTAAGGATTTGCAAGATTGTGAGTCCTTCATGCATAGGCATTTGCGATTACCAAATAGTGATTCCTTAAATTTCGCTATTTGGTAATCGCAAATTATTACCTTGATGCAAGTGCCCATAGTTCTGAAGTTCTCTGGTTTAGATGGATCTAAGGAATGCTACTTCAAGAGAGGAACCATGACCGCCGTGCTTCCAATTAGCAGGTTCCTGACCCATGCTGAGAGACAGATTGAGCAGATCATGGAGAATAGGAAGTATAGATTCCATTCCTCGTTCTAACATAGTATGTGAGACATGGTCAAGAGGAGAGTCAGATTTTACTTTGGCAGTCAATGTGTCGTAATTTGACGGTGATCGGGTTAGCGTTAAGCTTTGCTACACGAATTTCCCCTTAACTTGACTATGGTGTTTGGAAGCCATTTTTAACACACTGGCGGCCATTTTATATGAATGCGTCGCCTTGTGGTCAGCATACCCATTGTCCTTTCTCTGTACCACTGACTACTCGAATTTGCCCAGCAACAGGCTATTTTTAGTATTGGTCAAGCTCGCACATGCGAAGTTAAACCCTTTGTACTAGTGGACAGTCATTGCTTAGGAATGTTCTTTAAACTGACCAGTGGTGTTGTAACCCCTCCCATGAGTTGGCTGTGTTCCAAAAATGACCTTATATGTACCTAAACTGAGTAAATGTGTTCCGCCTACTCTTTTTATTACTGTAAAACTGTATAAAAGAGGCCTCGCACCGATGTTCGGTGTGATACTTCTTGCATTGCCGAAGGGAGTTGTAGGAATGTACCACCACCCCATGGGGTCTTAATAAACTTGTCTTTTGCATTTTCCAGTTTCCGTGCCAACGTCTGTTTTATGGTGTAGCGGGTTTTGCGGAATATGTAGGCCTGGAGAACCCAATACCACAAATTGGTGACCACGAAGGGACTCATCGGCGACTCGGATGCCCGAAGGAGAGGTCGTGACGAAGGATTGGAAACTCGCCATGGACGCGTACGCTGCCACTGAGTGACCCGAGTCTTGGCACCCACGGTGTTTTCTTCCTTTCCTTCTGATCTGACCTTCCAGGTGGCGCCGGTCCTTGACTGAGATCCTGCTCGTTCGAGTTGTTGTACAGTGCCGGTTTGGCTGATTCGATTAAAGAACTTGACAGTTGGAACCTGGATATTTGAGAATTTGGTAAGCTTGTGATTGGTAAGATTGTCTACGGACGCTTACTGTGGCTCTTTGAATATGTTTTGAGTTAGCTAACTTTTGGTTCTATGATCTGAATTATATGTGCAGTGCACTTCACATAGGCGGGCATGTAGAGATATTTCTCTAACTTTGTCTTTGTTTGAACGGCACACCTTGTGTGAAGTATATTACGTGCCATTTTTGTGATATCGCGTTTTCGTGATATTTTGACATGCCTGTTTTAGGCACACTCTGAGGGATGTGCTGTCTTGGAAAAGGTACCAATTATCGACTAAATGAATCTCAGCCGGCTCCCCCAGAGGGGACCCTTAATCGCGAAATGTATGTTGAATTTGGCATTCCCCCTATTCTATATAGTACATTGTGGCACCGATATACAAAAGCTGATCCTGAATTGCAATGGCCACTACATGGGTCGTTTGATTTACGAAAGGTTCAGTATGTGGAACAATGTTTGTTTCAGCGCAGGTCTAAACAAGATATGTTTGATTGCTACGTATGTGGGAGAAAGCGGTGCGTGAACGAATGAAGCGTGAATTAGCCTTGGCGGACAAAGAGCAGCGGAAGGCTGATCGGGATAAGGCTTTACAGCATTGGAGAAATAGTTGCAGGAAAAAAAAAAAAGAGGGAAGTGCGGGAACGTAATTTGCAAACGAATGGTCAATTCCCTATTCGACGCCCTCTTTATCCTGTCCTTACTAATGAAGTTGATGATTTTTCATTATTAGATCGTTGCCCGCCTCCGTATGTTCTACCTACGGCCCCAGATGAGGATTCGGACGGAGACGATCGAGGGGGTAGTCGTGTGAGGTTAAGTGCCAGTGAGACTGCGGAACTGCGCAGTTTTGCCCGTAAACTCAATTTGAACAAAATAACTATGTCAGAGATTAATGACCAAATGAGTAGGTGGTCTGAACGAGAAAGGTTGTATTTTTTGGATCAGTTTGGAGATGAAGTTGTAGAACGATTCAGGAAAAATTTGAATGAGCTAGAGCCTAAGGATGTATCAGTTAGTCGTGAGAACATGCGTAAAGGTCTTTTTGTTATTGCAGATGCGGATGGGTTTTTCCAGCGGTTGGTCCAGCTACGGAATGAGGCGTCAAGATTACGGGAAGCGAGGAAAGCATCAGAGGCGCCTGCGCCGGGATCGACAGAGATATCCAAAGAGTGTTCTATCTTTGGAGCAGATAAGAGTTCTACGGTTCATGTTATGCCTATGCGTGAAGCTGCACCTTTGTATGTCCCTCCTAAAGGGCAAGGTACAAGCGACGACAAATTCTCTGGGGATGCAAAAGGATATTTTATATATAACTGGGTTTATACACCATGGAATAGAGCAGATATTATGGCACTGAAGAATGCTTTGCCCGACCCCCGTAAGAATCCGGCAGCTTTCTATGAAGGAGTGGAAGGGGCTATCTCTTCGTGTGTGATGACTTTGGTTGATATTGACCTTTTCTTTGGGTTAATACTGCCTCCTGATATGTGGAGGGCAATTTGTAAGTTCGATGATCAAGCAACCCTGGGGGCGGATTGGAAAACTTTAGCCCAAGCTGATTTAGACAGGGAACCTGCATGTAAGCCATGTAAATTAATCTTAGATCTCCCGACGGCTATTTTGAACAAATTAAAAACGCTTGTTCCCCCTAAAAAGATTGACTGGACCATGCTAGCTTCTTGTAAACAAAAGGCGGATGAGTCGGTGTCTGATTTCTTCTCACGTTTTGAAGAAGCATTTCATGATTACAGTGGGCAGTTACTAACAGATGATACGGGTACGCATTTGTTCGTTGACAAGTATGTAGCGAATCTCCTACCAGAGATCGCAAAACGTTTAAAGACTAGTGAAAGTTCCTGGACCACGGCGACCCCTGCTTCTTTATTGACTATGGCTCAGTATTATGAGCGGCAGGAATTGGATGCTAAAGAAAGTACTGATAAGAAAGCGAAGGAATTAAAGACGAAAGTGATGTTGGCTCAGGTTTATGCTACACAGCCGAGAGGGACTGATAGAGGTAGGCGTGGATCGTACGGTACGTCTTCTGGTCGTACCGACATTGCTGAGGATCAGTGTACTTACTGTAAAGAGTTTGGACATTGGGCCTCAGATTGTCCGGTGCTTCGTGAACAACGTAATCAGCGTGGTCGAGGGGGTGGAAGGACACGGAATAGTTATTCAGGAGCGAGGGGTGGAGCAAGTGATCGCGGCAGGTTTGAAGCGAGGGGTCATGGTCAGGTTGATAATAATACTTTTGATCGACGAAATCAGTATCAGATATCGGAGGGTGAGAATGTGGAGCCTCAGGATTATGTACATGCATAGGATTGCATAGGATGGGGTGTGGAATCAGTTGAAGTACCAGTAGATCAAAGCGGTCCATATGTATCAGCGGGCGTTTTGGGTTCTACTGATCAGTTCCTGGTTGATACGGGAGCTACTCGTAGTGCTCTGTCTAAAAACTTGGTTCCAAGGGCTCCCCTGTCTGGCGAAACGATTACATCTATAGGGTGCAATGGAACACCCTCTCTTAGCCCATTGTCACAACCCCTTACATTTTACATTGACAGATTCTTTGGTCCGTGCCCGTTCTTATTGTCACCAAACACTCCAGACAATATTATGGGAATAGATTTGCTCAAATACTTCCGAGCAACCATACGCTGCGCTCCTGAAGGAGTGCGGGTTATTCTGAACGACAATTACCCAGATGTAGAGAGATTGTGTACTATGCAAGAAATTGAAGCGTTGGCCTCTCTCCCACGAACGCTATGGGCTACTTCAGACACGGATGTGGGACAGATGCTCATTCCCCCTATTCGAATAACTGTCAAGGAGGGAGTGCCTCTGCCTTGTGTACCGCAATATAACATTTCCAGGGAAGGTGAAATTGCCTTAACTCATATTGTACGTGATTTGATTATTGCAGGCGTAGTGGAGGAAGTCCCCTATAATGTTTGTAACAGCCCCATTCTTCCGATTTTAAAGAAAGATACAGATGACAAAATCCATCGATTATTGACTTGAGAGAAATTAACAAGATAGTAGTGCCCCAGTACCCGGTGGTGTCTGATATTACCACCTTACTTACTTTGATTCCGCCCACCGCAACCACATTTACAGTGATTGACCTGAAAAATGCCTTCTTTTCCATTCCCATTCATCCTGATAGCAGATATCTATTTGGCTTTACATTAAATAATAAATCGTATAGATTTTGTCGAGTTCCTCAAGGCTATACAGAAAGTCCTAGCATTTATAGCCAGGCTTTAAAAAGACAGCTTGATTCTTTCGATTTACAGTCTGGAGTGGCTCTTATCCAGTATGTCGATGACATCCTACTTGCAGCAGATACGCAAGAACAGTGTGAGGAGAGTACTCTTGCTTTGCTCTCCTTTCTTGCTCAGAATAATCACAAGGTTTCGAGGAAAAAGCTTCAATATTGTAGACCAAAGGTGACCTACCTCGGTCTTCTTTTGTCTAAGGAGGGACGTGCATTAACATCTGATCGAATCCAATCAATCTTAGAAACACCAGTCCCCCGCACTCAGAGAGATGTGCGTGCTTTTATAGGCTTAACGTCTTTTTGTAGGCAGTGGATAATGGGGTTTTCATACATTATAAAACCTTTGTTAGCGTTATTGTCCAAAACTACACCAATGCCCCTTGAATGGACAGATGAATGCCAGAATGCTTTTGAACAATTGAGACAAGCCCTTTGTTCTGCACCAGTGTTAGGTACACCAGATTATACGAAGATTTTCACATTGTATGTACACGAGAAGGATTGGTGTGCATTGTCAGTCCTAGTGCAGACACACGGGGATAAACAGAGACCTTGCGCGTATTTTTCGGCAATACTTGACCCCGTAGCACGAGGATTACCTGGGTGTTTTCGAGCAGTTGCAGCAACAGCAGTGGCCATACGACAGAGTGAGGGAATAGTTTTGTCGCACAAATTGTTGATGTTAGTTCCCCATGCAGTAGACGCTCTGTTAAATCAAACAAAAAGCCAGTACCTCACGAGTGCACGTTTAACAGGATATGAGCTAACACTGTTGGCGCCGCATATCACATTAAAGAGATGTGCTACTTTGAACCCTGCTTCTTTTTTTGCCGTATCCAGTTGCTGAGGGCCAGGAGGAAGCACCATGATTGTGTTTTCCTGACTGAAGAACAAACAAAGGGTCGTGTTGACTTACAGGATACCCCACTTCCAGATGTGGATGGGGAACTGTGGGTTGATGGATCGTGTTTTGAGGCTGCCAGATGGTACAACTTCCGCAGCATATGCGATCAGGACACTTAAGACAGTGGTAGAAGCAGCACGAATACCACAGAAGTTGGCCCAAGCGGCGGAATTGATAGCCCTAACAAGAGCATGTGAATTAAGTGCTGGTCTATGTGTGAACATCTACACTGATAGCCGGTACACCTTTGGAGTAGTGCATGATTTTGGCCTACTCTGGAGAGAGCGAGGGTTTTTGACTTCACACAGAGTACACATCATGCACGGAGAACTAGTGCGTGATCTTCTGAATGCGCTACTTTGTCCAAAGAAAGTGGCAATAATCAAATGCAGTGCACAAAAGAAAGTGACAGACAAAGTAGGACAAGGAAATGCTTTTGCAGATTGCATAGCGAGGGAAACTGCTATGTTACGAAAGGCTTCACCAATGTATGTAGTGAAATCGCAGGCTGAGCGATGGCATGATGCTAGAGAGGAGATACTAGACATTCAGAAATCAGCGTCTGAAACAGAACTCGCAACCTGGGCAGCGGAGGGAGTGCTAGATGATGAGGGTTGTTGGAGAAGCAAAGATATGGAAAGATGGAAATTGCCTGCAGCTTACTTGCAAGCAATGGTCCAAATGACACATGGATTGGCACATGTTGGAGCTCTCGCAATTACTAGATTGCTTACGCGAGTCTGGGAGCAGCTTGAGATTGCCAATACGGCCAAAAGAGTAGTGCAGACCTGTCTGATATGCTTGCAGCACAATCCTGCAAAAGGGACGTATACTCCGAAAGGAGGGTTTGTTCCACCTACTGCACCATTTGAAGTGCTACAAATGGATTACATCCAGCTTGAGCGTTGTAATAACCTTAAGTATGTCTTAGTGGTGGTGTGTGCTTTCAGTAAATGGATTGAGGCCTTCCCCACGAAGGATAATACAGCGTTGACAACAGCTAAGGTTTTGCTCAAGGAGTACTTCCCACGCTATGGTGTTTGTAAATTTTTGTGGAGCGATAATGGTCCCCATTTTGTTGGGAAAGTTGTGGAATATGTGATGAAGGCATTGGGAATTCAGCAGAAATTTCATGCTGTATTCCATCCACAGTCAGCAGTTCTTGTGGAAAGGTATAATGCTACTCTGAAACTGAAGTTAGCAAAGATCATGGCATCCACGTCTTTGAAATGGCCAGATGCTCTGCCTCTGGCATTGCTATCTATTAGATCAGTGCCCCATTCCCGAACTGGCCTCACACCTTATGAAGTGGTGTTTGGAAGGCCTATGAATATATGGGGAGTTCCTAAGCCTCGATTGTTACATGATGTGCCTTGTATAATGATGAACGATTATTTGGCACGATTAACAAATGATTTACTTTCCATTCATCAACAGGTTCGAGAAGCGCTCCCTGACAATTCCATTGGAGAAGCTCACAATCTTCGTCCTGGCGATTTTGTTATGGTCAGATCCTTTGAGAGAACAAGCAGCTTGGAGCCGAGGTGGCGTGGACCTGAGCAAGTGCTACTGGCAACTCGCACGACTGTGCGAGTTACGAATAAGAAACGGTGGATGCATTCCACTCATTGTCGCCGCGTCTCTCCGGATCTGGTGAATCCAACTGTGCTGTCTGATTATCAAGACATCTTGGACGAGGAGAAGAGCCCCGCTGTTGCGTGTACTGAATCGGAGGGAGCCTTCCCGGACCACACCGTTTTTGGAAGAGAGAGATACAATCTACGACCAAGAGAAGCAGTTGTTTTGTGCGAGACTAGTTGAGTTACCGCTCCAGGTTTGTGAAACAGAAGCCGGGAATATCAAGGGGGGGGATCTGTTCTGCCAAGTGTAGCGACACACGTCTTGAATCTCGGAGAAGAAACCAACGGCTACCTCGGAGCTCAGCACTCATATTTTTATTTTTTGTTGTTGTTTTTATTTTTTGAGACATTTTGAACTTTGAACTATGGCATCTTCTACAATGCGACATAAGAGAATTCTTAGTGCAGTACTCTTTGTTATGACAATTGTGGGGATAGCAGTAATAGCTTGGGTGGTAGAACTACTGGTGCCGGCAAGAGAACATTTATTGCCAACTACCCCGATTCCATCTGAACATTTTCATTTCACTCTGCCTTATCATGAAGAACGACACAGACAGACTTATCTGAACAATAGTTTCATTCAGATTCTGCATCATACCCATAATATGACGAACACTTCGAACTGTTGGGTATGTGGGATGTTGCCTGGACATCAAAAGAAAGGAGGCACTCCGCTTATCCCACTCCCATTCTCTCATAATGGTTCTTGTAATGCTTGGTATACCCTTTTATTCACTTTGCGATGGCCGACAAAAGGTGGACTACTTTTCCGACTCAACAAAGTCTGCTTTAATGACTGAGATGGTTATCCACAAGCTGAAGAAACTAAATTTGAATGGGAAGAATATCGACCTGATAATGTATCCTCGCCTCGAATTTATAGTAACCAACAAAATGTCAATATGTCCAGTCTGCATGTAATAACAGTTATTGATACGAAAGCTGACTTGTGTGTACGAAATAAAGGTACAATCCCAGTAGGAAGAAGTGAATGTAACACTACTCTCACCTTTGACACTCCAAATGGTATCACCTTTGTGGCTTCACGAAACACTTACTTTATCTGTGGAAATAAAGGTTATCACCGTCTCCCTATAGGATGGTTAGGAACATGCTATATATCTTTTGTATTACCCCCTGTGTTCATTGCCCCACCTATGTACCATAATGACTTCATCCTGTATCACGATTTTATACTGAATAGAGTGAAGAGAGCATTAGCTCTCGATGAAATAGACCAAACTGACACTTCTCTGCAACAGTATGTTCATTTCAATTTAGTCTTTTTTCATTTGTTGGGGCCGCCTTAAATAGCGAAAAATAAGACGACTGACACGTGTTGTAGAAGCTGTTGCTAATGAGACAGTTTTTGCTTTAGGAAATTTGACTGAGGAACTTCAGATTACTAGAATTGTAACGCTCCGGAACCGAATGGTTC
This sequence comes from Lissotriton vulgaris, assembly GCF_964263255.1. NCBI lineage: Eukaryota > Metazoa > Chordata > Amphibia > Caudata > Salamandridae > Lissotriton > Lissotriton vulgaris. The sequence continues at coordinate 967,524,229 of NC_141695.1, read as the reverse complement.
TAGATGTAGTATTAGCTGACCGTGGGGGTGCATGTCGCATTATCGGAAGTAGTTGCTGTGTGTACATGCCAGATAATTCACCCTCTGTATATGATGCAATTTCTAAGTTGCATAAGATAGCTGCTGAGATACATCCTGATAATGGTACCTGGACACTTTCGGGGTGGTTTTGGACGTTGCTTAGTACTTGGGGTTGGAAGTTGCTGACAATCCTATGTGTAATAATTGGAATACTGTTCTTCCTATGTCTCTGTATTCAATGTGGCCCTATGTTATGCTCTATGTGCCTTTCTGCTTGTATTCCATCCAAACGAGCTATTGTCAAGAATGAACAAATGATTCATAGAGAAATAGCAAGTATTATGTCCATTGACATCGATGATGAATACCCTGATTATGTCCACTATGAGGTAGCTTCAGCTAAACGCTAAAAGGGTCGTCTGTCGTAATTTGACGGTGATCGGGTTAGCGTTAAGCTTTGCTACACGAATTTCCCCTTAACTTGACTATGGTGTTCGGAAGCCATTTTTAACACACTGGTGGCCATTTTATATGAATGCGTCGCCTCGTGGTCAGCATACCCATTGTCCATTCTCTGTACCACTGACCACTCGAATTTGCCCAGCAACAGGCTATTTTTAGTATTGGTCAAGCTCGCACATGCGAAGTTAAACCCTTTGTACTAGTGGACAGTCATTGCTTAGGAATGTTCTTTAAACTGACCAGTGGTGTTGTAACCCCTCCCATGAGTTGGCTGTGTTCCAAAAATGACCTTAAATGTACCTAAGCTGAGTAAATGTGTTCCGCCTACTCTTTTTATTACTGTAAAACTGTATAAAAGAGGCCTCGCACCGATGTTCGGTGTGATACTTCTTACATTGCGTTGTAGGAATGTACCACCACCCCATGGGGTCTAAATAAACTTGTCTTTTGCATTTTCCAGTTTCCGTGCCAACGTCTGTTTTATGGTGTAGCGGGTTTTGCGGAATATGTAGGCCTGTAGAACCCAATACCACAAGCGTGCGCGTTTCAATCACTGATAAGGAGGGTATGTTCAGGAACCTCTCTGAGGGGTTGTGTGATAAGGGCCAAGCAGTCGGGCGAATAGTTTTTGTTTTTTTCCGAAAATGAGGTGTACATGTTAGCTATTTTGTCTGAGAAAAAAGTATGCAATTTTATTGCAGTTAGTAGTTTGAAGGAGTAATAGAAGCCGAAACACGATCCAGGGAGGTGAGGGATTCAATAATATGAAAAATATCCCTAGAGGTGTTGTAACCTTCTCAATCTTTGAAGCGTACAATTGGGTATGTGCAATTCTAATTTGTTTGTGGTAGTGCTTCAAGGCATAGATGTTCCAATATAATATATAATATATTAAAGTTCATATTATTTAAGGCTACAATTAAGATTACAGTAAGTTTTTTTATTACATTTACCATAATGGAATTCAATTTAATTGTATTAAATTTAATTCGTTTTAACTTAAATGGGGCAATGTTTCAGGTTTGGTAAAGGTTGCAAAATACAATTCATGATATATATATTTAAAGTATTATAATTTATCTTGATTTAATTGTAATTAATTTAGGAGCCAGCTATAGACTTTGCATGCTCAATTAATAAAATTACATTATGCTCTTTAATTAAATATAATGTATTGGAATTTAAATTGTAATTATATATAATTAAATCTTGTATAAGACCTAGTATCAAAGCTATTTTTACTGTTAGAGTGGATAAAAACTCGAAGTTGAGGTTTGCCAGAAACTGTTTAGTGGGGCCACAGGCATGCAGGGGTAACTGGGCCTCAAACTTGGCGATTGGGAACGTTTATCACTGGTGTCCTGGGTATGTTCTACTGTGGTACTACAAACTGGGTCATGTAGACCCCATCACATTTGACTCTCAGTGTCAGAGAAATCACTGGCTAGTGCCAACCTTCCACAGGAGCAGATGCTAAGTCTCAAATCCCTTCTGGGGTTGAGTGCACCAACAGGTAATAATCTGTACTGCAAACCCACATGGGGAAAGGGGAATGGGGAGAGAAAGAGAGAAGGCCTCTAGATCCAGAAACCTTCCTGTGTCTTCACACATGGTATGAGTGCAAGGGGGAGAGTGCCCTTCCCTGGCAGAGGTAACAGCAAGACCTGTATAAAGACAATGAACTATGATTAGAGCAATCTCTACTAGGCATTGGACTATTCTCTCTTACACATTCTCTCTGCTCAGTCCCACTTCACACCCGAATCACTGGCAGGCATGCCCCTCACTGTAGTGTTTGAGTAGATACTTTTTCTTTTCTTCTATTTTTTTAAAGCTATTTATCTAACCGTATCAGCTGCTAGTTGTAACAAGTAAAGTTGATGGAAATGTATGTATAGCAGTCCAGGAACAATCATCTGGCAGTTAGGTCTTTCTAACATGTAGCTGAAAGACTCAATACATATTGCAGTTATGAATGTCTTATAATGTCCCCAGAGTTGAAGCAGGAAAAGAAGAAATCTCCAACGGAGCAGGCGCAACTATGAGACGCTACTCTCTTTTCGGTTTTACATCTGAAGTGAGCAGGTTCTAGAGCGTGCACGCTGTGTAAAAACACTGCAGCGCGAGGACAATGCTGGAGCACTAGTGCGCTGGAGTCGATTTATATGACGGCCGCGATCTTAACTGACTGAAAGGATGGTGCAGGCGAGTTTGAGCAACAGACTCTGTAAGAGCAACCTACGGGCATATTTACAAGCCCCATTTCCCACCACAACATCACTTTTCTTGAAGTTGAAGTGGCGATCGGGGCTACACCTTATTTACAAGGCAACTTTAAGCCATTTAATGTGGCTTAACGCTGGCTTGAAAATAAGGCCTCCTTTCACGCTACACTTAGCATGAAAGGGGAGGACAATGGGTTTTGCAGTGGGCATCCTACCACAACAAACATTGATTTTGACGCTGCTCCCTATTTACAAGGGAGGCGTAAAAAGGAGGCAGCGCCAAAATTAAAACCAAGGAAAACCTGGTCTTAACTTGGTGACACGAGGAGAAATGTTTAATTTCACCTCGTTTTTGCTGTTTCCATGTGTGATGCACGGTGCAGCACCCATAGAATCATTCATTCATTAAAAAAAAAATACGTTTTGCAATTTCTATGTGTGCTGCATTTAGCAGCACACATAGAGGTTACATAACGCCATTTAAAAATTGTTTATGTGCACGAAGGAAGACATTCCTGCACATAAACAATCTTCCCCTCATAGGGTACAAGGGTGTCTACATTGGCGCTTGGCTGCTAAATTTAGTGCCAGTGCAGGAGGATACACAGGGCTGCACCATATTGTTGTAAATATGGTGCAGCCCTGACTTTCAGAAGACAGGAAGGCTAACAACGCACTCCGTCACTTCTTAGTAAACATGCCCCTTAGAATGGAAACACTGCAATAACCATCGAGGGTAGAGAGCAAAATCTTCCTGGAACAAAGACCCCTCATCCTCCAAGCCATTGTATCCCCTTACCACCCTAATAGACTCCTTCGTTAATCCAGTCTCTACCTAGATGCAGCCCCTAAAATCAGCAGAAAGAGAAGTGGTGGTCGTTCCTTCCGCTTCCCCTCCACCCACGATCGGAACCAAATCTCCTTCTCTTCCGTAAACCTCTGAAAAACCTTTTTTTTTATTGGTTTTCTTTCATTAACTCAATACATTCACAATTCATGAAGTAGCTGGCACACGTGTGATTATCATTAAATTATAGCTTTAGATTGCTTGTCTTCACATTCTCGACTCATGTCATATACATTGAACAACCAGTTGTGTATTACATCCAATGTTCTTTTTCAAATTTATCAATGCTACAGAACGTGCATTTCAAAAGTAGGATTCTTCAGCCCTTTGTCATTTGTATTTGAACGACATAAGTGTTGGTCTCCCTCTGTTGTCGAGGGTCTTCAGTAAGTTATTGCTACTTAGCCAGGTGGCCCAAGGCTAAATCATGCCGAGGCTAAAGTGACTGCATGGGCTAAGGTGTATAAAGAGAATGCATCTAGGGGCAGGAGGGCAACACAAGGGACAGTGCCACCACTATACCCACTTTTTTTTGTCAGCCTCAGCTGTATGCAGAGAATGCATGAGAAGATAATATTTTAAGGGGTCCTATATATCTTTGGGGCGCGAGGCTCTAGGGAGTAGTTCTGCATAATTGGTGAGTTGCTCCTGACAATATATCAAATCGATGAGCCAGTTTTTGAATTTGGGTGCTCGCCCTCTGCCCCACTGACAAGCCACCCGGCGCTTGGCCGGTAGGAAGGCAATGGTAAGATATCTGTGGTGCGGCTTAGTGATAAGTTTTGTGTATCCTAATAGGGCGACCAGGGGAGTGTGCTCTAGGGACAGCATCGTCATCTGGTCATGGGCATTGTACAATATGTGTGCACTTTGGGGCAGTCCCAGGCCAAGTGCAGAAAGTCAGGCTCTGGTGTGTTACAGTGGTCCGTGTCTCTTAACTTGTATTTGTGCATTTTTACAGGGGTGTAATACAGGCGATGTAGGAATTTAAAGTGCGTTATGCATAGTTTGCTGGCCGCGGAGACTTGCTCCGTTTGCAAACAGCAGTATATCCATTGTTCATCTGTGAGTACGTATCCCAGCTCCGAGACCTACTGCGCTCAGGAGGAACATGGTGACATCTCCTGTGTCGTATGAATCTTGTGGTAAAGCGTGGATACCTTGTGACCTGGAGAAGATGCCTGTATTTAACATGTGTAGGGGGACCACAGTAGGGGGCTCTTGAGGGAACTCCGGAGTGACGGTGTGCATACCTTGTTGTAGTCGCACATAGAGGAATGCATCTAGGGGAGATGGCTGGGCCTCTTGAAAAATATGATTCAGTGCGCAAAATTGTCGGTTATGATAGAGATCGCCCCACGTGGTGATATTTGTGTGCTCTAGTAGTTTGTGAAAGCCTTTTTCCTGGAGGAACTGCATTCGGGGTGATATACTAAAGGGAGTAGTGGGGAGTAAAGCATAGGGCAGTGTAATATGTGTAAGATGCGTTGCCAAGCTGTAGTCATGCAGGTGACTGTGGTAGGTGTTTTGTCTCTAGGTGGTGGGACATTACACAATGCTCAAACCAGGGGTATAGGGTCGGCCAGCCAGTGTTCCACCGCTACCTGTGGCATATAGCGGGGAGGGTAGAACCAATAGTAAACATAGTGTGCTTGAGCGCATATGTAATAGAGCTCAAAGTTTGGAATATCAAAAGCTCTCATTGAATAGGGCCTGGTGAGTATGCTCCATTGTAAATCGTGGCTGTTTGCCTCCCCAGACCAATCTAATCATTTCTGTTTGTAAGGCCTTGAAAAAATTACAACCGAGATATTGAGAAATAAATATAACAATTACGGGACAACTACAATCTTTATTAGGGAAGCACGGCCCGCTAGGGACAGGAACAGGGAAATCCACAGGGTGGCATTATCTGTAATACGATCTAGAGCTCCGCCATAATTGAGGTGCATGAGTTCCTCCCTGTCTGTAGTGATATGTATCCCCAAGTATCGGATGTCGGAATGGCACCATTCTAGCGGGAAATCTAGAGGGAATGGTTTAGCTGCTGAGGTGAGAGGGAATATTTATGACTTACCCCAGTTTATGTGTACCCCAGACAGTTTCCCAAAAACAAGACATTCCTGCAGGAGTGGGTTGATATTGGCCTGTGGATCTCGAACAAATAAGGTGATGTCATCTGCCTAGAGAGATAGCAGTATCTGGAGCTGATAGCATCGCAGTTTCTTGTCCTGATGGTGTTGGCATAGCTTGGCTGCCTATGGTTTGACCGCTAGGGCAAAGAGTAAGAGGGAAAGCGGACATCCTTGTCAGGTACCCCTGGTGACATGGAAGCCTGGCGATACGTGTCCATTGATTAAAACTTTAGCCACCAGCTGTCAGTAGAGCAGTCGAATCCAGGAAAGGAACAATGGAGAAATTAAGTAGTCCCATTCAACTGAATTGAATGCCTTGGTGGCATCTAAAAATATTGCTACAAATTGGTGGTCGGGGTCAACATTATGCAGGATAGAAAAAAATGTACGAAGGTTATGTGTGGGGGCTCTTCCAGAAATGAAACCCACTGGTTGGAGAGGGCCAGTTTATCCATAAGTAAGTTTAATCTATTAGCTATTAGTTTGACCAGTATTTTAGTGTCACAATTAATGAGGGAAAACGGCCTGTATGAATCACAAAGAAGGGCGGATTTCCCAGGTTTAAGCAGGGACATGATGAGGGCCTCCCTCATAGATGGGGGAAGCATGCCAGTGTCTAGTGCCTCTTCGTATACTTATTGGAGAGTTGGGCTAAGTAGTCTATGTACATTTTATAGAATTCTATGGGGAGCCTGTCTAGGCCAGGCGCCTTACCTGGTTTTGTGTGCATTATGGCTTCCAGAATCTCGAAAGGGGCACTTAGGAATTCTCACTGGGTGTCGCTCAGCCACACTAGCGCTATGTCCTCTAAATAGGGATCAAGGTCAGGCTTATCTTGTCTCTGCGACGTGTATAGGGGTAGTGTGTCAAGAAGGTGTGGAGTATGTCACGGGTATCCCTATATGTAACATCCCCGGGCCCCGCAATTTCGAGTACGTGATTTGAAAATTTGAGTGGTTGTATTGTGGCAGCTAATGTTTTCCCCGGATGTTCCCCCTCACCATATTGCCGGGCCCTCCAATGTTTACCCCTAAATTTCGCCTTACGGTCTGCGGTGGAAGCGTATTCAGTTAGCTTGTCTCTGAGTTTGTGCTGAATGCGAGTATCATATCTCACAGCTAATCATGCTTCAAGTTGTTTGATCTCAGTTTCTAACTTTTTTATGTGCCCTGTATGCCCTGTATGTCACGTAAGACTCCTGTGCTCTTAGCTATGTAGAATCCTTGGCGATGACCTTAAAGGCCTCCCATACGGTCTGGATGCTGTCCACGGAGCCCTTGTTTTTCTGGAAAACCCCTTGCATTTCCTGTCCCAATTCATCTTGGAACACCACGTCCAGCAGTGCCGTGGGCTGGAGCCACCAGATCCTGCGTGGAGTGCCATAACCCGGGGGCGCACAAGCTAATTGCACAGCGGCATAGTCAGAGTACGTTCTTGGTAAATGGGTAACGTTCATAAGCTAAGGGCCCAGACCGCGTGAGAGCATTAAGTAATCAAGGTCAGCCCAGGATGTAAACTTGGTCATGTAGTGTGTGACCTCTGTAGCGTGTGGGTTGAAGTGGCACCAGGCATCCAGCAAACTGTGATTCCCTATTATACCTTGGAGCTCTTTCTGCGATTTGTTATAATGATGTTGGGCAGGATTGAGTGCGGCATTAAAATATTATCGCCATATGAGGTGAGTAGAGCCAATTTTCTAGTATTTTGCCCCATAGAATGTGAAAAAATTCAGGGGAAACAACGTTGGGACCATAGCCTAGCTTACCCCATGCCAGGCAGTATCTCTCATGCTGATCATATGCTGATCCGATCAAGGCAAAGGGAGGGTTTCTCTCTATAAGTGTAGCTGTCCCCCTGGAATAGGAGGAGTATGAGGAGACAATTCTGTGTTCCGCCCATTTACAAGTGAAAGTTGTGTTGTGACTGGGGTTGATATGAGTCTCCTGAAGCATTGCTATGTAAGCCTGAAGGCTTGTTCAGGTATGCCAGTACCCGGTGTTGCTTCCTCGGATCTCCTAACCCCCTAACGTTCCAAGTAAGGACGTGCACGTCCTGGTTAGTTGCTACTCCAGCAATGTGTAGCGGTGTGTTATGATTGTAGCTGGTATGTGCCTATGAGGACAATGGAGCAGGCAGCAGTGCAGTTGTTCATCATATGTGGTCTGGATCATGCATTTAACCACCAATAATGACCCCATACCTCCCACCTCCCATTGAAGCATCACAAACATGCCAGAAAGAATTACCCCAACCCCCTCCCTAGGTCTCTGAAACTTTATAAATCAGCTGCCTGGAACAGTGCAGCTCAGAACAAAAGGGAGCACCTGTGGGGAAACTCCTAAGGTCATACACGAATACTCCCTGCCCCCAGAAAGATGAAGCTGTGGAGTGATCTAGCTCCAAGAGGGCAAGGGTGCCTGGTAAATCAGTGCCCCATGGCCCTGCATTATCACTAAACTGAGTTTTGTCATTGGGCAATTAGCAGTGTCTCACAACGTATGTTCATTGTGAAGGTGTAGGTGTAGAGATTGGAAATCTGGCTGTTATGTGCCTTTGTGGTTTTTGTGCTATGTCTTAGTCTGTCTCTATTGACTGCTACTCCGTGACCGGGGATCTCGACCGAGGCAACAAAAATGGCGTGGCAGGTTGTTATTACGCCTGATCCATTAAAAAAATTCTTCCACTTGGTGCGGCTTGGTAAAAAATGTCTGTTTGTTCTGATGAGTGACTCTCAAGCGGGCCGGGTGAAGGAGTGCATAGTCTACTTGGGCCGCTCACAGCTTCTGTTTGACAGGCATGAACTTGCGCCGTTCTTCTTGTACTACTGCAGTAAAATCTTGGTAGATCGTGAAGTGGGTGCCTTCAAAGGTCAGTTTTACATTTTTCTCTGGCCACCTTGAGAGCTGTGTCTCTGTGCCGGTAATTCAGTAGACGGGCAATAATGGGGCGTGACGTGCTGCCTGGAGGAGGTCCGAGTGACCTGTGCACCCATTCAACAATAAACTGGGAGGAGAAGCATTCAGTGCCGATGGTGTGAAGTAGTAGCCGCTCTATATAATCCTCCATCTTCCCAGTGTTGGCACTTTTGGGAATCCCTAGGACTCATATGTTATTTCTTCTGCTGCATGCCTCCAAATCTTCGTTTTTCACAGAGATGACTTTCAGCAATTTGTCCATGTTCGCCACTTGTGTCTGTAGCTGGGTCGTGGTGTCTTCGGTATTAGAGATGCGCCTTTCTGTCTCTGCAATAGGTTCTTCATGTCCCTCTAATTTGTGCATGACAGCATCCATGCGATTACTCATTGTGTCCATTTTCTCAGCTATTAATGAAAGGCTGTGGCGCATCTCCAGTAGGTTGCGTCGATTGCTTCTGATTCTTTGTGTTTTACGTGGCTACTTCACCTGGCCTCGAATATCAGCCTGGGCTGCTTTGGATCCTCTTTGACCATGTCGGGCACACTGCTATTATGGAGGCCTTATCCGCAAAGAATGAATCCTCTGGACTTGGCTGTAAGTAGTATGTTTCTTCCCCACATGGGGGGGGGGGGCGCCAGTGCAAGACTATTCCTGGTGGCTGGGTGCGTGTGGTGTTTTCTCTTTGCACTGCTGAACGTTTGTCAGAACCTTCTCCTCCCACCCTACTGTCGCGTTCTAATCTAGGACCCTGATCGATACTGTGACCTTATGCCCCTATACGGCTATAAATCCATAGATTCCCTATATTGGCATAACAGATCAAATGCAATATTCAGAAACTCGTCTCTGGCCTCACACGAACAGAGACACATTTTAGAATCGCTTCCTCTGCAACTTCCTTTGCAGCTCATTAGTGCAATGACATAGCAGAAGTTACTATCTAAGATTCCTAGATTAACACTCCGAGTTCTTCAACAAGATAAAAACTCAGCAACCTGGGAAAGCCCCGCTTGCTATGTTTTGATTAGTAATAGAACTCTAATGAGCACTGATAGACAATCACTTCCTAGTGACATCTTTATTGACGTCTTATGTCCAAAAACTTACGTCAAACAAGGCACCTTTCAGGTATAAATATTACCAACGTTGCCTTAAGCAAACGCTCCTGTTATGCTGAAGCTATCGCTGTCAAGCTAATGCTGACACTATCGCTACTGCTATCGCTGCTAACGAGCGAACGATGGTGTGGTGAACACAGGAGCTGAACAGCCGTCCCCTGCAAGAGCCCAGCAGATGCAAGCTTCCCGCGAACGCTGCCCCTCCTCCTCCTCCTCGACGCGCTGAGAGAGACGCTGTCTTTTCTCTTGCCGAGACAATCCAGCTCCGGCGTTTCCAGCCTACTCTTGCGAGTGACTGGGATATCGAGTTCCCTGAAGGAGATACCAGACCTCCAGCATTCTATTCCAGAGGTATGGTGTTGACTAAACCCTTAGAGAGAATTCTTGAAGCAAACCTTGGCAAAACAAACTTAACTTAAAGCTACTTACTTACTCCCCTCCCAAGTATTAGGCTTAGGTCAGGTACACTGGGGTAGGCGTAGTTAGAAGCACCAGTTGAGTATTTTAGCCTAATGTATATATGAATGTATATATGTTTTATTCATTTTAAACCATTGTATGGCCAAGAAACCATATCAATGCTTTTACAGTATTATTTCGCAATACTCATCTTACTGTACGTACTTTTTATAATAACAAGTCTTGCAATTGTGGCAATTCATTTCTCTTGTACCAGAAGAAAGATTGTTCAATAAATAATACCTTTTATTGACAACGCCCGTCTCTCTATTCTCTACATATTGTGAAAGTAATCTGCACAACAACTGACTGAGTAAAATAACTGTCTATTGTTTCACACGACTCTAGAGATTGACTCTTATCTGAGGAGCAAAGTTGTCATGTTGCACGGTTGTTGGAAAACTGAATCCCTTCTTGGCTGTGCCAGGGAAGCTGATCACTTCCTATTCAGTCAAGAAAGTTTCCTGTGACCTCTGAGCTAGTTGGTAACAAACCCAATTAAGTTTAGCATAGTCAGTAGAGGCCTGGAAGATCCGCACTTCTACGTCGATACTACTGTTTATGTTATTCCAATGCGCAGGGCCTATTGGGAAAATAGGAACTACACTACATGGCGCCCAAACGTTTGGTAAGGTGATAAACTAACGCAAGACGTTAGAGTAACTCAGTCGTGCATTTTTCACACAGACCCCTTTCTCCCGTAAATACTCCAATAGACGTCTGGAGTGGGTGAAAGGTTAAAATCCACCCGAACTCAGTAGGAAGAGATTCCTATGTAAAGCTCTGGTTTATTCAACGTTGAAGGATACAGTGTTCCAAAATATTGTGCACCTAATCTTTGTCTCCTTGGAGACCTGCTCTGCAAAACCTGCATTTATAAAATGCCAGTAGAAAACAACGGAACTGATGCCGCAGCAGATGCGACTCATCAGGGTCCCGACGGGACTACTGAACCGGGTGCAATAATCATCCCGGCACATTTAAGAAAATCTATAACGTTAAAACTTATAGAAAATGGACTGACCACACAAGGTGGCACAGTTGTCTTCGTGATAGAGGCACACGAATATCGGCAGACAGAGGTATTCTATTCATGGATAAAATTTCCAGCGGCAAACGCCGCAACACACGAGTTCCACTACCATGTAGTAGGAGTTCCACCGGATGAATACGCTCCTTTTGAGGAGATTGAAATCCCATTAAAATACCAAGAACATTTACTTTGGTTTAAAGGCGCCCTAAAACATAATGATCATATTACCAGGCTCGGTCCACTAGGTAGACCAGGAGCAACGTGGCCGGTTCTAGCCAGCTACACACCACATCCGGACATTGATAAAATGTCTAGAGAAGAGCTGTTAGCACAGCTAAAAACATTAATTAAAATACATAGGCAATTAGTCCAATATGTAGTTCGGACTGCAACAGTCCAACCAGCTGATAATGTAACACAGCTGACCCCTCATCAGGGTAACACTAATAAAATTACACCACAGAACATACAATCATGTCTTGGTAAAACACCCGTAAAACGGGAACAAATTCCTTTCTGGTTAGCGCAGAAAATCACTCAAATAGAGGCAGTATTTCCGAATACTACCCCTATTGAGAAACACAGAATCTTGACCATCTGCCTTCCTATGGGGGTCGCACCACACATGGAGGACTGTGACACTTGGGGTACAGTCTTTGCTTCCATTTACACAAAAACACATGGTGTTCCGTCTATGGCGGTAATACCAGAAGTGCTAAAACAGATTCAGAATGAATACGGTCCAGAACCTGCTTTAACTCTTGGTATGAAATTACTGAAAGACTTCAAGCAGGTCTCGGCTATATTACTAGCCAATATAAAGGGAGAAGCAGCATCTGTGGCGATCCGCCAGAAGTTGAAGGAAACAGATATAACAGATCAACCAATTGAGCTTGCCAGAATCATAGAGAAATGATATGAAGAATTAGGTAGAGACAGCTTGGGTGGGAAACCAGCAAAGCCCCAACTGCTCGAAAATCCTGAAAAATTATTTATTAAAAATAATTCAAACACTCCTAAAAAGAGTTGGGATGGAAATAAACAATCCACTCCCAAAGAAAAAGTTTTCCAGTCCAGAGGAAGGTCTCCTCGACGGAGGGAAAGAACTCCGACTCGAGAACACCAGTCTCCCCAGAGGGAGCCCTCTGAGAAAAGATACAACCTTAGAAATAGGGATAATTTGAAAAAGCCTGATAGATATCAAAGTATTGATACACGTCCCTTTCGATCTTTTTCGCAGAAATCGGAAAGAAGAGGACGGTCAGACCCAGGAGAGCACACCAAGTCCAAAGACAAGGAACCTGCTCAGAGTAAAAAATCTCAATTTCCAAAAAAGAAGGTAGCCAGTATTAGAGTAATCGAACATGCCGAGAATACTGAGGACACAGTTGAAAAACGGGGAGTGGGCACAGACAATGCTAGACAGTGCAGCAGAAATCACTATAGCCCGCAAGGGATCACTGAAATAATATCGACTGACAAAATATCGACTTGCCAAAATATCGTGGACAAAATATCGACAGTCAAAATATCGAGTTTGTATCTACAAACAGGTAAGTACAAAAATATCGAGTACAAAATATCGTTAACAAAAATATAGATGTAAAAAATATCGACTTTATTAAAAACAGTGTTAAATTAAATTAATATTAAATTTTAATTACTAAAATATACTTAAAACGACTTAAATTAAATTATAATAATAAAATAATAAATGAAAATAATAAAAATAATTTTTTAAAATCTTATTTGTTGACCCTGAACCCTAAAAATACCCCTTTACCCAAAAACCCAAAACTGACCCTGAACCCTAAAAATACCCCTTTACCCAAAAACCCAAAACTGACCCTGAACCCTAAAAATACCCCTTTACCCATGACCTGAAAACTGACCCTGAACCCTAAAAATACCCCTTTACCCATGACCTGAAAACTGACCCTGAACCCTAAAAATACCCCTTTACCCATGAACTGAAAACTGACCCTGAACCCTAAAAATACCCCTTTACCCATGACCTGAAAACTGACCCTGAACCCTAAAAATACCCCTTTACCCATGACCTGAAAACTGACCCTGAACCCTAAAAATACCCCTTTACCCATGACCTGAAAACTGACCCTGAACCCTAAAAATACCCCTTTACCCATGAACTGAAAACTGACCCTGAACCCTAAAAATGCTCCTTTACCCAAAATTTATCAATATTATTTAATTACCAATTAATTATTAATTAACAATAACAATAAAGTAAATATATTAGAACATTAGGTGTAATTATTTTAATAATTAATATTATTTTATCAAAATTAATTACTTAAAAATAACACAAAATTATATATATAAAAAATTTACTCTAATTAATGTAATTAACTAATTACAATTAATTAATTAACAATTATTTACTAATACAAAATATATTCAAAATTATATTAATTAATTAACTAATTAATAATAATTAATTATCAATTAATTATTAATTAAAAATATTAACAAACATATATTAATTAATTAATTATTATTAAATTACTTCCCACCCTATTCCCCTATAAACCCACAACCCGCTACAGAATTACATTACGCAATTATTATCAAAACAAAATTCATGTAATAAAATATTTAATAACATTAAAACACACTATTCACACATATTATTACATAAAAATACACTATAAAATATTATATATTATTAAAAAATCGATATTTTTGCTGTCTATATTTTATACAGTCGATATTACTTCACTTACCTGAAAAACGATATTTTTGTAGTCGATATTATGTCCAGTCGATATTTTGTCCAGTCTATATTTAAAACTCGATATTATGTCCAGTCGATATTTTGGAGTCGATATTTTGTCTCTATACCAGCCCGCAAGATCCTGATGAGTCATCTGGAGACAGTGGACACGAATGAATACATTCAAGTAGAAACTGCTGACACCAGACTTAGCGAGCCCCATAAGATATACGAAATAACATTGCGTATAGAGGGTGATAAGACTAGGAAAATAAGAGGTCTATTTTGGGATAAACTCTCAAAAGGCTATGATATTCTGTTAGCTGAAAAAGATTGGCCCCCAGAGTTTGTCAGGGAGTGCCCTCGTGGCGAAGAAACGATTATGCCTGCCTTCTCGAATCACATTCCGATTCACAAAAAATATACTTATGCAAGGAAATGGGCAGTAGCCCAGGCACCGGCATTATATAAAAATCATGTAGGATGGGATGAGGACTCTCCTCCTCACAAAATCCAGTTAAAAAGTGAACCAACTGCACAAAGGCAGTATCCCATTAAGCAAGAAGCTAAAAAACAAGTCAGGGAGATCTTAGATCAACTTCAATACCAGGGGGTGATTGAAACATGCACCTCTCAAATGAACAATCCTTTGTTTCCTGTCTCCAAGCCAGACCATTCATATCGTCTAGTTTTGGACTACAGACACCTTAATGCATGTTGCAAAACTTTTGCAGTACAAAATTCGCATAGTGCTGCACTAATGAATAACATAGTTAGGAAAAAATATAAAACGTCATTAGACATATCTAATGGTTTCTTTTGTCAAAACATTGCACCAGAAAGCAGATACTTGACCGCTTTCTCAGTAATGGGGTCTCAGAAAAATTTCTGTAGGCTCCCACAGGGGTTCAAGAACAGCCCAGGACTATTCTCAGCTAGAGTATCAGAGTTACTACAAATATATGATGATGAGGCATTGTCTTACGTAGATGATATCTATCTCACAGACGACGACTTGGAGACTCACTTGAAAAGAGTGAACACCATTATACTTGGGTTCGCAGCAGAAGGTTACAAATTCAACTTTAAAAAGTCTTGAATTGCCCATCTGACAGTATTATTTTTAGGATACGAATTATCAAGTGAAGGAAAAAGCCTAGCGAACAACTTCTTAGAAAAGTGCGCTGTGCTCCAAGCTCCAAAAACGCTGAAGAATTTACAATCGATTCTAGGCTTTCTGAATTTCAGGAGAACTTACATTCTAAATTACGCAGAGAGGGTTAAACCTCTCTACGAACTAATTAAACCTGATTTTAAACAAATCATCTGGACTCAAAAACACACAGAAATTTTGAGATCACTGCAAACAGACATGTTAGCAAAAACAAAATTAGATACATGTGACAACACACGCAATCTTGTAATCCAAGTCATCCCAGGAAGATGCGGATTCACGTACCTGACCTCTAATGAGGGAGAAAAGGTACCAATTTCAATTAAATCTCACTTGTACACACAAGCAGAAAAAATATTCAGTCCCACAGAAAATACTGTGAAAGCAGTGCAAATTGCATTAGCAAATGAACGAGAACCAGCACACGGCAAAAGGATTAATATCCTCACAGCGGAATCCGCCTTCGAGGCACTATTCAGCCCATTCAACCTGCCTACAGTGTCACTGGATCCGAAATGGATACAGTGTGTAGATTCTCTTGGAGCGGAAGATGTGAAATACTATTTTGCCTCGTAATTCAAAAGATTGAATGATTTAGAATATGAAGAAGAATATCCTCTGCCAATCGAACTTCTGCCTCTCCCACAGTACGCCTGTATAATCTATACAGACAGATTTGTACAGCATTTCAACGTAGAGAACAAATCCTGCGATGTAGCCTACGCGATTGTTAAAGGTCGCTGGCTGAGCGGTAAATTCAGACCGAAAATAACAAAAACTGAATCAGTGAAGTACTGTTCGGCTCAGAGAGCTGAAATCAGATGTTTAAAGATGGCGTTTGAAAATGCAGAACGTGAATTCCCGACACTAATCGTGTGCGATTCTCATTTATGCGTCAACTCTTACAACAATAAATTGCAGAGCTGGATTGAAAACGATTACAAAGATGACACAGGTGCCACAATAAAGCAAAATTGCTCTGGAGCCAGGTAGCTCATTTACAGAAAGAACTACAAAAGACTCACATGATACACGCACAGAGTCTTCAACGTGATGGCGTTCACGTTGCAGGGAATTCATTGGCTAACACAGCCACAGCGGAAGCAACTAAACTGGCTTCCGTAGCCACAAAAAAGCGTGCAGAAAAATACATAGACGGGGAAACCATGCTTGCAGTAAAAACGTCCGTAAAAGGCGACTGTGCAGCACTACCTGTGAACTATCCACTCAATTATGCATACGTAATCGATGCAAACTCCGTTCCTTTTGCTGAAATCCCTGGAGGGGGGGATAGGGTAATTCCAAACAGGAACCGGAGGGGCTTCCTCTTACAGGAGGCACATATGGGGTTGGGTCTGAGACACCAAACAATCAGGGACTCTCTGAGAGAATTGCAATCAAAGTACTGGTGGCCGGAAATGAGTGAAGGTATTCATGAGTTTGCAAAAAACTGTGAAGACTGCAATAGAGATTGCAGTGGAGAACCGGCCAGTGTAGTGTCAGAAGCCCTAATAGAAAGCATTAGGCAATCTATCCGCACTATCAAAAAAGAGAAACGCGTCCCATTGTACATCATGAAGGCTAAATCCACTTAAAAAATGTGGCCTCCAGCACTCGGCTGACGCCAGAACGGTTATAAAAGATCTACGAGTCTTCATCGGCACATACGCAATTGCCATGTTCCATTCTGACCAGGGTCCTGCTTTTAGCTCTCGAGCTTATAGGGAGGCCATGGCCAGCATGGGAGTTGGGTTGCGGTATTCTTGTCCATCACACCCCGAAGGGAACAGTGTGGTAGAAAGAAAAAACCGAGACCTAAAGCGATCTATAACAGCGAAGGTATTAGGTTCGGTGTTGGGTGGGTCAAACATTTAATAAGTGTCCAGATCAGTCTTTGCCAAGAAATTCTCTAAAAGGTTTCAGCCCATACGAACTATTGTTCGGAACTAGAATGCGAATTCAGGACTTAGATAGTCAGGTATCAGTGGTACAAGATAAGAAAACAGACTTTGACATCAAAGATCGTTTGGCTGTTTTACAGGACTTGAATGAAACAAGAAAATCCTTAAGCAACATAAAGTTAAAGCAACAGCCAGCTCCCACTGACGAGGCACCACCAGCAACAGCCCCAGCAAGGCCTGTCTGGATTCCAAAGATTGGGGATCTAGTCAGAGAAAAAATAGCGGTGAAGAAGGAATTTGGGCCTTCTTACAGAAAAGCAGTACCTGTCTTAGCTATCAACGGAACAAGATCAGTAGTACTACCGCCCCTTGCTGGTAAAAAGGAGAACAGAGTTGTATCAATCGACCTGGTAAAACCACAAGCATGTGGCCTATAATCAACAGTAGGCCCAGTGGACTCCCAAGAAACAACAGAATACCCAAACTTGCAACAATCCAAGAGGTTCAAACTGAAAGACTAATCACATTCGATCAGCCTGCAGTGCACAGAGAGGGACTATGCAATAATGCCATGGAACTCGTGTCTCTTGAAACACAGATTGAAACAGTTCGTCAAGAAATACCAGTCAACAATGATGTGGCATCTGAATGTGCTACCGAAAGACAAATTGAAAGAACAATCCCAACAATTGACAGAACTGCCTCTGGCTATTTCATCAACTTCGACAACTTTTCCGAGGATCAAAGCAACCCCGAAGTGATGCCAGAAACAAAAAAGACTTTTAAAGAAAAAGCAAAAGAACTCTTTCAACAAATCAAAGAAGTATATCTGGATGCACCATTGATTGAGCATTGGATTATTTCAGGGGTATTTATACTCCTACTATGCCTACTTTTAGTTTTAATTTTAGGAAAGTTTATTACAATACAATGGACACAGCAAGTCAGAACATCAACTTAGTCCTCAAACCACACAGATCATCCCACGTGAAGAAAAGAGAACTGTCAACAGTAAATGTCACAGCCATTCCAATACCTGGTGGGGTAATATGGGAGAAAACTGACTATGAGATCTATGGTCCGGTCGAGATCCTGAAGTATCCTCATCAATTCAAGGTTTCCTTAAGTGACTTTGTAAAACCTAGTACATTCTCTGATGATTGGGACTTTGAAAGTATTAATAACATGATGTCTGATTTAGTAATGTCAGCTAGATTCACAGATCATGATTATTTACAAGGTTCGTCTAGTTATGAACAGATGTTCTGCTTCACACATTATGGTGACCATTACTTGCATAAGTCTGCACAGCCTAGAAATGTTTTTAAGTATAATCAATGGGAACATTGTTCTACGCCACCTAAAAGCAGTTCTAAAACATTCTATGAGAAATTTCAGTACTTCTCAGGGTTTAACACCAGTGAAGCAGAAACGTTTTATTATAAACTGTTAGATAAAACAGGATTGAAAACAATGCTGACAAATACTAAATTGATATATTCAGAAGCATTTTATGAAAAAATGATGACATTTGGTTTTGATTATTGGAAAAATAACATTGAAACAAAAACCATCTGGGGTACAAAAGAGTGGCAGGTACAAGGCCTAGAAGCACTGTTTCGAGCCTGCATGATCCCAGAACAAATGATGTTTTTAAATGACACAATTCACCAAACATCCTGTCTTGGCCTAGCTAAGAT
Organism: Lissotriton vulgaris; assembly: GCF_964263255.1. NCBI lineage: Eukaryota > Metazoa > Chordata > Amphibia > Caudata > Salamandridae > Lissotriton > Lissotriton vulgaris. The sequence continues at coordinate 967,505,504 of NC_141695.1, read as the reverse complement.
TAAAGACCTTAACAAACCGTCTATTCCAAAGCCAATACCTGAGAATTCGACAAACAGATATTGAGATAGACGTATCCAAAATTTTACATTTAAACAGAACACATCCTGATTGGAAAAAGTGGTTAATCTGGCCTACTGACACAAACAACTGTCAAGATAGATTCCTGAATAAAACACAGGGGTTAAAAATGACCAGACAAGATCCTAGATACTCCCAGAGACAACATCCAGGGATAGTAACAACATACAGTGTAGGGAAACTCTGCCTTGAATGGCTAGGATCATCCACACTGGCAGAAATTAAGCAACACTTGTCTTTACTTAAAGAGAGTGCTGATTTGCGCGATTTTATTATGGGACCATGCAAACAGCGTCAAAAGCGTTTTTATAGCGACCAGTATCTATGCGGTATACAACGAGGCTTGGAAAGTCACACAAATTGAAACAGCTGAAAAAATACGAGAAATTGATCGTATTAATTTGGAAAAATCACTTTCTGTAGTGGACAATGGGTTAATGACTCTGTCCTCCAGAATATATTCGTTGGACAATATTGTATCCTCTGCCTTTGATATAATAGACAGAGACTTGCTAATGTTACAGCATGGCCAGGCGCAATTACGTTCTATTGTACAATTAGGCTGGACGCTGCAAAATCTTCGTTCAGGCTATGTGCCTTGGCGTTTAATCAACACAACGTCATTGTTTTCCATTTTTAACCTTACTGATAAACAAATCAGCTTGGCACAGAAAGGAGCAGACTATACAATCGTGAGCATCGAAAAACTTGAGAGTCCTTGGATTGGCCAGGCTGAGAGATCTAAACATGACCTGGTTCCTTTCATTCAGACCTATATGGCAAAACTGCATCTTACCTGTACTACGATGTATGCTATGCGGAGATGAGTGCGTGTTGGACACCTGTCTTGCACTTCCATCAGCAGTACCAATGGATATTGATACTTTGCTCAGTCCGATAACGGCTCACGCATTGTGTTGTCCCCAGCGGCTACCAATCCTGATGACGGCATTCGTAGAGACTCCTGTACTACGACTAGGTGGTAACAGTGGAGCGAGTGACAAAAGCAACATCACCCAGGTACGACCTTCTGTGAACATTGCTGATCCAGCCTTTGATGACAGCAATCTTTCTCACACCTGCCAAGTTACAGCACTATCGAATTTGGTCGAACTGTCACCTGATTTTGTAGACCAATTGTTTGAGAGCCTGTCTGATATGATGTTCTCACCCAAACAGAAACTATAACTTTAGAAAAGCATTCCGACACACAGCGTTCCCATGGACTCTGAATTCGGCCTTATTTTATTTATTTATTTATTTAGGAGATTTGTAGAGCGCATGGCTGCCCGTGAGCGTCCCAGCGCTGACAGAATCCACTAAGGTCTCCAAGGAAGGGGCCGGGGGGGAAAGCAAGGAATAAAGGGAACAGCCATGTCTTCAGGGATTTGCGGAATGTCAAGAGATTAGGTTGGGCCCTGAGGGCCGGGGGGAGAGTATTCCACATCTTGGATGCCAGGAAAGAGAATTGTCGACCTCCGAAACGTGACTTTTTGATTTTGGGAATTTTGGTCAGGTGGGCATTGGTAGAGCGCAGGGTTCTGGTTGTTGTGTAGGGAGATACGAGATTTTTCAGAACCGGGGGGGGCTTTTCCGTGCAGGATTTTGTGGGTTAGGCACATGGCCTTGAAGTGCACCCTTTGTTCCACCGGGAGCCAATGCAGTTCTTTGAGTGCGGGCTTGGCAGAACAGCGTTTTTTGGTGCCAGTAAGAATTCTGGCCGCGGCATTTTGCACCACCTGAAGCTTAGAGATGACTTTTTTTGGGGATCCAAGATATAAGGCATTGCCGTAGTCCAATCTGGACAGTATGAGGCCCTGGATAACCAGTTTTCTGGACTGGTATGGTAGGAGTGGAAGAATTTTACGGATGGAGCGGAGCAAGCCAAAGCAAGTTCCTGCAGTTTTTTTGGCCTGGGTGCTAAGAGTGAGTTTATCGTCCAACCAAATCCCCAAGCTTTTGATATCGGTTTTGGGGATTGGTGGTGGGCCCATGCTGGGCGGCCATAGGGACTCCGGGCGAAAAAGGGACTGGTTGCCTAGTACCATTAGCTCCGTTTTTTCCCCATTGAGCTTTAAATGGGAGTTGCTCATCCAACTGACGATATTCTCCAGGCAGGAATACAGATCGATGGAGGGGGGTTCTGACTGGCTCAGAGAAATGACCAGCTGTGTGTCGTCCGCGTAGGTCAGGAGTTTGATGCCATAGGGGACGACGATTTGTTCCAGAGGTGCCATGTATACGTTGAAGAGTGTCGGGCTCAGAGAGGAGCCCTGGGGCACTCCGCAACGTATCGGGGTTTCCTTAGAGATACAGTCTCCATCTGCTACCTGAAAGGAGCGGTTGTGGAGGAAGGATTTTAGCCATTTAAGGGCTGTCCCTGTGATGGCAAGGTTTCCTAGGCGTTGGGCAAGAATGCTATGGTTGACGGTGTCGAATGCTGCACTAAGGTCCAGGAGGATCACTGCCACTGATCCTCCTGCATCGATGATCTTCCTGGCTTCTTCGACTACCGCCACCATTGCTGTTTCTGTCCCTTGGCCCGGGCGGAAGCCCGTTTGAGAGATTTTTAGCAGTTCATTGGACTCCAGATAATGTGAGAGCTGGGAGTTTATGTGTTTTTCCCCCAGTTTACTGATGCCTGGGAGGAGAGATATAGGTCTGAAGTTGGCCAGATTATCCGGGTCAAGGTTAGGTTTCTTTATGAGTGCTTTCACTACAGCTTTTTTCCAGCTTGTGGGCACTGTTCCAGAATCGAAGGAGGTGTTTAAAAGGTTAATTATGAGAGGCAGGATGCTCGGGGCTACCAGTTTAAGATGTCTCAGCGGGGCTGGGTCGTGGGGTGATCCGCTTTTGAGAGCTTGTAGTAAAGAGCCCAGAGTTTCCGCGTTGATGGGTTGGAAATTGCTTAGTTCAACACCATTGCTCTGATGTTGGGAAGTGGGGAGGGGGGAAGGGTCTAAAGGGGAGAGCGGCGGAAGTTGTTTAAGTATATTTTGAATTTTAGAGTCAAAAAAGTTGGCTAGCTCATTGCAGTGTTCTGTTGTAGGATCTCGCGCAGCTGGGGGGGTGGGGGGTTTAAGAAGCTTTTTCAAAGTGAGGAACGTCTCCCTCGAAGAGTTTGCTGCTTGGCTAATTTTCTCGCTGTAAAAGGAGGTTTGTGCGTTTTTCAGGGCTTTTTTATAATTGAGAATCATCAGCCTGTAGTTGTTTTTGTCGATGGGGTTGAAGCCTTTTCTCCAGACTCTTTCTGCTCTCTTGCAGGCTTTCTTTAGAAGGCGTATTTCTTGGGTAAACCATGGGGAAGTGGCTTTTGTCCTTGGTTTACGATGAGGTTTTTTTGGGAGGGCCAAGTCTAAAGAGTTGGTAATCCAGAGTGAAAATTCCCTGTCAGCGAGGTCGATGGTTGAGCTAAGGGTGGGGACTGAGTCCTCGAGAGCTTGTTTCCATTTGGCAACGTCTAGTTTTGCCCAGGGTCTGGATGGTCTGCCGGGGGCTTGGAATTGCGGCGGTTTGGAGTAAATGTGCCAGCTGAAAGGAATAAGAAGGTGGTCGGACCATGGCACAGGAGTGGGGGGCCTGGTCTCAAGGTCCTGGAAGTTACAGAATATAGGGTCAAGCAAATGCCCCCGATTATGAGTGGGGAGGGAATTCTGTAAGTGCAGTTGGTGAGTGGCCAGGTCTTGGATCAGTTCTAAGGCTGTATTATCTTTGCTGTCTTCCAAATGGACATTAAAATCCCCTAAAATGAGGAAGTTGGTCTGAGTGCTAGATGTGGCTAGGGAGCATTCTAGAATGGAGTCAAGGAATTTTCCCATAGCACCAGGGGGGCGGTAAATAAGGAGTCCAGAGAGAGAAGAACAAGGGGAGATCTGCAAGGTGAATTGGACGTTTTCGCAGTCTACCAGGGGACTATCAAGAAAGCGGCAAGGTATTGAATCTTTGGAGATGACAGCAATGCCACCACCTCTACCTTTGGGCCGGTCAAGATGTTGGATACTAAATCCTGGGGGTAGTGCTAGGACTATGTCGGCGTCTGAGTTGGGTGCCAGCCATGTTTCTGTGAGAAACAGTATATCCAGATTGAGGTCTTCAATAAGCATATTTATTTCAAGGGCGTGTTTGGGTAGGGATCTGCAGTTAATCATTGCCATGTTTATGATCGTCTGAGTGGGAGCGTTGGAGATGGAGGGAGTGTATTTAAAAGGGCAGTGTGGACAGTAATTTAGGCGGGAGTCACCCATTAGTGTGTGGGAGCAAAAGGATGGGACGGGCCTGTTGAGATTGCGAAGAACATCACCTGAGTAGGTCGTTCTTACCTCAGGCCTCTTGCCTGGCTCCTGGCGTGTACTGGCGCGGACGGGCGCAGACGGGCTTGCCTTAGGCGCGCCTTCGGCGCGCAAACGGCGCTCCCGCTGCGCTCGTCCGCTGCGCTTCCTGGCGAGGCACATAATTTATGACTGAAAGGGAGGGCGTCAAGGGGGCGTGGCCAGCTGAGGTGGGCGTGTCCGATGACGCGCCTCGCCCTCGGTAGTGGCGAAAACAGGGGCTCGTTGCAGCGTGACAACACGCTGTTCAGAAGGCAGAGTGAGTGATATTTTTTAAAAAAGTGGTTACACAGTATCACACAAAGTAAGTTAAAATCAGAGCACACTCCCGGCTTCCGCCTCAGGAGACTCAGAGGATTGTGGGAGTCGCGCTTGGAGCCGCGCGCTCTTTAAACGTCCAAGAAGGGGGCGTGGCCAGCTGAGGTGGGCGTGTCCGATGACGCGCCTCGCCCTCGGTAGTGGCGAAAACAGGGGCTCGTTGCAGCGTGACAACACGCTGTTCAGAAGGCAGAGTGAGTGATATTTTTTAAAAAAGTGGTTACACAGTATCACACAAAGTAAGTTAAAATCAGAGCACACTCCCGGCTTCCGCCTCAGGAGACTCAGAGGATTGTGGGAGTCGCGCTTGGAGCCTTCAGTTTTAATCAACAACAACTGCCAAAAACTCTATTTCTCCAATTCACAAGAAAATAATTTTTGGATTGAACTATTTTTCATAATATTTTCCCCTTTTTCTGGCACGAAAATTCATTGCTTAAAGTAGACCTATTCATAGAGAACAGAAGCTCCGACTTCTATTTAGGTAAATCTAGAGACATAATAACTTTCAACCAGCCTCTGGCACATTTTACTGAAATGCATTTATATGTGATGAAATTATCTCGCCCTTCTTTTCTGTATTCAGAGATATTTCATGTGTAATTCTTTTTGCAAAATCGTTCATTGATTGCATATGCTATAATTTGAATGGTTTCTATGCTTCAAAGACGTACAGTACCTATATTTTCACGTATTTCAAATACGCCTATTTCAAATGCATATATGTATTTTGGGGTGGGCAATGTTACACATGCATCTTATTGCTCTAGTTTTAGTAATTTGATGGACATAAATTCGTGGAGTGGGTGTCGCGTTCTAATCTAGGACCCTGATCGATACTGTGACCTTATGCCCCTATACGGCTATAAATCCATATATTCCCTATATTGGCATAACCGATCAAATGCAATATTCAGAAACTCGTCTCTGCCCTCACACGAACAGAGCCACATTTCAGAATCGCTTCCTCTGCAACTTTCTTTGCAGCTCATTAGTGCAATGACATAGCAGAGGTTACTATCTAAGATTCCTAGATTAACACTCCGAGTTCTTCAACAAGATAAAAACTCAGCAACCTGGGAAAGCCCCACTTGCTATATTTTGGTTAGTAATAGAACTCTAATGAGCACTGATAGACGATCACTTCCTAGTGACATCTTTATTGACGTCTTATGTCCAAAAACTTATGTCAAACAAGGCACCTTTCAGGTATAAATATTACCAACGTTGCCTTAAGCAAACGCTGCTGTTATGCTGAAGCTATCGCTGTCAAGCTAATGCTGACACTATCGCTACAGCTATCGCTGCTAACGAGCGAACTATGGTGTGGTGAACACAGGAGCTGAACAGCCGTCCCCTGCAAGAGCCCAGAAGATGCAAGCTGCCCGCGGACGCTGCCCCTCCTCCTCCTCCTCGACGCGCTGAGAGAGACGCTGTCTTTTCTCTTGCCGAGAAAATCCAGCTCCGGCGTTTCCAGCCTACTCTTGCGAGTGACTGGGATATCGAGTTCCCTGAAGGAGATACCAGACCTCCAGCATTCAATTCCAGAGGTATGGTGTTGACTAAACCCTTAGAGAGAATTCTTGAAGCAAACCTTGGCAAAACCAACTTAACTTAAAGCTACTTACTTACTCCCCTCCCAAGTATTAGGCTTAGGTCAGGTACACTGGGAAAGGCGTAGTTAGAAGCACCAGTTGAGTATTTTAGCCTAATGTATATATGAATGTATATATGTTTTATTCATTTTAAACCATTGTATGGCTAAGAAACCATATCAATGCTATTACAGTATTATTTCGCAATACTCATCTTACTGTACGTACTTTTTATAATAACAAGTCTTGCAATTGTGGCAATTCATTTCTTTTGTATGAGAAGAAAGACTGTTCAATAAATAATACCTTTTATTGACAACGCCCGTCTCTCTATTCTCTACATATTGTGAAAGTAATCTGCACAACAACTGACTGAGTAAAATAACTGTCTATTGTTTCACACAACTCTAGAGATTGACTCTTATCTGAGGAGCAAAGTTGTCATGCTGCACGGTTGTTGGAAAACTGAATCCCTTCTTGGCTGTGCCAGGGAAGCTGATCACTTCCTATTCAGTCAAGAAAGTTTCCAGTGACCTCTGAGCTAGTTGGTAACAAACCCAATTAAGTTTAGCATAGTCAGTAGAGGTCTGGAAGATCCGCACTTCTACGTCGATACTACTGTTTATGTTATTCCAATGCGCAGGGCCTATTGGGAAAATAGGAACTACACTACACTACTAGTGGCAAAGCAAGTGCAGTTAGGTCGCTCAGCTAGTGATCAGGAGACTCGCGCTACACCCTGTGCATCTATCTCGGTGGTCAGCTGTGCCCTGTTATTGTCCATGTAGGCCCCTGCACTCAGCTGTGGGGCTGCCACTCAGTACGAGGCACAGTGTTGGTAACGGCCCGCTATGGCAGGAAATTGGCCGGCGGTACGCTGGTGCTCTCCCAGCACCGCCACGACCCGGGCCTAAGTGACGGTGGCAGCGCGGCACCGGCGATCAAGGCTGGGATGTTGTCAGCTTCGGCTGGACAGGCAGTACTGAGAGGCGTCTTGCATTGCGGCTGTTGCTGGTTATGTTGCAGCGGTAAGCTCTTGGAATGTAGTATTTGAAAAAAATCACCACCATTTTTTACTGTGCCAAAGTCATAGGCCAACGACGATGCAGGGCCCACACACCACGTGGGTGCCACGGTACTTGCGTTGTGAGCTGTGCCCAGATCCGGCTCCGGGTGCGCGAGTAGTCAGCAGCTGCAGCAGCCGTTAGAAGCGCGCCCCAGGCACCAGATTTGCAGGAGTGGAGCACGAGTGGTCAGTCATTCCTTCGCTTTGGTTACTTAGTGGTTAGGCCAATATGGGTAGGATTTCTGAGCGGATTATGGTGCCAGGCTGCAGGAACCTCATCCAGTGCAGCCATTCTGCTTGTGCGCCACCTAGCGCCCTCCAAACTTCTGAAAACCTGTTTTTTCCAAAACCCCTCCTATTAAGCTTTTGTGACGCACAATACTATAAGTATGTGCAGCTGAAGCATGCATGGGATGATGAGGGACTTGAAATTAATGATATCCCGGGATACGCCCCTATGGAAGGGAGATTTCTACAGGGGGAAATTCTAAAGAAGGTGGTCTATTGTACCTATAAGACTATCAATATAAACATGCCCAATACATTGAAGACACTGAGAGGGAAATGGGAAAGAGGTATGGGCAAATTAGATAAGGGTTGTGAAGAAGCTAAGACGCACTTAAGGGTGGTGACAATCAGATCGAGGCCACAATTAGCAGAGTACACTATTCTCCATAGGGTCTACTATGACCGGGCCCAACTATATAACATTGGAAGGGCTGAGTCACCTCATTACCTATGATGTAGGGAACAGAACAGCACAATATACCATACACTATGGGAATGCACAGCCATTTCAACATATTGGAAAATATAATAGACAAGCTGGCCAAGATCCTCTCGGCGCCCCTTAAGGCCAACCCTAAGTATGTTCTCCTTGGCATTCTCACAGAGGTAGATCTCCTGAGAACCCAGCTTCTCTTTTGCAACTTGGCTTGGCAGTTTCAAAAAGAGATCTGGACGAGCTCTGGGAAGCACCTGAACTCCCCACCCTGGAGGAATGGAGAATAGGGCTGCACCTCTACATGACAGCGGAAAAAGTAACATATGAGACATGGTGCTGCCCCAAAATGTTTGCCAAGACTTAGGGCCCTTGACGAACATACTATGGATTGAATATGATCGATGGAGATACTGAGCTTTAGCAGAATGACTATAAACTCGCAGTTGTACCTTTGTGCATGATTAAACACATTTTATTGATCACTAGAAGCTCTGAATACGCCAATACCTGTACCATATTTCCCTTTGTAATTATGATTCATTGCTGACTCATTGTGACTAATTGTTATGGCTTTTAAACAAAGAAAGAAAAAAGAAAGAAAAAAAACATGCTAAATGCTCTATGGTAAGAGACAGAGTTTGATAGATTATGAAGCACACAATTGAAGTTGTCTAAAGCTAACTATAGTGTTTTTGTTCTGGGGAATCTTTAGCAGGGAGGTACAGTAATATTCAAAGTTTTACTAAAATACCTGTCACGCCTCTTCTTCTCTTTTACACTCTATCATTATATACAATAGGATAACCTGCTGATACAAGATCCTTAACTATGGCATTATAGTCATTTGAGAGGTTTGTCTCAGTAAAAATAAATAGGAGACAACGTTTTTCATCAGTAATTAAAGTCTTTATTGCATTTTTATTTGTTACAGGAGATTGTAAAGGTGTTGGCTGGGATAAATTGACGTTTTGAAGTTTATTTTTAGTACTTCCATAAGGACATTTTTGTTCGATAATGAGGTGAGACAAGTGACCTGAATAAATGTGCCCTAGTTAATTAATGGTTGGTGGGGTTAACAACGGCTGTACATTGGATGCATTTGAGCATGGGTGGGTGCTTAAGAATTTTCCTTAGGAGGCCTTTGGCGGAAATGCCCACTATACATCCTTGCCACGACAAGCATTTCATGGCAATCAGCACTTGCATAACAGTTGAATAACAGTCTGTGACTTCACTGGCCCTGTCTCTGGTCAGGCAGACCAGGTAGAAGTTGTGCTAAAAAAATGAACAGACAAATGAATGGCTACAGACTGTCAACTGAGGTATAAGGCAAGCAAAGTGAAAGGCAATAAAGACAAGTTAAAATAACTGTATGTTTACGTATGTGTTGTTATTTATAGAAGGCGAACCTAGATCAACAGGCCACAGAACAAGGAGCTTGTTCCACCAGAGGCCACAATTAGGGGAGAAGGTATGACGTTACAACGCATACATTTACAATGCTTGCCTTTACAACGCAGTTTTTACATCACAGCATCCTTTACAACACACTCCATTACATCGCATGACACTACATCGCATTTTTAGAAACTACCTTTACAACGCATTCCATTACGTCGCATTATACCTTTACCTCGCATACCATTACTACGCCTACCATTACATTACATTTAAGGTAAGTATTGGATAGTATAGGGAAATAAATTACTATTCTAACTCCAGGGGGTGCAACGGTAGGCTAAGGGTTGGATAGTGTAGGGGTACAAATTACTATTCTAACTCCAGGGGGTGCAACAGTAGGGTAAGTGTTGGATAGTGTAAGGGTAAAAAATACTATTCTAACTCCAGGGGGTGCAACAGTAGGGTAAGTGTTGGATAGTGTAGGGGTAAAAAATACTATTCTATCTCCAGGGGGTGCAACAGTAGGGTAAGTTTTGGATAGTGTAGGTGTACTATGAGTTGTAATGGTATGCGTTGTAGTGACAGGCGATGTTGTGTCATGCGATGTAGTGTCATGTGTTGTAATGCCTGCGTTGTGATGTCAATTGTTGTAAAGGATGTTGCGATGTAAAGACTGTGTTGTAAGTGTAGTGCGATGTAATGGTTGCGTTGTAATTGATGTTTCCCTTAGGGGATTATCATGGATATACTGTCGGATCTGAGGCAGTGATCTCTGAAGAGGTGTGTCTTCAGCTTTTTTTCTGAAATGTCGGAGAGCTGATTCTGATCGGATATCAGTAGGGAAGCTGTTAGGGATTCTGGGAACATGCATAGAGAAGGCTTACCCTTTGTGTTTTTTTCTTTCCTGCAATGTTTTGTCTTCAGCCTGGCGATATCCAGGCTCCTGGTTTTGTGTTGTTCCCCAGATATGGCTAGTTTGTTTGCCAGGTAATCTAGGGTATTTTTGAGGGCTTTATAAGTTATGAAGCTCTTTTTGACAATGACCCGTGCTGAAAGGGAGAGTCAGTGTAGTTTTTTTTAACATGGGGTAGTGTGTTTGAATTTTTTCCTAGCCTTGATGATTCATGCTGCTGCACATAGGATATCTTTCAGGGGTGCTAGGGTGGTATTGAGAGCAGGGCTAAGAACTAATGGGCCTATTTATGACCCAGTGTTTGTTGCATTTGTACCACACAACATGGTACATGCGCAACGCAAACCTTAAATGAGATTTATGAAGCCATGCAAGGCCACTGTGCGTGGCCCTGAGTGGCTCCATAATTCTGGAGTAATGCAACGCTATGCTGCATTGCCTTATTCTATGCTGGGAAGGCTTTCCATGGGCTTTGCATTGATGTTCCCCCCAACCAGAAATTGTAAACCTGGGAATGCGCCAAAAAGATACACTTTCCCAGGAGAGGTGTAACGAGGAGAAATATCCTATTTCTCCTCGTTACTTCCTCTTTCTATGTGTGATGCATTTCGCAGCGTGCACAGAAACAATGCAGCATGCATAGAAACTAGCAAACTAAAATATGAGTTTGCCTAGGAAATGCATCACCACTGCAAAATTACGTGAATTTGCTCCTCTTTTTGAAAAAACATATGGTTCTTTTTATCTATCTGGATAATATGGTATATCCTCTTTTTTATTTTTTTAACTATTGCATGCAAGGTATACACATATTTCCTTGGTTGGATATACTGCATTTACAAAACCTCTATATTGTAGGTGAAAGGAGTGGTGGTTTACATGGGTACCACAATGTTTTATGCCAGAGCTCTGGAACCAGCTAGGGCTGCCCTCCTGCAGGGAAAGCTATTCTGGCTTGCCTTAACTCTACATAGAAGAGAACTATCTACCGAGCTGTAAAGCACCTTCAAGAAGCAAGAGAGTGCCCTGATAAAGGCAAAAGACACACAACTGCTATTGGACATAAATCAAGGTACGCCCCCAGTCATGTGATTCTCAGTCCTCCATGAGAAGGTTCTCTCAGGCAATTAACCTTTTTAAATTGTTGGTCAGTGTTTGTAATTATCACTTAATTTCAACAAACTGTGTGTGTACAAATGTAAATAGTTTCTTATCATCATCTTGCAATAACAGTTTGTCTACTGTTTAAATTCGTTTTTTATGATAGTTCCAAATTTCACCCAGATTTTTGCATATTGTAACGATTTCAATTAATCTAACAATAAAGGTTGATATGATTTTATGTCAGAGCTAAATTCTGCATTGTTGTTGTCTCAACTCCCCCCCCCCCCCCCCCCCCGGCCCCCTTTTCCACTCTGTGAGCATTAGTTCATCCATTTTCAGGTACTAATTTCTGTTGTAATATTTAGCACACTTAACTAATATATGTTTTTGTTTGCAAATGACGACTTTTATGTGAGTAGTTTATAAAAGCACATCGGTGTGTAATTTAATGCTCGTTTGCTGAAGTACGACTATTAATTAAACACTAAGAATGCCATAGCTCTAATGTACCACAGTTGAAATTTGTAGTTCCTCAATGGAAATCTCCAGTGCAATGTTCTCCAACCCGGCAAAAAGTGTCTGTGTAAGACAATCTGGTGCAATGCTGAAAATACTCCTCTGTTAAAGAACATACAATATTCCTCCATTCTAGCTTTAATTTCACCAAAGCATATACTCCTTCCTGTAGTGTACAGGCCATCCGTCAGCCACATCAGAGGTAAGCAATGTGTTGAAAAATTATCAGTACTATGCAGTACCTTAGCGCTAACCTTTTCTTTCAAAACAAACTTGAATAGGCAGGTACATTTCTGTTTTTATGATTGATTTTGTTTGAAGTGAACCACTGATCCCTATTAAGTAATTTTTAAAGCAAGTTCGGTTTAAGACTTAAGTCTGACTTTTACCTCGAGTACATAAATGGCAACATTGGCTTGTTGTGTGCCCCGTTAAGAGACTTCAATCGAAAAGAGATCCCCTCTGAGTACTCTTTTATTTTATCGATAAATTAAACATATTGGGCTATAGTTATGAATTACCATTTTATAATTTCCTAAATAGGGAATCAAAAGAAATTGCTATCTAGGAAATGCAAAATAGAATGTATAAAAATAGCGATTTCCTAATAGTGATTCCTACAGAGTCACAATCGCTATTAGGAAATGCTAACCCATTTGTTCCTATAAGCCTAAGGCCCTAGTAGCCAGATGTACATAGACTTCCGTTTGCAATTTCCTAATAGCTAATTTTTGCGATTCGATATTAGGAAATCGTAAACAGCTATGTACAACAGTGTGTTTTGCACTGTTTGTGATTCCCAATGGGTCGCAAGAGACCTGCTTCATTAATATTCACGAGACAGTTTGCAATCCATTGGGAATGGCTGGCACTCACAGGAATGGTGGCCTGCTGGGGTCAGCGGACTGCCATGTCTGTGACAGTTTTTTTACATAAAGCAGTTCTTTTTATTTTGAAATGCAGTGCATTGAAAAAAGAAATATTAAATGTTTCCTTTTCATTTTTTAAGAGTAGGCAGTGGTTGTGGGGCCACTGCCTGCTCTTAAAAAATGTTGATGCCCACATACTGCATTCCGGTCGCAAAACATTCATACATGGCCCAGCATCGCGTTATTAGGAAGGGACACCCTTGGCACACCCTTTCCTAATAGTGACTCGCAAATCAAATTTGTCATTCTGTAATAACTTACCCAATCGCAGATAGGGCTTTGTACATTTAAGAAGGATTTTTTCAGGTCACAATGGGGCCAATTGTGAGCTGGAAAAAGCTTTGTACACCTGGCCCAAAGGTATGAACGGTTTTGGATTCCCTAATTTGAAATTTCCTAATCGGAAATCACAATTTGGGGAATGTAAAAGTGTTCCTACCTATGGACCTAAGCCCCCCCTCCCCCCCCACCCTTAAAGGGGGAAAAAATGGTGCTGGTGTAGAGCGCTCAATTACCCTCGGGCAATTGGATGCGATATGGTCCAGGTTCACAATGCATTTCACCAGTCGTGAATGGGCCGTTTATGACACGTAGAATGCATTTTGCCATTTACAGAAGGCAAAATGCGACTCTGTAACTAGTTACCGAATCGCATTTTGCTTTTGCGATTCAGTGTTAGGAAGGGGCGTGTTTGGGGCGTCCCTTGCTATTACCGTATAACACTGCTATGTAGGAATGTTTTGCGACTAGGAATGCGGTCGCAAAACATTTGCATTTACCACCAACTGCAAGTTTGTGGTAACCCATTCACAATTGGGAAGGGGTCCCCAAGGCACCCATTCCCCCCAGTAGGCATTGGACCACTGCCAATGCCTAATCTTTAAAAATGAAAAGGTAGCTTTTCATTTTTAGTTTTGATTTGCATCCCGTTTTCCTTCAAAGAAAATGGGCTGCAGTACAAAAAAAATGTATTTATTTAAAAAGCAATCACAGACATGGTGGTCTGCTGACCCCAGCAGGCCACCATCCTTGTGATTGTAATCATTCACATAGGGTCACAAGTAACCCTGGGCAAAGCACTACACTACGCTCAAGTAGTACTATGCAAACTGCACGTAGCACAGTGCAAACACGCGTAGTGTAGTGCAGCGGTCGTTTTTTGTTGCACATTGTCCTCAACGTCAAGTTGGCGACCGCGAGCAAGCAAAATGACATTCGGCGACACTTGTTCGTGATCAGCAACATCAGCAAGGCGAGCGTGTGGAAACTAAACCTCCCAGCAAGATTCTCAACGCAGGGAAGTCAGATTTGTCATTGCGAGTGGTCGCATATACTCGCCACCGCTCGCAATGAGAAACTACCATTCCGCGTTAAGAAAGCTGCTGCTCGAGTACCAATCTACTCAAGCGGCAGTAAAAGACAGCTTGCACTGTGCAAGATGTTGTTTTCAATGACTGCACAGTGCGGACAAGCATCCGGTACTGTGCAATCATCGCAAACAGGGTACTACGCAGTTCGTGTAGTGCTACTTCGCAAACTACGCCCAGGGTTAGTCACGAATTGCGATCTACCGCATGAATATTGATGAGGGCGGTCTATTTGCGACCAACTGTGAATCACTAACAGTCTCAAACACACTGTGTCGTACATCGCAGTTTGCAATTTCCTAATAGCAAATCACTATAATTCACTTTTAGGAGATTGCAAACACACGATTTCGTACATCTGGGCATATGACATTGGAAAATACATTTTAGATGAATTTTTTTACGTTACACATGGTTGCTATCAACTTGATGTTGATGGTAATAGCTTTTCCTAAAAGCTCATTTTGAATTTAGGAAATGCTTTGTTAATGTGCTTAGGAAATCACAAATAGGTAATCCCTATTTGTTTTTTCCTACTTTTGTAATTGCAATTTGCGACCGCGTTTCTTGTTCGATATATATAGAAAGCCTATTAAGCATTTCTTAATAGCCCGAAATTGCAATTCAATTTGTTGAGAGATGCTAAATGGCTTCGTAAATATGGTCCATGCTTCTTTTCTTTTGCTTGCACAGAAGATTTGAACCTTGAGCCTGGATTCTCTCTCTGATTCTATTAAACAAATCAGTTCATGAGGAGGGCCTCCTTGTACCCAGCTATTAATCTTTTTTGCAGTGGTAATCAACTTATATCGAGTTTATAATCATTGGTTATCCGAGTTCTTTTACTTCTTTATATTCGTAAACAAATTCGTTTGTAGCTGAAACTAGACACACACCACAATGACTGATGTTTGCAGTTGAATTACCCAAATCAGAAACGCATGCATTGTTGTTAACAACTTCATGCTTATACTGCGTGCCTTGGTCACTATCACATTTTGTAAAGTCCAAACATTACTTCTGAATTAAATCTATTTATATACATTTATTGCATACAAATTGTTATGAAACTTTGGCTGGGCACACGGGTCAGAGTATAATATATACTTACGTGTTCTGGGACGTCCAAGATTGTTTCTGCGTTTAGCTTGAAGACTGTCAAATATCACATGTGCTTCAATCCTACGTATTGTCAGATATTGTATGTGCTTCCACATGGGTGGCTGTCACGTATTGTATAGACTTCCAACACAAGAGATGGAAGTGGTCAGGATTAGAAAATATTGTCTTCCTCTAAACCTTGAGGAAACCTTAAACGTCAAACGTGCATCGGGGGCGTGGCTTGCGCGCCGCTGCAGCATGGCGTGTTGCGCTTGAGCTCCGAGGCGAGAGTGTCCCGTAGGATTAATTCTCTCCGCTTCCTGACTGCCCCTGTGTGCGGAAACGGCATCTTTCTGCAGCGGAATATGCAGGGAGTTGTTTGACGGCGATTTTGGAACTTTCTGCCATCAGCTGAATGCCTTCTCTGTCAGGCTCCTGTGACGCTCGATTCCCTCATGGCCGGCCGCCATTTTCCCGCTTCTGACGCAGCTGGCATTTCTCTTCAGAAGTGCCGCCTTGGATACTTTCTTGCCGATTGTGGTGTCTGTCCAGGACATTTCCTCTACGATGTCTAAAGTTGGTAACATTTCTTTCTTTTTTCTGCTATTTTTTTGCTGCTTGGCTGGATATTAAGTTGCTCTTGCGCTGTTTTTCTCAGTGCAGCTATTTCTTACTGATGTACATCTTTTTCGTACGAAGTCATTGCTAAGCCCTCCTGCTCTATTTGAGGCTCTATCGTTACTTTGGTACCTACCTGCCCTGCATATAAGTTCGCCGTTGTTATTTAATTTGGCGCCCATTGAGCTCAGTTTGTTGTATCTCTCTTTTTTGGGGACAAACTACGCAGTTTTTGCTCTCCTATTCTCCTCAAGTGACTGTGTATTTTTCTTGAAGGTTGCCCCTTCATGGCTGCAAATATGGGTCGTTCCTCGAACAACAAAGACTCAAAAGATGTTGGCACTTCGCTTAAGAGACTTAAGTCTTTGTCTCCTACACCGGAGTCTGCTCAGTCAGACACTAACTCCACTCTGGACACAATCTTAACGCGCCTTAATGAAGTACATGATATTGCGCAGTCAACGAAAACTAATACAGATTTATTGCAAGTGGAGGTGTCTGCTATTAGAAATTACTTTAAAGCCCTCTCTCTTCGTGTGTCTGCTACGGAATCACGAATCAGTTGTGCAGAGGATGGTATGCAGAAACAATCCAGATCCCTCAGCCACTTGGAGCGCTCAATGGCGGCATTGCGAAGAGATCTCACGGAGCAGGAGGACCATAATCGTAGATCTAACCTACGCATTTTGGGTCTGCCGGAGGATGCAGAGAAATCATCTTCGTCTATGATTGAGTTCTTATCTCATTGGCTTCCGGACACCTTTCAAATCTCATTCCAGAGAGAATTTGAGATAGAAAGAGCACATCGTGTTCCAACGTTTCGGTCTAAATCAGCAACCCAGCCAAGAGCAATAATTTTTAAGCCATTGCGACACCAACATACTGAACAGATTCTTTCTCATATGCGGAAAGCTAAACAGGTCGTCTGGGAAGGTCATCGAATCTCAATTTCTCAGGACTTTGCCAGAGATACGGTCATCAGGAGAAAGGGCTTCCTTAATCTTCGGAAACGTCTTTCTGACATGAACATTCCCTTTTCGTTTTCTGGTCCGTCAAAGTTCCGCATTACTTACAAAGGACGTTCCAGAATTTTCGATGAGCCGGCTGACTTAGCTACGTTCCTGGACAATCAGTTGGAGATAGAGATGGAGATTCAAAGAGCGGCATCACAAGAACCTGGTGCCTCGGCACTTGAACTGTCTCCTTGTTTCTTCTTGATGGGATTTTCTATATGCCTGTTTTTCTCCTATCTCCTGTTGAGCTTATGTTTCGATCTTAACCTCTAACTCCGTTACTGGAGTTTCTTTGTTCTCCTTGTGTCCGCACTGACTTCTTTTTGTATCCCTCTTTCTTGGCTTTGTACTTTTTAGATTTCTCTCTGTTTCTCTTTCCCTTATTGTTCTTATTTATTTTTCTATAGTTTTCCTGATCTTCTAGTGTACTCCTCTCCTTACCATTTCTTCTTTCTCTATTATTTTTCTCTTTCAAGAGTCATGTCGTTTACTTTATTTCTACATGTCATTTTCTTTTCTCTTTCTCTTGTCTCCAGCCCTTGTAACCTATATTTCATGTCAATGCGTATTTCAAATCAGTTTTTGTTTTCTGGTTCCTTTTCTATTATTAATAGTTACCTTGCTTTTTCTGCTTTGAGTCATTTTCTATATTTTTTCTTTCTTTCTATTCTCCTATTTTCTTCCTTTCTTTTCTTATATGTCCATATGTTCCTACATTTTTATTTTCAGTTACATAATGCTAATTTTATACAGTTATAGATTGTTCATTAACTATATATTTATTTCTAGGATGTACATAGTTAGCTTCATGCATTTGTCTATTGTTCATGCTTTACCACATTATTTTGTTTCCTTATCAGATTATCTGGTTTTATTACTTAGTATAGATATAACTCTTGACATTGCTGTACTAATTCATTGTGATTGTACAAATTTCTTGCTTACATTATGATTATTTACATTATTAAGCTAATTTTCGTTGCTACTTTTGATTATTCTCAGTTCTTATTTTACTGCCATCAGTTAGGTATGTTTTTTGGGGCTATTGATATCAATTATTTTTCCTCTTCATACGGGTCTCTTGCTCGCCTTTCCACGTTCTCCCTAGTATGAATTTGGTCTTTTTTAGGCCTTCCCTCCTGCTTCTTCTCTCCCTTCTTTCTTTTCTCTTTTTTCTTTTCTTTCTTTCTTTCTATTTCGGATTCCCCACATTGATTCTCCCTCTTCGTTTCTTATGTTTACTGGTTGGTTCCTTGTCTCTGTGAGGTTGGTTGTTTCTATGTCATCCATGGCGTCTTTTTTCTATTTTTATGTACCTCCATGCCAGGTTTAAATGTATTGTCCCTTAATGTTAAGGGTTTGAATCATCCGGTGAAGAGGTCAAAAATTTTAGATTATTGTAAGTCTTTGTCTTCTGACCTGGTTCTTTTTCAAGAGACCAAGGTCACTGCCAGAGAGGCGTTGTTTTTGAAGAAGGAGTGGGTTTTGGATGTTTGTTGTTCTGATGCCTCTGGCAAACGAAATGGGGTTGTTACTTTAATTTTGAAGAATTCTGGTTTATCTATACCTTCTTCTGATCATGATTCTGAGGGTCGTTGGCTGCTGACTAAATTGTCGGATGGGCATCATGATCTTTATGTGATGAATATCTATGCTCCTAACGTTGATGATCTGACTTTTTGGAAAGCGGTTACCAAAAAATTAAATGATACCCCGCTTTCTGGAAACCTTATTGTTGGCGGAGATTTTAATTTACTGATGGACCCTCTCTTAGATAGGAATTCTGCATTTCAGTTTCGCCCTCCTAAATCCCACAAACAAATGCTTAACATGTGTTCCTTTACTCAGCTTCAAGATATATGGCGTCTTCATAATCCCACTGGTAGTGACTTTTCTTTCTTTTCTTCGCCTCATTCTTCTTTTTCTCGTATTGATTATCTCCTTGTGCATTCTTCTCTTGTTTCATCTTCCTCCTCTCCGCTTATACATCCTATTTTGATTTCTGATCACGCTGCGGTTACTTTTACGCTATCATCCTTTGCCCCTAAAACACGTGCTCGTTCCTGGAGATTGAATACCGAAGTTTTGCATGCTGCTTCTCAGGTTAACGAATTCTCCAAGGCTATAGACACTTTTTTCCATGAAAACGAAGGATCTGTCTCTTCCCCAATCGTCCTATGGGATTCGTTTAAATGCACTTTCCGTGGTCAAGTCATTAAATGTATGTCCAAACGGAATTCTGATCTTAAAAAGGAGCTTACAGATTTATCATCTGAAATTAAAACTCTTGAAGCCACATTTAGGCAATCTAAGGATTCATCTTGTTTACAACTAATAAAACAACTAAAATACAAATATAATACTATTGTTACTAAAAGAGCCCATATTGGAGTACAAGCGCAAAAATCAAAAAAATTACTGTTAAAAAATCGAGCTGGGAAGATTTTGGCTGCGACATTGAAATTCCAGGATTTCTCCTTTAAATCCTCGCAAATTTCTTCCATAACTGATAACTCGGGTTCTAAAAAATTCCAAACTGGGGAAATACTTGAAGTGTTTCGTGATTTTTACAATAAATTATATACTCCTTCGAATCAATCCTCTTTTGACTAATGTCAGGTTTTTTTAAAATCGGTCCCGGTTCAGTCGGTCTCTGAGGAGGATCGTACTTTTTTAAATAAGCCAATCTCCCCTGAGGAAATTATTACCGCAATTAAAGCTACTCGTTCTGGCAAGGCCCCAGGCCCTGATGGGTACCCTATTTTATTTTATAAAACTTTTCTCCCTGCGCTTATCCCCAAGTTGCAATCTGTCTTTGATTCTTTTGTTAAGGATGGGTCTGTTTCTGGTACTGCTGCTGAAGCTACTATAGTAGTGATCCCAAAGGAAGGGAAAGACCATTCGGATCCCAAAAACTTCCGTCCTATTTCTCTTCTTAACATGGAAGCTAAGATTTTTGCTAAAATCCTGGCCAAACGTTTGGAATCCTTTATCCCTCATCTTGTTCATCCTTCTCAAACCGGTTTTGTGAAAGGTCGTCTTGCACGAGACAATATACGCACTTTTTGTCATATTCTCGGTGCTGCTAAACGGTCTCAACTTCCTGCCGCGGCCTTGGCCCTTGACGCGGAAAAGGCCTTCGATAAGGTCTCCTGGCCGTTTCTTCGTGCTGTTTTATGCGCACACAACCTTGGCGACTCTTTCATTAACATGGTAATGTCCTTATATTCCCAACCTAGAGCTAACATTAGAGTTAATGGTGCTACGTCGTCCTTTTTTAATCTTCGTCAGGGCACTAGACAAGGTTGTCCTTTATCCCCACTTTTATTTTTATTATCTATTGATCCTCTTCTTCGATTAATTGAACTACACCCAGATATTAAAGGTTTTTCTTTTGGACCTCACTGTATTAAAACAGCTGCCTATGCAGACGATGTGCTTATTTTTTCAGATGATATCGCTTTGGCAATCCCTGCTATTTCAAATACCATCTCCCTCTTCTCATCGGTTTCAGGTTATACCCTAAATAAAGATAAGACGGAAATGTTCCCTTTGAATGCCTATTGTTTCCCTTCCCATATGGGCTCTGCGGGCTTTAAGTGGCAGTCTACACACCTGAAATACTTAGGGATTTATTTCTGTTCTACTCTTTATGCCACCACTGCCTATAATGAATCCCAGACTCTCCTTAAAGTGCGTCGTCTTTTGGACACATGGTCTCCGAAACATATTTCCTGGTGGGGGCGCCTTCAGACTCTCAAAATGATGATCACACCGATTATTAATTTTGTTTCATCCATGCTCCCGGTTAAATTATCAGATTCCTTTTTTCGCGAAATTGATGTTCTGACATCTAAATTCCTGTGGAATGACAAACGTGCTAGAATTGCATACAAATTTTTGCGCCGTCCTTGTGATATGGGAGGTTGCAATTTTCCTGATTGGGAAAAATACCAAACTGCCTTTTTAACCTCTCAAGGTGCTTTGTGGTTTTCTCCTCCGTCTCTGCATGTTCCTTCTTGGTTGCTCATAGAGCAGGACTTAGCATTTCCTTTGCCTACTGCCTCTTTTTGCACCGCATCTACTTTACATATCCTGTTTTCTCGTTCTATAATTCTTGACACAATTGCTGCAGTCAAGAGAATAGATAAGAAAGTGGCAATCCCTTTACATAAAACTAGGTGGTCGTCTATTTGGCGGAATTCTAAAATTAAACTCAACATTACTCCCAGCCTCATGCCATATTGGGCAACTAAAGGAATCTCTCTTGTTAAGCATCTTTTTGATGCTTCTGATGCACCATTACCTTTTTCCACCTTGGCTCAGAAACACTCTTTAACAAATCTTGATTTTTATACTTTTCTTAAAATTAAAGTGGCCCTCGCTAAGGTGCGTCTTCATCCTACCTCTTCTACCATCTCACTTTTTCATATCTGGATTAAATCTGGTCACGTAGCCTCCAAGATTTATAAATTTTTATCATCTGCCTCACTACCCGCACAGACGGTTGCTCAACAAAAATGGTTACACCATTTTGATCATGACATTACGGATCATATTTCCTCAGATACTTGGCAATTAATTGGTAAACTCTCTCTTCGTAACAAAATCGCCCCATCTTTAATGCAGTCTAAATTTTTCTCTATTAATCTCCTTCATTGGACGCCTGTGCGTCTACATTCGCTCAATCTTAAAGATGACAATCTATGTTGGAGCTGTGGATTGGTGGTGGGCGATTTTCAACATATGTTTTTTGATTGTTCCCTGCTTCAGCCTTTTTGGAACCTCATCCATAAACATCTCTCTCTTATCTTTGGTATTGAGTTCCAACTCTCTTTCCCTTTAATTTTATTGGGTCCATTGGCTGCCCCTACCCCTCTCCCCTTAGATCCAATGGAAATGCAGTTGATGGATCTTCTTCTGACTGTTGCGGTGAAAATCATACTTATGGAATTGAAATCCTTCTCTTCGGTTTCCTATCATACTTGGTGGGCTTGGGTTTCCTTTTTACGCAGCGCTCACACTTCGATTGATCAAGCTCATCTCTCTCCTTCTATCTCTAGTGGGGTTTGGAAACCTTTGGATGATTATATGGATTTGTCATCAAAAGGGTTGGTCGCTCAGTTTCCTTTTGATTTGTCTGTCTAATTGGTGTCTTATGTTTCTCTTTTTGTCTTTATGTGGGGTTAGTCATGTGGGAATCCTTCTTTTTCCTTCTTCTTTTCTCTTCTTCTTTTTTCTCTTTCCTGTCCTCTATCCCCTTTTCACCTTTCCTATCGCTCTCTCTTTCTTTCCTCTTTCTTTATTCTATTTCCTCCCCTGTCCTCACCTCAAAATTTGATAGTGATACTTTTGTTTTAGTGCTTTTGTTGGTAGCCTTCACCTAATCGTCTTCTGTAATCTATAATAGGCTATTTTTACTTTTATTTGCATTTATTTCGCTTACACCTCAATTTTAGCCCCTGATTGTGTATTGATCTTGTTTCAATTGTATCACTTTTATTGTATTTTGTTCCTTCTATTCTTTGTCACTTCTTTATAAATAAAATATTTTGAAATTAAAAAAAAAGTCAAACGTGCATCACCGTTAAGAATAATGTATGTGCTTCCTCGTTAAGGATTATCAGATTGTGTACGCCCTTCTGCCTTAGAAATATAAGAAACTATCAGCACGATCATTTTAACGACTGTCAGATTTTCACTTACTTCTACCTTAGTATTTGTCAATTGAAGACACATCTGTTTAAATGACCGTACATCACAGCGCATTTGCAGAGGCCGCCGCACCCCCCGTAGGGGGGGGAGGCTTGAAAGCCGGCGCCATAATCCTCGTGGTGCCACCAGTGGGGTAAACTGGTTCAGGGCGCATTGATGCGCCCAGGAACCAGCGGAAGCGGGGTGCGCACCAGCCACCCGACCGGAAGTGACCTCTTGACCTGGGCGCCCCCAGAGGGTGCCCAATGGTCAACCTGGCGTTATTTTAACCCCCCAATCAGGGGGACTCACCTGAGGCCTTCAGGGAAGGCCCAAGAGGATTTAAGCGCCGCCGCCCTCCCAGCAGAAGCACAACGCCTTCGAGGAGCTGGGAGAACGGCGCGACAGCAACAACGACTGAAGCCCACCGACCCACACCTAAGGAACAGCAAAGTCGCAGTGCTGGATAAGGGAAGGGGCGTTAGCGGAAATCCTACACTGGTTGGCTAAGAAAACACACCGGCGGGCGGTGTGTAAGAGGATGGCCACTCACTTTAGAATGCCGCACGGCAGGGTGACGTGGCGGCATAAAGGAGGGGAGTAACAGGAGGAGACGGCACTCGCGGCCCAGACCCGGCCGGACGGCAGGGCGCAAATGGTAGCGAGCTGGGGACCTAACTCCCGACAGTTAAGCTCCCCTCCGCAACATGCAGAAGGCGTGGGCAACCAACCACTGGAGCACCAATAGACTGGCAACAAACTGGTTTGTGTACAAGTCCCATTTTCGAACTAAGGAGGGCACAAAAAGACTGACACCTGTTATCACAAGATGGTGTCATAATTTGTAATATGACATGTATGATTGATGATTACTGTTCGCAAAATGGAAGATTGCTTAAAACCAGATTGTGTTATTAATATGTCTTTTGGTTATTAATAAACTGCGGCCAACAATGACCACCACTAATACCAGTATTGTTGGCTGACATTATTTCCCAAGAGATAAGTGGATAGTATTGATCACAGTCACTCTATTTGAGTGGGATCACAGTCACTCTATTTGAGTAGGAAAGCCCTCACACACCGACCTGGTCAGTGTCATGCTTCATCATCGGGCCCCACCGAAGAGACCGAGTGTCTCTTCGGTGTGCTGCGACGCCAGAAAGACTGCGGAGCTGGTCGTGTGGGGAGGACGTGTTGTGGAAATTATAAAATTAAAAGTGACTACAGGGTATCAAAAAAACTTTAATGAGTGATCCCTAAGACACGTGTAAGTGGTATATGTGTCTGAATTTAAGAGCCAAGGTTATAAGGATTTTGTTTAAATTCAGCTAAATACCACGAGTTTAAAATTAATCAGTCAACATGTTTCAGCCTTTAATGTGGTATATATTCACCATGGCATTCTTCAGGACTAAAACCCCGGCGGTATGGACACTCTAATAGTCCACCCTAACCTGGGGACGTGAAAGTGAAAAAAGAAAAAGTGAAAAAGTGCTTAAAAATTAGGAGAGCAAATTGCTTAATCCAAAAAAAACCCAAATTCAGGGGTGTATCAGCACCTGTAAGGGAAGATATACAAACAAACAGATATAGACATACATACAATTAGTATATATCAGCGTAGACTTATCATAGTGCTCCTAAGATGGTGGCAAACCTATGTGTGCACACAATAACTGATAACTTATGCACCATCCAAGTAGCCCTTGGGGATTTTTGAACATGCTAAGAGGTGGAGTGCTAGAGGTGGTTAAAAACTACTATTGTAGTGAGGGAAATAAAAACGCGATGTGAATTCTCCATGAGGAGGGATCAATTGACCAAATGGTCGGTGACCCCCATAAGATGGTGAATATGGAGAACATCTCACTTTAAAACTGGGCGCTACTTGCACCATGGGTCTCAGGAGGGGGGTTGGAGCGCGCTTGGCACATCCTAAGAAAAGAAGGAGTTACATGTCAGCATAACCCATACAACACACAGACACTTAGCTTATGTTGATCGTAATAGTCGTTCCGCTGTGGATGCAGACTCACGCCCTCAGCGCTCAAAACCCGCTTGTCAACCTGCAAGAACCCTCTGAACCGGACCCCGACGATGGGGAGCGGGGCCGGTGAATGAGTATAAGAGCGCTTTGTTTTCGTTTGCGCGCTCGATTCCGGGTTGGGCGTGCCTTGCTCAAAGCGAGGCTTGCGGCGCACACGCCCGCTTGGGCGGAGCGCGTTTAGAATCAAACCGAGGCTTGGAATGGAAAGCCTATCCTTGCGCTGCGCTTGAAGGAGGCTTTACACGCTGGTGGTTGTTATGGCAACCAAGGCGCTTTGTTGCTTGTGGCAAATAGACTGAGAGATTTTCAGAGCAGGAGGGTGAATTCCCTAATTCTAGGGGTTATACCACTGCTAAAATACAGTAAATAAATAGAAGGGGACAGAGTGCACATACTGTCAGAAAGATAGGAACTTTCACAGGCATACATTAGTCTTTTGGCATGATATTGAATTGCACAGAGTGTTTTATGAAAAAACATGTCGAATAAGGCATGTTTAAATCAGATCAATTCTGTGTCACGTTAAACAGCTACTTGAAGTTACAGAGTTCATGATAGGACTGTGTTCCAGGGGATATCGTCATTGAGGCCATTGGTATTTGTCCCCAGACGGTACACCCAGCGCTGTTCTTTTTCGAACAGTCTATTTTGGATATTCCTTGTGCCATCAATTGCTTCAATGACAGTCCACCTCATGTCATTGGTGGTATGATTTTTGTCTAGGAAATGGCGGCTCAACTTTGTTGTTATTTTCTTGCACCTTATGTTACTCCGGTGTTCGCAGATCCGTTGTTTCACTTTTCTAGTGGTCATGCCCACGTACCGAAGGTTGCAGGAACACGTGATCAAATAGATCACATTGCATGAATTGCAATTCGTATGATTACGTTGCGTCCACACTTTCCCTTCTTCCAATACCAGAGTTTTTGTAGGTTGTGTTAAGTGGCAGACACTACAGTCCGAGCAGGGGTAGTGCCCGGTGATTTTTGGGAGTCCCTATGACGTTGTCACTGATGGTGTCGTATTCTGTGGTTTCTCTTTTGGGCGTGTGTGGACCAGCGCATCTCTCAGACTGCGTCCCTTTTTAAAAGAAAAAAGGGGTTTCTCCCAGTCCTTTTTAAAAGTTTTCACAATGCTCCAGTGTTTGTTTATGCTCTTTTTCATGATGTTTGAGAGACTGCTGTATGTGGTGACACAGGCGAGTGGGATCTGATCTGAATTGTTTGTTCTTTCTTCAAGGAGAGACTCCCTTGGCTGATTTTTGGCTCTTTTGAATCCTTTCGTTAAGGAGGAGGTAGGATAGCCTCTATTTTTCAGTTTTTCCGTCAGATTAGCTGATTGGTTTTTGAAGTCTGTGGTCGTGCTGCAGTTCCTTCGTAGCCTAAGGTACTGTCCGTAAGGGAGATTTTCTTTTAACGGACGTGGATGGAAGCTGTTAAATTGCAGGAGATTGTTCTTTGCAGTCGGTTTATTGTGGGTTTTTGTGGCCAGTGTCGTTCCATTGATTGAGATGACCACATCTAAGAACACGATTTCTCTTCTGCTTGTGGTGTTGGTAAATCTTAGATTAGGATCTAAGGTGTTGATCCATGAAAGAAAATCATTCAAATCATTCTCACTACCATTCCAAATTAGTAGGATGTCGTCAATGTAGCGTTTCCACAATAGCATTGACGAAAAGAATTGGGCGGTTGGTGGTAGGATATGTTTGGCCTCAAAATCTGCCACATACAGCCCCGCCACGCTCGGCGCGAAGGTACTGCCCATGGATGTCCCAGAGCATTGTAGGTACAGTTGGTTTTTGAATTGTGCTATAGTGCTATAGTGGCACAATCGATGATGAATTTTTTCGGTGTCTGGAATTCCCAATTGGTTGAATCTAGGACCTTTTTGAGGACCTCAATTGTGTCATCCTGCGGAATGTTAGTGTAAAGGCTTTCCACATCTAATGTTACAAGGGTGATAGAGTCTTCAGGAAAGTTGATTTCTGTCAGTAGACGTAGCAGGCTCTTGGTGTCCTTGAGGTAGGTCGGTGTAGACTGGACTAATGGTTTTAGAAAATAATCACAAAATTGTGATAGCGGTTCCAGAAGTGACCCAATTCCTGAGACGATTGGGCGTCCAGGTGGAGGGAGTTTGTTCTTATGCATTTTCGGCAAAGTGTAGAAGTAGGGTATTATGCTACTTGTATTGGTCAAAAATGCAGCTTCGTTCTTGGAAATCTGGTCTCGATCCTCTGCTTGTTTTACCAGAGAACTGATTCTTTTTGTGAGGTCTGGGGTTGGATCCGATGCCAGTGGCGTGTAATTTCTAACGTCACCGAGTAGATTTCTACAGGTGGTCTCATACTCAATTGTGTCCTGGATGACGATCCCTCCGCCCTTATCCGCGGGCTTTATGGTTATGGAGGTGTCGTTTTGTAATTTTTGCAATGCCTCGAATTCAGCAGTACTGAAATTCCCGAAAGTTCGCGGGTTTTGGCAGTGTTCTAGGTCCTTAAATACAGCTTGCTCAAAAGCAGTTATGGCCGCTGGTATTGTGTGTGAGGGCGGGATGAAGGTGGAGTTAGGTCTTAAACCTGTGTCACCTTTCCTAACCGATTCCAATGGGTCGATTTTACCATCAAAGAACGCTTTTAGTTTCAGTTTGCGGAAAAACCCTGCTAATTCGCAGTGCATTTTGAATTTATCGGGTTTGGCTGTGGGGACAAAACCCAGTCCCTTTTCCAAGACTTTGATCTCCACTGGAGTAAGTATTCAAATATCCAAAATAGACTGTTCGAAAAAGAACAGCGCTGGGTGTACCGTCTGGGGACAAATACCAATGGCCTCAATGACGATATCCCCTGGAACACAGTCCTATCATGAACTCTGTAACTTCAAGTAGCTGTTTAACGTGACACAGAATTGATCTGATTTAAACATGCCTTATTCGACATGTTTTTTCATAAAACACTCTGTGCAATTCAATATCATGCCAAAAGACTAATGTATGCCTGTGAAAGTTCCTATCTTTCTGACAGTATGTGCACTCTGTCCCCTTCTATTTATTTACTGTATTTTAGCAGCGGTATAACCCCTAGAATTAGGGAATTCACCCTCCTGCTCTGAAAATCTCTCAGTCTATTTGCCACAAGCAACAAAGCGCCTTGGTTGCCATAACAACCACCAGCGTGTAAAGCCTCCTTCAAGCGCAGCGCAAGGATAGGCTTTCCATTCCAAGCCTCGGTTTGATTCTAAACGCGCTCCGCCCAAGCGGGCGTGTGCGCCGCAAGCCTCGCTTTGAGCAAGGCACGCCCAACCCGGAATCGAGCGCGCAAACGAAAACAAAGCGCTCTTATACTCATTCACCGGCCCCGCTCCCCATCGTCGGGGTCCGGTTCAGAGGGTTCTTGCAGGTTGACAAGCGGGTTTTGAGCGCTGAGGGCGTGAGTCTGCATCCACAGCGGAACGACTATTACGATCAACATAAGCTAAGTGTCTGTGTGTTGTATGGGTTATGCTGACATGTAACTCCTTCTTTTCTTAGGATGTGCCAAGCGCGCTCCAACCCCCCTCCTGAGACCCATGGTGCAAGTAGCGCCCAGTTTTAAAGTGAGATGTTCTCCATATTCACCATCTTATGGGGGTCACCGACCATTTGGTCAATTGATCCCTCCTCATGGAGAATTCACATCGCGTTTTTATTTCCCTCACTACAATAGTAGTTTTTAACCACCTCTAGCACTCCACCTCTTAGCATGTTCAAAAATCCCCAAGGGCTACTTGGATGGTGCATAAGTTATCAGTTATTGTGTGCACACATAGGTTTGCCACCATCTTAGGAGCACTATGATAAGTCTACGCTGATATATACTAATTGTATGTATGTCTATATCTGTTTGTTTGTATATCTTCCCTTACAGGTGCTGATACACCCCTGAATTTGGGTTTTTTTTGGATTGAGCAATTTGCTCTCCTAATTTTTAAGCACTTTTTCACTTTTTCTTTTTTCACTTTCACGTCCCCAGGTTAGGGTGGACTATTAGAGTGTCCATACCGCCGGGGTTTTAGTCCTGAAGAATGCCATGGTGAATATATACCACATTAAAGGCTGAAACATGTTGACTGATTAATTTTAAACTCGTGGTATTTAGCTGAATTTAAACAAAATCCTTATAACCTTGGCTCTTAAATTCAGACACATATACCACTTACACGTGTCTTAGGGATCACTCATTAAAGTTTTTTTGATACCCTGTAGTCACTTTTAATTTTATAATTTCCACAACACGTCCTCCCCACACGACCAGCTCCGCAGTCTTTCTGGCGTCGCAGCACACCGAAGAGACACTCGGTCTCTTCGGTGGGGCCCGATGATGAAGCATGACACTGACCAGGTCGGTGTGTGAGGGCTTTCCTACTCAAATAGAGTGACTGTGATCCCACTCAAATAGAGTGACTGTGATCAATACTATCCACTTATCTCTTCGCTCCATATTTCTGGTAGCCTTGTGCTTGACCAGACTAGACCTCTCTTCTTTTGTTGTTTGACATTTAACCGGGGATCAAGAGAGTGTCTCTGACTCTCCCTACCTCTCTCCTTGTTGATATATGACATTATTTCCCACCATTGGCAACAGCAGGATGCGGGGGCCGATAAGTATGTATGCTTGGGTCTCCACGGAATAGGCACATGCGAGGGTTATGACAGTCCATGTCCGCCCTCATAAGCCAGCTACCCTTCCGATCAATCACTGACTCTATCTTTGCCTTTGGCTGTACACTTTGTGTTCAGTTGTGTTCAAGCTATCAACAACCACATACATGGATACCTTTTGTAAGCATGTCTGCATTAAGAAACATGCAGATTTTGTAGGTAATTTCACATGATGCACTATCAGCTGTTATTTCAACTTCTACTTTGTGGATTGTCGGGTATAGTCTGTTTCCACCAGTTTACAGATTGCCAAAGTTCCATTTGCTTCCATCTCTGGTGATGGTAAAACATTGCGTGTTCTTCCTCGTTAACAATGCTGCACTTCTGGAAATATTTACAGTTCACTGACCCTCCATTTTGCAGTTATCCAAGAAGCCCATGTTTCCACTCCTCGTGCTTTCATCCTTTACAGAGTTAAATATCTGGAATCCTCTGCGGCCCATCGCCTCAGTTTTCACATTTAGGATAAGTATCTCCGACTGACTGCCAGGACTGAAATTTCTATTTCCCCTCTTCACTCGGCAAGAAGAGATGCTGTCACTGAATATAGAGCAGGCCTGAATCTCCAGCTGTCCTTCACATCCCCTGTGTGGACAGCTGTAAGCACTTGTCATAGACTTCCAATCACATCCCACAAAGGGCAGCGCCCTCAGAGCAGAGATAAGTTTTCACTTCTGCGAGAACCATTTGCCAATGTCACTGCTTGTTCAATGGAGCAAGCTCTGCGGTCTTTAAAGCTGAACACGGGCTCCGAGGAGGCCTTTCTATGCAGAATAAAACACCTGCTCTCTGTAGTATCCACTCTGCCCCTCGGGGAGATTGATCCCTGTCGTGTGGGCACATATCATCTCATCAATACACTGCATGGCATCCACACGCAGGATTCTTATTCAACAGTCTATTTATTCCGTATCCCTCCACGGCTGTCACTCCAAATATTTCCTAAAATCCCAGCTGACAAGGCGGTTAAAGCAACGTGAGCAAAAGAGGTGAGCAGTCAGGGGCGTACCAAAGGCCCCCGTCGGGCGAAAGGGGGGGGGGGGGGACAGGGGGGTAGTCTTACCCATACTGGAGGGGGCCCCTCAGTCCCAACTCGTGTGAGTGTGAGGGCCCCCTTCGGAATATCTGGCAGCCCCCCCCCCACATTTTTGTTATTATAGAACTTAAAATTATAGCTATATGGACCAATGTACCCGCACTGCTCTGAACTTCAAAGTAAGAATTGGACTCGAATATGCACCGATTTGGAAACTATTTCTTTGTTAAATGCAGACTTTGTTCTCGGTGTGTCACTGTCCTGGGCCTCGCAGATAGAATGGCTGCTACCCAATTGTGTGAAAGTGTGGGTGCCTGCCCGTGCGCGTGCTAGAAAGCCTCCGAGGCTGCCTGTATCTCATTTACAAGGCACAAATAAATACAATTATTGACAGCACGCGAGCATCCCAGAATGGCGCGCCTGTAATTGCATCCAAAAATGCTCACTGCGGCAGCCTTTGCAATTGCAACAATACCGAAAACCGCCAATCACCCGCTGTCAATCTCAGACCCGCCGTCAGCCCTGCAAGTGGAAATATGACAACAGAGAGGAGCGCGGGAGAATACTAACACGAACACATTCAACCCTGGCACAAACAGAATCGATCACAGCGTCTGCTCCGCGCTGTGTTTCAGAGCAGAAAGCTGTGGTTACTTGCCTGTAAAATGGCATATCGCTGAGCGTTTTTTGCGTTACGTTTGCGGGATGGTAATTATCAATTATGCCGACTTGTAAAATCGTCCTCACACACCTCAGTAAGAAACAGCTGTTGATGTGCGCGAAGGTGGATATTTACGTCCACATTTCATAAAACATCCCCTTGCTTAGGTATTCATATATATAGCAAATCCAACAGCGCACCGTGCACATTAACATTTTAGCAAGCTAAATATTTTATATGCGCATAAACCTTGTAGCTCCAATTATAGGCCCGTCATGGATCTAACATGCAGAAAATAGTGCGCCCCAACATAAACCAAAATAGAAACACAAATGCACAAGTCCATGTGATCAATGAATCCTATGAGGTAGGATATTTGAAGGTTTTCCAAAATATACGACATCGGAAGAAGAGAGATGCATTTCAAGCTGGTGAAATCTCAAAGTCTAGGGACTCTTGAAGCTACAAAAGAGGAATCCTGGTTTCACAGTGTGGAACAAACACCATGTGGGCGAGAACTTTGGTGTATGTTGCTGTCTTGGGCCATGGCATCTTGTTGTTAACTTAGTATCTGTTTTGTAAATGTTATGACATATTAACTAGGAGCACATTGCATCCTGTTGACACATACTTTCAACATACTGTTAGGTATTCACCATTATTCATATGGCCGGGATGCCTGCCACCCCCTCCCAACACCAGTTCCCCATGGAAGAAGACGGACACAGGTTTGAGCTTTTGGAAGGCGGGGGGAGTTACCCCCCCGGCCGTATTTATTAAAATATGAAACAAAATTTAAAACATTAAATAAAACGTTTCATATATTATGTACAATTTTACTTTCATTACATTTTGATGAAGACATGTTCTTTGGCTAACCTTAACAGATCTCTAATACAAAGGTTTCCTGGCCGAGTCTAGCATCCTGAAAATGCATACATTCTAAATTAAAATTGTACATCCTAGCATTAAGGGCCAATGGCAAGGTCTTAACCGGTGTCAGATCCCTACTACCAAAATCCCGCCCTCACGGTGTGAGTGGCGCATGCGCAGAGGACTTTATCCTCATTGCCAACTGTAACTTCCCTTGTCGTGGGGGCCCCCTTTCACTCGACGCCATCTTAAAGGTCGTCCAAGTTCCCGTGTGAGGTATCTGTAGGAAGGACAGCGTGGACTCCCCCCCATCCCCACACTCTCTTCCGCCAGAGCGGATATCCGGCCCCCGGGAAATTCGTAGGAGGGGCATCTAGCCGTCTCCCCCCTGGGAGGGGCCTATGGCCGTCTCCCCTTAGGCGACCCATCCTTAGTGGGTGCCACCTCCCCGTGGAAGGGGCCAATGGCCGCCTCCCCCCCCGGCGCTCCCATCCATTCTGGGTGGCGCCCCCCTCTAAGGACCTTGAAATTACTGCTCACCGATCATGACCTTACCGCCACAGGCCGGATAGTTGACCGACTATCCGGACCCCCCACTCCTCCTAAAGGTCATGCTTCCTCAAACCCCTTAACCATGCTATCAAGTCTCCTATGAGTAAATTATTCCCCTCCCTGGACAGGTGAACCCCATCAGATACATGTGATCACCCCGAATACACCTGTGATGAATGCTATGCAACTGCGCTGAGCGAAACAATTTCCCAATTTTATTGTTGACCCTCTTCACTGAGTGGTTCAACGCTGACACTGAGAGACCCCCCCGCCAAATCTTCCTGGGGATCATGTGTGACCAGGCAATCGTGCACCCCAGGAGTTTCTTAGCCAACCAGCTAACTGCCGACAGGATGTGTTCTAATAACACTCGTCTTCCCAACTTCACTAAGTCATTGCCCCCCAGGTGTACTATGACTACAGATGGCGGTGACCTTTGCCGCCCTAAAAGACTCTCCAAAAACGGTTGAAATTGGTCAAAACAGAGGCCGCCCTTCCCATGAAAGGTCACTCTGTACCCGTATTCCCCAGATGCGTGAATCGCGTCACCTGTCTTGAATACGTCTCCGGCGCGCCTCACATATGAGTGGCCAACGACCCATACCACTCTCTCTCCAGTCGGTGATCCTCGACCGCTGGTCTCCTGGTGTTGGGTCGACTCCCAATTCCGCCCGCGTGACAGGCTTGCGAAACTGTAATTCAAACAAAAGACAAGAAGCCTGAGTGCATGTCAATTGACTTTTACAACATGTGCAATCGCACATACCTTTTGAAGCAATTCGAGGACCAACGGCCCAGCTGTTTCACTTCCTCCGTGCTCTGACCCTGGGCCGTAGCCTCAGTAGCAGCCCCTATCCTAAATGAGTGGGTCCCAAAATCGCATGGGTCCATGCCCGCGGCAGCTATCGTCAGTGCTAGCACCCTCTGAAACTGAAATCTCATCAGTGGGGTGCCATCATTGTGCCTAAGCAGGCTCCCCCCCCCATGTAGCCGTCCTCTGTGCCAAGTAGTCCTCTACACACTTTATCTGACAGGTGGGGGACCCTCGTGCGCGCTGCACGACAACACTATCTCCCATAGATTCTTGGTCTGTCTTGGACCAGGCTATCGAGATTACCATCGAATCACCCCTTATTTGTACTTGATCCCTGCACAAGCCTCCCTCCGTGTCCTTCTTGTTCCTCGCCATGAGTTTGCTTACCCGCATAGCCCCATGGAATGCCAAGGCGAAGGCTGCCCGGAACAGAACTACTTCGAAAGGGGAGGAGCACTTCTCATCCAGCTTTGCTAGCAGCAGAGACAATCTGTCTAAGCCAATCGGGCGCCTCGTATCTTGCTTGCGACCCTCGAGGCATTGCCAGCCGCGGAGTCCCTTCCTAACCAAAAGGAACCCGTCCGGTCACTTATGCCGTGCAGCTGTGCCATGAACGAAATGGCCGCCCTATGTCTATTGGCCGTTGCAGCTGATCGGCCTTCTCTGTGGAGCGCTACCAGGAACCCCAGGAAGGATTCCTCTTGGCCCCAGCTCTGTCTCCCTGTCGGACCCAAAAATGTGCAGTAGGAACGAAACGCTCCTTCGTAAGCCTTCCTTGTCCTGGGAGCTAAGCTGGCTGCCATGAGGTCTTGTAATCCGGGGCACCGATTAGCCATAGCGCTTCGGGGAACGGTGCCGCCTCTAGGTCCGCTGTGGGTAGATAGCCCCTGAAAGCCTGCATGTGTGAACGAGAGAGTGCATCAGCTGCATTATTCAGTACACCTGGCACATGTTTTGCCCTGAATTGTACATTCAATTTCATGCAACGTAAAACAATTTCTTTTAACAATCTCAAGATCCACTTGCAGCGGGCTGCCTGCTGATTAATGCACTCAACCACAGTCATATTGTCGGACCAAAACACCACTGATCGGTCCCTAAAGTCTTCTGGCCACGCTTTCAGAGCAACCCAAATGGGAAATAGCTCCAAGAACCCAATGTTACCTGTTAAACCGCTGGAGTGCCACCATGTCGGCCATACTTGCGCCGACCATCGGTTACCAAAGATGGCGCCAAATCCCACACTCCCAGATGAATCGGTCCACAAACCTAGTTCATCCGATGATGCTGGTGGTTTGTTCCACA
Source organism: Lissotriton vulgaris (assembly GCF_964263255.1). Lineage (NCBI taxonomy): Eukaryota > Metazoa > Chordata > Amphibia > Caudata > Salamandridae > Lissotriton > Lissotriton vulgaris. Next base: position 967,470,749 of record NC_141695.1, on the reverse strand, counting down.
CAACTCGACCGTTGAAGTCTGCCAGAAATGCCAACCAAATGCGCATATCCTGGCGAACCTCTGCCGACAGTCTCGTACGGTGGTGTCCCTCCTTGAGGCCATCCATAACTTGTGCAATAGAGCGTGAGAAGGGGCGGGCCATTGGTATCACCCTTAAGGCAAAGTTAAGCTGACCCACTGTTTGCTGTAACTGGTGCAGGGTCACTTTCTCCTTGCCCAGGCTTCGCGTCAAGGAAGCCCTAAACTTGGCCACCTTTTCCATTGGTAATCGGAAACATCCTTCCACCGAATAGAGCTCAATTCCCAGAAACTCCAGTGAAGTAGATGGTCCAACCGTCTTACCTGGTGCCAATGGGACTCCGAATTCCCACATGAGGATGCAGAAGTCCTGCAGCGCCTGCGCACATTTCGTATTTCCGGCCGCACCCAAGAACAGGAAGTCATCTAGATAGTGCATAACGTGCCTATGCCCTGTGGCCTCAGTGAATGCCCACTCTAAAAAACAGCTGAACATTTCAAAATAGGCACAAGAAATGGAGCAACCCATAGGCATGCATTTATCCATGTAATAACTCCCTTGAAACGCAAAACCTAGCAAGCGCTGGTCCCGCGGGTGTACCGGGAGCAACCTGAATGCCGATTCGATGTCCGATTTCGCCATCAGTGCTCCGGGGCCCAGCTGATTTAATATGGCAATGGCATCGTCGAACGATGCGTACCGAACCGAACAAATATCCAGGTCAATGGCTTCGTTCACCGAGGATCCCCTTGGGGCAGACAAGTTGTGAATGAGTCTAAACTCCCCTGGGTCTTTCTTTGGAACCACTCCTAGCGGTGAACACACAAAATCTGCCACCGGCGGGCATTGAAAAGGCCCCGCCACCCGCCCCAAGCTGACTTCTTTGGAAATTTTCTTTGCTGCTACGCTTGGGTTATGTTGGACAGATAACTGATTTTTACAAAAGGAATCCCCCGAAAATCCCCCGCCGGGATGTTGAAGCCATATAGGAATCCATTCCTCAAAACCCCGGCGGATACATGATCAGGGTATTTGTTCAACCAAGGAGTCAGAGCCATGATGTCGACAGGTGTAGGCAAGCGGTTCCCAAGCATCACCTCACTCTTGCTTATACCCCCCTTTACCTCCCGTTCCGCTGTTCTTTGATCTACAGCTACTCTCCGGGTGTGAGGAGTTCCCACAGCCCGCACACGCATGCCTGAACCTACATGTTTCCTGGGGCCTGGTACAGTTGCCTCTATTGAAGCCCCAACAAACCCCCCGCTTGCCGCCATTTCTGCCGGTCTTGGGATGAAATTCCCCACCGGCGCCTGCTCAAAAGGGCAACGCAGGCTTTTGGCGAACTGACCCCGGCCCGCTCCCGCCCAGCGAAGACGTACCCACCGCACCAGACAAGAGCTGCTTGTGCCATGACACCGAGTCGAGGCAGTCCCAGGTCAAAGTTGCATCAAACTCTTTTGCTTTTCGAAATTTCATGTCATATCCTTTCCACTCGTCCCCCCCATACATGGTATAAAAATCCATAATCCTATTTTGGTAACAAGACAACTCGGTCATCACTTCTGGCTTTCGTCCACCCATGACTGCCGTAAATATCGAAAAGGCCTTCACCCAGTTCGCTACGGTCTCATCGACCCTAAATTCCGCCATCTTGGCCCGCCATTCGCTGGGGTGCCATAGATCTTTCTGGGATTTTGCATATTCCATCTCGCGATGGTCAGTCAACAAAGAAAACATATTCACATATTTTTCCCCCCATATCATTTCCTTTGTGGCCACTGGGATGTGCTGGGCCACCCTTTCGCGCCTTGAAGGTAATGAACCTTCCCCTGCCATTGGCAATGGTTGCTTACCGGGTTCACCCGTCGTGTCTGCTGCCTTTTCCCGGCTAACCGTTGGTACTCCTGGCGCTACCCGTAACTGCTCGTTTATAATCTAGCCTCCTCGGCCGGGTCCCCCGCGACCACTGCCCCCCCCGCTTTCTTCTTGAGCCAGGGTAACACTGCCGCTAACTGAATGGCCAGTTCCGGGGGCATTTGATCATCATTAACCGGGGTGATTACCACAGGAATTGGCAAGCCTATATTTGGAACCGGTACCAGGATGTCCGCCGGCGTGATGGGGGCGGATGGGGGCACCTCAGGAACCGGATCCTCCCCGGAGACCGCCCTCCTCTTAATACGCTTCTCCCTACACTCAGGGACCACTCCCGGAAAGGCCGGTCCTATTACCTTCTTGGGGCGGCCTGAGGGGTTCTTCTGGGCCGCTAACTGCTTTTTAACTTCGGCCAAACCTCGGCCGATCGAATCTACTTTACCGAGTTTTCGGTCCATGATTGCCATTCGGTTCGACAAGGTGCGCAGTACCTTCTCCAGCTCAGAGCTCTTTCCTGCTTTTATGCCGGCCATAGCTTCGTTTACTCCGCTCAAGTCGATCAACGAGGTCCCAGATCCTTCGAACTCTTGATAACTGAAAGAGCAAAAAACAAGATTACAAGTTCTCAAAATTGCCGCTTGTTCCGTCGAGGGCTCACGAGCGATGAGTGGTGCAGCCTTCTGAGCACAGGAACAAGAGGATGCTTCGTCGGATTCCCGCTCTATTTATCCATCTGCAGGAGGGCGGGGACCCTCCTCAGGTACGCCCCCTGGGCGCGGTCTTCCGTGCGGGTGTCTAGGACAACCCCTCCTGGGCGGGAAAGGGCGCGCCCCGGCTACGCCACTTTGGGCATACCAGCCGAGCCACGCCTCCCGCCCAAAATGGTTTCCCGGGGGGATCGGGGCACCCATCCATACGTTCGGGGGGACCGAGTGGTCGCCCCTTTCCATTTGACTTTGATGTTAATTGTCTTTGCTTTCTGGTTTTCTCCTTCACTAGTTTCAGAATTAGTTTGACGTTTTAAGCCAGGCTAAGGGAAAGGCTGTTTAGTAGTAGCTTTGGTGTAACGGAGTATGTGCATGCTCTCTGACTCAGACTCTTAACGAGGACTTGCACGTAAGACTGAAAGTAAAGCTTGCATGTGCCTTGGAGAAGATGTGTGAGCAAAGTGTTAGACTAGCCTTTCGGGCAGTCGGACACGACCAGATGGGCCAATGTGTAGGCTATTTTTTTTTTAACCACAAATTATTGTTGAAACACTGCTCAAAAGGCCAGTCCAACACTGGATGAGAGAAACCATTAAAAGCTGAAATTCATAATATATAAGGGAGGTAGGAGGGGTACTGAATATTCCCAAGAAAAGCTATCCCAATATCTCTAGCAATCACCACCCAATATGCAAATTACACACATTCTACCGCCCACCTGGAGACAATCTTTCCTTCATTGAACATTTAATGGAAATATTCTCCTCCAATGATGACACCCTAGTTTCCCAAATATTCCTGGGAGATTTCAACATTTACTGGTCTAACCCAAATGACCAAGCTGTAAACTGTCTAAAAGCCTTCCTGTTGGAGCATGAGCTGATACAATATTGCGGAAGTCCAACCCATTACAAAGGGGAAATGCTGGACCTCATCATCTCCAAAGGAAAAACCATCCCAATAGATCCCATTATCCCTTGAGATTGGTCTGACCATTACTGCATCTTCTTCCTAATTAACAAGAAAGTATCACCAAAGAGGGTCCAACCCAAGAAAACGAAAAAATGGAAAAGGAACCTTAGGAATATTAACTCCATGGATCTAGCAACCTCCTGAAGAAAGGCCTTGACTCCACAAGTGAACATGTTGGATGTACAGATTCTCACAGACTTCTATAACACCAACATCACTGGCATCCTGGAAGAAACAGCGCCTCTATAACTAGAAAGTGCCTCTGTCAAAATCTCCAAACCTTGGTTCAAAGACAACCCAAACTCTGAACGCTGCAACCTAAGGTAAGCTGAAAGAACCTGGAGATCAGTTCCTTCCACTGAACATCTAATTCACCTTAGATCGGTCAGGAACACTTATAACAAAAAAATCAGAACTGCAAAGGCTGACTTCTTACGAACACAACTCAATCAAGCCAAAAACTGCCACAAGAAACTGTTTGTATTTTGTTTTTATTTTTTATTGAGAGTTCAACTCATGGTACTGTGTTCAGATGCAGAGTAAAGTGTGTAAGTGCTCAATATAAATTACAGTTGACGACATGACATTAATATAAATCAATAATAGAACAGCAAATTAAGAGTACATAGAATCCTAAAACATCAATAAAGAATCGTAAATTGCACATTTCTGAAACAACATTCTATTTAACCAGATACCAGACTAGATTCCTATGGAGTGCCAACGTTTCTCAAATTTCCTAAGAAACCCTGGGGCATATTAGCAACTGAAAGCAATAAATATCGCTAAGTGCACCTAGCGTGATTAAAGTTATTGACAGCTATCGCTGGGTTTTATTGCTGAGATAGCGCGTTATTATCAACGACTAGCTCCAAAGCGAAAAAAATTCCAGCGATAGCGGCAAAATGCTGGAATATTGCTGGTAATCCAGTGATAAAGTGTCAGCGATAGGGAATTCCTCTCTAATAAGCGCAGGTGGATTTAGCCTGACAATCCACCTCCCATAGGGCAATATGGCTCAGTCAGAAAATTACCTGACGTTAGAAACCAGCGTTAATTGGGTCTTTACGCGACTTTCATGGTCGCAAAGCGGGTATGGGACATGCTTGTTAATAGCGCGAAGCTGCGTTATAGGTGTTTTGCCATGTAGTGAATGTTAGGACCCCCTACTTTGCATCTCATTAGCGATGAGATGCAAGGCGTTAGTGAAATGGGTGATGACACAAGGAAACACACGCTAAAGCTTGTTAGCATGTCCTTGTTAATACAGCATTAGAATTATAAGCGCTTTTCGGCCAAGAACGGACGCTAAAGTGACGATAATTGTATTGATAATATGCCCCCCTAATCTTAATGTGTATCGTCTCTCTCGTTCTTTACCTTTATGAAGTTTAGCTCTTCAGAATTGGAAGGTAGGTACATTGTTACCACTCCAATTTTGTAAAATGAATGATCTTGCTAATGAGGCAGATATAAATAAGCACTCTTCTTGCATATTGTTTAGTGTTGCATTTGGAGAGCATCCCAGAACTGCAATATAATTATCAATGGTTATAGATTGGTCTATGGTTGTTCTGAGATAATTTTCAATTTCTTCCCATAGATTCTTAATCTTTGGACAATCCCAGACAATATGAGACCAAGTGCCTCCTGCTTCCTTAGAGCAGCAAAAACACCTATCGTCAATCTGAGGATATATGTTATGTAGAAATTATGTAGTCCTACATATTAACCATTTTGTGTAAAATTGCATTCGCTTAAAAGTAGCACCTCTAATTACTGTAACATTAAGTTCATTAATTCTGCTCCATGTTGCTCTTGGAATCTGCAGATCTTCTTTTTTCCACCATTTATCTTGTAAGTTTTCATAGGTAGCACTTACTGCCCACTTATCAGATGCTTCTAGGGCTTCACTTAAATCTAAACTTGCTGTTAACGTTTGTTCTAGCATCAATATTTTATAGAAAGTACTTGATTTTAATAAATGACCATTTACACATGTCCCTGGAGTGCAGAAGCCCGATTTCTATCTCGGGCCACTTTTTCCAGGAATCTGAGTTAAGAAAGTCTCTCACTTCCCTATACCCATTCTCCTGTCACTTTTTTAATACACCGGCTTGTAGCAATTTATCCTCCCCGGTGTTAAGATGAGCCAATCTTGTGAAGCCATTTATCCGGGGGATACTATAAAATGCTAACAGTAAGTTTTTTGTTTTAAAATCCATTGGAGAACTTTATACCACACTTTGTTCAGGTTCTCTAAACTATTCTCATTGAAGTCGTTATTTTGTACTCCTTTAAAATTTTGTCCATAAAAAAATTATCCATCTCTGAAGAGTCAGGCTGGGTTTAAAATCTATTATTGTTGTGTGCCAATTTTGCGTGATAGTATTTTCTTATATTTGGGAGGGACAATCCTCTCTCATCGGTCTGGTAGTTTAAAGTGGCTAATGCTAGTCTTGGTGCCCTGTTGGCCCATGGGAAAGATGTGAACAGACTATCCATCTCTTTAAAAAAAGATGTTTTCTAGTCTATGATGGTCTGCTGCAAATAAAATGTTGAATAGTGGTTGGATTGACATTCGTATAAGTGCCACTGTGCCTAGTATTGATAATGGGAGTTATAATAAGCATTTTAGTTTTTGTTTTTGTACCAGGGGTATGTAATTCAAATTGAATAGCTCCTTTACTCTTTCCGTCACATATATCCCCAAGTATCTCTTCGGGCAGGAATTATATACTAGCCTGAAGCTTGGCAGTAGTGTTTCAACTGAGCAATTACATAGCAGAAATTCTGTTGTGCCCTTATTTATTTTATAGCCACCTATCGCCTGGAATTCCAAAAACATCCCAAACATTTCCTCCTGGGTGTGCTCTGTGGGATTTAAAAATAAACAATTTTGTCAGCATAAAGTTTTATATAGGTCATGCCTTTTAGGGGGCGCAGTGTGTGGTATTTTTTGTCTGATAATTATTTCCGAGGGTTCTATGAATAGGGAAAATGAAATAGGGGATAGGGACCATCCTTGCCTTGTACCCCTGTTTATTCTGCAGGTCACATTTCTGGAGTTGATTAATATTTGTGCCTGTGATCCCTTATATAAGCTTCATATTAATTGTATAAATCCTTCTGCGAAGCCAAATTTTGCAAGGATTATAAAAAAAGACAGTCTTAAGACACCAGATCAAAGGCTTTCTCGGCATCTAAAAACCACACCTGAGCCGCTATACTATTCTTCTTAAAATAATCAAGTGCTTCTAATTAAAAAATTTGTGTTAGTAGAAAGCTGGCTCCCAGCCACAAATCCACATTGATCAACATGAATCAGTGAGCCCACAATTCCATCAAGCCTTGTTTGTAAGGAGCTTTATAAAGATCTTATAGTTGACATTAAGAAGACTTATTGGTCTGTTGGAGTTGATTTCTCCTTGTTTTTATCTCCCTTTGGAATGCTGACTACCACTGCTGTATGGAATAGGTGGGTAGCCAATTTTAAGAGTTGCATTTTGAGGATTGGGGAGAACCTTTATATAATTCTACTGGCAATCCGTCCTCCCCAGTCACTTTGTAGTTTGCCATTGAGCCAATCGCCATTTCTATTTCTTCAGTGGCAAATTCTTCGAGTAATGTTACTCTGATCTCACTGTTTAGGGAAGGGATTGGTAGATTGTTGAGGAAGCTTACAATGTGGTCAAACAGTGTTTGTTGCTCTGTCTGATACGTTTTTGTATAGTGCCTTAGAAAAGCCTCCCCTGATGTCCTCGGTCCTAGTTAGTTGTGCTTTTGATTCCTCATCTCTGATGTTTTCAATCCTATTTTGGACCTGCTTCTCTTTTGCCTGGCAAGCGAGTAATCTCCCAGTATATTCCCTCTCTTCGTTCGTCTTTTGGAGATAAGCCATACTTGTTTTGTCCCCTAGTTGTTAGTAATATTCCTTCGTTTTAATTTCGCTTGCAGCAGCTCTTGTTTTGTTGTTAAATGTCTATCCTTATTGTACTCTTTATTTGCCTGTGCAAGTCTTGTCTCAATCTTTAGCCATTTTTCTTTTTTTGCCCTTTGTTGAGGGATTTCTTTTGATGCAATTATCCCCCGTAGTGTAGCCTTAAATGCATCCCACACTGTGATTATTGGGGCGGTATCTGTATTGTTAAGAAAGAAAGCACTAATTTTGCTAGCTACCTCTGTGCACCAGTTCTTGTTTTTAAAATGAATTTTATTAAAATGCCATCTCTTGAGCGTTTTTTCCGGTCCAGCTCCAGCTTTTACCATTTGAACTAGTGCATGGTCTGAGAAGACGTTCGGGATGTGATCGTACAGGCTAATAGTGAAGTCATACAAAATCAGGAAGAAATCTATCCTGGAAGCTGTGTCGTATTTTGTCAAGAAGCATGAGTAGTCCTGTTTTCCTTTGTTTTGGAGACACCATCGATCTACCATATCTAAATCGCTTTTACAGCTGGCCAGAATAATAGCCACCTGAGGCTTATTTTGCTTTCGAGCCTTCTTGGAAGAATTAACTGATGGATCCTGGAGAAAGTTAAAATGCCCCCATAAAATCGGCCCAGGGATGCAGGATACAGCCTGTTTGAGCTGAAGCAGGGCTAGAGAGTTATCAAGAACTGGTGCATAAATTGAAGCCAAAGTGATATTTGACTGATTCAGTTTTCCGTGTTCAAGAACCCATCTGCCCCCTATGTCCGACTGCGCGCTTTTTGTCAGTCTTTCTTACTTATTATCAACTAGTAATAAAGCTAAGATTGGACTGCCTTGTTAACATGGTTCAATACCCTCCACTTAGATATCTTAACAGCTATCACAGTTGCATTTAAAAGTGCAAAAGTGGCTTGTGTTGTACAGAAAACATCCACTTAGAATTTGTAACAACTAGAAGTCTCAAGTACATATAAAAAAAATCCAATGCCTGTGCACTTCGTTTTTTGGCCTGCAGGGGGAGTAAAGGCTTATTCAAACAGTATTGTTAGATTTCGAGTTAGTGAAGCCTTTACCTGCAGAAATCCAAAGTGTGGATTGAGCCTGTCTGTCTACTAGGAGATTCTGAACAGGAGAAACAGCTCCCCAGCCTCCACCCCCAGGCCAGCAGACCATTGGCTATTCAGCTACCAGGCAAGTCTGAGCCCTCCTCTCCCACCTGCCCAGGCCCCCTGAGGCCATGCTGGGCACACCCCAAATCATTCTCCTCCATCTTGTGAATTGCAGCCTACCTGTGCCCCAGATTGCAGTGAGCAGAGTCCAGGAAGTGGTAAGGAGACAGACTAGTGCTGTCTCTTCCCAAAACAAAAGTTGTTTAAAAAACGATTTTCCCTTTCTGTAATTACTGTCTTTACATGTGGTTGTTACAGTTTAAAATTGCAGTTTTGACCTGCCTCTGTTTGCATATTTTATCACCTGTTTTGTGTTTTAAACTTGTGGTTTTCCCTGCCCATGATTGCTTGAATTTAACGTGTTGAATTGTGGGATTTGCAGTCCAACCTCTGTAGTTTGTCCCTCTCATTCCTTGGTGACAAATCTTTTTTCCCTCCAAATTTCTCCTTTGCTCTGTGCTAAGACCTGTGTGTTAAAACAGTGCACCCCCAGCCACCATTTTGTGTTTACAAGTCAGTGAGGCCAGCCCCCCTGCCTCCCCCCTCAACAGGGATATTCTACATCAGAGGGTGCTTCTGTGAGCTATTTAAACTGTATTTACTGGGACCTGTGCACTTCTTTTTTTGGCCAGCAGGGGGAGTAAAGTTTTATTCAAACAGTTTAGTTAGATTTCGAGTTAGTGAAGCCTTTACCTGCAGAAGTCTACAGTGTGGATTGAGCCTGTCTGTCTCCTAGGAGATTCTGAACAGGAGAAGCAGCTTCCAACCGCCTGAACAGCAAACCTTATCTGAGGTCGCTGGGACCTTATATGGTCTGCTAGTGGTTGGCACATGTGTACACTGATTGGGGGTTGTATGTGGTGTTTCTATTGGGTTAGGGTTAATGTCCTCATTGGTTGGGTATTTTAGGTTTCTGAGTCTGTGATTCAATCATTGTAGGGTTGGGACTAGGGCTAGGGTTAGGATTTCTATTGGAAGTAGGGACTAGGGCTTCCTATGTTATTGGTTGTTGGGAGTAGGGTGGGACTAGGGCTAGGGTTAGACCTTTAATTGGAAGTAGCTATTTAGGGCTTCTGGTGTGATTGGTTGTTGGACTAGTTGTGGGTCTAAGAGTAGGGTTAGGCTACCTGTACCATTGGCTGCTTGCACTTGGGTTGGGACTACTGGTAGGGGGCTAAGGCCTTTATTGGACGTAGAGATCAGGGGTTTTTAAAACTGGTTAAGGGCTTGGACTAGGGCTAAGATTGGCAGTAAGGTCCTAGTCTCCTATTGGTTCTAGATTTTAGGGCTAGTGTTAGGGCTAGGGTTCCCATTGGCTGAAGGGGTCACCTCATCACTAGGGCTATAAAAAAGGCCAGGCTTAGAGCGTCAAGGCTAAGGGCGGAGAGGACAAGGGTAGTTACCTGTTTGAGCCTGTTAAGGGCGGAGAGGACAAGGGTAGTTGCCTGTTTGAGCCTGTTAAGGGCGGAGAGGACAAGGGTGGTTGCCTGTTTGAGCCTGTTCAAGATTGGTCGGGACTAGGGCCAGAAATGCTGCCATTTTTCTCATTTAGCAATACCCAAAACTCCTTTTTACTCATCAAAAAAGCCTCCTCCTATTGCTAAGACCTAAAAAAAAATTAAAAAAAACTTTCACTGTTCTATCCCTCCACTATCCTTTTCAATCGAAATTAACAGACTAACATGTTCACTTCTCAAATTCCATATTAAACTATACTAATATACTACCCAAATAGCTGAATAACATATCCACTACTCAAATTACTTCATTTTTATTTTATTTTATTTGTTACTATACTAATTTTCAACAGTAATCCTTTTTGGGTTCCGGAGTGTTGTGCTACTCGACAGAAAAGCGATTTAACACCCATTAGGGGTAACAAGTGCTATGTGAATCCAAATCTTTCTTCCCCTTTTATCCCTCCGCTATCCTTCTCATTCCAAGTAACTGACTAATATCCACCACTGAAGTTACTTCATATTTCACCATATTAATTCACCACTAATCCTTTGTAGGCTTCCTGAGTAGCGTGCGTCAACAAGCGCTACTTAAATACAAACCTTTGTCCTCCTCTATCCTTCTGCTATCATTCCAAATCCAAATAACTGACTAACCTATCCACCACGTAAAATGTACTTGCATGTTTCACTATACTAATTCAACACTAATCCTCTATGGGTCCCGGAGTAGCGTGCTACTCGCCGAAAAAGCGCTTTGACGCCTCGTCAGGGGTAGTAAGCGCTATATAAATGCAATTACAATACAATATACATTTCCTAAAAGCGACCTCAGTCTCCATATGAGGTACATAAAGCACTTGAGAAATCCAAGGTGACTAGTACTATCATAGACCAATTCTGTGGACATAGCCCGCAAGCTTGTGCCCCTCAGAATTGCTTTGCAGGTGCTGTATGCAAGACGGGCATTCTAAGGACCATATGTATTTTAAACAGCAGCACAAGTCTCCCTATTAGCCTATCCTTATTTGGGAGTTGCATGTGAAGTGTGATCACAGTATCTAGCATGCATAATGCGACTTGAACTGTGCAAACTGAAGCCAGAATGAAACCAAAACGAAAAGCTTCCGAATAAATCTCATAGCAGCTAGGGATCTAGAGTGCGTGTAAGATGTATGCATAACTGATGATAAACAGGTCTCCAATCCTTTAGAGAGATTATTATACTCATAACTGGATACCCTAGTGGTTAGAGATGTGAAATACCTGTCAGAGTACATATAGAATATGAGAAGCCCATAAATTACCTTGTGCTGTAAAAAAAGCGTCCAAATTGAATCCTTAGCAGATAGTGATCTAAAGTGCATACATTGCATATACATAGCATATACAGTACCTAAAATATATAAAGTGACTAGTGCTATCATGGATCAATACTGTAGACACAGACCGTAAACATGTTACCCTGATATGCTTAGTATAACTGATAAACAGGTCTCTGAAAAATGCAAAAAGTGCATAGAATGACTTGTGCTGTGCAAAGAGCATCCCATTGGATTTCAAAGCAGCTAAAATCTAAAGTGAATGCAAGGCATATACAGTACCTGTGATATCTAAAGTGGCTGGTGCTAACATAGGTCAATACTGCAAACACGAACCAAAAACATTCTCTTAGCAGACTCAATATTCAGATATAGTCTTATAAAATGCATTTGTATTTTAAAAAAGCGACATATGCCTCCGTATTAGCGTAACCCTTATTGTAATTGTCGTTTCAAGATTCGACCTATGCATCCTGTAATATTTTATCCCACAGAATCTTTTTTAGAGCAATCATGAATAAACTCTCTTTTTTGTGATTGCTTCACACCCTCCACCTTCCTTCCTGCCCCCCACCCCGAAGGACGAAATTACCCACTTTTCCTCCTTCCACCCCTCTTTGCTGGATGTCATTTTTTGCATCCCTATGTGTCCCTTGACTCTCCCCCCCTGCCACACTTAAACAAACAAATGGCTGAGCTATTGAGCTGTTTGACTACCCCCTTAAGGACCCTCTTCAGGGCCTGAGGTAGGCCTCACTCCCGCCCAGATGACAGCTCTGCAAGAAGTGATTAAGCATTGTGGATATCTGTGAAGATATAACATTTCCCATTAGCCAGTACTTTGAGCTTTGATCAGTGGTGGCTCGCATAGGGCATGCTACGAGGCGGTGGGGTGTGGCGGGCGGGGGAGGGGCAGGGTGTCGGGGTAGTAAACTCAAACATACGACGGAACGGAGGAACATAATAATTATTTTCCTCTGTTCCGTAGTATGTCAGAGTTTACAACCCCCCAACCTCCCCCAACCCACACCACCACCCCACACCACGCCCTATGTGAGCCGCCACTAGCTTTGATTGCTGGACAATTGCAGCTTGAGCTCCCCTCCCTTTGAATAAGTCAATCATCTTGACCAAGTCTTTACATCTGTGTGCTGAGGCTGCTCACATGTCCGAGAATACTCTGAACTGCCGAGTTTCTGTGGTGGAAAAGGATCTCTTTGCTATAACAGCACTTAATATTTTTTCCTTAACTCTACATTCCGGAAAGTTCAGCAATATTGTTCACAGGAAATTTAGCATTTTATTTTTCTGCGCTGGGACCCTATGTGCCCTGGTGATTGTAAGGTCCCCTTGTAGTTTCGGCATTACTTTCCTTAGTAATTATAATAATGACTTTATTGCATGATTAATTAAAACCTTCGCCTGCAAGTAAGACATTAATTCACAAGATGTAGCTTCACCTTTAAAAAAAGCTAAAAGATTACAAATATGTTGTAATTCTATAAAATTGCAGGGGGATAAAAACTTGTAGGTAAGATAGTTCTTCGTAGTTAATAAGATAGATCAACATAAGGCTTGTTCTCGTGGATGGATGCACCCCGTGAAGTGATGTTTGTGGAGAATGCAAAAGTCAATGAACTTGAAGCCAGCCCGTGCTGACTGCTGACAGCTTGGCAACCAAGGAAGTATTCGTAGGTCTTAATCAGAGCACTAATGGAGAGGGTTGTTATCCTTGTCTCATAAGCCAGCTGGTATAGCATAAAGACCAGTAACTTGTGGATCTTCCAGACTTAACTTTGCGTTTGCTTCCCTCATAAACCGAACAAGGCTGCAAGACAGGCGGATGTTAATGCCCTCGAAACAGGCCTTTACCGCCTCCCTGCAAGATCGAACCTGACTTGCAATCAGGAGCTATTTTATAAACTGTCTGCTTTCCGCTCTCAAGCCACTGCAGATGCATAGTAGATGTATTATTTCTTCATTTAGATCTCCACACAGTCTGCAGCAATTAGAGGAGATTGTTTGAGTCCATGAAGGAAGGTGGGGCTTTGCTGGTAAGATTCCCAGCCTCAGATGAAGGAACCGTTCTTTTGTTATTCTTGCAAAACCTGTTCCTAAGTATAGTTGGGGCTTTGTTGACATGTAGCTCTGGATTACGAACCAGCCGTGGGCCCTCCTGCTAAGAGCAGCTTTATCTTCTGCGAGAGATACAATCTTTACTGATTTGTTTACCAGGACCTTGAAGCTTTTCTGGGATACGCAAGAGTCCCATAGGTCCTGTAAAGCTAGCAGCTTGATTGCTGAATGAAGGTAACTCATCGCTGGGCTATCATTTCTCCTATAGAATTCCAACCACAGGTATGAATTCAATGTGCCCCGCTCTGCCCCATTTATTTTAAACCAGCATTTGGCATAGGCCCCTTTCCTTAGTAGTGATCCGGCCCACTCAACCACTTCCATGCCTTCACATTCTTCCGGAATTCCCACTTGGCAGAGTTTTGAGCACCTATTGTAATTTTTTCCTTCCTGGAGCTTTAGCTCCATATGACTTTTGCTTCTGTTCAGAGCTTGCACTTCTTGCTGCATGGCCGAGAGTATTTCCTCTAGATTGGAGATGCAGTTTTCAGCCTCTTCTAGTCTCTTTGGGGTATTGGACATGTTCTCTTTCAATTTAGCCAATCTTTCATGCAACTGCCTAATCTCCAATGTCTGTTTCATTCAATATAGTTTAAAGCCTTTTTTGAATTGATGCTTCTCCGCTCACCTACCCTTCCAGAGTTTTTTCCTCCGACGGGCTCTCAGTACTTTCTTCCCTTCCGTTGGCCGTAGCCCATGAGAGATTCTCTAATCGCTGAGCTCTTTGGGGAGTGGTGGGAGTACAGCTGTGTAGTCATTTTGTGAGGGGTCGATCTAATCTTGAAACTGTGTCGATCCAGTTTCCTCCTCAGCATTGGTTTGCAGGGAGTCTTTGGTCCTGATTGCGATCAGGTTTTTTGGTGCTTATGAAAAATAGGATATTGCATGGGTCTAAGTAATTATTTGTCAATTGCACTCTCTGCCTCCCTATCTATGCTTTGGTCTATGTCACTCCATGTCCCTGCTCGTCTATCTGGTGGATGGCTGTGTGTACCTGAAGGACTGGGTTCTTAAAGACCCAGCGGTGCCAGGGCACAACACCTGAAACCTTCGTGGGTAACCTGCTCCGGCGTACGAATCACAGAGACACGGGACACTTCCTTCGGCGTCAAAGATTCAAGGTTTATTTGCTGCAGGGAACACAGAAGTCACGACAAGTACACCACGTGCAACTTGGGGAGACTGCTTCAAATTGGTTCTGTGGATCGCTCCTTTTATACAGTTTTTACCCATAGAGTTACATTGAACACAAAAGTTTACAACCCGGTTCCCACCATTATCCCCCAGAGGGGTCGCTTTGGTCACTTTGAAATACATGAGGTCCGGAACATAAGTGCGGAAACATTTGGCGGTTCCCAACTGTAAAAACCCATCTTCCCAACATTAGCAAATTCCAATCAGCAGTAAAACAGATCGAAATAGGAACAAAGACAGGTGCAGAGGAAGACGGAGACAGTGGGGAGATCGGCAAGGGTGTAAAAGGGGAGGTATCGGGAAACACGAGATACAGGCATCAAAGGGACGTGCCTAATGAGATGCACGGCTGAGACAATAAGTCCGTGCGGCAAGATGAGCCTCGAGCGGCACCATCTGTTTTACAGTAGCATCCCCCTCGTCATAAAAGACACTCACAAAGAACATGTGTCTTCCGCAAATATCTTGGGAGTCCCAGGGTCGCGAAGCGGACAACATCCGTTCGCTGGCTACTTGAGGGCAAGAGACAAAATGGATGCCGTATCTAAGATGGAACCCGTGGGTACAGATGACAAACCCATATAACAAACGAACGGTTTAAGTTAGCACAGCGAAACTGCGCACACTTACTAAACTCGTCATTTGCGGTTCATAGATACCAGACTCGACCATATTCGTGCGAGTCGAAAACACCACTTACGATTGTCACGGAACCTCAGACGCTCCTTTTGCCCTCATGTAGGCAAGCACTAGTCGGAATCATATTCGATATTCATCAAACCATCGAGATGTTGCTGTAGCATAACTCTGTCCAACCGAGTCCCCTTGGTAACAGGTGGTTGTCTTATACACGTTGTAGCACAGAGGCCACATAAGGCAGGACCACACTGCACACAAAGGCAACACGTGAACAGGAACACTACAACGACTCCGATGATCATCAGAATCTTCCAACCCCAAGTCGACATCAGGCCCCAAAACCATCCAAGTAGCGTCCAATCCCCTACATCCACGTGTATGGATTCGGAGATCTTATGCAACCTCGAGATGGCTTGATAGACAGTAGGAGCATTATCTGGAATGAAAATGCAGCAGCTCGAATGGATCACCTTACATACCCCACCTCGATCTGCTAAGATGACATCTAAAACCATACGGTTTTGTAACGTCATAAGTCTATCCGCCTGAAGTTCTGTGGTGATATTACCAAGGGCACTGGCAGTAATATTAGCTGTCGATTCTACCACTCGAGTCAACTGTCTCAGGTTCCTACTATTAACCATAGGTCCCCAAAACGGGAGGAAACCCTTGAAAAAGTCTCCTGCCTCTTGACCGGCAGTATCCTCTTCGCTAATTACGCCTCGTACAACTCTAGTCTTATGATAATCGGCATCTACAGTGAACGTCGGAGGCAACAAATTTGCAATAAAGCATGAGCCCATGAAGTCAGCGGGCAACCATGCATATGCACGATCATAGCAGATAAAGTATGTACCCTTGGCAGCCAGAAACACAGGGGACGAGACCATCGGCAGTATGTAATTTTCGGTGCAAGCACTTGCTCCAAGTCGGGCTTGCGATCTTCGACCACGACCCATGAGACAAAAATTACCAGTGTGGGGTACGACCCATATCGGAGGCGAGCTTTTAAGCTGCTTTTCGCTAGTGAACGCACTATATTCACCTCTACTTAGGACCCTATAGGCCTGTTCCTCTTCTTCGGGAATTAGCGAGGGATCATAGATATCACTATCTAAATCCTCTATTGCTATCGACAAAGGTTTTTGATACGAGGTAGGACCAGAGTAGGGGGAACGTGGTTCTCGAATGGGGTGGAAACCCAGTGCGCTTCGAAACATTGTTTGAAATGCTCGAGCTGACCCTTGGGAACTATACGGTAACACCAGATATGGAATTCCCTTATCCGTAGTATGTGGCATCAACCCACACACCCAACAATTAGTAGTGTTAACCACTAACTGATGCTGATGAAGGAGCTGAATAAAGGAATTGTTGCGGAATTCTACACGTCTAGCCTGTTCGTGTTCCGGTAGCATGTGAAAGGAATGGGGAGAAACAGTAGAGGTAAGTTTAGGGTCAGGAGTAGGAGTAGGTGTAGCAGAAGGCAAGAAGTAAGACATCGTATAATATACCCCACCCGCCAAAAATGCAGAAGCAGTCAAGAACAATACAAACAGTTGGAATATAAAACATTTGGTACGACTGAGTTGCTGCAGCTTGAATCTGTGAACCTGAGCTCCCTCCAAATCATTCAGCTTCGAGAATGCCATTCCCTATGACCGTCCGCAACGCTTCTTGACGCACTTCGTTCTGTGTAGCAAAAGTCAATCCCCAGGAGTTCCCAGGAACCGACGGCCTTTAACCTAGCGTCAAGACCTACTATCCAGAAGGAAGTACGCGCGCGGCCCTACGGCCTTTAATACACAATATGTATATATGCAAAAACAAAGTCTCTCAGCTGTGGAAGCAAAAAGCAAAAGGAATGAAGCTCAATATATATACAGAAATAATTACAGTAATATGAATGTTCAAAACTGATCACAGAAAACGGGATAATGCAGTTGTCAATACAGAAAAACAGGATCTTTTATTTGTCCTTAGTGCGAGATCGTAGAAAGTATCGGGTTTTCCCAGGACGTGTCTGCTCGTCAAACAAAGGATCCGTTGAAGAGACAGCGTCCTGCTGATCAGTTGAGTGTTCTGGTCTTGAGTCTTTTGATGCTAATTGTTCAACAGTGTCTTTCTGCTGCGCTGAGGATTCTCCAACAAGCTGTGCGTCGCTAAAAGGCACAAACGCCGGTAATCTTTCTGTTTCAGATGACGCAATGCCTCGGCATGCACCCAATTCTTACGTCCCTCGAGACGAACGGCAGTCCTCGTGGCCAGGAGCACTTGATAGGGTCCGGTAAACCTCGGGTCCAGGTTATTCTTGCGTGAAAAATTTCTCGTCACCACCCAGTCTCCGGGCTGGAGCTGGTGGCCTGGACCCTCCGTCTGCGTCGGCAATGCGTCGTAAACCTGTTGGTGAATTAACCTCAGTTTAGCAGTCAAGTCGTGTAGATAATCGATCAACATTGGGTACTCAAGATCAGAGAACATTCCTGGCCTAGGAACCCCCCACACATTTGCAGGACGGCCGAACACTATCTCATAGGGACTAAGCCCTACTCGGGAGTGTACAGTCGCCCTAGTTGACAGTAATGCTAAAGGTAAAGCGTCAGGCCACGAAAGACCAGTCGTAGCCTGAATCTTCGCTAACTTTAGTTTAAGGGTGCCGTTGTACCCTTCAACCAATCCAGCTGACTGGGGATGATTGGCGCTGTGGAATTTCTGATTAATTCCAAGGCCCTTACACACACTCTTCATCACACTACCCACAAACTCACTTCCGTTATCTGACCACACAACTCTAGGCATTCCATACCGAGGAAAATATTCCTTCAGTAGGATTTTCGCAGTAGACAAAGCGGTATTGTCTTTGAGAGGATAGGCCTCGATCCATCGGGAGAATGCGCAAACCACAACTAAAACGTATTTCAGGTTATTACATCGCTCCATATGGATGAAGTCCAATTGAATCACCTCAAAGGGACATGAAGGGGGAGCAAAACTGCCAGGAGGAGTTGGGGTTCCTTTGCCAGGATTGTACATCATACACACCATACAATTCTTCACCAGACGTTCAGCACATTTCGTGATACCATCATTCTTCCATACAGGGGACAGCAACTTACAAATACCTTTCGCGCTAATATGTGCTAACCCATGCGCCATTGTCACAATGGCCAGCACATACGCATCCGGTAACATCCATCTTTTCTGATCAGTCAAATCAATCCAACAACCACTCGCATCCAACTTTCCCGTACTTTCTTTCCACTTCATCTTTTCAGTCTCGGTGGCCTCGTTCTGAATTGATTTCACACTCTCAATAGTGTCCTCACACATACTCGATTCTGTAGGCCACCTAACCGAACTCGTCACATACATCCGAGTGCTAAGGTTCCGGGCAGTCTCCTTAGCAATCTCATCCGCAAACGCATTACCACGACCAACATCATCAGTCACCTTACGATGCGCACTACATTTAACAATCGCTACTTGTTTAGGCAACGTCAATGCATCCAAAAGATCATTCACAAGCTGGCCATGCTGAATCTTCGTACCGTGGGACGTCAAGAAACCTCTCTCTCTCCACAATCGTCCAAAACTGTGAGCGACGCCAAACGCGTATTGGCTGTCGGTAAACACATTCACACGTTTCCCTTTCGCTAACACACATGCTCTAGTGAGAGCAATCAATTCTGCAGCTTGGGCAGAATTCTGATTCAACCTAGCAGTCTCAACAACAGTATTCAATGTTACAACAGCATAAGCAGTAGTCACATCGCCATTCGGCAACTTAAAACATGACCCATCCACATACAAAGTACCATCCGGATCTTCCAATGGGGTGTTTTTAAGGTCCACTCGACCTTTTGTTTCTTCTTCAGTCCTCAAGTAGCAATCATGTTCTGCTACTTCATCTGACTCTGTGCTAATTGGTAACAAAGTTGCCGGGTTCAAAACATTACAACGTTTTATTTGAATGTGGCTTGCCAATAACGTCAACTCGTAACCAGACAACCTCGCACTCGTCAAGTGCTGAGTTTTCGTTCGATTCAAAAGAGTATCGACTGCATGCGGAACCATCACCGTAAGCATATTATCCATGACCAATCCTGCTGATTGTCGGATGGAGACCGCGGCTGCCGCTGTTGCTCGTAAACAACTCGGCAATGCTCTAGCTACCGGGTCCAAGGTCGAGGAAAAATATGCACATGGACGCTGCTTACCACCAAAAGGTTGCGTTAAAACACTCAAAGCACAACCTTCCCTCTCGTGAACATATAACGTAAACGGCTTACTGTAGTCAGGGGTACCTAACACAGGAGCCGAACACAATGAATCACGTAGTTCAGAAAAACTTTTCTGACATTCTTCCGTCCAGTCGTCGACGTATTGGATCAAGGCCGCACCGACCGGCAACCTAAACGCATCCAGTTGACCCTTCAAGGCTTGACTGTAAATAGATGGACTTTCACAGTAGCCCTGAGGAGCGCGTTTGAACCGGAAGCTGCGTCCACCAAGAGAGAAACCGAAAAGGTCCCTGCTCTCCTCGGCAATCGGGATGCTGAAAAACGCGTTTTTTAAGTCAATCACCGAAAACCATGATGCAGAAGCTGGAATCAGAGTCAGTAGTGCCGTGATGTCAGGCACAACGGGGAATTGAGGAACCACAATTTTATTCACCTCCCGTAAATCGATAACAAAGCGATAAACAGGCGGTTTTGAAGGATCAGTACGTTTAAGAATGGGCAGCACAGGACTATTGCACACGTTTCCCCGAGTCTCTTCAATAACATCTTTCTCGATCAAATCATAAATGATCGCTAACAGTGCTCGTTCACCATCAAGGGAGATACGATATTGGGGAATACGTGGCAGTCGCACATTAGATTTCAACTGTACAACATAAGGGGAGATATCAAGTAGGCCCACATCGTTTGGACCCGTTGCCCATAAAGACACAGGAAGAGAACTCAATTCCGGTGGGAGCTTATCGAGGGACAAATACATAGGAGAGACAATCCTCTCTCCTAACGTAAGCTTTACACCCGCAGGAGAACAATACAAAGTCGCGTACAAACGTTTAAGCAAATCCAGGCCCAAAAGATTTTCACCACAACCCGTAGTCAAAATCAACGGAGCTTCCAGCTCACGTGGCCCAATTTTAAGGGGCAAAGGGAGCGAAACAGGATTGCTAACGGGGGCGCCAGAGAATCCAACGGAAACATTTGTCAAGCCAGACAAAGGGGCGCCAGGGAGTTTCGAATGCATGATAGAACTTTTCGCTGCACCAGTGTCCAACAGAAAAGACTCAACGACGCCCGATGTAGCAACTGCGACGTAAGGCCCTCTCTGATCAACCGGAACTGATACCACTCCCTCTCATTGTCTTTGACTGTCCTAGTAATTACTGTCGTCAGTTCCCTGATCGACGTAATAATCGTCTACATTGTACTGCTCAGATCGTCCTTGCGATGATCCACGTTGATCGAAACAATTATTAGAATTAGACGAGTTATCTGAGTGATCATTCTGAGCACCACGACCTCTACCACGTTGTGCCTGCTGCGAACCACCACGACCTCCTCTAGACGAGTTACCATTATTACGTTCATTCAGAACAGGACAATTGAATTTAATGTGTCCCTCCTGTCTACAATAAGCACATTGATTATACCCTAACGAGGATCTTTGGGAGGAGTCATTACGAGTTTGGGATCTGTTCGATTGCGGCTGCGATCTATTCTGTTGGGACGCATTCTGATTCGAACGTGGAGGATACGCTTGCTGAAGCAACACTTTAGTTTTGAGCTCTTTCGTCTTTTTATCAGCACGGTCATTCTCTTCCTTCTCTCTATTCTCATAATATTGCGCCGTAGCCAATATCTGAGCCGAAGTAGAAACGGCCCATGCACTTTCCGAATTCTTTAACTTATTGCTCAAATCGGGCAATAAATTCGAAACAAATTTATCCACAAACAATCTTTGACCACCCTCAGTACCCATATCCTGTCCACTATGGTCGATGAATGCTTCCTCGAACCTCGTGAAGAAGTCGGAAACACTCTCGTCCTTCTTTTGCTTACAAGCTGATAATTTGTCCCAGTTTACCCTCATAGCTGGCATAAGAGTTTTCATTAATGTTATTATTCTTTGAGGAAGAGCAGTAATCAACTGTTCAGGCTTAGCACCACCAACTTGCAACCCATCCGCCGCTACAATGGCCGCCCAATCACCACCTAGTTCGTTTGCGTGATTTTCCTGACGAATTTTAGCCCATACCGGTTGCGGTACGACATTGCCAAACAACATATCGATATCGGCAAGATTCATGATTGTAGCATCTACGAGCTGCGATAATTCTTTGTAATACCCTGCAGGATTTTTGCGAGGGTCAGGCAGAGATTGCTTCACCTGTAACACTTCCGATCTTTTCCATGGGAGATGTATCCATACTCTCTGGAAATGCGGCGGAACAATAGGAATAGCAGTAGCATCGCCTGGCATCCACACTGGTGGAACTTCCCGCATGGGATATTGGCCAGACTCATCTGGCTGTCTTTCAATATCTTCAACAAATAATGCATGAGGGATTGGAGCGGGACGAAAAGATAGCAACCGCTCAACAGCACGTCGAACGTTAGTATCCACTATCAGTCCATTTGCGAACTGAAGCTGAAGATCAGACAGAGCGGTGAGCACCTCGTCAGGCGCATCGGCCGCTATCTGATCATGAAGGAACTTACACATTTCGTTGAACACATATCTCTGGGTTGGTATATTGAATTGACAAAATGTATCGAGGACAACACGGGGTGGACTTCTAAGAGGATTTACCATCCAACCCATCGCCATATTATATAGCGCAACGCGTTCTCTGTTTCCAGGAAGCTGGCTACGTCTCTGAGGACCATCGGAACCAGCGGACCCATGAACAGGTCCGAGCGAATGAAAGAAACTAGCCGCAAGAGGAGAATTACGACTACGAGTAGAGGGAGAGGAATAAGACACAGGATTAATAAGAGAAGGAGTAGAAACAGTAGCAACAGCAGGAGTTAACAAAACAGGAGCAGTAGCAGGAGCATTAGCGGGAGCAGGAGTATGTGGAAGCGGAGGAGCAGTAGGAATAGCAACAGATGAAGGAGCAGGAACAGTCGGAAGAACGGGTGCAGGTTGAGGAACAGGCGGAGGAAGAATAGGTGCAGGAACAGGTACAGGGGGAATCACAGGGGCTGTGGTACCCTGTACGTACGGAGGTGGCGACTTCATAAGATAAGACATTAAAGGATCCTCAACTGGCTCTTCCTTCTTTTCCGGCTCCGTAGGCAAAGCGGGATAACATTTATCTACGGTCATACGCTGTAATCTGTCAAACACTTCCTTATCCTTAACCTCCTTATCATGCTGGAATTGCTCTGCTTTCTTCACTATGGTAGCAACATTATCTCGCTGATTACGTTTAGTCTGTCTGATTTCTTTCTGTCGGGCTTCTTTGCGCCACAACCGAAAGGCATCAAACATGGCCGGCCTTGACTTTCTTTCGAACAATTTAATCTCTAGATTATCTAGGATCGGGGCCTCGAAGCTACCATGAGGTGGCCAGCGAAGGTCGCCGTCCTTCTTTGTGTATTTAATCCAATAATCGTTAAAAGTAATTGGGCCTAGCCCATGCTTACTATAGAGCTCATAAGTGGGAGTTCCAACCGGAGGTATCGGACATGAGTCCTCCAGTCGGGAATCCGTACCACAAGGTCTGAAACAACTAAACAAAGTACTGCGACCAGGCATCTTGCACACTAGCCGAGTTTCACAAACTTCAAGGGTTACGGGATTTACCAAGTCCCAGCAAAGAACAAAACCCTCGGTTTTTGGCGGCTGCAGTCGTCAAACAACACAACAAAGTACGCTAGCAAAGTGTCACCGACAAAAACACTCACACAGCGTTAACAACAAAAAACACTCGCTAAAGTGTCAACAACCAAGAACTCTGGGAGCGACCCACAAATACTTAACTCAAAGATCGATGGCGTCACCAGGAAGGCCCGTCAATCGTCTCGCTATACCAAGGTCTACGCCAGGCGCCAAAACAGGTCTACAGTCAGGGCAGCAGTCCGTCGCAGCCGTCAGGAGGCGGGAATCTTCGCGGGAAAAGTCTTCGGGCCACTTATTTCGACAACAGGATCAATGAAGCGGAGTGCACCTTCCCTCGGAGATTTCACACGAAGTTCCTCACGATCGTCGGGCTTGGACCGGTACCACTGATGCAGCCCCACGTTGGGCGCCAACTGAAGGACTGGGTTCTTAAAGACCCAGCGGTGCCAGGGCACAACACCTGAAACCTTCGTGGGTAACCTGCTCCGGCGTACGAATCACAGAGACACGGGACACTTCCTTCGGCGTCAAAGATTCAAGGTTTATTTGCTGCAGGGAACACAGAAGTCACGACAAGTACACCACGTGCAACTTGGGGAGACTGCTTCAAATTGGTTCTGTGGATCGCTCCTTTTATACAGTTTTTACCCATAGAGTTACATTGAACACAAAAGTTTACAACCCGGTTCCCACCATTATCCCCCAGAGGGGTCGCTTTGGTCACTTTGAAATACATGAGGTCCGGAACATAAGTGCGGAAACATTTGGCGGTTCCCAACTGTAAAAACCCATCTTCCCAACATTAGCAAATTCCAATCAGCAGTAAAACAGATCGAAATAGGAACAAAGACAGGTGCAGAGGAAGACGGAGACAGTGGGGAGATCGGAAAGGGTGTAAAAGGGGAGGTATCGGGAAACACGAGATACAGGCATCAAAGGGACGTGCCTAATGAGATGCACGGCTGAGACAATAAGTCCGTGCGGCAAGATGAGCCTCGAGCGGCACCATCTGTTTTACAGTAGCATCCCCCTCGTCATAAAAGACACTCACAAAGAACATGTGTCTTCCGCAAATATCTTGGGAGTCCCAGGGTCGCGAAGCGGACAACATCCGTTCGCTGGCTACTTGAGGGCAAGAGACAAAATGGATGCCGTATCTAAGATGGAACCCGTGGGTACAGATGACAAACCCATATAACAAACGAACGGTTTAAGTTAGCACAGCGAAACTGCGCACACTTACTAAACTCGTCATTTGCGGTTCATAGATACCAGACTCGACCATATTCGTGCGAGTCGAAAACACCACTTACGATTGTCACGGAACCTCATACCTCTCTCTATTTCCAAATCTGAATTGTACAAATCGTCATCTGAGGGGTCATTTGACTCTTCCTGTTCAGACTGCTTTTCCTTTTCGGCTTATGCCTTAGCCTTCAACTCCATCCTCTGTTGCTCATTTCTCTGTCCTCTTCGAACCCTTGTGGAGCCGGGAAGGGTGTAGTTGATTGGCCCCACATCTCTGGGGTCACCTTTTTTACACCTGCTGTAGATTGTTTTGTGCGCATTTTCGAACTCCCTCCTTGTAGAAATAGAGAGGCAGGAGGAGATAACACGCCGAGTACACAGTGTCTCACAATCAAGTATATGGGATAGGTGTCTCTATGCATACCTATACGTGCAAGTGTATGGAGTTAGGCAAATGCAGAGGACTTGAGAGCCACCTTAAGAAAAGTTCAATTCACAATCCCAATTTCTGCTTTCTCCAGCTAGTGTTATGCATAGTGTAAGGGCCAACAAGAAGAGGGGTAGCATACTGCTGACAACTGTATTGCCTGTTTTGCCTGCTGTCTTGCCCAGAGAGTTCACCTGGATGCCTTTTTGTTTGGGTGGGGGGGGGGGAGAAAACGGCAGGTTGTAAAACGGCTTAATTCTAGCTTGATCTCAGCTTTTGCAGCGTTTGCACCGTACTCCCACTCTCCACACCTGTCTTACTTGTTTTTGTCCTCACGCCCTATTTGCAAAAGGAGTGTCTCTCCTTCAGCTTGCAGCCCCTTGTGGAGGGGGAGATGGGGGCTGGGAAACCACCACAAACAGCCATGGGCAGCCACAAACAGCTGTGGGCAGCCGCCAATGCCACCAATATCACCCTTGCCTTCTTCCCCGGCTGCAATTAACCCTGAGCCTCGCAGAAGGGGTCGCTGCGGCTGACACTCATGCGGGGAAAGTGCAGTGTTCTTCTTGGCTCGATGTAAGAATGTAGGAGCTCCGACTGGCAGTTGTCCACGCTCAGTTTAGTCTTCAGGAAGCAGGTGCAACATGGGTGAGCTACTGCTTATCCAGGAGGTGACATAATCGCCGGGTCCCATCACTGCAGTTACGTACCGGGATAAAACCTATTGATCCGGGTCAAATAGATCCTGCATGTGAGGAGCGAGCCTCACTGCTAAAACACTCGTAAAAATCTTCACATCGACATTGAGCAGAGAAATAGGGAGGTACGATGCACATTTTTGGAGGTCCTTTCCCGGCTTGCTGATCACTAGCACTTCGGCCATTGACGTCGATGGTGCCAGCCTCCCAGTCACGCTAAATGTATTAAATAGCCATGTCAGGAGGGGGGTCTGAGGCAAAGATTTTTATAGAAGTCGGCCAGAAAGCCACCCCCGCCCGGAGCTTTCCCAGCAGAGAGCCTTGAATAGCTTATAGGACTTCCTCTGGCCTGATATCCACTTCTAAGTGGACCACCTCTGATGCCAGGAGAGGGGACACTGGAGCCTCGTGTGTATACTCCTCGGCCGCCACTGGGTCAAGGTATTCCGCCGAGTAAAGCTTTGAAAGCTTGGAACTTGGACTCAATGTCCGTGTCCGACCTCAGGATCTCTCCTTGGTTGTTCCTGATCTCTGCTATATGTCATGCAGCCGTCTCGACCCAGGGTTGCATGTGGCAGGAGCTTTCCGGACAAATTCCCACCCTCATAATAACTCTGTCTGGTGCATAACAGGGCATATTCGACGCAGTCAAGGGCCCTCGATTGTTTACTCGCCTTAGTAAGTAATCGCCGCTTTTGAACCGCAATAGTAAGGCAGTGGACTCCTCAAGCTCCCTAATTTGGTCCTCCAAGTCCTCCCCTTAGGTCTGCATTCTTTGTTAAGGCCCGCCACAACAGCTATACAGCGGCCTTTCAGGACCGCCTTCAGGGCATCTCAAACTGTGTCTATATTGACCGTTCACCTCTAGGTACCTTTTGATAGGAACCCTTATTTCGGCAATATTAGCGTCATATGTGAGCAACTTATGGTTCAATCTCCACGACCAAGGGAGGAGTAAGGTTAAAACAAGTGGGGAGTGATCTGTGAGTGCCACCGTCCCAATAGACACATCTGCTGTAGCCTCCATGACCCTAGGCAAGGCCCAAAACAGATTTATTTGTGCGTATGTTTTGTGTGCTACAGAAAAGAAGGGGTATTCCCAGACGGTTGGATAATGGTGTCGCCAGGCATCCCTAAGACCAACCTCTCCCAATCTCTGTAGCAGCGAGTCTGAAATGGATCCACAGTGCCCCACCCCAAGAGCTGATCTATCCAGTTGGGCATCTGGAACCAAACTGAAAGCCCCCCCTATCACCAAGTCCTCGTCTGGGGACTCCAGGATTGTTTGCAGCAAGTCCCGGAGAAAGGTTTCCTGTTGCTCATTGGGACTATACACAGAGGCTAATGTGTATATGCATGCCCCATCAATACCCTCAGTGCCAATAGCCTACCCGATACATCTGCGTGTACCCCAATCACTGTGCCTTGGAAGTACATTGAAAGGAGGATAGCCACCCCAGACCTCTTTCTGACTCCCGATGAAAAATACTGTCTGTTGAACCCTTTTGACCGAAGTCGTTTCCAGTCAGCGAGCAGGAGATGGGTCTCTTGTAATAATAATAATAATAATACAGAATTTTGTATAACGCGAACAGCTACCTCACGAGGAGGTGTCCCGGCGCTTGTAAGAGGCAGATATCACATTTGGCATCTCTCAACAAAGCAGGAAGCACTCATTCTTTAACAGGTGAGTTAAGGCACGAACATTGAAGCTCGTAATCACCACATAAGATCTGTTATGGGTACATGTCATGAGTGTAAGCCTTGGCAGCTCCTGGATGTTGGGAAGCAAAACTGACTGCGCATAGTTCTCTGGTCCCCTCCACCCACCCGAGCCTATCGAAAGCCCCTCACCCATCACTTACCCCCTCCCCAATGCAACGCGTCTCACGAAAATAGATACCTTTCGCACATATTATTTTGCAATCTGAAAATAGCGTTTCGTTCAGAATTGCTATATTTGACGACCAAAAATAACATTTCGTACATCAGGCTCCAACATTCAATTTAGCAGCGCTCCCTGTTATGCGGAGATAATAAAGAAATGACAGCCCATATGTAACTGCAGACCTTATTCAAAATATGGGCCATCGATGCTGAAACATTCCACAGTTTAATAAAGCAACAAGGTATTGCGCAGAATTTCCTTCCGCATACTAACAAGATTATACATATCCCCCTTTCCACAAATTCAACTACAGAACAGAAAGGTAATCTCTTATGTGGGCGGCACACAGCTTCTTCTGTCCTTCCAGGATGAGGTATCTGACACCTTAAACTCTTCCAAGAAATGCCTTAAAGCTGTGGGCGACTTCATAGGTGAAAGCTGCATCAAACTAAATTCCAATAAAGCGGAAATTCTTGTTTTCAGCACCAGCAAGATCCCTGACTCTCTCAGTTGGTGACCAGCTGAGTTGGGGCCGCTCCCACTCCCTCCGCTTGTGTAGGAAACTTGGCTGTCAAAATCGATTCTGCTTTGTCCTTCAAACCTCAGGTCAAAGCTGTCTCAGCTTCCTGCTTTGTGACTTTGAAGTCCATGAGGATGATGTTACATTTGGTCCCTGTGACATCCCGAAAGGCCATTGTCCATGTTCTTGTTACCTCGAAATTAGACTACACAAACAGTCTTTACCTGGGCTTGCCAGTTTGCCTACTGCAACGGCTGCAGATTATTAAAAATGCAGCAGTGAGTCTCATTCTTAAGATCCCGATACATCAGTCAGTGTCTACCTATTTCCGACAGCTGCACTGGCTCCTTATAACCAGACGCATTACATTTATGGCTTTAATATTTGCATACAGAGCTTTGGAGCATACAGGACCTCCGTATCTGAGATGCAGTCTTAAGGCCTACTGTCAGGGTAGAACTCTGAGGTCTAATTCACTGAAGCTCCACCACATCCCAAGGGTCCATACAGCCAAGCACGGTGGAAGACCCTTTACCTTTCTTATGGCCAAACTATGGAATTTGCTTCTGTACACTCTTTGTTTTGCACCTCCAAAACGAATCTTTAGGAAAGGTCTAAAGAGCCACCTGTTTAATCCTTAAACCAATGCCCTTGACTGTTAGCCAGCTTCATGGTGGTCCTGCTGCTAGCGCTCGGATTCTCCTTCTGGAGTAGCCGTGAGCTCTATAAATGTCATTGTATTGTATTCTATTGTATTGTATTGTATTGTATTGTATTGTAACTCATATGCCAAATGAGTGTTCTAACTGTGTATACGTTTTATAACCCATGGCACCCTCAAGCATCCTGCTGCAACTGCAGTCCAGATGTAACTACCTATGAAGCATTAACATGGACACATTACACATTACTGAACAAACCAATAAGTTGGCGCATACAATTTACTTCGTATACTAAAGGACATACATCAATCCAATTGACCAGCAGCTTTCTATGTACAAAAAGACTACTCTCTCATGATTCAATAGTGTGCTAAGGGTGAGTGGTAAGTTTTTGGTCTTGATTCAAAGAGGCTTCTGCAAAAGGCAGACAACTTCCTGTGAAGGTTCAGATATAACCTATGCATAAAACCAGGCATTAATGCTAGTGAACTAGCCCAACCCATTCGGATAGTAGTCCCGTTAAAGGGAACTAAATGGAATTAGTTTTCCTACCTCCAAGAGCTCACCTAACTTAGAAATCCCTTTTGAATCTCAGGGGCTAAAATCTCTCAATTTACCCAATTCTGTAAATCTTTTGCCCAGCCATGGTGGAGTCTCTCTGGTGTATCTTGATTCACACCCCAAGTATCTCTGTGTCTTATTCCAAGCAGAGATGGTTACCCGAGTCGCTGGCAAGAGTTTTCCAACTCCGCCTCCCCCATACAAATAATGTATAAATGATTTTTAAATCAAATTGGGTGCGTTTGAGTGAATAGGTGGGGTGGGTTCCAGGCATATGCTCCCAGTCGTTGATGACCATTGTCTGGGCAGCCCAATAACAGAGCAACTCTTACTTTATCAGTCCTGTTATGGTGACCTGAATATACATGGATATTTTAATATATATACTCTTCCCCTCTCCCATGGATCCTCATTCTGCCAAGGTTTTTAACATTATGAAATGTTTTATTTTTTGTTACGTGATTGGCTCTTTCCTGAAAGGGGTCCAAATAGATACAAATTTTTTATGTTAACAACTATGTAAAATTCAAGGCTTTTTAGAAACCCCTTGGTCTGACCAGCACTGTATATACTTTGAAATCACCAACAGGACTAGCACAAAGAACGCCAAATTGACTGATTAACCGCATCGCTGCGGCGGTTATTTTTCCGCTACGCAGCTTTTTTCTAAAAGCCGCGTTAGATGACGAGTTCAGCTCGTCATCCGCACACGCCCCCCGTGGCTGATGACGAGCTGAGCTCGTCATTAGCATCGAAGGGGTTAAACAAAATGAAATCATAGGCCTGCACAAGAATCTCCCCTGCCACAACAGGCCAAAGATCAACAGAAACTTTGAATAGTACAGAAACGTTGCTGTCAGTCAATCTATTCAGTCCCTAACTAAATGCTATTCTAGATGAGGGTAGTACAGCTAATAATACATCCAATAATTTAAAACATGCATGCTGTAAATGGTACATCCTTTAAAACAAGTGAATCCCTGTGGAAGAAAGTGGAAACTCAATGGCGTAAAAACCTACAGTTGTATGGACGCAGAGAATTACGTATCATGTAAATATTACTAGCTGCTAAGAAAAACTTAAGGTCGTTCTACTCCCCAAAGAAATCCTACTGCCATGATCCTGAACCAGTAGAGGAATGTGGTGATAGGACCTCTGATGATAATACACCTATCCACCTCTCTGAGGAAACCAGTCAGGTGGTCGTTTGAGAATTTCTTTCTGTAGCCAGCTGCATTGTTTGGGCAGAGGAAGGGGATAAAGGCACTGGAAACAAAACTCTTTGCTCTGAAAACACAGATGTCATGAGTTGTTCAAGGTGGAACTGCCTTGTTACAATTTTTTGGAAAGTGGATTGTCAGCAAGTAGGTAGATAGCTAACAGAAGTTCTGCAAGAAGGTATTATACGGTGTAACTGTAATGAGTGTCAGAAGATTCCTTTGAGGTCTGTTTTTGAAATGGGTTTATGTGCAGCGTCAAGGGCCACATCAGTTTTTGAATTAGGATGCACTTGTAGACACCTCAATTTATGGAGCACCTGGTTACCAGATTCAGAACAGTGAGAAAGAATCCAACTGTAAAATCATCATAAGAAGTACAGCAGCATCACTCTTGACAAAATGAAATGGGAAATACTTGGAGAGTTTGGATTAAGTCAATACCTGAGGTGGGAGGAAAACATACAGACAACCAACCAAGATGCAGGATCAAATTCCAATGAGTTGAGGGAGCGACTCAAATTCATCAAAAATATCCAAAGGTTCACAGATGTGGATTCCCCAAAATGTTCTTTATTGATATTATTTCAACAGAGATGATGGCGATCAATCAGTAGTACATCTTCGTTGTTCATAAATCAATACACATGTCAAACAGCCGACGTGTTTTGTCCAAACATGGACAACATTATTTACATGCACTTTAAATAAGCGAGATTACAATTCCAAAGACACCAAACATGACCTGATTACCTGTTACCATTTAAGAGTCAAGGCTTATTAAATCTAATAAGGTAACTCCACTGTTATCCTATGGGAGAGGAAGTCCTTGCACTAATGAAAAATGAAATTAAGAGTTTTTCACTATCAGGATATATAAAACTTAAAAGTACCTGTCCAACTTTTTCATTACACTGCACCCTGCACTCTAGGCTGTTTGGGCCTACCTTAGGGGCAACCTAAATATATTAAAAAGGAAGGTCAGCGTCTAGCAACATGTTTATTTTTAGAAAAAAGGGGGAGCTAGTGGAAAGGGAAGAACAAAGAGGCTCGTCCTCTAGGTACATATAATACTATCAAAATGGAGACCTTCTGTCAATTATAGTTTTTTTCTTCCCACTAGGGTGTTTGTTTGGAAAACAGAGGTTTTCCTTGGATAACCCTCACCCACCACGGTTTTACTTGGTGGCATGCTTCATCATTGGGTTATTTCTGTTCAGCTGTGGAACTGGGTGTGCTGCAGCTTACATGTTATGTGGTAGCACTTTTTGATTGTTAGATTATGTATTAGATGAAGTAAAAGGTGGGAGTTGGGGGGGGCAAGAGAGGAGAAAAATAAAAATACCTAGCTAGTAGGAAAGGATTCTTTATTTTTGCCTCTATACATTATAATTAAAATATGGGGAAAGATTTGGGAACCTAACGGGAACAATTTACCTCAGTGCTGTTGGTCGACATGTTTCTAGCCCTACCCTAAGCCTATTCTTCAGGACCAAGAGTAAATTCTCTATGATACCACTCCTATATCTTCTCTTAGTCAGGAACATTTTGTGAGGAAAAACAAATCATTTTATAAGAAATACAGCACCAAATGATGTTTGTATCAGGATAGTCTGTCGAAAAATCTGTATGGGAAAGAAAAGCAGGTTAGATTGGTTACACATTGTCATGGCAAACTCTGGTAAAAACACATCATCTGCATGAAAAAACATGACATATTTCCTGCAGTAATTGTGAACACTTCTAGTGCTACCGCAAGCGAAGTTTTGCAAGAAATAATTTATTACACATGGAGCGTTGACAGGACAAACAAAGACTTAACATAAATAGTAAAAAGAAGTGATTCTGAATAAAAATGCATATACATATTAATTGCCTCCAATGAGCATCATGAGACTGTACGAGGGGAAAGAATGCCGGTAGTCACTCTCTGTGCACATGAAATGAGATAGAAAAAGAAGCTAACATGATCTCAAGTATGTTTCTAGCAGGAGTGAAACTGCTAATGGTTAGTGATATATTTTATCTTCAGCGTGTAAGAGACTGTTAGAAATGGGGTTTCTGGTTGACTAGGGAATGCACCTAAGCCAGGCAGAACCCACTACTCTAGTCAGGGCAAGGGAGTTACACACTGAAGATAACCCCTGCTCACCCCCTTGGTAGGTTGGCAGAGCAGTCATGCTTATCCCTGAGGCAATATGTAAAGCATTCGCGCAACACACTCACACATCAGCGACACACTAAACACACCACAAAAGAAACTCCACACAAGGTTATATAACACTAGCCTTTGTATTATCCATAAAAACACATTGGAACACAATCACATATATTACACTGTGCCACCAGGCACTTGTCATGACTTCACAGGGATTACATAAATCACTTAGTCCAATCAGGCCACTGTCATAGACATTATAGTTAGGGACCAGTAGCTACTGGTAGGATTACCTTTAGCACAACACGTTAATCATAAACAAAATCCCATCAGCAGTATTGCACCACAGTACACACTTGTTAGCTGCACCCAAATACCTTCCTTGGGACCATATTGCCCCCAACAGTGTACACAATCGTCAGCTGACGCAATTTGCACGGTGCAGCTGCTGACAAGCCAAATACATCAGATATCTCTCCTGGTCTTGTCCACCCAATATCCGTGGTAATCCCCTAACGGGAGACCTTCCCTGGGGCTCCCACCTGTAAATTCACGTTGGGAGTGGCCTGCCGACTCGAGGTGCCATCCTCGTTGCTCCCCACCTCTCTGCGAGGATTGATTTCTCACCTTCTCTGCGCAAGGGTTGAATCCCTGTCAGGCCACGGGCAGACTCGGGTTGGGCCTCGCTGGACGAAGGAGCACAAAGCGATGACTCTCCTTGCTGCTTACTTCCTGATACGCTGTTTCGCTTGGCCCCGCCCACAACCAGGCATGGCCATGTGGCCCTCCACTCCAGCCTGGCTTCCGGTTTTGGCCAGGTAGCTAGGAAATGCCCTAGGCTCCTGTGGTGCGGCCGCACTTTCAGAATCCACGGGCCCTCGGGTCAGAACCCACAGTGCTCCACACACGCCTCATGTCACCAGCAGATCCCAGGCACAGCACTCCTCACACACTTATCAGGGAGTAGAGCCATACAACCGCTCCTCCCATCGGGGAAGGGAAAGTGCCCCAGGTAATTGACAGGAGACAGGGGTCTCCCGACCCTGTCTAGTGCTACACTAGCTCTCTGGAACAACAGAGTGGCAAAACCCAGCACTCACCATGTACTGAGTCTAAAAATCACACAGGGCAGAGCTGGGCACAGGCATGCCAGCACCCAGGGTCACTCAGCAGAGTGGAAGTCCATTCAGCCACCTGGCTGGCAGCAGGTCAGTCCCACGTGGCGGTTCCTCCTGGCACACTGCAGTCCACTCAGTTTCTTCTCTTCAGTTCTCCCAGTTCAGTTCAAGAAACATCGGGTCACAGCCCCAATACTTATAGCCACATGCCTTTGTTTTCCTCTGGCAGAGGGCTCTGAGCCCAATCCAAAGCAGTTCCGGGTGCACTTAAAAATATCTTTACATGTGCACAACAACCTCCATTGTTAGAGTAAGCCTTGGCCCCAGACAAACCACAGTGGGGTGGAGACATCATTGTGGAAGGCAGGCACAGCCCTATTCAGTTGCAGGTGCTACTCCTTCCACTACTTCAAATGCAGGCCAAGCCTATTCAGGGATAACTCATCCAGCTACTCTATGTTCATCCATGGTCTATTCAGCCTAGTGCTGAGTGACCAAGACAGGCTAGGAGACACCTCAACCCCCCCCCCCCCCCCCCAGGGACTAGCTGGAGTGAATGCACATCCCCTCTCTTCTGTCAGTCAGAACCAGATGGCCAATATATATCAGGCAGACACAAAGACACATAGCACACAGAAATGCCCACTTCTAAAAGTAGCATTTCTAAAATAGTAATACATCCGCATTCACCAATAATCGGGATTTATCATTACTATTCCAAACATACCAAACTTGATCACGCTACCCCTCTCAGATCAGGAGTTACCACTGAGGCACATATCAGGAATCCCCAATGCATCCCTATGAGAGAGCAGCCTCACAGTAGTGAGAAACCAAATAGGCTGTTTGTCACTACCAGGACATGCCACACAGTAAAGGCACATGTCCTACCTTTTAACTACACTGCACCCTGCCCATAGGGCTAGCTAGGGCCCACCTTAGGAGTGACTGATATGTAGTAAACGGGGAGTTACAGACACAGCAACCACTTTATGTGCCACGTCACAGTGGCAGTAAACTGCGCGCACAGGCCCTGCAGCAACAGAGGCCTGAGACAGGAATGAAAGGCTACTTTGGTGGGTAGTGCAAGCACCGCTGCAAGCCCACCAGTAGCATTTAATTTACTGCCCCTGGATATAGGGGATGCCACTGTACATGGGACTGATAGGTAAAGTAAGAATGCAGGTGTAGAACAATCTTACTAAGTTTACCATAGAGAGCACCTGCACTTTAGCACTGATCAGCAGTAATAAAGCGCCCAGAGTCATAAAACCACCAACACCAGGTCAGAATAAATACAGGAGGAAGTCAAAATGTTCTGGGATGACCCTGCAAAAAGCACCAAGTCCAACAGAAACCTTCTGTGTCAAATGCAGCTGTACCGTACTCACTTCATCAAGGGTGCTCCCCTGCCTAGGGGTAGGCGCCCGCCCGTGGCTCTGTAGGTGCCTGTCAATTGCTACGGCACACTACTTGGACTGTGCCGCAGCGGTGAGACATTGTGGTCTTCATGTCTTGAGAAGGACTGGGACGCCTCATGTGTGATCAATAATGGAGACTGATCATTAGAAATTCAACTCCTGCTCTGAAATTGGGACTCTCCTCCCTAACTGACCAGAAGAAGCAATAGTTAAAAGTAATTCAAAGGCAATTGCACAAAAATGCCATTAAAATCATCAAAGCCAATAGTAGTGCATTTGCAGTTTTATTTTAGCTTCTTAAACAGGTGAAATACGAATCCTGAGAGTCATTGCTTCAACCTAGATACCCCACAAACCTCAGTTGGACCAGTGGAGAAGTGCTTTTTGACCAAAGAAAACGCAAAAGCCAGGTCCTAAAACGTGTATTAGTTGTAATACTTTCACCATTGCACTGTAACGTATGAGGTGTTTTTTTATTATTTAAACTACTTTTTTGATAAAGACTGGTAACTATGGAAAAAAATGCAGGTGCCAAAACTGAGGATATATTCAATTGACTGGAATGGTCCTGTTGATAAAAAGCTTGATGAGTGGTGCATTTAGCCTTGAAATTAATGTTCTATAAAAGAAAGTCAGCACACGCACTCCAGTGGCGGTGTAATAAACTCGATCCCTCAGTGCACCCATAACATAAGCTTGTCAGTTGATCAGGATATACAACAGGTGGGAATGTTGTTTAAGAAAATTAAATACTTAAAAAGTTTATGCCTTACT
Source organism: Lissotriton vulgaris (assembly GCF_964263255.1). Classification (NCBI taxonomy): domain Eukaryota; kingdom Metazoa; phylum Chordata; class Amphibia; order Caudata; family Salamandridae; genus Lissotriton; species Lissotriton vulgaris. The sequence continues at coordinate 967,434,771 of NC_141695.1, read as the reverse complement.
CACATTTGTTAGATACTAGTAGTAGCTGGATTGATTGCGGATTAAATAGATATCTCAGACACACTTAAACTTTCATATCTCCTTCTTATTTCACAAGACAGCATTTGTACTGTTTTATAAAGTTAGCACAACAGAAAGAAAATCATAAACTTGCCTCTCATAAGCAATCTCCGTGCAGCAACATTGCTTATGAAGCCAGTGAAACATGAGGGCGCAGCGCCATAAAACCACCAGTAATGTAAAGCATAAAGTAACTGCCTTATTGTTTGAGGCAGGAGTGCTGACTCTGCAGCCCAGGGGCAGGAAATTGCACCAGTCCCCGCACTGGAGATATTCTATTTAGACCTCATCATTCCCACGATGAGATCTTTTTTACTGGGTGGCTGAACTAATATAACAGATCATGCTCTCCTGGCTCACTGAACCGGGGGATTGTCTTTCAAGGAGACAAGTCACTACAGAGGCATGCGCTCTGCAGTCTTCGCCTCCTGCAAGCCATGGCACGCATGCTGCTGAAAGGACCATCTGCAGCTATCACAGGATAATCAAGTGGCAGAAAGCTTCATTTGGCCAACACTTGATGGACTGCAGGCGCCTGTTGAACGACCATTTTTTTGTCAATATTTTATGGCAGCTGAAGAAAAGAACTGCACGCTCTAGAACACTTTATTGATTTTATTGAACCGAATTTCATACAGATGGATTTCTTGATAGACAAAGTCTAAAGTACAAAAAAAGAGATAAGTAAAAGACAACTACAGCTTCAATCTAAGGGGCATATGTACAAGGGGATTCTGCCATCGGAACGTCACTTTTACTGATGTTCCGTTGGATCAATGCCATGCTCCATATTTACACAGTGGCATTAACCACTTTTTGTGGCTTAATGCCACTTTGTAAATAGGGTAACCTTTCACGCAGGTATCTGCATGAAAGGTGCGTGCAGGTGTTATATTGGTGCAACGAGGAGAAATACTTTTATTTCTCCTCGTTTTTGCTTTTACTATATGTGCTGTATTCTGCAGCACATATAGAAGGAGCAAAACGCCATTAGTGATTGCGTTTGTGCAGGAAGGGACATCTTCCTGCACATAAACAATCATCCCTGCAATGCAGGCACAATTGCACTATGGCGCAAGGGTGTGTTGGCTCTAGGCAGCTATTTTTAGCGCCTGCGCTAGGTAAAAACAGAGGGGTGCACCTTATTCTTTTAAATATGGTTCATCCCTGCATTTTGGAAATGACGCAGCACAGCCCTACAAAATAGGCTGCAGTGCTGCGCTGCATCATTTCCTTGTACATATGTGCCTAAAGGCAGTAAACTTACGTTTCTAAGTGTACATCTCCTGTTAAGGGGGAAGAATATGTGGGAGGACCAACTTGTCAAAATGCCATGATTGCTAAGACTTGAAAGCTAATTCAGAAAGCTGAAATTGTAAAAATTTTCGTTGCTCACAAAAGGTGAGGCAGAAATATTATTTATTCTAATCTCCAACTGCAGTGAAAACAAAATTGATGCAAAACAACATAGGTATAAGCCAAGGAAATTTGGTCTTACATAATGCAAATGTTAGTGTAGGTAGAACGCACTACTGAGCATTAATGGTAAGAAAGGTCGAGGGCCAATGAAATAGAAAAATGCGATGTGAGAAAAGCAGGACTAATTGCATTTTTCTAGATATACTGGAAGGAAAACAGCAACTTCAAATTTTAGCTATCGATATGTATTCCTTTGCACACCGCAAATGACTACATTAATTCAAAATCAACATGATAGCACACTTTAGCAAACATTTGCATTTTAAGTAACTTCTATTTTGCCGACATTGCAGAGATACTGGAAAATGAAGTTAAAAGGATCAAATACACAATTGGGGAATTGTCTTCTCACTGGACTCGTTACTCAACCCAAGTATTTAGATCTTCAGCGTCTAATATTAGCACCACTGTAATGCAAATGTGCATTTTCCAGGTTATTCTAGTAATGGAAAGTTTTAATTCTTTTGCAAACACATAGGTGAGTATTATGCCTTAACTTTCTTGCTGATTTATTTAACAACAGTAAAACAAATCATAATGAAAGTGGCCAACATGAAGAAATAAAGGGGCATATTTACAAAGAAATGTCACAGAATGGAGCTGCGCCAAATTTGGCAGAGCAGAGCTCTGACATTTCCAAAATACAGGGATGCGCCATATCTACAACAAAATTCTCTAGTGCTGGCGCTAAAACTAGCTGCCTGGCACCAATGCACGCACACTTGAGTTGCCGGGAATTCATTTTTATGAGTAGGAAGGTGTTACTTCCTCCGCATAAATAATCAATCATGGTGATTTGCTTCTTCAATGTGTGCAGCATTCTGCAGTATACATAGAAGTAGCAAATCGTCATTATTTAATGATTGTTTATGCGCAGGAAGGGGCACCTAAAGGAGTCCTAACTTTACTACTCCTAAACTGAGAAAAATCCTAACTTTAGGACTTTCGGTGTTCACAGAAGGCATTTAGGAGCCCTAAAGTTAGAAGTCCTAACTTTACTACTCCTAAACTGAGAAAAACCCTAACTTTAAGACTTTCAGTATTCACAAAAGGCATTTAGGACTCCTAAAGTTAGGACTCCTAACTTCTGTGAATACCGAAATGAGTAAGTGCCTTCTGTGAATACCAAGATGAGTAAGTGCCTTCTGTGAATACCAAAATGAGTAAGTGCCTTCTGTGAATACCAAAATGGTAGTAAGTTTAGGATTTTGTCTTAAGTTAGTTCTGTGATTGGGCCCAAAATGATTTACAGCTCTGATATGTTCATTGATTCGTTCCTTTAGTGCCCTTATCGTGCTGCATACATGTATACGCTTGCAGGTACATTCTAAAATGTATATAACATATTTAGTATTGCAATTGATACCATATTTAATGACATATGATCTACTGTGTGCACCTTGAAACTTCTTTCTTTTGTCATCAGCCCATCTACAAGCTCCTCGATTACCACATTTATGAAACCCCACTGCGAATTGGGTCAAAAAGTAGAGGTCATTTTCACTCTGGGATAGCTTGGGCTCAATAGTGATCTTAATTTCATTCCACGTCTAAACGTGATGCTCAGTGCTTCAGTTGTGTATTCATCCAGGGTTTTATTAGATCATAAGATATGCCAGTGTTTATACCAACTTTTTCTCAATACCTTGGACATAATAAAAGGATGCGTCTTGAAATCATATTGAATAGAAATTGGAACATAATTCACAGGCCCTCGGCATAAGGATGGTTGATTGGATCTATTGTGGTGGGGTAATATTCACCTTTTAACACTGGCGAAAATTGATTTCACTGCACCACGTCCCTTCTCATGTCCTAGGACACAATGAATTGCAGTTGGATCGGAATATGATCAATATGACTAGGAATTGTGGTAATGATGTTAATGACAATGCACTGTATAAAGTACAGCTATAAGGAAGGTTTTGGTTTCCACCAACACAAACACATGCTGTAACCATGTAGTGCTTTTACACTACACTACAACTATATTTATGTTATTTTCCAGTCATAATATTTGACTTGTTTGATCAAGCTGAGTGTGTGCTCTGGCAGTGTAATATTGTTACGAAGAAGATCAGCCATGGTGTTAATCAAGGGGGTTGGGTAATTCCCCCTTCCTTTGTAGCAGTACCATTTAGTTAGATACTGACATACTCATCCCCATAACGAGAGAGTGACAGGGTAGCCAAGTAGATCATCAACCTACTCCTGACTGCTTGTCAACAATGGTGCTTCAGCAATTTATACAATGCTTTCTGGCACATGCTACAATATTACATCAAATACAAAGTCTTCTGGTTGCAGCGGTTAGGGTATCACCCATCTGAGGAAGTAATGTTCGGGCTGAAATAATGAAAACATGCAAATGTGAAAACAAGTTCGTTTACAACCGGTGCTCTTATGAAATGTGTTAGAAATTGTTAGAAGTGTTAGAAATTGGTTCTGTAGTTGGCATAAAGGAATCCACAAATTCCATCCAGGACAGTTCGGCAGTTTCTGGCTGTCCCTGAACTTAAGCCTATACTTTTCTTGGATCAGACCATACTTCCTGATAAGGTTTTCCTTCATGGGGGGGTTGGGGGGTGGGGGTGGATACCTCATCCTGTCCTCCTTCCCTAGTTCCAATAGGATGTCCCTCCACTCTATAGGTATATACCTCCATAGACCCAGGTCCGCTCTGGAATCTTGAGCATCTTCAGGACAATCTCATAGGCTTCAAACCACTTATCAATTTCGTCCCACACCACTAAGTCAGGCACCAGCTCCATAGGTATGTGGACCCACCTGGCTTCAGAGGGCATTGAAGAAATGCTGCCACCATCACTGCTGGCCTCTGCCTACCTTGCCTTGAGGTCCAGGTCCTTAAAGTCTCCTCTCATGCACCAAATGCACCACAGCAATCCTCTCCTCCATGGCCAATTTATTTTGCTCAGCCTCTATATTTAACTTAGCAAGCTACTTTTTTTTTCCTCTTCTCCCTCCTGTCCTCCAACTCCTATGGGTAAAGACTGCTCCCTGCCTGGGGCAAAATCTCCAATCCAGGAAGGATGTTGCTCCCCTCCTCCACAGCAATATTTTAAGACCCTCCTCTGGGCCCTGCCCCAAATCCTCCTCCTCATACAGCTCATCTGATTCCTTATCCTCCTCTGTGGTTTTATTCAATGTAGCATGGGCTTCTGACCAGGCTCTCAGTGGCTTTTGCAGCTCCACCTTCCTAGCGGTGCTCTTTACAGGAAGCCCAAAGTCCTTGCAGAAATCCTTGAGCTGGGCTGTAGTGTAATCCATTGTAGTCTAACAAGGGTGTGCTATGCCACATAGAGGAGGTGACCTGCTGCCTAGCAGGCCACAGAGGGGTAGGGCTGAAAGCAGCCAAGCCCAGTAAAATATCAAGCATATAGCAGATAAGCACATGGGCAGGTGTCCATGAAAAGAGCATGACCCTCACTCTGGTGGAGGTCAGAGAGAAAACAGGAGGCCAGAAAAGGGATGGGTTAGGGCCCCAAAGCCCATAGTAAGGAGCCACCATGCAACACATGTGACAGTCATATGTCTATAGGGTATAAACTCCCCTAGTGATAAAATCAGTTCTCTTTCTTGCTGCTCAAAGGCAGTCAGATCAGTACCTTTTTGTTTCTATTGTGTAATTGTGATTTATCTAGTTGTGCAGTGCTCCATGTTTACTACTGCATATAGAAGGTAATGGGTTTGCTTTATATCCCTGTTGTAATTTACTTACAGATTATTTCCTTTTTTGTGCTGCTGGGGCCGCTGTTTCTGCCTGTCCTAAGCACACGTTTGGCATTTGAGCTTGCCTTTCCTCATCTGCTTTAATCGCTGGTTTGAGGGGAGCACAACCCTGGTGTATAATGAGCATGCTCATATCTTGAGGTTCTGTTTTGTCACAATGGGAGTTTGCTTTGTCAAAAACATATGGGCCATAATATTTATTTTACTGACACTGCGAAAAGTTTGGGAGTGGAGATTATGTGTCAGACCCATCCTGTTTGAAGCAGCTTCTGAGAAACTAGGTTCCAGTGAAAAAGGGGCTTTCATTTTTTCATCAAAGCCTACGGTACATAACCATGGAGACATGACTGCTACTGTAATTCCTTATTATCTTGTAATGTATTCATGTATGCATGTATGTGGTATTTCAACAGCGCAAACTTAGCAAGAAGGCAGCAGAATGCTGTACAGGGTCAAAAATACGCATATATACTTACTGAGTGATGGGAGAGGTAACTGGCTTGTGGACTGTTCATGCATTGTGATGAAGTATTCTTTAAAGTGGTGCATCTTCAACTCTTGCTAAATTGGAGCACTGTTGAAGTGATCCTGATGGACACGTGTGTGCTGTTCTAGATCCTGGGCGCATAGATTAAAAGGCCTTAAGCTTTGTTTTATTCTGTTCTACACTCAATCTGCAGTCTAATGGTGTCCTGACTACAGGGATGCTGACAACCAACATAGATGGTAAGAATATATGCAAAACAGCTGAGGTGCTGGTATGATGACTTTTTAAATTATGCAGCTGGTTTTGAAGATGGTGCAGGATGGCAAGGAGAGTCTATAGAGGTCCGTTAGGATGTTGGTGATGTAATAAAATCGCAGTGCTATGAATGCACTACGGTTGCCTCTTATAAAAATAAAAACACACCAAAAAACAGCAAACGTGTTTCAAAATCACACATGTCATCTAACAACAAAGACTAACAAGGTGTACACATTTTTGAAGTTAAGTATCTGGCCCACTTATTGGATCATGTACACCCTGGAGCAAGGACAAAAAAATAGGACCAAACACTGTTTTGCACTGGCTTTTGCACTAGCACCGATTTACAGCTGAGCACAATTATGTGTACTCCTGCTTTACAACAGTTGTTACTATCGTCTTTTCACTTAACTTCAAGTGGAGAGCATGTAAAACGGGCTAATAAAGTTGATAAAACTAAAGCAGACATATTCTCCTCATCAGAAACTGCCATTGCAGATAATCCAGATCCCTCACTCAGTTACTGTTTGGCCTGCAAGGTGCTTATAGGGCCAATGAAAAACAGAACAGTAATGTGGGCAACAATGCTGCTCTTTTGTGATGCTCTCCTGAAGCAAAATATGCTTTTGTTTTCGGCACATTCCTTTCTTTCAAACAGAATAGGTTTCCCACAATTATTCGTTAAGATTGTCACTCTGAAATGTCTATCCAATGCTTCTATGTGCCCCCTCTTCTCTCCCTATAAAGTCATGCGACAAGCAGTAGCGGCCGGCATCACTCGCGGATAGTGGGGCAGGAGGGCGCTCGGGGAGGGGGGGGGGATTAATTTAATAAAACAAAAGACGTACCTTCTTCCACGGACCTGTGTTGCCTCTCCTCTCTCTGCTCACAGGAGGCAGAAGCAGGCAGCCTCCCTCTCCTCCCCTAAGCCAATCACAACACTGCAGGCTGCATGCAGCCTACATGGAGAAAACGGGAGAGTGTGCATGATTGGTTTGGGCAGCCCTGGGGCTGACCAAACAGTCAGCACCCACAACATTGGGCAAGCCACTCCTCCAGGAGCCGCCCACCCGCCCGCCCCCAACCATACCTTTCTTCTACTTTCTCGCAGTGCATAAAGCAGAAACATAAAATGGTATTTATGCGAGAAAGCAGTGGGGCGCCGCTCCGCCGCTCATGTGGAGGAGCCGTCCCTGGCGACAAGACTATTCAGCTATGGCTGATCACTCCAGGTCCTTTCCACAATGAGTCAACAGAAATGCATGAGGTTTGATAAATATTCCGGGATACTTGCGAAATGGACATGAATTCTCCTACCAGAGTCCAGTGGAATAATTTACAAGCAAACCTTTTATTTCTCCTTCAAGACCCTCTTGATCTAGCCAGATGTCTTGCTTCCACTCTACCGAAGGCATGTGAGTCGAGATCTCAGAAACAGCTACCACCCCCTCGTCTTCCTTCTGCCAGCCAGAGCAGGTCACCCATTCCAAAACATCCTTTCAGGCCCTAATTCCGAAAAAAAAACATACGTGGCCCCCCCGGGATCCAGGCTCTCTTCAGCCAGCTTGTCACTTCCCAAGCTACAATTCAGCATGTCTGCTAGGCTCAGAACCACTTCTCTTGTGCCAGATTGTCAAGGCAATTACAGGGTACACCGAGAGAAAAAGAGCCCATGCTTTCAGGAAAAGAACATGGGATGCCAGTAAACACACAAAGCATTCTACATTGAATATGAAAGAATTTATGATTCCCACATCATATTCACGGTGGAATGAACCACTGATAATAGCAGCTTATTACATTTCTTGCTGAAGCATACAAATGAAAATATATGTGTTGGAATTAAAAGAATTCGCTAAGCACTGTTTGATAAACTGACAAAGCCTGTTGAATAGGTGAAAGATAAACGACTTTTCAGTCAAATTTCTATGGAAACATCTTACGTTACCCCAGAGAAAGCACATTCCTTCTTTAGAAGCAAAACTAGTTCCACCTCCACATCTCTTGCTGAAATAGCAAATGTTCTGTAGCAGTGGATTTTTTTTCAAATTGACTAACCCGTGATTTAAAAAAGTTGAGTAGCTGGAGGAAAACATTTTATCTTAATAAGAAGAAGCTATGAAGCAAAGAACGCCAGCTGACTTGTTATAATCTTCCGTCATACAGCAGAGTTTATCTGTGCTCTGGCAAAACTTAATTCCACACTTGGTGATTTTGGAAAATAGATTGTTTTTAGTGGCTGATTTTGAGTGACAGGAAGGATGCAGTCAGCAGGCTCGATTGTGTGCCTGCGCGCCAGTACTGATTTATCTGTGCAACACACACACACACACACGCACGCACACACACACACGGACACGCGCGCGGGCGCGTAGGAACGCGCTGTTTGCATTTGTGTGTTGTTTGTAAGTCTTCGAGAGAGTTAATTGCAGGAAGAGATAGAAGAGACAGATTGGACAAAAGAGGTTTGAAAAAATATTGCTGTATTTGAACCTTTTACAGTATTACATAAGCCCTTGACAGTATACAAACAATATTGGCTGACTGTTGCATAGACTCAAAGCAAGTTTTTGAAGCATAATTGACATCACATTTAGAGAGATGTTGCATCACAGGTGCTTACTACCGTATAATAATAAACTCAAACATTCAAAATACTTATCCTTGAATTCCCCAGAACACATCCTACTTAACCACCCCCTCAATCTGCAAGTGCGGAAGGATCTGTGGGCCATGAATCCAGTAGTGCGCATGGGAGCATTGCGCAGATCTATAATATAATTCTAGATCCGGCGCGTTGAGGCCGCCCATGGAATAGGGCAGTGTAAGAATGTTCCATTTAACACTAGGCTGCTTCCCAGCCCAGGCAAGCTTAATTAATAGTGAGCGGAGAATCTTAAACATATGCTTTGGGAGTATTGTCAGGATGTTTTGAAAAAGAAATAGAAATCTAGGAAGAACTATCATTTTCATGAGGGAAATGCGGCCTGTTAATGACAGTGAGAGACAAATCCATTGATTGATATTATCTTCGAGCTTGGAGATAGCTTTCCCATAATTCTCATTGAGCAGCAGTTACGAGTTTGTATGTACTTGTATACCTACGTAGCGAACTAGATCAGAGGACCATTGCAATGGGAAATACAGTTCAGTTGGTGTCATGGATGGGGTCAGAGGAAAAATAATGGATTTGGCCCAGTTGACTCTGAGGCCCGATGTGGCGCCAAAATGCATCACCTCATTAAGTACCGGGGTTAGGCTGGTTTCTGGCTCTTGAATGTATAAAAGCATATCATCAGCATACGTGGATAGAATAAGATTGTAATTAGGGAATCAAATTCCTCCATGCTCATGGTACTCTCTTAGTGCAAATGCCAAAGGTTCTGCCACTGTGGCATACAGCAGAGGGGACAGTGGACAGCCCCGCCGTGTACCTCTGGAAATCGCAATTGGAGACGTGACAGTATCGCCAACCCTAACCCGGCATGTTATATAAGACTGTCAACAGATTGTGGAAGACCTCTTCCACACCAATCCATCGTGGCACTGCTTTAAAAAATGCCCACTCTACTGAATCAAATGCCTTCTCCGTATCTATCCGCTTTGACTTCTGGTTTTGTATGTTGAATGGCCCCAAATACAGTTCTCACGTAACACGTTAAAGTGCATCCCGGAACAAAGCCTGCTCATTCCGGCCCGACCAGGAACTGGACTACCGCAGTGGCGGCTGGTAACATTTGAAAGTGGTGAGGGTAAAGTTGTGAATGTGTGTTACAATTGACTCTTGCCCCAAGATTTTTTTTTTTTTAAAAAGGACCAAATGGTGCAAATTAAAGCAAATTTTAGAAAGCGAGAAAAATTATAAAGTAATTACGAATGTGTAGTCTTGAAATATTTAAACACATTTACAACTTTCCCATATTTGAATGTATTCCTGCTTCCACCCATGCCATCTATTTAGCCTGACTGCAATATTTTAAAACAGTAGGGTGGAAAATAATAGTTTGATGGACGTCACCCCTCATTTAGCCACAAGTAGGCTTTTCTTGAAAATGTAAGTTAAAGATAAGTAGCTCACAAATGCCAATAGGGCTCGCTGCAAACAAACACATTGCCAACATTTTAAAGTGGCTTACCTTGGACTAGAAGAGAAACCCCCAGTAGGCGCTTCACAGCTCAGCAGCTCTGCTGAAATCAAATGCTTGTTTTCCTTGCAGGAAGCATGAACAACTACAAACAAATGCGGGCCAGGAGAGTAGATTAAGTCACTCTCTCTCAGTCAGGCCGCCACCTCGCCCTGGCCCTCATCTTCTTACCAATGTTTCACCAGGAGCATAGAAAATAAAATATCCAGCTCCGGGAGCGAGGCAAGTCGTGCGGGGTTCCAGAACACCTAGCTTGGGTTGGGGAGGTGGAAGATTAAAACATAATGCATAGCATACGGTGGGAGCTGTAAAGATTCACTTTTTGGGTAAATGTGGGATGCTAAAGGCGGGCGCACAGGCGGTAGCCTCAGTACTGTGGAAAACAAAGGCATTATTCTGATCGTTTGCGTAACATCCTTTTTTAACCCCTTCGATGCTGATGATGGAGCGGTTCCGTCATCAGCATCGGTTGGGCTGTGCTGATGACGGAACCGCTCCGTCATCAGTACAGCCCTGGGGGGAGCGCTGGCGCTCCCCCCCTGTGCAGTGATCTTGGGTTTTTTAGCAGGGGTGGCAGCGGAAGACTTTCCACTGCCACCCCCTGGTCCCCCACGCTTCCTGCTGACGTCAGCGCGCACAGCGCGCGCCAACGTCATCAGGAAGCGCTGGACGCGCTGGAAGCCATTTCTTTCCAGCGCGTCCAGCAACAGGTTGGTGTTTGGAGCTCCGGTGGGGCGGGGGGGCCGGTTTTCGGTGCCTTGAGGCATCGGGGGGGAGGAAACTGTGTTTCCTCTCCCCTGATGTCCCAATGCAGGGCATTCCTGGTGCACGATCGCGAGGAATGCCCCACTAGACACCAGGGATTGTTTTTGGGCTATAATAATTATCAGACTTTTCTGCCCCCCCCCGGGGCAGATCGGCCGTTTTTTTTTGGCCGATCTGCACCCAGGGGGGGGGCAGAAAAGCCCACTAGTCACCAGGGATTTGTTTATGATTCAAAAGGAAGCGACCCCTTGGGGAAGGGTCGCTTCCTAGTGGCCCTAATTTTGATTTAGACTTTTCTGCCCCCCCTGGGTGCAGATCGGCCATTTTTTGGGCCGCATCTGGACCCAGGGGGGGCAGAAAAGCCCACTAGACACCAGGGATTGTTTTTTATTTATAAAGGAAGCGACCCCTTGGGCAAGGGTCGCTTCCTTGGGGGGATAAAATATTTTTCAGACTTTTCTGCCCCCCCTGGGGCAGATCAGCCGTTTTTTCGGCCGATCTGCACCCAGGGGGGGGGGGGGGAGCAGAAAAGCCCACTAATCACCAGGGATTTGTTTTTATTTGAAAAGGAAGCGACCCCTTGGGGAAGGGTCATTTCCTAGTGGCCCTAACATTTTTTTAGACTTTTCTCCCCCCCCGGGGGCAGATCCTCTGGTTATTTTACCGTTTCTGGACCCGGGGGGGATAGAAAAGCCCACTAGACTCCAGTTTTTTTTTTTATAGGGAGCGACCCCTTGGCCAAGGGTTGCTTCCTTGGGCCCATTTGTTTTCAAAAGTATGTTCCGCCGTGTCTTTATTTGGCCTCTCTGCCCTCCGTAGGGTTGCTTCCAGGGGGCCCACGTTTATAATGATTTATAATCTTCCCCCCTTGGGGACTGACACCCCATTTGTGACATACCCTGTGACATAGCCTGTTGTAATGTGTGTTGTTTTTTTTCTCTTTAGATTGTTGCAGTGTGCGGTACCGTTCATTTGTAATGTAATTGTTTTTTTTTTGCAAAGTGTGTAGTAATACGAGTATGTTTGCTTTCTGTTTGTTGTGATTGTAAAATATGTTTTGCATTTGTTTTTGATGTGTCCTTCTGTAGATGTAAGGTTTTTTTTCTTTTTCTTTCTAGTGGGATATCGTTGCCTCTTTGCTGTGTCTTTGCAGAGTAGGTGCTGGTGAGTGTAGTTGTGTCTTGTAAGTGAATTGTATTTTTTTTCTAAATATATTTTTTTTAGAAAAAGGCTTACATTTTTTATCTTACTTTGCGCAGTGTTGGGGTTGTTGAGTTGTTTGTGCAGACTCCTTTATTTGTAAGGATAATGGCTAGCCGCCGGATTACTGCTCAGCAAGTTGTTGGATTGCTTTTTGATTCTTCCTCTGACCATGGTCCAGAGACTGACTCTGATTCTGATCCAGAGGTGGGAGGTGAAGATTCAGGTAGTGAGTTTTCTCTACACATGGCTTCATCTGATGATGAAGACACTCTGAGTGCTGATGAAGCTACTTTTGGTGTGGATGATGTGCCTGTGATTGCGGGGGACATTGCTGTGCCTGTGGTTGCGGAGGACATTGTTGTGCCAATAGTGCGGCAAGAGACATCTGGGCTGCAGCCTGGGGCTGCTAGACTTCCAGTTGGTGTAGTGAGACGAGAGGCAACTGGGCGGCAGCCTGCGGCTGCAAGACTTGACGTTGAAAGTTCTGACCTCTGGGTTGCACCAGGCATGGTGCAGCCAGCATTGCCTGAATTTACTGGTGTTCCAGGGTGTAGGGTGAACACTGAAAACTTTTTGCCTATTGATATTTTCAAGTTGTTTATGGATGATGTGTTTTTGGCAGAGATTGTAGAGCAGACTAATTTGTATGCTGAAATTATTTTGAGGGTGAACAGTGCCAGCCTTAAGCCCCACGCTAGAGCTACCCGGTGGACTCCCACAAATTTGGAGCAGATGAAAAAGTTTTTGGGTTTAACTTTTTTGATGGGCTTGCTTAGGAAACCATCAATGGCTTCATATTGGTCTACTAGTCCCTTGATGGCAACAGCTATATTTTTCGGCAGTCATGAGCCGTGATAGGTATTTGCTTCTGCTTCGGATGATGCATTTTGTTGACAATAGTCTTGCTTTGCCACGAGATCACCCTGATTGTGACCGTCTTTTCAAGATTCGGCCTGTCATTGATCATTTCGTTGATCGATTTTCTGAGATCTTTTATCCTGGGAAAGAAATTGCAGTCGACGAGTCTTTGCTGTTGTTCAAAGGCCGCTTAGTATTTCGGCAATACATTCCTAGTAAGAGGGCACGCTATGAAATCAAACTGTATATGCTGTGTGACAGTGAGACTGGATATGTCTCTAATTTCAGGATGTACACTGGTAAGGAATCCAGGATTAACCCCCCTGGTTGTCCGTCGACTTTTGGAGTGACTGAGAAAATTGTGTGGGAACTTGGTCGTGGATTTTTTAACAAAGGCCATCATTTGTATGTCGATAACTTCTACACTGGTGTGCGGTTGTTCAGGGAATTGGGCAAAGTGGATACTGTTGCTTGTGGCACAATCCGCTCAAACCGTAAAGGTTTCCCAAAAGAACTTGTTTGTCGAAAGCTTGCTCGGGGACAGTGCAGTGCATTGCGTTGTGAGGAGCTTCTAGCTTTGAAGTTTTCAGACAGGAGAGATGTTTACATGTTGACTACAATACATGATGAAAGCACTGAACCGGTGACTGTTTGGGGTCAGGTTGCAGAAGTGCGCAAACCTGTGTGCATTTTGGACTATAATAGGCACATGGGTGGTGTTGACAGAGTAGATCAGAGGTTGGAACCGTATGCTGCTCTTCGTAAGGCTTACATTTGGTACAAAAAGTTGGCTATCCATCTTTTCCACTTGTCAACCTTTAATGCTTTTGTTGTGTTCCAGAAATCTTGCCCCCAGACAAAGATGACTTTTGAAAAGTTTCAGGAGTCTGTAATAGGCAGCCTTGTTTTAGTGGAACAGGCAAGTGTTCCTAGAGTTGGAGTGGTGGAGGATATTGCCAGATTGAAAGATCGCCACTTTCCTGATACAATTCCTCCTACAATCTCAAAAGATTTAGATTGTACCACACGCAAAATAATTTTTGGGAGTATCAATGAGTGGTAAAGTGAACTGGTTGGTCTTATTGTTCAGTTTCAAAGTGTGCATTTGTGTAGTCTTTTTAGTTTAGTTGTTCAGTTAGTAGATTTGTATCAATTTGCAATTTGTTTTTGTTTTTCTTTTATTTAAAAAAAACCTAAAGTATGATGTTGGTTTGCGTGTAGTGTCCATTGTCTGACGGTGTGCATAGTTTGGCGCTTGGCTGCCGGTGTCTGTGGACTGGTGCTTGTCTGGCGGTGTCTGTGGACTGGTGCTTGGCTGGCGGTGTGCGTGGTCTGGTGTTTGGTTGGCCGTGTGCGTGCTCTTGCGCTTGCCTGGTGTTGTGTTTGGATTTGTCCTTGGCTGGTGGTGTGCGTGGAGTGGCGCTTGGCTGGTGGTGTGTGTGGAGTGGCGCTTGGCTGGTGGTGTGCGTGGAGTGTTTCTTGGCTGTCTGTGCACGAAGTGGTGCTTAGCTGGTGGTGTGTGTGGAGTTGCGCTTGGCTGGTGGTGTGTGTGGAGTGGCGCTTGGCTGGTGGTGTGTGTGGAGTGGCGCTTGGCTGGTGGTGTGCGTGGAGTGCTACTTGGCTGTCTGTGCACAGAGTGGTGCTTGCCTGACGGTGTTTGTGGAGTGGCGCTTGGCTTGTGGTGTGCGTGGAGTGGTGCTTGGCTGGTGGTGTGTGTGGAGTGGTACTTGGCTGTCGGTGTGCGCTGAGCGGTGTTTGGCTGGCGGTGTGCATGGTCTTGTGCTTGGATGGTGGTGTCGGTGGACTGGCGCTCGGCTGGCGGTGTGTGAGTAGTTACTTTCTGTTGGTCACTACACACACTGCTAGTTGAGTGACACTCCACGCAGTCCATCATTTTCTGTTGTTGCAATGTCAGAAATGTGGGCGTGTGAAAGTGATGGGCCCTTGAATGGCGCTGTCTGCTGGTGTGAGTGTTGAAATGTGATGGGTCCGCGGCTGGCGGTGTGAATGTTTTGTATGTCGCACACGTACGAAAGGTGTATGAATGGCCTGAAAAGAGGTTGGTGCCTTGACGTGGCTTTACAGCTCACGAGCTGTGAGTCAGTGGTTCAGTTTATCATACTTTCAATTATACGCAGTGTATTTCATTTTTGTGAAATTACTTGCGAATACAATTGTATGTACTGAATCATCACTCACCCTCGTGCCAAATCCAACCAGAATGTGTATGTGCTTGCGGATTTGATGGCTGTGCAGTAATGTTTGTCTTTTATCTCTTTCTGAAGTACGGTGTACCTTGTCCCTTATTGTGATTGTTGTAATGTGTTGCTGTTCCTTCCGGATGGTGTCAATGGTCTGGTTTGTATCAGGTATGAAAGGTGCGTGAATGGCCTGTAAAACGGTTGGTGCCTTGTCGTGGCTTTACAGCTCACGAGTTGCGAGTCACTGGTTCGGTTTTTATGCATTTATTTATTGACAGAGCATTTCATTTTTTGAAATATCTTGTTAATAAAATTTTATGTACTGAACCATCACTCGCCCTCGTGCCAAATCCAACCTGTATGTGTGAGTCTTTAAGGAATAGTTAGCCGTGCTTGAATGTTTGACTTTTGAGTAACTCTGTTATGGTGTACATTATAGTTATAAATAACTTACTAAATTTAGATATTATTGTTAAACCATGAAAGTATATGGTCATGTCTTTCTGGTGAATTCTATTGTTGATTTTTATCCACAATCTCCTGCGAACTTGAAATTGTCTGTCACAATTTCCTTGAATCACACCCTCTCAAATTGAAAACTTAATTCTCCACCGTACGATTTGGATCGTTTCCTGTTGCAGCCACTATGCCTACCCACGCAAGTGAGGTAACATTTTTATCGGGAGACCTGGGGGAACGCTGGGTGGGAGGAAATTTGTGTGAGCCCAGTGATGCCACACTTTCCCATGCAAAAAAGTGTAAAAAAACTGATTGGGTAAGATTTTGACAAAAAAAACACATTTTCCTCACATTTCTGTGGTGGAAAGTTCTGGAATCTGCGTGGATCAACAAATTTCCTACCCACGCAAGTGAGGTACCATTTTTTTCAGGAGACCTGGGGGAACGCTGGGTGGGTGACAAAACCTAAGGGTAGGCAGAGGAGTCACCCCATCCTGAACTCCCCTGGGTGTCTAGTTTTCACAAATGTATAGGTTTGCTAGGTTTCCCTAGGTGCTGGCAGAGCTAGGGTGCAAAAACAAAAGGTAGTCTTTTTGTCCAAAAAGCGCAAATTTTCACTTGGAAATTGAGGTGCGACCATGTTGCGTTTTGTGCTGTTTCATGTCGCAGCCACTATGCCTACCCACGCAAGTGAGGTACCATTTTTTTCAGGAGACCTGGGGGAACGCTGGGTGGGTGGAAATTTGTTGATCCACGCAGATTCCAGAACTTTCCACCACAGAAATGTGAGAAAAATGTGTTTTTTTTGTCAAAATCATAGCTTTGCAAGGGATTCTGGGTAACAAAACCTGGGGGTAGGCAGACGAGTCACCCCATCCTGCATTTCCCTGGGTTTCTAGTTTTCAAAAATGTAAAGGTTTGCTAACTTTCCCTAGGTGCTGGCAGAGCTAGGGCTCAAAAACAAAAGGTAGTCTTTTTGTCCAAAAAGTGCAAGATTTCACTGGGAAATTGAGGTGCGACCATGTTGTGTTTTGCGCTGTTTCATGTCGCAGCCACTATGCCTACCCATGCAAGTGAGGTACCATTTTTTTTGGGAGACCTGGGGGAACGCTGGGTGGGTGGAAATTTGTTGATCCACGCAGATTCCAGAACTTTCCACCACAGAAATATCAGGAAAATGTGTTTTTCTTTGTCAAAATCTTAGATTTGCAAGGGATTCTGTGTAACAAAACCTGGGGGTAGGCAGACAAGTCACCCCATCCTGAATTCCCCTGGGTGTCTAGTTATCATAAATGTATAGGTTTGCTAGGTTTCCCTAGGTGCTGGCAGAGCTAGGGCGCAAAAACAAAAAGTAGTCCCTTTGTCCAAAAAGCGCAAAATTTCACTGGGAAATTGAGGTGCGACCACATTGCGTTTTGCGCTGTTTCATGTCGCAGCCACTATGCCTACCCATGCAAGTGAGGTACCATTTTTTTCGGAAGACCTGGGGGAACGCTGGGTGGGTGGAAATTTGGTGATCCACACAGATTTGAGAACTTTCCACCACAGAAATGTGAGGAAAATGTGTTTTTTTTGTCAAATTCTTAGCTTTGCAAGGGATTCTGGGTAACAAAACCTGATTATAGGCAGACGAGTCACCCCATCCTGAATTTCCCTGGCTGTCTAGTTTTCAAACATGTATAGGTTTGCTAGGTTTCCTTAAGTGCTGGCAGAGCTAGGGCGCAAAAATAAAAGGTAGTCTTTTTGTCCAAAAAGTGCAAGATTTCACTGGGAAATTGAGGTGCGACCACGTTGCGTTTTGCGCTGTTTCATGTCGCAGCCACTATGCCTACACATGCAAGTGAGGTACCATTTTTTTTGGGAGACCTGGGGGAACGCTGGGTGGGTGGAAATTTGGTGATCCACACAGATTCGAGAACTTTCCACCACAGAAATGTGAGGAAAATGTGTTTTTTTTGTCAAATTCCTAGCTTTGCAAGGGATTCTGGGTAACAAAACCTGGTTGTAGGCAGACGAGTCACCCCATCCTGAATTTCCCTGGCTGTCTAGTTTTCAAAAATGTATAGGTTTGCTAGGTTTCCCTAAGTTCTGGCAGAGCTAGGGCGCAAAAATAAAAGGTAGTCTTTTTGTCCAAAAAGTGCAAGATTTCACTGGGAAATTGAGGTGTGACCGCGTTGCGTTTTGCGCTGTTTTATGTCGCAGCCACTATGCCTACCCACGCAAGTGAGGTACCATTTTTTTTGGAGACCTGGGGGAACGCTGGGTGGGTGGAAATTTGTTGATCCACGCAGATTCCAGAACTTTCCACAACAAAAATGTGAGGAAAATGTGTTTTTTTTTGTCAAAATCTTAGCTTTGCAAGGGATTCTGGGTAACAAAACCTGGTGGTAGTCAGTCGAGTCACCCCATCCTGAATTTCCCTGTGTGTCTACTTTTCAAAAATGTATAGGTTTGCTAGGTTTCCCAGGTGCTGGCAGAGCTAGGGCTCAAAAACAGAAGGTAGTCTCTTTGTCCAAAGAGCGCAAGATTTCACTGGGAAATTGAGGTGCGACCACGTTGCGTTTTGCACTGTTTCGTGTCGCGGCCACTATGCCTACCCATGCAAGTGAGGTACCATTTTTTTCAGAAGACCTGGGGGAACGCTGGGTGAGTAGAAATTTGTTGATCCACGCAGAATCCAGAACTTTCCACCACAGAAATGTGAGGAAAATGTGTTTTTTTTGTCAAAATCGTAGCTTTGCAAGGTATTCTGGGTAACAAAACCTGGGAGTAGGCAGACGAGTCACCCCATCCTGAATTCCCCTGGGTGTCTACTTTTCAAAAATGTATAGGTGTGCTAGGTTTCCCTAGGTGATGGCAGAGCTACGGCTCTAAAACAAAAGGTAGTCTCTTTGTCCAAAGAGCGCAAGATTTCACTGGGAAATTGAGGTGCGACCACGTTGCGTTTTGCGCTGTTTCGTATTGCAGCCACTATGCCTACCCACGCAAGTGAGGTACCATTTTTTTCAGGAGACCTGGGGAAACACTGGGTGGGTGGAAATTTGTTGATCCACGCAGATTCCAGAACTTTCCACCACAGAAATGTGAGGAAAATGTGTTTTTTTGGGTCAAATTCATAGCTTTGCAAGGGATTCTGGGTAACAAAACCTGGTGGTAGGCAGTCGAGTCACCCCATCCTGAATTCCTCTGGGTGTCTACTTTTCAAAAATGTATAGGTTTGCTAGGTTTCCCTAGGTGCCGGCAGAGCTAGCGTGCAAAAACTACAGGTAGGCACTTTGCCAAAAAAGGGTCAATTTGTAACTGCAAAATTTAGGTGTGACCACATTGCATTTTGCGCCGTTTCCTGTCGCAGGCCAAAGGCCGACCCACACAAGTGAGGTACCGTTTTTATCAGGAGACTTGGGGTAATTCAGATTTGTAAATCAACTGTTATTACCAAATGAGCTTTCATGCATTTCTCCCTTTCAACGAAAGACATTGTGTAAAAAAAAATATTTTTGAAAAATGACCAATAATTCTCATGCTAGTATGAGTATTCCCAATTTAGAAAAATTAGCAATTATATACTGTTTCTGAACTCTATAATTTGTACCCAATTCAGAAATGCATAGGTGTCTTTCATACAGATTTTTCCATGTATACATTTTCCAAGACAAAGTGCTCTAAATGAAAAAATACCATTGCAAGTTGCTGCTCAGTTTTTGGATCTGGGTTCGTCGGGTTCTTGGTGAAACTACAAGTCCTATATATCCCCACAACCAGGAAGGTCAAACGGATGTAACGGTTTATTGCTTTCCAAGAGCTGTCAAAATTAGAAAAAGTTATAGGTGAAAACGTTGAGACAAAAGGCTGTTTTTTCAACAAATTTTCAAATATTCCAATATTTAACTGTTAGTTTCTATAAAGAAACCTTCATGGATTTAGACAAATTACCCCTTTCTGAATTCATAATTGTATTTACTTTTCAAAAATGTACAGCTTTCCAGGATCCATTATTGCTTTCAAACTCATTTCTACCATTAACTGGAAGGAGGTGGAAAGCTCTAAAAATAGAAAAAATAGGCTATGTCCCAGAAAAATGCCAAAACTGTGTGAAAAATGTCGGTTCTCTGACAAAAGACTATCATTACCTAAAAACTGTGAAAATGGAGATTTTAGCCCCACAAACCCTTTTTTGATAACTTTTTCAGGGAATAACCCAGAGGCTTTCATTTGCAGTCCGTTTTTCCCATTTTTCTGAAAAAAACAAAAAAAACACTATATTTTGGTTAATTTCTGGGACCCCTCCAAGGTAATCCACAAACCCTGGGCGCCTTTAGAATCCACATGATGTTGGAAGAAAAGGACACAAATTTGGCGTGGATACCTTATGTGGTCAAAAAGTTACAAGGGCCTAAGCGCGCACTACCCCAAATTGCCAAAAAAAGGCTTAGCACAGGAGGGGAAAAGGCCTAGCAGTGAAGGGGTTAAAAATCCTTCTTGTGTCTTGCAAACTAACCCTGGCTTGTGATATCGAGTTTTCTAAAGGTTATCATAAGAAGACTGCGTTATAATTAATGGCAGCCCCGTGCCCGAATTCAAGTCAGGAAAATAGTGATGTTGGTGAAATTGGCAAGCTCGGTGTGCAGAATGAGCATATAGTGTTAGCAATGTTCCCTCCGAGCTGAGCACATGTGCAGGAAATGATAAACGGAGCAGCACGTTAAATGAGCATTATGAGCAGAACAGAAGGAAACACAGGTAAGGTGGAAAGGCACCAAACTCGTTCAGAGCAGAGAACATAAGGCAAACTTTTCGTTTCCTTTGCCACTGCTCACAGTTTCAGTAAAATTATGGCTTTCAGCATTCAAAATGTTGTTGTAGCTCCTGGGTTTCTCTGCAGACACAATCAGTCCCACCTTCACCCACGGGGAACTCCTTGTGCGCGTGCCGCTCTCTCTGGTGTTTTTTCCTGTAGCCCGCATCACAACGTAAAATCAATTCTGTATGTAGTGGTGGAAATTATATGACCCTCCTTTTTTTTCTTCGGCAATGCATATCTGCTTTCACTCTCTAGCTATGTTATCCTGTGATTGCTGTCCCAGCCTTGGAAGCGCCCCTACACACAATTGTGATTATTTCACTGTGCAGACCTGTTAATAAATATTGCTGGCTCTGTGGGCCAGACTTCAGCTATCAGTAACTTTAAAGTAAAAAACCAACCTGCTGCGCGCTTGTGTAAAACCAGTGCAAACCACGGCTGCAGGTGCCTTTCTTTTTCAAGCAACTGCGTCCCGGAAATGCATAGACTTGGAAAGCAATACACTGCCGCTTTTTGCAGCCACGCCCACAAGGCTCATCCTCACTCCTCGTTTGTGCCTCGAGGAGTGCCACTTTTGCACATGCGCAAGAAAACTGTAGGTATGTAGGTAATCCTAATTTACCGATTCTAAAATACCAAATTTTACTGATTTGGTAATTTAGAATCGGTAAATGCTATGTAGGAAATAATTCGGTAAGTATTACCAAATCGGTACGATTCAGTATTTACCAAATCGGTATTTACCGATTCGGTAATTCCCATTCATTCCTATGGGCCTGGAGGCCCATAGGAATGAATGGGATTTATCAAATCGGTAAATACCGATTCGGTAATGGGGAACATATTCAAGGGTGGCAGGGTGTCACAGTGACACACTGTTGCACCTGTGAATCGTGCATGTGTGCATATGTGGCACACATACATGCCCTAAGGGCATGTATGTCTGCCACATGGCACTTTTGGAAATGCACAAAAATGCTTTTCCAAAGGTTTTCGATATTTACCACCAACTTTTAGTTGGTGGTAAATACTGAATCCTTAACTATGCAATTCACTCATTTGAGTGCTCCCTACATTGCAGATTCGGTAATTTACTGATTCAGTATTTTAAGGAATCGGTAATTTACCTATTCCTTAAAATACTGATTTGGTAAATTACCAAATCTGTAAATTGCCACCTACATCTCAAAAGCCTAATACCAGTCATAGGCTACCTAAGTCTTCTTTTTTTGTGTTTGTCTGGAAGTCTTCGAGACAAGCACAAAAAAAGATTTGCATTTTACTTCGTTTTTTTCACAGGGAGCACCAAGCAGTGAGCACTTCCGAACTGCTCCATGGCGTTCTCTCCCTTTAGTTTTTCCAAATGCTGGTAGGTAGGGCAACGCCCCCTACACCCCTTAATACCAGCCGCCACTGGACTAACAGAGCCAATCTGTTCGCTAGAATTTTAGCAAATATTTTTTTGTCCACATTTAAGAGTGACAATGGCCTATAGGACGAGCATTCATTTGGGGGGCTTTCCTGGTTTCAGCAGGGTCACTATCAATGCCTCCCTCATAGAGGGAGCCATTACACCTTCCTCCCATTTCTTCAAATAGCGTGGTTTATTGGGGTATGAGCAATTCCTTAAATGTTGTATAGAAGGACACTGTAAACCCATCTTGGCCTGGAGCACTGCCATCTCCCATAGCATTAAGTGCAGTGCGGATTTCGTTTAGGGTCTAGGGGGCCCAAAAGGTGCCCTCTGTGGGCATTGGTAAGCCATGGCATTTGTATGTGCTCTAGGTAGTCTTGTGTAGCAGTGGTGTCTAGAACAACCTTAGAGCTATACAGCTCTGTGTAATACTTGCAGAATCTATCTGCAATCTCCAGGGGCCCAAGCAACAAACCACTGTCATCGTCCCATAGCTCCACGATCAAGCTGGCCTCTCATTTGCATCTTTGCAGAGTCACAAAAACTGAGCCAGGACGCTCACTCTCGCCATATATCTTAGCTGTAGCATACTTGCCCATGTGTTTCACCTCGCTGTCCGCATCCTCATGATATTCCTCAAGAGTGTTTTTCAGATCTTCTAAGACGGGAGCGTCACCACCCTGTAGGAGGGCCCGTTCCATGCGAGCTAATTGCCCCTCGAGTGTCGAGAGTCTATTCCTTAACAAGCTGAGTACTCCGGCATGTTTGGAGATGGTTACCCCTCTAATAAATACATTAAATGCTTACCAAACTGTGGAGAAATGATCAACCGACCCAAGGTTCGTACAAAAAAAGTATTCGATGGATGAGGCTAACTCTTCTTTAAAAACTGTGTCTAATAGAGAATATGGGGGAAACTTCCATGTAAAGGGCGTGTTTTTCTTTGAAGGAATGTCAATGGTTAACAGTACGGGGGTGTTCCGCAAATGAGTGGGGAAACGGAGTGCCAGCAACCACCCTGGGTAAAAGTGATCTGAAAATAAACCGGGAAGCAGTTCTGGTATGGATGTTGTGTGGAGCTGAAAATTGGTGAATACTCCTGCTCCAGGGGTCTCATACACCAAACATCTATAAGGCCTAATTGCACATTATTATCACTTATGGCTCCAGCAGCCACAGAGGGGTGCCAGGAAGGGCCCCTAGAGAAGTCCAGTGAACGGTACAGGACACAGTTGAAGTCCCCCCAAATCAATAGTATATCAGGTTCTTGCAACATACGGGTGGATAGAGTATAATAAAAATGCGGATCATCGTAGTCTGGGCCATAAATGTTGACTAAGTGAGCTTTTACGCCTTGCCCATGACACCTGGAGATCACATATCTTCCATTGGGGTTGATATCTAATCCTTCCAATGTGATACCTGACTTTGGTTTTACCCGGGTAAGGATTTCCCTGGAATGTGTAGTAAACCCTGCACCATTGAAATGACCTTGCAATCGCTTATGTGTGAGCATACTACTAATGGGGGGCTGATGTGTCTCGAATAATCGTGACATCTACAGCATGGCACTTAAGATAAGTTACAACTTTACGCAATTTCCTAAAATCGTTAAGGCCCCTATTGTTTCAGGTCAGGAATCGGACTCTTTTGCGAGGGTCATATGTTATTTTATTAGATGCCAGCCAGTATGCGATCTGTCTATATCCAACCATCACTCTTTCTGCAACATTGGCCACGCTAGAACATTATGTATATATCGCATGTATACTGTAAGGTTAAACCCAAAAAAACCCTACCCACACCATGCAAACCCTAACTTGGCATAGACAGTACATTGCTCACTCTCCAATAACAAAACATTACCCTGATTAGATCAGGAACAACAAAAAGAAATTACTTCCTTGTCATGAAGTGAGTAACATGCAGGGCCGGATGTTACCGGTGTTAAACTGCTCCTTTTAGCCAGCTCTATCCTTATAGGAAACTAAAATACTTTCCAGCCTGAGCATAATACCACAATTACATGAGACACCGAAGAGAGAACAGAAACAGTTACATTTACAATGATCAAGGCCTGTTATCTGGGGTTTATAAATCGGGGTATTAATAGAAACGCTCTCACCAGTGTACGGCCTTAACTACAAAACATCAGATAACTATGAAGAAACGAAATCGCTTACACTGGCGTCAAATCAAGACATACAGGGCTTCAACATAACATCAGGTAATTTCCCTTCAACTTGCACATATTAGTTGTTCACACCAAGTTACCTTACTGAACATTTACTGAGTGACTGCTGGATTGCCCCTTTACAATTCCCAGATAGTTGCGCATGTCAGTTGCGCATGCCGTCCTAGAGAGGGACGCTATGGGGAAACACAGTATACTTGAAACAGTTACTGTTCGTCTCTGTCCGAATCAGCCCCTCCTATGGCAGCACCGGAGTCAGTTTTCCCCCTGCGAGGCCTATCAATATCCCTTTTCTTCAAGAAATGCAGTACCTGCTTTGGATCTGTGAAAATATGTGATTTCTCATCTACCTGAATGCGCAATTTAGCAGGGTACATTATGTTATAGTCTAAGTTCAGGCCCTGTAGTTTCCTCTTCATAGGTAAAAATTGGCAACAGGCATCCTGGACTTGCTGCGTACAGTCAGGGTATAACGAAATATCCATGACTTCATAATGTAGCTCTCTGGCCTTGCGTAGGGCTGCATCTCGATCCCTGTAATTAAGCCACCTGGCTAGGATAGGTCTCAGGGGGCCCCAGGAACCAGCCTGGGGGCCAGTGACCTATCGGCCCGTTCTACAATAAACACCATTGAGAAGGTATCTCTTCCAAACAGGGTGATCAGTAGGTTCTCCACGAAGAGTTCCATATTTGGAATGTTGGTGGATTCTGCAATGTCAATCAACCAAATATTATTGTGCCTGGAGTGCCCCTCCAAATCCTCTGCCTTACTTTGCACTGCCTGCAGGGTGTTGTCCATCCTTGTCTGGGCAAGCAAACCAAACAACGTCTTCTGCATCTGAGACCCTCTTTTCTACATCATCGAGCCTTTCCGTATGGTTGTCGCGACGCTCAGACATTCTCTCCATACAGAATGATATTTTGTCAATTTTCCCATCAATTTTGGTCAAGCTGCATTGCACTGCTGTTAGAATATGTTTCAAGTCCCGGTCTTCTGTGACGTTGCCTGTTTCAGAGCCAGATTATGAGGCGTTTTTATCCATCTCCTGCTGCCTAGGCATTTTATGGGGTTCAAAGTGAAGCTTAGATTTGTCTTTTTGCCCCAGCCTATTCGCAATCAGTGAATGTGTGTCTTTCTGAAAAATAAATAAATATGTTTTATGTATGTATTTGTAAAGGTCGATGGACGAATAAATGTTTAAATAAGTGTGTAAATGGATGTTTTTTAATAAAATATTGATTGGTTAACTGGCTTATAAAGTGTATCTTAGTGAATACATATATTAGCGAGTAATTTTTAAATATTTAAATATATGTATCAGTTTTTCACTTTGTGTATAAGTGGCTGCATGGTTTGGTGACTGACTCACTGTTTTTATGTGTTTTGAAGACAGCATATGTGCAGGACTGTATGGGTGGATGAGTGTGTATATGTGTGTGTTAGTGAGTGAATGCCTGCCTCACTAGTGTCTTTATGAGTAACTACATATGTTTTAATCTAGTATATGTGACTATTAATGTACATAAGTGAGTATATGTGAGAGTGAGAGATTGAAAGAGTTCCTGTTTAAATAAGTATGTGTTTCTATAAGTGATTGTTTAAGAGAGTAAGTATGTGTAAGTTTCCTTAGAAGTAATGTGCTAGTGTGTGTATAGCTGTATAATCAAATAAATGGATGTTCAATAGTTTATTTGCATGTGTGAGTATGTGTGTGAGTACCTTTTGGATGACTGTCGGTGTGTAACAGGATGTATAGGTGTATCACTACATATGATGAGTGAGTATATTCCTCTCTACAGTACTTTAAAAAAAATCCACTTTGAAAAGAAACAGTATTCTATACCCACTCCAAGAAAAAGTATTTAGGGGAAGATGTTAAGCAATATTTATTATTCCCACTCCAAACGGTACTATACTAGGGAAGATAAAGGACATTTAAGAGGTCAATTTACTATTACCACTGCAATCTAAAAATTATCGTGGAAGAACATTGAAGAGGTCGGATAACTCAGATTAACAATTTCCACTCCACTATTAACCACTTTTGTGAAAATGTTGGTCCTTGAAGAGGTCAGTTTTATAATTTACATTCCAAAGTAAACAACATTTAAGACAATGTAGGTCAATTAGGATACCATACACACTAGTACCAATAATAAATATACTATATTAAAATGTGTATTGATTTAACAGAGAATTCAAACTTTTTTAAAAAAGTAAACATTTCAACCAAATAATATAAAATAAATTTCAATATATAAAGAATAAATTAAATATAAAGTTAATTTATTTCCTCTTTCCTTAAAAACTGAAATATATTCTAAATTTCTGAAAAAAACGTTTTTTAAATCTAAAAAGTGCAAAACAATTATTATATATATGTTCAATATATTTAATATATATTTAAAAAACTACATATTATTTTACTTTAGACATAATTGAATTTTAAAATTCTAAATTTCAAATGACCAAAAACTTTTAACAAACTTAATACATTTAAAATAATTATGTCATATTTTAACTTCCAATTACAATATACAATTGTAATGTAACATTAACATGTAATACACATTCTATATAAATTAATAAACATACCAACAATACAATTTCAGAAATAAATAAACAAATTACATGTTTTTATACCTAAAATGTAAAATGAAATGTAAATTAAAAATAATTCCATTTATATAAATAAGTTTGAAATAAATGTTTTAGATAATTTCACCATCCTTTCCCCATAAACTCAGCATCCTGTAACTAAAAAAAACTTAAACATAAAAGAAATTATTAAAACATATTCTGAAATTATACATTTATCTAACCTGTTCTATAAACATCTAATTACTAAATTTAAAATAGATATAACATATTTGAACCCAAAACCATTATACAACATGACAAACAACATTACAAAAATATTGAACAAATTCTAAATTGCTTACTATTGTATATATATACCACAGAATTTTTAGCAAATATATTAAAAACACCAGTTTGTGGTGAAATGTGTAATGCATTAAGCCATTGGTGACACAAGGGTTAGAAGGTCTGGCACTAGTTGTGTTTGAGCCACTGCTAGGCATGATCCCTGAGGATATCTGCAAGCACTGAGGTGCACATAGGATAGAGAGGAGTCACTGGAACCCTATCCTCTTGATTCCCAGTTAGGCAGCAAGCGGGCAATATGCTGGAAATCACCTCATTGGTCTATGTAGATAGGTAGGCAAGTGTAGAGCACAGGGAGCAATATTCTTTCACTGCCCAGGGTAAAGGACCTGGTCTCTGACACTGAACCACATCCATTGGGACAAGGCTCATGCTTGCCAACTACGAATTCGAGCACATCATCAGGTGTGCCTAAGGAATTTAGAAAGGACTGATACCATACCTGCTTGCACATACATGTTGCTGCATCATCATTTATTGCACTATCAAGTCAGAGTAGGTGTAGGACACTTTGACTAGTAATTGTCAAGGAGGATTACATGTCACTTCCTGTTGGCATTGACATTTCTGTCTATGGGCAATGAATGTTACCTCACATGTGGAGGAGTTAAAGGGTTTGTGTGGGAGGTGTAGTGTTCCCGGAATAAAAATGAATATTCACCCATCTTTCCAGGGAGACGAGGTCTGGGCTTAGTTATGTTTTGTTTTAAACTTGTTTACCTTAATCTAAAACACCTGAGTAACGAGGCACTGTGCTGTGTTTCTTATGGATGCATTTGTGTCTGTGCTCTACTGACATAAGTGCTGGACCCTGGCAGCACTGGAAGTCCTCCCCTGCTCGAGGAATCTTCCTTGTTTCTGTGGAATCACATCACCAAGTCAGGCCTGCAACCTGGACCGAACTGGCAGAATTGCATCATACCAGTGAACATTTCAGACAAGAGTACTGCGATCCCAACCGAATGTACAGCAGAGTTTTCATCACCTCGGGCAGGACCCCGAAGTACACATAAACTGCTACAGAATATTGCGCTTTTCTAATGTGTAAGTTGGCAACTCGCTTTACCAATTTCATGAAATCAATGCTTCATTTTCTTTCCTCCCCTTCCTCTCGCGCCTCGGGCCTATGTTCAGGTAGAATACATTTAGAGAAGGAGTTCAAATTCACAGCCTCCTACGCTGATGAGAAAATGGCATTACAGCACCTCGTTTCTGAAGTAAATAGTGTGATATGCGTTATGATTTCAGACCGCCTTGTGCGCTCACATTATTGAACACGATTGTTTGCCAAGTCTCACGTCTGGTGAGCTGGAGAAATCTAAGGCCGTAGCTTCAGAAGACACGAGATATTCAGCAAACCGGCTGCATTGGTCACGCAAAGTACATTTTTCTCTTATGCAAGGGGGAAACAATAGTAGAGGTGGGCGAGCAAACAAATTAACAGGGTGAGCCTAATAACCTCGGGTGGGCTCAGGCTCTAAGAGCCTGTGTGCTAGCCTAGACTCCTTGAAAATATTTGGCATGTAAATCATGCAACAAAGAAGTTATCAGGTGTCTTCAAAATTCAAAAAAGTGCATCAAATCTCTGCATTCTCACTGCAGAGATTCTGCCCTGAGGGCCCCATTACGATGGCGGTGGGACCGCCACCGTCAGGCCATCGGTGGCATTCCCACTGCCATCGAACCCTGCAGGACCTCCCTCCACATGATGATGCCGGGGGATGTAGGGCGGGCAGAGAAAATGACTGCCATGCATCCAAAGGACTCAAGGAGCATGACGGACCGTCGGAGAGACTGCAACGGGGCCGGCCTTAGGCATGTGCAAGCTGTGCACCTGCACAGGGCCACCAAACCCCAGGGGCCACCACGCCAATATATATCCTTAATATAATAATCCTCTGAGGATGGATACATATATGCGTGGCGGCCCCTGGCAGGGATTTGGTGGCCTCCAGCTCTGTTCCACTTCCAAACACCCTGACCCCCCTCTTCACTCGCCTCCGCGCTCAGCCCCACCCGGACCCCCTCTTCCGGGACCCCCTACCTACGCTCCCTGTCCAGGGCCGCCATGAGCCTAGAGCCGCCCCTGACTGCAATCCCTACAACAGTGGCGGTGCCTGAACAGGATTACAATGTCCCTTTACGCTGGCCGTTTCATTGCAGTTACCTGCCATGAAAAGGCAGGTGGAAAGAGACTTTGGGGGCCCCTAGCGGTCCCCCTTGCCCCCTGGGCATCCACTATGGGCCCTGGACCCCCTTAATATTCCTGCATCTTGTGGCACTGGCAGGTACCGCAGGGTGTATGCCACATAGTGCAGGGATATGTGAGATGCGTTTATTTTGTACTGTGGCGTGTGCAACACGCAATAGAAACTAAACACATTGTAACCGCCGTGAAGGCAGTCGCATTGTAATGCGGCCAGCGGGACAGCTAGTCGCCGGTTCTGCTTCTGCCACGATGGCAGTCGGACATAAGTCCGAACGGCATCGTATTGGGGCCCTTAGTGCGGACACTCCCTCACAGCTGTGGGGCCTCCACCAGAGTGCGAGGCCCTTTGTGAATGAGACCCATAGTTTTAAAATAACAACGAGAAACAGTCCTGCCTCGACCTGATGACAATCGCATTAGTGTATTAAAGATGTAAGTCAGGGGTCATGTGCACCCTGCGTGAGGCCAAGATTCTTATTATAGGTGGAGCAACATTATTGGCTATTAGAAGAGAAAGCAGGCCTGTGAAATAAAGCATTTGCCTTCGATCGCACGATTTAGCCAAGCAAGGATACTAGGACTGACCCAGATTTTTCTGTTTCATATTGTGCAATTTATACTCGAGATAGGTATCCCTTTCTGACATCAACGGTTAATGCTTTCTTGTTAATTCTTGAAGGATGAGAATAGAGGGTGACAGGCAAAATCACATTTTATTTTTGACAGCGTTACATACTGCGAACCTTGCCCAAGGATATGAGAGTGCTTCACGACACAGACAACGCATACTTTTGGGCACAGGGAGATCACAGGTCGCTGGGCGAGGGCAGCAGCCGAGCCCGGTTCTTCATGTAATATTGCCCACTGCTGTAGCATCACTTCTGCTAAAAGCTCAGTCTGTGGCTCAAGCTTGTAGTAGTAGCTCGCCCATCTCTAAACAATAGGAAACTTGAAGAACAGCTTCTGGGATGTGTCTTGAATTACATAAACGCCCATTACCTTCACTGAAGGAGTTCACTCTTGTGTTTAGCTAATTATGATGCAAAGAACTGTGTTGGTGAGCTGTTGTTCCATTGAATGCGGCATAAACATTTAGGCATGAGACATACTGCAGGGTGCGATATTTCCCAGGTGTGGCACTAACACACTATTTCACGATCTGGAAATTAATATGGTGCACGATGCTGTAATATATTTATTTATTAGTAGTTTTTTTTGTCACAAAGCAGACAAAAAGAGGTTACTGAGCGCTGTACAAAAGTTCACATTTGCTTGTGAAATAGTTAAAAAACGTACATATTCACATAAAAACACAAAGAAAGTAAAACCCAGACAATCAGATAAATAGATCAGTGGAAGCTCAAGGGAACAGACTGAGGGAAGAGTTTTATTATTTACATAACTATGCCTCCTTCCTGGCAAATCGCCTCAACTAGGCTTCCCTGAGAATGTCTTGTGAGACGGAAATAACCCATGTCAAGATCACCATGGAACCATAGGGCCTTCAGTTCCTACTTTAAAGTTTTGTAGGAGGTGAGTGTTTTGATCGTTGGAAGGTTGGTGCTCCAGGTCCTGTATGCATTTCCTGAAAAACGATTGCTCCATAGTTGCGTTTTTAATTTCTTGGGTGTTGGGACTTATAGAAAGAGGCTGTCGGAATTTCTCTGACACTGTTGACCGGCAGAGCGGGTTAGTTTAAAGGAAAAGTATTTTGGAGAGCCGCCATGGGGAGCTCTGGTATGATGCAGTGCAGTGTGAAATGACTTTCAGCTTCAATGTGCAGTCATTTTAGTGTGTGGTGCAGAAGTGGAGGTTTGAGATGTGTACACCTGACGAGTCTGGCCACTGTTTGAAGTCTTTAGTAGAAGTGAGGTGCCTAAAATCTCGTTTCAAATGTTACTAGGCCCTATCAGATAGCACACTTATACGAGTTTGAGTTTTCTTTCTAGTAAGAATCTAGTGATTTCGCAGCATTTATGTTTGCTATATTGTGGTCGACCATGGACAAAAAGTTCATACATTATTGCAATAAAATGGCTCAATTGGTGGAGCTATCCGAAGAAAATCGGTTTTCACTGGATTTAGATTAAAGTGGTGTGCAGTGCTTAATTTTAGCGTGTGGTTGCAGGTGGAGCACTCATTTTTGGGGACTGTTGCTTAGTGGAAGGTGGAGGAGAAAGGTGGAAAAACAATGATATAGTTAGAAAGCAGGGGTGAGAAAATGAAACTGTAAGAGCGAGAGACAGAGTCAGGCAGTACCTGGTGATGGATTAAACATGTACATGTACTGGTGGTGTTATACCATTGATGATTAATTTTTTTGACTGTTTAAGGTATGGTTGTGATGTTATTTGGAGATGAGAATTCTGTGTACATTGTGTATTGTTAGAATAGAAACGGTAAGAATGTTTTTAATTACTAGGTGATGATGCTAATGTTCCATATTTCAGTTGAAGGAAGAAGGTGACAGTGGGGAGCCGTGAAACACTGCCTGGTTAAACAGCGAAGTGTGATATAGACAATGAGATATTTCAGTTTTTCTCAACAAATTCGTCAACAAGTTTGTATGTGAGATTTCACAGTTTAATGTTTCAAACTGAGTATTTTCTTGTACTCATATAGCCTTTTTCATCTTTATATATCAAACCAGGGTTGTGTTATGGCACACTTAATAAATCCATATTTATACTCCTCAACAAAGATCCCGATGCATTTCGGGCCTGGGCCCTTTTTCAAGGGAAAACTTCGATGTTTTGGGAAAAGTGTCTCGCGGAGGACCAGCGGCACCGCTGTCCCGCTGGTCCTCCGCGAGACACTTTTCCCAAAACATCGAAGTTTTCCCTTGAAAAAGGGCCCAGGCCCGAAATGCATCGGGATCTTTGTTGAGGAGTATAAATATGGATTTATTAAGTGTGCCATAACACAACCCTGGTTTGATATATAAAGATGAAAAAGGCTATATGAGTACAAGAAAATACTCAGTTTGAAACATTAAACTGTGAAATCTCACATACAAACTTGTTGACGAATTTGTTGATGGAATTAGACTACGGTCCATTTTGGTTGTGCACTGGAGTGTTCCCCTCCCAGTAGGGGGACCCTTGATTCATTGTTTACCTCACGCTGCCTGGCCAGACAGTGTTCTACTCTAGTTGCACCCTACAACTCTGCATTCTGCATTACCATTTAGAACAAACACGCTGTGCGAGCTCCCTCTCTGTTCACATATTTCAGTTTTTGCCATTTCTTTCTCAAGTATGAAGTAAATCAGTTTGAGCATACCCATTATTACTCTTAATATATTTAACCGAGTGGAGTCGTTTACTGTATGAAATGCTGTAGATAGATTTATGAGTATTAGAAGGCAGGATTCTCCAGTATCTGGCATGCAAAGAGCATCCCCAACTAGGTTGTTGTCAGAAATACATTTTTGATCCACACATAACCTTCTGGTTCTATAGCTAGAAATGAGAGGTTTCAGCACATGGGAAAGATAACTATCACCTGTATTTGTCCGTGTCTGCTTTCTTTAGTTATGGTATTATTTTCCCAGTTTTGATACTGTCTGGTAATTCTCCTCGAGTATTAGAGATATTCGAATGTGGATTTAACAGGCACAGAAAGCGGAATTAGGGTCTTATGTTTTAATGGGCTCATGAATTTCCTTTTATGATACTGCTCTGAAATTTGATCAGGAGGTATTTTTTTTTACTTGCGGACTCTTTTGCGGACATTTTCGAGCAGTATCTCAATTTTTCCACCATATCTTCAAAGGACATAGCAATTGTTTCACATCTCTCTTTGGGATTATTAAAAACAATTGGAGAAGTGTTGGGTGGTGTGCTATGTCACACTTCAACATAGTTTTCTAGCCTACTTTTTTGTTAGGTTTAATTCGTTTTTGATATATTATGGTTTCCTGTATAATTGATTGTTTGAAGCTTTTTCTTTCCTTCTTCAGAGAATATAGGTTTATTAGTTACATGATTTCCCTCCAGACTTGTTCCACAGGTTTAGGGTTTTTCTTAAAACATGCAATTTCTTTATTGAATCATTGTGCTAATCTTTTAGTTTTCAGTCTCTTTATTTTTGTTTCTCAACGTTTCCAGGTTCTCAATGATCCTGTTCATTGTTTTGGCATAATGGGAAGTGAGAATGTTAATTTCTTTTGTCCCTTGGAGAGAAGAGGTGACTATGTGTTCTAGAGTGTGGATGAGGATATTTTTGATGTACCTCAACCACTGAGCTGGTATTCTAGGTTGTCCTCTGTTCTATGTTTTGTAAGAGGGAAGGGAATTAGGTAGTTGTCTGACTAGTAAACCAGAGCATGCCATTCTACCTTAATCGTGCTTCTGGAACAATTTTAACATCTTGTGTGGACCTTTTTATGGGTATGAGAGTTCAAGATAGTTGTTTGAGATCATTATAAAACGTGAATGATAATAATTGCGAAACATCTGGATCTTTATTAACTCTCGGTTACACGGTAAAGTCACCCATCAATATGATGTGATGAAATTCATTTATCTGCAATGAACTCTATAAGAGATGTGCTACAAAAGTATTGATATCCCCTGCTGGTAAGATTATGTGGACCGTTGAGAGTTTGGGATCCCTTGCATTTCTTCCACAGAGAGGCTTTGGGAGGTGGGGAATTGATTGTTCTTTGTGTTATTGAATATGATTTGATCTCTATGGCTTATATATCTAGTCTTCCACCTGCCTTACATATCATGTCTGGTTAGGTGACAGAGATTTTAGGTGGGATGAGCATGCCCATAACTGATTGACTTTCTTCATTTAGCCAAGTCTCGGTCAGGAACCAAATGTCGACATTTGGGCCAGATGTAGGTATCCAAATACTGTTGGGTAACGGCCGAAAATACAGACTTTCGGCCGTTACCAACCGGTATTTGGATACTGAGATGTAGGGCATCTTAAAATACAGATTCTGTAATTTTACAGAATCAGTAATTTTACCGAATCGGTAAATTTACCGATTCGGTAAAATTACCGAATCTGTATTTTAAGATGTAGGTGGCACTGTAAACAGTGCCACAGGGCTTTAAGGATTCGTTATTTACCACCAACTATTAGTTGGTGGTAAATAACGAATACCTGTGTATATGCAAATCTGTGCATGTACTCCTGTGCCATGTGGCGCACATACATGCCCTTAGGGCATGTATGTATGCCACACAGCACATTCCACATGCCACATTACCACAGTAATCAGGGGTGCAACAGTGTGTCAAAGTGACACCCTGCCACCCTTGAATTATTCGGTATTTACCGAATCGGTAATTACCAATTCGGTAATTGACATTCATTCCTATGGGCCTCCAGGCCCATAGGAATGAATGGAAATTACCGAATCGGTAAATACCGATACGGTAATTACCGAATTCTTACCGATTCGGTAAAATATACAGAAAATTTACCTACATCAGATTTACCGGTTCTAAAATACCGAATCGGTAAAATTCGGTATTTTAGCATCAGTAAAAATGATTTACCTACATCTAGCCCCAAATTTTTTAACCAGGTCTGCGATCTCTAGTTAATGCTTGGCTGCAGATCTACAACTGTGCAATAGACGTTTCAGGAGTAAATAGATAGAATCAATTGTGGAGGAGGAAGTAGTCTTGATATCAATATGGTACTCCTTTCCCTTGGAGTTTACTGCTAAATTTCCAGAGATTCACCCTGGTGGGTATTCTGTATATTCTGTCTGTGTTTTGATCGAAGCAGATTTTCAATGCTATCTTTGTTCGGAGGAAAGTAGGTTTTATTGGACCTGTGTAGACTAATATTGTATGGCCAATAATCATCTATTAAGGTTGTGGGTGGGTGAATGTTGCTAGACCTCAGATGCATTCTTGCGGTGTTCTCTAGGTTGTACTAGAACCTTCAGGTATGTTTCAGGTCTAGGGATAGGGATCTCTCCTTTGTCACCTTTGATGCCACCTTTGTTTTTCGATTAGACTGTTAGGGATTTTAGCTCTAAGTTATGAAGAGGAAGGGTGCTATGCCAAATTGCATTGCACACTCCTTCTATGATATATTTAATGAGCCTCCATAAGTGTTTGTCCATTGCCTTGTAGTTTGTTCTTCCCAGAGAGTCACTAACCTTCTCCACAGTGGGTAGCTGATTCAAAAGGGTAGTGATAGATAAGTGTATCTTGCTGGAGATATGTAAGGATTTTTTGGTGTTATTCCTATGAGTGAGATCTCTATGCAAACTTCTCTGTTATGCTGAGGACTCCGGTGAATGAACTGTCAGGGTCATTTACAAACTAGTGGATGGACCATCTGTCATATTTGAAGATGGTATCTGCAAGGCGGGCAACTCAGGACTCTGAAGGGACTTCCTGTGGCGATGGTTCCCTGCACATCACTGAAGAGCTGCAGAGACTGCACCATGTTTTAGTGTCAGCACTGCAATGTTTTTGCATCAAGAAAAAAAATCTCAAAAGCAGGAGATTGTTTTTGTAGTACAAAAAAAGTTCTGAGTGTTCATGGAAGTTCTCCTTACATGTGGCAGCAATTGTAAATTTTTCCTATTGGATGGCCCACCCCCAACAGGTCATGACGATCATCATTGTGACCCCGCGGTGCCTGTAACGTCAGTATCAGGTCAGTGGTTTACACTGATGAAGCCAGTGGAGGCTCTTCTGGTGTAAACTGATTCTTTCCCACAACGTTATGTAGATGGAGGCTACCACAAATTTTGTGTGACAGAACTACTACCAATATACTCGGTCCTCCTACTCCTACAAATTTAAATGACACTTTCTTTTTGTTGTCTTGGTAACCCATCTTTCTTTGGTTGATTGCAGGAATTGTACATGCTTGTTACAGAAGACATATGAACAGATCTCTGTTGTTGACAACTAACATTAGGAAACTAGTGCTGCTGTCTGGTGGTGGGGCATTAATTATTGGGCTTACCTCCATTTCTGACCGAAAAATTGCAAACTGTTTTTCTAATAGTTGAATTATGATTGCATCACTATTGTAGATGGAAATGGAGACATCTGATTTGAAAGAGGGAGAGGCTGTAATGTTTTGCTTAGACCCATGTGAGATTTTCGAGCTTTTAGATGCTGTAAGGTGTCTGGAGAATAAATGCTGACCTTTGTCATTATTGTTGGATTAACATGAAAGGTCTGTATTGTGTAATGCCACGTAGGTTCATTGTTCTACAGAATATTGCAGTCTTGTGTGGGAAAACCTGCAGATGTGGCAATTGTTACAAAACTCAGAATCCTGATTCAGGTGCAAAATGCCATTTCCACCAGACACTGGCGAAGCTAGGCCTTAGTCCACCCGTGGCGTGCACTGCATCTGCCTAATCAAAGAGCGGGGAAGAGGGAGATACTGGCGATTCATGCTACTGCGACAGCCGCATACAAGAATAGGGGCTCGGGGGGGGGGGGGGTAGGCTTAATGCCGATTCTTACAGCTGCAAGAAGTAAGGGGGAGGGTGGCCGGCTACCGCCCCAAAACCCGTGCCGCCTGGGGTAGTCCGATCCCACTGCCCTCCCTAGCTACGCCACTGCCTCCAGAAACAAGATTAATGTGGGTCTGACTCTGAGTCCCTTCGTGAGATTTTATATCCCCTAATTTTTCTGGTTGACCCACTTCTCCATTAGCTAATGTTAAAAGTTAAACGTTAAATGTAAATGATCAGTGCCTAAAACGGTGCAGTGGTTAACCTGGGGTGAAAGGAAGTTAACAGAAAGAGGGGATTTGGGGAAGTCAATGCGCAAGGCAGAGTGGGTGGAAATTGACTTGTGCCCCCTCACCTTGCCTAAGGGTGATGGGGAAATACCTCATTTCCAGCCTCACCTTAGCCCATCACCATGCTCAAGAGTGTAAGGGAAAACCTATCCCATCCCTAACACCTTTCTCAAGGGGTGCCTATAAAAGCTTAAAATAATAGTGCATGAGCTGACATACACTTTTGCATCCTTTTCTCAATGCAGGTGTTTAAGAAACTGGGTTACTGGCTGAGGGGTGGAAGGAACCCTTCTCAAGCAGCAACCACATTTCTTCCCAGGGTGAAGTCACAAGCAAACCCTGAATTAATCTGCACTACCCTAGGTAGCTTGGCACAGAGCAGTCAGGCTTAACTTAGAGGCAATGTGTATAGTATTTGTGACACACTGCAAATATTAATAAAGTGATAACACACCACAAAAGGAGCCCACAACAGAATTAGAAAAATAAAGTAATTTTTAATAAATAAAACAAGACCAAAACAACAAAAGTCCAATCAGAAGAACCAGAAATATTACATTTAAATATTTTCATAAAAACAGCAACAAAAGGTGCACAGCACAAACTGTGGGTATATGGTCTCGCTGGACTAGGACAAAGTCACAAGTTCTGGCTGACACGATGGAGCACGGGTTGGCTACAGGGAGACAGTTAGGCCCGCTGAACAAAGAATCTTAAATCCTGGTGTGTGGAGCATTGATAGGATCTGTGTTGAAGATGAGTTGCTCAGCCAAAGCAATGTGTCGGCTCTGAGATGCAGAGCCGCTGCGGTCGAGGTCCTACTGCTCTGTTGTTGAAGATCCCATAGACAAGGGCTGGCATTGTGAAGTCCGTAGTCAGGGTTGTGTCGCGAAGTTGAGCCGAGGAACCGATTATGTGGAGCTGCGAGGCTGCGGTGCAAAGTCTGTTGACGAGGCTGCCGTCGACTAGGGATGTGGGGGGAGTTTTTCACTACCAGGACATGTAAAAACTAAAAGCACATGTCCTACTTTTTAAATACAATGCACCCTGCCCTCTGGGCTGTCCATGGCCAACCATAGGGGTGATCTATATGTATTAAAAAGAAATGTTTGAGACTAGCAAAATGTGTACTTTACCAGGTCGAAATGGCATTTCAAAACTGTACACACACAGAGGCCACAATGGCAGGCCAAAGACATGATAAAAGGGCAACTTCATTGGCGACTTATAAGTAAATTAAATATACCATTTGGGGATGGGCCAATGTTACCACGTTTTAAGGAGGGAGCACATGTATGTTAGCACCGGTTAGCAGTGGTAAAGTGGGAAGAGTCCTAAGGTCAGCAAAAACAAGATCAGCAATATTGGAGGATGAAGGCAAAATATTTGGGGAAAGACCACCCTAAGACTGACAGGTCTAACAAGGTGGAGAACAGGGCATAAGAGACAGTGCTAGCTGAGCCACTCCTCTATGGCTCGCTCAGTGCTGTGAGTCATGAAGAAGTACGTCACCTACACAGCACAAAAGCTAATACAGCATTATGAATTTGGTATACCTTGACCCATCTAACTTTTCTTATCTCTCCCAGGCTACCTATGAGGACCGGAAGAGATATGGCATGAAAAGAGGCCTTCACTACCACCTGCTCTGGGCAGGCCAGGGACAGGGAGGTCTGCAAGCACAGTATTATATTCTAGCCAGAGTGTTAAAATGACCCTGCTCTGGCCTTGCAAACTAGCAGTGGAAGAGACGTAGACCCTGCCCCATGCCTTGCCCAAAACCAGGAGGTGGGGAGAGGTTGAGTTACGCCTCTCTCCAACCTCCGTTTATGGTCATGGAAGATGAAGCCAAGGGAGAATGGAAAAAAGAATGCTGCTGCCCTTGCCCAATGGTTTATGAGGAGGGAATCAATGGAAAGTAGGATAAATAATGTCACTTGTTCCCTGGCTTTTCCAATGGTCTTTCATCACTGCCTCCACTTCCTTTGATCAATAGCAAGGGATGGGAATGCTCCTAACCCCTCCCATATTGCCCAAGTGTGGTGGAGCATTTCCACCACTCTCTGCTCGCCTTACCAAAGGGTGAGAGCAAACATGCTCATTACCCCTGCATTGCCCAATAAAGGGTGACGTTTTGACATTTTAGAAGATGGCAGGGAATAGTTGTGTTTTGTTTCACTGCCTCAATACTCACATAATGCTGCAGAAGACAGGGCCTGGCCAGTATCCCGCTGTTCTGGGCTGTCTTCCTAAGACAGTACCAGAACAACAGTGTGCTTGCAGGCTTAATCTGATGTGCCCTGCAGCCTTAAGCACAATGTTGTTGATTATCCCAGCTACAGCTTTTTTGCTGCAATCGTTCAACATGCGGAGCCACAACTGGAACTGCATACTGCGGGCCCTAGGGGGTGGCCCACTGGTGCTGGGGTACTCCAGTGTGGTCTACAAAGTTTGGAAAACTGCAGCAAAGCATCAGTTATCAGATCGGACTTCCTTTTTGTGTTTTGTTTCCCCCTCTCCCTTTGGCAAGGCAGATGGTAGTTGTGGACTTCACCCCACCCATGCCTTTTGGTAAGAAGGGTGAATAATGGCAGCCTGTGGAACTTCTGAATGTCATAATTCTTGTGAACACACCCCTGCTCTTGGGCAAGACAGGAGCCCTACAAATCGCTCTCTTGACCCTCACTATATCAGCAGTGAACCGGATCAGATGGGATCTGTTCCGTTATTCTTCTTTGTTCCCCTCCACCCCCCACCCTGGTGCAAAGTGAAGGAAAAGGAAGGGACACCACACAGTCACTAACCTGGGACAAGGCAAGATGGGTAAACAATGAACGCCTTGGAGGAACCGATTTGTAATCTGCTCCCATGTTCAGGATCATACAAACGCAATAAAAATACAAAAAGATTTACAAACAAACAACTCTTTCCCTTTGGTCAGTACTGGCAGAGAGCAGTAGTGAGCTCCTCTACAAGTCTTAGTCTGATATTTTGCTTTCCTCCGTCAGCCTTGAGGAAGGCATTGGTCATGGAGTAGCGGAGAACATACTGCCTCTGCTTTTTGGGTAGGGCAGTTGTAGGTGAGCAATTAAGCACCAGGGCACAATATGCCCTGATGTTCACAAGCATTGAGGCCTATTAAAGAAAAGAAACAAGCATCCCTGGTCTTTGTCGTGTCAGTAGCACCACAAAAACAAACCCTCCCCTCTCTGCCCTTAGGCTAATTAGGCAGGAAGAAAACTATGTTTTTTTTTTTAATAAAGGCTTTCAGGAGAGAATAAAATATCTAAAATCTCATCCACTCACCTAATTAAGAACCCCCCACAGTCCTACACAACCACCATCATATACCCTTACATAAGCCTTCACCTGACCATACACCCATCTTTATATACACGTAACCACCATCGGACACCAACACAACCACCATTCTACGCTGACACAACGTCGACACATGCCAAAACACCCATAGTTATTTGTCCAAAAACCAAAATTACGTACGAAAACAATCAACCTAATACATTCACACAACCAGTAGTATATGCCAACACAGCAATCATCATAGACCAATAGATCCAAAGACACCCATACCATGTGTTTACACAACTAACATAATAACACAACACACATACCATCAAACACCAGCACACCCACCATCATATACAATGGTGTAACACAAAATGATGCTCCGTAGATTGTAATGAGAAGGCCTTTGGCTAAATGCCCCCTGAAGGGTTACCCCCTGCCATGCTCTCCAGGGGCTGCAGGGGACTGTGTTACACACCTGATCACGTCTACACAGCTACCACCCTAGCCTAAGCAACCCCCATTTCACATTCTCATCACCACATCGAGCCAGGCCTGGTGGCTCAGTGGACTAAAGCATTCACTCCAGGGAACTGTATTTGAGCTCATGGTCAAAGATTGAAATTGTGGTGGGTTTACTCTGTCTTTCATCCTTCTGAGGTCAATAAAATGGGTACCAGTAATATGACTACAAAAAACATCAGTTATTTTGCACTTTATGCATTTTATGTTATGATGCGATGCTTTCATATACAAACACAATCACCATGGCATGTTCACACCACCAACATCCTAAACCAACTCATACACCATCATAAACAAAAAACAAAATATCAAACAAACTATGAAATCCACTCACCCAAATATAAGAACCCCAAAGTCCCAA
This sequence comes from Lissotriton vulgaris, assembly GCF_964263255.1. Classification (NCBI taxonomy): domain Eukaryota; kingdom Metazoa; phylum Chordata; class Amphibia; order Caudata; family Salamandridae; genus Lissotriton; species Lissotriton vulgaris. The sequence goes on along the minus strand of NC_141695.1, from coordinate 967,393,606 downwards.
ACAACCACCATCATACACCCATGCATAGGCCATCACCTGACCATACATCCATCTTTATATACACGTAACCACCATCGAACACCAACGCAACCACTATCCTATGCCAACAGAACAAACATCATATGCCAAATAAGAAAACAATCAACATAATACAGTAATGCAACTAATATAATATGCCAACACACCAATCTTCATAGACCAATAGATCTAAAGACACCCATCCAAAACACAACCAACACAACCAACATAATAACACAACACACTTTCAAACCCGAGCACACCCACCATCATATACAATGATATAACACAACATGATTCCCTTCCTCTCCGCAGAATGTAATGGGGAGAACCTGAGTCTCCCATATGCAACAGATATATATTGGCCTAGGGCTAAAGAAGTCCCCCCCACCCCTCCGGTGGGTTACCCCCTGCCATGTTCTGAAGGGGCTGCAGGGAATGTGTTACACACCTGATCACATGTCTTCACAGCTACCACCGTAGCATAAATAACCCCCATTTTGCATTCTCACAGCCACATCGAGCCAGGTCTGGTGCTCAGTAGTCTATCATCCTTCTGAGGTCAATAAAATGAGTATCGTTAATATTAGTACAAAAAACATCTGTTATTTAACACTTTACGCATGCAATGTTGTGATCCTATCATATGCAAACACAATCACCATGACATGTCCACACCACCGACATCCTAACCCAACACATACACCATCATAAACAAAAACTAAAATATCAAAAAACTATAAAATCCTCAAAAGGTTAAAGGCAAAGAAATGGAACTTATAGATGAATATGCTGCTAACAACTTGTCTGCAAGTCCTGCAAGGTTAAGCCAGCCTTCACTGCCATCCCTATCATAATTTGAGGTAGCTGGAAACGAGACGCGACTGAGGGACTCGTTGACGATGTGTATAGTATGTAAAACGTTTACAATTGTCCTGACTATATTTTAGGAAGTATATATTTATATATGTGTTTAGAAGCACAGCTTTGCCTCTCAAATCATATTCACATACACCCCCAACACCTGTCCAAACAGCGCGCCCGGAGGATGAAAGTTGAGCTTGGGACTTTTACCAGTGCACTTGGGGCTCTCTCATTTTAGGCTCTGAAGAGAGGGTACCTGCTCAAAGGTATGCTTAGTGCTCAGAATGAGGTGTACTAAATGCTTGCGTCATCTGTCCCCCACAGCAAGTAAATGCGGGGAAGCACGCGCTGCGATTGCATTAATCATCACTTATGTAAGCGATTAGGCTCTGGTATCATTGCGGAATGTTCTGGCAGGACGCTCTGACTTTCAATTTATAGGTCTTTTACAGCAAACAGATGCGAATTGCATTGACAAAGCCTGCGTAATTTCTTAGCTGTGAGAGTAAACTTTGCAGAGCATATGTGAAACCAATTTACCATCTGCCAGGAAAGCATCTCTCATTTCACTTTGGAAGTCATTAAATGGCAAGTGAGAGATAAGTTAAGGGGTATTTTAAGAACAAAAGTGCATATGCTGAGCATCCTGAATGACTGGGGTTATGTTTGCTATAAATATCGCTAGAATTATAAAGTAAGTACCAACTGTTCATGGGTATGGGAAATAATATACAGAATCTTATCTGACACAGGATTCAATGGACATCTTTCAAGAAGTATGCTTTGCTTTTTCCCAGTTTTATTGAGTGGTGGATCCTGGGTTAAATGAAAGATGAAATACCAGCATTTGTAAAGTGCGCACCTACCTCCGGGGAGGCGGCCCGGCGCTGGGGGCCATCGGGAGGATAAAGCGAGCTATTGCCCAGAGTCACATGGTGCTGGGCTAAGCTGCTTCAGGCACCGGGATTGAACCCTGAACCCCGTGGCCCAGAGTCTGGCACCCTGGCCGCTGCGCCACACCTTTTCCATTCCGTGTGATAACATATGTTATTCATATGCCGTGCAATGCAGGGTACAGGGCCGGCTTCAGCGCTAGTGGCACCTGGTGCCACAATCCTATTGGCGCCCTCCTCCCAATGAACTCCTCCACAGATTCCCTCTTTAGAAACACCGCTACTCATCTTTCTATAGCCTCTCTCTCACATGCATTTCATTTGTTATATAGTGCTACTCATACTAGTGCAACACTTCACATCACATGCACATTACGGAGAAGTAATGAATCCTATGTGTATAGATCAGTCTCTTTTGGGGTTGTAATTTATGAACTGCAAGTAAACATGGGACCTCTGTGATGAAAGCAGTAATCCACTGAACTACCCACGTAAGGTACAATTCTGTGATCTGCATGGTAGATGTTCTTTTCTATTGTATGATGAGTTAAAACTGCAACTAGACACAACTTCAAACTGTCTCCAGCAGGAATATTGATTACCAGAGTTATCTTGACATTTATATTGTTGCCTGAAATGTCCTGGACACACATGGAACTCTGCAGCAGGTGCTTTTAAACCCATAAACTATTTCTAAACACAGCGCCTCCTTCAAACTCAGCCCCAGGTGCAGCTGCACCAGTCACATCTCCCTAAAGCCGGCCCTGGCAGGGTAGGACTGGCCTATAAGGCACACAGGCAGTGCCCGACGAGGTGGTCTAACAGGTCAGCATGTGGATTTACCTGATAATAAAACAAATGTTGCCTGCAACAAGCTCAAATCCACACAATCTTCTATGCCATGTAAAACATTTATACAGCGTTTCTGTAGCTGCCCTAATTTCCAGCCACGGGCCGTTTTTTCAGTAAATTCACTAACGGGGGCCATATTTATTTGGGTGCCTGGGACTACTTTCTGTCCCAGTTTGAACTTGCATGCAAGCGGTCAGTACTATAGCATATGCTTTTGATGTGGATGAAAATGATAAATGTCGAAAGGCTACAACTGTTTCTTTTTACGAACTAATCTGGGCGTCTACTGTTTCAATGTCCATGGACTTTTGCTTGATATAGACCCTCCTGATTACTTTCTTTGAAATGGTCAAGCCCTGACAAGGGGAAAAAACTAGGTAGGAAAAAAATCAAAGATTTGATATCTAAATTCTGTAGAGGCAGTTTCATAAAAGCTTTTAGGAGTCCGAGAAGTAGTACTACAGGTGTACTCTTTTACATACTGTTACATACCTTTGTGAATTGGTTGAGAAACTTCCAATTACCTACTAGTAAAAGTGCAAAGAGGTCTCAGTGTTTTCTATTTGTGCTCACTGCATATAAATGCACCCTTATTCCCATTTTAGATGTTTTGGGGCCAATTTACAAATTGGCCCCAAAACATGTAAGAGTATGTAAAAGAAGCTACAGGCCTACTTCCTTACCTTCTCCAAAACGCCTTTGTGAATATTTCCCATTGTGTATTTCTGTACAACATTTACTTCCATCCGAAACGTGTTTCCTTCCCCCTTTTGAGTCATATGATAAATAGCACAACAGATGTTATGTTATGTTATGTTATGTTATAACTACTTATATAGCACTCAGCTGCCCCAGCGAAGGGGCGTCCCGGCACTTTACAGCAGAGAAAGAGAAGCATTCTACGGAAAGAACCAGTAAGGCATGCTCCGAAGGTTTTTATTATTTTACGGGAAAGAGATGGGTCTTAACTGCCGTCCTAAAGATCAGCAGGTCATCTAGTTCACGTATGTGAGTTGGTAATTAATTCCACAATTTTGCCGCCAGATAGCGAAAGGAACGACCTCCTGCTCTGCAGCGTTTCACCCGAGGCACCGTGACCAAATGCTGCCCCATCGAGCGCAATGCTCGAGAGGGAACAAATGGGGTCAGAAGGTTCTCCAGCATTTTAGGCATAGCTAGTTTCAGTATTTTAAAGGACAGACAGAGCGCTTTAAACTGAATCCTTTGTGCCATAGGGAGCCAGTGGAGCCTCCAGATGGTGTTGGCAGCAGAGCAAGACCGTGGAAGGCCAACTAGGGCCCTGGCAGCTGCATTCTGAATCCGTTGCATCTGGGTGATCTCGTCTTGATTAGCCCCTAAAAGCAGAGAGCTAGCGTAGTCTAAACGAGAAAGGATAGCCGACTGAATAACAGCTGCTGATTGGATGCATTGAACATTTTTAGAATGGGTTTAATGCCTCGTAGAATGCCGAAACAGGTGGCAGCGTTATATTTAGTGTGGCAGCGAAAGCTAAGAGAGGAGTCTATCCACACCCCCAAATTTTTAACCTCATTCCTAGGTTCGGGGGCCTTACCTCAAGCAGTAGGCCACCACTGGTCACCCCATGCCTCAGTATTCTTACCGACTATCAGAACTTCGGTTTTGTTTACGTTCAATTGTAAACAATTTGACGTCATCCAGTTTGCAGCAAGTCCATTTTTAAACTTGGAGACGTTCGGCTCGAACCATCCGAAAGAACAACCACTAGCTGCGCGTCGTCCGTGTAAAAGACCATGGTGAGGTCCCATTCTCGGATGACCACAGCCAGCGGCTGAACATAAAGATTGCACAGAGTGGGGCTCAATGTCGAGCTCTGGGGTACATCCTGTTCAATCGGATATGCTAGGGATAGGAATGGAGGAGTGGACATGTGAAAAGATCTTCCTGTCAGAAAGGATCTGAACCATTCAAGGGCCAGATTGAAGATTCCTGCCTCCTCCAGGCAGCTGATCAGAACCTCATGCAAGACCGTTTCAAAGGCGGCACTGAGATCTAAAAGAATTAGTGCCCTCGTTTGACCGGCATCCAGAATGGTCCGAAGATGTTCCGCCATAGCAAGGAGAGCTGTCTCTGTGCTATGGCCAGCGCGGAAGCCATGTTGAGTTACATCTAGGATGTTGTTAGAGAGCAGATGGTTGTAAGTATGCTATTAACATGGACTTCAGCCGCCTTAGACACCCAGGGGAGAAGAGAGATAGGTCTAAAGTTCTCGGGCTTCATAGACTTCAAGGTGGGTTTCTTAAGGATAGGGGAAACCCAGGCCTGTTTCCACTTGGCAGGCACAGTGGCAGATGAAAAGGAGGCGTTAATTAGCTGCTGCAGAGGCACCAGCCAGAGCGAGGAGGATTCTCCGATCTGAGCTGGTTTAAGTGGATCGGCAGGGGAGCCAAATTTGATTTTTGTAAGCAATTTGCTAAGTTCTTCAGAGGAGATCTCCGGAATGATTTTAAGACATGAGACCGGCCTAGGTCTGGAGGAAATATGTGTATAGGAAGTAGTTACAGGAGGGAATGACTGATAGATTGTTCTTACTTTCTCCAAGAAGAAGGAGGCTAGCTCTTCACAGTGGAGTTCAGAGGTAGTTATAGGTGCCGGGGCTTTCTTGGCACTGAGGTCTTTGAGAACTTTAAATATGAATTTGGCAGGATTGGGGCTGAGTCTAATCTCATTAGCATAGTAAGCTGCTCGTGTCGTACAAATAGCTCTGTGATATGCCTTTAATTCGTCCAAGTACAACTTTTTTTTACCCAGAGCATTGTCTTTCCTCCAATCTATTTCTTTCCTTTTACATGCTTTCCTCAATAGTATCAGGGTATCGTTGTACCAGGGGCTAGATTCCTGGGAACGTCCTTTTATCCATTTTGCCGGGATTAGGGAATCGAGTGCCCTTGTAATCCAGGCACAGAACTTGTCATAATCTGCCTCAACATTATGGAGAGGACCCAGAGGATCCTCTCTAAGGAGATGGTGAAAGTCCTCAAGTCGGAGTTTTTGCCAGGGATGTTTATATACCGCCCGCTGGGTGTTCTTATGTGGTTGATTTAATACCGGAAGAATCATTTCAACCATCGAATGGTCAGACCGGGCTATCGGGATAGGGGTCGTTACTGTGACAGTCTCTATATTAGTAAATATGGGATCCAACAGGAGACCTCCTACGTGAGTGGGGCTAGTGACTAATTGATGGAGTTGGAGTGCCGCCAGATCAGCCAGCAGACTGCTGATAGTCTGGTCCTGGGCAAGGTCAAAATGGAGATTTAAATCGCCAAAGATGCTAAAGTTGGCGGTTCCCTTAGCAAGTGAACCTACTGTCTCCACAAGGGCATTTTTAAAGTCAGTAGTCTGTCCTGGAGGCCTGCATATCATTTAGCCAGAAAGGATGAGATGGGGATTCACAGAGATGGAAAAACGAGCACTTTCACATCCCTCTATCACCATCTTATTGAAGAGACAGGAGTAGCAGGATTTAGTGATGACAGCAATGCCGCATCCCCTTGTTTCTCGATTGATCGTATATATAGAGTAGTTAGGGGGGAGAGCCAAATTAGACTTGGCTACCGCATGTTCATTGAGCCATGTCTCACTCAAAAAGAATATATCTGGGCTTTCGTCTCTAATGATATAATAGATTTCAGCGTGGTGCTTCACTAAGGGTCTTACATTCAGCTGCAGAATTTTGAGACGGTTTTGGGGAGGTGTGACAAGGGGGGTATGTAGGGCCAAGGGTTTGGGAAGTGAAAACCTGCCACACGGGCAGCTGGTAGGGCCCCTTAACGGTTATAGTGGGGGGTTTGTACACAAATGGGCTGATGGGAGCACACTTAGCAGATCTTCTCTCAAGTAAATGTGTCTTCCTGATGTAAATCGTCCAGCACTTCTGGCGAGAGGCGACGTATTGGCGCGGACGGGCGCAGACGGGCTTGCCTTTGGCTCGCGCTTCATACCTGCCTAAAGTAGTTGTCAGGGGACGTAAAACAACTAGACCGCTGACCAAAATGGCGGGTCAGTGCGCGCTACCAGAAGTGAGTATTCTGGTGCTCGTTTCTCTTTAACCCCTTGTCATTAGCGGCGAAGAGGTTAAGCCCTCCACATCAATCAGCCACAAGGCTGCGGTGGACCGGGGCACCAGAGCAAGCAAAAACAGTCAAGTAGGTGTTCAGGGCAGTATTTAAAAACAATGCCATAGATTTATTTTAAAACAAATGAGCCCTCCACCCACTGCTGTCATGAGGTGTGCAGGAACTTAGGTGTTACCGTTTGTCCCCCGTAGCAGCATTCAACTAGCTAACTGCTGTTCAAACAGTGTGGATGCGTTTCAGTGCAGTTTAAGTAGCAAGAACAACTAGACCGCCAACCAAAATGGCGGGTCAGTGCGCGCTACCAGAAGTGAGTATTCCGGTGCTCGCTCCTCTTTCACGATGCAGTTTCATTATCTAATAGAATAGAAAGGGAGGACATCATCTATAACCTATCAGCCTTTTTTGTGGGGGGGCATAACCGGTCATTAGACAACAGATTGGAAACCTAAAATCCGAACCCAGAGATAATGTTCTGAAATTGATAAGAAGCTGTTAGGTCCAGTATTAAGAGTATGCAGTGCACTTTGAAATAGTCTGGTTGTTTAATGTACTAGTCACCTTAAGATTGTAAGCACTTTATACCGAGTGGCGTTCTGGATGGTTTGCATTGCACATATTTTAAGAGCATGCACTGCACTTTGAATCAGTCTGATTGTTTACTATATTTGGCACTTTATAACTACACTTTAAACAAAGTGACACTGCGGATAGTAGATGGGGATATATGTCGTTACCATGCGCGCGTTACAACGACCTACCATTACAACACGGTTGTAACAACGCAAGTTGTTACAACAACTTGCGTTGGGGGGGGGGGGCGCAAATTTAATACATTTAATTTACTATTCCAACACCAGTCCCCGTGGATAGTAGGGAAGGTGTTGGGATAGTAAATTAAATGATTTACTATCCTCGAGCGCCCCCCAGCGCAATGCGTTGTAACAACTTTTGTTGTTACAACCGCGTGGTAATGGTAGGTCGTGGTAACCCACGCGTTGTAAACGTTGCGCACCAGTAGATGGTGACCGAAGTAACGCCAAAAATGTATCATCTATTTACTCTGGTATTTTTGTGCCCGTAGCCCTTAAAGGTTATCTATACTGGGGTATACTAGTACAGTACAATATAGACCATGATAAAAATAATTCCTATGCCCAGCGCTGTCGCCCTAAACATCCAGACAACTGCCCTGTGTAGGCCTTTCTTTCCATGTCCATGTCCTACCCAGTTCTGCAATTAAAAACTGGTATCGTATTTTAAATGCTTTTATTGATGGCTTTTCTGTGCCTTAATATTTAAATTAAGTATTTTATCAGAATGTATATTATCATTGGTTAAAATGATTTTATATTTACATCTTAATACGGAGCATTTCATGGATCCTACATTCTTGCACTTATGTAGGAACTGCTGTGAAGAAAAAATTTTGCTATATCTGATTTTAAATTGATTGTAATTTTTTATTTTGCTGATACAATGAAATAAGATAAACAGTTTAAACAGGATTGGGTGAGATTGAGAGAAGTGGAGTGAAGCTGGTCTTTTGGGGTATTTCTCCTTCTCACTTCTTATTCATCTTCTAATAGGCACTACTTCCTAATGTCTGAGTCACTGAGAAAGCACATAAATACCTGAGTGATAGCAAAGTATTACATGAAAATCACCATCTTTAGTCAGGCAGCCTAACCCAAGGAGCCAGGACACCACCAGACTTTAGAGGAAAAAGCACAAGAAGTACAATTGTCTGGGTGGTGCGTTCATGGGGGGACCAGGTTGTGTATTGCCGTCATATCCTATTTTCATGGTGGTTCATAAGAGTCTAGGTACGTGTCAAGAGATTTCCACATCCTTCTGGATGCTGGTTTCCAGGGTGAGTTCTATAGTGCAATGTTGTCCACTCCTCTGAGATGGGTGATCCAGTTGATCCAGGCTTTGTAAGATGTCCTACTTGGGTCTTTCCAATTGGCGAGGAACATTTTCATGGCTGCTGTCATTAGCAGATCTAGTAGGTCCTTATCGGGTTCAGATCTCAAGTCTGTGCTCATAAATGTAAAGATAAGGGTGGAAAATTATTTTGTTAGCGTACAGTCAAAAAAACCATTTATAAAAACAAAAATTTGCTCCCAGAATGTTTTGAGTATTGGGCAATGAAAAATAAGATGTGCTAAATCCCCAGTTTTTTTGTTACAGTTCCAACATAACGCGTCATCCCTGAGGCCTAATAAGAATAAATAGGCAGGGGTCCAAAAAGCCTAGTGTAGCAGCCAAAATTTTGTTTGTGAGAGCACTGGGGAGATCTTATTACGTGAGGCCGAGCTCCATAATGTGGACCATTCTTGTTCGTTATGTGTGGCTTTAGTTTGTTTATCCCAATAGGCAACAGTCTTGTCATTAAGTTTAGAGGATTTTCGACGGAGGAGTTTGTAGAGCTGTGAGCCCTGGTGCCCCAATTTATTAATGTTTGACACAAACCAGGAGATTGATGGTTGAGAGGCGGATAATTTGGCTTTTGACAGGGCCGTTCTAATTTTCAGAAAGTTATAAAATTCAATGTTAGCAAGGTGATATCTTGACTTGACATCTGTGAATGTAATAGGGAATGTTTCGTTTTCTAGTTGGTAAGGGTAGTAGATACCTTTCCCAATCCATGTATCGAAGGCTAGGCTTTTCCCTTTATTCAGAATCTTGCTATTGACCCAGAGTGACTCCATTTTAGAACCTTTGATGCAATTCTCCAGCTTCTTATCTACCTTTAGTAGTGTGATTTGTGTATTTTTAAAGATGAACTTGGAGGTGTGGGGGTATCTATTTGCTGTTAGTAGAGTCAGGGGGCTTAGGTTATTCAGGATGGCCCTCTCTACCTGTAGCCATACCAGCATATAGTCAGTAGGAGGTGATATCCAATATGAGTCTTGTTTTGTCAGACAAGCTAGCTGGAATATTCTGAAGTCTCTTAGATTTACCCCTTCTTGATTTGTATCCAGTCTTAATTTTTTTTATATTATCTGTGCCTTCTTCCCTCGCCAACAGAATTTAGAGATCAGGATGTCAACTTTGTGGTGGAAATCATCTGTGAGGTGGAGCGGGAGCATGCTGATCAGATAATTAATTATTGGGGTGATCATCATTTTAATAGTTTTGATTATGCCCCACCACATTATGATTGTTGGAGTCCAGGAGTACAGAAGTTTCCTAATCATTTCTAGTAGCAGTTTGTCATTCTGATTTAGTGTGTCAATTAAGTCGCTACCAAAATATCAAATACCTAGGTCTTTGATATTTTCTGCTTGCCAGGTTAAGCCCGACACACCCTTGGTGTCTCTCGTGCAGTGAATATGTAATGGTTTGCATTCTGATTAGTCTCTATTTTGTTTATACCCTAAGAACCCGGAATATTTTGCTATCATCTCCATCAGGGCCTCAATTGATGTCTTTGGCTGTTCCGTTACTATTAGTATGTCATCTTCATAGGCGGCTAATTTTATTTTAACGCCCTTGATATTGATCCCTTTTATGTTCGTATTTAACTTGATATCCTGGATAAGGGGTTCCAGTGCAAGTACGAATAATGAAGGGGATGGTGGACATCCCTGTCTAGCACATTGTTGCAGTGTAAAGGGCTCAGAGAGTGACCCATTAACGACGATACAGGCTGAAGGTTCCCCGTACAGGGCCATAACCATCCGTATATATCCCGCCCATACGTTGAACAATTGCATGCAGCATTCCAAAAAAGCCCAGGAGACTCTATCAAAGGTCTTCTCAGCATCTAATGTGATAACTACTGCTGGTTCAGATTTAGTGGCCACATGCTCTAATATGTGGCAGAGAAGTCGGGTGTTGTCATAAGACAAAGTACGTAGGAATCCATCATGGGAGTTGCTTATTAGTTTGGGGAGAAAAGAGTTCAGTCTGACTGCCAATATCTTAGCATATATTTTGCAGTCCACGTTAATAAGGGATATGGGTCTGTAGTTTTTTGGTGACAGTTGGCCTTTCCTCTCCTTTGGAATGACTATTATGTTAGCTTCTGACATGGTTTGTGATACTGCACCCCTAGATGCTGAGTGGTTAAAAACTTGTTTCATGGTTGGTCTCGGCTGATTTGAGAAGGTCTTGTAGAAAGCCGTTGTAAACCCGTACGGCCCGGGGGCTTTATTTTCTTTCAATGATTTGACTGCCATTTCAATGTTGGTTTTGTTAATGTCTTGACCTAGCCTAAGTGTATCCTCTGTGCTTAGCTGCTGTAACACAAGTCTATCGAGGTATTTTGTACACTCTAAATTATGTTTCTGATTGTTTTGTAAAGTTCTTGATGGAACTCTTGAAAGGTCTTGAGGATGTCTTTGTGTCTTGTGTGGGTTTGGTTGTTGGAAGAGATGGCAAAATGGTTGCGTTTGAGTTTGAGGTAGGAGGCAAGGAGGCAAGAAGTGTTCCTGGCTTATTGGCTTTGCAAAGGTTAAGGGCTTTGTATTTATGAACCCACAGTCCTGCCCTCTCACTCAGGATTTTGTTGTATTCAGACTTATTTTGTGTTCATTTTGCAAGGATCTTGCTATCATGTAAGGACTTTGCATGGGCCATTTCTAAACTCTTGATCTCCTGCTCAAGCTGTGTTAGTCTCCGGTTTGTACTTTTGTTGATTTTTGTCTTAATTTCAATGATTGTGCCTCTGATGGTTGCCTTCAGGGCATCCCAGAGTGTGGTGGTGCTGGTCCCCGGGGAGTCGTGTGTTTGAGGTAGTCTATTATGCCCTCCTCATTCTTTTTTTTGTTTGCTGGGTCTGAAAGTACATCACTATTAAAACGCCATCTCTGAGGGACGGCTTCGTTGTGACACCTGCTCAGTTTTAGGCTAATACATGAGTGGTCTGATACTAGTCTTGGAGCTATGTCTGAGTGTTCGATTAGACGTGTGTGAGACCCAGAGATTAGTACATAGTCTATCCTGGTATAAGATTTGTGTGGGTTAGAGTAGAATGTGTAGTCTCTATTGTCCGGGTGTTAGAGGTGCCATGCGTCCTTTACGTTAAATTTGGAGCAGTCATTTTGAAATACAGCATGTGAGTTTGTGGGGTGATATTGACAAGAGGATTGTCTATCTTTTTTTTAAAAAAAAATTCTATTGGATAGAGCAATAGGCAAACCAAAGGTACAAAGCATGTTATACTTTAGATTTCAATAGTAACATATTTCCAATAAATTTCTTAAATAACAAACAAGAGATAAAAAGAGAAAAACATGTACAAAGATAAAAGGGAGGTTCATCGTGATAGAAACATCAGCCTACTACATCGTTGAAATTTCCAGGACATTATGTACAAAATATGCAACTTATAAAGTGCATCTGCAAAAACGTGCAAAACGGCAATAAAGTGCTACTGCAATAGTGCAAGAAGTACAAAAAAGTACCATCTTAAAAAGTGCATTGTGCAATCTGATGTAAGAAGAAAGTGCAACTAAGTGCAGATGTCCTAAAAAAAGAAAAAATCAAACAAACAAAACTATCAGATTCATAGATAAATGGGCTGTTATTAAAAATCATCTACTCTCGATTTTCTTCACAAATCATCCTCCCTTTATTACTTCTAGAGTCTCAAAATATTTCCAGTTCCTCTCAAATCTCCCAATGGATCCCACTCTGCCAGCATAAGCCTTTTCAAAAAAACATGTTCTCCTCATTTTGTTAAACCATTTTAAATGTGATGGGATCTCGCTGGTCTTCCAATTTTGAAGTATTAAGGAACGAGCAACTGCACAAGATATAAATATAAATACTTCTTCTGCTTTATTAAGCCCGCTCCTGTCTTTGCATATACCAAACAAGGCTTCTTCTGGTGTTGGTAGAAAAGATTTCCCAATAGCTTGTTCGATATCGGCAAATATTCCCTTCCAAAAAGTTTCTAGCTGGCGGCAAGTGAAAGAAATATGATGCCATTCTCCCTGGCTACTAGCATTTATTTTCAACTTCGGGAAACATCTTTTCCAAAGCCTCTGGTGTATAATATGCTAACCAGCGAGAAAGAAAAGACATCCTTTTATAGTTGGCAGCGCGTAAAGATCTATTCCCCAACTGACAAATGACCTCCCAATCCTTTGTGGAAAAGTTACATTGTGTAGCGAGATTTATTTTCTCAAGATGTCTGTCTACTAATACATTTTGATTTGAGCAATGAAGCATCTTGTACCAATATCTGATACCTTTGCTCATTCCACCATACAGGGATGTTAGTATAGTATTAGGAGGGTTAAGCAGGCCACTTATCTCATTTCTAATAAAATTGAAAATCTGCATATATTCAAAAAAGGTCGGGCGCAATGGACCATTAGTTCTAGAGGCTACCTCTTGCCAACTAATTACCCTGTTTTGGGCTACCATATGTCTCAACTCGTGGAACCCACAAAGTTCCCAGGTTTTAATATGATTCAAACTTAGTGGGAGGCCTATTTGAGTACATTCAGATAAGCTTAGATAATGAGAGTACATCAGTACTATGTTTTTTTAAAAGGAGCGACATTCTTGAGGCATATTCTCTTAACGTTTTAAATCTTGACCTCCTTGGGAGGTTTGCTATTTTAAAAAAAACTGGAATTTGGGAACCTACCTCTTATAACATTCTTGTAAGAAAAAAATTATCTCTTGTTTGATTACTCCTCAATAATCCTGCCAATATATAAAAAATGCAGCTTCATAATAGGTCCTTAAATGGTGTAGGGCTAAACCTCCTTGTTCGGCTGGGAGTTGTAATACTGGAAGTTTAACTCTTGAAGCTTTATTGCCCCATATAAAACCTCTCAGCATTGTTTCTAGTTCTTTAAAAAAAGCTAAATTAATTTTAATGGGGACGTTACTGAACAAAAATATGAGCAAGGGCAGCATCGACATCTTAATCAATGATACCCTACCTATAATTGATAATGGGAGAAGAAGCCATTGATCTAAAAGGTTCCGAATTTTATTCTTCATTCTAATGTAATTCATAGAATAAAGCATATCATATTCGGTGGTCACAAATATGCCCAGGTATCTAATTGGGTCGCTTCTTGCAGCTTGGGCCTGCAGATCGACAGGGAAAAAATAAAGATCAGTGTTTAATGCAAGGACCTCAGTTTTTTTAGGATTTACTTTGTAACCCCCTATCTTTTCTTAATTGTTAAACTCTCTCATTAGATTTTCAATATTTTCTTTTATAGGTAATAAAGATAAAAAAATATCATCGGCAAACAACTTTAATTTAGACATACCGGTGATAGGGGGCTGAATAGCCACGTTGTCCCTAATCTTTACTACTAAAGGCTTAATAAAGAAAGTAAAGAGCAACGGGGACAACGGGCAGCCCTGCCTTATACCCCTGTTTACCTTAATCTTACCAGCCTGTTTTGCGTTGATTATTACTTGGGCCGATGCTCCCTCATAGATGTTATGAAGCATCTTAATAATTGAGGCTGGAAAACCGAATTGACCGAGAGAGTAGAATAGTGCTGCCCAATTCACCAAGTCAAACGCTTTTTCTGCGTCCATCATTAATATACAAGCTGGGGTCAAATTAACATTGAAATAGTCCAATGCCTGGATTAAGAACTCCGTGTTTACTGGCATGTAACGTCCTGCAATAAACCCAGACTGGTCTTGGTGGATGACCTCCTGGGCAGCGAGGACAAATCTCTCAGCCCATATTTTCATAAAGATTTTATAATCCGAATTTAGTAGGCTAATTGGCCTATATGAATTAACATCATATTGATTTTTATCTTTTTTGATAAAACATATAATTGTAGATTCCTTAAACTCAGCAGGGACGTCCCCACCTAACCTAACATAATTATATAATTTTTTCAAGGGAATTGCTAATTCTTTAAAAAAAGACCTTGTAAAACTCGATTGGGAATCCGTCCTGGCCAGAAGCCTTTCCCCCTGAGGTTGCCTTTATACAATCTTGTATCTCAGGGGTATTTATTTCAAGACTGATTTGGTTGACCCGGTTTTCGGAGATTTTGGGGATTTCTATATTTGAAAAATAGCCCTGGATCATTACTTCCGCTACCAGATATTCCGTAGAGTAGATTTTTTCAAAATGATCCAGGAAAATCTTTGAGATCTTGTCTCTATCCTCCTCCTCCAGCCCACTCAGAGGATCACGAATTTTCACTATCAGTGATGACTCCTGTTTTTTTCTTATAGAGTTAGCTAGTAATTTTCCCACCAGCTGGCTGTCTTCGTAGACCTTTTGTTGGAAGGCTTTTGAACTATTAATCTCTTCCGCAATGAGAAAATCCCGAAGAAGAGTTTTAGCCTGCTCTAGTTTGCTCGAATGATGTTGGAGCTGTAACGTATATTCCCTCTCTATGTCTGACTGAAGCTTGGCTATTTTTAACTTTCTTTCGTTTGCATTAGCGCTAATATATGCGATAATCTGGGCACTTGCTGATGCTTTAAATCCGCCCCAGACAGAGAAGGGTTCAGCTGTGTTATCGTTTATTTCAAAGAATTGTATAATCCATTCTCTGAATTCTGAAACCCATTCCTGGTTTTATAGCAGGGTGCAATCCAGCTGCCACCTGGGACGCACCTCATCCACTCCTCCCAGTACTAGTTCTAATTCAATTCTAGCGTGGTCCGAAAACGGATTGCATACAATCACAGTTCTTGAGATCTGAAAAGATCTAGATATTAAAAAGAAATCTATTCTGGATGCAGTCCGAAACCGGGGGGAATAACATGTAAAAGATTCAACTTCAGCATTTCTATAACGCCATGGATCCCTCAATTGATATTCATGTAAGAGTGCTTCAAAAAACATTTGGTTTTGGGCTTTAACTGTTTCTTTTTCTTATTAGAAGTATCTCTTGACAAGTCTTGAATATAATTAAAATCTACTCCTAGAATTATATGTCCTGGGACTCCCCTTAGAGATTCATACATTTCTGACAACCCGGAAATATCATCAAGGATGGGGCCATAATAATTCACAAAGTTTATAATTTTATCTTGCAATTTTGCCACCACCCATAACCACCTGCCCTTGGCATTCCTATGAACCTGTAGGAATTCCCAGGCTAGATCCCTTGAGAAATAAATAGGATTGTCTATCTGTTATATGGTCAAATGGGATGTTAAAATCCCCTGCTACCACCATGAGGTCGCTTTGGGGGAAGCTATCTAGCGTGGCTTACACCTCAGACCAAAAGGATGGGTCGTCTGCGTTAGGGCCGTAAACGTTTGCTACGTGGCTTTGCTCCTCCCCCTTCTCAAATGTATCACCAGAAGTCTGCCCTCTTAATTGTGGGACTGTGAGCCTAGTGTAATGTTGGATCTTTTGGAATTTGGAGTTGAAGAGTGAGATTTGTCCTACCTCCCTTTTCTCAAGGTTCAGTACGTCTACAGCCCCCAGGTGTTTTGCAAGCAGTGTTCATGTCATCTCCTGGTATTTGTGAATGACAGGGCTCCCAAATACATTGGCTAACAGGGCATGCCAGATACAGTTTGTAGAGAAAAAAGAGGTGAACAAGTAAAGAAAGATAGAGAATATAGAAAGCAAAGATCTGAGAAACCCTAGAGTGGATTCCTCCCCCCCCCCACCTCCCCCCTCACTGAAAAAAACTCGTATGTCAGAGGTGTAATGGCAGGATCGTCGTCCCGCCTCTCATAGAATAATTGTCGGGTAGATTATTTAGCTATAATCCCTATGAGTTCCTATTAGGTATGCCGCCTTTGTGCGTTTGTGCGCTTACCTTGATACATACAAATACAGCGTGTTGGAGCAGAGTGCATATACAGTATAATCATCTATAAAGGATATGCTGCTATGCTTCTAGGTTGTGCGTTGTTTTCTCTTGTCGTTGGGCCGGCTTCATGACATGTTTGTTGGCCTGAGAACGCTACCGTGGTCGATATTGTGTGACTTAGTGAGGTACTGTGTCATACTGTGAACAGTGAGGTAGATAGTGAGGAAGATAATGGTTATTGATTCCTTCTTAAGAGCAGAAACAAGAACTTGGCCCTGCCAGTGAGGTGTGAGGTTGAGCTTCATCCAGTATTCGCTTCCGGCGACGATCTCCTTTTACTGGTGCCGGCTTGTGACGTTTCCATGTCTTGAGATGTTGGTCCATCCAGGAATGCAGCCAGGTCTTTTGGGTCACTGAAATAGTGATTTCTACCTTTGTCGATTATCCTGAATTTGACGGGGCAACAAATGAGAACTGCATGTTTTTGCTCCTTAGTTTATCGCGTAAGGCAAGGAATCCCTTCCTGGTATCAACCGTGGGCTTAGAGTAGACATGTGTAAGAATGATCTTATGACCTTTCATGTAATTTGTTTATTTTTACGTGCATAGTTAAAGATGGCCTCCCTGTGCTGCGATCTCAGAGGCTTGCAGATGATAGGCCGGGCTGCTTGGCTTGTTGTAGATTTAAAGGTGGGAACTTTGCGTGCCCTGCCTAGCTCAAACTACCAGTCAAACTTTAAATTTGTAAGTTTGGGGGTCAAGTCCTCAAGAAAGGCAGAGCAAGAGCCCGCTGTGTCCTCTGAGCCCCCCGGGACCCCAAGTATTAGAATGTTCCCCCGCCGGTTACGATCTTCAATCTCCCCTGTCTGTTTCTGAAGTGACAAGGTAATTTTGGTTAGTGCCTTCATCTCCTGACTTGAGCTGTGGGTAGTATCTTCGACGTCGCTGATCGTTTGTTCTGCTGCTGCGAGTCTATTATTCACTGTATTCAGGTCAGCTCTGACAGCTGCAATCTTAAGTTGGATCGTGTCCGTGATGTTTTTTTGGTTTTAGCCAAGTCGTGGACATCAGCTAGTTTTTTAGGGTCATGTCTAGGGTGCTATTGATGTCTGGCTTCTGTTTGAGTGGGGAATCAGATATCGTTGGCTCTCCCTTGCTCTTTTTTTAGCTGTTGTTGCAGCCTCGACTCTCTCTCTGCCATGTTTATTTCTTTGGTGTCCTTTTGGTGTTTCTCTGTTCTTTGGATGTACTTCCTGTTCCTGTTTCAATGTCCTTGTAGCTATCGAGCTAGTGACAGCTATCCTGATGGCCTTCGTGGTCTCTCATGGCCTCTTTTGCTTGGTAGCTTTCTGTGGGTTCTTTTTGATGTCTTCATGTTGGGGCTGATGGTCTTGCGTAGTGGATAATCCCTGATGTCAGTGACCTGGCGTCAGGGCACACCTGTCACCTGAAGATCCCTTTGCTTAGAGCGTGTCAGATTGTGCCGTCAGGTCTAGGTGTGGGTTGTCAGCGGTAACCGTGCTACCCCTATGTCTATGTCTTTATTGTGGCGAGCGCACATTTTAGGTGTCCTGAGCTCTGTGTTGCTTTCGGTTTCGTTTTCGGTCTGCCCTCCATGCTACACCTTTGCCCTTGCTTTCGTCGCCCGATCTAGCTGCAGCCTGATTGACTTGATTACTTTTCACAGACGGCTGAGCCAGCGGTAGTGCTATCCGTTTATTTGCTGATGCTTTTGCTGAGGCTTTTGCGGATTTTCTGCTGCACTTTGTCCGAGAAGGACAGCGGAGCACCGGTGATCTGCTGTGCCCTGTACTTTTTTTTGGCAGTGGCTTATTAGTATTGGCTCTTCTGGAAGACTATAGAATCTTCTGCGTTACCCCTGCCTAATGTGGCTGTCCTGCGTGCTGGCAAAGACACCTCTGGGTTGCCCGCTCAGGCTGTGAGCTGAGCTGCTGTATTTGTATCAGGCATATGTTCTGCGCACTCTTTTGCATTAAGGGTGTCCAGGCAGCTCCCTTATGTTGTGTCAACCGATCTAACTGTGGGATGCCAGCATGTCGTAAAGCAAGACGTCAACTTCCATGGACGAGTGTGTCGGTGGAATCACTGCCTCCCCCATGCCTTTGTTCTGTTGGGCGCCATTTTAGCTCTCTTCCTCGCTGTCCCCAGTGGGGCTTTCAGTTTTGGTTTTGGTTTTCTGCTTATTTTTTCTGGTTTTCTTCATTGATTGCTCACCCCATGTTATCAGTTCTGTGGTCGCAATTATCTCATCGTGTAGGGCTCCTCCGCTTTTGCTCGCACTGTTGGTTCGTTAGCGTTTAGAGGTACAAAACTCGGTGCTTCTCGCCAAAGCTCTTGGCACTGTTATGTTAGCGCGCTATATAACCTCCCCGGGAGCGCTATTGTTGAACCTTGTTGGCCGCCTTTACCGGCTTTTGTGATTTCTTCTTGTATCTACGCCCCTTCACACTCGCGCTCACTCTCTTGAGCCCCTCCTGAGCGGTATGCTGCGGGTACCTCGAGTTTTCCTTGGGTGGGTGCTGGCCAATGCAGATGCTGGTAGGTGCCGGTAGATGTTGGTCGATGTTGGCGGATGGCTTTGGTAGGGCTTCAGTGTACCGCTCCGACTGTATTTCACCGCTTTATGCTTGGTTTCATTCTTTGATGAGCCTGTTCACTGCCATTTTGCTCTCGCGTCTCACCCTTCACATCCGTGCCATAAGCTTGATTTTCCCTGTTCTACAGGCATAGAAATTCTCACGAGGGCAGCAACCTTAGAAGGTACTCCTCCGATGATCAGATCCTCGATTGCTGCTCCTTTACGTCATGTACTCATTGGGGGATCCAAAGTTCTTTTCTGCGATGCAGCAGAGCGACGGAATTAGGCAGCCATTTGCTCTGGCGTGCAAACCACGCCCCTTCTAAAGATGCTTCTAATTGAGTTTCTGCATAGGCTAAAGAAAGCACATTTCAGCAACAGCAATGCAGTCATTCTTTACTTTTTCCGAGCTGTATTGTCTGACACCCATGCATGGAGAATGAATTTTGTCGAGTTAGTGCATGAACTTTGAATGTAAGTACTTCCTCATACATACTTACATATATAAATGGCACTAATGTTATTGCGTAAGCTGTTTATGTACCTTACAGTCAGTTTTAATAGTTAAATATATTTGAAATATATTCTAACAAAATCATTCTTTTCATAAGGCGTGTTTTTATTGTATTTCAGACTTCTCCTTTATCTAATGGAACTATTTGTTATAATAAAAAACAATTTTAACTCAGTCTACCTGCTTTCTCACCAGTTTCTATTGTAGTATCAGACTAAGTAGACTTTCTCCCAAAACCTGTCTTGGACATCTGGTTTCATTATGAGTGGTAGGCCATAAGCCTTTTCTTTCATTTGCATGGCTGTAAATATTAATTTCTATTGTTATGTCACCAAGCAATCGAAGTTGTAAAAAATGTTACCTTTGCTCAGGAAGACTGGGTTCCGATGTCGGGGTATGGGAGCTGCTCTTTGATGCAATTAAGATGCAAAACAATGATGGATGGCATGCTTGAATTAATCTCAGCCAATGGTAATCACTTGGGCAGCAACCCGATCCATTGTTATTATGAACACTGTTAGAAATGTGGTCTGTCGTTGGCAGAGATATGCACCCTGTCCAGTAGGGACTGCCACTTTAATCCGGGTAAGTCAGATACACACCCTAAATTAACCTGTGATCACCCTCTGATAGCTTGTCCAGAGCTGTCAGTCTTAATTTAAGAGGTAATATGTAAGGCTATTATTACAGTGGAAAACACCACACAAAAATACTTCACACTAAGTTAGAAAAATAGAGCTTAATATAATGGACCAAGCAATACCAAAACTACAAAAAGCCAATGAGTAGAACCAAAGTTATGCATTTTTAAAGAGTACATTGAAATATAGTGCTTAAAAGTCAATAGCGCTTAGGGATTACTTGAAGTGGCGCTGGACCAGGTCAAATCTGAAAAGTCAACCTGACTGCAATAGAGCACAGGTCAGATACAAAAGATATGCAGGCCCAGCTGAAAACAGTATCTTTCCAGAGAATGTGGCGAGGTCGAGGAGCAATTGTGTCAGTTCCAAGTCAAGCAGTCTGGTCCAGCGTTATTGTTAAATCCCTTTATGATGAAGGCAGTACGTCGTTGCAGTTTGGTTCCACTTTGTCATGAAGCCTCACAGTCAAGTCCTGCGCCATTGCCAAACCGCGCTGTCGAGCCCTGTGTTATCATCGAGGGCAGATGCATCGGTTCTGACCAGAGCAAAGCAGCCAAAGTGTGGATTTTGGCAGAAAAGAGCTGCAGAGCCCATCATGAGGGCCCAGAACTGGATTGGCACCTCTTAGTAGGGCAGGCTTACAGTTGGCAGAGTCCA
This sequence comes from Lissotriton vulgaris, assembly GCF_964263255.1. Lineage (NCBI taxonomy): Eukaryota > Metazoa > Chordata > Amphibia > Caudata > Salamandridae > Lissotriton > Lissotriton vulgaris. The sequence goes on along the minus strand of NC_141695.1, from coordinate 967,372,725 downwards.
TCAGCTGAGGCAGAGTGGAATGACGTCTTTGATATCCTAGTGACAGAATAGGAAGTAAGCCCATGGAGTCACTTGGTACTGTCCACTCCTTCTCACCACCAGGCAAGGGGACAGCAGGCATAGCAGAGCAGGAGTCCAGCAAACCCAGCAGAGTCCAGCAGAATGTCATTCCTTTCAGCAGATAAATGTTAATGGACCGCTGCACTCCAGGGTAAACAATGTCATTCAAGGTAGAGTACTCTTTTAGTAGGTGCACAGGAAGTCACCTTCTGGGTCCAAAAGGTGCTATGAATCTGGAAACGGAGCAAGCCTTACAGCGAGTAAGGACAATTCCTGGGCACTCTGGTAGGCACAAAAGTGCGTGATTCAAATTATAGACTTTCCAAAAGTAGTTGTAATCATAGTGATTTTAGATTTATTTAAAAAAATTGTTATCCATGGTAGTGATAAAGTTCAGCAATTCAATCATATTTCATTTATATGATACTGATATTTTTCAAAGGTAGATCAAGAAGTCATACAAGTGAATGAATTCCAATGGTTAAATGATCCCTGATGCATTTCGTGCAGGGTTGCACTTCTTCAGGGGGAATCTATAGGGTAAAGGAAAAGAATATGTAGGACGCTAAAAATACAGGAGACTATAATGCAAAATACATGCAAGTAAAGGTCTGTGAGATTAATGTGAAATATACTGTTCACGATAAGAGTGGCAGAAAGATTAGTATCGGCGGATGGCAGGTGATTGGAAAACAAACATAAATATGGGCTTGATAAGAAAGTCCGGTGCTACTAGATGACTTTAAGAAAAACCAGGGAATGAAATGTGCAGATAAAAACGTGCCTCAATTTATTAAACCGATGGTGAGCGTCATAACTGACGTTTGTCAAGGGTGAAGAGCTGTGTTAACTGTGAGCACAAAGCGGGTGCAAAATGTCGTGCACTACGGTAAAATTATAAAACGGGCGTGCAGTTTAAATAGAGCCAAAGGAGGTTGAGGAAAAATACTAGAGAGTGCTTGCTTACCGATTATAGGCGGTGAAGGTACATTCTACGAGATTCCGACGGTAAACTCCGGTTCGAGTGAACGAAGACCCGGAAGACGCCGAGTATGCGCACATGCTGTGCAATATGAAAGGAAAACTAGGGTGGTCATAGAAAGCGGACTCCGCAAGGCAAGAGCGGAGAGTGAAGTAAAGGTGTCGAGGTAGATGTGAAAATAAAGGTGCAACAATCGTGGTGATGATGACTAAAGATACCACAATGGTGTACAATGGTTCACAAAGTAACAATTGTCATACACAAAAAAAATACGACAGAAAAACAAAATGGACAATAGTACAGAGGTTAAAGTGACATAGAGGTGAAATATATTAGATAAAGAAAATAAAACAAAAGTGTAGACATAAAGGAAAATTAGAAGGTATCAACATACCACAGGTAGGAGGAAAGTAAAAAATAGATAAAAGAGGATGAGTTAGCAAGAGGAAAATGCGCTAAAGAGAGATCAAACATGTATGCAGTACATAGCTAATATAAGGCTGATGCAGTGATCTACAAGTGACAACTATATTCCAGTCTGTCATTTAATCCTTTCGGATGCATGGCGAGCAGGCGATGTATCCAAAACAATTCGCGACGAAGCAGATTTTTGTTATTGTCAATGTGAGGGTATTTGTCCACCACTTCTAGGATAAGGAAGCGAATTTGGCTGGGATTATGACTCTGTTGGATGAAATGAGCCGCTACACAGGACTTTAGATTTTTCGTGCGTATGTTACTGCGATGTTCAGTTAATCTTGTTTTAATTTTTCGCTCAGTTTTGCCCACATATGGGAGGCCGCAAGGGCATTTCAGCATATATACAACATTCATGGAATCGCAGGTAGCGTTTACTCGAAGATGGATGGGCGTTTCTTGAGTTGGGTGAGATAGGCAATTACCTGGAATAACTGGCAACCATTTCCACTGGCTTATTACCGATACATTGATGACATTTTTCTTGTTTGGAGAGGTAATGAAACCCAGCTAACGCACGCCATTCACCTCTTGAATCATGTGGATGACCGCATCCAGTTCACATACAACTTTGACACTACATCCATATCTTAGCTTGATGTACACATTTCATTATCCAACAACCAATTTGTAACCTCAATATACACCAAAACCACTGACCGCAACAATTACCTACATTACCGCAGTTTCCATCAACCCAGCCTGAAACGCTATTTACCATATTCACAACTTCTCTGAGCTAAAAGAATTGCATCCACACCTGAAAAGTACGTGCAGAACAGTGCTACCATCATCACTAAATTCAGACAACGGGGCTACCCCAAGGAACTCACTCAAGCTGCTGAAAACAGAGTGTCAACTAAACTTAGACAAGAACTACTGAAACCCAGAGAAAAGCCTGCAGACACGGACACCCGCACCGTTTCCGTATCCAAATTTTCTACGCAATCTACAAAAATCAAACAGTCTATTCGCAAGCACTGGCCAATGCTACAATTAGAAACAGATTTCAACAAAGTGTTTGATAAACCACCCATCTTCGCATACCAACGTTCCAAAAACATTGCATCTATATTGAAACAACCCTCAACAACAGGTCACATTACCTTTAAAGGCACCATGCCATGTCATAATTGTGGCCACTGTAGTAGCATTATTCCAGGTAATTGCCTATCTCACCCAACTCAAGGAACGCCCATCCATCTTCGAGTAAACGCTACCTGCGATTCCATGAATGTTGTATATATGCTGAAATGCCCTTGCGGCCTCCCATATGTGGGCAAAACTGAGCGAAAAATTAAAACAAGATTAACTGAACATCGCAGTAACATACGCATGAAAAATCTAAAGTCCTGTGTAGCGGCTCATTTCATCCAACAGAGTCATAATCCCAGCCAAATTTGCTTCCTTATCCTAGAAGTGGTGGACAAATACCCTCACATTGACAATAACAAAAATCTGCTTCGTCGCGAATTGTATTGGATACATCGCCTGCTCGCCATGCATCCGAAAGGATTAAATGACAGACTGGAATATAGTTGTCACTTGTAGATCACTGCATCAGCCTTATATTAGCTATGTACTGCATACATGTTTGATCTCTCTTTAGCGCATTTTCCTCTTGCTAACTCATCCTCTTTTACCTATTTTTTACTTTCCTCCTACCTGTGGTATGGTTGATACCTTCTAATTTTCCTTTATGTCTACACTTTTGTTTTATTTTCTTTATCTAATATATTTCACCTCTATGTCACTTTACCCTCTGTACTATTGTCCATTTTGGTTTTCTGTCGTATTTTTTTTGTGTATGACAATTGTTACTTTGTGAACCATTGTACACCATTGTGGTATCTTTATTCATCATCACCATGATCGTTGCACCTTTATTTTCATATCTACCTCGACACCTTTACTTCACTCTCCGCTCTTGCCTTGCGGAGTCCGCTTTCTATGACCACCCTAGTTTTCCTTTCATATTGCACAGCATGTGCGCATGCTCGGCGTCTTCCGGGTCTTTGTTCACTCGAACCGGAGTTTACCGTCGGAATCTCGTAGAATGTACCTTCACCGCCTATAATCGGTAAGCGAGCACTCTCTAGTCTTTTTCCTCAACCTCCTTTGGCTCTATTTAAACTGCACGCCCGTTTTATAATTTTACCGTAGTGCACGACATTTTGCACCCGCTTTGTGCTCACAGTTAACACAGCTCTTCACCCTTGACAAACGTCAGTTATGACCCTCACCATCGGTTTAATAAATTGTGGCACGTTTTTATCTGCACATTTCACTCCCTGGTTTTTCTTAAAGTCATCTAGTAGCACCGGACTTTCTTATCAAGCCCATATTTATGTTTGTTTTCCAATCACCTGCCATCCGCCGATACTAATCTTTCTGCCACTCTTATCGTGAACAGTATATTTCACATTAATCTCACAGACCTTTACTTGCATGTATTTTGCATTATAGTCTCCTGTATTTTTAGCGTCCTACATATTCTTTTCCTTTACCCTATAGATTCCCCCTGAAGAAGTGCAACCCTGCACGAAATGCATCGGGGATCGTTTAACCATTGGAATTCATTCACTTGTATGACTTCTTGATCTAACTTTGAAAAATATCAGTATCATATGAATGAAATATGATTGAATTGCTGAACTTTATCACTATCATGGATAACAATATTTTTAAATAAATCTAAAATCACTATGATTACAACTAGTTTTGGAAAGTCTATAATTTGAATAACGCACTTTTGTGCCTACCAGAGTGCCCAGGAATTGTCCTTACTCGCTGTAAGGCTTACTCCGATTCCTTTCAGCAGCACAGCAGACCTTCTTCCTGTTAGAGTGTCCTCAGTTCCAGAGTGTACTGAGTTGGAGGTGTCAGGTGTCCAGTAGTTGTGCCATTGAAGTGGGCAATACTTCAAAGAGGCCTTTGAAGAACACAAGATCCCTGCTCTGGCTTCAGACTCACTACAGTGGGGTATGCCACTCTTTGTGTGGGGAGAGGCACAGCCTTATTCAGGTGCAAGTTTGAACTCCTCCCTCCTACCTAGCCCAGGAAGTTCCATCAGCTTGGTGATGGGCCATCAGGATGTGAATGTCACACCTCAGCTCCCTTTGTGTGTGACTGTCTTGAGGGAATACACAAAGCCTAGCTGATACCCACGCAAGATGTGTATTCTGAGGCTGGCAGAGGCAGAGAATGGATAAGTGGAAGAACATGCCAACTTTCCAAAAGTGGCATTTTCAGAGTTGCAATTTAAAATCTGACTTCACACAAAGTCATATTTTCTTAATTGTGAGTCCAAAGACACCAAACGCGAAATTTTGATCTTGGCCCAAGTCATAATTATACTTGATTGAACTAGATAATCCCAATGTTAACCTATGGGCAAGAAAGGCTTTGCAGCAGAGAGAAACAAATGTTTTTCGGTACATTGACATGTAAAACTAAAAAGTACATGTCCAACTTTTTAAATACATTGCATCCTGCCCTTGGGGCTTTTCTAGGGCTTACCTTAAAGGTGACTTTTATTTATTAAAAAGAAAGGTTTGGGCCTGACAAGTTGTCTAACTTGCCAGGTTGACATGGCAGATTAAAACTGCACACACAGGCTCTGCAATGGCAGGCCTCAGACATGTTTAAAGGGCTACTGAAGTGGGTGGCACAATCAGTGCTGCATTCTCATTAGTCATTGTGCGATTAAATTGCAGTAGTGGCAATTTGTTGTTGTTCTTTGGCATTCTCACTACTAGCATTTAATTTACAGGCCCTACGCACATGTGGTGCACTTTAACAGGGACTTATAAGTCAATTAAATATGGCAAATGTGGACAAGAGAATATTATCATGTTCCAAGCTAGTCCACAGATTCCAGATTTGCAGACGCAAAGCACCAAGATGCCCTCTCTATCTCACACGAAAGTCTGAAGTAGAGCTGCCCAAAAAACTACAGTCAACATGTGCAGTGAACTGACAGCCTAGTGAGCACACTCGGCACATATGCCACCTTTTTTGTTACTGCCAACCAGCCTTGTGCAGATATCTAGCAACCTGATTGCCTGTATGCTAGTCTGTTGGGGAGTACTGAGGAAGACCTAATTGGTCTCAGTATTTGACCCTGTGGCATTGGCCGCACACCCTGATTGGCCATGTGAGCCATCTGTTCCAATTAATTCCAAGACAGGTCCCCTGCTAGTGTGGAACCCCTGACCTGGAATCTTTTGGATGCCCAAGGCAAGAGACATCCACACTTTAAAGGAGCTTTTAATCATAACCCTAAACCAGGAGACAAGCATACCTACCCGTTTCCATGGCTCAGACTGTGGTACACTGAGTAACCCCGAGGACAGGGGGTGTAGCGGGGCTACGTGGAGGACCACGGAGTTGATAACAAACTCCGTGAAGCTTCGCTACACTACCCCCTCCCACCCGCCCTATTAACAATTACTTACAACTTTTACAAAATTACTTAAAGTAAATATAAAAACACCTTACTTTAGCTGCAGGGTCCGCGGGCTGCCCTCCTCCTCTTCATCGTGTTCTCTGTGAAAACTGTGCATGCGAGCGCGCCTACGCATTTCTCACATGAAATGCACATGTGGGTGCACGCGCGCATGCACAGTTTTTATAGAGAACGCGATAGGGTGGGTAGGACGCAGGTGCTGGTCAACTCCACTCCACCGTAGAGTGTGTGGAGATTTGCCTACTCGGTGTTCTCAGCGGAATGCGGAGTACGCAAATCTCTGCACACTCCGCGGGCGGAGCGGAGGTCTCCGCACGGGGTTAACACTGAAACACTTTCTTCTGTGTTAGGATCCTTTTACCTGCCCCTACAAATTACAGCTATTTCTTTCTGTAATATTCCTGGTGTTAGTGACTGCAAATGTGCTTGGAGAGTAGGTACAGTTTAGCAAAAAGATTCTGATCTTCAAGGTCCTCAGTTGGTGATCACGGTGTAGCCTCCTATATGTAAATGAAGTGAACAGTATTCCAAATATAGTTTACCTTTTTTGATTTTGCTCATGTAATTTGTGTGTATTTTACTTGGTTCATCATCATAATTTATTGTTCAGTATAAAAGCCATTGCAAAATAAATGGAGAGATATTAATTAATCATCACGTAATACCACCCACATGCAAAGATGTACACAGTTAAAAGCCAACATTAAGAAGACAGCTAAAAAGCATATCTAACTGGCAATATCAGTAATAAGCCATCAATCAGCAAATAGTTGATTACGGATACCTGTTATTCTTAATTTTCAAGCCCACCATAATCTTTCACCACTGCGGATACAAAATCTGACCTTTGTGTCAATCAATCAATCAATCAATCAATCAATCAATCAATCAATCAATCAATCAATCAATCAATCCATCAATCAAGGTTTTGCATAGCCTTAACCAGTAAGGGTCTCGAGGCGCTGGGGGGGAGGCGCAGGCTCCGAATCAGTTGGAGAGCCAGGCCTTGAAGTCCATCCTGAACGTGTGCAGGGTCCAGGAGCATCTGATGTTCACAGGGAGCTCGTTCCGGGTCTTGGCTGCGATGTGGGAGAAGGCTCTCTGGCATGTTCTGTTTCTGCGGATGGGGTGGACCTCTGCCAGGTCGAGGTCGGCAGTTCGGAGGTTCCTCTTGGGTGCTTGGAAGGTAATCTTTTGTTGAGGTATTTGGGTCCAATGTTGTTGAGTGATTTGTAGGTGTGGGTGAGCAGTTTGAAGGTGATCCTCTTCTTGACGGGGAGCCAGTGGAGGTCTCATAGGTGTTGGGTCATGTGTTTGTGACGTGGTGTCCCGAGGATGAGTATGGCTGCGGTTTTATGGATGGTTTGGAGTTTGTGTGAAAGGGTTCTGTTGATACCGGCATAAAGGGTGTTGCGGTAGTCCAGTCTGCTGGTTATGAGTGCGTGGGTGACGTTTCTCCTGCCGTCGGGGGTTCCATTTGAAAATCTTGGGGAGGGTGCGTAGGCAGTTGAAACTGGTGGAGGCGACGGAGTTGATCTGCCGATTCATGGAGTGAGAGGAGTCGAGGATGATGCTGAGGTCGGGGAGCGTCTGATGTTCACAGAGAGCTTGTTCCGGGTCTTGGCTGCGATGTGGGTGACGGCTCCCCGGCATGTTCTGTTTCTGCGGATGGGGTGGACTTCTGCCAGGAAGGAGGTCGGCAGTTCGGAGGTACCTCTTGGGTGCGTGGAAGGTAATCTTTTGTTTAGGTATTTGGGTCAAATGTTGTTGAGTGATTTGTAGGCGTGGGTGAGGAGTTTGAAGGTGATCCTCTTCTTGAAGGGGAGCCAGTGGAGGTCTCATAGGTGTTGGGTCATGTGTTCATGACGTGGAGTCCCAAGGATGAGTATGGCTGCGGTGTTGTGGATGGTTTGGAGTTTGTGTAGAAGGGTTCTGTTGATACCGACATAAAGGGCGTTGCGGTAGTCCAGTCTGCTGGTTATGAGTGCATGGTTAATGGTTCTCCTGCAGTTGGGGGTCCTATTTGGAAATATTGCGGAGGATGCGTAGGCAGTTGAAACTGGTGGAGGCGACGGTGTTGATCTGGCGATTCATGGAGAGAGAGGAGTCGAGGATGATGCTTAGGTTTCGTGCGTGGTCTGTGGGGGTGGGTGGGCTTCCTAGGGTGGTGGGTCACCATTTGTTGTCCCAGGCGGAAGTGCAGGGTCCGAGGATGAGGACCTCAGGCTTCTCAGAGTTAAGCTTCAAGCAGCTGTCTTTCATCTGAGCTGCCACATTGTTCATTCCTTCCTGGAAACAGTCTGGTGTCTTCGTGCTTCTTCGTGAGTGAGAGGATGAGCTGGGTGTCGTCAGCATAGGATACAATGCTGAGCCCATGCTGTCTGACGATGGTGGCAAGGGGGGCTGTTAGACCTGGCACCTAGGTGTGAGTTTCCCTTCCACTTTTTGGTGATGTGCCTCAGATGTTTTGCTGGTGTTCGATGCTCAGGGCACTGCGCCACGGCCACTCCGTGCCGCAGTGCAAGTGCTCCCAATATAAAGTGTATGTGTAATTGATTTCCATGATTGGATTATTTGGTTTACTGTCAGTCCCCAGTAAAGTGCACAAGGCGTGCCGGGGCTTGTAGATACAAATGCCGCTAGTGGGCCTGCAGCGCTGGTTGCTCCACCCACAGAAGCGGCCTTGTAAGATGTGTCTCGGGTCCGCCATTGCTGACCCCGCGTACAGTCTCGTACTGTCACGCTGACTGCGCAAGTGCCCACACTTGCCAGTCCCAGAACCTTCCCTCACCTTCATATCAGTCACCCCTATGGTAGGCCTACGGGCAGGGTGCATTGTAAGCGTAAGGTAGGAGAAGCCTAGAGTGTGGCATGTCCTAGTAGTGAATTAGCGCCCTTTCTCGTTCTTCACTATTGAAGGGCTACCTGTTCTCTTAGGCCAGATGAGCTGTCAGAGCTATTACACGCTATAGTCCCGGCAGGCTCAGGGAACACGGTAGCAGGTCGAGTTTAGTATGCCTGAACTCAGAATAATAAAATACTTCCTTTAGTAAGATTTATTTTAATATCCTGTGTTTGCAAATGCTACTTTTAGAAAGTTAGCCTTTGCTCGCCTAACTGTTCAGCCCGCCTCTGCCAGGATGTGAATCTGCTGTCTGGGTTTGTGTGAGTGACAGGGCTGGGAGATTCCCTGGGATAGTCGGGTGCTCCAGGTGGTGGATGGGGTGCTTACACGAGGATGGGTGGGAGGAGTAGTCCTTGACTCTGAATAGGGTTGTGCTCCACCACCACAATGCTGGCTCCACCTCCTGCGGAGCGTCTGATGTCTCTGCCCTGCACCCTGAAAGAAGACGGCAGCGTCCTGTCAACAAAGTACTTCAGAACCGGGTTGAACCAGGCTCAGGCCCCCTGGCCTGCAAAGACAAAAGAAATGCAGTATAAATATAGGAGCTCCGCTCCTTACAAATCAGATCCAGTTTTGACCACGACGAACCTCTGCCTGACTAGAAGAACCAAGAGAAGCTGAAGGACGGAAACCAGTCTGTATCCTGTTGGACTGGCCTGCAGTGGTGCCTTGCTGAGAACGTAGAGGAAAGGACCAGAGAGGACTTTGTAGACTTGTGCCTGAAACGATCTCCAAGGGCTTGATCGAGAGCTTGCCCCCTGAACGGAACCCCACGAGCATTGGGTTCTATCTGCTTGTGCCCGTCTGCTGTTGGGCCTCAGTTCTTATTCCCTCGCCAGAGTTGTGACTCGGGTGCCTTTGCCCCCTCCCAGGTCGTGACAGCTTGGAGCTTGGTCGCCCCGCCGTAGAGAGCCCCGCTCATCCCTGAGTCGCTCTCCGCTTCAGTGCCGGGCCGCCTGCTCTCCTGTCACCTCGCCGCTTACGGAGCACGCTGTGTGCCTCTCATCTTCTCCAGCCGGAATCTGCACGGAGACCATTTCATAGCCTCGGACGGTCCGTACGCCGTAACGTACCCGACTGTCTCGCTTTGCGCTCCTGCATACCAAGGCTCGTGCCGCACCTCAAGAAAGGCCTCCCCGTGCCGTGGTACCGGAAGCCTGGTGCTGCACCCGTCTGCCCGAGAACTCGCGCCCCTCACAGATCCATGAGTACGACCCGGCGTGCTAAGAAGTAGTACGTACCGCAGGCCTGAACGGCACCTCGCCCCGTGAGCTGCATCGATCCCAGATCGCCGCAACCCTCCACAGTCTAGCTCCCCCACCTCGCTCCTCGAGGGGGACCGAGCCGGAGAGATCCTCTGGAGAACCGCCGGCCTTGTTCGGGGTCCGCCCTCACAAGTAGCCGCGCCTGAAATGCCTCGGACTTCCACCAGCAAGGTACACTTGAACTTCGTCCCGAGTTCATATCGGATCCAGGGTCCGCAACGTTTTTATTTCCCTGTCATTGTACCTTGCTAAACAACGAACATTGAAAGACTAAGTTTGCCTATTGTAATCTGGTGACCTCAACTTACTTAACGTTATGTGGTCTTGTGATAATCCTGCTTGAATCTATCTTTTATATAAAGTATACGTATTTTGGATACAACCATACGACTGGTGTCCGTTTGTGGTGGGTCAGTGGGTTTACTGTGTGTGATCATGAATGCTTAACTTACTATCGCCCTGATGATTAGCCTTGTCTGCTCGCGCCACACTACCTAGAGGGTGAGCAGGGGTTATTCGAAGGAGTAGTTCCCTTGCCCTGACGTGGAGCTGAGGGTCCTTGCTTGTCACAAGTGCATACCTGTGCCAACCAGAGACTCCCAGTTCCAACAGGGGCCATATAGATGTTGAAAAGCATGGGACTGTGCTCTTATCATTGGGGAACTCCACAGTTGGTATCAATGGGTTCGGAGGGGAATGGACGGAGTCTTATCCTCTGGGTTCGGCCGCAGAGGAAGGATTGTATCCAGTTGAAGGCCGTTTCTTGTATCCCCACGTCATGAAGTCTGGCTGTGAGTGTGCGATGTGAAACTGTGTTGAAGGCTGCGGAGAAGTCCAGAAGGATGAGAGCCGCTGTGTGTGTCTGGTCGAGTAGCATGTGGATGTCGTCGGTGGCAGTGAGGAGGGCGGTCTCGGTGCTGTGGTTGCCGCAGAATCTGGACTCGGAAGCATCCGGGATGGAGTTCTCTTCAATGAAGGCGGTCAGTTTACGAGTTTCTCAGTGACTTTGGCAGCGAAGGGTTGGATATAGATGGGCCAGTAGTTTTTCAGGTCCATTGGGTCGGCCGTTGGTTTCTTGAGGAAGGGTTTAATGTCTGCCTACTACCAGGTGTCTGGGAAGATGTCGGACCTGAAGGAGCGTTGATGGGCTGTCCTAGTTTGGGTGCAATGGCAGCGGCGGCCCTGTGGAATATGTGCAGTGAGCAGGGGTCTGATGGGGCTCCTGAGTGGGTTATCTTCATGGTCACTGTGATGTGTTCTATGGTGGCGGGATTCCAAGTCGTGATGGATGGCTTATCGGCGTCGAGGGGGGGATGGTATCCGGCGTCTGTTTGTTGAAGTTGTTGTAGAGAACCTTGATCTTCAGTTGGTAGTAGGAGCCGAGCTTGTGGCAGAGATCTTGGGAGGGTGTGATGTCCATAGCTTCGCTGGGTGGTTTTGCGAACTGCTGTATGATGTTGAACAGTTCCTTGGCGTTGATTGCGTTGGTCTGGATTGTTGCATGCTTTCGTGGTTTTCTGGTTTTGCCAGGTTTTATCTAGGCTTCTGCAGGAGCGTTGGCTGGTGGGGTGGTGGAGGGGTGCGAGCTTGTGGGCGCAGCAGGAGTTCCAGCTGTGAAATTCCTTGGCTCAGGAGTTGGTGTTGGTCCTTCGTGGCGGGCGCGGGACGGGTTTGGGTGCAGTGGTGGTGTTGAAGGTGAAATGGACGCAGTGATGGTCCATCCAGAGGGGCTGGGTGGTGTGGCTGAAGTGAATGTTGGTCCCACCGCGAAGATTGGGTCGAGGGTGTGTCCAGCCTTGTGCGTGGGCGTGTTGACCAGTTGCTTCAGTCCAAGGTTGGCGAGGTTGGCGAGGAGAGTGGTGGAGCTGGGGTCTTCCTGGTTGTCGAGGTGGAAATTCCGGTCCCCGAGTAGGATGTAGTCCATCGAGGTGATTTTGTGGGGTGCGGCGAGCTTGGCGAAGGTAATTGAAGACTGGGTGTAAGGTCCCGATGGTCTGTAGATAAGGGTGCCGCTTTGTGTGGTCCTTTGGCTGGTCTTGATCTGGAAGTGGAGGTGTTCTGTGTTGGAGTTGGGGGCATTTGTGCTGGATGTGGAGAATGAAATATCGGGCCGGAGGAGGCGTTGGTCCAGGTTTCCGTGAAGAAGGCGGCGTCGGCGAGTCCCAGATCTCTACGGAGTGTCAGTGGAGGTAGCTCACATTGAGGAGAATTCAAGTTAGGCTTTCGGGGGTGCATGCATCATGCGGGCCTTTGGCGGTTTTGTGGTTTGTTGACGGTGTAGGAGTTGCGGCATAGACTACATGAGAATTGTCCCTGGGTGGTGATGGGCAAGGATTTTTCGCAGTCAGTCAGTCTTCCGGGGTTAAGTGTGTGGAGTGCCACTGAGTCATTTCTGGGGGGTCCTGGAGATCCAGGGTTCCTTGCGCTGGCCGCAGTCGGGTCGCGGACGGGCGCAGATGGGCTTGCCTTAGGCACGCCTTCGTTGCGCCAGCTTCATGCACGCTGCGTGCAGCCACTATTATGTAGGGGAGGGGGGAAGGACGTGTAGCTGGGAGGAGTGGGCGGTCAGGGGGAGGGGTCATGGGTGAAAACGGTGACGGGAATGGAGGGAAACGGCAGGAAAACGAGTGGAAAAAGGGGAAAAACAAGCAACAACTGTGAGGCACAATACCAAAGTATAAACTGGAGTCAGGCACAAAACGTATGATAAATGGGGAAAAGAAACGAACAGCAACAGTGGGGCCTTTGGCGGTTGAGGTGGTTTTGTCGACGGTGAAGGAGTTGCGGCAGAGTCTACATGAGAACTGTCCATGGGTGGTGATGGGCGAGGATTTTTCGCAGTCAGTGAGTCTTCCGGGGTTGAGTGCGTGGAGTGCCACTTAGTCATATCGGTGGGGTCCCGGAGATCCAGGTCGAGTCACAGACAGGCGCAGACGGGTTTGCCTTAGACACTCCTTCTGTGCGCCAGCGGCGCGCCCGCTGCGCGCAGCAACCATTATGTAGTGGAGGGGGGAGGGACGTGCAGCTGGGAGGCGGGAGTGGGCAGACGGGGGATGGAGTCATTGGTGAAAGCAGTGGCGGGAATGGGAGGAAATGGTGGGAAAACGAGTGGAAAAAGGGGAAAAACAAGCAACAACTGTGAGGCTCAATACCAAAGTATAAACAGCAGTCAGGCACAAAACGTATGGAAAATGGGGAAAAAAATTAGCTGCAACAGTGATGCACAATACCAAAGTATAAACAGCAGTCAGGCACAATACAGTTATATTAAGAGGCACGGAGCAGAGAAATAAAAGCCAAGACCAGAATCAGGGTAGATTCAAACCCTGCAACGGTGGGGCTGGCAGCCGACGCAGATCACAGTGGAGCTGCAGGGAAGAGTGCGATCCTGGGGCCTAAGTCGGAGGTCTCACTCATGCTCCCCTGCAGCAGCCACCATTATGTAGGGGAGGGGGGAGGGGAGGCATGTGTAGTTGGGAGGTGGGATCGGGTGGTCAGGGGGAGGGGTAACGGGTGAAAGCAGTGGCGGGAATGGGGGAAGCGGCGGGAAAACAAGTGGAAAAAGGGGAAAATCGAGAAACAACAGTGAGGCACAATACCAAAGTATAAACGGATGTATGATTTATCAATGCGATCATTTAGATCTCAGTACATTACATTGCTGTTTTTACAATGCAATTCATTACAACAACTTGCGCTGTAGGGTGCTGGACTTAGGAGTAGTATGATTTAATATTCCAACTCCAGCCTACGTACAGTAGGGCAAGTGTTGGAATAGTAAATCACACTATTTCTTAGTCTAGAGCGAGTTGTGGTAACGACTTGCGTTGTAAAAGCAACGATCTAAATGTCCTGCGGTGTTTTGACAGTGTTGTTAAGGTCATTTCCCGTATAAACAGCAGTCAGGCACAAAATGTATGGAAAATGGGGAAAAGAGCATGAACAGCAACAGTGAGACACAATACCAAAGTATAAACATCAGTTAGGCACAATACAGTTAAATTAAGAGGCACAGAGCGGAGAAATAAAAGACAAGACCAGAATCAGGATAGATTCGAACCCTGCAGAGGTGGGGCTGGCAGGTGACGCAGAGCACAGCGGAGCTGCAGGGAAGAGTGCGTTTCTGGTACCGAAGTTGGACATGTAGTTCATAAAAAGTAGGGACTCTAAGACCTTTTGGATATTATATCTTTTTTTAAATAGTTTAAGCCAGGGCTGTCTGAGTATAGTATCTGACGGGAAAAGCAGAAAGAAATGTGTCACAGACTCCCCAGACAGTCCACCCCACTTAGAAGTTAATGATGGAGAAACCGTTTTGAGGCCTTCTCATGGTTTGCAAGTGGGGAAACCCCAATCTAAACATTTTTAAAGTTTCTCAAAGGAGATGTGACAATTACATCTAAATCTAAATATCGTGTCCTATCCCATCTGACCCTAGTCATCAAGAAGGGCCTCTGGATGGTGAGAAAGCATACTCTTTTATATAGGAGGATCCTGTTAACCCTAATGAGGAGCATTCAAGGTCCACAGGTCTCTTCTAATTCTTTGGTCTGGGCAAAATCACATTTGTCAAAGGTTAAAGTCCTGGGGCCTTTTTATGAAGGCCTTGCGCCGCCGGTGCGTCACTTTTTCCCATGTTAAAAGTGACGCACCGGCGGCGCAAGGCCTTCATAAATAAGGCCCCCGTAGCCTGCACTCAGCGTACTTAAACCAAGGCACATCAGAAATTACTGCACTATTGACTTTCCATCAAATTGTGCTTGATGGTGACAGCCTTGGGATTGGACCATAACCTTAACTAAAATGTAAACAGCGTGGTGAACGATATTGAGTTAATATGTCTCAATGACAGTTCAGATTGGCAAAATCAGCGGGCGATCTCCAGAGAAAGATGTGTTGAGTTTAAGCGGTATCAACAATTTGAAAGTGTAGAAAAAGTAAAGTAAAATTTCCAGAACAATATAGAAAATAAATTACAATTTAATGAGCAAAAAGATACAAAGATCATTAAAATAGGTTAAGGGGTATCAGGGGTGTGAACTGTTGAAGTTTTAAGATAAACTGCACTTAGAAATAGTAAAATGGCATTGAAAAGCAACAGTTTCCAGTTGTCTGGGATGCTATTCTAGGCTGACTTTAATGGATTGGAGGTCAGATACACCAAGTGACTCAAACATTTTACCTTGAGACTCCAGCTGCTGTGAAATTTCTCCCTGATCAGTCCTGCATCATTAGCATCACAGTACACACTTCTGGTATCCAGGTAATTCTCCAAGCAGGTCTCCTTCATGGTCCACTCTTCTGTGGTTGGCAGGGCCCTCTTGCAGTCAAGATTTTTTCTGTTTTTTGCATATCAGAAACAAAGAAACAGGAGAGCAATGCCAGTTAATGGTTGCCAACACAAGCAGGTGTCTTTGAGTGAGTCTTCCTCTTCCAGCAGGAATCTTGTTTCATTTCTGCATGGATGTCCTATTCAGTGGAGTCTTCCCAGATCAAGGAATGTTCTGAGACAATAGTTGAGGCCCAGATTTATTACGGGCACTAGACTGCTATTGGAGAAATTCTGCCATCCAAACATATCTTCTCACAGCCCCCAACTCATTTTGCAGCCTTTCTTCTTTTACATGTACCTAAAATTACTCAGGAATCCTTGTTTCAATTCCTCAGAATCCTTCAGCTACCAAGTAGGCCTCTCTTCAACTCCTTGGCCAATCCCCTATTTAGACACGTTCTCCTCCCACTTAACGGAGTCCAAATTGGTTCTCTCCCCTGTTGTGGACTAGAGTTATGATGAGTAGAAGGGTACTACAAATGAAAAGGCAACGCTCTCCTTGGCAGCTCTGGCAGCTCCAGTTCTTAGTACTGTCAGCTGTTCCTGTCAACTCACAGATAGCTAATACCTCTGAAGTGGCCAAAATTAACACCCCCTGTCATTCCTGAGTTCAGAGGCAGGCCATTGTCCTCTGTCTTCTAAACCTGGGTTGTTAATCTTCCAGCCAAGGAGGTGTATTCCACATTTGAAGGTGTGATCAGTGGCAACACTAGTTTTAAGTGTTCTGAGAGTCTACAGTACATTTTAATAAAGTTACTTTTCTACTAGATTTGGAAAATTAAGTAGGAAATTAGTTTGATGCATTTTTCTAGCATTTTCCCAGGAAGAGACAGGAAATAAAGAAACCTACAAAGTGAAATAATTGTTAGGTTTTATTGCACTAACCCCTTTGATAGTTTACTGTATTTTTATATGATATCATCCTGCCCTTGTCTTACAAGACAAACTTTAGGGGTTCTTATGAATATATCAAAATAGGCTTTTCTAATAGGGCAAAGACGCTTTCCCTTCAATCTATTACTGCGATGCATTTAAAGAGCAGTCCAGCCAGAGCACAGTAGACAGACATAGTTTTGGTTGTTGTAAACATCCCCTAAAATGTTTAATTTACGCATCTGCATCGTCTAAAATGGTCTTACAGGAAAATTAAATAGACCAGTTATTTGATACCGATGCTACTAATACCATTTTAGGGCCAGAGGACACATACTGTGGCTCTGTTTAGCAGTGCCACAGGGTGCAGAGTGCTAATGGCAGAAAACCTAGAGTCTAGGAAAAAGCTACATTTCTGGGGTGGCCTTGCATAAAAAATGTATGTGCTACAGATGGTAACAGAATGCCGTCCGCCTTCCCCCAAAATGACAGTGAAATTTGATTGCTTGACTTTTACAGTTTAGGAGTTCATAAAGCCATAGACTGTATGTAACTCTGCGGCCCAAATATTCAAAGAACAAAAGCATTTTCCATCTCTTGCTGTGAATCTGAAAATGGCCTTTGTACTGTACCTGGGTTCCATGACTATAGATTTTTGTCCTTGCTAAATTAATTTATTTATATGGACATTATGTTCAAAATGATTTTTTTGCTATGATTTATGCAATTGTATTTTCCAATCATATATGTTGGTTATGCCAAATGTGGATAGAACAGGATATACCCAATGAGATATAA
Organism: Lissotriton vulgaris; assembly: GCF_964263255.1. Classification (NCBI taxonomy): domain Eukaryota; kingdom Metazoa; phylum Chordata; class Amphibia; order Caudata; family Salamandridae; genus Lissotriton; species Lissotriton vulgaris. The sequence continues at coordinate 967,355,565 of NC_141695.1, read as the reverse complement.
TGGGCTTTAAATAATAATAGATACATTTGATTTTGGTGAAAAAACATTGCTGCCCTATTCTTAGGGGAGGTACGTGAATAGATGTACTGCTCAGGTTAAGAATAATATGTAATGTGCAAACCTTTCTAGACATTTACCTTCTAAAAAAGAGTCAGATAAAAACGTTTAAAATGCTATTTAGTTTCTGCATGCAAACATGGTAAGGTTGTTGACTTGATGATTGCTTTTACTGGATGAACACAATTAATGTATTCATTCTGGTAATGTGTGGCTCAGCTTCCAGGACCTTTCTATGACACAAAATAACTGAATTATCACAGAGCATGCAGTTGCACCAAGAGATGGGACTAGATGGGACTAGAGCAAGGGTCTCCAATCTTTTCAGTAATGTTAGATACGGTACACAGACAAAATATCGAGTTTTAAATTTCGATATACAATTATATCGAAGTTTAAATATCGATGGGACATAATATAGAAGGTAAGTAACATCGACAGTCTTAATATCGATATTAGTATGATATTAGTAATATCGAAGTTTTAAATATCGATGTTAATAATATCGAAATAAATAATTTCGATGTTACTAATATCGATTTTTAAATACATTTTGTGTATATTATATAGTATTTATTATGTTTTATTATTAATTTTTAATGTAATTTAATTAAATATTGTCTTTTAGTACTGTAGCGGGTTGTGGGTTTATAGGAGAATAGGGTGGGAAGTAATTTAATTATGTTAAATTAATTATTTATTAGTAGGAATTATTAATTAATTAATTGAGAATTAATTTTTAATTAATTTTAATTAATTGATTAATTGATAAATATGTTCTGTAGCGGGTTATGGGTTTATAGGGGAATGGGGTGGGAAGTAATTTAATTATGTTAAATAATTATTAATTAGTAGGAATTATTAATTAATTAATTGAGAATTATTTGTAAATAATTTTAATTAATTGATTAATTGATAAATATGTTCTGTAGCGGGTTATGGGTTTATAGGGGAATAGGGTTGGAAGTAATGTAATAATGTTTAAATAATTATTAATTAGTAGGAATCCTACATTAATTAAAATTAATTGGTAATCATATTTAATTATTTTGGTAATTATTTTTAATTAATTGATAAATATGTTCTGTAGCGGGTTATGGGTTTATAGGGGAATAGGGTGGGAAGTAATTCCATTATGTAGAATTAATTATTAATTAGTAGGAAGCATACATTTATTTGTATTAATTGTTAAATAAATTTAATTAATTGGTAATTTATTAATTGATAGATGTAATTTATAAGTATGTAATTTAAACCCCTACGCTATCCAACATTTTCCCTACTGTTGCACTCTCTGGAGTTGGAATAGTAATTTTTACCCCTACGCTATCCAACACTTTCCTTACTGTTGCACTCTCCGGAGTGGGAATAGTAATTTTTACCCCTATGCTATCCAACACTTTCCCTACTGTTGCACTCTCTGGAGTTGGAATAGTAATTGTTACCCCTACGCTATCCAACACTGTCCCTACTCTTGCACTCTCTGGAGTGGGAATAGTATTTGTTACCCCCACGCTATCCAACACTTTCCCTACTGTTGCACTCTCTGGAGTTGGAATAGTAATTGTTACCCCTACGCTATCCAACACTTTCCCTACTGTTGCACTCTCTGGAGTTAGAATAGTAATTTTTAATCCTACGCTATCCAACACTTTCCCTACTGTTGCACTCTCTGGAGTTGGAATAGTAATTGTTACTCCTACCCTATCCAACACTTTCCCTTCTGTTGCACTCTCTGGAGTGGAAATAGTAATTTTTAACCCTACGCTATCCAACACTTTCCCTACTGTTGCACTCTCTGGAGTTGGAATAGTAATTGTTACCCCTACGCTATCCAACACTTTCCCTACTGTTACACTCTCTGGAGTTGGAATAGTAATTTTTAACCCTACGCTATCCAACACTTTCCCTACTGTTGCACTCTCTGGAGTTGGAATAGTAATTTTTAATCCTACGCTATCCAACACTTTCCCTACTGTTGCACTCTCTGGAGTTGGAATAGTAATTGTTACCCTGACGCTATCCAACACTTTCCCTACTGTTGCACTCTCTGGAGTGGGAATAGTAATTTTTACCCCTACGCTATCCAAAACTTTCCCTACTGTTGCACTCTCTGGAGTAGGAATAGTAATAGTTACCCCTACGCTATCCAACACTTTCCCTACTGTTGCACTCTCTGGAGTTGGAATAGTAATATTTAACCCTACGCTATCTAACACTTTCCCTACTGTTGCACTCTCTGGAGTGGGAATAGTAATTTTTACTCATACGCTATCTAAAATGTATTTAGCTTTTTTATTAGTATTATGTTGTTATTAATTGTTATTTATGTGAATTTATTATGTAAATAAATGTTTTAGTAATTTATTACATTTTTATTTGTTTTTAAGTTATGACAATAATTAATTTAGAGTTATTATTAATGAAAAATATATTATGTATTATATATTTATTAATATTAATTTGTATTACATTATGTATTAATTTTAAATATGATAGTACTTTTTTAAATATGTTTATTACATTTATAAGTATTATTTTGTTAATATTACATTTTTATTATATAAAAAAAAGATATTTTACAAAAAACAATATTTTTGTCATTCTATATTTTATTTTCGATATTTTTGTACTTACCTTGTTAGGGATAGGATTCCTATATTTTTGACTTCGATATTTTTGTTCCGATATTTTTGTATTTCGATATTTTTGATTTCGATATTTTGTCAGACATTCGTTAGATACTTATGTTCAAGAAATCCATTAGGAGCTACCAATGTTACTAGTATTGTAACAGTGTCCACATGAGACAATGACCGCCATTTGCAAGGAAACCATTAGCAATCACCTCAGTGCATCACACATGGTTGCCAGCAGCAATGTCATTAAAAAAGGCTTTGTCAAACTGGAATACCTCTACATAGGTAATAAATAACAGCCGTAGCAGCAACGCCTCTGGTACTAGGGTAATACAATTTTTTAAGAAGTCACCCAATACAACTTGATTTAGTACTCAATTATCAGATGTAAATATATTCTGGAAATTCAGCCAGTTTTCTTCAAATATCAGTAAATGAATTCTGAAAATAAACTAATTTACACAATCTCAGTTTTGCTATACTTATATTAATTCAACCAAGCAACAGTTTCGAATTTAGTAGGGTTGACTGTACACAGAAGAGCTACTTACAGGTAGCTGGAGAGCTACACGTTGGAGAAGCCAAGGCTAGAGTGTAAAAAAGGTGGTGATATCCGTTTGTGCTGTTTTGGTAGCATTTTGGGGAACTAAACTTGATTGTGAGGGAGCCGGGTTCCCTCTCCCAAATGTAATCCGGAAACATCGGCTGGTGGATCAATTGTACCTGCTTTAGAAGTGTATAGGAGAGAAATAACTCATTAGGTCATAATCACAGAGTCAAAGACTCAGGACTCCGAAAAATCACAGACTCCAGCTTTCCAAGTTTAGTAGGTTTATTACAATGCCAAAAATAACATACAGAATCCTCAAGACGAGGTTGCAGAAATACATGGGAACTAATACGAAGCCAAACTTGTGAGCAATTCTCAGTCTTTGAATCATGAAAATGATGACAAATTCCAAAACCAGGATGCAGGCAATATGTGCCTCTACAACCAGATCAGACTTCATTGAAGGTTCGTAATTAAAAAGTATTAGTGTGTTCCTACACTACATCTAATGTGACATCCCTATGTAGCATTCCCCAGGCAAGTCAGGAAAAGGTGTCAGTGAGTGAAGGCTTCCGAGGAAGTGCACTCATGTTGTATTGATCAGGTAGCCAAAGGTTGCAGAGCTCATTCTAAGATGCTTTTTCCCTCTCATCAATCTTCTCTCTTCTCCTAACTCAACCCCCCGGGCACTGTCCCTAATTCAGAACACCAAAATCATGAACATGCCCTTTAGGTATTGTCTGATGGCCTCATCCCGCTAGGCACCTCCTCATAGGTAGTTTTCCATTGAGAGTTAATACTCCCAGCTCCCAGGTCTTCTCAAGTGAGAAAGAACACGGTCTCACATTATCAGCACTCCTTGTATCACTGTAGCCTCTCCTCCCGAGCATAGCTCCTAAAACAAAAGAGTTGTTCTAACTAGCAAAGATGAATTTCTCCACCTGCAAAAAAACCTTGAGAACAGGACAAATCCAACATGCACATGAGCATCACGAACAAACTCTCCCTACTAGAGAACCAGGGAAAGTACATTTCAGGCATGCAGAAATCAGCCAACATAGGAGTGAGGCACAAAGGCCTTATAAAAATCAGGTAAAATGAATATTGTACTAAGCATTTCCAAATCATCCCGTTACTTGAGCACAGCAAATATGTAAGTTTTGTGAGTCTCATACACAAATTCTACACATTACCATTTTCAGCTAAGCAACATTAACTTCTTCCGGTTTATATGAAAAATAAACATAGGTCGTCACCTTTCACATCATTATGGTATATTTTCTACTGCCTCATGTTAATAAAACAAAAATAACACATGCAGGTGCAAACTACCCATGATTATGATGCACCCCTACAAATAAAGAGCACCATTGCGCTTTATCAGTTTTCAGAGTAAAAACATGTCAGCTGGCTGTCTAAAAGTATTTTATAGCTGTTAAAGTTGTATGATAGTTGGGTTGTTCTGCATATATCGGCTACCAAGTCGGTGAAGGAAGATAACAAAAAACAGACCATTGCATAAATATTTCCCCAAATGTGTAACTTCATCGTAGTCCTTATAAGATTGCAAAAAAAATCAGGTATCGAAATACGTGATTAACATGTGTGAAAGGGATGCGTCATGAGTGCAGAGTACACATTTGGGTCAGTAATTCTGGCGTGAGAGTGTTAATAATTTGCAGTTCGCTGGGGCATCTTTGTAACATGCCTAATAAAATCCTACCACGACATTAATTTATTATATACCGCCTGTTGTGACCACCTGAACACAATAGTGGTTTTGGCTGTTTGTTTCACGTTTGAATATAATGTCTGCTTTCAATACCGTTGGTTATTTAGGGCACAGCCGCCAAATTTATGCTCTTCTGTAAAAGGGGCCGAGGACGTGGTGAGGTTAGGCACATAAATAATACTGTCGCATTGTTTTGGATGTTTTTCTGCAGAATTAATCCATGCAACTTTTTTGAGAGGGTGCTCAGTAACGCTAGGCTTCCTCTGATTTAAATATGTAACTTTATTCTTGAATGGACAAAATTAACTCGAGCACAGCAATTACTATAAAGTACAATAAAATTTCTAGCACAATTATTCATGTTGAGTATATTTAGAGTTCTGTAACGCAACTTATTATCTGATGATTTATGGGACGGCATTAAATTGCTATTTAAATCTGTGCTAGTGTTTTACAGAAAAGTGCATATCTGCACGACTTAACATGTCTTTTTTCTCTGACTTTTTCTTCTTTCTTTGTACCTTGTGTACGAAAAGAGAGAATTTTGCGAAGAAAATTATCAATGGAAAGACAAGGCATGGTTCGTGGATTATTTGCCCAAATAAAAGCCTTGCTGGCAGACCTCAACTTTGGCCGAAATATAACCTTATCCATCCTTTGTATTGCAGATCTAGAGAGCTAAATTGACTTGAACAAAAATAACTGTGATATATATCAAAAGACTATAAAAACTGGGGGAGTGCCTTCTCATAACCAACCTCCTGCCTGAGAGGAGAAATCCAGGCCAGGATTTCTTTCCCTCCCCCTTTTTTCTTCTTTGAAGTCTCTGCGTTTAGCCAGCATCACCAAGACTGAAGAGGGTTTGTGGCTCTTAGTCTTAGCATCTTTGGTGTGGTTTGCCCTGACTTTTTGCCTCTACCTCCTGTATTTTTGATGGTGTGCTCATTTTATTTTTTGCTGGCTTAGATCTTTTGGGCACTTTGCCACTGCTGATCAGTGTCAAAGTGCAAGTGCTCCCTGTATAAATTCCTATTGTGACGGCTTATCCACGATTGGGGTATTTTATTTACTGGTAAGCCCCTAGTAAAGTGCACTGAGTGTGCGAGGGCCTGTAAATCAAATGCTACTAGTGGGCCTGCAGCGTTGATTTTGACACGCACATGGGTAGCAGTGAAAAGGTGTCTCAGACCTGCCACTGGAATGTCTGCGCACAGTTTTAAACTGCCATGTAGACCTGGCAAGTGCTGCCAGGCGCTAACTTTCCCTTTTCTTACATGTAAGACACCCCTCAGGTAGGCCCAAGGTACCACCCATGGGCTGGGTGCAGTGTATGTGAAAAGTAGGACATGTACTGATGGGTGTGACATATCCTGTTAGTGACATACTGCCAATTTCACTGAGCTGAATAGACCTTGGCTGCATTTAGAGTAGTGGGAAGAGTTTTCCTTGACCCAGAATAGGGCCTGTCTACCTTGCACAATGCTGTCTCCACCCACTGTGGTCATACTGCACCAGTGAGGGCAGAATTGGCTTGGACTGGGATCATAGAATCTTGCACAAAGAAGAACAAAGACAAAATAGGGTAAAACTATTAGACCTCAACCCCCAGAACTTTAGATCACTTCTGAACTTAAGAGGAACCTTTGCCAATGAGAAGAGCTGGAGAACTGTGAGGAGTAGTACTGCCCCTTTGCTGTTTCTTGTGTGGGGTTGGCCTGCAGTTGCTGCTTCTGCCAAGGAAAAGACAAAGAATGGAACTTTGCTGAGAAATCTGCTTTATGAAGAATCTCCAATGGCTTGTGTGTGCTAGTCTTCTGTTCTGCAGTTTCCGGGACACAAAGACTTCACCCCCAGCTCCCCTCAACTCTACTGCTGAGAGTTCTGATCTGCCAGAACGTGCCTGTTTCAGTTTTTGGCCTTTGGAAGATGTTCCTGCTGTTGGAAGCTTGAAGAAACCTAACAGAAGCAAGGCAAGCAATCTCCGACACCTTCAGCGAAGCCACTGTGACGCCGCAATCTGCACTGAGGCCAGAGGCACTGCTCATGAAGTGCTCAACGCCCCACAGCTCTAACACCTTCGATGCCTGCTGACACGTGAAGTTATTGGCATTTCCGATGCCAGCATGCACACAACTCCATCATCACCAGTGCCTGCATCCTCTTATAGAGGCGCCGATAGCTACTGAGGGTGACTCCATCAACTTGCCAACTTCGCATTGCCTCACCAAAACTGACGCCTCACTGCCTACACAACCGACTTCCCCTGTCCTATATTCAACACATCGCCTCTTCATGGACAGTATGTCTTGCCTCTCCAGTGGCAGCCAGGGAGCCGGCCTCAACCTCAACACTGACGCCTCCTCCTCGACCCCATGCATCATCATAGACATCATTTTTCAACGTATTGTTTGTTTGGGGGTTCATGTGACTCTGTGCCTGATGCTGCACACCTCGCGGTCGGCGACAAACTTAGGATTTATTAGTGTCACAACATCGTAATAGCCCCAGGTGGAGCTATGTGTATTCTACAAGCTTTATTTTGGAAATAACTGTTTTTAAGGGCTATGTTACTACTTGTTTGTTGGAGTGTTATATAAAGATACTTTATTTTTCTAAAATGGTTTTGTGTCCATTTGTGGTGTTATCACTGTATTACAGTGTGTTTTGAGTACACATACTTTACACATTGCTTTTGGGGTAAGCCTGTCTGCTTGTGCCAAGCTACCAAGGGGGTGATCAGAGGTTATCTAGAGTGTGTATCCCCCTAACGTGAATAGAAGCAAGGGTACTTGGACAAAGGTACCTACCTCTGCCAACTAGCGAACCCATCTTCTAACAGTGGTTGACTTCAGTCTACATCATTCCTCAAAATCACTTACCCCTTCTGCGTTCCTTTTAAAGTGCAGGTGTAAAAACCAACTACATGTTCCCCCACCTCTTCCAATCGAAGCTTTCAAAAAACACGGATCCAGTTAGAAGAGCTGCTTCCCAAAGTGAAGGAATGAATCCTCTGACATTTCACACTCCTAATAGACAAGAAACTTGCAGATTGCTTATGTTGGGTGTTGTGCTTTCTTTGCTTCAAGAGCAAGCTTAAAATGGCATCTGACATCTGAGATTGGATACTTGCAAATAACATTATTCTAATGCACAAAGACGAGAAGGGGCATATTTACAACAACAGTGGAGGAGCAGGGGTTAGCTCCAAAATAGCTAACGCAGTGCTGACATCACTTTTAGAAACGCTGGGATGCGCCGTATTTACAAACATACGGTGCAACCCTGCGTTTCTCCCTGCGCTTTTTCTAAATTCAGCTGCTTAGCACCAAAGCAGGTACCCTTGCAACATATTGCAAGGGTGCTTGCATTGAGGGAATGTTTATTCATGTGCCCAAAGGTGTCCCTTCCTGCACATAAACAATCACAAATGGCGATTGGAAACTCCTTTGTGTGCTGCATTGTGCAGCACACATAGAATTTGCAAATTGTCATTTTTTTACATTACTGTTTGTGTGCAGAAAGGGGCACCTTCCTTAACATTAACAATCATTTATGGTCTTTTGCTGTTTCTATGTGTGCTGCACAATGAAGCACACATAGAAACAGCAAAAAACAAGGAGAAATTAAACAATTCTCCTCCTTTCGCCATGTTAAGATTATTTTTTCCCTGGTCTTAATTATGGCATTTCACCATATTTACTACACCCTTGTAAATATGGAGGGGCGTCAAAATCAATGGGTGTTTTGGCGGAATGCCCACTGCAGCACCCATTGCCCTAGGTCTTTAACCCCATGCATGCTCATGACGGAGCCGCTCCGTCATGAGCCGCGGTTGCCCTGTGCTCATGACGGAGCGGTTCCGTCATGGCCCTGCCGCCGTGCCTGCCCGGCGCTGATTTCGCGCCTGCGCAGCGCGTTCTATTGAGCGGGCGGGCCATGACTGAACCGCTCCGTCATGAGCACAGCGCAACCACGGCTCGTGACGGAGCGGTTCTGTCACGAGCATGCGAGCGCCGCTCGCCCCCCCTAGCGCTACGGCGGAATTGCCGCCGCAGCGAAGGGGTTAAGAGGTTTGGCTTCTAAACAAGCTGTGGAGACTGTGGCCCCCACATCCCATTCTCGAGCGACCAACCCCTCCTCCTTCCACCCTCAAAGACTCGCCCAGAGCCTATACCTCTCAATAAAGATACTTATTTATGAATGAGGACAAAAAAAAAAAAAGTGGAAGCTGAGAGCCAGCGTGCCAGCCAACAAATTTGGGAACTGCCAGTGGACACACTCAGTCGAATAATACAACAAATGATGACAAAGCATTGAGGAAGAATAATAATCCCTCGCAGTTTATGGTAGTTGTTGCATTGATAACATCGATAGGGATTCTTACCATTCTTTTCCACACTCACCATAGACCTTATTCAAAGCATTCATCTTCCTGGGCCATTAGAAGAGGAGTAAAAAAGGAGCATTATTGCCCAGTAGCCCACATGTGTTGTGCAATTTATGTACATGTTCGCCCTATTTTTATTAAGGATGATAACATGGATATACCACTAGAAGGCGCCTGATTCCAGAGCTGCTGTGTTTTCTGTTTTCCCTGTCTCTTTTTAATCTAAGAAACAAGTGCTTGTGCTGTTTGGGCCCTGCAAGACATCCACAAACAATTCTGAAATGCCTGCTTCCTCCTGCATCTTCCTATGCAAAAATGTGGCTCCAGATAGCGGCTGCACCCTCCCCCTCAAACCAGAAGCCTGGCCAGCTGCCTGCATCCCCTACAGTAAAGGAACACAAACCTATGTGTAAACTAATAGAATTCTTAAAAAGTATTGTGCTGCATTTATAAAAACTGATTGTAAATGTTTTACGTTTTTATGAAACATTTTACTTGCTAATGCGATTGATTACTATACCTTTAAACGTGCTTAGATATATTATTTTTGTTTACTCCCCCACGATGAGATGCAGAGATATTGAGGCAGATTTATGATGCCCTTGCGCCGCAATTGCGTCACTTTATTTGACGCAACTGCGGAGCAAACAATGCGTCACGTTGTAAAGCCCTGCGCCATAAGGAGGCGTTCCTGCGCAGGAACGCCTCCTGAAAGTGGCTGAGTGAAATCTATGAGATTTCACTTAGTCACTTTCTGGCCAATGCTGCGTCAAAACCCTGCGCCTGCTTGAAGCAGGCGTAGGTCTTGATGCAGCATTGTGTAGATGGGGCACCCCCGAGCCTTGCTGGAGCTGCGTCGCGCTTGCGACGCAACTCCAGCAATGCGCCACATTTCCGGCACAGATGCATCACGCATCTGTGCCGTTTTTGCACCATGGTGCGCCGCATTATAAATGTGGCGCACCATGGGTGGCGTAGCTGTGGCGCACTGTGGCGCTCGTTATGCGCCAGTTAACATAAATCTGCCCCAAGGTATTTGACCTTCTGGCTACTTTAAAAGTGTTTCTTAAAACCAAAAGGACGACGGGAGTTCCAGGGATATAGCACATCACATTAGTTGTCATTTAGAGCTCAACGTGTTGCAGGCCAGCTCATGCCACTTCTTGGAGTGGTTACCAGGGGTACAGAAAGCATTTCTCTGTGGGGGACTACACCAATATTTCTATACCTTAAAGCTTGTGTAACGTCTTCAGTGCAGGAGAAACGTAGTTGCAGCATCTCCTGCTCGTTATTTCTTTTTGGTGCTTGGAAAACACATTTTGCGTATCTCTGTGTAGAGATAGCTGTGCAGAAGGCAACGAGAGAAGTGAGGAATCTGAGACGCAGGGTGAGCGGGTGGAAACATGCATCAGAGATGGGATGGGACCCTGCGTGGCTGACAGTCGTGGTGACGGTAGACGTTCTTGTCAGAAATGTGCACCTCGCAGCTATACCACATACCTATAACCCGAGTGTGATGGATTCCGCAGTGGAATATGAGACTGGTACTTACAACAAGGTTCGCGCTGCCCTTAGCTGGCGCCCACCGACTTCAGCTCCTCTCGACAACTATTTCAATTCAGGCGCAGTCATGCGTACACGTGAATTCCGCTCACTGTACTAAGGTTTACCTTTAAAAGCGTCACATTTTCTGTCTCTTACAACTGATCATAGTCTCTACTTCCAAATTAGTTTATTAAATAGTGCTTTGAATACTTTCCAAAAATATTGGTTGCAGCCATTCGGTTTCCCCGCTTAAAATTAACTTTTTTTCTTTTGACTGGCTGAACGGAAGATGGCAGTGTTGCTCCGTCGCAGAGCGGAGCACTCTTCATAGGTCTGATAAAGGTGTCGAAATGACACTTTTTTCAGCATTTCAATATGATGCATTCTTATTCCTATGCACACTTCGAACCCTTGTAAGCAGTCGACTCCTTTTACATTCGTCAGATTAAATTCGTATGCTTTGAACGTACGAGTTAAAGCTTGAAAGGTTTGAAGGCATTCCGAAAGCATTCCTAAACGTCTCGGACACTGAGCACTGCTAATATATCTTAATAGACATACGCCATGACCGACTCTTCCGCCTCTTGCGTGTAGTCTGCAAATCTTTACTTAATTTTCGAAATTCCTCCTAAATGTGCCTGAAAGATAACAACATTAGTGACTCGTCTGCTGTAAAGAGAGCATAGCGTAACCTTCGGGCAGCAGCTTCCAGTCTGAGTAGGGCTATGTCAGATTTTATACCTTGTAATATTTTATGACATTTTTACAACTTATTTTGGGAAATGATTATTAACATTGTTTCTAAGCGTCAAGAACTCTCCATTTGTGTGCAAGGGTGGATCATGGTCTAGGTTGGTAGGATCGAGCTAAGGCAATTGTAGTCGCTCATAGACGGCAAGTCAAGTAGACAGGGGTCTTTTTTACGAGCCCCTTGCGCCGCCAGTACCCTCTTAGGGGCAGATCTACGAGGAAGTGCAGCAGCGCGGCACCGCAAGCCCTTTGGCTGCACCAGGCTGCGACACTTCCGAAGCACAGGGATGCGACATATTTACATGAATATGTTGCATCTCTGTGCTTCCCCCTGAGTTGGCGCACAAACTGCAGCCATGCGGTGGCGCAGGCACCCTTGCACCATGGTGCAAGGATGCCTGGGTCGCGGGGAGATTGTTTTTGTGCAGGAAGGGGCACCTTCCTGCACAAAAACAAGCACTACAGTCATTTTCCTCCTTCAATGCGTGCTGTAGAATGCAGCACGCATTGAAAGAGGAAAAAACAAAGAGAAATGAAAACATTATTCCTCGTTGCGCCTCGCTACGCTACCTCTAGGGTGGCGTAGCATTAACATGCATCTCCAGATTTACGGTTTCTCATAAATCTAGAGATGAGTCTTGTTCCATGGGTGTTGCGTGGGAACACCCACAGCAACACCCATGGAGCGCCCCTTCAACGCAAAGTGCTGCACGTGAAGGGGCCGTATTTACAAGGAGAGGGAAAGCCACGCAGGGTGGCTATTCCTCTCCTTGCAAATATGGAGGAGGCCACTGCGCCACCAGTACGTCATGAAAAGTGATGTACCGGTGGCGCGGGGGCTTGTAAATCTGCCCCATATTCCCCATATTAAAAGTGACGCAACTGCGGTGCAATGGGCTGATAAATAAGCCTCGAAGGGTCTGACTGGCCCATATGGCAATCTGGCAATGTCATAGGGGCTGGCCTGACAGCCCACTGTGTATGCTAGTTTTCTGACTGTCTGTGGGTTTTACGTCTGGTGGGCCGGTTGTACTGTTGATTTTATTAACATTACCACAAGCATTGCTACAGCAAGCACACATGCATGCAGTCTTCCATACCTTGTAAAGCACCAATTCTCTGTGTCTTTGCAATTTCGAGACTGCCCCAATTTGCAAAGGTGGGCCACTTCTTTAGTTATCTTACTCGCTAAAGGGGCCACATTTATTTTGGGGCCCCGGTCTATTTTCTGTCTCAGTACGTCTGTGCCAGTCAAGGATCAGATTGTACCTACAAGTATAACACGCTTTGATTACATTAATTGATGTGCGCTCTTTAACCCCTCTTACGTCAGCTTCAGAAAAGACCTCAAACTCCTCCTTCTCAACAAATACTGGAGTCCTTAATCCCCGACCTCCCACTGTTTAAGGTCCTCCCCCCCATTTTTTTGATCCCTCTCTCCCTCTCTCCTCCCCTTCTCACATCTTCCTTCGCCCACTAACTTCTCCCTCTTTCCGTTCCCATAGGACCTGCTTTGTCCCACTTACTTTTTGCCCTAACCTACCCCCACTCTTCAGGCTTTCCCTATTCCTTTACCCGACCACCCTCTGCTCCATCCTTTCCCTCCCACACTAGCCTAATCTCTGAGGAATTGTTGTAGCCCATTGCAATATGTGTAATTTGATTGTGCAAAATTTGAGTTGTTTTTTAGTGTTTGTACTGGTTCTGAGTATTACCTCATTGAAATTGTGTTATATTGCTATTAATACCCATGTAAAGCGCTCTGATACCCACGGGTCCAGCCAGTGCTATATAAAACCTTTTAAGTAAATAAATAAATAAGCTGAAGGTCGTCTTCGTTGTAGTGGCTGTAAAGTGTGTGTACTTGTATGGATGCTCAAATAAGGCACATATGCCAGCACAGGCGAATGCTATAACAGATGTAACTCAAATCTGAAATGCCAGGACCGCTGTCCCTCACTGGGTCATTTGGCTTAATTATTGGCCCAGGCCTTATAAGCCAAGTAATGTTTAGGTTATGCAGATGTGGCAGGTGTAAACTGACACAAAGCAAGTTTCCTCCAAGGTCCCACAAATCTGACACGTCAACACCCCACACATCACGGTCTACCATCAAGCAGTACATGACACACAGGGGCATATTTATAAGCCCCTAGCACCATTGGAGTGTCGCTGTTTTTGAAGCTTCGAAGGTGCTGTGTGCTGACCCATATTTACAAGGCCAGGCAAAGTAGTGCATAATTGGTGCTTGTGTTTTTCGGTGTTCAGAACTAAACTTATTTGTAATCAGAGGCATGTTTTTTTTAGAGTACACCACATGGTGGCGCTTTGTGTGCATTTTTAGGAAAGTTCATTAAGGGTGCATTTAACTTTTAAATATACTTAAAAAAGGGACACCACTCAGCCCTAAAGCTGGAGTTTAAAGTGACATTTGGATTGTGTCAGCTGCAGGGGGCCTGTGTTAAATATTTTGGGCCCTGGAACTTAATTTTTTACAAAGTAAGCACTGACGCAAAGCCACTTTGCCTGGCTTTACATGGCCTTGTAATTATGGCCCTCTTTCATGCAGTACTCTGCGTCAAAGGGACGTGTATTGGGTATTGCTGTGGATATTCCCACGCAACACCCATGACTTTTTGACAATGATTTCCAAGAATTTGTAAATCTGAGGCAGCTCCAAAAACTAACACCTTTCCAGGGGAGTAGTTAAAGTGGTGCAACAAGGAGAAATTCTTGTATTTCTCCTCGTTGTTTTCTTTTTTTAAGTGTGCTGCATTCTGCAGCATCCATAGAAGAAGCAAAACGCCATTAAAGACTGTTGTACTGCAAGGAAGTGCCCCTTCTTGCACAACATCAATCATCCCTGTAACACAGGCACCATTGCACCATGGTATAAGGAGGCCTGCATTGGCCCATGGCTGCTTTTTTAACGCTGGAGCAAAACTGCTTGCGGCACCACATTGCACCATTTCATTGTAAATATCCCCCACAGTTTTGACCTGGAGTGAGTGTTGAGATAAGCATGTTGGTGGCCAAGTCGTGGTACGGGGTATTGGAGTGATGGTGGCACATAGTTGAATTGAGTCAGGTAAATGGGTGTGCTACATGTAAGCTATGAAAATGGTGCTGTGAGAGAAAGATGTTATAAAAGACTAGCTGTGAGTGAATTGTGAGAGCTTTTGATTTTGTCATAGCATGTGGTTGAATGGTGTTGGGGTGATGTTGCTATAGCTCAGTTACGTCAACGGCTGACTTGTGGCACACGTCTTTCCGGGTGAATAAGTGCAGTAGTAACTAGGTGACATGTCATTATGTTGTAGGGATAGTTTATGCTACAGGTGAGTTGTGAGTGGCTGGGTCCAGTGAACAATGAGCCACAGGTGTTGAGTGAGATTAACCACCTAATTGTGCAAGTGAAGTTGACGAGGGGTGCGACGGGCCTTTTGCCCAGTGCATGAAGTGGTTCACTGGTGAAAATAGAGCTTGGAAGCTACTTTGATAGTGGCCTCTACCGCCACCCTGCACTACAGATGAAGCGCAAAGAACCCACATCAAGAGGCTTTGCTCAAGGATTCTTGTTTTAACACAATGGGGTGACCCTGTGTCCCTCAGAACCTGGGTATTCGTAATTGACAAACAAATGGTTCTGTCGGGTATAGACAATTTCTTTGAAGTGGGCTGCAATTAGCTCCAAGCACACAAACAAGCAAAAACTCTCTGATAGTAAAGGTTTTTATATTATTAAAAACAGATAGATGAAAAAAGGATTAGCGTGGGAATTACTTCATTCCATTTCATTTACAAATAATTGCTTAAAAATACGTGAATAGTGACTGTAGTGATTCAGGTGACCAGTGCAACATTTGATTAGTGACACTTATTTACAAAACCATATTATTTACAATAGAATTTCAAACAAAGGACCGGGAGAGGTTATAAACGATGTGCTTTCTGTCGTTTAAAGGGCCAGTTCTGTATTAGTAAAAGTTCCAAGGAAAATCAGTGGTTAATGTCCATATTCCTGGAGTTCACTTGGGAGGTTTGGGGGGGGGGATCGGTCAAGGCGTGAATACTCCTCGGTTGGCGAGAATACTCGGATCGCCTTTTTGACTACATCGCGGATTATTGAACGCTGATGTTATTAGACTAAGGGTTGACCATCAGGCTACCCTCTGGAAGAAATCACGCCTTGACCGATCCCCCCCCCCCCAAACCCCCCCCTGTCTTGATAAAGACCCGCCGCGACCACCAACTGGGGCGCATCCAGGGTCGAAACGTCGACGATCTAACATTTGGCCAAGTGAACTCCAGGAATATGGACATTAACCACTGATTTTCCTTGGAACTTTTACTAATACAGAACTGGCCCTTTAAACGACAGAAAGCACATCGTTTATAACCTCCCCCGGTCCTTTGTTTGAAATTCTATTGTAAATAATATGGTTTTGTAAATAAGTGTCACTAATCAAATGTTGCACTGGTCACCTGAATCACTACAGTCACTATTCACGTATTTTTAAGCAATTATTTGTAAATGAAATGGAATGAAGTAATTCCCACGCTAATCCTTTTTTCATCTATCTGTTTTTAATAATATAAAAACCTTTACTATCAGAGAGTTTTTGCTTGTTTGTGTGCTTGGAGCTAATTGCAGCCCACTTCAAAGAAATTGTCTATACCCGACAGAACCATTTGTTTGTCAATTGCTCAAGGATTCGGTCTGCTGCACTGAATAACGAATGTTTTTCACATATGCTACTCATTAAAATGTACCGGTTGTGAGAAGTTGGCCCGATATGCAACGTTCGCTATTCTAGCGACCGCTATGTATCGTTCCAACGACCCTAATGGTGTTTGGTTGTAAGTCAACCTATAGACCAGCTATCCTAGTAGCGTGGATACGAGCAGTCTAAGGCTAAAGACTCGAGAGGGCGCGTTAAGCCAGCTGTTTACCACACATGTACCCCTTGAACACCCAGTGAAAGGACACCACACAAGTGTTATGAAAATAAACAGTATATTTATTAAGAATCACAACAGCCCTGTACTCTTTATGAGGACAGGGTACTAAGCACACACCAAATCTCTTTAGCAAATACTTCAAGTGCACAGTTTAAAACAAGTGTCCGGGGACACGGAAAGGTTAAGGCAAGTCGGAAGCGAGGGACTCGGGACCCTAGAGTAAGGAGGCTATGCAGGCACCGAAATGCCGAGTTACCTAGCCACGAGGGCTGCGGCTGCAAGTCTTACAGGCGTCGGGGTCTTCGCTGACGAGCCAGGAGCCGGAAGAAAAGGAGTTGCTGGCCGGCGACCAGTGATGAATAGTTCGTAGAGATCCAAGCCTGGATCGGAGATTGATGAAACCTGAAAGCAGAGGGGACCAAGTTCGTACTACTAGCCAGTAGTCAGAGGGTACCAGGAAGGCACCGGTTGGCCGTCACCTCGACCAGGTGAGTGGGCGACGCTAGGCTCTGCAGTCTCACGGACCAGGAGGCGTTGTCGGCGACCACGGTGGAGGTGCGAGCTGTCCCACGACGGATGTCGCTGTCGGCGTCTTGAGTGGACCAGGAGGGTCCGGGGTGCTTCTCGAAAAGATGGAAGCAAGGGCCAGTCTGGAGCAACCAGATCGGCAGTGTTGATTTTCGGATGTCGTCACAGAAGGACACAAGCCAGCGGCTAGTGACAAGACAACGTGCTGAGCAGCGAGCAGAAGGGCCCCACGCAGATCGTGGAGATGCTGGGAGACTGCACTTCGGTGCTGGAGCGGCTCAGGGTCGGATCTTCTCGGACCCCAGAGCACTCACCAGAGAGTTACCTCGATGGTCGTGCTGGTTTTTAAGAGCGTGCAGGTTCTGATGATGGCCGGTCCCTCGAGGTCTCGTCGCACCCACAGATCACAGCTGAGCTGATGACGTGGGTAGAGGTCAGAGGTGCCAGGGAAGCCGGTTCTCGTCGAGCTGGGCCGTCGGATTCCTTGAGGAAGGACTTACAGCAAACCGCAGAGTTCTTAGATGGTGCCCGCTGATGCAGGGTGACTACTCCTTAGCCACAAGGGAGAAATCTTGAGAAGAGTCTCGAATGTCCTTTCGTAGAAAGTAGTTCTTGATTCAAAGATGATCTAATTTGGAAGGGTCCCCGCTCCGGCCTTTATCCTAAAGAAAGGGGTGGGTACATGACTAGGTCCTGCCCTAAGGGTGGGACCAGGAAGGGGGGTAGTTACACCCCTCTCCCCTGCCGGACTTTCCCCAGGCCAGGGCTGTCGCCCCTGGAACTGGTTCTAACCGGCAGATGCGTAGTGAGCACCGGGGTGCCACTCCGCAGTCACCTTCTCGCAAAAGCCCTACCTACCCAGAATACACAAACCCTGTCTGGGACGGTGCGAACACCGCCCTTGACAGGAAACCCTTTGTCCAAGTGCTCCTCGCTGGAAGGACTCCCAGCAGCAGGAGGTCAGACTCGTGTCTGTGGTGGCAGCATCCATTTTGTGGAGCTGAGGCTTTAGTTAACTTTAACCGGGGTTCACAGTTACGTACATGTCGTGTCCCTCTAGAAGGGCGGAATGCTAACCTCGTCGCCAGAGTTGGTGAGAGGGCAGCATCCCGATTCGTATGACACCTTACTCGACATGTCTTGATAACGCGACACCGAAGTTACCGATATGGTACGCGTTATCATGGAGCAGCCATTGGGTCTTGATTCCGCAAGCTGCAACCGGGCTCGGCTCGGGCCAGAGCTTAGTTCACACGAGCCCATGCACTCTGCCTTCAGGATTGTCAAGGCCTGCCATAGGAGTGACTGATAGGAACTCGGGTGTCCATTGGAGTGTTAGATATAGGGCTACTATATCTAAAGCAAAGGGTGATTACACGACTTCGCCCCAGCTGTCATGCAGCCAGTTGTGTCAAATTTAGGAGGCCAGCCAGGGGTGGCATAATACATGCTTCAGCCCCTGGCGGCCCTGGGTACACCCATGCCCTGAGTTACAGGGTCTGATAGGGTGGCCCAGTACCAATTGGAAATGTACCTAGGGTACATGGAATCCATTTTAAAGAGAGAGCAGTAGGCCTGGGGTCCTGATTGGCAGGATCCCAGGTCGACTATGTCAAAAACCAGCTAAAACACAGGGCAAAAAGTTGGGGGCAACCATAGTCAGGATGTACCTTCCTACACAACCCCCCCCCAAACGAAAGGAGATAAGGCTATCCTTGTCCAGGTAAGCCTCTATTACCTAAGTGGCCATATAAGGAAGGACCAGCTCTGGCTTGGTTTCCCCCTGTGTCATGGTCCACTAGGCAACCCCTCACCCTAAGGGTATCTGAGGGTCTCCACCATAGGGAATCTCTGTCTCTGGTGTGTCTTGGGAAAGAAGAAGGCTGATGCTGGGATGGAGTACTGAAGTGAGGCTCCTCTACCTTTGGGCTCATCTTCCTCCAATCACCATTCATCATGCGTGCCTTTCTCTCTTTAGCTGAGATGCACTGAGCTCTCAGGGTCAGCCTCTGGCTACCTAAAGCTGGGGGCTGAGTCCCTCTGTTTGGCTTACTGGAGGGACAGGTCAGGTCTGGGGTTTTTAGGCCCCATGTTTGGCTGTGCCCAACAGTGTCCAGCTGTGGGAGTTCCCTAACTACTTTTAAGGGGGATCCCTCAGGAGTCGGACTTATTTTCACTTGGCTAGGTTTACTAGCTTCAGTGATCCTAATCTGCTGATTAAGGGGTTCTTTTGGACAGGGGGCCCTTTGGGGTCCACCACTGGCCTCCCTAATCTCTTCAGCCCTGGGCTGACTGAGACAGGGTAGAGAGGTGCAGGTTACCTGCTCCAGACTGGGTCCCACCTGGGAAGGGTCCACTGCCATCAGGGGCTCTGCCAGGCTAGGCCTGACTACCTCTGGGGCAGTTCCTTCAACAGGGGTAGAGTCAGTTCCCTGAGGAGGCTGGCTCTCACCTAGTGTCTGGGAGGGGGAAGACTCTTCTTCCTCCTCAATGCTCTCTGTTTGAGTGGAGTGATCCATTGTTTCAGGCTTCACAACCTCACTATCTGTTTGAGTAGAGGCTGAGACCATTTCAACCTTGCCAACCTTTTCAGGAGGGCACTCAGTCTGTGTTTGGGCTGTGACTGTCACAGCCCTCCTATCCCGTTCTGGAAAGTCTGTCTGAGCCTGGGCAGTGGCTACCACTGCCCTTCCAACCTTTTCGGGGAGGAATGGTGCTTGGACTGGGGCTGTAGCTATTACTGCCCCACTAACCTGTCTGGATAGGCCTATCATTCTGGAGTGAGTTTCTTGCTCCACCTCAGCCCATGCTGAGAGTTCCAGGTCATTCCCCAGTAAGCAATCTACAGGTAGGTTATCTGTCACTGCCACTCTCATGGGCCCTGTGACATTACCCCAGCTGAGCTTGACTACTGCCATGGGATGCCTTCTTTTCACTCCATGAATGTCTGTCACCTGATAAGTAAAACCAGGGGTCAGTTGAGCAGAGTGGACCAGATGGTCACTCACCATGGTGAGGCTGGCCCCTGTGTCTCTGAATGCCTCAACTTTCTGACCATTCACTAAAACTTCTTGTCTATACTTCCCCAGAATGTGGGGTCCAGTAGCGAAGTTGGCAAACCCCATGCCAGTCTCACAGACAAGAGTGTGGTCAGGGAACCTGGCTAGGCCATAGTCCTCCTGCTGACCCAAAGTAATGCCCACCACATTCTTGGGGGCACTCCCACCACCTGGGGGATTACCACTAGTGGTAACAGGAGGTCTGGGAGTGTTACTTGGGGGTATGTTTTCCTTATTGCTATTTTTAGGGCACTTGGCATCACTTTTGTAATGGCCCACCTGTTTACAGGTATGGCAATAAGGTTTCTTCTGTTCTGAAGGAGTGTTCTGGGACCCACCACCCTTGTTGGAGTTTTGGGGCCCTTGGGAAGTCTTCTCTGTGGATTTATCCCCACCCTTCTCTTGAGGCTTGGTTGATTCCTTTTTCTGGTCACCACCCTGGTTTTTAGGCCTAACCCTGGTTCTGACCCATTTGTCTGCCCTCTTACCCAATTCCTGTGGAGAGGTCAGATCAGAGTCTACCAGGTGCTGGTGTAATAACTGGTTCTGACAATTATTTAAGATTTGCTCCCTTATAATTAGATTATACAATCCTTTAAAATCAGTAACCTTACTACCCAGTAGCCAGCCTTCAAAAGCCTTAGTGGCACAATCAACAAAGTCAGACCAATCTTGAGACTGCGTTTTCTGGGTATCCCTGAACAGCACCCTGTACTGCTCAGTGGTTAGGCCGAACCCTTCAACGAGTGTATTCTTCAAGACTTGGTAATTGTTAGCGTCCTCTACCCTTGTGGTGAGAAGCTTGTCTCTTCCTTTACCTTCAAAGGAGAGCCACAAGATAGCTGCCCACTGACTCTGGGGAACACCTTGCACCGTGCAGGCCCTCTCCAAAGCAGTAATCCATTTGTGGATGTCGTCCCCTTGTTTAAAGGGGGGCACTATCTTCCCAAGGTGTTTCGTATCGAAACTCTTTTCCCTATTACTAGGTACATTGCTGCCACCAGTGGGGACTGCCCCACTTAACTGTTGCTCTCTAGAAAAAGCAAGCTTTTCTTTGGCCAGGGCAAGTTCTTCCCTTTCGATCCTCAGATTAGCTGCCCTTTCCTTAGCTTCGTACACTCTCCTCTGAGGGGACGTCATCCCTCTTTGAGAAGAGTTGCGAGAGCCATTGGTTCGAACGGATCTGTTAGAGCCTCTTGATAGAGACCTAACTCGTCCATTCCCAATGTTAAGCGCACCTGACAGTAGCGCCGGGGGTCCCCCAGTACCACTATCATGTCTGCTTAAGTTGGACCGTGTCAGTCTGACGACTTCTACCTGTCCCTTATCTGCCTCGTCCCCAGAGAGATCCTCATCCTCATCCTCCTCGCCATCTTCGTTCTCAGTTGCGAGGTGAATGAGGTCAGGATCGTCCCGGGTTCCCTCGAGGGGAGGCATGCCTCCTTCTGGATTAGAAGGGCTAAGAAGCTTCTCAGCCTTTCTGGCATCATAAGTCTCTAGGAGACCAATCAGAAAGGAGGTGGTGGGGTTAGCCCCTTGCTTAATCTTCCTAGAGGTACATACTTGTCGTAACTCATGGAAGTTAAGCGCAGTATATCTTGACGGGATGACCTGTGGAGGGTCAACTGACACAAGGGGAGACTCAGAGTTTCCTCCTTTGTCCGACATACTGCTTCTAGTGTGGTGTAAGTGATGCACCTACCTACACTATGTGTTTACCTACTTTTCCCTTGCTAAGAGCTGTAGCCAAGGTGTGCTAAGCCTTGAGGAGCTACAACAGCTGGTTCAGTAGAACTCAGAGTATTCTAAGCTTTAGTTATATGTACTAACAGTACTTGTGTGATCTTTCAACAAGATATTCTTAGGATACGTGTGGTAAAACAACAGCAAGCTCAAATCCCAACCGCTGCTCACCAATGTGAGAAGTTGGCCCGATATGCAACGTTCGCTATTCTAGCGACCGCTATGTATCGTTCCAACGACCCTAATGGTGTTTGGTTGTAAGTCAACCTATAGACCAGCTATCCTAGTAGCGTGGATACGAGCAGTCTAAGGCTAAAGACTCGAGAGGGCGCGTTAAGCCAGCTGTTTACCACACATGTACCCCTTGAACACCCAGTGAAAGGACACCACACAAGTGTTATGAAAATAAACAGTATATTTATTAAGAATCACAACAGCCCTGTACTCTTTATGAGGACAGGGTACTAAGCACACACCAAATCTCTTTAGCAAATACTTCAAGTGCACAGTTTAAAACAAGTGTCCGGGGACACGGAAAGGTTAAGGCAAGTCGGAAGCGAGGGACTCGGGACCCTAGAGTAAGGAGGCTATGCAGGCACCGAAATGCCGAGTTACCTAGCCACGAGGGCTGCGGCTGCAAGTCTTACAGGCGTCGGGGTCTTCGCTGACGAGCCAGGAGCCGGAAGAAAAGGAGTTGCTGGCCGGCGACCAGTGATGAATAGTTCGTAGAGATCCAAGCCTGGATCGGAGATTGATGAAACCTGAAAGCAGAGGGGACCAAGTTCGTACTACTAGCCAGTAGTCAGAGGGTACCAGGAAGGCACCGGTTGGCCGTCACCTCGACCAGGTGAGTGGGCGACGCTAGGCTCTGCAGTCTCACGGACCAGGAGGCGTTGTCGGCGACCACGGTGGAGGTGCGAGCTGTCCCACGACGGATGTCGCTGTCGGCGTCTTGAGTGGACCAGGAGGGTCCGGGGTGCTTCTCGAAAAGATGGAAGCAAGGGCCAGTCTGGAGCAACCAGATCGGCAGTGTTGATTTTCGGATGTCGTCACAGAAGGACACAAGCCAGCGGCTAGTGACAAGACAACGTGCTGAGCAGCGAGCAGAAGGGCCCCACGCAGATCGTGGAGATGCTGGGAGACTGCACTTCGGTGCTGGAGCGGCTCAGGGTCGGGGCTTCTCGGACCCCAGAGCACTCACCAGAGAGTTACCTCGATGGTCGTGCTGGTTTTTAAGAGCGTGCAGGTTCTGATGATGGCCGGTCCCTCGAGGTCTCGTCGCACCCACAGATCACAGCTGAGCTAATGACGTGGGTAGAGGTCAGAGGTGCCAGGGAAGCCGGTTCTCGTCGAGCTGGGCCGTCGGATTCCTTGAGGAAGGACTTACAGCAAACCGCAGAGTTCTTAGATGGTGCCCGCTGATGCAGGGTGACTACTCCTTAGCCACAAGGGAGAAATCTTGAGAAGAGTCTCGAATGTCCTTTCGTAGAAAGTAGTTCTTGATTCAAAGATGATCTAATTTGGAAGGGTCCCCGCTCCGGCCTTTATCCTAAAGAAAGGGGTGGGTACATGACTAGGTCCTGCCCTAAGGGTGGGACCAGGAAGGGGGGTAGTTACACCCCTCTCCCCTGCCGGACTTTCCCCAGGCCAGGGCTGTCGCCCCTGGAACTGGTTCTAACCGGCAGATGCGTAGTGAGCACCGGGGTGCCACTCCGCAGTCACCTTCTCGCAAAAGCCCTACCTACCCAGAATACACAAACCCTGTCTGGGACGGTGCGAACACCGCCCTTGACAGGAAACCCTTTGTCCAAGTGCTCCTCGCTGGAAGGACTCCCAGCAGCAGGAGGTCAGACTCGTGTCTGTGGTGGCAGCATCCATTTTGTGGAGCTGAGGCTTTAGTTAACTTTAACCGGGGTTCACAGTTACGTACATGTCGTGTCCCTCTAGAAGGGCGGAATGCTAACCTCGTCGCCAGAGTTGGTGAGAGGGCAGCATCCCGATTCGTATGACACCTTACTCGACATGTCTTGATAACGCGACACCGAAGTTACCGATATGGTACGCGTTATCATGGAGCAGCCATTGGGTCTTGATTCCGCAAGCTGCAACCGGGCTCGGCTCGGGCCAGAGCTTAGTTCACACGAGCCCATGCACTCTGCCTTCAGGATTGTCAAGGCCTGCCATAGGAGTGACTGATAGGAACTCGGGTGTCCATTGGAGGGTTAGATATAGGGCTACTATATCTAAAGCAAAGGGTGATTACACGACTTCGCCCCAGCTGTCATGCAGCCAGTTGTGTCAAATTTAGGAGGCCAGCCAGGGGTGGCATAATACATGCTTCAGCCCCTGGCGGCCCTGGGTACACCCATGCCCTGAGTTACAGGGTCTGATAGGGTGGCCCAGTACCAATTGGAAATGTACCTAGGGTACATGGAATCCATTTTAAAGAGAGAGCAGTAGGCCTGGGGTCCTGATTGGCAGGATCCCAGGTCGACTATGTCAAAAACCAGCTAAAACACAGGGCAAAAAGTTGGGGGCAACCATAGTCAGGATGTACCTTCCTACACCGGTGACATACATTTAAGGTGTTGGTTGGTTTATTGCGCAAAGGGCCACCAGGCGTTTGTTCTTGCGTGGGTGTTTTAAAGGCATACTTTTTGCACGAGTCTTTCCCTAACCAAATCAAATGAAACGCCAAGGCACCATTTCAGACACTACTGCTGTGTCCCGCCCTTCAATTCTGTTACTTCACCCATGTGGCTGAAATCACATTAACGTGCTGGTGATCCACCTTCACCACCCGTGAAACACTTTTTGAGTGAAAACTGATTTGAAGACTGTACGGCAATGGTTACACTTCTTCAGATCTGGGATGGGACTTATGACGTGAGGATAAAAGCTTTTATTAACACAACTTAACTTAATTGTCTTTAAGAATGTGCATGTTTTGTTTTTCTGATTATAATTAAAACGAGCTGATTACAGTGTGAAGGAATCCAAAAATAAGCAAATCAATCAGATTAGTAGTTTAGACAATTGAAATAAAATCATTTTTAAAGTTTTCAGGCCATGTTGAAAGTCACCAAGTATTATTCCACAACAAAAGATCACATAGAATGTACAGGAAATGTGTCCAATGCAGAGCTCTCAATGTCTAAGGTCCATGGGTGAATGGCTTATCCTGCCCAGGTTTTTCCTTCACATTCTGGGATTTGTAGTATTGGTTATCACATTATACAACCAGCACTATAAGCCCACAATGTAAAGAATAAACCTGGACTGAATGAATTTCTCACACGTGGACCTAGGAAACTTGAGAGCGCTGATAACGTGGGATGGGCTTTCACAATTTATAACTCTTAGAAACAATAAAACTAGGAATACCGTATTGTATGGAAAAAACATAAGTTGTTATTATTATGACAGGTGCCAGCCACATCGCAACAAAATAACTTACTTTTGCAGTCAAGTGCAGTGAAGCCTAACATTCTTCTGGACTGATTGACCTAAATAATTAGATATTGTAAGGCCTGGAATTCCAACTGCAATCTGATTCTGGCCAAGGATGGGAGAGAAGAAGACGAACCCGTCAGCCTCGGAGGGGATAACTATAACATCTCTAGATTCTTTTCTGCTGAAGGCTACAACAGCTATTGCAAAAGAGATAGCCCTGACTGAAAAAAGGCTCTCAATGTGGAGCTGGTCGAGCGAAAACAAGAACCCTGTGACATTTGAGACTGATGCCCAAATAACAATTATACCAGAGGAGGTGTTAAAAGATCGTATAGCCTAGCCACCCACTTTTAGTCAGCCTGGCTCTAGCTCTACAACCCTTGTAGTTAGTGCAGTTAATGACTCTACCACTAAACGGAATAGAGGCGCCACTAAAGAGCTCCTACCCAATTCAACAAAAAGAGTGAGAAAGACCTTATTGATACATTCTAATGTTAATTTACAAGATCAATTTAATGGCTCACCACTCCCGACTATGAACTGGACAGCGGCCCGTGCAGGGAATTGCGGTGGGTCAGAGAGGCGGGGCGAGGGGGCGTGCTAAAAACCAGCATTTTATTCATTAAATTGTTTACTTACCTCCAATTATCCATATGCCGGTTTTTAGCACCACCCAGCCTGCCCCTCCCCCACCCCTCCTCTCTGCCCCACCGCAACTCCCTCCACGGGCCGCGGCTGGAACTGGACTGAAATATGTGATAAATGAGTGATAACTTGAGACTGGTCTTGCACCTGTGTTCGAGGACGCAGGAGTTACGCCGTAGCCACTATATCAAAGCTAGACTTGAATGGCAGGCTGACCTGGAGTTCAATATAGATGACGGCATGTGGAAATATTGCTGTGAGGCTACTAAGCGTGTTTCACTCAACGGTTGGCACTGCCTTATATAGTTTACATTTCTTAACTGAAATTATCATACACCTGTCCAGTTGCACAGATTTGGGCTGCGTGACACAGCTGACTGCGAGAGATGTGGGGAGAGTGAGGCTCATTTCATACAGCTAACATGGCTCTGTCCCACTATCGCAAGATTTTGGCTACAAGTGTTTTCTGAAGTAAGTGATATTACACAAGAAACGATTAGCCCTGACCCGCTGTGGCCCTACTCGGCTACTCCAAAAAATAGAAGAGGCCCATCAGATGCCTAGTAGATATGGGTGTTCTGATTTCTAAATGTGTAATTGCAATGCACTGGTCCCGAGGTCCCTCCCCCTCTCTGTCCCAATGGTCTAGGGATATGGGGACTCATTTATGAGGCCGTGCGTCACTTTTACGCTGCCGGTGCGTCACTTTTTGTGACGCACCAGTGGCGTAAAAAAGTGCCTTGTTGCGCCATATTTACAAAGTGACGCATCTAGGTATATGCGTCACTTTGTAAACCCCTGCGCCACATTATGCCTGTGCCAGGTATAATGTATGCAAGGGGGGCGTATTGATGCAAGGAAGGGTTGTAGAAGTAAGTGACGCAGTGAAATCTATGAGATTTCACTGCGTCACTTTTAGGACGCTGTTGCGTCAAAATCTTGTGCCTGCCTCACAGCAGGCGTAAGAATGATGCAGGCCCTTTCACATGGGGCTTGCCCCATGTGAAATAACGCATTGCTGGAGTTGTGTCACTTTTGTGACACACTCCAGCAATGCGTCACTTTTGCGCTTACAGATACGTCAGAAATACTGACGTATCTGTAACTCCTTGCGACATGATGCGTCATACAATAAATATGACGCATCAGGAATGTCGCAAGGAGTGTGCACTGAGAAGTGACGCATCGCTGCTTTCACGCATTACATTGAAGCTCAGACTCAGGACCTTTCTGCATCACCTGCCTCCACACGTGGGACTCAACACTCATGACAGATCTCACCTACACTCTGCTGCCCCATACACAAGTTGCTGTGTAGTGCTCTCTCTAAATTACTGTGATCGTCACTATTTTCTCTGCCGAACGGAATTTGATATTAGCATATGTGTTGGCCTTTTGATTTCTGATATTTGGCCAATTTCATGAGGGAAATTTCATGTGTACATTTTCCTTTCCTTTTTATCATTTTTAATTGTATGGAAATTGATTTTGGATTTTTGTTTGTTTTGTATTGATAAAATGAAGAAAAAAAAATATGAGATAACTTTGCTCAGCTTTTACAACCTATTATTCGGCGTCTAGCCACAATTGAGCGGTCATTACAGGAATTGCTCTCTGATAAGACTTCTGCTCCGAATGGAGAGGGCCCTATAATACAATCTATGCAACCCAATATGAAATCGATTCAGAATCCTTCCACTGAAATAGGTTTACAACAGTTGGGTTTCAAAGACCAAGGTTGGTCAGATTTAACTTGTCCAGCTAACACCAATTAGAGATCGCCTTTAATACAGAATACAAATATCAAAGACGGGGCATTAAATAAAGTGCCAAATGTCCGTAGGGTGGTCCGTAGGGCTGCATAGTACTAATCGTGGGATAGGTGACAGAAGTGGATCATGTGAGAAAGGGGCACACATTCTTCCAAAGCAGAGAACGCATCTGGGTATTAGCGGGAGGGAAAATACATCGCAGCATTTAAACCTACCACCAGCTACATGTCCTCTTGTTTTAATAATGGTAAATGTTCCGGTCTTAAAAGTAAATCAACAGGCTACCACTGACCAACTTATAGCACGGTCCTGGATACCTAGGTTTACCAGAACCGGCCATCAGATACAGAACCATCTGATCATGGCCAGAAGAGCATCATGGGTAGGACCAGCATCAAAAACAATAGAGGGAGATTGCATGGTACTCAATATTGATAACTCACGAATAGTAGGTGACCTTCAGTTCCCACATTGTCCTCTCAGATATATACGGTTCCGCTGGGCTTCTTTTATAAACCTCCTTATTCCTATACACATCTGATGCATAACAAACCTATTAGTGAAATCGGAGGTCTAACTTGGCCCCCACAGATGGAAATTTTAGACATACCTATTAGAATTAGATATGCCGCATTGGAGAATTTAGATGCCTGTGACTGGTTCACAGCTCCTAATAGGGTGGCTTAAGGGAGAGGATAAAGGGAGCTACGCAGTAAAGTATTAGTTAGAGCACAATGTGGTAGAAGCCGTAATGCAGAGGCCTGAAGCTGCAATGAACAAGGAAGGAACCCTCCATGCAAAGGAAACCTTGTCTAGAATAGGCAAAAATAACTTTACACTGCTTACGTGGAACATAGCTGGGTGTAGTAATAAAAAAGATACAACTGAATGGCATAAGGAATTGGCAAATTCACATATTATTTGCCTCCAAGAAACATGGGAGGAAGACCCTATACGTGTGAATGGTTATTGCTCATTTCAAACCCCAGCCCTCCCATCTGTAAGGGGTATAGCAAAGGATGGCATCTTAACATTAGTAGTGAATACAATCACGTTTAAAATGACAACATTTTGGAATAGTTCACACTATTTCCAAATGCTGGTCGTAAAAGGAAACAAAGTAGCGATTTGTTCATAATAAAATACAATAATAACAATTTCACTAACCCAGCTTCAGTGGTGGAGGAGCTTGGAAAGAACATGGATCACATTCTCCATTGTATTCCAAACTCGTACAAATAATCTAGGTGGGGGATTTCAATGTAAATAGATGCCCCAGAGGGGACCCCCAATTATGTTGGGTTACAGTTCATAATGGGGTAGCAATTAGTCATTTTAACCACTTAAGCTATGGTAATGCCCTAATTAACTTATTAGTTTCCTGTAAATTAGAAATATGAAATGAGATAGACTTAAGTAAAGGTGACCTGGTCCCTACCTTTTATAGGGTTGGGGTCCTGTTCAGCAATTGATTATGTAATTTCTTCAGACATTTATAAGGGACATTTAAATAAACCAAAGGTTAAGATGACGGGCTTTAGTGATCATGCCCTAATTTGATATAGTTTCCTATGTGGAGAGCAAAAGGTAAGGAGTGATGCATTTGTCCCTATGCCAATTCTTCAAAAGAAGAATGGATATATTTTAAGATGGTATAAAGTGGAACCAAATACACTAATTGCAGAGATCTTTACCAATAATGAAAATGAGATGTCAGTGTGCTTAGACCCACAAGTCGATGAACAACAAATAACTGATGCATTTGAAAGAATCTTGGAATGCACGAGATTCAAATTAACCACCCAAAGTCTTTATATAAAGAAGCGCTATAATACAGTGGTTTGATAAGGAGTGTTCGCAAATCACCATCCAAGCTCAAGGAAGCACTAAAGCTGAAACCAAGTAACAAAGATTTAATAAGTAAATGAAGGGCGGTTTATAAGCTAGAGGGAAAAAGAAAGAATCAGCTTAAAGCAGAAGCACGGGAGAAGTTACGGCAAGCTTCTAATTCTAAGAATAGTAAACTATTCTGGGATGTGGCTAGTTCCCCTCCCTACAGGAAAATGGTGGGCCATCATTGAACTCACATATTGATGAGGAAACCTGGGTAACCTATTTTCAGACTATGTTTCAAAAGAAGGGAGATTCCAAGGTGGAGGTCTATGAGAGGGGCAAAAGAGAGACTTGTATGCTGAAGTTTGATTTTAAAGAAATTGAGCTGGCTTTGTCCTAGTCTTCCGCATTGCAAGCTGCCTGCCCGGATGGGGTCCCAGTGGATCTATTTGTCACACACAAACATTTCTGGGTGACCCTGCTGACTATTTCGACTATAGTATTTAATGCAGTGATTAAAACAGGATCAATGACTTCCTGAAGAGATCAGTGATTATCCCTGTGTATAAGGAGGGGGATGGTACAAATCCAACAAATTACCACCCCATCTCACTAATTGATAGTTCAGCAAAATTAATGGGCAGACTTTTGCTTAACAGGCTGTAAGAGTGAGTGGATGAAAATAATATCTTATCAGATGTACAATATAGATTGGACAATTGATCAATTTCATAATTTATTGCTATTAACTTAAAAATATGCCAGAGCAAAAAAAGGCCAATTTCATCTGGCCTTTATGGATCTTTTGGCCCAGAGCAAACTGTGGTCCATTTTGGAGGCCCATTGGAGTGGAAATAGAGATAATTGTATTCATAGGACAAATGTACGTGGAGGAAGAAGTGGTAGTGCGCTATGGAAGGCAAGGGGAGTGGACCAAACAGTTTAAATACGGTTTTGATTTATAAAAGCATGGACATTCCTTACTCCACCTCTATCCCTATCCCAATCCTGATATACGCAGATGATGTGGTACTGATGGCCAGAACCCCGATCGTCTGGCAAAAATCCATAGCTATTTAGTTGGCTTTTATGGTGGATTTGGATCTGCATGTAAATAGAACAAAGGCTTTTATTTTGGCGATGGGTGGGGACAAGAAAAGGGTGATGAGGTTCTATATAGAGAGTAATAGTATCGAGCGGGTTAATAAATTCACTTATTTAGGCATTCAGTTTGACTCCAAGAGTCTATTGTCAATTCCGGGTTTGTGGAGAATTAGGTCTGCCATACATCAGTGACAGCATTAAAATAGCTCCGTTACTGTCATGGCTTTTGTTTAGCTGAAGTAACTACATTCCATCACTCTTATGGGCATATAATCTAGGAAGTAGCGGTGAGAGGCGTTAGCCGCCTTGGCTTAACGCCTCTCATCGCCACTTCGGAAACTCCAGGCTGCACCATATTACCAAGGATATGGTGCACCCTGGCATTTCCCCCTGCGATGACGCTAAGTCTCACGACTTAACGTCAACGCAGGCACCCTTGCACCAGAGTGCAAGGGTGTCTGCGAGCAGGGAGGTTTGTTTATGTACAGGAAGGTGTCCCTTCCTGTACATAAACAAACCTAAAATGCCATTTTGTAACCTACCTGTGTGCTGCTTCATGCAGCACACATGTAAGTTACAAAATGGCATTGTAAAAAAAGGTTTGTTTATGTACAGGAAGGGATACCTTCCTGTACATGCTAATGTTAATGTTAATGTTATGGGGGATTTGTAAAGCGTGCGGCTACTCCAAGGAGTGTCCCGGAGCTGAGAAGAACCCCCCTGAAGAGAGAGACCTAAGTCACTCACGGTCCTTCACAGCTTACTTACTGATGAAGCATCCAGGTCTTAAGTTGGCACTGAAGCTGAGAAGCTCTGATTCTTGTCTAATGGAAAGAGGCAGTGAATTCCACAATCTGCCCACTACCACCTGAAAAGAGCGTCCCGCCCTTCCCGGTCCTTAAGAATTTTGGCACCAATAATAGATGTTGGGCCGATGACCTCAAAGTCCTGGCAGGAATATAGGGCGTAATTCTCTTTCTGGTGTGCTGAGCTCCACTGTTATGAAGGGCCTTAAAGGCCAGCTCAAGGGACTTAAAATCAATCCTATTTTTCACTGAGAGCCAGTGTAGTGTTTTCAATTGACTCGCCATGTGAGTCTTAGGCCCGACCAAAGAGATCGCTCTGGCTGCTGCATTTTGCACAACCTGTAAGTGGCCCAATAACTAGTTTGGGATGCCCAGGTATAATACATTTGCGTAATCCAGCCTTGACATAATCAGGGCTTGGACTACTGCCTTCCTATGGGACAGTGGCAGCAGTGATAGGAAGTTCCTCATCATTTTAAGGAGCCTAAAACACATGTCAGCCACAGATTGACCTGCGATTCCATAGAAAGATCCGAATCGAGCATGACTCTGAGATTTTTCACAATGGTGACAGGACTGGACGGAGAAGGTTGATCCTGGGGCCACCAATTCCGCCATTCATCACCCAGGGTGTGTCCAGAAAAGATAACTTCGGTTTTGGCGGAATTGTATGATAGTTGGTTCTGTCAAAACCAATCAAACACGTTAGTCAGGCATTGTTGTGTTATACTTTCATTAAAGGGCTCATCTTTTTCATATGTAAACAATATTTGGGAATCGTCGGCACAGGTTATGACCTTTGCCCCAAGTTTCTCCGCTAGAGGTGCCAGTGGTGCCATATAAATATTAAAAAGAGTTGGACTCAAAACCGAGCCCTAAGGCACTCTGACATTTAGCAAAGGAATATCAGCTGAAAAAGGTGGGGACCAGACAGATTGCTGACGACCATCCAAGAAAAATGAAAACCAACTAAGAAGCATGCACCCGAAGCCACATTCCCTAAGTCTCTGTAGGAGTCATCCATGGGGCACGGTATCAAAAGCCACTGAGAGGTTCAGCAGTATTAAAACTGCCTTACCTCCTCTATCAAGGGTGGCTTTGATACTTTCAGTGACAGCCAATAAGGCTGTTTCCGTACTATAATTTGCACTGGAAGCCGATTGACTGGGATGGAGAGCATTTGTGGCCTCAATAATGTCTGTGATCACCACATTCACATACTTCTCCAATGCCTTAGCAAAGAAAGGGAGCAGTGTGATGGGCCTATAGTTACTAACTACTGCTGGGTCAGCTGAGGGTTTCTTCAGAAGGGGGAGAATTTTACCCTGTTACCACCTCGCTGGGACTTTCCCATTAGACAAGGAAAGGTTCAGGACTTGATTTACAGCTGGATTCAAAACCTCAGCAACAGATGTTACTATTTTCGCAGGATATACGTCTGTGGTCGACACAGACTTTAACGCCTTCATAATAGTAAGAGAGGTATCCAAAGAAACAGGAGGAAATTCCAGAAGTAATTCCTCCCTTGAGTATTCTTTAGAGTCTAATACATCGTCCTGATTCATACAAGTAGGCATAACAAATGTGTCTTGGATGGTCTTAATCTTGTCAAATTTTTTTTTAGCAATCTGATTCGTCCATTCACAAGTAGGAATTAAAAGACTCTTGGTAACATTGGGGGAAGCAAAATCTTTATCACCAAAAAACTTAGGGGTCTAAGCTAGAAATCCTTTAGTGATTTCTTGGAGTTGTCCTTATGCCTCCTCGAGTACATAGGAAAAAACAAATTAAACTAACAGACCATATCACCAGAATGTGAAACACCTGCGATTGTCAGTCAACCTTAATGAGGATTCCAGTCAATGTCTTGTATCGATCAATATTCTCATCTGGTAATCCTACCGAGGTATTGTGTCTCTTGATCATTGAGACAGCCAGCATACCCTAATGGTCGGTTTGGGGTGACGACCCACAATCACTCGGTTATACACCAAGGTGTTGATATGATGGGAAGGTGCAGTGCAGAAATAATATAAGTGGTGATTAAAAAAGGATAGGGAGCTTAACAGAAACCTATTTATTAGACGTAAGCCCCTTCCGGTTTAAAAACAAGAACAGTGCATCACAATAATCGCAGTACACACAAATAGCTGCGAGAGGGCCAACATGTTTCAGCCTATAATGGAAAATGACCAAGGCTTTCTTCAGGGCCTCTGTTCTATATTAATGCTACTGCCTACAAGTGACTAAATGTGTGAAAAATAATATAAAAAACACACAAGTGAACCAACAACAGTAAAGGATATAATATTTCTTCAGCTGTCTGTAATCCTCTCTTCGGCACCTGGTGTCTTAGTAGCATCTGTTGAAGACAAACAGTCAGGTGAGCCCCACTCAGCTACCCTGGTCTGTTAGATTCATTCCTAATTCGCAAATATTTACCAATTAATTACTCACCCAGTGTGTCCAGGGAATGGACCTCACCTCTTCCTGGACCTGGCTCAGGATGTGTGAGACCCTGCTCTGCAAGGACAAGAACGACCCCGTGTTTACCATGGGCAGAGAGAGTAGTCTCTGATCTGCTCTGTCCATTCATAATCCCCGGGGCCGCATAGTATTCTACGCGCAGAGTAACCTAGCATATAACAACCAGTCCTAAGCTAAAAAACCTCACAGCCACACTAGCATTAACTGCAGCTTTAAAGTTATGACATGTTTTAGAAAAAGTGGTACAGCATGATTAACCCCGCAATCATATCTAGTCTAGAAGTTTGACAAAGAAAGAAAAGGGGGGGAAGAAGGGGCCCACTTTGTAATATCTGCCAAGACTCCCTACCTCTGTTAGTTATAAGCGATGGGAAAAGCAGAGCCAAGTTATGCAAACTAGCCCTTTAGAGCTGTGTTCCTACCTGTCCGTCGTTGTCTCGGTCAGTGACTGAGTCAGGGGGAGGCATTGGCCTCTTGTCATCACTTCAATTTCAATGGTCCAGTCCTACCTCTACCACCCAATCCGTGAGCTATAGAGGAGGGACTAAAGGAGAACACTGTGCATGGAAAAATGCCAACTGTCAGCCGACAATTCTGGATGATTTTATGTATTATAGGTCAAAGGACGTCAGGTTTGGACCTCGATATGAACTAACTGTAAGCCTAGGTTGCGATATCACTCGCTCGCGTAGTCTCGCGAGACAAGGTGCAGAGAACTACCAGATGATGTCACACGCTGGAGGCATGTAGTTCAATGGAAGCGCCGCAGTGATATGAACAGCCCGTGAGCCGTGGGAATTATATGATTATACGGGTCACTGTGTTCACTACAACTGCGGCCACGAAGGGTGATTAATAGGCTCGAACTACTCGAATTAGACGTATGATGTCATTTGGTAGTTCATTGTACTATCTCGCGAGATTACACGATGTAAATAATTATTAATTCACTAGCTTGTCAGTTTCCTTTGTGGTTGTAGCCTTAATACAAACAGAGTCCCATTAATCACCCTTCGTGGCCGCAGTTGTAGTAAACACAGTGACCCGTATAATCATATAATTCCCACGGCTCACGGGCTGTTCATATCACCGCGGCGCGTTCATTGAACTACACGCATCCAGCGTGTGACATCATCTGGTAGTTCTCTGCACCTTGTCTCGCGAGACTACGTGAGCGAGTGATATCGCAACCTAGGCTTACAGTTAGTTCATATCGAGGTCCAAACCTGACGTCCTTTGGCCTATAATACATAAAATCATCCAGAATTGTCAGCTGACAGTTGGCATTTTTCCATGCACAGTGTTCTCCTTTAGTCCCTCCTCTATAGCTCACGGATTGGGTGTTAGAGGTAGGACTGGACCATTGAAATTGAAGTGATGACAATAGCCCAGTGCCTTCCCCTGACTTAGTCACTGATCGAGACAACGACGGACAGGTAGGAACACAGCTTTAAAGGGCTAGTTTGCATAACTTGGCTCTGCTTTTCCCATCGCTTATAACTAACAAAGTTAGGGAGTCTTGGCAGATATTACAAAGTGGGCCCCTTCTTCCCCCCTTCTCTTTCTTTGTCAAACTTCTAGACTAGACATGATTGCGGGGTTAATATGTACCACTTTTTCTAAAACATGTCGTAACTTTAAAGCTGCAGTTAATGCTAGTGTGGCTGTGAGTTTTTTTTAGCTTAGGGCTGGTTGTTATATGCTAGGTTACTCTGTGCGTAGAATACTATGCGGCCCCGGGGATTATGAATGGACAGAGCAGATCAGAGACTACTCTCTCTGCCCATGGTAAACACGGGATCGTTCTTGTCCTTGCAGAGCGGGGTATCACACATCCTGGGCCAGGCCCAGGAAGAGGTGAGGTCCATTCCCCGGACACACTGGGTGAGTAATTAATTTGTAAATATTTGCGAATTAGGAATGAATCTAACAGACCAGGGTAGCTGAGTTGGGCTCACCTGACTGTTTGTCTTCAACAGATGCTACTAAGACACCAGGTGCCGAAGAGAGGATTACAGACAGCTGAAGAAATATTATATCCTTTACTGTTGTTGGTTCACTTGTGTGTTTTTTATATTATTTTTCTCACATTTAGTCACTTGTAGGCAGTAGCATTAATATAGAACAGAGGCCCTGAAGAAAGCTTTGGTCATTTTCCATTATAGGCTGAAACATGTTGGCCCTCTCGCAGCTATTTGTGTGTACTGCGATTATTGTGATGCACTGTTCTTGTTTTTAAACCAGAAGGGGCTCACGTCTAATAAATAGGTTTCTGTTAAGCTCCCTATCCTTTTTTAATCACCACTTATATTATTTCTGCACTGCACCTTCCATTCATATCAACACCTTGTGGTATAACCGAGTGATTGTGGGTCGTCACCCCAAACCGACCATTAGGGTATGCTGGCTGTCTCAATGATCAAGAGACACAATACCTCGGTAGGATTACCAGATGAGAATATTGATCGATTCAAGACATTGATGGGAATCCTCATTAAGGTTGACTGACAATCGCAGGTGTTTCACATTCTGGTGATATGGTCTGTTAGTTTAATTTGTTTTTGCCTATGTACTCGAGGAGGCATAAGGACAACTCCAAGAAATCACTAAAGGATTTCTAGCTTAGACCCCTAAGTTTTTTGGTCATATCTGTAGTTCCCCTGGGGGATAATACTTAGGCAGGTCTTTAAACATCCCTCTAGCCCTATACCACCGTATTGTTTTTAGTGGAAGCAAAAACTTTTACAATCTTAAAAAGTTCCCTACTACTGTTTCAGGCTGTATCAATTTTAGTAGCCAGGAAAGTTTTTTCTCGTCACAAACTTTTACATAGTGCACTTTAAGTGCCTGTTTGTAGGTGTCTCTACTCAATGGTTCAAACCTTTTCCTCCATAAGCGCTCCAGGCATTTACAAGCACTTTTGCTTTTTCTCACGCCTCGGTAAACCAAGGAGCAGAGGTATCGCCCTGTGCAGCCCTTCGCATCTTAGGGGGAGCAAGGTGCAATGTCCATTTCTGCAGCCAGCTTTCCAGTGCAAAAGTCGTGTCTTCTAGAGACCCCTCCACAAGAATAGGATAATGGTCTAATGTTTCAGCCAAAGAGTCGGGCGTGATTAGCTTAAAAGATCTAAATTCTTTCGTTAATTGCATACCATAAGACCAGGCCATTTTTAGCTCTTTTTTCAGCCAAAATGTAAGCAGAAAGTGGTCGGACCAAATAATAGGGAGAGGATTGTCTAGGTCAATATTATGTGTTGAAAAAATCTGGTCCAAAATGTGACCCTTTTCATGAGTAGGAGGCATCACATACGGAGCATGCTAAAAATTTTCAAAGATTCGCATAGCTTCTTGGTTTCTGGGTATTTCTTTTGGTCAAAATGAAGATTAAAGTCTCCAAGGACCATGCAATGACTAAATCTAGTGGCAATGGGTGCTATGGCATGGCCGATGGACTCTAAAACGAGACCAGCCGGCCCTGGTGGTCGATATATAATCACCCCGGCCACTGACTGGTGGGTGGAGACTGACAGATGAAATCCTAAGCCTTCCACTCCCTCCAAGTCAGGGTATAGTCGAGCAAGGGAGAGAGTTCTTGTATATAATTGCTACCCCCCCACCTCTTTTACCTATTTTGTCTTTCCTGATTATCATATAGCCGGGGGGTTATAGCGTTTGCAAGACTAAGATGTAATCCCTCGTACAGCCAGGTTTCAGTGATAAACTAGACATTCGGCTTTGCTTCCACAAGGAGGTCATAAAGTTGAAATTCATGTTTCCTCATAGACCTGGGATTAGTAAGCATAGCTTTAAAAAATGTCCCTGATCACATCATTCAAGAGAGTTTGTGACCCGAAGATATGATCATTTCTCCCAGAGAGCCATCCCTCACTACCTCTAGGGGCTGCCTTCCAATTACAGATGTTACATATGAATTGGTCAGAGTCAGCAGATAATTTCATTGTTGTACAACACATTGACTGACTGCCAATCGCCATGAGGCTATCTCTACTATATTTATGCTTAAAAGTGCTCTTACCTCTAGTTTTCCCAGAGAAATGAACAGCATTTCTAGTGACTCGCGCCTACGGGGCGCAGACGGGCTTTCCTTTGGCACGTGTTCGGCACGCCAGCGGCGCGCCCACTGCGCACGTCCGCTGCGAGATAGCGCAGCGTCCCTTTTTAAGCCCTCCAGAGCAACTAGACCGCCTCACAAGAGAAAAAATGGCAGCTCGGGAGTGTCATCAAAAACAGTCTACACCCCGGTTCGAGCCCCGCCAGCTACCAAGTACCGGCCCCCAGTTCCAATTTCCACACAATAACAAAATATTCAGTTTTATCCAACAATTTAAAAACAGTGAGCAGCAAAATTATTTTCAGTTTTAAAAGGGTGTGCAAAATAAGCAAAGAGCTGTGAGCAGGAAAACAACATCTGCTCTAATCAAGGGCCGAGCGCGCTAGCGCAGTGTCCCTTTTTAAGCCCTCCAGAGCAACTAGACCGCCACACAAGAGGAAAAATGGCGGCTCGGGAGTGTCGTCAAAAACAGACTACACCCCGGTTCGAACCCCGCCAGCTACCAAGTACCGGCCCCCAGTTCCAATTCCCGCACATTAACAAAATATTCAGCTTTATCCAACAATTTAAAAACAGTGAGTAGCAAAACGATTTTCAGTTTTAAAAAGGTGTGCAAAATAAGCAAAGAGCTGTGAGCAGGAAAACAACATCTGCTCTAATCAAGTGACCTAAACAAACCTTGGCATCTTGCTTTTGCCATGTGTGCTGCACAAGGCGGCACACATGGAAAAAGCCAAAACGAGGAGAAATGAAGCATTTCTCCTCGTTTCGCCACCTTAAGACCTGGATTTTCCTGGTCTTAAGTTTGGCGCTGCCACCTATTCTCACATCTCTTGATAATAGGTGGCAGAGAATGGGTGTTGCGGTGAAACGCCCATCGCAACACCCACTGCACGCCCCTTTCACGCTAAATTTGGTGTGAAAGGTGAAGGACTGGGTTTTTCTAAGACCCAGCGGTGCCAGGGATAACACCTGAAACCTTCGTGGGTTACCTGTTCCGGCGTACAAATGACAGAGACACGGGACACCTTCCTTCGGCGTCAAAGATTCAAGGTTTATTTACTGCAGGGAACACAGAAGTCACGAGAAGTACATAACATGTAGGTTCGCGGAGACTGCTTCAAATTGTATTTGTGGATCGCTCCTTTTATACAGTTTTTCGTCATAGGATAACATGGCAGACAAAAGGTTACAACCCAGTTCCCACAGTAGATTTCATAGGGGGTCGCTTTCATGTATTCAGGGCCCGGAACATAATTACAGTAGCATTTGCCAGTTCCCAACTGTAAAAGTACATCTTCCCACCATTAGTGCATTCCGTTCAGCTGTAAACGAATCAAGGAAGAGTCAGAAACAGGTTCAGAGGAAGACAAGGATAGCGAACAGATCGAAAAGAGTGTAAAGGGGGTGGTGTCAGGAAACACGATTGCAGAGATCAAAGGAGACGTGCCTAATGAATACACAACTGAGACAATAGACCGGGTCGGCAAGATGAGCCTCGAGCGGGCCATCTGCCTTGCAGTGTCATCCCCCTCATCATAAAGACACCCTCAAAGGAACACGTGTCTTCCGCAAGAGTTGGGGAATCCCAGGGTCACGAAGTGGACAGTGTCCGTTCGCTGGCTACTTGAGGGCAAGAAACAAAATGGATACCGTATCTAAAATGGAACCCGTGGATTCAGATGAAGAAACCCACGAAACAGACGAACGGTTTAGGCTAGCGCAGCGAAAACGAGTACACCCACTAAACTCGTCATTCGCGGTTCATAGATACCAGACTTGACCATATTTGAGCGAGTCGAAAACATCACTTACAATTGTCACGGAACCTCAGACGCTCCTTTTGCCCTCATGTAGGCAAGCACTAGTCATAATCGGAATCGATCTCAATATTCATCAGACCATCCAGATGTTGCTGTAACATCATCCTATCCATCAGTGCTTCCTTGGTAACAGGTGGCCGTCTTATACACGTCGTAGCACAGAGGCCACATAAGGCAGGACCACACTGCACACAAAGACAACACGTGAACAGAAATGCTACAACAACCCCGATGATCATCAGAATCTTCCAACCCCACGTCGACATCAGGCCCCAAAACCACCCTAGTAGCGTCCAATCACCTACATCCACGTGTATGGATTTGGAGATCTTATGCAACTTCGAGATGGCTTGATAGACAGTTGGAGCGTTGTCAGGAATGAAAATGCAGCAACTCGAATGGATCACCTTACATACTCCACCTCTATCTGCAAGGACAACGTCTAAAACCATACGATTTTGTAACGTCATAAGCCTGTCCGCCTGAAGCTCTGCTGTAATGTTGCCAAGGGCACTTGCAGTGATATTAGCGGTCGATTCCACCACTCGAGTCAACTGTCTCAGGTTCCTACTATTGATCATAGGTCCCCAAAACGGCAAGAAACCCTTAAAGAAGTCTCCTGCTTCTTGACCGGCAGTGTCATCTTCGCTAATCACACCTCTCACAACTCTGTTCTTGTGATAATCCGACCCAACAGTAAAGGTCGGCGGCAACAAATTCGCTATATAACATGTGCCTGAGAAGTCACGAGGCAGCCATGTATATGCGCGGTCATAACAAACAAAATAAGTACCCTTGGCAGTCAGAAGAATCGGGGAAGAGAGCATCGGTAAAACATACGTTTCCGTACAGGCACTCCTTCCAAGCTGAGCTTGCGGGCTTCGGCCTATGCCTTTCAGACAGAAATTACCGAGATGGGGTACGATCCAGATCGGAGACGAGCTTTTAAGCTGCCGATCACCCACTGACATGCTATACTCAGCCTCACTCAGATCTCTGTATGCTCGCACCTCTTCTTCTGGGATAAGCGATGCGTCAAAGATATCCCTGTCTAAATCAGCAATCGCTCTTGCCAAAGGCTTGTGGTACGGGCCAGGACCATGATCTGCAGTGCGTGGCTCTCGATGGGGGTAGGAATCTAGTGCGCTACGAAACATTGTTTGAAATGCTCGAGCTGAACCCTGGGAACTGTAAGGAAGGACCAAGTACGGAATTCCCCTATCGGTGGTATGTGGCATTAACCCACACACCCAACAGTTAGTGGTATTCATCACCAACTGATGCTGATGAAGGAGCTGAACGAAGGAATTGTTCATAAATTCCGCACGTCTAACCTGCTTGTGTTGGGGTAAGATTTGAAAGGAATGAGGAGAAACATTGGAAGTAGGTTTAGGTTCAGAAGAAGGGGTAGGTGAAGCAGAAGGCAATAGCGATTGTATCGCATAGTACACTCCACCCACCAGTAACGAAGAAACAGTTAGGAACAGTAGGAACACCTGAAACATAAAGCATTTAGTACGTACAATCCTATGCAATTCGGATCTTTGGGTCTGAGTCTTCTCCACTTCCAGCAACTTTGAGAAAACCGTCCTCTAAAACCGTCCGCAACGTTCTTGACGCACTTCGTTCTGTGTAGCAATAGTCAATCCCCAGGAGTTCCTAGGAATCGACGGCCTCCGACCTAGTGTCAGGACCTACTAACCAGAAGGAAGTACCCGCACGGCCCTACAGTCAACCCGGATGTAAGGTTCTGTTAATCAAACAATATATATACAAAATCTCCCAGCTATGGAAACAAACACACATGTGTGGAAAAGAACTCAAAATTCAAATATGATAATGATAATGGGGGTAACGTGGATTTCCAAGGGAAAAAGCAAAAAAAATTTTTTTTTATTAGTCTCTAGTATTGGAACGGAGAAAATATCTGCTTCTTCCAGGACGAGTCTGTTCTTCAAACAATTGGTCGGATGATGAAACAGAGTCCTGTCGGTCAGACGATAGTTCAGATCTTGAATTCTCCAATGACAAAGGTTCAACAGTATTGTCTGGCTGCACTGAAGTGTCTCTCACAGGCTGAGCATCACTGAACGGTACAAAGTTCGGCAACGCCTCGGTTTCAGATGAGGCGATGCCTGTCCTCACCCACGAGTCCTCTGGTAAAGGTATTGGTACCTTTTTGGTGCGGGTGGCGTGCACCCAATGCTTGCGGCCTTCCAAACGAACAGCAGTTCTTGTGGCAAGGAGCACCTGAAAGGGTCCGATGAACCTCAGCTCAAGGTTTCGTTTCCGGCCAAAGTTCCTCGTAACCACCCAG
Organism: Lissotriton vulgaris; assembly: GCF_964263255.1. Taxonomy (NCBI): domain Eukaryota; kingdom Metazoa; phylum Chordata; class Amphibia; order Caudata; family Salamandridae; genus Lissotriton; species Lissotriton vulgaris. Next base: position 967,313,302 of record NC_141695.1, on the reverse strand, counting down.
TCTCCGGGTTGGAGCTGGTGGCCTGGACCCTCCGTCTGCGCCGGCAGTGCTTCAAAAACCTGTTGATGAATTAACCTCAGTTTAGCAGTCAGATCATGAAGGTAATCGATCAGCATTGGGTACTCAAGATCAGCATACGCACTGGGTCTAGGAACCCCCCAAATATTTGCAGGACTCCCGAACACAATCTCATATGGGCTGAGCCCTACTCGAGAGTGTACAGTCGCCCTAGTTAACAGAAGAGCCAGGGGCAAAGCGTCGGGCCATGAGAGACCAGTCGTAGCCTGAATCTTTGCGAGTTTTAGTTTTAGAGTACCATTGTACCCCTCAACCAAACCTGCTGACTGTGGATGGTTGGCGCTATGGAATTTTTGTGTAATTCCAAGGCCCTTACACACACTCTTCATCACATTCCCCACAAACTCACTTCCGTTATCAGACCATACAATCCGTGGCATTCCATACCGAGGAAAGTATTCCTTCAGTAGGACTTTTGCTGTGGAAAGGGCAGTATTGTCTTTGAGAGGGTAAGCTTCGATCCATCGGGAGAATGCGCAAACCACCACTAAAACATATTTTAGGTTATTGCATCGCTCCATATGGATGAAGTCTAACTGAATCACTTCAAAGGGACATGAAGGAGGAGCAAAATGGCCAGGGGGTGTAGGAGTGCCCTTGCCAGGATTGTACATCATACATATCATACAATTCTTGACCAATCTCTCAGCACATTTAGCGATACCATCATTCTTCCATACAGGGGACAACAACTTGCAAATACCTTTCGCACTAATATGTGACAAACCGTGTGCCATGGTCACAACAGCTAGCACATATGCATCCGGCAACATCCACCTTTTATTCTCCGACAAATCAACCCAACAGCCATTCGCATCCAACTTCCCTGTACTCTCCTTCCACTTGGTCTTTTCAGTCTCGGTGGCCTCATTCTGAATCGCTTTCACACTTTCGATAGTATCCTCACACATACCAGTTTCTGCAGGCCACCTTACCGAACTCGTCACATACATTCTAGTTGTAAGGTTTCGCACAGTCTCCTTAGCAATCTCATCAGCAAACGCATTGCCACGACCAACATCATCCGTCACCTTACGGTGTGCACTACATTTGATAATCGCCACCTGCTTGGGCAATGTAAGTGCATCTAAAAGGTCATTCACAAGCTTTCCATGCTGAATCTTCGTACCATGCGATGTCATAAAACCTCTATCTTGCCACAATCGTCCAAAACTATGCGCAACACCAAACGCATTCTGACTGTCAGTAAACACATTCACCCGTTTCCCTTTCGACAAAACACATGCTCTGGTTAAGTTGATTAACTCTGCCGCCTGTGCAGAATTCTGATTCAATCTCGCAGTTTCCACAACCGTGTTCAATGTTACCACAGCATATGCAGTCGTCACATCACCATTCGGCAACTTGAAACACGAACCGTCCACATACAAGGTACCATCGGGTTCTTCCAATGGAGTGTTTTTTAGGTCAACACGACCCTTCGTTTCCTCCTCAGTTCATAAATAGCAATCGTGTGGAGGTACCTCGTCTGATTCCATATTAATTGGCAACAAAGTCGCCGGGTTTAGGACATTGCAGCGCTTTATTTGAATATGACTTGCCAGAAGCGTCAACTCATAACCAGACAACCTTGCGCTCGTCAAATGTTGGGTTTTCGTACGATTCAAGAGAGTGTCAACTGCATGCGGAACCATCACCGTAAGCATATTATCCATGACCAATCCTGCAGATAGGCGGATGGACACCGCAGCTGCCGCTGTTGCTCTCAAACAACTCGGCAATGCTCTAGCTACCGGGTCCAAGGTCGAGGAAAAATATGCACATGGATGTTGCTTACCGCCAAATTGTTGCGTCAATACACTCAACGCACAACCTTCCCTCTCGTGAACGTATAGTGTAAACGGCTTACTGTAGTCAGGAGTACCTAACACAGAGGCCGAACACAACGCATCACGCAGTTCAGAAAAACTTTTCTGACACTCTTCCGTCCATGGCAAAGGAGTTGGAACGTCCTTGCACGTAAGCGCTACCAATGGTTTCGCTAACAATGAAAAATTTGGAATCCATTGCCTGCAGTATGATGTGATACCTAAAAAGGCACGCACATCTCTCTGAGTTGTTGGCACAGTCATCCGAGCGATTGCTGCAATTCTCTCTGGGGTCAACCTTCTTCCCTCCTTTGACAATAAGTGACCTAGATAGGTTACTTCTTGGCAACAATATTGCAGTTTAGAAGGTGACACCTTGTGATGTAAATCACAGAGATGTTGCAACAAAGACACCGTAGCAGTTTTGCAAATGTCCTGTGTGTCCGCAGCCACCAATAAATCATCAACATATTGGATCAAGGCCGCACCGGCCGGTAACACAAACGCGTCAAGTTGGCTCTTCAGGGCTTGGCTGTATATCGATGGGCTCTCACAGTAGCCCTGAGGAGCGCGTTTAAACCTAAAGCTGCGGCCACCTAAAGAGAAACCAAAAAGGTCCCTACTCTCCTCAGCAATCGTAATGCTAAAGAAAGCATTCTTCAGATCGATCACTGAGAACCAGGACGCAGATGCTGGAATCAGAGTCAGTAAAGCCGTAATGTCAGGCACCACAGGGAACTGAGGAACCACAATTTTATTCACCTCCCATAAATCAATGACAAAACGATAAACAGGAGGCTTAGATGGATCAGTGCGTTTCAAAATGGGCAGTACAGGGCTGTTACACACGTTTCCTCGAGTTTCCTCGATAACATCTTTCTCGATCAAGTCATAGATGATCGCTAACAACGCTCGCTCACCATCAAGGGAGATACGATATTGGGGAATACGTGGCAATCGCACATTCGATTTCAACTGGACAACATAAGGGGAGATGTCAAGCAGGCCCACGTCATTGGGACCTGTTGCCCACAAAGATGCAGGAAGAGAACTCAATTCCGGTGGGAGCTTATCAATGGACAAGTACATAGGAGAGATTACTCTCTCCCCCAATGTAGGCGTTACTCCCGCAGGAGAACAATACAAAGTCGCATACAAACGTTTCAGCAAATCCAGACCCAAAAGATTTTCACCACAAGCAGTAGTTAAAATCAAAGGAGCTTGCAGCTCACGAGGCCCAATTGTGAGGGGCAAAGGGCGAGAAACCGGATTGCTAACAGGGGCGCCGGAGAATCCAACAGAAACATTTGTTAAGCCAGACAAAGGTGCGCCAGGGAGTTTTGAATGCATGATGGAACTTTTCGCTGCACCAGTGTCCAACAGAAAAGGCTCAACTACGCCCGAGGTGGCAACTACGACGTAAGGCCCTCTCTGATCAACCGGAACTGATACTACTCCCTCTCCTTGTCTATGGCTGTCCTAGTAATTACCATCGTCAGTACCCTGATCGACGTAATAATCGTCCACATTATACTGTGCGGATCTACCTGATGAAGAACCACGCTGATCAAAACAATTATTGGAATCAGAGGAATTATTAGAACGCTCATTTTGATTCTGAGTAACACCACGACCTCTACCTCGTGAAGCCTGTTGAGGACCACTACGGCCTCCTCTAGATGAATTTCCATTATTTCGATCGCGCAAAACCGGACAATCAAATTTCAAATGACCCTCATTTCTACAATAGGCACACTGATTGTACCCAAGCGTAGGTCTCTGCGAAGGAGAGTCATTTTGCGACTGTGACCTAGCAGGCTGTGATTGCGATCTATTCCGCTGCTGAGAATCATTTTGATTCGAGCGCGGAGGATATGCTTGTTGCAACAAAACTTTCGTTTTGAGTTCTTTCGTCTTTTTATCTGCACGATCGTTCTCCTCTTTCTCTCTATTTTCATAATATTGAGCCGTAGCCAATATCTGGGCAGAAGTAGAAACAGCCCACGCACTCTCTGAATTTTTCAATTTGTTGCTAAGTTCAGGCAACAAATTCGATACAAATTTATCCACAAACAGTTTCTGGCCTCCCTCAGTACCCATATCCTGACCACTATGATCGATGAATGCCTCCTCAAATCTCGTAAAGAAATCGGAGACACTCTCGTCCTTCTTTTGCTTACAGGCAGACAATTTATCCCAGTTAACTTTCATCGCTGGCATAAGTGTCTTCATAAGAGTAATTATTCTTTGGGGAAGATCGGTAATTAGCTGTTCAGGCTTAGCCCCACCGACTTGTCGTACATCAGCCGCTGTAAGCGCAGCCCAGTCACCACCTAATTCCGCTGCATGATCTTCATGACGGATTTTCGCCCATACCGGTTGCGGTACGACATTGCCGAACAGCATATCGATGTCAGCAAGATTCATTACCGTCGCATCCACTAGCTGAGACAATTCTTTATAGTACCCTGCAGGATTTTTGCGAGGGTCAGGCAAAGATTGCTTTACCTGTAAAACTTCCGATCGCTTCCATGGGAGGTGTATCCAAACTCTCTGAAAGAATGGCAGGATCGGAGGATTAGCACCAGGGTTACCTGGCATATACACTGGTGGAACTTCACGCATGGGATACTGACCAGGCGTCGCCATCCACTCCTCAGTTTCATCCTTAAACAATGCACGAGGCATCACAGTGGGACGAAAAGATAGAAGATGCTCGACAACACGTCGAACATTGCTACCCACAATAATACCATTCGAAAACTGAAGCTGAAGCTCAGTTAAAGCGGATAGGACATCATCTGCCGCATCAACTGATATCTCGTCGCGTGAGTGTTTGCACATTTCTTCAAACACAAATCTCTGTGTTGGCTCATTAAATTGAGGAAAGGTATCAACAACTATGCGTGGAGGATTCTTAAGGGGATACCTAATCCAATCACGTGCCATTTTAATGAGCGTATCACGTTCCCTACCACCAGGTAGCTGACTCCGTCGTTGAGGAGCATCAGATTCATCAGACCCGAGAAGGGGTCCAAAAGGAGAATAAAGATTTGCGACAGTGTTAGGAATGCGTCGCCGAACAGATGGAGAAGAGGAGTAAAGTACAGGAGCAACAACATGAGGGCTAAAGATAGGAGCAGCAGGAGCAGTAGGAGTAGCTACAAGAGCAAAAGTAGCGGGAACAACAGCTTGAGAAGGTATAGACGGTGGAGCAGTAGGAACAGGAGCAGGTTGAGGAATAGGAACAAGAGGATTCGCAATGGCAGCGTTAACGACAGGCTGATTAACAGCTGCCGGAACAGCAGGTTGAGGAACAGGAGGAACCACGGGAGCTGTGGTATCCTGTGCATATGGAGGCGGCGATTTTAATAGATAGGACAACAAAGGGTCCTCTACTGCTTCCTCTCCCTTCTTTTCTGTACCTGTTGGTAAAACGGGATAACATTTATCCACTGTCATACGTTGTAATCTATCGAAAATTTCCTTTTCCTTCTCTTCTTTGTCTCGCTGAAACTGCTCTGCATTTCTCATCGTTGTAACGATACCTTCTCTCTTATTACGTTTAAGCTGCTTGATTTCTTTCTGCTTGGCTTCTTTACGCCATAACTGAAAGGAATCAAACATGGCCGGCCTTGCTTTCTTTTGAAACAATTTAGCTTCAAGATTATCTAGAATCGGGGTCTCAAAACTACCATGAGGAGGCCAACTGAGGACACCGTCATTTTTAGTATAACGAACCCAACAATCATTGAACGTAATAGGATCCATCCCATGGCGACTATATAATTCGTAAATTGGAGTTCCAACTGGAGTTATCGGACACGAGTCCTCCAATCGGGAATCCGAACCACAACCTCTAAAGCAACTGAACAAAGTACTACGGCCAGGCATCGTGCACACTAACCAAGTTTCACAAACGTCAAGGGTTATTGGATTACAATGTCCCTGCAAAAGTGCAAAAACCCTCGGTTTTTGGCGACTGCAGACGTCAAATAGAACAACTAAGAACCAAAATACGAAGAACCACAAATGCAATGGAACCATGCAACAACTAAGCACCCACAACAACTAAGGATTTTGGGAGCGACCCACATATACTTAACTCAACGAACAATGGCGTCACCAGGAAGGCCCGTCAATCGTCTCGCTGTACCAAGGTCTACGCCAGGCGCCAAAACAGGTCTACAGTCAGGGCAGCAGTCCGTCGCAGCTGTCAGGAGGCGGGGATCTTCGCGGGAAAAGTCTTCGGGCCACTTATTTCGACAACAGGATCGATGAAGCGGGGTGCACCTTCCCTCGGAGATTTCACACGAAGTTCCTCACGATCGTCGGGCTTTGGACCGGTACCACTGATGCAGCCCCACGTTGGGCGCCAACTGAAGGACTGGGTTTTTCTAAGACCCAGCGGTGCCGGGGATAACACCTGAAACCTTCGTGGGTTACCTGTTCCGGCGTACAAATGACAGAGACACGGGACACTTCCTTCGGCGTCAAAGATTTGAGGTTTATTTACTGCAGGGAACACAGAAGTCACGAGAAGTACATAACATGTAGGTTCGCGGAGACTGCTTCAAATTGTATCTGTGGATCGCTCCTTTTATACAGTTTTTCGTCATAGGATAACATGGCAGACAAAAGGTTACAACCCAGTTCCCACAGTAGATTTCATAGGGGGTCGCTTTCATGTATTTAGGGCCCGGAACATAATTACAGTAGCATTTGCCAGTTCCCAACTGTAAAAGTACATCTTCCCACCATTAGTGCATTCCGTTCAGCTGTAAACGAATCAAGGAAGAGTCAGAAACAGGTGCAGAGGAAGACAAGGATAGCGAACAGATCGAAAAGAGTGTAAAGGGGTGGTGTCAGGAAACACGATTGCAGAGATCAAAGGAGACGTGCCTAATGAATACACAACTGAGACAATAGACCGGGTCGGCAAGATGAGCCTCGAGCGGGCCATCTGCCTTGCAGTGTCATCCCCCTCATCATAAAGACACCCTCAAAGGAACACGTGTCTTCCGCAAGAGTTGGGGAATCCCAGGGTCACGAAGCGGACAGTGTCCGTTCGCTGGCTACTTGAGGGAAAGAAATAAAATGGATGCCGTATCTAAAATGGAACCCGTGGATTCAGATGAAGAAACCCACAAAACAGACGAACGGTTTAGGCTAGCGCAGCGAAAACGCGTACACCCACTAAACTCGTCATTCGCGGTTCATAGATACCAGACTCGACCATATTCGAGCGAGTCGAAAACATCACTTACAATTGTCACAGAACCTCAGAGGGGCCCTATTACCAAGGAAGTATTAAGCCACTTAAAGTGGCTTTTAGCCACGTTATGTGGTTTATTGCTGCCTTGGTAATAGGGTGCTGACCCTATCGCCACCACGTCACAACAAGTGATGTTGTGGTGGTGATAGGGGCTTGGTAATATGCTCCTTAGTTTTCCAACAACTGGAAACGCCATTTGTGTGTTTTGCAATGGTGGCTTTTTTGCAAGCAGCATTAAAAACCAGAAGAGCATCCACTTTATAACTAAGCCTATTTAGGTAATATTAAGCCAGGATAGTATAAAGAGAAATATATTGGCCAGGCGGCTAGAAGAAAGAGTAACTGGTGGTAAGAGATTACCCATATTCTGTATTCAAGAAATATATATTTTAACAATGTTAATATTTAGCGTAGTATACAAGTAATTTATTGAGTAATTGATATTAGCTGAACCTGGAAATGTCCTATTTTAGATCTATTTTAAGGATTTTATATTTGGTCATATTTTACCCAAAATTAAAAGGAGGAATTAATGTATCAATAACGATTTGTAATGAAATTCTATGTACTTTTATGCATTTTAATGTGAATAAAGTTTTGTTGATGATAATGTTTGGCGAAGTAATTATAACAAGAACACAAAGGGCATACTACCAAGAAAAGTAGGGCCTGCAGCCAGTGCTGGACACAGATAACCTATTTTCTTCTCAAGGACTTTTAGCATGGCAGAAATGATGGTCTATTATTTATTTTATTTTTGTACTAACGTAAAGACGTTTGTGAAAGGACTAGTATTTTCAATTACAGCATCGCATTTGCCTTTACTTCACACCACAACATAATTAACATAAGCCCTTTCCAATGTTTTTTTCATCCGAAGATGCAATAGGAAGTAGCAATCACCAGTTAATTTTAGCTGCTGGCAAATGAAAACGTGTCCTGAATTGATTATGTGTTTGCACGTTCAGTGATTGAGTGACTGTTTCTGGGTCACAAGCATGACTTTTGAATAGGGTGGGCAGATCTCTCAATTTACTGGGACTTTGCTAGATTTGGGTAATGCACCCTGGAGTAGCGAGAGACCCTGTCCAGTTGTCCATTTGTCCTAGTTTTATGTTGGGCTTTGCCTGTGAGGTGTGTGGTAATGCCAGGCAGAGCAAATGTTGTGTGAGCCCTGAGCCTGCCTGTAAAGGGTTAAATCAGGGAGTTAGACATGCTCAGAGAAGGCGCTCTTATGGTTATACGACAGAACAACACAGGTAAATACATCGCATGCCTTAACCACACATTATTTACCCCGCATTTTTTTTACAACGCTTATGCTTTTACAACGTATGCCATTTTACCGCGCATTGTTTATATATATAAAAGCCCCTGATGTATTTATGAGGAGAGACCCCTCACAACCTCCAACTTGCTTCGAATGCATGATAAAAAAAATGCATTGTAAAAACATACACATGGTGAAAACATGCGTGCTAAAAAATGCATGGTAAAGTCACAACGTGGTAAAAATCTCGTTGTAAAGGCTGTTTCACCGTTCTTATCTGCAGTACAGCGCGTGCCTCAGTTGGCAGACTGTGTAGGGGAGAGACAGGATGAAATGCTGACAGATACTCATCCAATCGAAGCCTCTGTCTTTGGACCATGGCCTTAATTTAAATGATATCCCTTTAATGTTGGGTTATCCAGCAAACACACATTCATTAACCCATCTGCATGCACAGACTGTTTGTGCGGTGCAGTAGGTGCTGCTGTCCTCCATCCAGACATGTAGTTCTTTCTCTTGCTTAGGGTGGGCAGCTTTCCTATAACAAAATACTGGCCATTTGTTAGCAGCCGCGGCCGTTAGTGGGAGTACCGACCGGGCGGTGACGTGGGGAGGGGGAGGGGCAGGGTGGGGGTAGTAATGTATGGATTAAGGACTTTAACAGGTAAGTGAACATATAAATACATAAAACAAATGTAGTTGCGCGCACTGCATCGCATTTGATGATACAGTGCGTGCAACGAAATTCGTTTTATGTAGTTATATGTTTACTTACCTGTTAAGGTCCGTAATCCATACATTACTATCCCCTACCCTGCCCCTTCCCCTCCCCACGTCACCGCCCGGCCGGTACTCCCACTACCGGCTGCTTGTTTGTGTTTTAAGATTCTGTATTGGCGGGTACGCAATAATTCATAATTTATGTAAAATCATTTGTATTTACTTATGGTTTTCTGATTATGTTTATGTTATACCTAGCATCTTTTAGTGTGGTCAACCCTATCTTTTCGCCTCTGAAATTCTGGTTTGACTGTGTGCTGCATTTTGTTTTTTCATGTGTTAGGACTCTGGGCACTTTGCCACTGCTGACCAGTGCTAAAGTAAATCCGGTCTAAAATGAAATGGTCATTTGTTATCCAGTATTGGCATATTTGATTTACTTATACGTTCCTAGCACAGTGCACCTGGGGTGCACAGGGCCCTTTAAATCAAATGCTACTAGTAGGCCTGCAGCACTGATTGTGGCCCCCACAAGAGTAGCCCTGCAAACATGAATCAGACCTGCCACTGCATTGTCTATGTGTGCAGGTTTAATCTACCATTTCGACCTGGCAAGTGCTCCCACTGGCCAGTCCCAAACCTTCCCTTTTATTACATGTAAGGCACCCTAATTTAGGCCCAAGGTAGCTCCGAAATTAATTTTTCACTTCGGCAAGGGCTATCTCTCCCATAGGTTAGCATTGGAGATGCCTTGTAACATCTTACAAGTGTATCTGCCAATTGGAGGCTGATGGAAAATTTGAGTTTGGTGTCTCTGGAATCACACTTTAAATATACATCTTTTAGTGAAATTGGTTGTTAAATAGCAGGTCTGAAAATGCCACTTTTAGAAAGTTGGCATTTTCTTACTTTAACTATTCTGTGCCTCTGCCTGTCTGTGGAATACATGCCTGGGATAGGATGCCAGTTGGGCTGTTTGTGCATTCACTCTAAACAGGCACAGAAAGGGAGCTGAGGTGTTCCCTGCTCATCCTGATGACACATCACAAGGCTGATAGGTCTTCCTGAGCTAGAGTGGTTGGAGGAGTTGACACTGGCACCTGAATAGGGCCTGCCTGTCCTCACACAAAGCCATCTCCACTCCCTGTAGTGTGTGTGAGCCAGGGCAGAAAAAAGGCAGGGTCTTGTGCACTGCAAAGACTATTGCTAGAAATTGGGTTTCTGGCTGGCCAGGGTATGCACTTAAGCCAGGCAGACCACACCAATCTCATCAGGGCAAGGGAGTTACACACTGAAGATAACCCCTGCTCACCCCCATGGTAGCTTGGTAGAGCAGTCAGGCTTATCCCAGAGGCAATGTGTAAAGTGTTTGGACAACTCACTCGCACAACAGTGACACACTAGGCACACCACAATAGAAACTCCACACAAGGTTATCTAAAAATATCCCTTGTATTATCCATGAAAACACATTAGATCACAATCACATATATCACTCCACCACCAGGCACTTATCATGACTTCACAGGTATTACATAAACCACTTTGCCAATCTGGCAATTGTCATAAACATCGCAGTTACAGCGACTAGTAACTACTGGCAGGTTTACCTATAACATAAAACATTACGTATGCACATCATCAGTAGTGCACCAGAGTAAACACTTGCAGCAGGGCATTATAGTAAAATCTAGTAAGTTGCACACATCATAACAACACCCTCACTGCACATATAATGCAACTTCTGGATCACCTGCCTGCCTACAACCTGAAATGCATTAATTACTGATCCCACTAGGGACCTCCAATACACCTCCTCTGCTGAAAGGGAGGAACAGGGGCCTCCGTCGAGGTTTACCCCGAGATGCCAGCAAAACTATGCCTACTCGAGCTCGGCGGAGAAGGGTAGGTCAACAAACGCGGACACTGGAGTTATGAGCTACAACCTAAGGGCTCACCCCTGATGTTCAGTCCCGCCGACCCCTCATGTGGCCTTTAGTTCTTGACCAGTAGGCATAGGACAACCCACAGAGGTAACATACATCACCACACCACACACATGACACTGGCATGCTGTTGTTTCACCTTTTGAAGGTCCTGATGAATCGCGGGCTACTATTGCCCACTGCGAGAAAAATGTCGACCGTCTCCACTCCTAGTCTCATCTAGGGTCACCTGACCTAACTTGTTGACACCTAGTGAGCTAGCCCCTTGCTTTTTAATTGCAGCCAGGGGACCCCCAGAATAAAGTTAATTCCGGTACCCCTAGCTACATTTTAATATCCCTTCCACTTTTAAACACACCATCCCGCCCACACACCCACACCTCACCATAAGGCTGTTGGATAAAAAGATCTCCGCCAAAGAGCCCCTCTTTGAGGTGAGCCCGTCGGGGATTGCACCGCCTCCCGGACGAGGGGCAACCGCCGATGATGAAGCATGACACCCTTCTGGGTGTGTGAGGCAAATCCATCCAACAAAATGGATGCCCCAGGGTGTTACTCCTACACCTTTGGTCACGCCAGCTTAATCTTCCCCATTTCTCATTAGGAACAGTCCAGCAACTCCTCTTTGTTGCAGCAAAACTATGCCCCCAGGTATGTGCCGGAAACCGGTCTTTGGATGCTTGTTTCCAGTCCACGGAGGACCTGGCTTGGCAGTTCGGGCTGGACTGTTCCCATGGGGCGCAGGGTCAAGACTGATTTGCATATGGCTCGGTTCAAACTGGAATGTCATGGTGAGCAAAAAAACGATGTATTTAGACCCAGATCTCTGTACTGGGGTGAATGTATGACATTGTTCTGTATTCTGTCCATCAACTGTTGTTTTTGCCCAGGTATGTGCCAACGTGAGCTGGGGCAAGTACTTACTACCCACGTCCACGGGGTGACCTTGTTGGGTTCCCCGCTTGATTCAGCCTAAGGAAGCAGCTGGTGGGAGTTCTGAGGCTTCTGGCCCGTACCTGCTTCACCCCTGCGGTGGGGCTGGAAATGAGCACGATACCTACAGAAAAATCCAGTAATGCAGTGGGGACTGTAAGCAGCCCCACACCCCTGATTGGCTCTGCGGTCTGGAAGAGTGAGGAGCACCACCACCTCATCAGGAGCCCTCAGTGGGTCTACGTTGGGAAGGATGCAAGGCTCTTCCGTGTTGCGCTACTTGTCGTCCTGGGGTGACAGGACCCTGAACACGCCCACACCCAGGCTCTATCGACAACTGCCCTCCGCCTTTCATGCATTCCGATTGCGGCCACAACAATCCCCTCCCTGAGAAGAGGTTGACCATAATGTAGCCGACACTTCTCCCACCACGGGAGCCCAGCGCACTGAGAGGAGCGCACAACCACCAGATGGCTTCTCACTCACTTGGAGCCAACAATCATCCAGGGGATCAGTTCAAACACTGATCCTCTGCCCAGGAGTAGCGCTCACCACACGGTGGGTAGTATGAGTCAAAAACAGCCCCACAATACAAAGTTACCCAGCATGAAACCCTCCACATGCGCTGAGCCATAAAAGTAAACTGCAGGTGCTGGTTTATCCTGGCAAGACTGACAGCCTGCGCTCTGCAACTCCTTGCACCATAGAATACAAGGAAAGGAGCCATGTGCTGAAAAAGTGGTAGAACAAAGCTCTCCACACTCTTTCTCAAATAACAGAGTGAGCAATGCAGTGCTCACCACACACTGCTTTAACCCTACAGGACAAGCCACCATGCCCTAGGAGATCACTGGGGCAGAGAACAGGGCACAGGCAGGCAGGCCAGCAGGCAGGGCTCCTCAGCAGAGGGCATTGTCTTCAGTTTCCTATTAGTTTAGTCCCAAACAGCAGTTCCTCCTGGCACACAGCAGTCCATGCAGTACCTTCCCTTTTTCAAGCCACCAATCATGCGGTCACATCCCCTTTACTTATAGTCCAAAAAGTATTTGTTCTCTGGTGGAAGAGGGCTCTGAGTGCAGTCCAAACCAGTTCTGTCCACACTGGTGGAGTTTTCTGGCAGGGGGATGAGACAACACTGTTCAGGGCAGACCAGGACTATTCAGGTGCAGAGAAATCTCCTCCCACATTCACTGCAGCCCCGGCCTAGTCGATGCCAACACTTCTGCATCAACACCACAGAGTCAAAACCTGGTCGCTTGACTTTCGACACCTCATTGACGTAAGGAACTGAGGTACTGCACCTGCAACCACGGCATCACCTCCCCATGAGCAGTAAGGAATCAGAGCATCATCTCCTCTGCCCGGTAGTAAGAAACCACTGCCTCTCCTCCCCTGCAGCAGTAAGCAACCAATGCCGCACCAGCCTCCACAATGCCTCACCTCCTCTGTGCTTCACATCGCCTTTGTTTTTCACAACGCCTCCAAGGTAATGTACTGGGCTCTGTCCAACTCTGTAACTGGCCCTCCCTCCATCAAGGTCAGACTGTCTTTTTTGGAGTCAACGTCGAACAAATAGCCCCAGTTACAGCTATTTTTGATCTTTAAAGGCTAGCCTTGATTCAGTTTTTAAAAAGTGATGTCTTGATTTATGTATGTTGGATTTTTGTCATTTTGGTCTTGTTTTATTTAAATAAATATTGGTTATTTTTTTTAACTGGTGTGGAGTCCTTTCGCAGTGTGCTCACTATGTTACTGAGTGTGTGTGTACATATATTTTACACATTGTTTCAAGGATAAGCTCGGCTGCTCTGTGCCAAGCTACCAAGGTTGTGAGCAGGGGTTATCTTAGGTGTGTAACTTACTTTCCCTGACTAGAGTGGTAGGTTCTGCCTGGCTTAGGTGCATACCCTAGCCAACATGAACGATCATTTCTAATAGTTTACACCAATTATCAAGAAGTGATCTTTAGGTAGCTTTAGAACACTTTTTAAAGTGTTTTCTTCTAGCTAGTAATGGTTTAACGGTGTACTAGTAAGGGGAAAAATACATGCATTAGGTAATTTCCCTAATTTTCTTACTGGCTTGAACAGGAAAATACTGGTCATGTCTGTAAACAAAACAGCCTGTTGGAACCCTGCCCCCCTTAATAATGGTTAGTGTGAGTGACAGAAGATTGAAAAGTGGTGGCAGTGATTGAAGCTGTTGGAGCTGTACTGTCCAGCCTGGGGGTTCCCGGAAAGGACCACCTTTAACCCCTTCCACGCTGATGACGAGCTGGGCTCGTCATGGTGTAGCCTCCTCGCACGCTGATGACGAGCCCAGCTCGTCACGTAACATGCGTTTTCGCAAATCTCAGCGTGCGAGCGGACTTAGGCTAGCGCGCATGAGGTTAAGCCACTGATAAGAGAGTTGCACAAGTTTAGGATAGCGACACTGGTATCGTGAGGGCCCTTCTTGGCTGGTGCAGTGTCAAGGTTGGAGGACAGGAGCAGCGCTGTAGTGTACAGTGGTTTGACACATAGCTGTTTAGTCCCCAGAGCTGGACCATTAGATGCGGGATTGATTGATGATGCAGGATTGAGGCAAAGGACGGGAGTTCTAATATGTGACAGTGTCAGAAGAGAAGTTGGAATGACTCGATTGAACTGCGCAGAGTTATTGTGCTGTGATCTCAAGGAAGCCAGAGGAGGGGTGATGCCTGGTTGAGTTGCACTGACAGAATTGGGTGTCATCAGGTTCGAGTTATCTCCGGACTGTCCCACGATGTGTGCAGCAGGGCTGGGGCACACTGGCAAAGCTGTGAGGGAGTTCCCATGACTGACACAGCTGTGGATCCATTCGGCATTCAGCTTCACAGGTAGACCTGTGGTCCCATTACTAGGATACCGTGCCAAGACTGCAGCCAGGCTTGTCCTTCAGACATCAATCAACCAGGCGCATCCCAGGAGAGGCTCTGAGGCATGTCCTGTCTTTACTATTGCATATCCCTGCCTCCCCTGCTAGCGCGAGCTAGCACCACAGGAGGGCCTACAGGTAATAAAGACTAGGGGGCAGATTTACAAGCCCCTTGCGCCACTTGTTCGTCACTTTTTTGTGTCATACCAGTGGCGCATGTTACTGCTCCATATTTACAAGGACAGAAAAAGCCACCCTAAGGGACTTTTCCTGTCCTAGTAAATAGACGCAGCACTTTGCGTGAAAGGGGCGTTCCATGGGTGTTGCTGTGGGTGTTTCCACGCAACACCCATGGAATCAGACATATTTCCAGATTTACGGAGAATCGTAAATCTAGAAATGCGTGTGAATGCTATGCCTCCCCAGGGAAGGCGTAGGGAGGCGCAAATGAGGAAAAATTTATGAATTTCTCTTTGTTTTCTTTTCCTCTTTCTATCTTTCTATGCGTGCTGCATTCTGCAGCACACATAGAAAGAGGAAATCACCTCCCTTCCTGCACATAAACAATAATTGAAACAATAACGATTTTCAACTTCTATGTGTGCTAATGCAGCACATACAGAAGTTGAAAACGGCATTTCAGATTGTATTTTGTGCAGAAGGTGTCTCTTCCTGAACAAAAACAATCTCCCCACGACACAGGTATTCTTGCGCCATGGTGCAAGGGTGCCTGCGCCGGTGCATGGCAGCAGTTTGTGCGGCAGCGCAGGAGGGAAGCAGATGCGACATATTGTTGTAAATATGTCACATCCCTGTGCTATGAAAGTGACTCAGTGCGGTACAACCAAATGGCTTGCAGCACGCACAGAGTCACTTTCTTGTAAATTTGCCCCCAAATTGTTCTTTACCTAACTCCACATCTATGTACCTACATGGTGCATACCTTCAAGGTACATATTATACTGTACATACTATACCTGCCTATTTCCATTTCCTTTCGATATTTTACCGCTCATTGCTTCTCCATTCTCGGTGGAGGGGGATCTGTGCGGGGGTGGGAATGGGGGATCGACACTCATTAGTACAATCAAGAGGAGAGGCAGGCTCTTTTCCTTACCGCACCAGAGCCTGTTGCCTTCTGGATCCCACGGCGCCTTAAAACAAACCTGCAGCCCCCAGACACATATGCGTGGGGGCGCTCACCGCACACTTCAGGTGAACCTATTAGAGAGCGGATTCTCCCAAGCAAGTGTTTTTCTTCTTTGTATCAACAAAGAAAAGAAGGTATTCGCAAAGAGCCAGGTCCTCTGGAACTTGTTCCTCTCTCGCATGCGCTCTCCCTTCGTAAAGCCTGTGCTAATGCGAGGAGAAGGCAATTGTATGTAAGCTACCAGCTATGACAAACACGATTTTTTTTAAATGAGGATAAAATGGAGCAAATTTGAAACATACGCTTGCAGTGTCATTCGCTGTACATTGCATAATCAAATAACATGCAATATAATCTGCTCGCGAGGCCACCGACGATTAAAGTGCCTCGGGTTGGCTTTGTTGATAAAGCTGTGTGGCAGGGATCCGCGTGGGCTGAGGAAGCAGTGCACCATCACACAGCTGCACACCTGCGAAGACAGTCCTGGTGCACTAGAATGCCCATATGTTCGGGGTTATCACAGTCAAAAAGAAATTAATTGAGGCCTAAACATATAGGTGTGCAAAGTGTAAATGTAATATTATCGGCTCCTCTCCTTCCTCGTTCCATGATACTTGTCGATCCTCACACAGCATCCCTCATAACAGCACTCTCTCAGACATAATCCCTTCAGAAAGAAAGGTGCGCACCCTCCCATAATGGGATCCCTAAAAAAGGGGACTGTCTCACCTCTCCATGCACCGGAGCCAGATTTCCTCTTCTCTTTTGCTTTAGTGAATTGCTAATTACAGTCTTAATCCTGTAGTGGGTACAGTGTAGAGTCCTGTCTACCTTTGTTTTCCCCCACCTACTATTGTTTTCTGTTTTTGGGCACTGGTGGCAGTCTTCAGCCTGGTCCAGGCTTGGATGTAAAGCTCAGTTCTGTGCACGAACAGCAGTGCTTGGCTCAGCTTGTTGGAGGGCGTTGGAGCAGGGGCTGCTCTTCCGCTGGAGCGTCTCCCCACTTAAATTACCTCCAAAGATGAAAAATAAAATGGTTATTTATTACCATTTTACTTTTCATACTCCTGTCCTGAACTGAGCATCAGGACGGGGGCGGCGCCACTGCTGAATGGCAGCAGCTGGGAGGATGCTGGACTGATTGTACTCTTTTGAAAGTGTGCATGTCCCTTTGGCCGGCCGTCTTGTGACAACCAGACACACATGCAGTTTGAGACAGCCTGGCTAGAACCCGGCTGTCTTAAGACAGCGGGTGACAGTGAGTGCAGGGCTCCAATGTCCTTGGGAGCGGCGAGGGAGTCTGCTCCTCCCAATCAGGGCTCTGCTTTCACAGCATGAGAGCAGCACCACGATTGGTGTCTACCCTCTATCTTTTCCTGAGAAGAGTGGCGGAGTGGAGGAGGTGGACGTCAGTTCAGGTAACTTTTTAAAATATTAATAGTTTTGTATGTGGGGCCCCCCCTACCCGTAGATGCCAGACGCCACTAAGTTGGAGTAGGGGTGATATGGTGGCTAAAGATGTCGTACTCAGATTTGAGGAGCCTGGTTTGTGTCTAAACCTCAGCTTGATGTTCTGTGAACAATCTGGAAGTCACTTTTCCTTTCTGCGTTGGAAAACATAAAATTGTATATTGCATGCAGGCAGAAGCTGCAAGGCTGTAATCATTGAAAGTTGTTTCTTTTTTTTGGGTCAACACCCTGTTCGCCCTGTATTTTCTTAGTCATAGGCCGTGTATAGGGCCTGCATTGTTTTTCATTTATGCAGGCATCGAGGAGCCCCACAGAATTTCCAGAGAAATAAGAGAACAAATTCAGGTAGTGCTTTTGCCCACCATTGGATCATTTCTGGAAACTAAGGGCCTCATTTACAATATTTTGACGCACGGCAGTGCAGCAAGCATTCCTGCTGTGCTGCCGTGCATCAAAAGAATAGGGCAGGAATGCTCCGTATTACCAAGATGCAGCACATTCCTGGCCCTTTCCCTTGCACTGGCACACAATGGACTGCCATGCTCCAAAGCTGGCACCCTTGCGCCATGTTGCAAGGGTGTCTGCATTGGAGGGGTGATTGTGCATCATTAACATATTTTGATGCATAGAAGCACAGCTAGGCTTTCTGCTGTGCTGCCATGCGTCAAAAGAAAAGGGCAGTAATGCACAGTATCTACAATGCAGCACATATAGAAAAAGGAAAATTACGACAAATAAAAGTATGTCTCCTCTTTGCACCTCCCTTACTCCTCCCCTGGGGAGACATAGGAATCTGACATCTTCCCAGATTTACAAACCCTTGTATATCTGGGAATGTGTCAGGTTCCATGGATGTTGCATGGGAGCATGCACAGCAATACCCATGGAAAGCCCCTTTCACACACATTAATGCGTGAAAAGTGGCCATATATACATGGCCACGAAAAGTCACACAGGGTGGCTTTACATGGCCTTGTAAATATGGGCAGGCCGGTGTGTCAAAAAAAGTGATGCACTAGAGGTGCGATGGTCTTGTAAATAGGTCCCTACATCTGGTTAGTGGCTCAGTGAGCTAATTAATTCACACCTGAATCCTGTGTTGATCTCACGGCTGCAGGTATAAATCCAGCTGGGTACATTCAGGCACCTTCATGATTAGAAAGGTTGCATGAACGGAATCCAGGCCGGGTTTTGCGGATCACGAACTGCAGGATTGCAAAGAACTGAGCCGAGTTCGAGTGCCCGGAGGAGGACGCCACACCGCTCTGCTTTTTCCTTTTGTCCTTTTCCCCGTTTAGCCCCGCTTAGCCCCTGCAGGGACCAGGGACCCTTGTCCGCTCACAAGGTGTCCGTGACCCGGGCGGAGTGGGTTCGACAGAGCTCACTTCGAGAGAGCGGGAGAGTGAGGCAGGCGAGGCAGCTCTGTGTGCAGCTCTGGGTGTGGTGAGCAGCTGCAGGAGCGGAGCAGGTGGAGGCCAAGACCGGTGAGATTGGGGCCATCAGCAGCCATAGGTGGTTGGAGGTGCAGGGGTCGGGGCAGCTCCAGTGCGCTGGGGTGAGTTGGGCAGAGCTGGAGTGGGCTGGTTCTGCAGCCGGCAGCCATGTCACTTCTCTGCCACCCGTGGCACCTCGACCCCCCCTCTCCTCCTCCTCAACGGAGTACCCCCCCTGCCCATCGCAGCTTTGCTGCAGTATCTGCCACTCTCTACTGTTCTCAAGCGCCCGCTTCCTTGTGGGCTGAGGGAGGATTAAAGAACACCCCCGGACACCAGAGCAAACCAGTCCAGAACACAGGTATCAGAGTGCAGACCACTGGGTGGGTAGCGGAGCACGGGGGCCACAGAGCTCTGTTACAACAGCAGTACCAGTACCAGTACTTGCACCAGCACCAGTAACTGCACCAGCACCATCACCTGCACCAGACTTTCCCAACCTCCGCTGGGTGTTTTCCTCAGTGCGCTCAGCACCTTAATTTCATCGCCTCGTTTGGGCCATTAGGCCTGCATCAGGTGGCCTTAACAAACAAAGAAAACACTAAAACCAAATAGAAAAAAAAATAATAATAAAAGACAGCAATACAGCATAGACGGCTGGACAGAGCTACGATCCACGGCTCCTCTTTGTGGTAGCTCGCAGCAGAACTCTAAAGTGTCAGCTCGTCTATTTGGCAACATCGGACTATCTTTGTGCTCTTTCCCACTATTGTCCGGCCGGAGGCTTTGGCGCTGTAAAGGACCCTGGGCCTTATTTATGAAGGACTTGCGCCGCCGGTGCGTCACTTTTAACATGAGAAAAAGTGCCGCACCGGCGGCGCAAGTCCTTCATAAATAAGGCCCCCTGATTGCAAGGACTTTCTGCGGGTGCCCGGGACTGCGAGGACCAGCATGCTTTGCTTTATCCACAGCTGGTGCCTCTTCCCGGGCGAGCCCCGCCTTCCTCCACCAGGTTATTACTGCTCGCGGCCCCTGCTCTGCGGGTGCCGCTCGCAGCAAAACTCTAAATTAAAAGGTCGTCTATTTGGCAACATCGGATTATCTTTGTGCTCTTTCCCACTATTGACTGGCCGGAGGCTTTGGCACTGTAAAGGACCCTGATTGCAAGGACTTTCTGCGGGTGCCCGGGACTGCGAGGACCAGCACACTTTGCTTTATCCACAGCTGGTGCCTCTTCCCGGGCGAGCCTCGCCTTCTCTTGTATTTAATTCCGACCATACCGCGCATCACGGGACGTAGCCCCGGGCAAAGAGCGGGCCCTCTGAGGCCCTCTGAGGCCGTAGTAGGCTGGGCTGGGGCAAAATCCCTTAGCGTCATCTGAAGTTTACAAATTATATCTTGATTGTTACTATTCTGTGTTTCCGACTCATCTAAGGTAATTGTTTCTTTGGGGCCAGCTGTGTTTGTTCGTGATCACTATAACCCCTACTCTGTACGTTTAAGTCAGGGGAGATTTAATAGGAGTAAAGCTGTCTTTATCTCCCTTGAACTATATTGCTTTCAGCAGGCTTTTATTGCTAAACTGTTACGTGTAATGACTGCTAAAAAGTTAAGATCATGGCGATTATTGGTGGGCAAACTTGCTCCAAGACAAAATTCGAATCCCCTATGAAATAAGGATGCCTCTGTTACGGAGCTAAAAGGACAATGTCAATTATATAGTCTTTGGGAAAGGGGAATGGACAAAGTCCCGATAGTGGGGTCAAAGTTAGAAGATAATAATGAAAAAGGAGAAGAGGAGGGCCGAACTACTGTGAGGGGGTACAACAATTATGTTGCTCCAATTGATTTGGTAAATAAGGTAGAGGTTGCTGATCTTCTCTCTGCTGGGGTGGGTGGGCCCCAGACCCTCTGAAATCTCTGATGTTTTCAATTCTAGTCCCCGGGGATAAAAATAAAAATAGTTCCTTGACCCTATATGGTTCCAACTCCAAAACAGTCGAGGTGACAGCGCACAGTCCCTTACTTCCCCCGGTGAATTTTAAAAGGTCCTCCTGGTCCTTCCCAATCTGCGGTAGCTCGAAGTAATGATTTTACTCTTTCAGACATAGATATAGAGCTCTGCAAGAGATATATTACTTACGATTCTAGTAAGATTCAAGACCTACCAAACACTCCTGCAGTAATAGCCCCTACAGGGCTTCAATTATATAGTAGCACTCCTTCTAATAAATCCCAATTTTGCATATCACAGTCAAACATCTCTATGAGCACAGATCTTAACATCACAGACATCCATCTTAACCAACCCATTAAGCACGATAATCCAGTAGCCGATTCTTTGCCTTCTTTAGAACATCTACTTTCTTGTATTTTATTGTTATTGGAAAAATGTGTTGGTGGCTCAGATTGTGTACTGGAAACTGTAACTCAAATACTTAAGGTATTACTAAATAGTAAACAGGGGAAGGAAACTAGCCTGAAATATGAGTCTATCTCAGTAGGGCCAAAAGTGATGGAAGTTAAGACGGCCGAGAATAAGTCAGAGAATGCCCCCCAAGATTAAGTACCGATCGGACATGATGAGATTTATCAACCCACTGATAGAAAGAAATCAGTAGTAATGTTGGGGAATATCCTTATAACTCCATCAAAAGCTGCTGTAGCTAATTGTGTTACTGAGATTGATCAAGAAAAAGAAACTTTGATGGACCCTGAAAAAAGGACAGACAAGGAGTTATTCCCTATTTTTAAACCTCAGATAAATGAAGGGAAAGAGGGTGTTTTGGGCTCAACATATGAGGGGAAAAAGGTAAAAACAGGGAAGCTTAAAAGGAACAGAGGAAAAAAGAGGAAACCCACTCGGAGATTCGCAAAAAAGAGGCAGAGGAAAATCAATTTTGAAGAACACTTAGATACCTCTATTGGAAAAGACCTCTCCCAAGGATCTATGCTTAACGCTTCCCAAGATGTGATCCGGCAAGTTAAACTAGCCCAAGAGATCCTGATTCCTATAGATCAGGCGGCTGGTCTATTATCATCTCATAATGATTCAACCCCTAATTTTATACCCCCGTATCAGTTGCCCATAATATTGTAACAGGGAGGTTTCCCAATAGTATTCCATCTGTGGGACAGAAGAATCCTGCTATTCTTGTATTAACAGTCCTCAATCCCCTAGCTAAGTCATTCCCTGATACGATTGGAAAAGAAAAGGCCCCTAAAAGGCCAAATGACGTCCCTGAAAAGGAAAGTATAGACACATTCCATTTAGATTTTTTCCCTCTGTTTGATACGGATCTCATACTAAATAGATCATCTCTCCTCAAATGTTTTTGGGAGATTGAAATTCTGAAACTTATTCAAACTAATGATATAGACGTAGATTCCATTTTGAAAACAGAGGTTGGGAACCTAACGAGGGTAAGGTTTTATTCTAAACTTATTATAAATCATATCCTACAATGGTCAGAGGGGTTACAAAGTAGGGGGATTGATGTTATCCCATTCCTAGAGAAATCTCGAAACGGAAGATTTGTTAATAAACCCCTACCACCACCAAGAAGGTATTTTCCTTTATAAAGAAAATCATTGACACAGAACCTTCCCCTCATGTAATCCTATTAGGTGATTTTAACTGTAAAATCTCCAACTTCAGCCTAGAGTTGTTTAGAAATAAGTACAAAGAGGAATCCTTACAGATTCCCCAAGCCCCTTTTCCAGGCAAAATTAAAACAAATAAGAGAGGGAAATCACTTCTTGAGGAACAGATAGAAGTAGATGGTATCATAGTAATTGGAAGGCTTTCCTCAGATACATCAGCAAATTTTACTCATAAATCAAATAATAGTGAATCTATTTTAGATTTTGTGATAGTGGGAAATACCTCTTTCTTCCTCCTCAAAGATCCTACGGCCTCCAATACATTATATAGCGATCACAAAGTATTAACTATCACTGTAAATTTAAATCCGCCTAAGACGGATCCCCGGTAGCTTGTTTCCTTCCCAGTATAAGAATTGGCTTGGTAGTTTGGTTTGCCCTGTTCTCATCATGCACTGGGACAGGAACAGACTAATTTGCATGTAGCCAGGTTCTGAGCTGGGATGGTGCAGTGAGCTAAAAAACGGTGATGGATCAAGCCCTGATCTTTGGACTGGGTAAGAGTGGTCTGCTTAATTCAGACACTCTGTTCTTCACCACCCCCTTTTCTGAATCATTTTGTCCACCATGAGCGTGGAAGGGTATACTCAGATGTGAGTCCCTTGCTCATTGCACCATCAGGATTCAAGCAAGCCGGGCCGACGACGGCTGAAATGCCAGAAACCGGTCCCCTGTAGCTTGTTTCCTTCATAGTATAAGAATTGGCTTGGTAGTTTGGTTTGCCCTGTTCCCATCATGCACTGGGACAGGAACAGACTAATTTGCATGTAGCCAGGTTCTGAGCTGGGATGGTGCAGTGAGCTAAAAAATGGTGATGGATCAAGCCCTGATCTTTGGACTGGGTAAGAGTGGTCTGCTTAATTCAGACACTCTGTTCATCACCACCCCCTTTTCTGAATCATTTTGTCCACCATAAGCGTGGAAGGGTATACTCAGATGTGAGTCCCTTGCTCATTGCACCATCAGGATTCAAGCAAGCCGGGCCGACGACGGCTGAAATGCCAGAAACCGGTCCCCGGTAGCTTGTTTCCTTCCCAGTATAAGAATTGGCTTGGTAGTTTGGTTTGCCCTGTTCCCATCATGCACTGGGACAGGAACAGACTAATTTGCATGTAGCCAGGTTCTGAGCTGGGATGGTGCAGTGAGCTAAAAAATGGTGATGGATCAAGCCCTGATCTTTGGACTGGGTAAGAGTGGTCTGCTTAATTCAGACACTCTGTTCATCACCACCCCCTTTTCTGAATCATTTTGTCCACCATAAGCGTGGAAGGGTATACTCAGATGTGAGTCCCTTGCTCATTGCACCATCAGGATTCAAGCAAGCCGGGCCGACGACGGCTGAAATGCCAGAAACCGGTCCCCTGTAGCTTGTTTCCTTCATAGTATAAGAATTGGCTTGGTAGTTTGGTTTGCCCTGTTCCCATCATGCACTGGGACAGGAACAGACTAATTTGCATGTAGCCAGGTCTGAGCTGGGATGGTGCAGTGAGCTAAAAAACGGTGATGGATCAAGCCCTGATCTTTGGACTGGGTAAGAGTGGTCTGCTTAATTCAGACACTCTGTTCTTCACCACCCCCTTTTCAGAATCATTTTGTCCACCATAAGCTTGGAAGGGTATACTCAGATGTGAGTCCCTTGCTCATTGCACCATCAGGATTCAAGCAAGCCGGGCCGACGACGGCTGAAATGCCAGAAACCGGTCCCCGGTACCTTGTTTCCTTCCCAGTATAGGAATTGGCTTGGTAGTTTGGTTTGCCCTGTTCCCATCATGCACTGGGACAGGAACAGACTAATTTGCATGTAGCCTGGTTCTGAGCTGGGATGGTGCAGTGAGCTAAAAAACGGTGATGGATCAAGCCCTGATCTTTGGACTGGGTAAGAGTGGTCTGCTTAATTCAGACACTCTGTTCATCACCACCCCCTTTTCTGAATCATTTTGTCCACCATAAGCGTGAAGGGTATACTCAGATGTGAGTCCCTTGCTCATTGCACCATCAGGATTCAAGCAAGCCGGGCCGACGACGGCTGAAATGCCAGAAACCAGTCCCCGGTAGCTTGTTTCCTTCCCAGTATAAGAATTGGCTTGGTAGTTTGGTTTGCCCTGCTCCCATCATGCACTGGGACAGGAACAGACTAATTGGCATGTAGCCAGGTTCTGAGCTGGGATGGTGCAGTGAGCTAAAAAACGGTGATGGATCAAGCCCTGATCTTTGGACTGGGTAAGAGTGGTCTGCTTAATTCAGACACTCTGTTCATCACCACCCCCTTTTCTGAATCATTTTGTCCACCATAAGCGTGGAAGGGTATACTCAGATGTGAGTCCCTTGCTCATTGCACCATCAGGATTCAAGCAAGCCGGGCCGACGACGGCTGAAATGCCAGAAACCGGTCCCCGGTAGCTTGTTTCCTTCCCAGTATAAGAATTGGCTTGGTAGTTTGGTTTGCCCTGTTCCCATCATGCACTGGGACAGGAACAGACTAATTTGCATGTAGCCAGGTTCTGAGCTGGGATGGTGCAGTGAGCTAAAAAACGGTGATGGATCAAGCCCTGATCTTTGGACTGGGTAAGAGTGGTCTGCTTAATTCAGACACTCTGTTCATCACCACCCCCTTTTCTGAATCATTTTGTCCACCATAAGCGTGGAAGGGTATACTCAGATGTGAGTCCCTTGCTCATTGCACCATCAGGATTCAAGCAAGCCGGGCCGACGACGGCTGAAATGCCAGAAACCGGTCCCCGGTAGCTTGTTTCCTTCCCAGTATAAGAATTGGCTTGGTAGTTTGGTTTGCCCTGTTCCCATCATGCACTGGGACAGGAACAGACTAATTTGCATGTAGCCAGGTTCTGAGCTGGGATGGTGCAGTGAGCTAAAAAACGGTGATGGATCAAGCCCTGATCTTTGGACTGGGTAAGAGTGGTCTGCTTAATTCAGACACTCTGTTCATCACCACCCCCTTTTCTGAATCATTTTGTCCACCATAAGCGTGGAAGGGTATACTCAGATGTGAGTCCCTTGCTCATTGCACCATCAGGATTCAAGCAAGCCGGGCCGACGACGGCTGAAATGCCAGAAACCGGTCCCCGGTAGCTTGTTTCCTTCCCAGTATAAGAATTGGCTTGGTAGTTTGGTTTGCCCTGTTCCCATCATGCACTGGGACAGGAACAGACTAATTTGCATGTAGCCAGGTTCTGAGCTGGGATGGTGCAGTGAGCTAAAAAACGGTGATGGATCAAGCCCTGATCTTTGGACTGGGTAAGAGTGGTCTGCTTAATTCAGACACTCTGTTCATCACCACCCCCTTTTCTGAATCATTTTGTCCACCATAAGCGTGGAAGGGTATACTCAGATGTGAGTCCCTTGCTCATTGCACCATCAGGATTCAAGCAAGCCGGGCCGACGACGGCTGAAATGCCAGAAACCGGTCCCCGGTAGCTTGTTTCCTTCCCAGTATAAGAATTGGCTTGGTAGTTTGGTTTGCCCTGTTCCCATCATGCACTGGGACAGGAACAGACTAATTTGCATGTAGCCAGGTTCTGAGCTGGGATGGTGCAGTGAGCTAAAAAACGGTGATGGATCAAGCCCTGATCTTTGGACTGGGTAAGAGTGGTCTGCTTAATTCAGACACTCTGTTCATCACCACCCCCTTTTCTGAATCATTTTGTCCACAATAAGCGTGGAAGGGTATACTCAGATGTGAGTCCCTTGCTCATTGCACCATCAGGATTCAAGCAAGCCGGGCCGACGACGGCTGAAATGCCAGAAACCGGTCCCCGGTAGCTTGTTTCCTTCCCAGTATAAGAATTGGCTTGGTAGTTTGGTTTGCCCTGTTCCCATCATGCACTGGGACAGGAATAGACTAATTTGCATGTAGCCAGGTTCTGAGCTGGGATGGTGCAGTGAGCTAAAAAACGGTGATGGATCAAGCCCTGATCTTTGGACTGGGTAAGAGTGGTCTGCTTAATTCAGACACTCTGTTCATCACCATCCCCTTTTCTGAATCATTTTGTCCACCATAAGCGTGAAGGGTATACTCAGATGTGAGTCCCTTGCTCATTGCACCATCAGGATTCAAGCAAGCCGGGCCGACGACGGCTGAATTGCCAGAAACCGGTCCCCGGTAGCTTGTTTCCTTCCCAGTATAAGAATTGGCTTGGTAGTTTAGTTTGCCCTGTTCCCATCATGCACTGGGACACGAACAGACTAATTTGCATGTAGCCAGATTCTGAGCTGGGATGGTGCAGTGAGCTAAAAAACGGTGATGGATCAAGCCCTGATCTTTGGACTGGGTAAGAGTGGTCTGCTTAATTCAGACACTCTGTTCATCACCACCCCCTTTTCTGAATCATTTTGTCCACCATAAGCGTGGAAGGGTATACTCAGATGTGTGTCCCTTGCTCATTGCACCATCAGGATTCAAGCAAGCCGGGCCTACGATGACTGAAATGCCAGAAACCGGTCCCCGGTAGCTTGTTTCCTTCCCAATATAAGAATTGGCTTGGTAGTTTGGTTTGCCCTGTTCCCATCATGCACTGGGACAGGAACAGACTAATTTGCATGTAGCCAGGTTCTGAGCTGGGATGGTGCAGTGAGCTAAAAAACGGTGATGGATCAAGCCCTGATCTTTGGACTGGGTAAGAGTGGTCTGCTTAATTCAGACACTCTGTTCATCACCACCCCCTTTTCTGAATCATTAAGACGGATCCATGGTCATTAAACATTGAATTGGTCAGCTTTGGGGAAAAATCAGCGAGATGCCACTGGGATATTAGGGCAATTAGAGTTTTGGAGAGTATCCTAGAGGCTGCTGTGAAAAATTTGGTTAGTTGGAAAGGATCTGAAATAATATGTTTTGCTGATTTTATGAATGTGGTGATCTCCATTGCAAAAAAACTGAATCAAAAAGGAAATACCAATTACTTATTTCTGAAATAAACAAATTAGTAAGAGAACAGTATTTGCTTTATTCACCCGAAAGATATCATGGAATAGTCTTATTAAGAAGAAAGAGGAGTAGGGTGAATGTTAAATTGAAAAAAGAGAGGGAAGATACTTTATCGATTAAATTCCGGGAAGCCGCATTCAAGGGTCAAGTATTGTATGTAGTGGAACAAATAAGGACAGCTCTCCATACGGACCGCCGTCCGAAAAGGATATTGAACTGGCCATTAAGGGTTTGCGTTCTTCTGGGGCAATGGGTCGGATGAGCTTCCCATTTCGGTCCTAAAACAAAATAGTGAAATGTGGAGCAAAATTCTTTTTCCGGTGTTTAGTTTATGTTTTTCACGCAAAACCGTTCTCCCCTCTTGGAAGGGGAGCGAGCATATTAGTCCCACTTTTCAAGAAGGGAGACCGTGATGCTCCACAAAACTATCGACAAATTGCCCTTTTGGATGCTATAGGTAACGTTTTTGCAAAATGCCTTCTGAAGCTAATCAATGATTGGGTGGTTAATGGTGAAATTTTACCCCTCGAGCAGACGGGGTTCAGGCAAAGGCATGGAACTATGGATAACCTAACGGCATTGCAAGTCATAACTGAAAAATACATCAAGGTCCGAGGAGGGAGAGTCTTTGCAGCCTTCATAGACTTCTCCACAGCATTTGATAAAGTAGATTGTCCTCTACTGTGGAAGAAATTATCAGATCTTGGCATGCCAACCACGCTTTTGGAGCTAGTCGGGCTCTCCACTCTGATACCTGGTATAGAGTCTTGATGGGAGGGCAAAGGGGTCTTTCTCAAGCTATTCCCTCAGCTAATGGTTTAAAACAAGGTTGTTTATTGGCCCCTTTACTATTCTCCCTATATATATATCTGATCTCCCCCACGTCCTGTCTCTAAGTGAGGGTATAGCCCCTGCATTGGGGGGTAAAACGATTGTCTGTCTATTATATGCAGACGATGTGTTTTCTAGACTTAATACCAAGAGGATTAAATAATCATCTACAAGCACTACATAAATACGCGGAGACCCATCATCTGAAGATAAATGTGTCAAAAAGTAAAGTAATGTGCATGATGGGAAGGAAAAAGTTGAAATATGAGAGTTTTGCTTGGTCTGTAGGAGGACAAAAGTTGGAAGTGGTAAAATCTTATGTCTTCCTCGGAAAAACAATAGTTGGCAATTTAAGTGAAAAGGCTCATATAGCAAATAATACCCGGAAAGCAATGGCACAAGGCAAACGTTTAATTTCTCTTTTTAGGTCTACAGGCAGAAGACACTTTGCGTTTCTGCTAGAGGTTTTCCGTGCTAAAATCCCAGCTTCCTTATTGTATGGCATTGAATTACTTGACCTAGGAAAATGGGATTTTTTAAATACCAAGGAAGGTAAAATTTTGCGGTATTTAACCACAGTTAACACTGCCTGTACTGTGGCTGCTTTTAGGTTAGAATTTGGCCTTCGTAGTAGTTGGTTGCAGGACCTCGCAGGGATAGTGCGATGGGTTTTAGCCTTGCAAAGGAAGAACCTGGTACTCTAAGACATCTTATTCAAAAAGAAATACTAGGAACTCTAAACGAGCATTCTCTAATTGTAAAGAATTTTAGAATTGCAGTTGATCTTTTACAATTAGATGAATCAGTTCTTTTTACACTATCCGCATATCAGCTGAAGTTCACTGTGATTGTATGAAAATGTATATTTCTCTCTGTTATGTTTTTATGTGGACCTCGTCAGAGTTCCAAAATCATAAATAAAATACTTGACTTGACTTGGGTACATTCAGACTTTCATCCTTCTGCAGTCAAATTCAGGTGTACTTGGGCCCACAATGTGATTGCTTCTGGATGCTAGATGTAGCTGGTGGCCTGGTGGAACTTATGCATCCACTCCAGAAGCCTGTGTTGCTCGCCCGCTTCAGGGTCTACTCCAGGTGGGTACCACTTAAAGTTGGTTTCCCTGAAAACACTTTTTCACTGAATTAGTTGTACCACTGCCCTTGTGATGGGAAATCTATCCAGTCTAGTATGCACTATTGATTCTTTTGCACTTTACATAGCCTAGAGAAATACAAATATATAATTCCCCTTTTATGTAAACATGCTTTCAGATTTTCCAGCTTTATATTTCAATCAGCAATTGGCAGGTCCTAATGTATGCAATATTATCACCTCCTTTCTCTGGGAAATTTTAAAACATACTTGAGTGTTATAGTCTCTGAGATTATGAATAGGGAAGTGTTTCTTTTTAACCTTTTTAATAATACCACAATTGTAAAAACGTTGGCTTATAATTGACAATTTTTAATGGATGATATGGGGTATGGTATAAATGTAGGTCGTTCTGGTAGTCCTAAATTATTATTATTTGCTGTGATGGATTTTATCGTTATCCCAGTAATTATGGTGGTATAATTATGCACGAGTTTCAGAAAAGCTCTCCAGCATCAAACAGTTATGTGTATCTATTGTACTTTATGCGCTCTAATTGATGCAGGATAAAGTTATGTGACTAAATGACACAAACTAGCTAGTTCTTGACGTTGGAGCACATCTACACTGACACTGTGCTCTTTTTGGTTTACAATTTGCAGCTCAGTATACAAATGCCTTCATGGTTTGGGCTCCTGATAAATTTCTAATTACATTTAAATATTTTTTAAGGTGGTGATTTCTGTGTATACAGGCACGATTGGGAACCTTTGTATCAATCATGAATTTATTTTTGTGAACTACAGAGTTCTTTGACTTGCTTTATTTGAAGATTCACATAATTATTGATGTAAAATATTTCTCCAATTACAGTAATGTTCTAGTAACAGGGTCGATGTTGGGAAGGTACTGTCCCCTGCATTGTAGATGGACACACACCTTGCCCAAACTGTCACTGACTCTGGTATCCTGACTTTCTTTTGGCCCTTCACCCAAAAATCCTGGTTGTGCGCTGAGGCCTGGACCCAATATTGAGCATGAAACCTAGAGCCTGTCTCCGACATCTTGTGGGAAATGCAAAAGCTTATCCCTTAACTAACACAAGTCTACCCTCTGTGTCTTTGGGACACATACAGAAAGCGGTGATCAGCGTTACCATTTTGGAATCCAAATAGGGTGGACAGGCCTTTTCCTCTGTTCTAAGAAAGATGAAAGGAGTGGTCTAAAAGAACCAGTTTCGCAAGATAGTGGATCAAGAGCCAACCTATGTGGAACCGAGGTTCTTGTGATCTCCAGGCCTGCCCACTAAACCATGGGCCATATTTATGACCCAGTTTGCATCGTTCTTGCACCAGGCAACTTGGTGCAAGAGTGACGCAAACTGTAAGTCAGATTTTTTAAGCCACTGTTTATTAGTTTGAGTGGCTCCAAAAATCTGGAGCAATGCAGCTCAGCGCAAATCACTGTGTTGTGTTACTCTGCTCTGGGTAGGCATTCAATGCTTGTTGCATGGGTGTTCCCACACAACTCTCATGGTTTTTGATGCATTCCTAGATTTACAAGACCTTGTAAACCTGGGAATGCACCAAAAAGATACGCCTCCCTGGAGAGGCGTAATATGGAGAAATATCTTTATTTCTCTGTGTTACTTTCTCTTTCTGTGTATGCTGCATCTCAGGATTGTTTTTTTCCCTTTCTGCACAAACGCAATCCTGGGTAAAATGCAGGCCTCTTACGCCATGGTGCAATGGTGTCTGCATTGGTGCTATGCAGCCCATTGTGCACCAGCATAGGGGGAAAATTCAGGAATGCATCATATGCCTTAAATACATGCATTCCTGCCCTTTCCCAGTGAAACAGTGCAGCACTGCGCAGCCCTTACCACTATTTCATAAATGTGCCCCACATTTGCTAGCAATGATCTACCAGTGTGCCCGTGCCTGCAATTATCAAGGAGACCTGTACTGAATCTGCTTTCACCATATTTAAAGACCTTGCTCCAACAACACGGAATGGAAAGGAAGGATTTCTCACTGTGTGGGCTGAAATTCTTGTTTAAAGGGTCTTTACCAAGCTTTAACCAAGTTGGTGCATTCTACAGTGATTTGACATGAAGAGGTGGTGGGCCACTGGAACTAGCTACAGTGCCCTCAAGGGTGAGTGCTCGCTCCACATGGCACGCCCACTGATGGCATCTCTGATTGCACAACATGGTTGGATAAAACAGTAACTCCTGAGAGACACTGAATTTGAATTGGTGGAACAGATTTTGGTGGGACTTAAAAGATAACTGCTACAGTATGGAAGGACTGCCTTGTTAAGGATTTTGAACTGACCTATGGGTCACTGTTCACAGGAAAGCAGCTCAACTTTGTTATGCAAGCTTGCTCCTGTGCCTAAATCTGAGATGTGTGTTGCTCAGTGTAATGTACTCCATGTACCCTGTATTGTGTATCCAAGTAGTGCTACTTCTTTTTGTACCATATTACATTTTGGTATAAGTAAGGTACTTCTTAAACAAAAAGCTTTGTGCATATTGTTTGATTGCTTGAATTTTGAGACTTTACCTCCCACACTACCCCCCTGAGATGCCGTTGGCTGCCCACCAATGTTGTGGCTTTCTTATCAGGTAACTAAAGCTAAGGAAAGTCAAGTCAAGTTAAATATACTTTTATTGATTTGTTAAAAAATCGTAAAAGGATGGCAAACCATCATAAAACACAATACATTAAATGAACATTTTTTTTTTAAAACATGAGAAGCCTGAGACGTGACCACAGTTAAAAAGCTCACAAGTACTTCAATAAAAAAATAGTTTAAATGCCGGCCAGTAGGTTATTTGTTAACTTGTTCACTTAAATCAATGTTTCCAGTTGCTTAGCAGCTATTTTCCAGAGTTTTATTGCTGTGCAGGAGACGGAAATCGAAAGCCCTCCAAGACAAACTCCAGAAGAATGGATTTACGGATTTTCAGTAGGAAAGGGCATATGCATAGTAAGTGTAATAGTGACTCCTCCCCTTGATGACAGAGGCAGTATTCCTTGGATGGCCATGTAAATTTCCATTTTGGGGTCAAATCCTTTGAGGGGAATGATACCATACGTAGAAACATCAGGTAATGGTTTTTATGGTAGGAGAGGTGTTCGGTCAGATACTGCTGTGGCTTAATCCTCTGGTAGGCCTGTATCACAGCCCAAGCATGATGTTTTTTTACGAAGTTCATTTTATCGGTTGACAAAGAGGTCCGCTTGATTGCTGAGTTCACGGCGCTTTTAAGACGAGAATACGTTAATATTGTTAACCAAGCCTCCTCTAGCTGTAATGGCGTCAAGGATTCCTTTAGGATTGTCGTGGTCAAATTAGCGAGTTCTTCCTTGATTTTCAATCTCAACCCAACAGCGGTGGGCTAGGGTGTTGTCTTCTGACTCCCTCATCCTCCAATAATACTTTACTAGGGCACCTTGTCTGGCCATGATCTGATTTTTTAGTCCGAATTCTAAACGGATTTGTTCCTGCGAGGTATGTAGCGATGAAAAAAACAGAATATCGATAGTGCTGTATTTAATATAGTGCAAAAACAACAGTTGATGCACAGAATGCAGAACAATGTCATACATTCACCCCAGTACAGAGATCTGGGCCTAAATACATCATTTTTGCACTCCACACCACCCCAGTTCAGACATGGCCATATGCAAATCAGCCTTGACCCTGTGCCTCATGGGAACAGTCCAGCCCGAACTGCCAAGCCATGTCTTTCCTGGACCAGAATCAATAATCCTAGGACCGGTTTCTGGCTATCAGCTGTCTTCAACCAGGATAGCTTGACTCCAGTGGTGTGGAGAGCATGGGACTCACGTCTGAGCATACCCATCCCACTCGGGGTGACAAATGCAAAAACAACAGTTGATGGACAGAATGCAGAACAATGTCATACATTCACCCCAGTACAGATATCTGGGCCTAAATCCATCATTTTTTTGCACTCCACACCACCCCAGTTCAGACATGGCCATATGCAAATCATCCTTGACCCTGTGCCTCATGGGAACAGTCCAGCCCGAACTGCCAAGCCATGTCTTTCCTGGACCGGAATCAAGCATCCTAGGACCGGTTTCTGGCTATCAGCCGTCTTCAGCCAGGATAGCTTGACTCCAGTGGTGTGGAGAGCATGGGACTCACGTCTGAGCATACCCATCCCACTCAGGGTGACAAATGCAAAAACATCAGTTGATGGACAGAATGCGGAACAATGTCATACATTCACCCCAGTACAGAGATCTGGGCCTCAATTCATCGCTTTTTTGAACTCCACACCACCCCAGTTCAGACATGGCCATATGCAAATCAGCCTTGACCCTGTGCCTCATGGGAGGGATTTAGGCCCAGATCTCTGTACTGGGGTGAATGTATGACATTGTTCTGCATTCTGTCCATCAACGGCATCTGAGTGGAGGCCGTGCATGTTCCAGGAACAGATGTCACAACCTTGGTGTGTGTGTGAAGCAGTTGGCGAGGTTGTTCATGCCATTCCCCAGGGTGTGCCTTCTGCGTTTGAGTCCCAAGAGCCCGAAAACTTACTGGCTTCTGGATGATCAAAAGTAATAGTAATTTTCCTTGCCGGGTACTCTTTGTCCCTTGTTTGGCTATGGTGATCCAGGCCTTTAGCCCCCTTTAGTTAGAAGACATGCAATGTGAGAAGATGGTTGTAGTGGGCTAGGGTAACGAGGTGGGATAATCTTTTTTAACTCGATTCCCCATTTGGCAAGTGTGTCCTTCTGCTGCCAAATCTGTCCTATGTGCATTTTGTTGCTAAATGTAGCTGTTGTTACTTCTTGACCAAGGAGACTTGAGTTTTGATGAAATTCAATGCTTTCAATATCATTGGTGTTTATGTGGCTTGAAGGTGGAAGGGCTTGAAATAGTTTGAGCAAGACACTTCTATTTAGAATGTCATGCGTTCCCCTTGAAACATATTGTGGATTGAAAACCAGTTTGTTGTTGACTGGGGAATCGGCCTCTGGTTCGTTGTCTATAGTCCTTTCCATTTTTTCCACCATCATAGGCTCTCGGATGATGTGGTATATATCTTGAGGTTCTGGAGTTTTTTTTATTTTTTTGTAGGTTGATTTCACCTCCCCTATTTGATTCCACAACTCCGCTTGCAACTGTGCTGGTTTCCTCAGCCAAGGTGGACACAACGTGAGTTGTTTTCCTTATTGCCGACTTGAAATATCACGCAGATGGGAGTGTAGCCTGAAAATTTGGATTATGTTTTTCCTTCCCGGCTGCGGGTTTGAATAAACTATATATTTTTTCCGGTGGGGGAGACTCCCTTGTGTTATGGATTCTTGTACCTGGCTAGTATGTTTGCGCTTTCTGGACTTTCTCAGTCGTTTTTGCTCATGCTTTGATAAAAGCTTAGGTAATGTTAGATCTCTTTCAAGAGACTGGTTGCATTGTTCTTGGGATGAAAGATCCTGGACGCCTATGTTGTCGAGAACACTTGATGGGTTAAGTGTTGGTGTTATTGACTTAGTGAGTTTGATCGATACACTGGTTGACACTGTTTCACTGCTTTTTTGCCCCGCTGGGTGGTAGGGAGTTTCCAAATTGATATCCTTTGGGGATGCTTTTTCGTTCCCTGTTGTTATTGGTTTTTCATTCCCTGTTGCGGGCTTGGGTGAGACTTTCCTTGTTGTACACAGTAGGTCAGTAAGTACAGTTGGAACAGAGGCTAATTTGTCAATTACTTGGGCACAGGGACAGTGGCACATTTGAAAGGCTGTTTCCCGATCTCGCTGCACCTTCTGGATCATTTCATTAAAGCTTTGCAGCTTTTGTTCGACCCCCTGAACATGGATTGCACGAATGTTTAAGAGGTCTACTTGCGTATCCAATTTGTCTGCATGGAGGATCATTACTTTGCCGATTGTATCCATTGAGCTTAGCAGGAGAGGCCAAACTAGAGATATTAATAAGGCTGGACTAGAGCAGGAGAGGCGATTGGCCTGGGCACGGTTCGCTCAAGTGACCTGAGGACCTGATGAGTGATGCCATGTATTGAATAAGTGGTTTCTGGGAGGCTGATCCAGGATGATTTGGTTGGCAGTTTGGTTGGCAGTTTCGACACTTCATTTTGTTTGCCCTGACAAAGGTGTTCTACTATTTCCATCATATGGAAGGGTGAATCGGGGTGGACTTGGGTGTTGAAGCTTGAGTTGCCTGTCCCCTGTCTGGTAGGGGGGTGGGCCCCCTTCATATGATCTTGCATGCCCAAAGGACTCGAGGTGGTTTTATTGTACTGATATGCTGGGCTACTTTCACTGTGATGATCTTGAGCACTATTGCCTTTATGACAACTGTGCCCGTTCGGGGAATGTGGTTCATAAGGCTGGGAAGGCAGATCCGGATGAGACAAAGGGTGGTGTATTAGGACCTCAGTTACATGGGAGTTTTTCCTTTGCTGGATCTCCAGAGGGAGGAATGTCTTAGGAATAAGTGGGTGGGGGCTTTGGATTTCTTGGTTTTTGTCACCCGAAATGTCCAGTGCCATGTACGGGGGGATTTTTTTTTTCTTTCCATTCAGCCTCACTGTTTAGGTATCTGCCCCCCAGTGGGGGAAGAAGTGCGTCATTCTTGCTTTGGGGGGCCTTGTCATTGTTAATTAGATTAATAGGGGTGGTTGCTTTCACAACCTGACGACCCCGTTTGCCTCCATTGTTTTAATGGTGACTATTAAGAAGTCCGTTATCAAAGCCCGTTTGCTGCTATTCGGGCAGGAATTATGCCTGTTGAGGGCTGTGCGGGTTACCGAGCGGGGTGCATTCCTTCTACCGTCCCGGTTGGCTTGTGGGGTGGCCTCTGCGGTGGTTTTTCTGTGACTTCCAAGGTGTTTGCCATGGAGGATTATGTATTTGTTGTTGGTCTGCACGTGTGCCGTATTTCTGTTACTTCTATTAATTCGGAGCCCTCTATATTTTGTGTACCAAGGTTTACCGGGGACGTATCTGAGCTGTTATGGTTTTGGGCTGTGATATAGGTCATGGCTCCTTCATTAACCTTGTCTTTGTCCTTATCCTTGCTATCCTTTCTGTTTTTGGTTGAGGCTTGGGCTGGGGCAGGGACTTGCAAGAACTCGTCTTTCTTGTCACCTCCTCTTATTTTCCCAGACCGCATTTCTGGTTGTTATCAAGAATAGTTGGGGCCCAAACTCTATCCGGTCTATAGCGTTCTACCAGCTTGGGCAGGTTGCTAAAGCTGAGCAGGGACTCTTAGCGCTAAACAGTTATGTATCAGCAGGGCGAGCCAAGGTTTGCTCAACGATGTTGCTTAACAATGATTGTGCAAATATTTATGCAAATGAGATCTTGGGCAGCTGATTTGCTAGAGTGAAGACTTCTGAGGAGGAACAGTTGCTTGATCACTACCGATGGTTTGTTTTCTTTCTTCCCTCTCTTCCCTCTTCTCTGCCCAGCAGCCTGTAGCTAGGGAGTAGCAAAGGGGCAGCTGGAGGGCAGGTTTTGGGGGAAGGCAGAAAAAGCAGGAGGTGCACCTGGCTGCCCCTGACCGCACCTGGTCTGGTCGTGGTCTTCCCACTTGCTGCAGCTCCCCACCTACTGCCATCTGCCACCTGGTTGTTGCTTGATTGTTGCCACAACAGTGCCACCTGCCCGGGGACCCGCTCCTGGTTCCTGGCCGTAGTCTCCCGTGACAGCCCTGGCCCAAATTCTGTACCCTGGAGAGACCACACTGTGCACTGTGCACGACTACAAACGGTGGGGGTCCAACCTTGCCTGCTTTCTGCAGATCCGTGGATCAGAGGGCGGTGGGTCTGTGAAGCGCTCCCATCCCCGCTATGTGTGGAATACGTGGGGGGCACAAGCAGGGATGAAGAGCAGGGGGTAGAAACCCAAGATTGCTGGGAGCGGCCGGCGTCTTCAGCGTGTCGTCCTTCGGTCTCCTCACGCACCTGCACAATTGGTGCGACAACCTGGACTGGAATCCCGTGAGCCGGTGCACTGTGACAGCCTGACAGCCTGCCTTGCAGTTGTGTGTCTCCTCTGTTCTCTCCAGTGCACACTTGATCAGCCCACTCAACCCCCTCCTAGGCCCCTCGTCCAATTTGCTATGGTCTGGTCTAATCTGCTCACTGCTCACTGTGAGACCGCCTAATCACTCTCTGCTTCTCCGCTGCCTTCTGCTGTTTTCTCCCAGGCGGGGGTGATATGAGGCTGAGGGGAGGCAGTGCAGCACTGGACAAACGCTGTGCAGGGGTGGATTTCAGCCTTGGTTGCT
This sequence comes from Lissotriton vulgaris, assembly GCF_964263255.1. Lineage (NCBI taxonomy): Eukaryota > Metazoa > Chordata > Amphibia > Caudata > Salamandridae > Lissotriton > Lissotriton vulgaris. The sequence goes on along the minus strand of NC_141695.1, from coordinate 967,275,471 downwards.
GTGCGGCACGAGAGTGGAGCTCACTAGGGTGCCTGAAGCTGCGCCCAATCTAGTTGGAATGCCTCTGTGGACACTCCCGGGCACTTCATTCCTCGGCCGCCGCTGAGGGGGGACGGCGCTCTCACTAAGAAACTTCGCACTTGCCTGTCGAAGCCAGCGTCCGAGCGTCCAAGGTCCTGCTGCCCACCACTATCGGGCCCCTAGGCTCTCGGATGAGATTGCTGATTCCAACTGAAAGGACAGAGGACCGACGTAAGTATGAACCCCCTTGTTGATTTTCTCCAGAAGTCGGGTCAAGTCAAGTCAAATCGGGGCCCGGGACCGAGGTCGGGACTGTGGCTCCGCTCAGCTCCGCTCAAACGCCTCGCTCGCTCGCCATGCCCACACCTGAATAGGAACCAGCTGTGTCAGCTAAAGGCAGGCTGTCCTACCCAGTCACTAAAGATAAGATGAGAAAATGTACCCCACTTTAGAATAAGATTGTCAGAAAATCGTATAGTATAATTAATTAGGCCTTCTTGAGACAAAGTATACGTTAGAAACCATGAAGGTTTAATAAATAATTAAAGTTCGTTACAGAAGGCTAATTATGGCTAGTGCTAACATCAGGCAAAGTGCATAACAAATCATATATAAGGCATTAACGTCCGGCTCAATTGAATTGGAGAAATCAGTTGCCACTACCTGACAAAGGTGGCATTTCAGCTCATAAATGCAGCCTGAGACTTCGGATCTCTCTAAAGAAGAGTTTGTTAATTAAGTCCAGATTATATGAGGGACTAATGTGAGTCTGTTCGCTAAGAATCAAGAAAGCAACCGTAGCCCCCCTCCAAAATAAGCCCTCTTTTACAGGAAAATATACAGTAAAAAACACAGACAGCATGAGGTGAGAACATTTTTACCACAGCTCAGCAAATCACAATTGTTTGATTTTGGGGTCTCTGGTTGGCACAGGAAATTACTTGTGATAAACAGGGACCCTCTCGTCTAGTCAGGATAAGGGGATCACCCTCTTGAAATAACCCCTGCTCACCCTCTAGGTAGCTTGGCGCAGAGGCGTTATAGGTTAAGCATTTGTGAACACGTACAGTCACTCAGGGACAACACCACAAATGGATACCACTCGAGATTTATAAAAAAAATAGTGAATCTTTATATAAAGGCTTAGCACAAGACCAATATAACGACAACAATGCCCACAATACTAATTAGCAATCGAGTTCTTTAAGAATGCGTAATTTCTAGGCCTGTGCATTTCGCGCCCCCTGTCCGACTCTTACGGAGATGAAAAAGTGTCTAACAGAGTCAAAACGGGCGTAGAGGACGGTCCGGTCCGAGGCGTACACCACTGGGGTGCGAGGTGTTCACAGTACCTTAATTGGGGCGTCCGGCACGGACGATGCGCTGTAAAATAGAAGGAGGTCCAGAAGCGTTGTCGGCCCTTTTATGGTGCGAGCCCCGGCTCGTTGCAGGCGTCTGTGCGAGGCATAGAGCGGGGGCCATGGGGAGCAAGGCGGACGGTCCTGGATTCAAGGCGTTCACTTTACCATGCGGCGTACGAGCCGTACTGTGGGAGCTGTGGGAGCCGCGGCTTCAGTCTGGCTGTGGTGCGAGGCGGACGTACGGCGCGTACTCCCCTCTTTGATTCAAGCGGCAACCTTGACCTTCGGCGGCGGTGTGCGAGTCGTACCGGCCAGGATGACTCAAGGGGGCAAATTGCTTTGTACGCAGCGGGGTCGGCCAATCACGGTGCGGTTTACGGATCGTAGGACGCGTTGGTTGAGGTGGACGGGCGGGGTACGAGGATGCTGGATACGGTTTGGAGGTACGAGGCGTCCACAGCTCCCGGCCTCGGCAAAGGCTTAAAAACAGCGTTTCTAGCAACTGTTTGCGAGGCGGATGAAGTCCACTGGTCCTGGGACTTCGTTCAGGGGGCAAGCTCACTCACAAGTCCTTGGAGATCTTTTAAGCCCAAGTTGAAGCAAAAGTCTTTTCCAGTCTTTCTCCCCTCCTTCAGCAGCAAGGCAACCACTGCAGGCCAATCCCCCAGGCAAGGGACAGTACTCCTCCTTACAGCTTTCCCAGTTCCTTCTCGTCAGGAAGAGGTTTCTTCTTGTTCAAGCAGGATCTAATTTCTTGGGAACAGGGTCCCAATACTTATTCCCCTAATACTTTGTTCTATGAGTCCAGGGGGCCTTTGCCTAGTCCTGTCCAGTTCTTGAGCACTTTGTTGACACAACTCTGACTTTTTTTTTCAGTGTGCAGGGCAGAGACATCAGACGCTCCACAGGAGGTGGAGCCAGCATTATGGTGGAAAGGCACAGCACTATTCAGAGTCCAGGTGCACTCCTCCCACCCATCTGGATGTAAATCTCTCTATTCACCACCGGGCTGCCCCAGCCTGCCTCCTGGAATTCCCCAGCCCTGTCACTCTCAGAAACCAGACAGCAGATACACATCCTAGCAGAGGCAGGCTAAAATGGTTAGACAAGCAAATACCTACTTTCTAAAAGTGGTATTTGCAAACACAGAATCTTAAAATAAACTTTACTAGAAGATGTATTTTAGTGTTCTGAGTTCAGGCATACTAAACTCCAATTTCTACCATGTTCTCTGAGTTTCGTAGGATCATAGATTGTAATGATTCCAACAGCCCATTCTGGCCTATGGAGAACAGTTAGCCTTGCAATAGTGAAAAACGAAAATGGCTGTAATTCACTATTTGGACATGCCACACACATCAGGGCTTGTACTACCTTATACTTACAATGCACCCTGCCCTTGGGCCTACCATAGGGGTGACTAATATGAAGTTAAGGGAAGATTTAGGTCAGCATGATAGTACCAGACTGCACGCAGGCTCTGCAGTGGCAGACATTAGACACATTTTACAAGGCCGCTTCTGTGGGTGGCACAACCAGTGCTGCAAGCCCACTAGCAGCATTTGTAATTACAAGCCCTGGGCACTCCTAGAGCACTGTACTAGGGTCTGATCGTAAACCAAATAAGCTAATCATGTAATCTAATCAATATAGCAATGTACACAGGGAGCACTTGCACTGTGGCACTGGTTGGAAGTGGCACAATGGTCTGAGCAGCTAACACCAGCAAAAACACATGAGGCAACAGCAACAAAATGGAAGGGAGACCCACGCCAATGGTGCCAGGTCTAACACGTGTCCACTCCAGCTTAATGTTCTACTCCGGGTAGTACTTTTAAAAATGTTTATTCTGCTGAAACTTCCACATGTCCTGCAGAACTTCACCTTATTCATTCCCCAATCCTGGTTTACTGCTGTATTGATGAAGGTGCACTACTTTTTGTGGGCAACAAAACCCCAAAGATAGCATTCCATAAATGTGTTCAATTGATATACAAAGGCGGGATGGGAATGGCCGATGTTTGCCTATATTATTGAGCCTCATAGATCCAAGTGTTCAACTGGCTGTTCGGGGGCTCCGAAGATCTCTTCATTTGCCTCGTGGTCTCCTTCTCAGGCCAACAACATATTCTAGGCTTCCTATATGGACGCTCACTTCCACAGTGCGTTCCTGAGGCCACAAGGGCTAATCTTCTATGCTGATGGTAAGCCTGCCACTGATCCAATGGGATCATAAACCTACACAAGACACTCCCAATGGCAGGGCAGTTGACGGCCCCCGTTCGCCTGCCTGGACAGCTTTGAATGATGGGACCTCACTGGTATCTCAAGGCTTGATGTCTGGGATACGGCCCAGAGGAAAACCTCCTGGAGGAATTCAACTTACACAACACCTAATTTTACAGATACCTGCAGGTGCTGTATCCACTGACAGTGTACCACCCAATGTTTATTGTCCTACTGGAATATAACCCACTTGAACCTAAGGTCATCACGTCCCAACTGATCCTAGGTGGCATCTCCCGCCTAGTTACACCTTTATTCATCTCTGCTCAGGACTCCTTCACCACACTCTGGAAAAGTGAGAAAACGTGATTGACCCCCTTGAATGACAGTGAAAGGAGGGACAGCAGGATGGTCCTCTGGGTGCCGATCATCCCCTCCCACTTGGGTCTATTCCAACTACAATATCCATACATATCTCATTTCACACCATGGTGATTATGTAAAAGAGAATGCTGCTGTTCCTAATCCCACATGCCCCGGTGCAAGAGCAATGAATGTGTCTTCTTCCATATGGTATGGTCCCGCCCAGTAATTGAGGGGTCCTTGATTTTTACCACCCTGTCCAGAACTATTGCAAGGCCGGTGTACTGCACCCCTGTGTCGCATTGCTGGGTATCTTGTAGCACGTGAGAAGCCCCCCCAAGGAAGACATCCTGCTTGGCATATACGTAACTGTTGCCAAACAAGACACTAACCATAGTGCGCACACAACGTGACATTCATTCCTACCCACATTCTTGTCACCCTTCCATCCCTCTGTACCCAAGAACTCTCAGACTCAGGATATGTTCCTGGTATATATCAAAGTATTTGCAGCTTCACAGTTTATCAACACAACATGTGTCAAGCAGCAAGAATGTTTAGCCATGACATTGCACTTGATCATCAACTTGTCTGTACACTTTACTTGGCCATACACTTGAACTTGGCCTACTCGGCCCACCCAGCGCCCACTGTACTGCGTCCATTGCACCAGCAGGCCCCAACGGACTACAAATAAACAACAAGAATCCACTAAATTGGGTGCTGTGTTCCCTACAATGGTGGGGAGCACAAAATGTGGGGTACACAAAGTGTTTGTAAAATACCCCTCACACACCAAAAGGACCCTTGGTGTCATGCCTCATCATTGGAGTCTTCGCACCCCTCTACGGGATGCGGCGTGCTACGACCTACCGCTACGCGGGAGCACTATCTCGTGTAGACTATGTGTGGTATGTGTGAGGGTTCGGTGTGAGTATGTGGTGAGGTAATTAAAGTAAGTGAGTGATTTATTAAAAAGGTACCTGGCTCGTGGGGTGAATCAGAACTACTTTAATGAGCCCCCGGGCTGGTACTGTTAAAAAGGGTGATTATGTGATATTAAGCACATCGCCTCTAGGGTGCGTCAACATGTTTCGGGGTAAGACCCCTTCTTCAGGACAGGGTGCACCACAACCCGCCTTACTCACGTTTTTCTAAGAAAAAAGTGATTTTACAAAAAAGTGAAAGTGTAGTGCTGTAATATGCCTACCCAGTTCATGTAGTTCTTTGCTAATATGCAATAAACCTGTAATGGAAAAATAGGAGAAAAATCACAATGTAGTATACCACTTCTTGTTTTGTACATGGTGCAGTGCCCTGTAACAAATATAGGTGGTGAGAGGTCACTAGACATGAAATTATGTCATGCTGCTGGTGCTGGTGACCCTGTAAAAAAAGGGGGGACAAATACATCACAAACACACACATAACATAAAGCACACACTCTAGAATTGAACATTCCTTCTGCCCAGTGGTTGTAAAAATCCCAGGACAAAATTTGTTGTAGGAGGTGAAAGAAATAAGGATAAAAAGACATACTGTTGTGTTTATATCTAGGACCCTAATTCAATATTCCCGATTTATGCCCTTGTGAGGTTATAATCAATAATATCCCCGATAAAGGCATAAGAATCAGATCCATATTCAGTAATAGCCCATGCAGTCCAAAGCACAGCACGGCTACTCCCATCGACTCCTAGAAAGCACAACGTGTTCTTTAAACAAACCATGCCTCCAGCAGCCCAGGAAAATCCCCCCTCCTTTTGTTTTAATTTGAACAAGAACTCCTGTAGTCCAGAAAGAACTGTTAGTTCTTAATGACGTCTTATGTCCAACCTTACATCAAACCCGGCACCTTCCAGGTATAAAATACCAACAGTTGCCTTAAGCAAAGACACAGTGGTTTGGAGCAGAGCGTCCATCTACTTGCCCGAGAGCCCAGCTGATGTTAGAGCTCATGGAAGCCGCCCATCCTGTTTGACGCACTGAAAGAGACGCTGTCTTTTTCTCCAGCCGAGAAAGTCCAGCTCCGGTGTTTCCAGCCTACTCTTGCGGGTGGCTGGGATATCGAGTCCTGAGGAAAGAGATACCAGACCTTCCACATTCTATTACCAAGGTACGGAGCTGACTAAACCCTTGAGAGAATTCTTGATGCAGATTCTTGGCAAAACTATCTTAACCAACTTAAACTTAAACTGCTACTTACTCATCCCTTCCCATGTATTAGGCTTAGGTCAGGTACACCGGGGTAGGCTTAGTTAGAAGCACCAGTTGAGTACGTTAGTCAATGTATTTGTGTATGTATATATTTTATCCATTTTGAAGTATCATATGGCTAAGAGACCATATCAATGCTTTTACAGTATTATTTCATAATACTACTTTTACTGTACGCACTTTACTTTACTTTAAGTATTGCAATTCTGGCAATTTATTTCTCTTGCATGAGGAAGAAGACTGTTAAATAAATAACACCTTTTATTGAAAACGCCCATCTCTCTATTTCTCTGCATTCTGGTGAAACTAAGTATGCACTGCTGACTGAGTGAAATAGCTGTCTATTGTTTTCACACGACTCTAGAGATACACTCTTATTCTGAGGGAGCAAAGTTGTCATGTTTATGCGGTTGTCGGAAACTGAATCCCTTCTTTTCTGAGCCAGGGAAGTTCATCCCTCCCTAGTCATTCAAGGAAGTTTCCAGTGACCTCTGAGCTAGCTGGCGCAAACCTAAATTAAGTTTAACATAGTCAGTAGCGACCTAGATGACCTCAGTCCTACGTCTACACTGCTGTTTATGTTGTTCCAATGTGCCAAGCCTATTGGGAAAATAGGAACTACACTACATGGCGCCCAACGTTTGGTAAGGCGATAATCTAACGCAAGACCCTAGAGTAACTCAGTCGTGCTTTTTCACTCAGAACTCTTTTTTCCAGTAAAAACTCCAATAGACGTCTGGAGTGGGTGAAAGGTTAATATCCGCCGGAACTTAGTAGGAAGAGAAACCTATGTATTAGTTTTTGGTTTGATCAACGTTGAAGGATACAGTGTTCCAAAATATTGTGCACCTAATCTTTGTTTCCTTGAAACTCAATCTGCAACAAAAAACTTTCAGTCAGTAAAATGTCAGAAAGTGACGAAGAGAGGGAGCAAGCTAGACTAGCCGCTCAACTCATAGCGGACGACACACTTCTGCAAAACACCGACCGGATGCAATAATCATTCCGGTCAATATAAGAAGAACTATAACTCTTAAACTTATAGAAAATGGACTGACATCAAGAGGTGGTACAGTCATATTCGTGGTGGGGGCACATGAATATCGGCAGACAGAGGTATTCTATTCATGGATAAATTTTCCAGCAGCACACGCTACGACAAAAGACTTCCACTATTAAAAAATAGAGGAACCTCCGGGAGAATACACTCCTTTCGAGGAGATCGAAATCCCACTAAATTACCAAGAGCACCTGCTCTGGTTTAATGGCGCCCTAAAACATAATAATCACATCACCAGGCTCGGTCCACTAGGAAGACTAGAAGCAACGGGGCCAGTCCTATGCAACTATGCAACACACCCAGACTACGAAACAATGACAAGCGAAGAACTCCTAGTTAAACTAAAAGAATTAACAAAGGCATATAGAGAATTAGTTCAATTGGCAAGGGATTATATAAAGAACCTACAGAAATTGAAGGAAACAGATATAGCAGACCAACCGGTTGAACTCGCCAGAATCATCGAAAAATCCTATGAAGAGCCAGGAAGAGATAGTTTGGGTGGGAAACCGGTAAAACCCCAACTAACTGAAAATCCTGAAAAAACATTTATTACAAATAATTTAAAAACTCCAAAAAAGAGTTGGGAAGGTAATAGACAATCCACTCCCAGGGAAAAATATTTCCAGTCCAGAGGAAGGTCTCCTCAGCGGAGAGAGAGATCTCTAGGCCGAGAAGACAAGTCTCCCCAAAGTGAGCCCTCTGAAAAAAGATATACCCTTAGAGATAGGGATAAAATAGGAAAACCTGACAGATATCAAGATGTTGATACACGTCCCTCTCGATCCGTCTCAATGAATGTTTCTCGATCTTCCTCACAGAAATCGGAAAGAAGAGGACGGTCAGAACACAGAGAAGAGCACGTCAAGTGCAAAGACAAGGAACCTGCTCATCAAAGTAAAAAATTACAATTTCCCATAAAGAAGGTAGCAAGTATTAAAATTAAACATGCCGAGAATTCTGAGGACACAACTGAAAAACGGAACGTGGGCACAGACAATGCTAGACAGCGCAGCAGAAGTGACCATAGCTCGCAAGATCCTGATGCAGAGACAGTGGACACGAATGAGTACATTCAGGTGGAAACTGCAGACACACGAGTTAGTGTGCCCCATAAACTATATGAAATAACATTACGTATAGAGGGAGATAAAACTAGGAAAATAAAAGGTCTCTTTTGGGAAAAACTTTCAAAAGGCTATGACATTCTGTTAGCTGAGAAAGACTGGCCACCAGAGTTTGTCAGGGAGTGCCCTCATGGCGAAGAAATGATTATGCCTGCCTTCTAGAATCATATCCTGATTCATAAAAAATACACATTGGCAAGAAAATGGGCAGTGGCTCAAGCTCCTGCCTTATATATAAATCATGTAGGATGGGATGAGGATTCTCCTCACCACAAAATCCAATTTAAAAATTAGCCCACTGCACAAAGGCAGTACCCAGTTAAACAAGAAGCTAAAAAGCAAGCCAGGGAGATCTGAATATCAAGGGGTGATTGTAACATGCACCTCTCAAATGAACAATCCTTTGTTTCCTGTCTCCAAGCCAGACAATTCGTATCGTCTAGTTTTGGACTACAGACACCTTAACTCCTATTGTAAAACATTTGCTGTAAAAAACTCACATAGTGCAGCACTAATGAATAACATTGTGCGCAAAAATATAAAACGACATTAGATATCTCTAATGGATTCTTCTGTCAAAACATTGCACCTGAAAGCAGGTATTTGACCGCTTTCTCAATAATTGGATCGCAAAAACAATTTTGCCGACTCCCACAGGCATTCAAGAATAGCCCAGGATTATTCTCAACGAGGGTAACAGAGTTACTACAAATATATGATGATGAAGCATTATCATATGTCGATGATATCTATCTCACAGATGATGACCTGGAGACTCACTTAAAAAGGGTGAACAACATAATACTTGGGTTTGCGTCAGAGGGTTACAAATTCAACTTTAAAAAGTCACAAATTGCCCATCTAACTGTCCTATTTGTAGGATATGAATTATTAAGTGAAGGCAAAAGCCTAGCAGACAATTTCTTAGAGAAATGTGCTGTCCTCCAAGCACCAAAAACGCTGAAGAATTTACAATCAATACAAGGTTTCCTGAATTTTGGAAGAACATACATTCTAAATTATGCAGAGAGGGTTATACCTCTCTATGAATTAATAAGACCAGATTTCAAACAAATCAATTGGACTCAGAAACACACACAGATTTTGAGATCATTGCAAACAGACATGTTAACTAAAACAAAATTACAAACTCGCGAAAACATACGCAATCATGTAATCCGAGTCATCCCAGGAAGAAACGGATTCACATACCTGACCTCTAATGAGGGAGAAACGGTACCTATAGCTTACAAATCACATTTGTACACTGAAGCTGAAATGAAATTCAGCTCTACAGAATAAATTCTGACTGCGGTTCAAACTGCTGTAGCAAAAGAAAGAGCCCTAGCCCAAGGCAGAAGAATAGCTGTTTTCTCATCAGAACCAGCCCTTGAGGCGTTAACAAATCCACGTAATCTGGTTAAAGTGGTCTCAGATCCAAAATGGATAGAATGGGAAAATTCCGTTGCTACAGAAGACGTGAAATACTATTTTGACCCAAAACTGAAAAAACTAGATGATCTAGTATATGAACGAGAATATCCTCTGCCAGCTGAAATTCTGCCTCTAGATCAATATACCTGCGTAATCTATATGGACAGATTCGCACAACACTACGATGTAGAGAAGAAATCCTACGATGCAGCGTACGCGATTGTTAAAGGTCGCTGGCGCTCTGGTAAATTCAAACCAAATTACCAAAACTGAATCACTCAGGAAATGTTCAGCTCAGCGAGCTGAAATAAGAACTTTAAAGATGGAGCTTGAAAATGCAGATCGTGAATTCCCCACACTAATAGTGTGTGATTCGTATTTCTGCGTCAAATCATACAACAGTGACATGCAGACATGGATCAAAAACGGTTACAAAGACGACACAGGTGCCACAATAAAGCATAAAACGCTTTGGGAACAAGAAGTTCTTTTAAACAAAGAACTACGAAAGACTCACGTGATACACGCACTGAGTCATCGACGTGATGGCGTTAACGTTGCAGGGAATTCATTGGCTAACACAGCCACAGCGGAAGCGGTTCAACCGGCTCCAGTAGCCACGGAAAAGCGTTCAGAAAAACAAATAGATGGAGAAACCATGTTGGCAGTAAAAGCCTCATTGAAGGGCGATTATGCAGCATTACCTCTCAACTATCCACTCAGTAATACATACATAAATGATGCAAACTCCGTTCCGTTTGCTCGAATCCCTGGAGTGGGGGATGGAGTAATTCCAAACACGAAGCAGAGAATCTTCTTACTACAAGAAGCACATATGGGGTTGGGTCTGAGGCACCAAGAGATCCTGAAATCTCTGATGGAACTACAATCGGAGTACTGGTGGCCGGGAATGAGCGTAGATATCTATTATTTTGCATAAAATTGCAAGGACTGCAACAGAGATCGCAGTTGTGAACCTGACCAGCCTGTAGCCCAGATACCACTATTAGATAGCATGAGGCTATCTATAGCGCAGAAATCCAGTCGGAGAAATACGTCCCATAATTAATAAAAGACTTAAAACACTTAAAAATGTGGCCCCAGCACTCGGCTGACGCCAGAACTGTTATAAGAGATTTGTGAGTCTTTATCGGCACATAAGCAATTGGCATGCTACATTCTGATCAGGGTCCTGCGTTTAGCTCTCGAGCTTACAAAGAGGCCATGAACAGCATGGGCATCGCATTACGGTACTCTTCTCCCTTCCATCCTGAGGGAAATGCGGTTGTGGAAAATAAAAAACAGGACATAAAGCAATCTATAACGGCGAGGGTATTAGGTTCGGGTGATGGCTGGGTCAAACATTTAACAAGTGTCCAACGTAGTCTTAATAATCTGCCAAGAAATTCTCTAAAAGGTCTCACTCCATACGAACTATTGTTCGGAACTAGAATGCTTATTCAGGATCTTGATAGTCATACTTCAGTGGTAGAAGAAAAATCCTTTGATATCAAAGATCGTTTGGCTGTTTTACAGGATTTAAATGAAACAAGAAAAAACCTGAGTAACATAAAGTTGCAACAACAGCCGACAGCCACTGAAAAAAACCCACCTGTCCCAGCAAGACCTGTCTGGATTCCAAAGATTGGGGATCTGGTCAGAGAAAAGATTGCGGTAAAGAAGTAATTTGGGCCTTCTTACAGAAAAGCAGTACCTGTCTAAGCTATCAGCGGAACAAGATCAGTTGTACTACCGCCCCTTGCTGGTAAAAGGGAGAACAGAGTTGTTTCCATCAACCTGGTAAAACCACAATCATGTGGCCAATAATAAGTAGTAGGCCAAGTGGACTCCCAAGAAATAACAGAATACCGAAATTCGCTACAATCCAAGAGGCTCATACTGAGAGACTAATCACATTTGATAAAACTGCAGTGAGTAACAAAGGACTATGCAATAATGCCATGGAACTAGTGCCTCTTGAAACCCAAATTGTAACAGTTCGTCACGAAACACCAGTCTACAATGATGTAGCCCCTGACTATGCTAATGAAACAAAGAAAAATACAAAAGCAAATGAAAATCTGGAAAAAATTCCAACAATTGACAGAATTGCATCTGGCTACTTCATCAATTTCGATGACTTCTCTGAAGATCCAAGCGAGCATGAAGAAACGCCTCCAACAAAAACTTTCAAAGACAAAGTAATTGAACTTTCTCACCAACTAAAAGAAACATATCTGATTTAACCATGGATTGAATTTTGGATTGTGTTAGATGTACTTACTCTCCTGCTTTGGCTCATCATGGTTCTATGTTTGGGAAAATTCAATAATGGAAAATATAGTACAATGGACACAGCAAGTCAGAACATCAACTTGGTCCTAAAGCCTCACACATCCTCCCACATCGAGAAAAGAGAACTGACATCGGTAAACATCTCAGCCAATCCAATACCCGGTGGGGTAGCATGGGACAGAACTGATTATGACATTTTTGGCCCGGTTGAACTCTTGAAATATCCACATCTGTTCAAGGTTTCATTAAGTGACTTTGTGACTCCAAGTACATTCTCTGATGATTGGGACTTTGAAAACATTAATAATATGATGTCAGATTTAGTAATGTCAGCAAAATTTACAGAACATTATTACTTACAGGGTTCATCGAATTATGAAGAGTTATACTGTTATAACCATTATGGTGATCACTATTTGAATAAAACTGCTCAGCCTAGAAATGTTTTATCTTATAACCAGTGGGAACACTGTCCAACTCCACCAAAAGGCAGTTCGAAAACATTTTATGAGAAATTACAGTACTTCTCAGGTTTTAATAACAGTAATCCAGAAACGTTTTATTTTAAAATGTTAAGTAGAACAGGAATGAAAACAATGTTGACAAATACTAAACTGATTTATTCTGAAAAATCTTATGACAGAATGTCTACATTTGGTTTCGAAATTTGGAAAAACACCATTGAAACAAAATTGATCTGGGGTTCCAAAGATTGGCAAGTACAAGGCCTAGAAGCATTATTTAGGGCCTGCATGATCCCAGAACAAATGATATTCTTGAATGTCACAATTCAGCAAACTACTTGTCTTGGCCTAGCTAAGATAAAAGACTTAAATACACTGTCTATTCCGAAACCCATGACTGATAGTGACAGCACTGCAGATGTGGAGATAGACGTATCCAACATTTTACACCAAAACAGAACACATCCTGATTGGAAAAAGTGGTTGATCTGGCCAACAGACACAAATAACTGTCAAGATAGATTCCTGAACAAAACACAGGGGTTCAAAATGACCAGACCAGACCCTAGATACTCCCAGAGACAACATCCAGGGATAGTTACAACATACAGTGTAGGGAAACTTTGCCTTGAGTGGCTAGAGAAATCCACACTGGCTGAAATTAAGCAACACTTGACTTTACTTAAAGACGGTGCAGACTTGAATGATTTCATAATGGGACCACGCAAACATCATCAAAAACGTTTCATAGCGGCCGGTATATACGCTGCGTACAACGAAGCATGGAAAGTAATGCAAATTGAAACAGCAGAAAAAATACGAGAAATTGATCATATAAATTTGGAAAAATCACTTTCTGTTGCGGATAATGGGTTAACGACTCTGTCCTCCAGAATATATTCACTGGACAGCATTGTATCATCTGCTTTTGATATAATAGAGCAGGACTCACAAATGTTACAACATGGTCAGTCTCAATTACGTTCTATTGTACAGCTTGGTTGGACGTTGCAAAATCTGCGTTCAGGCTACGTACCATGGCGTTTAATCAACACTACGTCATTATTCGGTACCTTTAACCTTACTGATAAACAAATCTGTTTGGCACAAAAAGGAGCAGACTATACAATTTTTAGCATTGAAAAACTCAAGAGATTACCATTGACAATGTCAGAGAGACCTGTCATTGAATGGATAATACATGGAACGATTACAATTCCGATAACAACTTTCCAGTTTAAATACTGTCAAGAGTATATACCTGTAGGCCAGTATGAAAGGCTGGGTAAAGAATACATCAAATCAACCTGGGATTTACCTTATCCTCTTAAGCGCTGCTGACGGCCAACGGTCGTCACGAGCGCTACCTCCCCAGTGCTGCGCACGACCATTGGACGTCCATTCAGCACTAGTTCCAATGGACAGCGCAGCACTGGGGAGGGATATTTGCGAAGCAGCTAAGGTGTTAAACACACAGATGTTATAATGAAGGGAACAAGGAGGTATTTCTTAGTGGTAAAAATTGTAAAAAATCACTAAGCGGTACACTTCTGTGTCAAGGTATTAATTTGCATGGAGCCTGCAAAGGGTCTTCAAATAACCTTTCATGTCACCTGCATGGCACGCCTGCAAAACGGATAGAGCCATTTTTTAGACCACTTTCTAACGGCAGTTATGTTTTAATAAGTGACCACAGCTGTTGTGGCATGCTGCCAGGAAAAGCCTATCTGACAACTGTAACTTCCAGGGCCGTTTGCTATATGCAAGTATTGTATCCACACAGCAATCCAGATATGGGGCTGCGATATGGCCTCGGTTGAATATCTCTTCGATTCAAATTGATACTTTAAGCAGAATGAAGTCTATTCTTTTACAGACAACTGTGCCTTTAACGTCAACCACAGAAATGTATTTTCTGCAAGTGGCAAGGACATCAGCAGAGATACATTCCCTTTTATCGACAAATTGCCCCGTGCATTTTGTAGAAATATTAAGCCAAATCTTAAACATGTCTGATACCAGTGGCATCGCACATGTATTTAAGACAATTTTTTCGGGACTGTTAGCACCCTTTGAAACAGTTCTGGGCATCTTCCCGAATTTTGTCTATTCTGTTTTCGGCGGCCTACCATTAATCTTGGGACTCGTTGCAGGAATTTTATTTTTGCTCCTTCTGCACCGATATGGCAAGCCGATCCACAGACAAGACTCTAGCAACGATGGAAGAAACAATCCTAGCAATACGATACCGAGACTGTACCACTAAGGTCTTCGGATTGGCCCGGCTAAGAGATCTGAGTACAACCTGGTTTCTTTCATTCAGACCGATCTGGCAAGATTGCATCATACCTGTGCTTCGATGTCTGCTATGCGGAGAAGAATGCTTGTTGAACATCTGTCTTACACTACAATCAGCAGTACCAATGGAAATCGATACTTTGCTAGGTCCGACAACGACTCATGCATCGTGTTGTCCCCAGCGGCTACCGATTCTGATGATGGCATTCGTTGAGACTTCACCACTACGATTAGGTGGCGGTGAGGTACGAGAGGAAAGCAGCACCAAACAGGTACAGCCTTCTGTGAGCATTGCTGATCCAAACATCGATGATAGCAATCACGTAGAGAACTGCACAGTTGCAGCATTTTCGAACTTGGTCGAACTTTCACCTGACGTTGTAGACCAATTTTTTGCGGGTCTGTCTGAAATAATGTTCTCTCCAGTCAACGAGAATAACTCTTAAAAAAAACCAATGAGCACACAGCGTTCCCTGAACTCTGAATTCGGCCTTCAGTTTTGAAAAACAAAACTACAGAAAATATTTGGAACAATTTTTTCCCCTGAAAGCGAAATTATTTTTGTTCAGTTTCCAAAATATTTACTTTTTTTGGCACATGGTACTCTGCTTAAAGTAGAACTATTCTTTGAGAACAGAGCTTCTATTTTAAGGATACTAGAGACAATATTTTACCTCAGGCTCTAGCACATATACTGCAATTAGTATAAATATGTGATGAAATGGTCTCGACATTCTTTTCTGTATTCAGAGCCATTTCATGTGTAATTTTCGCAATTCATTCAGCTGATATATATATGCATTTATCTGAATGATGACACTGCTTGAAAAGTGTACAGTACCAACACTAATTTTCGTGTCTTTACCTTATACCATTTCAAATGCGAAATATGTATTTTGGGGTGGGTCGGAAAACACATATGCATCGTTGAATGTTTACTATTGCTGAGTTTTTTAGTAATGATGGACATCAATCCGTGGAGTGGGTGTCGTGTTTATATCTAGGACCCTAATTCAATATTCCCGATTTATGCCCTTGTGAGGTTATAATCAATAATATCCCCGATAAAGGCATAAGAATCAGATCCATATTCAGTAATAGCCCATGCAGTCCAAAGCACAGCACGGCTACTCCCATCGACTCCTAGAAAGCAGAACGCGTTCTTTAAACAAACCAAGCTGCCAGCAGCCCGGAAAAAAACCCCTGCTTTTGTTTTGATTTGAACAAGAACTCCTGAAGTCCAGAAAGAACGGTTAGTTCTTAATGACATCTTATGTCCAACCTTACGTCAAACCCAGCACCTTCCAGGTATAAAATACCAACAGTTGCCTTAAGCAAAGACACAGTGGTTTGGAGCAGAGCGGCCATCTACTTATTTTATTTTATTTATTTGAAGTTTTATATAGTGCACAGTTACCCTCGGGCATCCCAGTGCTTGTCCAGACGCCAACAGTTAACCGAAGGCCGGTTCAGTACCATCAAGCAGGAAACAAATGAGTTTTAAGGAGTTTGCGAAACCGAAGAGTACAGGTCTCTGAGCTCAACTTCAAAGGAAGCGCGTTCCACAGGATGGCTGTATTGACCGAAAATCTTCTCCCACCGGTACGGGCCCTTTTCACTCTGGGAATTTGGAGCAGATGTTTCTGGTCAGAGCGCAGCGCTCTATTAGCTTTGTAAGGCACAGCTAAGTTCCTCAGGATAGGAGGGCCTCTCTCCTGAAGAATTTTATGTGCTGTGCAGAGAGCCTTAAATTTGACCCTTTCCCACACCGGGAGCCAGTGCAGTGCCTTTAAGGCCGGTTTATCTGACTGCATCCTTGGCACGCTCATAAGCAGCTTTGGAGCAGCGTTTTGGACCTGCTGAAGTTTATTAAACGTTGCTTCAGGGGCACCCAGAAAGATAGCATTGCTATAGTCAAGTCTAGATGTGATAAGCCCCTGAATAAGCAACTTCCTTGATGTTGGAGGAAGAAGAGGCAGAACTTCGCGAGCTGAACGGAGAAGGCCAAAACAGACTCCTGCCGATTTCTTCGCCTGGGTCCTAAAAGAGAGGTCTTGCTCTAACCAGACCCCTAAACTCTTAATTTCCTCTTTCGGACTCGGGAGCTCTCCCATACAGCTAGGCCAGCTAGTCAAAGGGAGTGAGGGGATCTTATTCCCTAGCAACATTATTTTGGTCTTCGAACCGTTCAACTTTAGAGCTGACTCACACATCCAGGTGTGAACTTTCGATGAACAGGAATGCAGCGAATCGGGATTATCCACCAGTTGGGATAGAGCGACCACCAGCTGCGTATCATCAGCATAACTGACGATTTTAATGTCAAACTTGCCCGAGAGCCCAGCTGATGCAAGAGCCCCCGGAAGCCGCCCCTCCTGTTTGACACACTGAGAGAGACGCTGTCTTTTTCTCCAGCTGAGAAAGTCCAGCTCCGGTGTTTCCAGCCTACTCTTGCGGGTGGCTGGGATATCGAGTCCTGAGGAAAGAGATACCTGATCTCCCACATTCTATTACCAAGGTACGGAGCTGACTAAACCCTTGAGAGAGTTCTTGATGCAGATTCTTGGCAAAACTATCTTAACCAACTTAAACTTAAACTGCTACTTACTCATCCCTTCCCATGTATTAGGCTTAGGTCAGGAACACTGGGGTAGGCTAAGTTAGATGCACCAGTTGAGTACGTTAGTCAATTTATTTGTGTATGTATATATTTTATCCATTTTAAAGTATCATATGGCTAAGAAACCATATCATTGCTTTTACAGTATTATTTCATAATACTATTTTTACTGTACGCACTTTACTTTACTTTAAGTATTGCAATTGTAGCAATTCAATTCTCTTGCATGAGGAAGAAGACTGCTCAATAAATAACACCTTTTATTGAAAACGCATGTCTCTCTATTTCTCTGCATTCTGGTGAAACTAAGTATGCACTGCTGACTGAGTGAAATAGCTGTCTATTGTTTTCACACGACTCTAGAGATACACTCTTATTCTGAGGGAGCAAAGTTGTCATGTTTATGCGGTTGTCGGAAACTGAATCCCTTCTTTTCTGAGCCAGGGAAGTTCATCCCTCCCTAGTCATTCAAGGAAGTTTCCAGTGACCTCTGAGCTAGCTGGCGCAAACCTAAATTAAGTTTAACATAGTCAGTAGAGACCTAGATGACCTCAGTCCTACGTCTACACTGCTGTTTATGTTATTCCAATGCGCAGAGCCTATTGGGAAAATAGGAACTACACTACAATACTTGGTGTTCAATAGTACAATGCTTCATGAGCCTCCGAACGTTGGGGGAGAATTTGGGTCCACTGGCCCCTAGAAGTAGTAATAATGGAACTGCATTTTTAGGTACTCACTTCATGCTGGTTTTAAGAATTTGTCTTTTGTCTCAGAAACTCTGCTTTTAATCACGGGTGACTGCACTGGTAACGTCCTTCTGCCCCCGAACACGGCTCCGCTGTGAATGCGATAGCGCCCCATCGGGGTGGTATTTATAGTCGTCACAGGTCTCATTGGCTTTAATTAATTGGTAATTAGTTCAGCGGAAACACCTAATATGAGTTTTCCACCTCAATGAAAATGGCCCGTTTATCTGGCGCGCTCACGGTGTTAGTTCCTTGTGCGACGTGCTCCATTGTGCTGTGACTAGTTGTTCGCGCATGCACGGGTGAGCAGGGCCACCCCGCATGCGCGAGCGGGAGACATCTCTCCCTAGTGTTGAATTCAGGGTTAGACTTGCACAATGTTAAACACTGGTCATGAGACCGTTTCAAGCATATAAAAGGTCGTTTTTCATAGTTATAATTATAAATCATTGTGAAAGTATTATTTATTGGTGTACCTTTATATTCCTATATTTCCGTATATAAGTTGTGTTAAGTTCTATATTAACACTCAAGTTAAAGGGGTGTCTGCGTACTTCCTTGCATCCTTAGTTAGATCAGGATGCTTGTGAATGTCGCCGACATCCTATGTAATAATGTGGTCAATATCAGTCACCCAGGCACCTAGTGGCTCATAGTTGAGAGGACAGAAAATGGGAGAGAGCACTCCCTTATTCCTAGTGGAAAGCTGTGGCTTTAGATCTTTATACTCATTCATGTGATTAGCCCCCACGGTATCTCATTGTTGAGGCTGTCGATATGTGTCCCGAGGCGGAAAACCCAACGTTGTTCCTTCTGGAACAAGCCGTTTTCTGTTGGTAACTGTTCAATTATTGTCCATCTGATATCGTTAACACAGTGTTCAGCCTCCAAAAAATGCGTAGCCATCTTGGTGGTGCTTTTTTTGCACCTGACGTTGCTCTTATGCTCATTCATACATATTTTGACTGCTCTAGTTGTCATTCCTACGTATTCCAATGCACAGGGGCATGTATTCATATAGACTACGTTTTTGCTGTTGCAGGTGGTGAGACTTCTTTGATCCCACGTGGTGACATTTCTGAAGGTTAGTTGTGTACTCTTTGAGATCAGGTGGAAACAGCTACAGTTCCCGCATGGGAAATGTCCCTTTATTCCATGCATGGGGGGCGTGTGTAGTTGGCTCTCTTTTGGGCGAGTGTGGACCTACATGTCCTCTAGATTCCTCCCTCGTTTGTGAGCAAACAATGGTTTTTCAAATGTCAATTCACCACAGGTCAGGAATCGCCAGTTTTTATTAATGATTTTTGTGACCTCATTTGAGTGTGTGTTGTGTGTTGTTACACATACCTGTCTTTTCTGGTAATTGTCTGTTTTCGTTCTGTCTTCCAGAAGGGCGTCTCGGTTATTGTTCCTAGCTCATTTCATTGCCGCATCAATTATGCGGTCTGGGTTCTGCCTGTGTTGCAGCTTAGCTTTGAGATCCTGTTTCTGGGTCACATGAATGGGTGTAGTTGACAGTTAATCTTTGTTTATTCCTCCCCAACAGCAACACAATGGAGGAATAAGCTGTGCTTAGATGGGCTATCACTGGCAGGATGGGTCAGAGCTGGGCACCACCCTACTGAATAAGCTGTGCCCTACCTTCACACAAAGGACTTATCATAACTGCATTGTTCATGCAGACAGCCAAGAGCCAAGGCAAAGGAAGCAGGAAACTTCAAGCACTTCAAACGGTATTCTTTAGAAATTTCTCCTACTTCGAAGAAGGCACCAGGTATAAAATAAGACCCTCAGATCCACTCTTCAGTTCACCTTCTGGACATGTGGAAGGGTTCTCAGTAGACTGCCTGCTGCTGTGGCCTGTTGGGTACTTCGAAAGACTGCTTTGTTGTCTGAGGTTTGCCTTTAACCCTACCCTGCTGTTGAGCCCTGTTCCACTTCTAAAGCCAAGGAATACCAGAGTGACTCCATGGGCTAGTTGGATGGGGTGTGTTCTTGCTCTCCTGTTTAGCACCTACATTTCATGCCTCTCCAGAAATCCTGATTTGATAAACTCCCACCCACCAAAACGAAGAGGCCACACACTTTACCATACTCTGTATGCTGATGACTTATTACTGATGAGCCAGACCCCGTGGGCCCACATCACCTCCAAGATGAAATTTCTCCTTTTATGTCATGGACCAAATTGGACTCTGTTTCAGTTACTGAACTATCCATTACAGGCCCAGCTTTGTTTGGCATTTGGACAGATCAAGAAATCCTGGGTGATCAGAAGCACTTACCTCAAGATGTGTCAAAATGTATCATAAATTTCGACTTGCAGACAAAAGCTTGTTAGCATTACAAGCCTGACAGGAAATAAACAATTTGAATTCCATGTCTTCATACAGCCGGGGCGCTACAGGAAGCAGTCCAGAAACTACTCATTACCAACTCGTGGGTTACCGGGTGTCACCCGCCATATTTATGAACCAACTTAATGCCATATCTAAAACCAGCTCTCTGCAAGAGGACAAAGCAACTTTAGAAAAGAGATTCCATGCATAGCAAGACCTACTGTTGTCTTAAGCTACAGCCCTATTTTGATCAAGGTTGCTCATTTTACACGAAGCTCCAATGTATGCATCTCAGTTTAGGCTTTCATCCAACCCTGGATGCAATTTCCCCTTGGACAAAAACTGCTGACAGTGAACCCTGCTTATTGTGTGGCTCTGGGAAAGAAACCATGATTCATATCCTTTGCATTTGCTTGATATTTTATCTTAACACAGAGACAGAAAGCAGTTGAGAGCGATTTTTTATTAAAAAAAGATCCAATGATGCACACAAGCCCTTGTCACAGCACTTAATCCTTTAAAAAATGTGAATGATCTTGGAGAAAGGACTTTGACCCTCTAATGAAAGCGCATTATCGGGACGCAGTAAGGACCTACCACAGGGCAATTCACACTGAACGTGCAGAATTTTATGCTCTAAAAAATAAGAATAGTATTAATCC
The DNA here is from genome assembly GCF_964263255.1 of Lissotriton vulgaris. Lineage (NCBI taxonomy): Eukaryota > Metazoa > Chordata > Amphibia > Caudata > Salamandridae > Lissotriton > Lissotriton vulgaris. The sequence continues at coordinate 967,254,235 of NC_141695.1, read as the reverse complement.
CGCGAAGAGTATCATCGCTATTGTGTCAGATTTAAAAAATCAGAAGGAGACGGCTGGCCCATTAATTTCCTTGAGTCAGCAATGTGAGGAACTTGCTTTATTCTTTTTTTAAAAGATAAAAGACATCTACAAAGGCTTCCCTATGACTGCTCTGGACTGCCCTGAAATACTCAGCAATGGGACGATGAACACCTTAGAGGTATTTCCTCAGATGGAGCAGGACCGGTTACTTGCCCTCTGTGCAAAAATCAAATCAGGCTCATTGGCCGATCCTCTGAAACCTGACCACATTAGGAGAATTTTACCTACTATTTCTCCCTCTCTTGGCCAAGTGATTAATAAATCACTCAGTCAAGCGATCGTTCTTATAGCATGGAAACTGGCCAGAGTACTGCCTTTGCTTAAAAAACCCTCACTGGATGCCAAAAAACTGGAGAATTTCAGACCAATTTCATTGCTTCCCTGGACTGCTAAAATTGTGGAAGCATAGATTAATTCCATTCTCTCGGACCACGTGACCAGTAATAATATATTTGACCCCTCCAAAATGGATTCCGTGCTGGCCATGGTACGGAGTCAGCACTTTTGACGGTTCAAAAACATCTCTGGGCAGCACTGGATGCAGGACAGACGTCGGCACTGATCCTTTTGGATCCCAGTGCCTCGTCCGATACGGTGCCCCATGCCATCTTGCTGCGTCGGTTAAAAGAGGCGGGCATCTGTGGCCTTGCTTTGAAGTCGCTTGCGTCATTTCTTGCAGACAGGTCTTACCAGGTGATGGCTCCCCCTTTTTCTTCATCAACATTTCCCATCAAGCAAGGAGTACCTCAGGGTTCATCTCTGAGTCCTCTGCTCTTTAATTTATATGTACAACCTTTGGCTGGTTTGGCCAAGAGCAGAGGGCTGACAGTGGTCTCCTACGCCGATGACATGCAGCTGGTGGTGGCACTTTCTGGTAACTCTAGGGACAACGCTGCTAAGTTCCAAGGTGATCTTGCGGCAGTTGCCGGCTGGATGACAGCTAACTGCCTCCAGCTGAATGCTAGTAAGTCAGAGGTGTTGCTGGTGGGAAAGGATCATGGGTTATGGAATGAGCACTGGTGGCCCAGGAATCTAGGTACCCCTCCCCCTCCTAACCAGGTGGTAAAGAACTTAGGGGTATGGATGGACTCTTCGCTTAGTCTCCAGACTCAAACAAAGAAGGTAACGGACACCTGTTTTGGTCTCCTCCATGGGCTGAGACCTATCCTGGGCTTCTTCGATGCTCTGACCAGACAGCTTATTATTCAGGCACTGATCCTTTCTAGGCTTGATTATGTGAACTCTCTGTACCTAGGGGTAAACAAGGCAGAAGTACTAAGGTTACAGAGAGTTCAGAATGCCACAGTGAGAGCTCTTCTGGGCTTGCGTAGAGTCTGCTCAGTGTCTGGCAGTCTTCACCGTCTTCACTGGTTGCCTGTGGCTCAAAGGATTGAGTTTAAAGCACTCTGTATAGCTTTTAAAATTCTGAAGCTTGGATCCCCTAGCTCACTGACAGATTTACTTTTGTTCTATGTTCCCCCCCGCCAGCTTCGCTCCAAGGGCCAACATTTGCTGCGGGTCCCCCGCCTCAGGAAAGTTCGAGCTGGAGGTCGTTCCTTCCGTTATAGAGCTGCTGTTCTTTGAAATTCTTTGCCCCCTCACATTCGTGGCCTTGAAAATCTCACTCATTTTAGGAGAGCTATTAAAACCTTTCTTTTTCCTACTGTGGAAACCCTCTTCCGTATTTTGCTGCTGTTTTGCTTTTAGCGCCGGGACGCCCCTTGGCTGGGGCAGCTGTCGCGCTCAATAAATTTCTCAAATAGAAAAATAGAAATAGCACACTCAACAAAATGTGTTGTTTGTCAAATTCTTGGCAACTTTCAGTGCAAAGGTAAAAATAATTGGAAAAACATATAACTATACTGAAGATCATTTGATTGAAGAGACACAATATAGATAAGCCTTGTCACTTCAGCCAAAGTTCAATAGCCAGACCAGATACTTTACAGATAAGTACTATCAGGTTAGCCCTCCCAAGCTGGACAGAAGAGAGATTGCATTGAAATGTTTATTCAGCTAATTACTATCTATCTCGTCCTTGAACGTCCTCTGAAAAAATCTCTTATAGGCATGAACCATCACTTTAGTACTTATTAGCACTTAGTTCCACTAGTTCGACAGCAATGAAACCACATTGATATGTTTAGGCATTTTAGTTTTTAATGGTGCTCTCAATGCTCTAATATGCACAGCCACTTTAGTATCTATCAGGTGGCCAGGAAAGAGATTACAGTTCATGAGAGCGTACGGTCCACAGTTCTTGTTACTGTCACAAGCTAGTATCTGTTGTTTGCTTGGTTTTAAAATGTGTTATACTTTTCTCGGAAAAAAGCTTAGGAATGTGCAATTTTTTTAAATTAACCAATCATTTATTGAAATAAACTAATCTAAAATAGTTGGCTGTCCTCCTGATCAAAGCCTCATAAACCGAAACGGCTCCAACCATATTGAATCCACAAATTAAACCAGCCTGACCTTCCATTCTTCGACCCTTGGTGGTGATGTTAAAGATGCCCAGATAGTCAAAATCCAAAACTTGGGATGTAAAACATATTGGTGAAAAACTGGTCTCAGAATCTAGAGGAGACCCAGACCAATCTGCTTGTCTATCCACCAAAGGTGCTTGGCCAGTCAGCCTGACTTTGCAGCAGCTCCTGTTACGTTCTTCTCATCAGCAGCAAATCCTGTTCAGCACTCTGCCAAAAACGGTAACCAGCCTTATGAAACTCTCATTGGCTATAGCCTTCACCTTCATCCCACTGAAGATTTTGACTTCCAAAAAATAGACTAAGCCAGAACGTAGAGCTCTTCACTGCAACTTTATACAGTGGCACTCTGATGACAACGCCTTCTTCTCGGACACTGACTGCAGCCCTGCTCTCCCGAGCTTCTACCTTTTCAGAGACTTTCGCTTCAAATTACTTCCAAGTCCAATGGTATGGGCCGACCGGGCCCAATCAACTTCTGATATCTTACTTGACCTACATCACAGCTGGACATAGTTTTCAACTGACCATGTCTCTTGTAACTAGATGTATGCGGTTCGCGCTTTGATCTTTTAGGTTATAGTTTTCACCTTAAACCTTAAAAATCATAACTCAGGTTCTACTGATTGGATCTTTGTTGTTTTGGTGTATAATAATTTATTATAATCCACTCCTATTATCCCAAATTGATATGGGATTTTTCTTGTGTTGTGTTTTCACTTTATTGCTGTTTATGTGCTGCATAAATACTTTACAAACTGCCTCTAAGATAGGCAGGCCTGTTTTTGTGTCAAGTTACCGGAGGGTTATGCACAGGTTATTTTGGTGACTTTTATGGTACACCCTGACAGGGATTGTGGCTGTTGCTTGTTCATGGTTAACATTCCACTCGACCAACAACCCATGTTCTCACATTATTGATGTATTTATTAATGTTGTTTTGGATAACACATTGTGTAGGCTTGTGCTTGCTTCTGAGCACCCAGTCTGCACCAGGAAAAAGACAAAGAAAACAATGGGTGGTAAGAGTCCAATAATTAATATTATTCTTCTCAATGCTCAAGAGGATTAAGTTTCAATGTAGTTGAGCCAGATAAGTTATTTTCTCAAGTTCCTATTAAAGGGCACATAGTTTAGATTTGTTCTCGACTCATACAGTCCTCCTGTTGTAAATTAACAGCGATTAGATTAAGCATTAGCAGAAGACATCTTGTATTTAGAGATTATCTTGTCTGTTTATGGAATCCATTTTGTATTTCTGTCGGCCATTTTGTTTGCCATGTACTCACCATGTGCTCTGTCCTAACTTCTTGTTAACTGCTCTTGAAATCTGCCTAGAGACAAGATATATTTATCCTCCTTTGCTTTGCACATGCCCAGTAAAGCTTACAGCTGTTCCTAACTTGTAACTGTCAAGATATGACCACCAGAATTAGCTTACTGTCAGCCCTTCCCACTTGTTACTAGCACACTCTCTATATGACTTTATATGTATTTGAAACCAACACTCTGTGCCCTGTACCACCTTCATTTCAGCCCCTGTGTGGGTATAAAAGGACCAAGCTCCTTCTAGTTAGTGTGCTACTTCATACACTACCGAAGGGTGCTGTATGATTGTGGTTCCACCTCATGAGGTTTAATAAATACTTTTCTATTCCAGTTTCTGTGCCAACTTCTTACTATTGGTCTGAGGACTCTGAGCAAAGAAGGGCGAATCCCTTGCACTGGCAGGCCTTGCTGAGGTTTGCTACGACACTCCCTCCATATCTAAGACCTTTTCTATGATCACATGTGCATTCAATGGTCTTATTGTCCAATGTGAGCCATAGTGGAAAGCATGTTTCTCTATGAAGGTTATATTCCCACTGGGAGTCAGTGAAGTGTTTTCTGAGTAGATCTGAAATGGTCTGGAATCCAAAAACTCAGGCATATTGTTACAACAGGGTTAAGAGCATTTGTAACCAATGCAGGTCAAGTTTCATACTCATCAATCAGGGGATGAATGGGAAGAAACATATAAATGTGGTAAAAAAAGCAAGACATTTTCATTTTAATTCATATAGGAATCCTTGATTTCTACTACAACATTAATCTGTGAATAGAATATTGTCAAATATTGCATGAAATGTGAACTTTACTCGCAGGCGTGCGGTGCCATTTTATGGTTCGGTGTGAATCCATTTTGGTTTTGAGATTTACTTTACATAATTATATTGGCCATGCTTCAAATGGTTATTGTATACCGATGTCTAGATTGGAAATTTGCAAATCCTCTGTGGATTTGCAAATCCTCAAGGAATCCACAAGTTCTTTAAAAAAAAAAAAAGAAACAGCATTAGATGAGATTGCTTTTATTCTATTGGCAACCGCAGATTTGCAAATCAAGAGCCAGATCTACAAATCTGAATGCTCTGAATGGACAGGAAGTCATAGAATTCTATTTTAGCCACCTTTGGCCAATGTGGTGCGCTGACCACTGAATTGGGAAAAAATGTAAAAAAGACTTTATAGGGTTGGGTAACAGTACACTAACTATTAGTTTTACATGGGGGGAGCGGCAAAATGGACTCGATAATATTACAATGAATTTTTTTAAACAAATTTTCTCACAGGGTGCCAATTCACAAAGAGCCCCACAATCGTGGAGGAGGCTCTGCAGCTGCGGTGGAGTCTCCACATTGCAGTTTCTCCTTGCAAACATTCTGTGACGAGTGTTGATACTCCGCCACGACTGTGGAGGCTCTTTATTAATTGGACCCAGGATTTGAAAATTCCATAGCAAATCTGTGGGTCCCAGAACATTCCGCTCCTTCGTGGATAGAAGTTTCAGAATCCATGAATCCAGCACAGGATCCATGAATCTTCAAAGAATGTACAAACAAAAAGAAGTGACCTATGTCTGCTGAGCACAGACAATGGCTTGGTGCAGTGGATAGTGGGCACACGCAGGGGATGGGTGAACGAGATGGACAAAGGTCAGACCAAGAGTCCAACTCTTCTGTGCACGGCCTCCATGTGCAGTTTAAGCATGGGCGAATTTTGCGAATCTCGCGTTCGCGAATTTTGCGGATTTGCGAACTCGCAATCCGCAAAATCCGCGAATTCTCGCGAATTTGCGGATTTTTTTTGTGTGTTTGCGCGGGTTTCTGCCAGTTCGCGAGGGTTTTGTACAATTTCGCAAATTGCGAACTTACCTGTCGGGTCGCAAGTTTCGCGAACTTATTGTTTCTACGTGTCCAGCCTGTTTGGGACACTCTTCATCACTGCCACTCTCTGTCACCACTGCCACTCTCTGACTACTCATGCCACCCTCTGGCCCACCCATGCCACCCTCTGTTTCATCACAGCACCCTCTGGTTGTCCAGTCAGTGTACATTATTGTGGCAACGCAAGCACACCTTCCCTCCCTCAAGTGACCTGAACTAATTTGGGGCTGATTAATGTGTCACAGAATATTTTTTTAGCTGGCACCTGCTTCCTTAGTGCTTCCTGATAAGTGATCTTTTGCACTTGCTAAGTGCTTTCATTGTTGCAAAATTAGTTACAACACCTGCCCTGCCCCAACTGACAATAATGAATTAGGGGCTGATTAATGGATTTGAACGTCCAGCCTGGCTCCTGCTTGTCTCCCTTAGCTGTAATTCAGGACCTTTGTGGCATATGTGTAACTATTCTGAGGTTCAGAGCAGGGTCACATATTAGTTGCAACTGGCAACTGAACTCTGGAGGGGCCCCTCAGGAAGCACTACAGGAAATGGCTACTAATGATGAGCCTGAACTTTTGAACCTGGTAAGTAGTTTCAGTTTTGCTAAGATCGTATTTCTGCAATTTTGCACTTATTCGCGGGGTGCGAAGTTGTACTGGGAAGCCGCGAACTCACGCGAACAGTGCGAGCAAAAATAAAATCCGCTGCTCGCGGATTTGCGGATTTTGCGGGAGATTCGCAAATCTCGCGGATTGCGAATTTACCGAAAATCCGCAAAATCCGCGAGCGAAACGGATTTTCCGCCCATGCTTAGTGCAGTTGGGGTTGGACACATGCAGGGGTTGGGTCTGTGCAGGGTTGGGCCAGGCCATGAATTCAGCTTCTACATTGCCCAGCCTAGCTGTTGGCTTTGCACAGGAGGATAAGAATGGCATAGTGTTTCCGCATTGGGCCTGCTAAAATGTCGGTCCTTGCAGCCAGTCTCCTGATCCACACTGCTGAATGACATGCAGAGCCGGGTTTGGGTGCATTTGTGGATTGGGAACAGGGACTGGCCTGCAGCTAACACCTGCGATACATGGCTGAAATCCTTACAAGTGGAGATTGGGACTGTGCTGGTGTTAGCGGCAGGACCAGCTTCTCCTCTCACTAGCCACTATGCCACACACGCACAGAATAGTGCATGCGACAAGTTTCAAGTGTCATCTTCAGAGGATCTGAGTTAGAGGAAGAAACCACAAAAGGTAAAATAAAAATGTTTTCATTAATACTGCAGTTTATATCAAAGTAGCCCACTCCCCTGACTTTAGGTAAGTGGAAGGAGACAAGCAAAGACTATTCTGAAGTAAATCCAGTGGAAGTTTGAGCTGCTAGAAATCGAAGATGAGGACCAAAATAGTAGTAAGGTGGCAGAGAAAAATGAAGGGAATTAATGTGTTGCATTGCATCTATCACTTGAAAATGTCTCTTTATATATAATTCAAACAGTTAATCAAGTGCTTAGTGATTTCACAGGAAAAACTTCTACATCATTTTGGATTGGGAACCTATTTGGTACGCAAAGAAGAAGTCCAAGGTTCACATCCCTTTGCTCAGCACTGAATTCCACAGTCTTGCTCCTTTCCTTCATGCCTGATACTCCATGAAACTTGCAGAACAGCCCTCCAGACGACTTTGAGCATGATAATGTGGGTGGTGTCTGAACAGTGAGGAAACTTAATCATGCACTGAGCATGGCATACAATGGCAGCCTGAGGTGCGCTCTGTCCTTCTTGAATATATGTAATCTCTGGTAAGATTTCAGCACAGTTCTCAAGGCATATGCAACAGCATGCCCCTTTTCTGAAGCTCTGGGATTATCAGGGTGGTATTAAAAGAAACGGCGGGCTATCCTTGGAAGCATCTTCCCAAGAGCACTCATTAGAAAGATAGTGTATCCACTGGATCATAAATTAAAGACAACCTCAAGAACTCTAAGAATCACAAAGTTTCTGAACCTAAGTGTCTTGATGCTCTTGTATCATAAAGTTAGAGATTTAGATGAACGCTGCAGATAAGGATCAGGAATATATGGCTTCAGTTTGGATGAATGAAGCACAGAATTGATCTTCTAAGTACATGGCATTTTCAGCCAAATGGCCACTGGTTGATCTGTTGCGCTATCACAATGGACAAGGACAAAAAAACTGTGGCTCAAAATGTAACTGGCAGGGTATGAATAGGAATAAAATGAGAAAAAGTTCAAGCGCTTTATCCAAGAGAAAAAGGAAACTAATTTAGTTTTGATTCTTCCACACATTATTCCATTTTTTGCCTAGATCATTCTAAACTTTCACAAACATGTTGCCTATGCTTCTGTAACAGATTTAAATAACCAGTGGAACTGAAAGATCAATACGAAGAGAAGATGAAAGCACCCTTTGATAAAACACTTGTTTACAAAAGAATGGTGTTACTTTGGTGGCAGATGTGGAACAATTTGCAATTGGTAAATTGTAAATCAGTTATGCTGACTTTCATTACAATTGCACCAGTGATATTGCTCTATACTTGGATTTGATATTTATTTGATATTTATTAATTTTTATATAGCGCGACTATCGCTCCGGAAGGAGCATCTTGGCGCTGAGCAATCAGAAAAAACCAATTTGGTGGGGATGGAAATCATATGGCTGCGAGGACCAAAGAGTCAGGTCGAAGGAAGATCCAAGTCTTCAGAAGTTTTCTGAAAAGGGTTTCTGAAGGGGCGTGCCTGAGGCTAGAGGGAAGGCCGTTCCAAGCCTTAGCCGCCAGGAGTGAAAAGGTTTTTCCACCTTTCGTTTTGAGCTTGAACCTGGGTATGGTAACTAGATTAGCTCCTGATGACCTCAGGCAGCGCGATGGAGTGTACTGAGGGAAGCGCTTGACAAGATAGGAGGGGCCTGTGTTCTTAGTGGCCTTGAAGACAGTAACAAGGAGTTTAAAAAGGATCCTTTTGTGGAGGGGCAGCCAATGGAGGGTGTTGAGGGCCGCCGAGGCCGAGGACCTTCTTGGAAGACCGAGAACGAGCCTGGCCGCCACGTGCTGGACGCTCTGTAGCTTCTTAAGGGTGGACTTTTTTATACCTGCCAGGAGACCATTGCAATAATCGAGTCTGGACAGGATCAGAGCCACAGCCACTGATTTCCTGGCGGAAATAGGGAGAAAGTCGAAAAATTTCTTTAGCTGTCTAATAAGGTTAAAACAGCACCCTGCAGTAATGCGCGCATGGTCGTCAAAGCTGAGGGATGAGTCAAATTGGACACCCAGATTGCGGGCCGATGAAACTGCACTGGGGGGAGCCTCAGAGTGCTGGGGCCACCAATCTTTTGGAGAAAAGAGGGTGTCTTTGCCTAAGGGTATAATCTCAGTTTTGGCGCTGTTGCACTTGAGGTGATTATTATTGAGCCATGCAAAGACTTGGGAAAGGCAATTCTGGAATCTGAGGGCGGCATCGGGGAGTTTTTTGTCGAGGGTGACGACAAGTTGGGTGTCGTCAGCGTAAGATGTTACAAGGATGCCATGGGATTCAATCAGGGTAAGCAGGGGGGCCATGTAAATATTAAAGAAAAGTGGGCTCAGAATGGACCCCTGGGGCACACCTGATGGAATGGTTCTTTCGCTGGAGAGAAAGGGGCCGAGTGAGACTGTTTGCGATCTGTTAGACAGAAATGAAGATATCCATTTCAGAGCAGTGTCCGACACACCAATTTCGCGCATTCTGTGGATGAGGATTGCATGAGAGATGGTATCAAATGCTGCGGTTAAGTCGAGCAGGATGAGAACTGCGTGTTTCCCCTCATCCTGCAGGAACTTGATGGTGTCGGATAACTCGATCAGAGCAGTTTCAGTTGAATGGCCGGAGCGGAAACCAGACTGCTGGGGATGGAGAATATGGTTATTTTCCACAAAGGCTTTTAGCTCAGCATGTACTATTTGTTCGGTAATTTTGACTAATGCTGGAAGAAGGGAAATGGGGCGCATGTTGGAAAGGTCTGTAGGGGGTTTATTATGCTTTTTCATTAGAGGCTTTACGATGGCTTTCTTCCATTCAGCCGGAACAGTGCCTGAGCTGAGGGATTGATTGATGATGGAATTGATAAGAGGGTTGACGGCCTCAATGAGAAGATGTAGAATAGCCGGGGGACAGGAGTCAGTAGGGGCTCCCGAGCGGCAGGTCATGATGGCCTTCTGGGATTGAAGCAAGGATACTGGTGAAAAACTGCAAAATGTAGGTGAATCAGAGTTGTGGAGTAAGGGGGGGGGGGTGGCAGGGGGAGGAAAATCCTTGTGGATGTTATTAATTTTGTCAACAAAGAAATCAGCAATTTGGTTACAAAGAGTTTGGGATGGGGGGATTTCCAGTGCCAGGGCTTTGGGGTGGGTGAAGGACTTAACAATATTAAAGATAGTATGTTGTTTTTGATTAGCTGTTTCTATAGCTGTAGTGAAAAACTCTTTTTTGGCTTTCTTTATGTGTGACAGATATAATTTCCTCTGCCGAATGTATAGGGTTTTGGAGGTGGGGTCGTATGTTTTCCTCCACTCTCTTTCAAGGACCCTACACGAACGATAGCTATCGGTGAGGGCCTGAGTATACCACGGAGCATTGGGCTTCCTTTTATGGAAGATAGGTTTTTGGTTGATTGGGTTGGACTTATCCAGGATCAATTTGTTGATCCAGATGTGGAAGTTTTGGGAATCTTGCGATACATCTCCTACGATAGTGGGAGGATGGGTAGGGAGCTGAGGATGAGACTTAATGGACTCGGCTACTTTCTTCCAATTTATCGCAAAGTTTGAGGGGGAATTCTTACTGTGTGGGTGGGGAGAGGGTTTTGCCTTGATAGAAAAAGGTATAAAATAATGGTCAGTCCAAATTTGTGGGATTGGGGGGGTGTAATGGCAGAGTTTTTGGCTTTATTTAGCAGTGATATAGATCATTAGTCTTGCTCGCATCCAGTATAGGTATTCTTAGCCTGTGTTGGCCCTTTTAAGCCTTTTTTCCAGATCTAGAAGAGGATAGCTGCTTAATATGCCTTTATTCTTGACTTTAACCTGTCTATTGCCTATTGGCTTTGACATATTAGACATTTTGGTATGGTTTATGTAGGTATTCTGACAGAGCTAAGGAGCATTTCACCCCTTTCAGGCCTACAGGCCTAGAGCTAGAGGGACTCCATTTTGATGAAGCTGGGAGACTTTTCAGGGCAAAGGTAAAGTTTATAGTTATAACTGTTGTTCGCCCTAAGCGGACCGGAGAGAACCGGCCAGAGCTGAATCTAATCAGGAATTGTTCCCGGGCTCAGGTCTCTAGACGAAACAAGCAGACTGGTCACTGTGGGAGCGTCTAGCGCAAGGAGCCTGGTGCATGGGATTGGTGGGAGGAAGCTGCTGGCTGGAACTTTCCATGAGGAAACAGCATTCTATATCAGTGAAGTGCAGAGGCGGAGTCAGTCAGTCGAGGAGAGAGTCCAGCAGAGAGTCGAGCAGTGGAGTGGAGTTGGCAGAGAGAGAGAGAGGGTTCAAGCTGGAGAAGAGCTGAGTTGAATAGTGAGCTGGAACTGAAGGAAGCAGTCAGAAGCAGTTGCTTATCAGGAGGAGGTGTGAATAGCTGGAGTCTGAAGTAATGCCTTTTAGAAGAGATAGAGGAAAGATCGTGGACTAACCTATGGGAGCAGATGGAGTTAATTGGACATTGGCGCAGAGACAGAGTGAATAAGCTAGTGGAATGAACGGTGATCAGAGCGGCAGGAACCATTAAGATTGAAGACGGAAGGTGAAGAGACAGTTCGTGTGGGGGAGAGGAGTCCAGAGACAGAGTGATCAGCGCAGAGGTGTACCCAAGAGTGCAGGAGAGAGAGAGAGTCTGAGATGAGCCAAGGCACAGACGAGAGAGGAACCCAGATGACAGCTAGAACAAGACTTCACACTAATCAGGTGATATTGTTTTCATCACATTAGTTTACTTTATGTTTAATCTTTTCTCTTTCAGCGGTGTGTTCTACCTATAGTCTTTGTTAGATCTGTATAAATGTTTATATTGCTGTAATAAAACAACCCCCAGTTTGTAGAAAACTGGCACGTGTCCCCTTGTATTCTTGTTCAATCCAGGTGAACAAAGCTCCTAGGTGTTTGCTAGGCACGTGAATGGATGAGTAATCCCAATCAGGTAAGTGGTGATCACATAAATAGGGAGTGAGTGGACCTATGATGCCGAGAATAGGGAGCACACGATATTAATTGGCTAACTCCTAATATTATAGTAGCAGACCCTTAGTGAAGAGACTTCCCAATATATATATATATATGTATAGGTGTTCATAGGAATGTGGTCGTCGTTGATATGCGGCGTTAGTGAGAGCACTGGGGGGTCGAACCAGTGTGTATACCCACTGGATTGTGGCTTGAATAAGTGAGAACGCCAGGGAGGATACTGGCGTGTAGTTTCGCAGGATTGTGAACAGTTTGGAAAAGGGAGCATTGGGTTCTGCAGGCCCATGTGTAGTCGCACCGGATTGTGCGCAATATCTGCCCTAGGGTAGAACGGTCTGGGTCAGGTTGGCCGCGAGACCAACTGATGTGAATAAGTGTGGTGTAGGGTATGGATATCCCTAGTAATCAGTGAGTATTCTTAGTATCCCTATAGATTTAGTGGTGTTTTTAATAATATGAGCTTGTATATTGCGAGTTCCCCATCCTCAGGTAGGTACCAGGTGCCTGGATAGAGGGGTCCTGGGGAGGGAAGGTGAGTACGTTCTGGCTGGGTTGGAGGGGCCCCTGGGGGCTGATCCCACCTACTCAGAAAATCCAGCCATTACATCTGGCGTAGTCGGACAGTTTACGAAGCCTGTGTGCCTGGCCATGTGCTTAGATAGTTTCCCATGTGTTGTGTGGGAGTGCCCTGAGCGCCAGACATTACATTCTGGCGTAGTCGAACAGTTTACGAAGCCTGTGTGCCTGGCCATGTGCTTGGATAGTTTCCCATGTGTTGTGTGGGAGTGCCCTGAGCGCCAGACATTACATCTGGCGTAGTCGTCATCTTACGAAGCCTGTGTGCCTGGCCATGTGCTTAGAGAGTTTCCCATGTGTTCTGAGGGAGTGCCCTGAACGCTGGTTCTATCTGGCGTAATGTTGCAGTTTATGTAGCTTGTTAGACATAAGGGCTTGAACAGTTGCAGCGTGAGGAGAGTGCATTACATCATGGCATTTGGCTTATTCAGGGTGGAAGGAATGGTTTTCATCTTGGTGTTTAAACTGTCAGAGTTGAAGGATGGCATTACATGAGGAAGCCAGTTACATCTATGTGATGGTCCAATTGTATAAATGTGTGTAAAAAATGCTTTTAAATTGCCCATTAAATTGCTTGCTGCATCTGCTTATGCTGTGCAATGTGAAATGTGTTCATTGTATTATGATCTGTGGAGTTCTTTGAATATAGCTCCTTGTAAATATGACTTGTGAATAGCGCCATATTAATGTGGCTTGTGAGGTGCAGGTTCTCATGTTGATCTATTGTGTTCCTTGTGCATTGCGCCTTGGATACATTGTTTGTGAAAAGCTTGTCTTGTAAATATGACTTGTGAATAGCGCCATATTATTGTGGCTTGTGAGGTGCATGTTCTCATGTTGATCTGCTGTGTTCCTTGTGCATTGCGCCTTGGAAATGTTGTTTGTGAAAGGCTTGTCTTGTAAATATGGCTTGTGAATAGCGCCATGTGGTCATGGCTTGGACAGGGCATGTTATCATTACGTTTGGCAGGAGGGAGCTGGATCTCTCTCGGGTGCTTGGGGATAACGTTTTGAAAATATGTGTACGTGTCATCTGTAAACGTGAAGAAATGTGCTAATGATTTTCCCATGTATCTGCAGTCGTTGGGAAATGATTCTGCTTGAGCTGCCAAAGGGTTAATATCTTGAGTTGAGATGGCAGTCTTTATTTTTTACATGCTGTCAACATGCATGGTTATCTGACCTGACTATAAAAGTCAGTGGATTATTTGATGGTTTGATTTTGACTTTTTTTGATTCCTTGGTCTGCCTATGTGCTTTGTCAGTTTCTTGACGGAAAGGTAACATCTTGTGTTTTGCGAAGGGTTTTGTTCATTTCACATTCCTTTTGAAATGTGTCTACGAATTTTTGTGTGGGTTTGCCTTGGAACTGATGTGGTTATAAATCAACCAGTCTGATTGCGGAGAAAGCTGTGTTCTTTTAAAATGAGTGAAATGTTAAAAAGATAGCTCGTTAGAATGCATGCTACGAGCTGTTTTCATTAATTATTTCTGTGAGGGGTTTCCATCTAGACAGGAATGTGCTGGTTGCAATAATGACGGGTTCAGTATAATGAATCTTGCCCGATAGTGCATGATAACATGTGCTTTTAATTAGTGGATGGCAACCATGTGCCTTTGAAAGAAAAAAGTGTTAAAATGTAACATTATTATTTTCCCAAATGTAAATTAAAATGTATGCTTTTATAAATGTGTCAGCAAAACCTTAAATTAAATACAATGTTGAAATGTATCTGCATTTTATGTTGTTTTGCAAATTATTTCTCTTTTACCATGTTAATTCGTTTTTTTTTCTCAAATGCAGAATGTATAATCTTGTGTGCAAAAGGTACTTGCCCCTTTCTAAATAAGTGCCCATATTTTAAGTGTCTTGCCTTTAGCTGAATTAGTTGGACAAAAGTCTTTTTAAAAAAAAAACTGGAGCTTTTTTAATTGGCAGTACACTGTAACAGAATTTTTTTTTTTAATTCTAGCTTCCGTTAGTTAGAAAATAAGGCATGAGAAATTTGTTTTTCGACCTTGGCAGACCAGCTGGCTTGTGCAGACGAGTTTTTTTTCCTTCATTCTGCAAGTTTCGATCACGTCCCTGTTTGTTATGATTGGCTACAATTCAATTTTCTTCCGCGAACGGCTTGTTTACTTAAGGGCGGGGTGACCTGGCTCTTCCCTTGGAGTTAGTTAGTCGTGATGGGCCTGGGCGGGCTTCTCTGATCAGGGAAATGGGAGGCTTGCAGTGCCCTGCTGATGCTGTGAGCTCATCATTTGGCGATAATCCAAATTTTTTCACACTGTAGCCTGGCTCCTGCTCTGAAGGGTGGGACTGGCTTAGGAAGGATTAGGGTATGTTAGGCCCTGCACAAAGTTATTAAAAGTTAAATTTTGAATGTTTTTAATTAATTAGGATATTTTCTTTTCAATAATGAAAGGCACCCGGGGTGCTTTTTAAATGGAAAATTTTATTTTACAAGAATAATGATACTTGTTCTCTTGTTCCTAGGTTGCTGGGTTGTGGTGCGTGCGTGCGTCGGCCCACCCCCCTCCCACTCCCTTTATTGTTTTAGCTTTTTACTTTCATGTTTTTATTTTAGTTTATTATTTTTGGATGATGGAACCAGACCAGACCAGACCAGACCGGGTAATGGATGGCCGCATTGGAGGAAGTGTCCGGATACCGAGGATGCAGGGTGGTGGCCTACACTGAAGACTTTTGGACAGAATTTTAAAAGGATTTCATGAATAATCCCTTGGACAAGCAGGCCCCACTTTTAAAGCAAAAAAAAAAAATATGTCACCTATTATAGTTTTTCTGTTTTCTTCAAAACAGTTTTTGCGTGATTTCAATGAAGGACTTTTTTGAATGGCGGTGCCCACATGTGTTCTTAATGTTACACCAGCTATCTTGTACAAATGGGGTTGTTGTAGTTTTTTTTTTACTGTTCTTACATTTTCACCTTGATTGATCAAAGGGTGGTTACCTTAAAATTTGGATTGTTCTGGGTGGTGTGTCTTTTAGTATGATTATGTATTAATGTTTGCCCAAACTTTGACACAGTTTATCATGTTTATTTCTCAGATTTCACTTTAAATTGACAAATGTCAGCAGGTAGGCCTCATTTAGGCCTATTGTTATTTTCATCCTACAAACAAGCCCCTACACCAATAGTTTCATGAGTCATCATTAGCTTAAGTTGCCTATAGTACGTAGGGCTCATTTAGGCCCTTTCTTGTTTTCTCATTAGGAGTTGAAACACATTTAGTTCTTAAATTGACAATAGTAGGTAGGCCTCATTTAGCCTTAAGTTGTCCGAAGTAGGCCCCATTTAGGCCCCTTGCTGTTTTCATTCAACACATAAGTCCCTACATCACTAGATTTCACCAGTTATCGTTAGAAGTTGAGGCACATTTAGTTTGAGGATGCTTTGGTTAGTTTCTGTTGTTATCAGATATGTTTCAGCATTCAAGTCAAGGGTGCTTTGATTTGTTTTTAGGTTTCTATTCCCTACAATTGAGTTTCAGGTGGAATTTCCTTGAGTTGTCATTGTTTTTAGGGAGTTTTTTAGGTTTTGATTTGTTGATAGATTGTGTTGATGTTTGTTTATTTAGATGTTATTGTTTATAAGATGTTCGCAAGATAAGGATCTAAGGGTGGATGGCAGAGATATTTAGCAGTGATATAGATCTTAATCTTGCTCACATCTAGGATAGGTATTTTTAGCC
Source organism: Lissotriton vulgaris (assembly GCF_964263255.1). Classification (NCBI taxonomy): domain Eukaryota; kingdom Metazoa; phylum Chordata; class Amphibia; order Caudata; family Salamandridae; genus Lissotriton; species Lissotriton vulgaris. The sequence goes on along the minus strand of NC_141695.1, from coordinate 967,237,935 downwards.
TATGTTGGATAGATTATGTTGATGTTTGTTTAGATGGGTGTTGTTGTTTACTGATACTCGCAAGATAAGGATCTAGGGGTGCAATGTAATGGCAGAGTTTTTGGCTTTATTTAGCAGTGATATAGATCATTAGTCTTGCTCGCATCCAGTATAGGTATTCTTAGCCTGTGTTGGCCCTTTTAAGCCTTTTTTCCAGATCTAGAAGAGGATAGCTGCTTAATATGCCTTTATTCTTGACTTTAACCTGTCTATTGCCTATTGGCTTTGACATATTAGACATTTTGGTATGGTTTATGTAGGTATTCTGACAGAGCTAAGGAGCATTTCACCCCTTTCAGGCCTACAGGCCTAGAGCTAGAGGGACTCCATTTTGATGAAGCTGGGAGACTTTTCAGGGCAAAGGTAAAGTTTATAGTTATAACTGTTGTTCGCCCTAAGCGGACCGGAGAGAACCGGCCAGAGCTGAATCTAATCAGGAATTGTTCCCGGGCTCAGGTCTCTAGACGAAACAAGCAGACTGGTCACTGTGGGAGCGTCTAGCGCAAGGAGCCTGGTGCATGGGATTGGTGGGAGGAAGCTGCTGGCTGGAACTTTCCATGAGGAAACAGCATTCTATATCAGTGAAGTGCAGAGGCGGAGTCAGTCAGTCGAGGAGAGAGTCCAGCAGAGAGTCGAGCAGTGGAGTGGAGTTGGCAGAGAGAGAGAGAGGGTTCAAGCTGGAGAAGAGCTGAGTTGAATAGTGAGCTGGAACTGAAGGAAGCAGTCAGAAGCAGTTGCTTATCAGGAGGAGGTGTGAATAGCTGGAGTCTGAAGTAATGCCTTTTAGAAGAGATAGAGGAAAGATCGTGGACTAACCTATGGGAGCAGATGGAGTTAATTGGACATTGGCGCAGAGACAGAGTGAATAAGCTAGTGGAATGAACGGTGATCAGAGCGGCAGGAACCATTAAGATTGAAGACGGAAGGTGGAGAGACAGTTCGTGTGGGGGAGAGGAGTCCAGAGACAGAGTGATCAGCGCAGAGGTGTACCCAAGAGTGCAGGAGAGAGAGAGAGTCTGAGATGAGCCAAGGCACAGACGAGAGAGGAACCCAGATGACAGCTAGAACAAGACTTCACACTAATCAGGTGATATTGTTTTCATCACATTAGTTTACTTTATGTTTAATCTTTTCTCTTTCAGCGGTGTGTTCTACCTATAGTCTTTGTTAGATCTGTATAAATGTTTATATTGCTGTAATAAAACAACCCCCAGTTTGTAGAAAACTGGCACGTGTCCCCTTGTATTCTTGTTCAATCCAGGTGAACAAAGCTCCTAGGTGTTTGCTAGGCACGTGAATGGATGAGTAATCCCAATCAGGTAAGTGGTGATCACATAAATAGGGAGTGAGTGGACCTATGATGCCGAGAATAGGGAGCACACAATATTAATTGGCTAACTCCTAATATTATAGTAGCAGACCCTTAGTGAAGAGACTTCCCAATATATATATATATATGTATAGGTGTTCATAGGAATGTGGTCGTCGTTGATATGCGGCGTTAGTGAGAGCACTGGGGGGTCGAACCAGTGTGTATACCCACTGGATTGTGGCTTGAATAAGTGAGAACGCCAGGGAGGATACTGGCGTGTAGTTTCGCAGGATTGTGAACAGTTTGGAAAAGGGAGCATTGGGTTCTGCAGGCCCATGTGTAGTCGCACCGGATTGTGCGCAATATCTGCCCTAGGGTAGAACGGTCTGGGTCAGGTTGGCCGCGAGACCAACTGATGTGAATAAGTGTGGTGTAGGGTATGGATATCCCTAGTAATCAATGAGTATTCTTAGTATCCCTATAGATTTAGTGGTGTTTTTAATAATATGAGCTTGTATATTGCGAGTTCCCCATCCTCAGGTAGGTACCAGGTGCCTGGATAGAGGGGTCCTGGGGAGGGAAGGTGAGTACGTTCTGGCTGGGTTGGAGGGGCCCCTGGGGGCTGATCCCACCTACTCAGAAAATCCAGCCATTACAGGGGGATACTGTTATAGTGGCAGAATTGGTGCAAATGCCATCTAATGTGTGTCCGGCCGAGTGCGTGGGGGGCACGACCAGTTGGGAAAGGCCAAAGATATCAAGGGATTGTTGAAAGGTTAAGGTGTGGGGGTCTGCGCGGGATTCCAAATGAAGATTGAAATCACCGAGAAGAGTAAAGCTTGGGTAGTGAGTCAGGTGAGATCCAAGGGTGTCATCAAGGGAATCCAGAAAGGGCGTGGCGTTTCCGGGGGGACGATACACAAGTCCACCCGTAAGAGAGGTGGAGGGGTTAATGTGAATCACGAAGCCTAAGCTCTCACAGTCCTTGAGTGAGGTCAGTTCAAATGTATGGAATCTGACCTCTTTTCTGATGATGATAGCTAACCCACCTCCCCTGCCGACTGGTCTATCTCGTCTGAGAATCGTGAAATCAGGGGGAAGGGCAGTTGCCAGATCAGGATTAGATGAGTCATTTAGCCAAGACTCGGTGATGAACAGTGCGTCTAGGTCATGGGCAAGTACGAGGTCGTGGACATCTTGTCCATGACAGGCTAAGGATCTGGCGTTGATGAGTCCGCAACGAAAGGTAATCGGCTTATGTAACGGTGGAGGGGAAGGGTGTGGGATGGTGCCAGTGGGTCCCAAGGATGACCATCTACAGGAGCGGCATGAAAAAGGTCCCCAGAGGTGAGCAATGGGACGGTGATCCTTGCAGCTATAGCTTGATGTTGGCGGGCGCATAGCGAGTAGCGTGTTAGAGTCGTACCTGAGAATAGGGTTGAGTTGGGCAGCATGGCCCGCACCCGGCGCCGTCCTGGCGCGGACGGGCGCAGACGGGCTCGGCTTAGGCGCGGCTTCGGCGCGCGTCCGGCGCGCCCGCTGCGCCAGCCCGCTGCGCCGTCTGGTTGGCTTACACATTATATAGGGAGAAAGAGGGGCGGGAAGGACGGCCCGACTTGAGCACTGTCCCCACCTGCCACACTCAAGATGGCGCCCACCGCTGGGCTAAAGCAGGAGAATAAGTGAATGAAATGTGGTAGGGGTGTCAGAGTGCCTAATAAAAACAATTCCCCTTTAGCTAAGACCCCCAAGGATAAAATGAGACACTTTTTAAAAATTATAACAAGACGCAAAAACGCGCCGATTTTTCGAACATAGCACGCCTAATTCGTTTCCACAATTCCTCTGTCGCTCGCAGCCCCAGTTTCCCTCACCAGGGAGAGCGACTGTAGGGCGCCGAGCGCTGCAAAGGGCTCTGTTAAATACACTAGAAGGGCGGGAAGGACGGCCCGACTTGAGCACTGTCCCCACCTGCCACACTCAAGATGGCGCCCACCGCTGGGCTAAAGCAGGAGAATAAGTGAATGAAATGTGGTGGGGGTGTCAGAGTGCCTAATAAAAACAATTCCCCTTTAGCTAAGACCCCCAAGGATAAAATGAGACACTTTTTAAAAATTATAACAAGACGCAAAAACGCGCCGATGTTTCGAACATAGCACGCCTAATTCGTTTCCACAATTCCTCTGTCGCTCGCAGCCCCAGTTTCCCTCGCCAGGGAGAGCGACTGTAGGGCGCCGAGCGCTGCAAAGGGCTCTGTTAAATACACTAGAAGGGCGGGAAGGACGGCCCGACTTGAGCACTGTCCCCACCTGCCACACTCAAGATGGCGCCCACCGCTGGGCTAAAGCAGGAGAATAAGTGAATGAAATGTGGTGGGGGTGTCAGAGTGCCTAATAAAAACAATTCCCCTTTAGCTAAGACCCCCAAGGATAAAATGAGACACTTTTTAAAAATTATAACAAGACGCAAAAACGCGCCGATGTTTCGAACATAGCACGCCTAATTCGTTTCCACAATTCCTCTGTCGCTCGCAGCCCCAGTTTCCCTCGCCAGGGAGAGCGACTGTAGGGCGCCGAGCGCTGCAAAGGGCTCTGTTAAATACACTAGAAGGGCGGGAAGGATGGCCCGACTTGAGCACTGTCCCCACCTGCCACACTCAAGATGGCGCCCACCGCTGGGCTAAAGCAGGAGAATAAGTGAATGAAATGTGGTAGGGGTGTCAGAGTGCCTAATAAAAACAATTCCCCTTTAGCTAAGACCCCCAAGGATAAAATGAGACACTTTTTAAAAATTATAACAAGACGCAAAAACGCGCCGATTTTTCGAACATAGCACGCCTAATTCGTTTCCACAATTCCTCTGTCGCTCGCAGCCCCAGTTTCCCTCGCCAGGGAGAGCGACTGTAGGATTGGTTTGCTCTGTCTAGTCTTTTGACTGGGAATGACAATCAGAAGAAAGAGCTGTTGAATTCCCAATGCCTTGGTGGCTGAAATGCAATTTATTTCATGAAACCAAAGGCTCAGGTGGCTTAGTGGATTAATGCGGCCAATGTAGTGGCTTGTGTTTGACCTCATGGTCATAGGTTCAAATTCCAGTGGGTCCTTTCATCCTTCTGAGGTCGACAAATGAGTACCATTGAGTTGGGTAACAATAAACATCTTTTATTCAACTCGAAGAAGCCCTTCTGGGTGAAAGTGTGCTTTACAAATACACAATATGTTATATATTTAAACGAAGATTTTCTAATTCATCGATCTGTTTTGTGCCATCTTGAATTTTTCTAAGAACAACTGAACTATTCCAGCCACGTTGTTAAGGTCGTATAGGCTGATCATGATTCTGTGAAGATTCAGGCTAATAGAGGGATAGAACACTCTCTAGCCAGGAATATAAGTGATCATAAACGTGTAATGTGCAAAGAAAATGACCATCTAGCTTGGCGGCTTTCCTGCATTGAACATGTTGCAAACACTTCAAATTTCAATGATCAGTTTGGGTACTAAATAGTTCTCAAGTGCTTATTAAAAAATGTCTCTATTCAGTACAAGTCATCTTCATGGGTAAAACTACTCTTTGAAGAATGAGTAGTTCCATAAGGACTCTGACAAAAACATGAGGTGAATAAAAGAAATGGAGGCTTATCTATAAGCCCCTTGTCCTGCTGGTATGTCACATTTTCCCATATTATGAGTGGCTCACCAGTAGCACAAGAGGCTTGTAAATAAATCCCATGATGTTCTGTCCATTGTATTCTAGCTCTTGTAACGAACAGCTCCAACTGCATAAAGTAACAGGGTGACTTGAGACAGGTGTTTGAATAAACATCTCTAAGTGAATAACAGCTCTTTGAGCTTAATTTTCTCAGAAAAATACCTCTCTTCATATGTTCCTTTTTCAAAACATGACTGAGGCCAATTTACATTATTTATTTATTTATTTATTTAAATTAGCTCTGTGTATTTTTTGATACATTGCTGATAAATGTTTGTAAATCCAAAACCTTTGACTCCCTTTAACTCAAACTTCTCAGTTTGGAAAAGTAGTGTTGTTGCTGAAGTCTTGACAGCACCTGGTAAATCATGATTTGAATTAAACCTCTAAGTCAATTCAAAGTCAAACATCTTGATCTTTCTTGAGTACAAATACAAAAGTGCCCCAAAAGGTTATGAAGATGGTACAATTAAAACATTTTGTAAATTCTGCTGTAAATTAGTGTTCAGTAGCTTCTTGTTTTCTCAGTTAGTATAAATATGTTCAAAAGGGCAAGAGTGCTTGGTTTGTTGGCATGGCACAATCTTAGTCCTTACGAGGGGGAAGGTAAATAGTGGCCAGTTGCTTCCGCAGTTTATGAGCTCTAAAGGCTGGCCGTGAGGTCACTTTGCCAGTGTGTGGGACATCTTAAAACATAAGAATAGCCATGGTTAGCAATGAAGGTGCTATACTTCACTTCCGTCTTGGCTTTGGGTCAGTGGATCGTCTTGCCATCGCTAAACACAGTGGGTGGATACCGCCCACCCGCATTCTCCCTTTGTCTTGTTCCGTGGTTACAATATTTTTCTGTATGGCAAAGCTAGAAACTGAATTACTTCTCTGTCTTTTGTTTTCTTTCCTGACAAACTTTGATACTTTTTTCATAGAGGCCATTTTGGATGTTTCACTGCTCCGGCATACACAATTGCAAACATGCTCTGACTCAGCATGGGGGCCGCGCGGAGAAGCTGTTTATTCACTGATAGAGAGTTCAAGGTAACTTTAAATTTGAATTTGGTCCAATTTTTTCTTATGTGGAAAATTTGACCCGATCTCTTCACTTTACTGATCTCCCAAATGACCTGCAAGTGGATATCAGTTTTTCACTGGGACTGCAGCATGCCATTAAGGCCCTCCTTAAGAGTGGGCTGGATTTAGGTGCGCTGAAACCTGAGGGCTAGAAATGAGAATTCTGTCCTTTATCCCTTCAACTCAATCTGGTCATTAGAAGCTTCATACCCAGAATGGGGAATAATCATGCGATTGTGAAATTAGAAGCTTTTTGCGGCAGGTTTTCCTCCATTCAGATTCATCACCTTCTAGCAGCGGTTGGCAAATGTGAATGGGGGCTGCGTAAGAGTGGTGCAGCAGGTTAGGAAGGCTTATGGGAGCAGGACAGACACCTTAATGTCAGGGAGGAGCATTGAATACCCCTTTTTACTTGTGTTGGTTTGGGCAGGGAAGGTGGTAGACTATGTGTGTGTGCCCACAGTCCATGACCAGAGGACCAGTTGTTTTAGCAAGTGTGGATCTGGGCCCTTAGTGTTCTCTCATATGGTAATTGTGGCCAAGGACAAGGTGGCGTGGTATCCCCTGATGATGAGACTGCTCCACCAGGCTTGGAATGAGGACCTAAAATATTTTCAGGGGAAACTTGCTCAAAAGTGCAGCATGCAGAACAATTCCAATAATCCAACTGTATTTTCACTTGATTGGTTGTAATATCTGGGATCACTGACAGAATATCGACATCAAAAATATCGAGGTACAAAAATATAGATGTCCAGAATTGTCATATGGATACTTCGTTACATATATTGCGTTAAGTTAGCATGAGTGTATTACATGTTTAAACAGCCATTTTTCCTTCGGCTTCAGTTTTGCACACGACACCTACTTGTTGTTGTCGCTTTCACCCTAGAAGCGGTGATGTGATTTATTTGAGAATAATATGTTATTACTATGCTATCAGCTTTGCCTGGTACACTTGGTACAACTGTCTGCACACTGAGAGCTGCACACTCTAAGAATAACCTAACACAAGGTTGCTGGGAGGCCTGATCCTCGCACCACATTAGACATAACACAAATAATGTTGATGCCAACATTTTGGGCTCTACGCGGGTTTAAGATAGAGTTACAGGGAATGAACGTAGACACTTGGTGCTGCGCATGAAGAGAGCTGGTAGCTGTTGATGTGATCTACTCCTACTGACATTTAGAGGTATGGGCCCGCCCTGCTAAAGCCCGAATGAGACCTTCTTAGATATAAAATAATATGCTAAATAGGGTGCGCGAAATATAGGTGATATAGATTTCTATAGATTTTGCATTGTAACATGCTATCACCTTTTGCTTACTATGGATTAGTGACTATGCTGCTAACTCTGATTTTTATAATATGCATTTTGGTATTATACAAGATACTGCGTTTGAGAACCTTGCATTGAATAATAAATATTTCAAACTTGCAAGTGTGTTCTTTGACTCTCAGTTTTGGTTTGAAATGATTATATAACGAAAGAGTGTTCATGTGTTCCACGATTCCTGAGGTATTCTAAAGATCATGTTCTGGTTTGTCTAAGACATGGATCATTTCATAATGATCCATGAGACACTGTAGCTAGCTAGGTAAGGGGATTTCTGATACTGAGATGAGTTTTGGATCATCCTAACTCACTGAGGTTCTAGATCTCTATGCACAGTTCTGTGGGAGAACGGAAACTCTGCTACATGGCGCCCGTACGTTGTTGGCCTTATATCATGACACTCGAGTAGTATATTATTCAAACCTTGACACCTTCATTCCCGTTTCCGGTAAACGGTGGTGTCGGAAAAACCTACCTGTTTTTTTTAAAATAGGTCTTTTCAAGCTTGAATTCTTCTAAAAACGGTTTCTTTGAATTACTACCCAGTTGTGCTACAAAGTGTTCTTTGTCTTTTTTCTCTTCCTGTGCTAGAATGGCCGTGGACATACCGCAGCATAGCCGCATCGCGGTTCGCGACCACTTGCGGGCATATAATGTCCCTGTGGATGGCTTAGCTGTGGTTCTGGTGGTGAGTGCGGAACATGCGTACCCGTACGAATTGTTTTATTCATGGGTGACATTTCCGGCAGTGGACGCTAATTCTGGTGTGTTCCATTCATACACTGCCTCGGCTGTACCGGCGGCTTATGCTCCGTACAGGGCACTGGAAGTACCTATAGATGTTTGGCAGCACGGAGTTTGGTTTGGTGGCGCCCTACCCCATTCTTTAACCACTCCGAGGTTAGGTCCTTTGTCCATTCCGGGCACAAATTGGCCCGCTTTGGGTGGATTTACTCCTCACCCTAATCGCGCTACTTGTAATGTGGCTGACCTGCGGCGTCTTCATGAGGTCGCGGTTGGAGTGATTAGGGCGCTTGTTCATTACATTGGTCGTAATGTTCATGGCGCAGCCCCCGCAAGTGCGCAGCTTCGAGCAGAACAGGCTGGTTTGAAAATCAGTCCTGTCATGGTGAATTCCGTTATGGGCAGGAAGCCCCAGGATAAGGATGATTTTCCTTACTGGCTTGCCGAGAAATTCGACCAGCTGGAGGCTGTGTTTCCTAATACGACTCCTGGTGAAATACACCGGATTCTTACGCTCAGTTTACCGAAAGATTTAGCCCCTGAACTTGCTGACTGTGAAACATGGGGTAAGACTTTTGCAGCGGTTTACTCGAGGTGCTATGGCACCCCGTCTGTGTCAAACCTTTCTGCGGTCCTTAAACGTGTTCAAGATGATCACGGACCAGAGTCGGCGGTTGAATTGTGTATGCGCCTGTGTGGCTCGTTTGAGACAGTTTGCGATCTTATCCTTGCGAATGTCAAGGGGGATGCAGTGAACTTTCAGGTGGCCAATGCTCTGGCGTTAGTTCCCGATGCCGATAAACCCCGTCAGTTAGCAAGGATTATTGTGGCGGCTTATTAAATGGTTGGCCGCACTTCTAAGGGTGTAAAGGCTTTTTCTGAAAAGGAGAAGAAACAGCCCCAGGGACAGTCTTCGGAATCGGGTGGACAACCCAAGTCCAAAAAACAAAATTGGCCAAAAAAGCAGAATCAGGGTTAGCAACAACAACAACAGCAGACACAGGTTTCTAGTCCTGCGCCTTCACTGCCTGCGCAGTCAGATCGAGTTTATGATTTGCGCGATCGCGCGACAATTAAATCGCCTGAAAGATTTCAGGCTTCTGACCAACGCTCTCCTCGTTCCTTTCAGGACTCATCGGCTCCGTCAACCGGTGGTGGAGGGGGCGGCAGGGGCAGGGGTGGCCAGCAAGGACGTGGTCAGCCCCGCAGGCGAAGTGAAGGGGATCAGCGGGACGACTCTACGCCCAAGAGACCGCAGTTTGCCAAGAAGAAGGTCGCAGCCTTAACGGCGCATCGATATGCCCCAGATAGTGAGAACGCGGCTTCGGAATCTGACGTGGGCTCTGACCTTGCTGGACAGCGCAGCAGAGATTACCATAGTGAGAGAGGCCCTCCGTCCACTGTTGAAGGTGACAGCGACTGACACTTATGTTGTGATTGAAACGGCTGATACACGTTGCTTCCCCTGAACGACTTTTTGAAATTGTCCTGTTAATTGAAGGTGACATGCAGCGAACTGTAAAAGGGGTATTTTGGGAAAATCTTTCGTCTACGTATGACATTTTGCTTTCGGAGGCTGACTGGCCCCCACCTTTTGTTCTCGCAGCTCCGCGAGGGGAGGAGGTGATCCTCCCCAGTTTCGCGCACACTGTATCGAGAGTGGAAGCGCTGCATTTTGCAGAAGAGTGGGCTCTGGCGCTTGCGCCGGCTGTGTACTGAAATCAGTGTGGCTGGGATAAATTGTCCCCTAGCCATGAGATTCCTTTACGGTCACAGCCGCAGCCACAACCTCAGTATCCCATACGGCGTGAAGCTAAAGCTTCTGTCGCGGCTATCCTTGAACAATTGGAATATCAAGGTGTAATTGAAACGTGTGTGTCACCAATGAATAATCCCCTTTTTACTGTGAACAAGCCGGACGGCTCATATCGTCTGGTTTTGGATTACCGGCATTTGAACTCGCATTGCCGTAACTGTGCAGTACAGAATACTCACGGCTCTGCCCTAGTGAATAGTCTTGAGTGTAAACGGTTCAAAACCACGCTTGACATTTCCAATGGTTTTTATGCACACAGATTAGATGGTCTAAGTTCCCAATGGACCAGTTTTACGTGCGGCGGCGTACAAAAAATGTTTAAACGACTCCCAATGGGCTATAAGAATAGTCCTGGAGTGTTTTCCGCCCGCATAGTCTCTCTTTTGGAGAGCTTCGATCCAGTTGCTTGTTCTTATGTGGATGACATTTATCTCACAGACTACGAACTTTGGGAGCATCTGTGTCGAGTAAACAGCATAATTTGTAACTTTGCAGACATGGGTTACAAGTTTAACTTTGCAAAATCACACATTGCGGAGTACACAGTGTTGTTTCTGGGTTATGAACTTAACCACGAAGGAAAGGGGTTGGCTCCTCACTTCCTGGAGAAGTGCGCGCAGTTGCGCTCTCCGACAACGCTGAAAAAATTACAGTCTTTGCTGGGTTTTTTAAATTTCGGGAGGACATACATTCCGGAATATGCCCAGCGTATCAAGCCTTTGTATGCCTTGATACAACCATCTTTTTCCAAATCATGCTGGCTGCCTGAGCATTCACACATTCTGCAGTCTTTGCAGGCTGATTTGCTCGCTTCTGACTACTTACAGACTCGTGATAACCAAACCAACCTGGTGATAAGAATTATCCCTGGGGCGGTGGGTTTCACGTACCTGACTTTTAATGAAGGAGATACAGTACCTATTGCTTACAAGTCACACTTGTACACGTCGGCTGAACTGCGTTTTTCCACTGTGGAGAAAGTTTTAACGGCTGTACAGATGGCAATTCTTAAGGAACGTGCCCTGTCACAGGGAAAACGCATGTTGGTGGTTACCCCGTGTCCTGCCTTGGAGGCAGTCACGAAAGCCAGTGTACCTAATTATAAAGCTTTGCACCCTCGGTGGATTCAGTGGGCTACTTCCTTGACATCCCAGGATGTCACGTTTATATTTGACGCCGCTTTACGGTCGCAGGAGTATTTACAGTATGAATTTGTTCATCCTGCTCCTTTAGCGATGCGGCCGTTGGAGGATTTCCATTGTATCATTTACACTGATGGTTCGGCGCAGGTTGCGCATGGCTCTAAACATGCCTACGTTTCCGCATGCGCCATTGTGGTCGGTGCCATGGTGAACGATGAGTTCAAGTCCAGTGTCGTGCACACGCAAACACTAAGGGACTGCACCGCACAATTAGCAGAGCTTCGTGCTCTTATGCTCGCATTGGAGTACCCTGATCCTAGTGTGACGACTTTAATCGTAAGTGATTCTTACTACTGTGTCCAGTCTTACAATGAGAACTTGTTCTTTTGGATTCAGAATGATTTTCGTGATTCCAAAGGTAGTACAATAAAACATAAAATGATCTGGGTCCGAGTGGCGGAACTTAAAGAGAAGCTGCCGCTCGTGTTTGTGATTCATACTCTCGGCCATCAGCGCGTGGGGGTCCACGCTGTTGGTAATTCGCTTGCTGATGAGGCAGCGAAGTCTGCGGTTTCAAAATACTTAGTTGCAGCAGTCACGAGGTCCAAAAGCAAAATTGATGATGACATCTTGGCGGCTGTTATTGCCACGGAGAGGGGAGGTAAATATCCTGCGGGGTTCCCTTCGAAGTACACATACCACTTAAGTCCCGATAAGGTTCCTTATGTGAAAATTCCTGAAGTTGGCGAACGTCTAGTTCCCAACTCGGATCGCAGAGCTTCTCTGATTACAGCGGCTCATGAAGGTGTGGCGTCTGCGCATGCGGGCGTCTCAGCCACTGTAACTCAGCTACAACAAAGGTTCTGGTGGCGGGGACTGTACAAACAGACGCGCGATTATGTCCTTATGTGTGACATTTGCCAGCAGATTAAGCCTTCTACTGCTGCGCGTCCGCCTCAGACACAGTTGTACATCTCTAATAAACCGCTTGGTTGCGTTTATTTGGATCACTGCGGTCCTTTTTCTTCTGATACTGCGTTTAAATACATTTTAGTAGCAGTTGACTCATGCACACGCTTTGTATGGGTATGGCCACATCGAAGCGCTGATTCGCGGACTGTCATTAAGGATTTGCGTGTCTTTGTGGGAATTTTTGCCTGTGGTACTTTCCATTCGGACCAGGGTCCGGCTTTCGCCTCTAAGGCGTACAAGGATGCTATGGTTTCGTTGGGAGTCCAAGTCAAGTTTTCAAGTCCCTACAGGCCTGAGGGCAATAGTGTAGTAGAACGAATGAACCGCGACTTAAAGCAATCTTTGACAGCCCGAGTTATAGGCACTGGTAGGAACTGGCTGGCCCACCTCAATGACGTGCAGCGTGCGCTTAATAATCTCCCTAGAAGGTCTCTGGGTGGGCGGACCCCATACGAAATGCTCTTTGGTATCAAGATGTACGTCCCTGACCTCGATGGTGTAGACTGCCAGGCCCAGGCCGCGGCCTTTGACGTAGATGAACATTGCAATGTTTTACAGGATCTACAAAAGACCAGAGACAGTCTTGCTAAGGAACACTTGCCCTTCACGTCGGATGATGCATTGCAGATCCCGGTAGTTGGCTGGCTACCCCAAGTTGGAGAACTGGTTCGAGAGAAGATCGATAACAAGAAAGAGTTTGGTCCCTCATATCGAGCACCGGTTCGAGTTCTTGGAGTGAAGGGCACGAGAACAGTCATTTTACCACCACTTCCAGGTCGTAAAGAAAACAGATTTATTTCTATTGACAATGTCAAGGCACACAGGGTGGCCGATTCTTCATAGCATGACACCGGCTGTATCCTGTCCTTCCATGGTGAGGCACTCTGTGCTGGCTATTACATCTGGTGCAGATCAGGAGGTGTCCCTCGAGATGCCTGCTATATCCAGTCCTTTATTAAATACTATTCCTGTTACTAACATTGATGAGCTGACCTATGCAGATCCTGCTGATTTATCTATGTCCGATTTACAAGCTCGTTTGGCTAACCAGTCCAGATTCTCTTTTGACTCTGATTCGGAACTTTCAAAGAAACCATCGACTATTGCAAAATATGCCACGTTGTTTAAAAAACATTTTCTAATTCCACCTTGGACATACGTTTGGCTGATACTATTTTCATTTTATCTTTTTATGTCAATTGGTTTTGTGTTTTATTTTTTCCGCCTGATCGATGGCCATTATGTGAAAGAAAGAACAGGAATTCGGTACCTTAATGGAACATTGGCCCCTCTTTCCTCCTCACATTCAGCACACAGACTAAAAAGAGAATTAAATACAGTAGAGATTGCTGCTTGGCCTGTCCTTGATGGGATTGTGTGGGATGCGGTTAGGTTTCAAATACATGGCCCCACAGAAGTTATTAATGTTCCTAATGTGCTTAGAGTAAACATGGGAGATGTGATTAAACAAAATATTCGTTCTGATGATTGGGATCTTCAGGCCGTGGAAGCATTGTTCTCTGATTTAAAATATTATGCGGCCTTTGATGCTGAGGATTTGTACTTAGATTCTGTCAATTATGGTGATTTGTTTTGTTTTCAACATTATGGGAATCATTTCTTACATAAAACAAATTCCAGGAGGTTTCCTGTGAATTACACACAGTGAGAACATTGCCCTGCTCCTGTACAAGGGAGCTCTAGTACATTTCTGGGTAAATACTCTTATTTTACAGACTTTAATCAATCACATCCTGAGTCATTTTATTTTAAAGTGACACAGAAATTCATGTCCAAAGTTAGACTTACCGATACAAAATTATTGTATTCGAAGTCCTTTCTAGACAGGTTAGCTATAGATGGCTATGAGTTATGGAAGGAGGCTATTGACCTTAAATCGGTTTGGGGTACCAAAGATTGGCAGGTACAAGGCACTGAGGCCTTGCATCGTGCATGTCTCATCCCGAATCACATGTTGTTTTTAAATTCTACTATTTCCCAAACAACATGCTTTGGATTGGCTACATCTAAAAAATTGAATATACCTACTATCCCTGATTTGGAAGAATATTCAGGTTGGAGTAATTTCACTACATTGTCCATCAGTGGGATACAAGCACTTTTGCACAATTCCTCCTTTAATATTTCCAGTTTTGATCCGGAGGGGTGGCTTTTGTGGCAAAAAAGCTCTGATTCTTGCCAACGTCGTTTTTTGGGTTTGTCTGAAGGTTTTACACACATCAGGCCAGATCCCCGTTTTGAAACAGATCACACTGTTACTACTTATTCAGTGGGCAAATTGTGTCAGAACTGGTTACAACATTCCACTTTGGCTGCAGTTAAACTACATCTGTCCCAGTTGAATGAGAATATAGAGCTGAATGATTTTATAAAAGGCCCGGCTAAGGGTAGGTCTAAACGCTGGCTTTATGCTATTTACAATGAAATTTGGAAATTTTCACAGATTGAGGCAGCTAAACGCCTGAGAGCTATTGATCAAGCAAATTTGGAATCAGTGCTTGCAGTGGTCGATAACAGTATTAACATGCTTTCTTCCAAAATTTACACGTTGGATAATATTGTTTCTTCTGTTGTTGATATTGTGCATGATGAAGTGTCCACGTTATACCATGGTCAAAATCAATTACGCTCTGTAATGCAGTTTGCATGGACCCTACAGACACTTAAGTCTGGTCGAGTTCCCTGGAACTCATTGAACATTTTGTCCCTTTTTGCCCCTTTTAACCTGACTGAAAAGCAACGCATGCTTTCAATGCGTGATGCATCATTTTCTATGTTACATATTGAAAAGCTAGAATCCTTACCTTTCTCTGTTGCTGAAACCACTACTGCCACGTGGCTTATTCATGGATTAATTACATTACCATTTCCCTTATACAAATTTACTAATTGTATGCGGTATATTGCTATAGGACGATATGAACCACTAGGCAATGCATTCCTCCATGAGGCATGGTCGTTACCATACACATACAGATGTCTGAAGGATGGAAAAGAGGTAAATCTTAATGGTGAGGAATGCACACAGACACCTGACCATTCATTAATATGCAGACACATTCAGTTACACGGTTCTTGTAATCAGGACCGGCCAAATTTAGCATGCGTTTTAAAAGGCACGCCAGTTCCAGCTGTGGTTCCCACATTTACATTATTGACTAATGGTAGTTATTTGCTTTTGAACAACGAAGAATGTTGTGGGTTATTAATTGGTGTGGCTTATGTGGTAACTGTATCAGAGCGTGTGGTGTGTTGCAAAAACGTTCTATACCCACCCACGCATGGGTCTTCAGATGCCTCCATCTGGCCACGGATACCAACCTTGAAGGCGAAGTTCAATGGTTTAAGCAGAATAAGGGCCCTTTTGTCTCAAAAACAAGTGACCCTGAGTTCGGCCCGGGAAAATTATGTCCTTCACATAGCTAACACACGCACAGAGGTGCAGGCGCTTTTAAATACTGACTTGCCGTTTCATTTCTGTGAGCTGGTGCACCAGATCTTTAATGCATCTTCCACGACTGGGCTCGCACATTTTTTTAAATTGGTTAGCAGTGGCCTCGTGACTACATTTGAGAAAATCTTTGGTATCATTCCCACGTTTTTCCATTCTATTTTTTCAAGTTTGTTTGGTGGACTACCTGTTTTACTGGCTGTGGCTGCGGGCTTTTTGTTATTGTTTTTCTTTATAAAACATGGATGCCCATCCTGCGCAAGAAGCCGTTCAACGCCTCCTGACACTGTGCCGTAATCGGATGCTCAATTACTATGGAACATTGCCGCTTGCAGCATTAAGCACGGCTTATAGATTGTCATTTCGGT
Organism: Lissotriton vulgaris; assembly: GCF_964263255.1. Taxonomy (NCBI): domain Eukaryota; kingdom Metazoa; phylum Chordata; class Amphibia; order Caudata; family Salamandridae; genus Lissotriton; species Lissotriton vulgaris. The sequence continues at coordinate 967,221,951 of NC_141695.1, read as the reverse complement.
TCACTGACTTCACGTGTGTCCAACCTGTGTTTCACTGTCTGAGCTGCGAGTTCGATTGGGCCATTGATTTGTGTCTATGCTTGAGGACTGCTCCTGACGTCGATTTTGATCAGCTAATGCGTCCCGTAGTGGCTCACGAGCTGGTTTGTTCTGGCGAAAGAGTTATGGCCTTGGCAGCGATAAATGGAGTACTGGGTCAATGGCAGATCTCTGCACGGCGCATGCCTTTCTGACACACAGCGTTCTGGTGAACCCACCGAGTTGTCCTCTGACGTTACAGGAGGATCCGATGCTGGAGGAGCACGTATGTTCTTTCCCATTCCTGAATTGGATTGCTGAACTATTTTCGGATGATGGCAGTGATTTCATACTGGAGGCTGTTGCAACTTACTTTGCATATACTGTCCAATCGTGAGATGCCTGGGAGGATTGCTTTGTTATGGAATATGACTTTCCCCTTGCTGAATTGGAGGGATGGACTGTGTTCAGATGATGGAGAGTTCAATCATGTGATGTCGCTGAGAATAACGTCAATGTGGCACATGACTTTGGATATCGGATAAGTGCCTTGTTTTTTCTCTTACAGACATTTGAATTAATGCGACCTGGTCCTACATTTCATATTTTGGAGACCTGGCGGATAACTTTTGGTTCGAAAGTTTTGTTTTTATTTTTAGATTTGAGGCCACTGTAGGCATTCATACATATTCATTCATACATATTTTTTTAGCTTATTTTAGCTCAAGATTATTGAACTTTGCTTTCATTTTATGTATCTGATTTAGTATTGCCTTTTCCCTTATGTTTGACGGTGCTCGGATCATTGGGGGGGGTGTCATATGGATACTTCGTTACATATATTGCGTTAAGTTAGCATGAGTGTATTACATGTTTAAACAGCCATTTTTCCTTCGGCTTCAGTTTTGCACACGACACCTACTTGTTGTTGTCGCTTTCACCCTAGAAGCGGTGATGTGATTTATTTGAGAATAATATGTTATTACTATGCTATCAGCTTTGCCTGGTACACTTGGTACAACTGTCTGCACACTGAGAGCTGCACACTCTAAGAATAACCTAACACAAGGTTGCTGGGAGGCCTGATCCTCGCACCACATTAGACATAACACAAATAATGTTGATGCCAACATTTTGGGCTCTACGCGGGTTTAAGATAGAGTTACAGGGAATGAACGTAGACACTTGGTGCTGCGCATGAAGAGAGCTGGTAGCTGTTGATGTGATCTATTCCTACTGACATTTAGAGGTATGGGTCCGCCCTGCTAAAGCCCGAATGAGACCTTCTTAGATATAAAATAATATGCTAAATAGGGTGCGCGAAATATAGGTGATATAGATTTCTATAGATTTTGCATTGTAACATGCTATCACCTTTTGCTTACTATGGATTAGTGACTATGCTGCTAACTCTGATTTTTATAATATGCATTTTGGTATTATACAAGATACTGCGTTTGAGAACCTTGCATTGAATAATAAATATTTCAAACTTGCACGTGTGTTCTTTGACTCTCAGTTTTGGTTTGAAATGATTATATAACGAAAGAGTGTTCATGTGTTCCACGATTCCTGAGGTATTCTAAAGATCATGTTCTGGTTTGTCTAAGACATGGATAATTTCATAATGATCCATGAGACACTGTAGCTAGCTAGGTAAGGGGATTTCTGATACTGAGATGAGTTTTGGATCATCCTAACTCACTGAGGTTCTAGATCTCTATGCACAGTTCTGTGGGAGAACGGAAACCCTGCTACAGAATATTGAAGCCCTGTCTACATAATGGTTAGTACAAAATATTGAGAAGAAAATATATCGTTGTCTAAAAAATCGTTAAAAATATAGTTTTTCTAATGTTTAAAAATAATGCAAAATAAGGAAATAACACACAAGGACATGAGCTCCCTCGTGTACTATATTTCTTTCATTAATGTAGAACTTAATTCAGCATAGGCTACATGACAATGTCATAACATCAACAAAATTCATAAGAGGAAATTGATTTTATCGTTGTTTATTTGACTTCTTTTTTATCATTGAAGATATACATGTCAAAAATGTATTTGCCTTTTTTCTCCTTTTTTAATATAAAACTATTTTTGTTTAAATATACATACAGGTCAACAATATCTATCCTATATGGTCATGGAGATTATGCAATCTGTTGTCTCCCTCTTTTCCAGATATATATGTTTGTGAATTTTGTATGAGTCTGTATGAGGTTAGATGGTTCTGTTGTAGTATGTATGAAAATTTATTTTTTGTATGGTTTTTCACTCAGGGGCTATTTGCTTAACAGTGTATTGCACTTAATCGTGAACTTATTTAACAATTTTGTTCACCTGTATGTATATTTAAACAAAAATAGTTTTATATTTAAAAAAAGGAGAAAAAGCAGAAATTTTTGACATATATATCTTCAATGATAAGAAAGAAGTCAAATAAACAACGATAGAGCCAATTTCATCTTATGAATTTTGTTGATGTTATGACATGTCGTTAAGCCCATGCTGAATTAAGTTCTACATTGATAAAAGAAATATAGGTCATGAGGGTGCTCTTTATTTTGTGTTTTGTTCTTCCCCTCTTCTCTCTGACCTCAAATAATCCCCTTTAGAGGGGGTCCTCATTTTTTGCATATATAAAGGAAATAATAAGTATAATAGAAAAAATAGTTAGAATTATTAGAAAATGTTCAAAATTATAAGTATTACATATAGTGTAAAAAAGAATTAAACATACATATATAAAATGTAATATATATACATAAAAATTATCAATACATATATATACCCATACACCAATAACAATAGAATAGAAATAAAATATATATTTAATAAATTAAAATATTAAAATATTTTTTATGTTTTTAAAATACATTTTACACTACATGAACTGAAACAGTAGAGAAAATATTGGATAGCGGAGGGGTAAACATTACTGATCCAGCTCCAGTGAGTGCAACAGTAGGGAAAGTGTTGGATTGTGTAGGGATTAAAATTACTATTCCCACTCCAGAGAGTGCAACAGTAGGGTAAGTGTTGGATAGCCTTGGGGTAAAAGTTACTGGTCCTGCTCCAGATAGTGCAACAGTAGGGAAAGTGTTGGATAGCGGAGGGGTAAAAATGACTATTTTCACTCCAGTGAGTGCAACAGTAGGGAAAGTGTTGGATAGCGTAGGGGTAAAAATTACTATTCCCACTCCAGTGAGTGCAACAGTAGGGAAAGTGTTGGATAGCATAGAGGTAAAAATTACTATTCCTACTCCAGAGAGTGCAACAGTAGGGAAAGTGTTGGAGAGCAGAGAGGAATAATTTAATTCACACAATTAACAGTATAAAGCAATTTAAAATAAATTTTATAATAAAATATTTTTAAAAAATTTAGAAATTAAATTACTTCCCAGCCTACTTGCTATCAACACACAACCCACTCTTAAAAAATCACACAAATATTGTAATTAATAACAATTAATAACCTATTAACAATATATTATTTAGCACAATTTACAATGTACATTTTTTAAACATCAATATTAAATATAAATAAATAAATATTTATTAAATAACTACCCACCCTACTCCCCTATAAACCCACAACACGCTCCTTAAAAAGCTCCTTAAAAAATAACACAATATACAGTTACCAATTAATTATGAATAAACAAACAATCAATAACTAATTAGTAATATATTATTTACCACAATTAACAATATAAAATAATAAACATTTCATTATTAATTAATAAAACTGATTGATTAATCAATTATAACTAAATTACTTCCCTCCCTATTACCCTATAAATCCACAACCACTCCTAAAAAATAACAACCTTAAGATATTTACAAAATAATTAGCAATAATTAACAACCAATTAATAACTAATTGATAATAAATTAATTACCACAATTAACAATGTAAAATATTAAATATGTAAATGTGAATTAATAAAAAATATTAATTAAATTACTTCCCACACTATTCGCCTCTAAATCCACAACCCGCTACTGAACTAAAAGGTAAAAGATACATTAAAAAAAATGATAAGTTCTAAAAATTGAATACATATATTTGGAAAATATACAATACTTAACCAAAAATATAGAACACATACATTTAAAATACATACTAAAATACATAACACTAATATAAACATCGATATAATTAACAACAATATTTTTACAAACAATATTACTGACTTTGATATTAACAAAAATGATATTTCTTACCTTCATGTCGATATTCTGGTCACTGATATTCTTGATGTCGATATTCTGTTCCTTCGATATTTCCAACTTGATATTTTTGCACTTAGAAAATAAAAACGCGATATTATGTCTCTGCACTGATATGTTGTGGTGCACATTGAAACTTGTATTGTATTTGTAAAAAATTTCTGGCATTTTGAATACATTTTCTGATCATAGTGTGTTATTTAAAGTCAACAACTATACATAAGAATTCCGCTTTAGGTTGTAGGATACACATGCTGGAGAAAGTCTGAAGAGTGATTTGACAATTGAGGTAATAGTTAATGTATCAATCATTGTGAATTTGCATGCTAGGAACAATCAGGGGTTGTCTGCGGCGAGCACAAAGTAAGTGCTTTTATTAATTTATTTTTCACTATCCCTACTTATGTCGAATTCCACCGCTCCACCCCCGTCCCACTCCACCACGCTTACCTGCACAGGCAGCAACTGATTTAAAGGCCGAGCATCTTGCCTTGTTGTATGGGTTAACACTGAATTCCTGTTTGCGGGCGGATGATGAGAATCAAGTAGTGGGTAGAACGGAGACAGGCTGGTTTGGAAAGCAGTGGCTGTGGAAAAGGAAATGATTGTCATCCATCTCTTCTTCATCTTCCGCTGCTACCTTCCGGCTCTTTCATATTCTCAGTGATAACAGTTGAAGCATCTCATGTTCCTAATGCTAATTACATCCCCTTGAAGGACTTTCTTTAGTTAGTTATTTCTACTCCAGGTAACTTCTGATTCTTAAACTAATTTCTCTTTGTTTCCAGATGATGATGTCCTTGAAATGTTCTTTCTTAATTTACTTTACTTAGAATGTGTTACATGACAGTTCTCATAAGCGACGCTTTAATTTTTCTGGTAGTCACCTTTCTTGTAGTGTTACACTTGATAAAAATACAAAATAAATTGAAAGAATTAGTAAGTAAATCCTCTCAGTCTTGGCCCACTTTGGTCATCAGAAGCTAGCATCCTGAATCCTAAGGCACAGGAACAACTTGTTAATCAAGTCAAGAGTGTTATTTTAGAGAAGTGAGCAAAGATAATTATTTGAGTGTCACCAACAAATAGGTAATAAGAGAATCTGTATTAGGAGACAATGGACCCCATTAGGATGGCAGGCAGATTTCCCCCGCCATCCCTGTAGAAAAGACCCCCGCCATATTACAATGGCTGAGGGGTCCGTGGCGGACGGAAAGATCATCCGCCGCTTTTCCACTCGGTCGACATGTCGACCGGGTGGAAAAGGCTTCAATATGGTGGCGGTGTCTGAAAGACACCACCAGCCATATTAGAATGTGCATTTCTGAATGGCTATGCCGCCACGGAAAGGCATACAGTCTGCTTGAGGGGCCCGTTGCAGGCCCCCATGGACTCCAGGGGGTGGGGGTGCACATGGGGGGTACCTATGGTACCCCTCTGCCTTTCAAAGAACAACGTGGCAGGCACCGCGCGGTGCCTGTCACATTGTGCTTTGAAAGGCACAACATGTATTTTTAGTATTGCGGTGTGCAGTGCTTTCAGTACCACCCGGCGCAATGTTAAAAATATGGGATGCGCCTGCCAGTGTGGTGGGCGCATTATAATGGGGTGTGCAGGACCACTGCTGGCATTGCGGGCGGTCCCATTCCTCACTGGTATGGCGGTCAGACAAAGTCCGCCAGCCATACTAATGTGCCTTAATGTGTCTGAGGAGGTAGTGTAAAGGCGTTAGAGGGGAAGGCTGTTGGCGGGCCCTAAAATCAGAGCTAACCCAGCAGAAGGACATCTAGGTGGCCATTACAAGCAGCCTCTCCATTCCGATGGGACCAGCAACAGGAATTACTAGCCCTATACGATTTGTAAGATCTGTGCTTTGTTTAACCTGGGTCACCACCAAACCTTTTGCCTTCATCCCTCCTGTTTCTGAGATAGTTTTGTTGGCATTAGCACTGTCTGCATTTTGTTTCCTTTACCACTGCTAACCAGTGTTAAGTACTTGTGTTCTCTTCTTTAAACATGGTAACATTGACTCTATCTAATTAGCACATTTAATTTACTTGTAAGTCCTAGTAAAGTGGTACAACATGTACCCAGGCCCTGTATATTAAATTCTGCTAGTGGGTGTACAGCATTCATTGTCCCCCCTCCCAACAAAAGTAGCACTTTAAAGCATGTCTCAGGCTTGCCATTATAGCCTTTAATGCAATATTAACTGTCAAATTGATTTGGACGGGTGCATTAAATAACAAGAGAAGTAGAACATGTGGTTTCAAGTTGTACATGTCCTGGTGTGAAACATTTCTAAATGTGTTTTCTATTTTAACTGGGAGCAGGTGGGAATACCATGTTTGGACTTTGGACTCAAATGAATTGTAATTTAAAATCCTCTTTAATGGTAACGTCAGATTTTAGGTCAAAATTTTGGAAATGCCACTTCGACATTTGGCATTTTTCCTACCTTAACCATTTGGTGCCTGCTGCCGTGGTCTTTGGTCATATGACTTCGAATGGCTCTGCTGTTGGAGGTTTGAGTATTGCTGCCAGACAGTAAGACAGAGGAGACTGGGTTTAGGCAGGATGGGCCAATCTGCCAGGATTGCTGGAGGGAGATCTGTTTCTTGTCCCACTTACATTTCAAAGGAGCTTGCCCTCAGCACACACAAAGGAACCTAACACTAGTCTTTTGTCACCCTATAATTCATGGATCTTGACAGTGGAAGGGGAGAACCTTCCAGAATCAGATGTGGGGTAGTATAGGGAAGCATCTTACCTCAACAGCTGGCACCAGGTATACATATTGACAGTCAGAGCACCACCACAGAACGCTCCTGTACCTGTGAATGTTGCAAAGGAAGCACTGCATTGCTCCCCAAAGGAATGTTGTGCTGCTGCAAGAGGACTACCCTGACGCTTGAGGACTACCTTGACCGCTTGTGTGCTGCCCTGCTCTCTGAGAAGGGACACTGGTCATACTCCCTTCATCCCTGGCTACCTGACTTGCTCAAGGGTCAATTGACTGACCTCATGTCTTAACTACTGGGACAAAACAAGATCCAGAGGCATTCCTGCAAATGTACAGCTGACCTAATGCAACTGGACCTGTCTGGACCTGCAAGTAGACCTGCCTAAGTCCTGCTGGCCTCTGCTATAGTGAGTCCCCATTCGTACTAAGACTTTGCCTCCTAAGCTAATCATTAATGTGAAGCTTCAGTGACTTTTTGTGTTCCAGCGACCACCAGAGACGACCGGCAATGCAAGATCTGCACTTCAAGATGAGGAATTTCTGTGGAATCAAGCTTTAATTTACTGATTTTCGTGGTACTTCCTCATTTCAAAGGGGATTCTGCGGCCTGAATTTTCCCTCCACCAGAGTTATTGATGCTACTTGTATAGGTGGTGAAGAGAATCGTAGTGAGGGACCTAGTAGGACAGACAAGTAAAGTAGACACAGAGTCGATCAGAAGAGTGCTGTCCCTGTAGTGCCAAAGCTATACTTAGCTTACAGGAACATGTCATCATCAATTTAAAACAAATAATATTGTGTTTACAACTCCCACCCATCAGCATAGCACACATTAAACTTATACCACGTGTATCTAGGCAGAAAAATCTCTTGTTTCTTTTCTAATGCGGCACTTAAACTGATCTTGCTAGCCATGGTCATTTCACGTCTGGACTACGGAAATGCTCTGTACGTTGGTATTCCAGTGTACGAGCTTCGCCATCTCCAACTTATCCAGAACCAGGCTGCAAGGTTAGTCTACAAACTCCCCAAACATTACCAGGTCACTCCGCTTCTAAAAGCACTACATTGGTTACCTCTCTCTGAACGATCTCTTTTCAAACTCGGCTGTTTGATTTTTAAGGCATTAGCTGGCACTGCTCCTGCCTTTACGGACGCCAAACTCAAGGTCCACGTCCACATCCGTGACCTTCGGTCTTCTTCTAAACATCTTCTGTGTATCCCTCGTTATAGAAGGAAGAAACATGGAGGCATGAGCTTCTCCTTCTTGGCCCCCTCTATTTGGAATTATTTACCTCTTAGTGTCAGGATCATTGCCTCTTACATGGACTTTCACAGAGATCTGAAGACCTGGCTTTTCTTGCGAGCTTTTACTGAGTAGGCTGTCTCCCTACCCTCCACCCACTACCGTCCTCACCGCCAAGAAACCGACCAGTCAACGAGCGCTTTATAAAACTTTCAACTTTAACTTTATGTCATCTGGATCCAGTACAGCAAGCTCTACATAGAGGTCTAGGTTCTGCCTTAACATCTGTAACACATTCAAGTGCTCTAAACCCTTCACCCATGGTAAGTTAGTCCATTCCAACAACTGCTTCAATTCAAGGCATGCCATGGCCTAACATATGCTTTCCTCCTGGTCTCAAAATCTTCTGATAATATTCTAGATATGGTTATGAAACATATTGCACGTATCCAATTATTATTGAGAGGTTTCCAGGGGTGATCATAGAATGAAGAGTTTATGAGGAGGTAATTGAAACAGATCATCAATGTTACAGTAAATAACTCTTACTGTTTGTTTTTTTATTGACTTCTGTTTTTGCCATCTCTGTAGAGGAAAAAAGGAGAAGATATAGGGCATGAGGAATATAGAAGGGAGAATATTAGAGTTGAAAACTCTATAAGTGTACTGCCTCCCCCCACTTATTCAAAGCAAAATAATGTTGTATATCCTTCTCAATAGCCTGAGGGAAGACTGGGACTTCCAGGGAGTCTACTTTTAATTTTCGAGGTGTGAATAACTGTCCACAAACTCCCACATTTCATGGCACAAAGTAAGGGATTATGATCTGACATGTTCTAGTTAGCCATTCTACATTATTGACTTCCCTCTGTATCCATGGAGAGCTCATACACATATCAATCTCATGCAAATAACGCATCACTGAATAGAATGCACAATCCCTATCCTTGGGATGTTTTACCCTCTAGGAGTCAATCAGTCCCCTTTGGGACAGCTATACCCTTTGTGCCTTTGCAGCCATTGTTATAGGTTAATCTTGAAATGTAGCGTGGGTTCAGTCTAAGGACATGTCAGTCACATAGTTGAAAAGGCCTTTTATTATCAGTTTATTAGAGATTGAATGAAATTTACCAACTGCTTGACTATCATATCTAGGACCCCTTAGTGATCCACATTAGGAGCATATACTAAGGTAACATCATGCCCCTCATTATTGCTCCCAAAATGATATATCTTCCTTCCTTGTCTTTTATTTTCTTTGTTATTTGAGAGGGGATGATCTGCCTTATCCAAACAAGCACTACCTGTGTGAAGGCTGAATACTCTGTAAAGTAAAGCTGCCCTCGCAATCTTTTCTGAAGAACTTCACCCTCTGTTAGATTGAGGTGGTTTTCCTGAAACAGGGCAATTTTACTACCCATCTCTTTATGTATATTTGAACCCCATATATATGTTCATATGATTAAGCCTCCTAGCATTCCAACTAAGCAGCTTAATCTTCAGGGATTCCCGTTTCATATCAAGAGAGTGGCCCGTGGCTAAAAAAAAGAAAAAAAATGTACCCATCTGTAACGCAACTGGTGCTCATGTAAAGTGCTCTAATATCTTCGGGTCAAGTTCGCGCTATATAAAACTTCCCCCCAAAAAGAAAAAGTTCTTATTTTCCTATTACTGGTGGTGGTGAAAACGATGAACAGAGCACTCCAGCATTTATACTAGGACCTTATTCAGGTTTTATGTTTTTTTAAATTATGATTTGCCCATTGCCAACCACTCCAGCATAACATAAAGCTGTAAGAGACCCAACTGTCCCATCCCTGAATAGTAAGGCAGTGGCCCATCATCCAAATGAAAATGAGAAACCACAACTACAATCACTGCTGATCTTGCACTCCTTTTAGACTGTAAAATGAATGCCAGAAAAAGAAAGAGATTGGGTAAGCGTGTTGAACATCCAACACATCTCAGTCACCAAACATTTGCGCAACCATCTAAATCTAGCATTTCTAAGGCACCATCTGTCTCTGACACCCAGCTACGTGAAAGATGTCCAATTTTTCTGTGATCTGGACTCCTGCATAGGCTTATCTGCTGCGCTCGGGGCAATCTTGGAGATCCATTCCTCTGTACCACTGCATGCTCAGTTTTTGTAAAGCAATTTTTCACGTACACTGCTACCTTATGACTGAATCCAACTTCAGCTGTTTTCCGCTGGTCTCCCACCCTCCATCAGCAACCCTGCTAGCTTTTTTCGCCTCCTGGATGCCCAAGATTGTGCCATGATAATTGTAATGATGAGGGTTGGCTGGGAGCTGAGCCAGGTGTGAGCTACTCCTTTGCCATCATCAGTAATGTGGTAGGTAACAGCAAGATTGAAAATGGAGTTGGTAAAGCACTAATTAGGTCAAAAGAAATAGTGAATTCATGGATGAGAGAAGATTCATTAGAAAAGTGTTTGTGGAAAACAGATTACATGCGGTTATAAAGATAATTACTGAGGATTGGACAGATTGTCCTTCTCAAGAAGTTTTTTGGCAAGAATCAGATGAGAAAAATATTGGATGATATTTGAAAATGTAGCGTCAACAGATGATTTCTTAGCTAGCAGGATAATTCTGAAATTATGAAGATAGAATACATCCATAAATGAGTGATAGGAGAAATAGGCAAGGCTGCTGGTTGAGAGTGAATGGATCACTATTTCTGAGAAATGGTTTTGTGAAAATGGCCCAGAAGGAAGAAGGTGATTGGAGACCAGGGGTGATTTCAGGTGTTGAGATGGAGAGGATGAACGAGAACAACGATTATGTTGGTAATGGAGTAGGTGGAATGAAAAAAGAATGTGGCGCTGTACGAGAATGGAAAAGGATATGCAGATTGTTCAGAAGCAGGCTGCAAAGTTTTTGACTGTGATGGAAAAGGAGAGGCCATGAACACATAATGGGCAAATGTACAGTTTTAGAGTTTTGGCAAGGTTGTTATGATAAGATTTAAAAGGTGGGTGCATTTGGTAATGTCAAAGGCATGTGGGATAGTGGTGAGATAGAATTTCAAGTCCTAAGTGAGAATGGGCAACAGTTTCCCTCCTGCTGCTGTGAAGACGTATGTGTGTTCTCACATAGTTGGTGGTTAGGTGAATCAAGATACAGGGAAGGGCATATTGAATTTAACCTTGTGCTAAGAGAGCAGGGTATATCCATGGCATTTTAAAGGCATGAGTGCACAAGTTGATGTTTTTAGTGAAGGGAAGGGTAGTGAAATGTAAAAGACAAAGAACTAATTAGACCAGGGCAGTGAATTACGCTCGGTTCGCGGAGTTTGCAGAGTTTTCTGCACTTAGCGCTTCGCAGACCTCGCATTGTGCAGAAAACTCCACTCTGTGTAGTGTAGCAGAGTTTTTTCCCTGCCCGCGAACTGTAAGTTGGCAAGTGCGAGCTGCTGCTCGGGTAGAATTTCTATTCCAGTGGCCGGAAGATCAGCATGAATGGCAGTTTATGCCACACTCCGCCATGAGTTTGTTTGTCACTTCTCAGAGTTCAGATGTAGCGAATCTCCACGAACCACACCCAGGCCTAGAACTGATTAATGCAATGGGATGTCAAAGGACTGGTGTGAGGTGTACAATTGCACTTTAAAAGTGTGGTCAAGATTGTAGGTGGGGGGAGATATGAGATAATTATTAAGAGCATTTAGACGAGGCTGCAGACTCAATCAGAGATGTCCATTTCAGAGTAAATACCTACAGGGGTATGGAGATGGGGATGGGATTGATGGTGTTTATGCTGGAATGAGTGGGTAGATAACTCATGGTGATGCAACAATGGGATGAGTTGTTTGACCTTTTTATTGAGGCTAAAATTGTAAAGGAGGAGAAGTGAGGGAGAGTTCAAGAAGTGGTCAATTCACCAACACTGTGCATGAAGCAGTGCAAATAGGCAAAATGCTGGTATTTGTAGCAAGTGGAAAGACAGCCAGTTGGTCAAATGAGGCGGGTGTAAGGAGAGTGGATGAGCATGGTAGAGAGGATCTGCTCTAGAGATAAAAATGCAGTCAGTAGCCTTTTAGGTCCCGCATAGGTAGCACATGCACTGTCTCTTCAAGACATGCTGTATCTACTCTGTGGGCTTACGGCCCACCCACCGCTTTTGATATGTTTGTTCACATGACCTCTCCAAAAGCTTACTTGTATGTGGGTAATCAGTGTTTTTTTATCCCTCCTTTTGGTGTCTTGCTCCCTCCCATGAAACAGTGGCCTTTTACTTGTATCTTTTCACGGTTGTGTATTTCTGTTTGTGTATGCGCACTATTTTATTAGTTGCTTTTAGTACAGCCCATGCCCAGTGCATATTTTTATTGATTTCAGCCCAGCCTGTGTTTTGGTAATTTGCCTTTTTATTTCTTGTGCATGATTTAATTTAATATTCAGAGCAACATCTCGCCCATCAAAGGGTCTCTCCAATGCCACTCAAACCCTCAGCTCATTCCACTGGGCTATGTGTATTTTGAGAATGACCTTTCGATTAAAAATGTGCGGTACTCAGATTCAGCAGCATGTGTGAAACAGAACCCGCGCCTTAATAATTGAGTTATGTGGAGGGCCGTAGCTTATTGAGCTTTCTCTCTGCTGCACAGTTGATGAATGAGTCTGTCGGAAAGAAACGACTTCGCTTGCATCCCAGCCTCCCCTCCCATACTAGAGTATATGTGCTGTCTCATTACAGATGGGAACACACCAAGATTGGCCATAGTTCTAAAACTGGGAGCCAGAAATCTCATTAAAGTAAGCTGCAGTTATTTGCAGCCTGTAATAGAGCTATGCAGCTACTGTGCCCAAATACTCAAAGTGCAGGCAGGTCGCTGCAACCCCCCTTTCCTTCTTTGCTTACATGTCATCCACATTAAAACAATAGCCTCATGTGCCCCAGAAGACACCTCAATAGTGTACCAAGAATGGGGTGAGGCCTGACTCAGTCATTGGTATGGAATCATTATTCAGATGCGTTGACAACATGAAAGGTGGAAGGAATAGGAGTCGAATAGGACCATGATGAAGCTGGCATTTTTACATTTAAACTCACATTGCTTAAGAGAAATTGATATTTTTTTCATTTGCATATGTCCTGCGTATAATTTAGAGAAATATACAACATAACCCAATTTGTAGTACTTAATTACAATTACATGCAAGATCAATCACACGTCACAACAAGCATTGACAATGGCAATAGGTCTGGCTTTAAAAAAAAGATGTATGGTAATGTGAAGCATAAAAGTAGATCGCACGGGAATGGATACATATTTAGGTGGAAGAAACAAACTGTAGAATAAAATTGGTGTAAATTAAAAGGGCAGTGACAGTTGCACTGTCAAGCCAGACTTGAAAATCCCTGTAGATTAATGACTGCCCTCCTTCCGTCTGTGCTGCAATCAGAGAAAAAAACATAAATTGTGTTATTATTTAAGACACTCTAATAGCGTTATAATGTCACTGTGTGTGCCCCTGAAAGGTCAATCTCAGGCAGCTGGATACATAAATAAAATGATCACAGCCAGCTAGTGGACAAGCACTTCTTTTGTGGAAGCACGCAATTTCGGCCCAATCAAAATATGTACTTCTGACTCCCAACATGTGGGTGGAGCCAAAGCCCTTCTCTAGTGCTTATCACATAACTGTCTCTTGAAAGCTGCGCTATTAAGCCAAGCCATACAAAAGAAGAATCCAACATACTTATTTAGTGCCATAAAGAATAAACTTTGAAACAAAAGCAGTTTTTTGCAAAAACATCTTAAAGAGTTAGGGGTCTCAGTTTTTGAAAACAAAACATAACCAGGGATTCGCCTAACTAGAGGGGGAAATAGGATATAAAATAGCACAGACAAACCAGTAAAGGATTGTGATATGATCTATTTAAAAATTAAACTCTCAAACTCCCATGAACAAGTATAGACCCTTCTCTAGAAGTGACTGGCTACTCAGCAAGATGGAAGGGTTGCTGTAAATAAATGGCATAACTGGTAAAACTACCTAGCTTGAAGAGTGGCCTTGCATCTTTGGTGTATACAGACATTTTGCCATCAACAACAGTTGCCTATTTATCCACAGCCACTTTTTCTGCAATTATACCTTCCCCAAACTGTCTTCAAACACAACTCCTTCACTTATGTTAACCCACTTCTATTTGAGCTCTCATACGAAAAGAAACACATAAAGGCAAGGGCATGTGGTGCCGCTCCCATAAAAATAAACAAAGCTGAATGTGGGGCACAAGGTTGTGGGTACCCCATAGATAAATTATAAACCAAAAAATCATGGTGAGGCATGATGGGCAAATCTTGGACAAGGAAAAAAGGGGCGCATGGTGATGAGGTATGGCGAAAATCCTACCTTCGGCTCTGGGTCATGGCCCACCTCCATGAGTCTGTTGCTTCTATGTTAACCCCTTGTATGCTGATGACGGCCCCCATCCGTCATGCACTACGGCGCTCGTGTGCTGATGATGGCTGGGGGCCATCATGAACCCGCCCACTCACGATTCTGCCGCATAGGCACAGAATCGCGGCAGCATGCAAGGGGTTAAAGGACTGCCACCACGTATACACATACAGAAGAGCGGTTCAGAAGATGCCGAAAACAACTTTAAAAAACAAGGTATGTGAAGTCACTGCGGGTTGAGACAGAAAACAGAAGAGGATGGGAGAACACCAGTTGGAGATGTTAGCCTTGGCTTTTCCAGTGGGTTTACCTCCATACTTTTGTTGGTTTTAGAACTCTGGACAATTTACCACTGCTATTCAGTGCTAAAGTGCATATGCTCTCCAGGTAAATTATGTTTATGGATTAGTATTTCCATATTTGGCTTATTTGATTTACCTTTAAGTCCCTAGAATAGTGCACTGTGTGTGCCCAGGGCCTGTAAATCAAGTGCTGCTAGTGGGCCTGCAGCACTGATTGTGACACCTACACCAGCAGCCTTTCAAAGGATTCTCAGACCTGTCACTGCAGTGTCTGCGTGCAGTCTTTACTGACATGTCGAATTGAAAAGTACACCCCCATACCAAGCCCTAACTTTACCTTTTATTACATGCAAGTCACCCTTAAGGTAGACCCCAGAGACCATTATGGGCAGTGTGCAGTGTATGGGAAAGTTAGGACATGTACTGGTGTGGGTGACATGTCCTGATAGTAAAATATAGTGTATCTGTCCCATAGAATAGAATGGGAGGTACTTTGTAATATCTTACAAGTACAACTTCCCATTGGGGCGAGATAGAGAAATGGAGTTTAGTATGCCAGAACACAGAATGTAAAAATGCATCTTTGATGATTTTTATGTTGTGTGTTTGAAAATACCACTTTTAGAAAGTGGGTATTTTCTTGCTAAGCTATCTTGTGTGCCTCTGCTGGGTTGTGGATTGACTGTCTGGCTTTGAAGTTACAGGGGCTGGGGATGTGCATTCATTGTAGACAGCCACTCGGGGGGTCGAGTGTGTCCTGCCCTTCCTGGATGAGTCAGGGCTTGGTTGAATATACCCTGGCTGAATTTAGAGTAGGGGCAGGAGTTTCACAAGTACCTGAATGGGCCTGGTCTGCATTTAGAGTGGTGGGAGGAGATTTCCCTTGCACCTGAATAGGCCTGGTCTGTCTTGGACAATGTTGTCTCCACCTCCTGCTGGGAAGTTTGACCAGAGAGGACAGAACTGGTTTGGGCTGAGCACAGTCTCTCTCTGCCCAAAAGAACAAAGAGAAACTGAGTATAAATATTGGGGCCCAGACCCCAGAACTTCAGATTACTGCTAAACTAAAGAACCTGCCTGGAAGCCGAGCTGGAAAACCTGTCAGGAGGCACTGCCAATTTGCTGCGTGCTCTGCTGTGTTGGCCTGTTGCTAGCAGCTTCTGTCTCAGGGCTGGCAAATAACTGGATTGTACTTTCATCATCCTGCTGTTAGAGTTTTCTCCAAGGGCTTGAAGTAGAGCTTGACTCCTGTTAGAAGTCTCAAGGAGATAAGAGACTGCAGAGAACTTGCTTGGATCAATGAACCTGCCATAAAAAAGAGCAGAAAAAATTGCCAGGAGGAGTACTGCCCCTTTGATGTGTTGTTACTTTTCTGGGTTGGCCTGCAGTTGCTGATTCTTCCTTGGGCATTGAAAGGACTGGAATGAACTGTTGGGGTTCAGGGGGGCAGGTGCCTTCTGTCTAGTTCTCCGGTCACTGGTTTTTAGCATAAGGTACCAAGTGCATATGCAAATTTATGGACGCTCCCTCGGGCTCGCTTTAAAAGGCCTTGCCCGCAGGAAACCGGTGCTTGGTTTCTTGGATGGCCCCTTGCCGTATGTTTCCTGTTTAATGTTTTTCCACTTTGTTCCCTTTCCATTGAGCTCTATTACAGCGGTCCTTCCGAGGGCAGGATTTCGATTCCCCTTTTTCCCCACTTTCCCTGTTTCTTATACTTTTGGGCATTACTGAACCCTTATTGGGGACTTGTTTTGGTATTTCAGTGACGTATTGGGATTCGCGGCTGCATTTCCTTTGAGTTCTGGCGTCCCGTCATTTTCTCTTTTTAGTACTCAAACCATCTTGTTGTGTGTCTTTTGGGTGGTTTCACGAAGGAGCTGAACAACGGCCGTTTTTTGTGCTACCTTCATGTTATTTTTAGAATCCAGGGTTTTTTTGGGTGTCTTTCAAATTCCCTTGATGTCTTTTTTTTCCCCTGTCCCTTCTTGGTCTTTTTTCATTTAGAATTCCACCCCCTTTGACATTCTCAGTGTTTCCCGAGGGGGCGTGGTTGGTCTGGGGTTACACCAGAAAGAACCAATACGATTGCAGTGGAGTATTTCCTGTTTCGTATCAAGCTACTCCCGTTTGTTAACTGGGGTAAGCAGGGAGGTCGGAGGTTCGTGTGTGTACTTGGCACTGGTATTATCTGTGGGGTGTGTCTAATATTGTCCCCCTTTTTTCTTTAATAGCGTCCTCATCTGGGTCAAGCAGTCAGTTGTCTGGAAAATGGAGGAGACAAGCTGTGCTCCCCAAGACCTTGGGTTCCCTTGTTTTGTTTACCCACCTTCTTCCGGTGTCGTGTTCTCCACCACCCGGATTTATTCGTGGGTGTAGGGGGTCACGGCGAGGGTAGGGAATTGGGACGTTCTTCACTCCTGCAGTGTTTGGCTGGTTGGCATCGGAACAGAAAACCAAGCCCACGAATTGATACACTGCCCGAGTGAAGAATGGTTGTGGAGGCAACGGGAGGGGATTCTTCGATGCAGGAACTCATGCAAGCCTTAGCTCTTATGCAGGGTGAAGTCCAATCCCTTCGACAGGAGAATCATGAGTTACGGGTGACACTGAATGAGGTGAAGGAAAACACTAAGAGAATAAGGAGGGATCCCTCAGTAAAGGTTAAGACCCCAGTGATTCAGCCAGCCACATTTAAGTATATGAGATTTTCAGGGGACAGTAGCAGATATGCTATCTTTATGAACCAGTGCCATTTGCACTTTATGTGTCGACCAGCTGCTTTTCCCGACGACACTACCAAGGTAGCGTTTGTGATTTCATATCTTTCGGGTACTGCTGCTGGTTGGGCGGTCCCCTTAGTCGAAAACAATGACTCTGTGTTAAGTAGTTTTCCGGCCTTCAAGCTCCAAATGCATAGTTTGTTTGCTAAGCATGCGTTTATGCAAGCAAGCGATGCTGCATTGTTAAAGCTACGGCAGGGTAAGCAGGACCTTCTGGCTTATGTGGCTACCTTTAAACGCTTAGTAGCAGAAACACAATGGCCCATGGCAAAAAGAACATCTTTATTTCATCAGGGCTTGTGCGAGGACTTAAAAGACATAGTCTCACAGGTAGTAGACCCCCCTGAGGATTGTGTTGAGTTCATCGATTTGGTAGTAAAACTCAACCATCGATTGAGTGAGAGAAAAGGGGGAAAAGACCAGGTTTCAGCCCCCAAGGACAGCTGTAACCAAGAGGGAAACATCGGAAAGCGGGGAGAAAAGATAGATCCTGAACCTATGCAATTTGGTGGGGTGCAGGGTCCCTTATCCAAGGAGGAAAAGGAGCGGAGGCGATTGTTGCAGTTGTGTTTGTATTGTGGGAGGGGTGGGCACTTCCCTCGAGAGTGTCCAGTAAACCGTCCCGGTTGCCAGTGAATAAGGCTGTGGCTTTTGTGGGAGGGGGGTGTGAGAGGCCTTCTGTCCTTGAGAGCAGTAGTTGTAATCCATATGATGTACAAGGGGCGGTTCAAAGAGTCCCGCACCATTTTACGGTGACAGCTTGCTTTGCATATTCATCTAGTGGTAGAGCATCCTTGTCGGTGTTGTTGGATTGTGGGGCCACAGGGAACTTTATGGACATTGGTTTGGCCGAGAAGTTGATGGTTCCGTGTGTGTTGAAGAGACAACCTGAACCCGTGAGGGCCATTGACGGCACGGAGCTGTCCTCTGGGTCAATCGTCCGGCAGACCGAACCTCTTCTGATGACATTCGATAATGGGCATTCTGAGACAGTCTGTTTCGATCTGATAGCCGCACCAGCCTTCGGGGTGGTACTCGGGTGCCCTGGTTACAGGCCCATAATCCCAGGATCGATTGGGCGCGGAGGTTGGTCACGCTCGATTCAGAGTATTGCCTTCTTCACTGTTATTTTGAGGCGACTGATTGGGTGTCTCTGTTGTCTTGTGCAGCGAGTGGTTGCGTTCAGAACAGTTTGCCTTCTTTGTTTGAGGCATACAAGGAGGTATTTGATAAGGATCAGGCATGTGTTTTGCCACCACACAGGGCTTTTGATTGCCGTATCAATTTGGTTCTGGGGGCCATTTTGCCCTGTAGTAGGGTTTATGCGTTGTCGGAGCCGGAGGAGAAACATCTACGGCAGTATTTGGATGAAATGTTGAAGAATGGGTTCATTCGACCTTCTTCTTCGCCTGTATCCTCCTCCATCTTTTTCATACCGAAGAAGGAGGGTGATCTCCGCGCTTGCGTGGACTACAGAGCGTTGAATAAAGTAACAATAAAGAACAAGTACCCATTACCTCTCATACCAGTGTTGTTAGATCAGCTGCGACATGCCAAGGTGTTTACAAAGCTTGATTTAAGAGGTGCTTACCATCTCGTTCGCGTCCGAGAGGGCGACGAATGGAAAACGGCGTTCCGTACTAAGTTTGGTTTATTTGAGTATTGTATTATGCCTTTTGGTTTGTGTAACGCCCCTGCCGCTTTTCAGTTTTTTATTAATGAGGTTTTGCGTGAGTTTTTGAATATCAGTGTGATTGTTTACATTGATGATATTTTGGTTTTTTCCCAGTCCTTTGAGGATCATGATGCTCATGTTTCGCAGGTTTTGTCTAAATTGTTGGAACACCGTTTATTTGTGAAGCTGGATAAGTGCACGTTTGGTGCGACACATGTTGAGTTTTTGGGATTCTTGATTTCGGCGGATGGTATTAAGATGGATCCCCAAAAGATTGAAGCCATTATCAACTGGCCCATACCCACATGTGTCAAGGATATACAGGTATTACTTGGATTTGCCAACTTCTACAGGCATTTCATTAGCCATTTCTCTGATATTGTTTTGCCTATGACTTCATGGTTGAAGAAGGGAGTGGTGTTTGACTGGACGCTTGCAGCACAGTTGGCTTTGGAAAGTTTAATCAGGCATTTTACATCTGATCCTGTGTTGATGCATCCTGATCCTGCCCTTCCGTTTTATGTAGAGGCGGATGCGTCCCAGCTAGCAGTTGGGGGTGTGTTGTCTCTGACTCAGCGTGATAGTGAGACTGGGTTGATGCATCCAATTGCGTTTTTCTTGAAAAAACTATTACCTGCTGAGCAGAATTACACTGTGGCAGAGAGAGAGCTATTGGCCATAAAGCTGTCTTTTGAGGAATGGCGACACTATCTTTGGGGGGCTCGTCACCCCATTACAATCTATACGGATCATAAGAACTTGGAGTTTTTCCGGTCTGCCAGGGCTTTGACTCCCCGGCAGATGAGATGGGTGCTGTTTTTCAATGAATACGATTTTACCATCACGTATAGGCCAGCAGCTCAACAGGGGAAGTCTGATGCGTTATCTCAGATTTATGCGGATCCGTCACAAGGAGGGCGGGTAGAGGAGACCCGATTTATGATCCCAAGTGAAAAGATCGTTGGTTGTGCCTCCATATAAGACTTCTTGGTTGAAGTGCAAGAAGAAATGAAACAGTTAAATCTGGCTCTGTGGCTGTCGGAACCTGGGTTTATGTTAAAGGATGGGTTATTGTATCAGGCAAAGAAGTTGTTTGTGCCCCCTGAGTTGCGTACACTGGTTCTTACTTATTGTCATTCATCATCCTTGGTTGGGCATCCCGGGGTCAATAAGTCCAAAGAGCTGTGTATGCGTTGGTTCTGGTGGAAGTCTTTGGCCCATGATGTGCAGGTGTTTGTGGCCTCATGCCCGGTGTGTGCTGTTAGTACGTCCTCGCACATGTCACCATCTGGGTTGTTACACCCTTTGCCAGTGCCTCCCTCCCCCTGGCATACGATCAGCATGGATTTTGTGACCGATTTGCCGCCTGATTCAGGGTTTATGACCATTTTGGTTGTAGTGGATTTATTCACTAAAACGGCACACTTCGTTCCTTTGCCGGGGTTACCCATGTCTAGAGAATTGGCTGATGTATTTATGGCCCAAGTGATCCGATTGCATGGGGTGCCTACTGCCATCGTTTCAGATAGAGGGGCACAGTTTGTAACACATTTCTGGACTGCCCTATGCCGGTCTTTAAAGATGGACGTACGGTTGTCAACAGTTTACCATCCACAAAGCGACGGGCAAACTGAACGCACCAATCAAACCATGGAGCAGTATTTGCGATGTTTGCTAACGTCGCTTACGGGCAGTTGGGTACAAGCCCTTCCTTTGGCTGAGTTTGCCTATAACAACATTATGCACTCAGCAATAGGTATGTCGCCGTTTTACTGTTCGATGGGTTTCCATCCCAAGACAATTCCCATTCAACCATCTGAGAGGGTGCCAGCAGTGAATTCCCTTAGTAGGGATTTGATTGATATCTGGAAGAAAGCCCAACAGCAGCTGTTTGAGTCCAAGAAGGCCATGAAGGTACAGGCAGACAGGCATAGACGGCCAGCTCCCCTGTATGCAGTTGGGGAAAGGGTTTGGCCAGCAACAAAAAACCTGAGGTTGCCGGGACCAAGGAAATTACAGCCTCTGTTTGTGGGTCCCTTTCCTGTCCAGAATGTGGTGAATCCAGTTGCGATCAGGTTGACTTTGCCGGATGAGTATAGTATTCATCTTGTGTTTCATACCTCTTTGTTGAAGTCTTATGTCACCACCACTCAAGAGTTGCCACCTCCTCCTCCTGTTTTGATTGATGATAACGTGGAGTATGAGGTTAATAGTGTATTAGATTCCAAGCGGATGAAGGGACGGTTGTATTACCTTATAGATTGGAAGGGTTATCTTCCAGAGGATTGTTCTTGGGTTCCAGCGAGTCGGTGCATGCTGCCCGGTTGGTAAGTCTGTTTCATCGCCTGCACCCTGGGAAACCTAGGCCGGTGGGAAGGCTTTTGGGGGGGGGTACTGTTGGGGTTCAGGGGGGGCAGGTGCCTTCTGTCTAGTTCCCCGGTCACTGGTTTTTAGCATAAGGTGCCTAGTGCATATGCGAATTTATGGACGCTCCCTCGGGCTCGCTTTGAAAGACCTTGCCCGCAGGAAACCGGTGCTTGGTTTCTTGGATGGTCCCTTGCCGTGTGTTTCCTGTTCCTGTTTTTCCACTTTGTTCCCTTTCCATTGAGCTCTATTCCAGCGGTCCTTCCGAGGGCTGGATTTCGATTCCCCTTTTTCCCCATTTTCCCTGTTTCTTATACCTTTGGGCATTACTGAACCCTTATTGGGGACCTGTTTTGGTATTTCGGTGACGTATTGGGATTCGCGGCTGCGTTTCCTTTGAGTTCTGGCGTCCCGTCATTTTCTCTTTTTAGTACTCAAACCATCTTGTTGAGTGTCTTTTGGGTGGTTTCATAAAGGAGCTGAACAACGGCTTTTTTTGTGCTACCTTCGTGTTATTTTTAGAATCCAGGGTTTTTTGGGTGTCTTTCAAATTCCCTTGACGCCTATTTTGTTCCCTGTCCCTTCTTGGTCTTTTTTCATTTTGAATTCCACCCCCTTTGACATTCTTGGTGTTTCCCGAGGGGGTGTGGTTGGTCTGGGGTTACACCAGAAAGAACCAATACGATTGCAGTGGAGTATTTCCTGTTTCGTATCAAGCTACTCCCGTTTGTTAACTGGGGTAAGCAGGGAGGTCGGAGGTTCGTGTGTGTACTTGGCACTGGTATTATCTGTGGGGTGTGTCTAATCTTGTCCCCCTTTTTTCTTTAATAGCGTCCTCGTCTGGGTCAAGCAGTCAGCTGTCGGGAAGCTGGAGGAGACGAGCTGTGTTCCCCAAGACCTTGGGTTCCCTTGTTTTGTTTACCCACCTTCTCCTGGTGTCGTGTTCTCCACCACCCGGATTTTTTCGTGGGTGTCACAGCGAGGGTAGGGGATTGGGACGTTCTTCACCCCTGCGGTGTTTGGATGGTTGGCATCGGAACATGAACTATCTTCACTTTTCGCTGAGTATCTCCACTGGCTTGAAATAGACCTTGCCTCCTGTTCATAAAGTGTCAGGGACAGCAAAGACTTCATCTATCTCTGTGTCTCACCTCTGAAACCATGGATTTCAGTTGCCCCAGAGGGGGAAAGCAGCTGACACTGATACCACTGCGGGCTCCGTGTCCTGAAGGCCCTGCAGAGGGCACCACCGTACTTCACACTGCAACCCTGGTCTCACCAACGATGATGACCGCAAACGAGCTGCTGCTTGCACAGCGACCTGTGGGCACCACACTCTGTACTGCCTCGCTTCAGTCTGCTGCACTGGTCTAACCAATGACTGAGCTGCACGTTGACCCCGACACCTGTGACTGCACTGTGGTTTTGGGGCACCGTTCATAAGTGGCATGACACACTGCCCTGTCCTACACTGCAGTCTGGGCCAACTGACACCAGCTCCCGTCAATCGGCACTATTACTTGCACCGTGACCTGTGAGCTCTGCCACGAGCACCGCCTCACTCCACACTGTAACCCTGGTCTCACCAGCACTGCTGAATGACCATCACTGAGCCGTTGCCTGCACCACAACTTGAGGGCACCACACACCGCACCACTACGCTTCACATCGTAACTGCAATCGTTACCATGCCCAGCCCTCCCTGACGCAGTCGGCCATAACCAAAGGTACTGATTATGAGTTCAATGACACTAACGCCGGTCTGCACCGCAGCGGTCGGTCGAACTGTTGAATTCTGTTGTTTTCAGCACCGCAGTAGCCCCAGACGGACTAACTTCAGGGAACTGCATTTTAAAGTCATTCTTGCAAAGTGCTTATTTTGGATTACTCTATGTTTCTTTTCTATCATGTTGGTCTTTTTTGCACAGATAAATATTTATTATTTTTCTAAATCTTTTGTGGTGTCCTTTTGTAGTGTTTTCAATGTATTACTGTTGGTTATGTGCAAATGCTTCACACACTGCCTCTTAGATAAGCCTGACTGCTCGTACCCAGCTACCAAGGGGGTGAGCAGGGGTTCAGAAGTGTATCCCCCTTATCCCGACTAGGAGGAAGAGTCCCTATTTGGACAAAGGTGCAAACCATTGCCAACTAGAGACCCCATTTCTAACAGGAGATTTCCACATACTCTGTGCTGTATTTAAATTGCCATTGTGCAGTGTCCAAGAATCAACCATGGGAAATGAATCTAGTAATTGTAAAACAGAATTTGTAAAGTGTGAATTCTGAGCATCCACTGACAAACATTGCAGACTATGCAGAACATCTTCAGGGTTGTCATGAGTGAGACAGTTGAGATGAAATGCTGAGAGATTATGTTTTGCTCAAGTGGGCCACCCTGGGAGGGGTGGTTGCTTTTTCAGTGTGAAAGGTAAGAAAATTATGTCAGCTCTCTTGAAAATGTGCTTATTTCTGTGTTCACAACAGATAAAAAGGCTAGCATTCGTACAGTGTGCGCCGTTGGCATTATTTATATTTCAGCAATGATCGCAGATTTCAACAGACATTTCCTTGAATGTAACTAATTAAGAGTCCTGAACTGAGGCCAAGTATCTCTAGTTGCAGGCAGGATAATGTGCGATTCCAAAGACTGAAGGAGAGATGATTAGCACTATTATCCAGCGCAAGCTATCTTCCACTCCAGCGTGCTCTGCTCCTATTGACGAGGTACGCCATGTTTACTTCTTGTCTATACATTCCGTCAATGCTGACTCTGTGGTGGTTAAAAACGGACTTGCAAAATCACATGCATGAGTCAGCAGGATCTATTTCTAAAAGGTATGAGAAAAAATTACAATACTGAGTTTGAATAGCAAGATTCTTGGATTTTGAGAATAAAGTGGGATGTTAGTCAATACATCCACCAAACCATGTTTAGGATGACATATGTATTCAATGGAGGACTTTATTAGAAGCCCTATGTGCTCTATAGCACTTCGCTATCACAGGTACGTATTATGATGTTCTGATCTTCCTGTGGGGGATTTCCAATCGAAAGGGAATCACATTTCTTGTTGACAAACTTACCCTTTTGGGAAAATAATTTCCCAAAGATGCTATTGGGAATCAAGTAATATCAAGATCGCTTAATCTAACCATTCATCCCAGGTGTCCCTCGCTGTTGATTTAGACACAGGCAAAAAGTACATAACATTTCTCCTCTTCCCCGGTCCACCGCTGACTCTGTCAGATTGATGTGGAGGGAAGACGGACCTGAAGCACGCCACGGAAGTGATTACGACTTCCGCCTCATTTCGGCGCGCAGGTTAGCAGACTAGTTCTCTGTCCTAACCCAGCATAAAAAGACCATCCTCCTCACTCTCTGCTTGATTCACAAAACAAGGTAGAAATTTTCTTCATAGCGCTAATCGCTGAAGCGCCGAGCGAAGGGCTATATTAGATCTTATCACAATTCTATTTAATTGGGAGCATTGTTCTTTTTATTTTTAAATCTGTTTTTAAATTGCAAGTTGCTTACCCATTTCTTCTCTTCCCCGGTCCACCGCTGACTCTGTCAGATTGATGTGGAGGGAAGACTTACCTGATGGACGCCCCGGAAGTGATTACGACTTCCGCCTCAATTCAGCGAGCAGGTTAGCAGACTAGTTCTCTGTCCTAACCCAGCATAAAAAGACCATCCTCCTCACTCTCTGCTTGATTCACAAAGCAAGGTAGACGTTTTTTTCATAGCGCTAATCACTGAAGCGCTGAGCGAAGGGCTACATTAGATCTTATCATAATTCTATTTAATTGGGAGCATTGTTCTTTTTATTTTTAAATCTGTTTTAAAATTGCACGTTGCTTACCCATTTCTCCTCTTCCCCGGTCCACCGCTGACTCTGTCAGATTGATGTGGAGGGAAGACGGACCTGAAGCATGCCCCTGAAGTGATTACAACTTCCGCCTCATTTCGGCGCGCAGGTTAGCAGGTTACCTAAGTATAAAAAAGGATGATTTTCCAAGCGTGCAGTGGGTGGTCCGGTGGCGCGCAGAAGGCGTGCCAAAGGAAAGCCCGTCTGCACCGGTCCGTGCCTGAACCGGGCCTAGGGCTACCCCCTTGGTCTCCCCAGCCAGATAGACAGCAACAAGCCACTTGTATATTCACCTGATCAACTTAAGAACATTTGAGTCTATTGTAACTTGCCTACCAACTATCATACCTTAGATTGTAGAACTCTTACCTATCCGTTCACGCCATGTCATAACTGCTATGTTCACACAGTTAAGCATAAATCATCCCTTCCCTCACAAAATAACATACATGCTGCTCTGATAAATGCCAGCTCCTTTCCTAAACATAAATATGACATTCAGGATTTTATCGAGAGCTACAAACTGGATATCCTTATAATAACCGAAACTTGGGGCGATGCAACTGCTGGTCCTGATTTTCATACAGCAACCCCAGACGGATACTCAGTCTGTAGATACGACAGACAAGGAAAAAAAGGGGGAGGCCTTGCCATCATATACCGGAATAGCTACTCCCTTAAATCAGAACTAGTCCCCTTCTAAAACCTGTGAATCTTGCTGCTTCGCCATCTCAATTGCTCAATTTCCCCCTTTTAAAGGCATTCTCCTATACCGCCCCCAGGATCTCGTCCACAATTCCTACTCTCCTTACGCACCCTATTAGAATCAGTTGCAGGTGATAATAACTTCTCTATTTTAGGCGATTTTAATTTCCACCTGGAGGCTCAAGGGGACCAAGACACAACAGCTTTAAGGGCTGAATTAGAGGCAGTATTCCTCCCACAAATGGTCACCTCCCCCACCCACGTTGCTGGACATATTCTTGATGGAATGTTTTCCGACAACTAAAATCTGAACGTAGGAAACATTATACCTTTACCGTGGACTGGCCATCACGCAGTATTTTTTGACATCTATTATAAAAGTAATCAGGCTGCCCGCCCTATTACTGCTCTCCCTAAATAGTTTAAAGCATGGAGCAACATTGATTCCCTCGAATTCCACACCTCGATACTCACTAATCAACCTAACCTTTCCCATATCGACCCTGACTTAGCAGCTATATCATATACTAACTGGATAAAAGATGCAGTCGATAAGGCGGTACCCATTAAACGCAGATCCATTAACATAAGTGCGCCTTCTGCGCCATGGTTCAATGAGACCCTTAGGTGTGAAAAGCAAAAGTGTCGAAACCTAGAACGTAGCTGGTGCTTAAACTATGATCCCTCCAAGAAAGTTATCTATAAGCAATCTCTTGTCATCTACAAACGCCTTTTAATTACAGCTAAAAGTAATTTTTACTGTAACCAAATTAACTCTGCAAATAATTCCGCTAAACAACTATACCAAGTGGTATCTAAACTTTCGGGGCAGGGATCAACACCCCCTATCATCACTACGCAGAAACTCTGCAATTCTATAGCAACATTTTTCCAAGAGAAAGTATGCACCATTTACAATAACTTTGCAAATACCAAGGCCTCTTCCAAATCCTCAGCTGATTCTAGCGATCCTGGCACACCTACTGTTAAAAAAAAATATATCACCCCCCTATCCCCCCCCTTTTTTCCAATCCCCGACCTTCGATAAATTTACTTCAATTTCCACCGACATCATCTCATCTCTCATATCATCATCAAAATCAGGATCCTGCTAGCATCTTTCTTAGCTAATCGCTCACAATCTGTTATGGTAAGTACCTTTACATCACCCCTATTCTCCTTCCAATGTGGGGTTCCTCAAGAATCCTTGCTAAGTCTGACTCTATTCAACATCTATGTGTCAGACTTGGCGAGGGTTATTAAATCCTACAATCTGGGCCTTACCTCCTACACTGACAACACCCAACTTGTGTTAGATATACACAACTATGGTGCCAGAGTTGCAGCCAACTTTCAGAAAGGAATGTTTGCCATAAGCTCTTGGATGGCGGACAATTCCTCTAGGCTGAACTCCAGTAAGACAGAGGTCATGATCTTTGGTAACCTCACCCCGGCTTGGCCAGCTCTTTGGTGGCCAGCCGATCTGGAAATTCCCCCTCTCCCAATTACCAAAGTAAAAAATCTAGGAGTCATTTTCAACACCAAACTTTCTTTTACGTACCATGCCAACTCGGTAGTCTAATCTGCATTTCATTCTATTGAAATCATAAAGAAGCTTCTTCCATACCTCCCATCTTCAGCTGCCAAAACATTGATCAGTACACTCATAATGTCCAAAGTAGACTACTGCAATGGACTCTTTGTCAATGCACAAGAAAAAGTGTTCAATAAACTCAAGCTAATTCAAAACGCGGCAGCTAGACTCCTGACAGGCACCCCCAAATTTAAACCTATCTCCAAAGCAGTTTGCCAACTCCACTGGCTACCTATGAGAAGCAGAGCCAAATTCAAGGCGCTCTGCATTGCTTACAAATCCATTTATACAACTGGTTCCAACTTCCTCAAGCAGTCTCTCTGCCCCTACATTCCCCCCAGACAACTACGATCATCCAGCACCAATGTTCTCATTGTCCCGCGTACAAAAAAAGCTTCCTGGGGTGACAGATCGTTCCTACACGCTACCCTCAAACTTTGGAACAGGCTTCCCTCTAACATCAAGACCAGCCCTTCCTTGCTCGTTTTCAGAATACAGATAAAGACTTGGCTCTTTAATCAATGATCCATCTTGTCCCCTCTGCTTTTGTCAGTCTGCAGCGCCGAGCCACCTTCAGGTATTTGTGCGCTTTAAAAAATGCATAAATAAATAACATAATGTTTGCAGATTCCATGCTCTAGAATGAAACATACTTGCAAAGGTGGAATATGTGAATTTGTTTAATTTTTCCTGTGTACTTGTGTACTGTTTAAAACTTATACAGTGGCAGATGGCAAAGAAGTAAATTCAGTAGACTCGCGAGATATAAGTTATTTGATCCTATTTGCTTAATGAGTGCTTGTGGGCAAGTGGACTATTAGTTGAAGTGGATTGTTGCATTCTCAATAATAATGGCACTATTCCAGCAGCGGCTCCTGTGCTATAGTGGTGAAGCGTCGCCTCCCCCACTTGCTTAGAGCCAGCCGAAGGAAACAGGAAAAAAAAAGATAACAAATTGGTTTTATTATCATTTTACTTTTCCCGTTTCCCTCTAGAGCCAGCCAAGACTTAGCGGGCGGGGCTTAGATGTCATCACAGCCAGTATCAGAGAGACAATGCACACTGTAAGTGTACATGACAGTCCCGTCATGCACACTTAGGTTTCTCCAACCCCGCTGCATTGCACAGATTGGAGAAACAGCACAGACTCCCAGGCACTGTCTGAGCGACAATCCAAGCTGGTCAGACCAATCCAGGTGCTGCTCTCATGCTATGTGCAGCAGCCATCTCTGCCAGCAAGATTCTATCACAAGAATTCACCCAAGGCTTAAAGAGATTGAGGGCAAGACACATCATTCAGCAATCCGAAGTCTCGGGCCTCCTTTAAAAGCAGGTTCCTTTTTGTTGCAGGGTTTGATCTCAAGCCTGTTTCATATTTGAAAAGGGGGGTAAGGGCTTCTACGTTTTCATAAATTTGCAACTGTTTAATAGACTTGCGTCATACAGGCACTACAGTTGCCATTGCATCCAATTGCAATGCTTTCATTGCCTCTTCGTTTAGAGGATGAAAGTAGATTAGAAGGTCTCAATATGAGGGTTTTTTACTTTGCGTGAGATCACTAATGTTAGAAGGTCTAGTTCCTCCCTTTCAGCCAGCTATCAACTACATGGTATTGACACCAGTGGTGGCTTTTTTGAGGTTGAGAGGAGTTTAAATGGTAGCCTATCTGGGTAGTGATGTTTCTTTCCAGAACAGGTCAGTGCAGACTCAAGCAGGCTTAATTGGTGTTCTCTTTGTTGTATATTATAGGCGCGGACTAAAAAAAAATAAGTTGTTCTTCCTGCTCAGAAAATGCAGTTGTGGTCATTTGTAATAGCTCCACACTGTCTCCAATACTTACAGCGTGGAGATTTCTGCAGGTCAGGGGCTGTCGCCTGGTGATTCAGTAGACAAGCATTTTCTATTTTGTAGGGTTCTCCAGGTAATCAAAATAAATGTTCTCGCTAGACCTCATTATTTAGTATTATGTTTTTTTAAATATTTGATTTACTGGGTAGTTGACTCCGACAGATTCGTTTTTCAGAAGCTGGCAGTCAATTTTACTATGTCTACAATGTCCCCTAGTATTATTTATTTTTAATTTATCGACTTTTGTGTAGCGCAAACTTGACCCGGAGGTATCAGAGCACTTTTCCACAGAATTAAAAAAATGTGTTTGATACACTATTTGAAATGTTATAAATAAAAAATAGCTTCGTTTAGAGCCCTTGCAGCCTCTCATTTGATTTACTTAAAGGTTTCCTATAAAAAATGACCTCTCTGGGTTTGTAAGGACTCATATGAGAGGCAGGTTTTGATACACCCTTGTTTGGTGCTCATTCTTCCAGAAGGCAATGATTTACTAGGCTAGCTTGACTGTATCAAAAGAGCAGGTGATTCGTCTTATGTTAAGGACCTTTTATCAAGGATGTGCTGTAAACTTGCACAGTAGATTGCCCAGTATTTCAAATGAATACAACATCTCCCTTAATAATGCGTGTACAGATTAGCTTCTATTAAAAAGTCTGAGGCAGAAAATATCCCTTCGTGTCTCCCTCCCTCAAAGCTGTCTCTTGGCTCAAGATTACATAGTTGAATAGGCGAAAGTAACCTTGTCCTGAATCCTTGGTGTTGTGTTTTCGAGCTGTTGTGCAGAAACTGTTATGATGTTCAGGTCTGTAGAAGAAATGATGTGTAAGGTGGTAATGCTTGGTATCACTTGTCATGTCCTCTCTCTCAGTAGCTCCTGCTGTCAGTGGGGAAACCATCAGAAGATCTGTCAGTGGTGCAGGTCGAGGCAAGAATATAGGAGGAGAGGGCTGCCAGAGGCGGCCCCAATTATTAGGAGTTCAAAGACAGGGGCCAAGAAAACTGACAAACCCCTGGATTCCTTAGTGCAAGGCAGCGCTCTCATAAGTGAGTGATAACATTCCCTAGCATGGGGGAAGGAAGACACAGGCTCATGAAGAAGTCTGCAGCAGCATCTTGTGGCTGGATGGCTAGACTGTGCACAGTGTTGATGATGGGATTGATTGGCGATGAACCATAGCGTAAGGCCCTACTGGGCAGGAAAGAAAGGTGCAGTGTACATGACCTCACCTGAACTTCAGTCTCTTGACCTTTGGAACACAGACGAATGGTAGTAGGCGATATTAATGTGCCCAAGTTTTGAGGGGGTAACTTCTCTACTCCACCGATTCCTGAGTCTCGGCTACAGCATCACATACATTCTGACTGTTGATGGTGGCTACAGCTGAACTTTGTGCACAGGATGTCACCCTCCTCGCAAGAAGCAAGAGGTGGAAGGTGCTGTGTATACTGACTGTGCTGATGTCTGGTGTAGGCAGTTGTTTTGCTGGCTACTGAGACCCCTGCCAAATCGACTACGTGCTTGTCTTCGAACTGTCTGACGATGCCCACGGGCTTGGACCTTGCACACCCTCTGTACTGGAGTGAGCTGCTCTACATGAGCAGTTCGACTGTTCACTGATTGATCATTTTTATCTTTGTTTTTCCAAGGGTGGGCTATGACAATAAAACCTGGCTCTGCACTCGCCGCATGCCCAGGGGTCCTGGTTGAAGCTGCTTGTTGGGTAATATTAAAGTGCTACTCTAATGTCTTTTAAGCCAAAATCCAAGTCTCAGAGGCAACTATTTGTTCTCATAACTGTTATCTGGAGCACAAAATAGGTCTGTCCTATCACCTGGTGCAAGAGCTATTGAATACCCAAAAGAAGCGGAAGGATCTGGAAGACAGAATTGGCAGAATAACATTTTGCTGGAAATCGATAGAAATGAACATTAGGAGGGTGAACGGATATCACCATGGTAATCCCCATATTTCATGGATGTGAGCTCTATTATAGGTTGTCTGGAGCCATGCTCCATTAAACCATGCATCAGTGTATCTGGCTGTCCTCACACATTCCTTAAATTGTTTCATTCCATACTTACCTCTCAGTTGTATACATAAGTCTTGTTTCATGTGGGGCAGAATGGGGACGGTGGTTTTAGACTTCGTGTTGAAAGATTTTAATGAGTAGTTTACATTTTTTGATCCTCCTTGGAATTTAGAACTGTGATTACAATCTTTGGGCCAAAGCCAACCACATATACCCACCTTCTAGATTTCCGCTGGCATCATCTGCCTTATGCTATGGTAGACATTAATGACTAGATCCAGTTGTGCTTCTTTGTATTCCTCATATTACACCAGGGTTCGAATATAGCTGGTCGCTAATGCTAATCCCCAAGATTATGTGACAATGTCGCTTAATGTAAATGTACTTGTGCTTTATTGCAAATGTAAAAAGTCATTATTATCCATGGGTTCAAAGCATCTAGATATGACTTTCATGGAAGGGACTCATCTGTCCCCATCTGAGCCAGACAAACTGAGGAGGAACTGGATAGTGTACGGTGACTGATGTATGCCTATAACATATGTCCTCTAAAATTAAGAAGCAGACTCAGCAGCACACAAAGAGACTAATGTTTTCCACAATAGCCTACGCTTACCTTTTGAACCGCTTCCACAATAGCCTATGCTTACCTTTTAAACTGCTTCCTTATCGGTAATATTCTGCAGCCTCTCTCCATACTTTTAGCATTGCTTCGTCCATTTTTTGTATTTAATTAAGTTTCTTAACTTTAATTCCGCATGGAGAGAGTACAAGTTCACCGTCGAGTTTCAAGTATGCAGTGCACCGCCGACTCTCGGGAATTCATTTCAATTCGAGGATGAAGTGTCAGTAAGTCTACTTTTAAATTACTAACTTCTTTTTCAGCACCTTTTTAACCCCTTCGACGCTGATGACGAGCTCAGCTCGTCATCAGCCACGGGTGGCGTGTGCTGATGACGAGCTGAGCTCGTCATGTAACGCGGAAAAGGGAAAACAGCTGCACAGCGCAAAAATCACCGCAGCAGCGATGCGGTTACAAAAACTAATATCCCAAGTCCACCGTGCTGCAGCAAACTCCCGTCAGTGCTGGAAAGCTCCTTTTTGAGTTCCACAGCTCACCGTGGCAGTGGTGGACAGCTCCTTTCATGTTATACCATGGCTGTGTTTGACTGGATAGATCGTTTTACAAATCACTTTGTGTTTCACTGTGGCAGTGCTGCACAGCTCTTAATAATATATCATAACATCTTTTATTAGAACATTGGAATGTTGGTAGCTCCATTGAAAACAATGGAGTGCTCTGGGCTTATAATGGCTGGTATAAGCCTGGAGCTCCAACATTCCAATGCTTCAGGCAGCCTGAGGTGATTCCAACCCCCTCACGCTTCCAAAAGGCTTTTGTTTTTTTGTTACAACATTCTGTCCTCTAGTGACAGAATGTTCTAATAGCCTTATAGTCCTTCGTAGATGGGCTATACCGCTATTAAAGTCCCTCTCCCTTGTTAAAGGCACTTGCCTTTGGCTCGGGGCCTTTAACGCTGGAGAGGGCCTTTAATAGCCGGTATAGTCCTCTACCGCGGGCTATAAGGCTATATTATATCACTAAAATTCATGCTTAAATCACAAAGCCTTCCGGAGTGAAAGTATTTGCGTTTAGAAAGCATTCGGAATGAAAGTATGTGCAGAATGAAAGTATGCAGAGTGAAAGTATCTGCGGACTGAAAGTTTGGGTGGTTAAAGTATTTGTTATAATAACTTCGTTGTGAAGGTTGTTTACTCGAATATATAACATTTGTCTGCCTAAAAACACTCCGCAAACCATCACAATGCATTTTTTAGCCCAGAGATACCATGACTCCGCATGTTTTTATAACGAAGGAAAGATCACGAAAAATGTATCTAAACATGTAAAAATTCATATACAACGCATTTCTTCACAACGTTTCCCTTTACAGCGAAAATAAAAGTGAAATAAATGCTTTTTTTTCAATGTAGCCACTCTTTAACTTTCTATCTCTCTATATCATTTTATGAACATAAAATCTAACTTATTTTACTGCAGATCTTTCCTGCATCCTTTCCCATAGAAGTCACTCTGTAAAGTGAAATTATTATTAAATGGATTACCACTTTCGTCAAACACATTAATAAAGATAAAAAAGAGACACATTTTTTCCACAATAGCCTACGCTTACCTTTAAAACCGCTTCCTTATGGTTAATATTCTGCAGCCTCTCTCCATCCTTTTAGCATTGCTCCGTCCATTTTTTGTATTAAATTAAGTTTCTTCACTTCCGCATGGGGAGAGTACAAGTTCACCGTTGAGTTTCAAGTATGCAGTGCACCGTCAACTGTTGAGAATTCATTTCAATTCGAGTGTGCAGCGTCTGTAAGTCTCCTTTAAAATTACTAACTCCTTTTTCAGCAAATTTTTAAAGAAACTAATATTCCAAGTCCACCGTGCTGCAGCGAACTCCCGTCAGTGCTGGACAGCTCCTTTTTGAGTTCCACAGCTCACTGTGGCAGTGGTGGACAGCTCCCTTTATGTTATACTGTGGCTGTGTTTGGCTGGATAGCTCGTTTTACAAATCGCTTTGTGTTTCGCTGTGGCAGTGCTGCACAGCTCCCAATAATATATCATAACATCTTTTATTATATCACTAAAATTCATGTTTAAATCACAAAGCCTTGCGGAGTGAAAGTATATGCGTTGAGAAAGTATGCGGAATGGAAGTATGTGTGGAATGAAAGTATGCGGAGTGAAAGTATTTGCAGACTGAAAGTATGCAAGGGTAAGGTATTCGTTATAATAACTTTGTTGTGAAGGTTGTTTACTCGAATATATAACATTTGTCTGCCTGAAAACACTCCGCAAACCATTACAATGCATTTTTTTGCCCGCAGATACCATGACTCCGCATGTTTTTATAACAAAGGAAAGATCACGAAAAATGTATCTAAACATGTAAAAATACATTTGCAATGCATTTCTTAACAACGTTTCCCTTTACAGGGAAAATAAAAGTGAAATAAATGCTTTTTTTTCAATGTAGTCACTCTTTAACTTTCTATCTCTCCATATCATTTTATGAACATAAAATCTAACTTATTTTACCCCAGATCTTTCCTGCATCCGTTTCCATAGAAGTCACTCTGTACAGTAAAACTATTGTTAAATGCATTACCGCTTTCGTCAAAAACATTAATAAAGATAAAAAAGAGACTCGTTTTTTTCACAATAGCTTACGCTTACCTTTTAAACTGCTTTCTCACGGTTAATATTCTGCAGCCTCTCTCCATCCTTTTAGCATCGCTTCGTCCATTTTTCGTATTAAATTAAGTTTATTCACTTTAATTCCGCATGGAGAGAGTACAAGTTCACCGTCGAGTTTCAAGTATGCAGTGCACTGTCGACTGTCGGGAATTCATTTCAATTCGAGTATGAAGTGTCAGTAAGTCTCCTTTTAAATTACTAACTTCTTTTTCAGCACCTTATTTTAAAAACGAATATCCCAAGCCCACCGTGCTGCAGCAAACTCCCATCAGTGCTGGACAGCTCCTTTTGGAGTGCCACAGCTCACCGTGACAGTGGTGGACAGCTCCCTTTATGTTATACTGTGGCTGTGTTTCACTGGATAGCTCGTTTTACAAATTGCTTTGTGTTTCACTGTGGCAGTGCTGCACAGCTCTCAATAATATATCATAACATCTTTTATTATATCACTAAAATTTATGCTTAAAACACAAAGCCTTGCAGAGTGAAAGTATTTGAGTTCAGAAAGTATGCGGAATGAAAGTATGTGCGGAATGAAAGTATGCAGAGTGAAAGTATTTGCGGGGTGAAAGTTTGGGTGGTTAAAGTATTTGTTATAATAATTACGTTGTGAAGGTTGTTTACCCGAATATATGAAATTTCTTCGCATGATAACACTCCGCATACCATCACAATGCATTTTTTTGTCCGCAGATACCATGACACCGCATGTTTTTATAACGAAGGAAAGATAACAAAAAATGTATCTAGACATGTAAAAATACATTTACAATGCATTTCCATTTACAACTAAAATAAAAGCGAAATAAATGCTTTTTTTTTAATGTAGTCACTCTTTAACTTTCTATCTCTCTATATCATTTTATGAACATAAAATCTAACTTACCTTACCGCAGATCTTTCCTGCATCCGTTCCTGTAGAAGTCACTCTGTAAAGTAAAATTATTATTAAATTGATTACCGCTTTTGTTAAAAACATTAAAAAAAGATAAAAAAGAGACTTAGACTAATTTTTTTCACAAAAGCCTACGCTTACCTTTAAAAGCGCTTCCTCATGGTTAATATTCTGCGGCCTCTCTCCATCCTTTTAGCATTGCTCTGTCCATTTTTTATATTAAATTAAGTTTCTTCACTGTAATTCCACATGGAGAGAGTACAAGTTCACCGCTGAGTTTCAAGTATGCAGTGCACCGTCAACTGTCGAGAATTCATTTCAATTCGAGTATGCAGTGTCAGTAAGTCTCCTTTGAAATTACGAACTTTTTTTTCAGCACCTTTTTTTAGAAACTAATATCCCAAGTCCACCGTGCTGCAGCGAACTCCCTTTGGTGCTGGACAGCTCCTATTTGAGTTCCACAGCTCACCGTGGCAGTGGTGGACAGCTATACTGTGGCTGTGTTTCACTGGATAGCTCGTTTTACAAACCCCTTTGTGGTTTACTGTGGCAGTGCTGTACAGCTCTCAATAATATATCCTAACATCTTTTATTATATCACTAAAATTCATGTTTAAATCACAAAGCCTTCCGGAGTGAAAGTATTTGCGTTCAGATAGTATGCGGAATGAAAGTATGTGCGGAATGAAAGTATGCAGAGTGAAAGTATTTGCGGAGTGAAAGTATGCGTGGTTAAGTATTCGTTATAATAAATACGTTGTGAAGGTTGTTTACCGTCCCTAATAGCAATCAACAAGGCATACATCTTCAGCAGACTATCGTGGGTTTTCTCAGAATTTGGTCAGACCAGATGTATGATCAGTGGGGCCTGGAATGTAATGCTGGAACCCCATCTTGGAAAGGTCAGGTTGACCAGCTTCAGCAATAGAAGGGACAAAGGCATCCCTGAGAATGTTGTACAAAACTGTGATGTGGTGGATGTGTGGAGGTTGTTACACCCTACGGACAGGGAATATACATTTCTCTTTTGTGTACATGCCACATGCTTGTGATCAAATATTTCCTGGCCTCTCATAGGACACTGAAAGATGTAATTTCCTGTCAAATTCTGGAGGCCAGTGTGTCTGACCATAAACCGGTGCTCCAAAATCTCTTTCTGGGTCTGATGTCACATCTGCTGAAACTCTGGAGGATGAACACTTGCCTATTATAAGCAACCTAAACGAATATGACAATTGATAGCTCATCAGGAAGACGTTTTACAGATTAATAATTGACACATGTACTTTAGATGGCACAGGAAGGCCTTTCTGAGCGAGTAACACTTGAATTTGAGATGTCATCAGTGATGTCACTAATGACATGTCATGTTTGGTGTAATATGGGAGGTCATAAGCAGTGCATAGAAGGCATACAATTTATAGTTAGCTCAGTAAACTATAACTGGTGAATTTATTTTTTTTGTTTTAAAATGACATGAGACATGACAAGATTATATTTTTAATGCAAAAAAGCAATGTTAAAAATGATAGTTTTTATATTATTACAACGCCTAGCTCTAACGTCACTTTAACCCTTGTTATTTTTGGTCAACTTCTAGGCTGTGTTTTTTAATGTAAGCTCAAATCTTTTTACCTTACCTAACTTTAACATAACTTTAACCTTTGTGTTTTTTCAGTGAATTTCTGAGGTTTTTAAAACATAAGGTAAAATATTATCACCAAACCTAACTATAACATCACTTTTATTTTGCCCCTGTGGAGAGGGCACTACCCCTTCTCTGCCCCCTTTCACCCTGTTTTTAAACCAATATACTGAGACTCCCCCCCCCAGCACGACCGGCCCAATCCAGCTCCCCTCCCCGCCTCCCAGCTGTCCAGCCCTCCCCGACCCCTACTTAATGGCGGCCACTGCGGGGACAGGCGAGCAAGACCACTGACTCATTGTCAGTGAAATTGCTCTCCCACCCTCGCAGCTCCACCATTAAGTGAGGTGCCCCTGCCCCTGCACTCTTCAGTTTTGGTGATCGAGGCCCTCCTCCACCCGCAGGTTTCCCTGCGCCTCATCCCTGGTGGTCCAGTGGACCTCTGTCTCCTTTCTTTCTTTCTGCTCCTTCACTCGTTTTTCTCCCCTTTCTATCTTTCACCTTTCTGCACCTCTGCTCTATTGCGCCTTATTTCTGCCCATTCTCCCTTTCTCTCCCTCTGCTCCTTCACTCGTTTTCACTCGTTTTTTTCCCCTTTCTATTGCGGGGAATGAGATTTTAATATCAATTTATGATCAATTTAATATCTTATCTCATTCGTCAATTTTGGACCGTTGGTATCTGTCATTGAGTAAAAGACAAACCCCACATAGGTTAGATAAACCCCATAAACTGACGCCACTCTGAAGAACCACTTACAACTGATAAAGTTTTGAAAGTTTATATAAAAGTCAAATTTAAATGCGAATACAATCCTCGCAGGATAAACCTCAAAGTATACAAAAGAATACAATATCAATTCCAGAATCAGCAATTAAAGTATCGATGTGAAGTGGTTCCTTGGCGTCATCTACAGAAAGAGAAAATCATCAAGTTATCTCTGTCCCTACTCTATACTAGGTGACATCCCTACTTCGCAAGTTCCTAACCTAAAAAGGTGTCAGCAGTTTGACTCCCAAAGAAGTTCAAACTCTCTTAGCCTCTAAAGGTAACTTTAAGTTTAAGAAGCAGTACCCTTGCTGCCTACCCATCCGCTCTCTAAGGGTCCTCGGCCTACTGCTCTCTTGCGCTCTGATCTTTCTCAGCGCATCTGCTCAAGTCATCTACCCTTCTCTCTTTGAGCTCCCTCTGAGCTGTTCTCTCTCGCCTTCGCTAATTCCCCATTGCCAATTGCTATCTTCACCCCGGGGTGCTGTCCCTAAAATACACAATCACAATGTGGGTGGAACGCCCCTTGACGCCCACCACGGACTTTCCCCGATGATGTCAGCTTCTGGCTTCTTCCTTTGTTCCTTTCTTTCGCCGTCCGTTAAGTTGACCTTTCTCCTCCGATGTCATCTTCGTCTTCTTGTTGGCGACTTCTACTGACACTTTCAGATCAAAAGTCATATGAACTTAAACAAGACTTTAACTTACAACTGCGATTCTTTGACCCTTCTAGGTCCTGTGAATGGTCATTCAAAACAAGTCTCAAATTCTAAGTGCTTCTTATCACGTTCAGGCCATAAACCTCGTCCAGCGTTGTCACCTTAAATCTAACAAGTGCTAGACTTCTTGGCTCTCACGTCCACATCAAGGCTATTCACGACTCCTGTGAGCCCACTAAATTACATACAGCGGACTACACTTCTGCGAACCCTTGGTCAGTCAGGTTAAAATCACAAATGACCTAAACCTTCTAACATTTCTTACAAAAGCCTTCTACACAGTATAACCTTTAACACACATTTATATACAATCGCATTTAACAAATCCTTTACATAGAATATAAGTGAATACATTTATCACAGAATACAAACTGCGTAAAGTATAACTTATTCTCATTCGCTATCGTTATACATGTTCTACACATTTCTTCACGTTTCATTTCTCACCGCTTCTCCGTTTAAGGTTACACACGTACATGAATTCTACTTTGCACGTTCTACATTTCGTAAGCAATTCTACACCATTTCTACATCAGCCCACTACGTATACGGGCCTTCTAAATCTAATACATATCCTAAAGTGAATACAGTTACATTTCCTATATTACTTTGGATTATATCGGTTATCTATATGCTATAAGTATCAACATTACGATATACATTTCATTCCTACGTTATACGATGTGCTTGTAAATATGGCCTATACATAATTTCTATTCAAATTTGCGCTCTCTCAGTCCCCCCTTTGATGACTTCTAGGAGTCATCACTAAATGGAATTTGAATAACATCTCTAAACAGGACTAGTTACAATATTCCCTCTTTTCATCGTTTCGAGAGCTCTTAAACTTTTGTACTGTTGATCTTGTAAAGCAGCTAATCTCCTTTCTTGCTCTCTCATTGCTCGTTGTAACCGATTCGACCTATACCATTTATACAATTTTACTAAACCTAACAATGTGATTATACAAATTAATACTATCAATACAGGCTTTATTATATACCACACTATGCTTTTCCCAAGGTTGGCAAACCAACTTCCAACCTTTCCTACTCCATGACCGACTTTTTCCCAAACGTTTATTTTTGATAAATCTTCGATTTCTTGATGAATCTGTGTAATGTTCTGTATGACTTTCTCAAGTGGTTTTGAATTATCAGGAATATAAGTACAACATTCCTGAACCTTCAAAGCCTTACAAACTCCGCCTTCTTTTGCTAGCAGTACATCTAAAGCAAGTCGGTTCTGAAGAACCATTGCTCTAATCGACTGCATCTCGCCTTCTACTAACATTAATGACCTTGCAGTACTTGCAGATAATCTATCCACAACTGTAGCCAGTCTCCTGATCTTAACATCGTTAAGTAGTAAACCTAACATAGGAAACATTGCTCCAAATACATCTCCTACTACTCCTGCATCTCCTACTTCCCTTTTCGCTCTCCTCGAAGCCTTTCCTTCTATTATCACTACATCCTTTGCATGATATATTTTGGGGAAGACAATTGCCAAGTAACACGAACCATACCAATTGTCAGGTAGTTTTACATAAGCATTTCTTCCACATACAAAATATACATTCGGAATCGCTTGCATCCCTTTCATGAAATCTTTCGTATAATACTCTAAACGAAAAGCATGTTCACAATTCACTTCACCTACAAATACACTCTCATAATATGTCTTGCTTCGAGTTAAACATAACTTTCCTTTCTGCGTTCTATCCAAAGCTATTGGACCATTGCTACCTTTCTTTTTATGTGCCTTCTCTTCTTCGGTCCAATCCGTTTTCCATTGTCCTGACATTTTTAGAATCTTCTGCCTTCTGTATCTATCATCTACTTGTCCTATGAACTTCTTCTCTACCTCTGACATCTTGCAAGTTAGATTATTTCTGCGCGCATATGATGTATCTAGTGTATCCCAAGGAAGAAAGAATTTGGCTAGTCTATCCTCCTTTTTGTAATAGTCCCACTTATTCATTTGCTTATAATTCGGAACTTCAGGCAGTACTGAATCATAATTTGAAAAGTAGTACTCAAATCCTTCCCTACCATAAAATATACTAAGCAGTAAACTACATGTTATCCCATAAGTCAGTGGGAGATGATGATATCTAATGCCTTCGTCTACAGAAGCCGGCAATTGCATACAAACATAGCAATCTTTGGCCTCCATGGCATCGATATACTCATACAATAGTTTAGCATATGCGTTTGACCTAAAGTTTCCCTGTGACTCATCTATGTGTAATCTACGAGCTTCATCTGCCAATAACGCTTTTTCCCGTATAACATTGCTCTCCTCCTTTTTCCCCATAAGAGCAGGTTTCAAAGTCGTTACAGGCTGTACATTTGCTGTTTCTTTATCACTTTCATGTCCTATTATGTATGATATGGTCACTACTGTAATTATGAGAGAAATTACTACTGCTATTAGTGTACCTACTATACATCTAGCTTTTCGGTTTGGGTTGCCGTTCTCCATGTTATCAAAACAGCGTAGCTCTTTCTTTCGCGAAAAAGTTTTTCCTCTCCAGTTTTTGTTCGCTTTATTTGCTTTCTCAGTCTGTGAAGTGCTCTTTCTCACAAAGTCTCTTTTTTCGCAACAATGTCTTTTTCTCTTTTAGCAACAGACAACCCTAACCCTTCTCCGTCCTCTAAATGTAATCCCTAATTTTATTCTTCTTTCCACTCAGCGTTAAGTTATCTTCTTCCTTATAGCTTATATACAAAAGTCTTTTATGCATCAACAATTATTCTTGCACCTGCAGCTTTCACAACAATTTCTAATAATTCGAAACGAATGACCTTTTCTTCTTCCTCCGGAATTTGATGACCGAAAGTCGGAAACTGTAGTCGATTTAGCACTAGATCTTGAATTTGACTCAAATATGGGGGTATGGGAAGTGTGAAAGTCAGTAACCCCTCAGTCTCGAGTCCAGGCGTCAACATCCATATCTCCACTGCCACAAATGGATCGTGATCGATTACTTTCACTTTCTTCACTCTCCCAGATTTCTGTCCCCAAGACATCTGCTAGATAAGTCCACTCTGGGGTGGCGTACCTTCTGCAGGGCACACGTACCCTTCTCTTGGACTTTCTGTTCCTGAGTCTGTAGTTTCCTCTTCCTGGTCCGATTCTTCAGCGATCGGGACAAGAGCTCTTTCTTGATCTGCTTTCAAGCTTGGCCTTCTCCTTCTCTCCGGCCAACTAGCTCCGTCACTCCTTGTCCTCCCGCTCCTTGTCCTTGGACCTGTTTCTTGGTCACCCTCTACTTGTTCAGTGTCTGATTCAGTCTCCCAATTACTCTCTTCTCCTGAGGCGACTTCGGTCCCACTGGTATCCTGACCTTCGTCGACCTGTTCCGTCTCAGTCTCAGCCTCTTCGCTCACCTCCACAGCTTGGCTTTCCCCCTCTATGGCCTTTCCGCTTTCTGCTGGATTCTCATCCGAGAGAGGAGCTGTTTCTTCTAGAGGTGTTGGCACTCTCCGGGTGTGTGAGGCATGTATCCAGTTTGGCAGACCTCCACACTTTACTGCGGTATTCGTCACAAGTATGACTTGAAACGGTCCTCTCCAGCGCACGTCTAAGCAGTTCTTTCTGACATGCTTCTTCACCAGGACCCAGTCTCCCGGACTCAGGTCATGGCACAAATCTTGTGCTGATGGAACCTCCGCAGCCTGGACCTGGAGGGACACAGAATTAACGGCATCAGATAGTCCCTTACAGTAGTCCAAGATCAAATCGTCTGTGATGTTCACTAGGGCTGCAGTCGGAACCGATGGCAATCTCATGGCTCTCCCCATTAGCACTTCATGTGGAGAGAGACCTGTTTTTCTATCCGGTGTGCTACGTATGCTCATAAGAACCACTGGAAGTGCGTCTGGCCAACTCAGGGATGTTGCTGAACAAACTTTGGCAAGTCTGGACTTTATCGTGCTGTTGATTTGTTCTACAATCCCTGAAGCTTCGGGTCGATAACTGCAATGAAGTTTCTGATCGATACCCAAAGCTGAACATAGCATCTTCACTATTTCGCTGTTAAAATGAGTTCCTCTGTCCGATTCCAAAGAGGATGGCACCCCAAACCTCGGTATCAACTCTCTAAGTAACAATTTTGCTACTGTAAGTGTATCGCACCTACGTGTAGGGTAAGCCTCAACCCATCTAGAAAATATGCAAACAATCACTAAAACGTATCTGAGTCTATTGCATTTAGGCATTTCTATAAAATCAAGCTGCATTCTATTGAAAGGCCCCCCAGACCTCCCAATGTGACTCAACGTAACTGGTGTTCTCTTTCTCACGTTTAGTTGCTGACAGATCGTACATCGCTGACACACTGCTTCTGCCGCTACTCTAAACTTTGGATTAAACCACGTTTGTCTGAACACTCTCACCATAGCATCTCTACCTATGTGCGCTGATCCATGCAATTTCCTTGCCATTGGACTAACAAGATCGTTTGGTAAAACTGCTCTCCCATCGGCGGAGATCCAGAAATTCATCTCACTTCTGGAACAACCTGCTGTTTCCCAACTCTTTTTCTCATCATCTGGTGCATTTTCCTGAACACTTCTTAATTCATCCCACGTATCTACAGTATCCAACAACATTGTCAATTCAGTTCTTTCTTGGATTCCCCCCACTTTTACATCAGTGTGAGAATATCCCTGTTCTGCGCAGTAACGCGCTACTTCATCCGCATAGCGGTTACCTAGTGACACAAAATCTACGTTCTTCGTATGCGCAGCACATTTAACCACTGCAATAGCTGTTGGACCTTGCAATGCCTCTAACAAAAGTCTCACGAATTCTCCATTCCTAATGGGAGAACCCGAGGAGGTCATGTAACCTCTTTGAGACCATAACTGCCCGTAATCGTGAACTACCCCGAAACCATACTGGCTATCGGTGTATATGGTGACTCGAAGTTTGTCGCCCGCTAAGCAAGCACGAGTCAAAGCAACAATTTCAGCTACCTGAGCGGAGTGTACTCCTTCCAGGCAAGCGGCTTCTATTACTCTCGTAATTGTGCAAACTGCATAAGCTGCTCTCAGCTGACCGATATTGTCTCTTACACATGAACCATCAACAAAGAATATTTCATCGGGGTCAGTCAATGGCTCATCTACAATATCGGGTCTCGGTTTGGTGCATAGTTCAGTCACATCAAGGCAATCATGGTCTGTACAAATTTCGTCGTCAATCTCATTTGGAAGTGGCATCAAAGTTGCAGGATTCAAGACGGAGCATCTTTTTAGGGTCACATTCTCGGCAGCCAGTATGACTTGCTCGTAGCGTGTGAGCCTGCTATTTGTCAGATGCTGAGTCTTAGTCCTGGTCATTAACAATTCTACAGAATGCGGTACATACACCACTAGCTGATGACCCATGACTACGCTTTCAGAACGTTCAATGCTGACACCCGTTGCAGCTACGGATTTGA
The DNA here is from genome assembly GCF_964263255.1 of Lissotriton vulgaris. Lineage (NCBI taxonomy): Eukaryota > Metazoa > Chordata > Amphibia > Caudata > Salamandridae > Lissotriton > Lissotriton vulgaris. Next base: position 967,177,348 of record NC_141695.1, on the reverse strand, counting down.
GACATCCGGGCAACGCTGCGGCTACTGGATCTAATGTAGCCGAGAAATACGCCACTGGCCTGCGCGCATCTCCGTGGATCTGAGCTAAAACTGCTAACGCGCATCCCTCTCTTTCGCAGCAGTAAAGCAAAAATGGTTTTGTGTAATCAGGCATCCCTAAAGCCGGGGCACGACATAAGTCCTCCCTCAGCTGCAAAAATGCCATCAAACAATCTTTGTCCCATGGTACCGGATCACTTACTCCTTTGTGCGTCAGTTGTAATAACGGTTTTGCCTTTAGTGAAAAGTTGGCTATCCACTGCCGACAATAACCGACCATACCTAGAAACATCCTGACTTCTCTTTGTGTTGTAGGTGCGTTCATTTTCATGATCGCCTCTATTCTGTCTGGAGACACCTTCCGTTTTCCCTTTTCAATCCTATAGCCCAAGTATTGCACTTCAGTCATACAATATTGCAATTTACTTGGAGACACCTTGTGTCCGTTCTCGGCCAAGTGATTTAACAAGGTTATGGTGTCTTCTCTGCAAGCTTCCTCAGTTTCTGACGCAACCAGGAGGTCGTCTATGTACTGGACTAGAACCGAGTTCTTGGGCAGTACTAGACTTTCAAGATTTCTTTTTAATAGCTGGTTAAAGATCGATGGGCTTTCTGTATACCCCTGAGGGATACGACACCATGTTAAGACGCGATCTTCCAGCTTAAAAGCGAAAAGATACTGGCTCTCTTCATCTAAAGGAATCGAAAAGAAAGCCTGGCACAAATCTATCACGGTAAACCATTCAGCTTGGAACGGTATCTGAAATAATATCACTGATGGATTCGGTACCACTGGACAACATGAGACAACAATATTATTAATCTTTCGAAGATCCTGCACTATTCTGTATTTTCCACTAGGCTTCTGCAAACCCATAATCGGGGAGTTACATGGACTACCCACGATCTCCTTCAGTATTCCCTGTTTAATCATGTATTCGATCACAGGCTTTATCCCTGCAATCGTCTCTGGAGTCAACTTGTATTGTGGAGTTCTTGGATACTCAGCATTGGGTCTTACCAAGATCTTTACTGGTTCTACTCCTTTGATCAGTCCTATTTCTTCTCCAGTAAAATCCCACACCTCAGCTGACACTTTCTCCCTCAAATCCTGTGGAAGTTCCTCCACTGTTAAGGTAGGATATAGTTCCACGCACTCTTGCGAGTTTACAACCTTAAAATCAGCATCCTCATCATTGGTCTGCACTTCTACTCCTTCAGGTGTACAATGTATTGTGCAGTTCAGTTTACACAACAGATCTCTTCCTAGCAAACACACAGGGCTAGAATCACAGATCACAAACTGATGTTCGTCACTGTAATTCCCTATTTTTACTGACACTGGTTCGGTCAGAGGATTCGTCATCCTCTTGTTTGCGACTCCTACCACCTGAATCGTCTCTCCCGATATCGGCAAACCTGGGACTACCGCTGATCTCAACGTGGATCGAGTGGCCCCCGTATCCACCAAAAAGGTTGTAGGACATCCAGCTACTTCAGCCTCTACGTATGGTCCTCTCTGATCTACTTCCAGGGCTGCTCCTAGAGTACAGTCTTCCTCCCTGTTTACTCGTTGCCCTGTAAGAGGATCAACGTAGTAGCATTCTTCTCCTCCTACAAACAATGGCATTTGTCTATAGGTTTTCCCTCCGTTCGTGATGCGAGGTGGTTGAGGAAACGGGGCTCGAGGAGTCTGAGTCCCCCCTTTGATAAACTTTCCCTTCGGGACTGCTGCTCCCTTAACCACGTTATTCTGTACCTCTTCCTCCTCTTGTTCTAATTCCCCTGTCTCAACATTGTAAGGACACTCGCGTCTCCAATGTCCCACTTCGTTACACTGATGACACCTTGTTGTCTTTTTCAGTGTCGCGATATCCATTCTCGGTCTCGGTCTTTCTTCCTCATCTCTGCTCTGATTATTCTGTTTCTTTGCTTGCGTTCCTGTTCCCTGTTGCCGCTGTCCACCCTTTCCAGCTGCTTGCATTTGTACCAGCATTAATTTTTCCTTGAGTTTCTTTGCCTTTGAATCTATCTCATCGCTACAGTACCTTGCATACCTCAGAATTTCGTCTAAAGGTTTATTCTGCCAACAGATCAGATGCTGTTGTATCATCAGGCTTATGTCTGGTCTTAATCCTAAAACAAACTTCGACACAAACTGTCCTATGTCCTTAGGATCCATTACGTCTAACCCACTGTATTGTTTAAATGCTTTCAGTAGCCTCTCATAGAACTCGTGAACTGTCTCTTTGGGCTCCTGAGTTGTTCGATCTATCTTAACCCAATCTATGTCTTGTACTGGCACTTTCTCTTTTAGCCAAGTTATTACTCTTTCGTATTTCTCCATGACTCTGTCTGATGGACCATTTGTCCGGGTATCTCTCGGAGGCTCGCAAGTGGGCCATTCAATACTAAGTTTGCATGCCGTCCACAAATCTCCGGGTACTACGATATCGAACAATGTGTTCAAATCGATCCACAGCACCTTAGAGATCTTCACGAACCTCTCTACCTGCTTGTACCACTCAACGGGATTTTCTCTAAGCTTTGGGAAGGAATTGGTAAATGCCGCCAAATCCCCCCTACTCCAGGGTACGTGAACGTAGTTTCCGTTTGCGATTTCTCGCAATGGGAAAGCTTCCATTCGCATTAGGTCTGTATCCGGGGACCTCGTAAGTGAACTCCTTCTGACGGATCCCTTCTTAGACCATCTTTCCTCCCATTTATCCAAATTCCTCCACAATCTAATACTCTGAATCAGTTCCCTTATGTGTACCTTCAGCGCGATCGTTCTACGCTCATCCAGATCCTGATCCGTGCAAGTTAGCCTATGGTTACCCTGTAAAGCTTTAGTTCGTGACAGGTCTATCATATACCTATTTGCCAAATTAGATAAATTTTCATGAGCTGACCTCGCTCTCCGAGTAACATCCTTGGATAAAAACAGTATTTCATCTGGCGCGTACAGCTCTAACCTCTCTATTGCCACTGTGCCGTCAATTATTTCATCTAAGTCTGACTTCAAACTCATTACATCGAGCCGTTTTGCTTTTATCTCAGCTCTCAGTATGTCAGTCCTAGGTGGTTCGCTCCTACCCCTCTCACCTCCACTATGCGCCCTACGCCTAAACACAGGTGAGTTATGAGGAGTTTTCTTTCCATCCCTTTGTTCCCATCTCTCTAGATCCCAAGCCTTTCCATCTTCCCGTGGGGTGTGGTGGAACATTACTCCATCCCCCATCCCTACATTGCGTCCTTTTGGCTGGGTTTCTCCAGATATGAGATAGGATCCACCGTTCTGTTCTAAACCACTATAACTCGCTTGCTGTCTGGTGTCGCTCAATAACCGATAAGGTCCTTCATGGCCCTCCATGCTCCCGCGATCTCGTTCTTGATCACCAGAAGTATGGCGAGACGTTTCGCGACTCCCTATATTCTCATAACTTCGCCCATGATCACCGGATGCATGGCGAGACCCTTCACGACTCTCCATGTTCCCGTGATTCCAATGTTGCACCGTTTCACCCGGGGTATGGTGAGTGCATCTGAAAGTATTACGGTACTCCTGCGTCCTTCGTTCCCCTTCACTAAAGGTGACGCGAGGCACTTCGCCACACCCTGTACTCCTGTCGTCGCACATTTGCCTATTGCCGCTGATGGTAGGACAATTAATTCCTCTGCTTTCCTGACTCCCTCTCTCCCACTCCGGGCTGCTTTCGCCAGCTCCACAATGAGAGAGGATCCTGTTATCCTGGTCTCTCCACTCTGCTCCTGTTTCTAAACTTTTATTCCGAGCCTCTTCGGCAGTATCCCATTCTTTCAGGTATTCCCTTAGTTCTTTATGGGTTTTCGGTCTTGGTCCTCTTAAGTCCATTGGCCCTCTTTGACCCCCTTGTTCTACCCAGGGACCTGTTGCGGCATCTAATGGAGTACTCCGACTCATCGGTGCTAGTATCTGTCTCTGAGGATTCATCATGGTATCCCTATTCTCCATCTCTGCCCTTTCCCTATCCCATCGTGCCTGTTCCTCCTGCTGGACCCCTTCTGGGTTGTAGATTGACACAATAGGACCTATGGTAACCGGTACTTGTAGAGCATCTGGCATTTGGTACGATCTTGCATATTGCGTTTCTGGCACCTTCTGAACCACTACTCTTCCCACTACTCTCTGTTCGGAACTAGATTGAGGTATTTCCTCCTCTTTCTTGGCATCCCACTCTGTTACTGGGATCGATTTATATTCCCCCCATCTAGCTCCGTCTTCTTGTGGTAATATGGGACTTGCGGCCCCTCCGCTGTACGGAGGTGGTCTATCTGTCAATAGCCTCTCTATCAGTTCCTCTTCTGTCTCGCTTTCCTCATCTTCCTCTAGAGGTTTCTTTTCTCCCGTAACTTCCAGCATCGGGTACAGTTTGTCTGCTTCTATCTTTTGTACTCTCCACTTTTTCGCTTCCTCGTCCCATTTAGCATCCTGCACTGCCTTTACTGATCTTCTCACTCTTTCTTGGCGCCTCTTTATGCTCTTTTCGTGTGCTGTTCTAAACCATACACTAAGTGCTTCGAACTGTGTTGGCCTCGGTAGAGGTCTTGTTGCAAGCATTACCGCTTTTAGTTCATTCAACACATCTAGCTTAAACGTTCCGAATCTCGGAAACGTCAGTTCCTTATGACCTTCAGTTAGCTTATTCCACTCGGAGATCCATAATATCGAGTGCAAGCCTACATTCACGGCCATATAATAAGCTGGTGTGCCTTCTGGTGGAGCTTCTTCTCCGGCATATAAATTTCTTCTATTCCTCCTAAAGAGTGCTCTTAAGCTCTTAAAACACTTCATTTTCGATAATCTACAATTTTCCTCTTACTCTTCCTTGTTTACGTCCCGATGACAACCAACCAATCCCTAGGCGGCTCTCTCTAATCGGCCTATCTCAGTGCGACTCTTCGCTGACGTCTGACAAACTAACCAATCTCAGCGCGGTTCTATGCTGACGTCACTCGTTCCCTCTTGCAGCAATTCTCCTTCTTTCTCAATTCGTCTCACGATTTCGCATGCGTTTCATTCATACACTGAAAAATGACTACTTCCGTCCAAGCGATCACTTTTCTCTGACTGTACGGCCACAGTCTAACTGTAATTGCTACCTCAACTGACGAAACGTCTTCCCTCTTACGGTCAGACGATCGCCTCAACTGATAGGTTACTTACACACAGTAAACGTACGACCAGCGTCCGTTACTCATTCACTCACTCTTATGCTCCCCCTATCATCGGTCTGTCGGGAAATCAATGGTACCTCATGACTCCCTTTCAATGGTAGACAAATTACTCTGGGTGTTCGATACACCCGAACCACTTAAGTCCTTCCCTGGAGCTTAAGATTTCATCCGGTTGCGCGCGCTCACAACCTTCCCTCAATCACACTACAGGCATTCAACTCCGCTTGACATTACAACACAGGAACAACATAAAACACCGCAATCTTACAACGCATGACCCTTATACTCACTCTCGACCGACTCTGCTGCTTTTTCTCTCGTCGCACCGTCAGCACCGTCTTCGGCTGCAATTCTTCTTCTGGTCGTCGATGACTAGGGACCTTGGGGTAAACTAAACCTAGCCTAGGTCGTCTTCCTCAAGAAGATAACCATCATTACTCTGCTACCAACTGCGGGGAATGAGATTTTAATATCAATTTATGATCAATTTAATATCTTATCTCATTCGTCAATTTTGGACCGTTGGTATCTGTCATTGAGTAAAAGACAAACCCCACATAGGTTAGATAAACCCCATAAACTGACGCCACTCTGAAGAACCACTTACAACTGATAAAGTTTTGAAAGTTTATATAAAAGTCAAATTTAAATGCGAATACAATCCTCGCAGGATAAACCTCAAAGTATACAAAAGAATACAATATCAATTCCAGAATCAGCAATTAAAGTATCGATGTGAAGTGGTTCCTTGGCGTCATCTACAGAAAGAGAAAATCATCAAGTTATCTCTGTCCCTACTCTATACTAGGTGACATCCCTACTTCGCAAGTTCCTAACCTAAAAAGGTGTCAGCAGTTTGACTCCCAAAGAAGTTCAAACTCTCTTAGCCTCTAAAGGTAACTTTAAGTTTAAGAAGCAGTACCCTTGCTGCCTACCCATCCGCTCTCTAAGGGTCCTCGGCCTACTGCTCTCTTGCGCTCTGATCTTTCTCAGCGCATCTGCTCAAGTCATCTACCCTTCTCTCTTTGAGCTCCCTCTGAGCTGTTCTCTCTCGCCTTCGCTAATTCCCCATTGCCAATTGCTATCTTCACCCCGGGGTGCTGTCCCTAAAATACACAATCACAATGTGGGTGGAACGCCCCTTGACGCCCACCACGGACTTTCCCCGATGATGTCAGCTTCTGGCTTCTTCCTTTGTTCCTTTCTTTCGCCGTCCGTTAAGTTGACCTTTCTCCTCCGATGTCATCTTCGTCTTCTTGTTGGCGACTTCTACTGACACTTTCAGATCAAAAGTCATATGAACTTAAACAAGACTTTAACTTACAACTGCGATTCTTTGACCCTTCTAGGTCCTGTGAATGGTCATTCAAAACAAGTCTCAAATTCTAAGTGCTTCTTATCACGTTCAGGCCATAAACCTCGTCCAGCGTTGTCACCTTAAATCTAACAAGTGCTAGACTTCTTGGCTCTCACGTCCACATCAAGGCTATTCACGACTCCTGTGAGCCCACTAAATTACATACAGCGGACTACACTTCTGCGAACCCTTGGTCAGTCAGGTTAAAATCACAAATGACCTAAACCTTCTAACATTTCTTACAAAAGCCTTCTACACAGTATAACCTTTAACACACATTTATATACAATCGCATTTAACAAATCCTTTACATAGAATATAAGTGAATACATTTATCACAGAATACAAACTGCGTAAAGTATAACTTATTCTCATTCGCTATCGTTATACATGTTCTACACATTTCTTCACGTTTCATTTCTCACCGCTTCTCCGTTTAAGGTTACACACGTACATGAATTCTACTTTGCACGTTCTACATTTCGTAAGCAATTCTACACCATTTCTACATCAGCCCACTACGTATACGGGCCTTCTAAATCTAATACATATCCTAAAGTGAATACAGTTACATTTCCTATATTACTTTGGATTATATCGGTTATCTATATGCTATAAGTATCAACATTACGATATACATTTCATTCCTACGTTATACGATGTGCTTGTAAATATGGCCTATACATAATTTCTATTCAAATTTGCGCTCTCTCACTATCTTTCACCTTTCTGCGCCTCTGCTCTTTTGTGCCTTATTTCTGCCCATTTTCCCTTTCTCTCCCTCTGCTCCTTCACTCGTTTTCACTCGTTTTTTTACCCTTTCTATCTTTCACCTTTCTGCTCTGTTCTGCATCTCTGCTCTTTTGTGCCTTATTTCTGCTTATTTTCCCTTTTTTCTTTAACCCTTCTTTCCTCCCTTTACCTTTCCCCGCCGCTGCTGCCCCCGCGGCCCCTCCCTCCCCAGCACGACCGGCCCAATGCAGCTCCCCTCCCCGCCTCCCAGCTGTCCAGCCCTCCCCGACCCCTACTTAATGGTGGCCACTGCGGGGACAGGCGAGCAAGACCACTGACTCATTGTCAGTGAAATTGCTCTCCCACCCTCGCAGCTCCACCATTAAGTGAGGTGCCCCTGCCCCTGCACTCTTCAGTGTTGGTGATTGAGGCCCTCCTCCACCCGCAGGTTTCCCTGCACCTCATCCCTGGTGGTCCAGTGGACCTCTGTCTCCTTTCTTTCTTTCTGCTCCTTCACTCGTTTTTCTCCCCTTTGTATCTTTCACCTTTCTGCACCTCTGCTCTTTTGGGCCTTATTTCTGCCCATTCTCCCTTTCTCTCCCTCTGCTCCTTCACTCGTTTTCACTCGTTTTTTTCCCCTTTCTATCTTTCACCTTTCTGCACCTCTGCTCTTTTGTGCCTTATTTCTGCTTATTTTCCCTTTTTTCTTTAACCCTTCTTTCTTCCCTTTACCTTTCCCCGCCGCTGCTGCCCCCGCGCCCCCCCCCCCCAGCACGACCGGCCCAATCCAGCTCCCCTCCCCGCCTCCCAGCTGTCCAGCCCTCCCCGACCCCTACTTAATGGCGGCCACTGCGCGGCCGCGGGCTGCGGGCGCGCCGCTGGTGCACCGAAGGCGCGTCAAAGGCAAGCACGTCTGCGCCCGTCTGCGACCCGTCCGCAACCAGCACCAGGAACCCTGGAGCTCCGCCCCGCCAACGCTACGACCCAGCAGCACTCCACGCACTCAACCCAGGCTGCAACAACAACTGCAAGCTAGCATCACCAGCCGACACCCATGGACCCTTCAGCTGTCACCGCTGCCGGCACACCTGCAGCACCGCCAAGAACACGGATCCAGCACAACCCGCCCACAAGAACACAACCGAACCGAAGACCCTGCAATGCATCCTCCTCAACGTCCGATCCCTCCACAAACATGCAACAGAAATCTGGGACCTCCTCGACAGCACCACCTCAGACGTAGCATTCTTCACCGAAACCTGGACCAACACCACCTCGGGACCGGACATCGCCATCGCAATCCCCCAAGGATACAAGATCTCCAGGAAGGACCGCCCCATCCACCCAGGAGGAGGAATCGCCATCGTCCACAAATCCAGCCTCCGCCTGAGCACACTCCCTGACGAGTCCACAGAACTGATGGAACACCTTCACTTCAAGATACTGGCCAGCCCCACCGCCACCCTTCAAGGAACCCTCATCTACCGACCCCCTGGACCCCGCGGACCCTTCGCCAACTCCATCACGGACATTATATCCCCGCAGGCCATCGCATCCACCAACTACACCCTGCTGGGAGACCTCAACTTCCACCTCGACAATCAACTGGACCCCAACAACACATCCCTCCTGGACAACCTCCACAACATTGGACTCCGCCAGATCGTGACCGAGCCCACGCACTCAGCAGGACACACCCTCGACCCCCTCTTCACTACAGGAAACTCCATCACCTTCAGCCACACCACCAAACTCCCATGGACCGACCATCGTTGCGTCCACTTCACCTTCAGAACACCCACCATCCACAGACACCAGCACCTGCTTCCACAAAGAAACTGGACCAAAATCACCGATGACCAGCTCACCTCCTCACTCAACAACTCCACCCCAACCATCGCGGAAAACGACGACCCCAACACCGCAGCCCGAACCCTGCTTAGATGGATCTCGGACAGCACCAACACCATAGCCCCCCTCAAGAAAAACAATACCCGTGCCAAGAAAGCCATATGGTTTACCACCGAACTTCGAGAGTCCAGGCGCACATGCCGCCACCTTGAAAAGGCCTGGAGAAACACCAAATCCACAGAAGCCCACAACAACTTCAGAGCCGCCACCAACGCCCACCATCAACTCATCAGAGAAACGAGGAAAAAAGCGATTGAAGACAGAATCTCCACCCACGCACACAACAGCAAGGAACTCTTCAGCATCATCAAGGAGTTCGCCCAACCCACTAGCGAGTCTACCGACATCCCTCCCTCACAAGACCTCTGCGACAAACTCAGCATCTTTTTCCACCACAAAATCAAGAGCATCTACGACAACTTCGACGAAGACAACCAACACACTGAACCCTTACCAACCACCCCCGACACCCGGAAACCAGCGATTGATGACTGGACAGCCCTCACCACCGAAGACACACTGAAGACAATGAAGTCAATCCACTCAGGGGCCCCCACGGACCCCTGCCCCCACCACATCTTCAACAGAGCCGCCAACACCATCGCACCCATGCTCCGCCAAACCATCAACCGCTCCCTGGCGACCGCCTCGTTCCCCGACGACTGGAAACACGCCGAGGTCAACCCCCTCCTAAAGAAACCCTCAGCGGACCCCACCGACCTCAAAAACTACAGACCCATCTCCCTGCTCCCGTTCCCAGCGAAAGTCATCGAGAAAGCCATCAACAGCCAACTCGCCACATTCATTGAAGAACACAACATCCTCGACTCCTCCCAATCCGGCTTCAGAAAACCACAGTACGGAAACCGCCCTCCTCGCCGCAACAGACGACATCCGCACCTTACTGGACAAAGGAGAAACAGTAGCCCTCATCCTCCTCGACCTATCAGCGGCGTTCGACACAGTCTCCCACCGCACCCTAATACGCAGACTCTACGATGCAGGAATCCAGGACAAGGCCCTCGACTGGATCTGCTCCTTCCTCTCTGGCAGGACGCAGCGGGTCAGACTCCCCCCTTTCCTCTCGGACCCCACACCGATCACCTGCGGAGTCCCCCAGGGCTCCTCCCTCAGCGCGACGCTCTTCAACGTCTATATGGCTCCACTTGCCCCCATCGTCAGAACCTACGGACTCAACATCGTGTCATATGCAGACGACACCCAGCTCATCCTCTCCCTATCCAACGAGCCCAACACCGCCAGACGCAACTTTCGAGAAGGCATGGAAGCCGTCGCCAAATGGATGAAAAACAGCTGCCTTCAACTAAACACCAACAAAACAGAAGTACTCATCATGGGCCCAAACCCCGACGCCTGGAGAGACACCTGGTGGCCCACCGCCCTCGGAAACCCGCCAACCCCCACAGACCACGCACGCAACCTGGGAATCATCCTGGACTCCGAGCTCAAAATGGACTGCCAGATCAACTCTGTCTCATCTTCCTGCTTCCACACCCTCCGCCTCCTTTGAAAGACCTTCAAATGGATCCCCCTCGAACACCGAAAGACAGTCACTCACGCCCTGGTCACCAGCAGACTCGACTACGGCAACGCACTCTACGCCGGAATAAACAAAAACCTCATCCGCAAGCTACAGAACATCCAGAACGCCGCCGCAAGACTGGTCCTCAACCTGCCAAAACACTGCCACATCTCCCAGCACCTGCGCACACTCCACTGGCTCCCCGTCGAGGCGAGAATCACCTTTAAGATGCACACCCACGCACACAAGGCCCTCCACGGCACTGGACCAGCATACCTGAACAGCCGACTCAAATTCCACGCACCCCAAATGACCCTACGATCAGCCCAGCTTTCCTACGCCGTGGTCCCCCGCACCAGAAAGATCAGATCGGGAGGCCGCTCCTTCTCCTCCCTCGCAGCCAAAGCATGGAACGCCCTTCCGCTCCACCTCAGACAGACAACATCGCTCCCCATCTACGCAAGAAACCTCAAAACCTGGCTCTTCGACAGACCCCCTCCTTGATGGAATGGAACCTGCACCCCCCCCACCCCTAGCGCCTTGAGACCCTTACGGGTGAGTAGTCGCGCTTTAACAAACTCCTGATTGATTGATTGATTGATGGACTGTGTCCCTGAGCCCTAAAAATGGTGGCTGCAACATTTCTTTTAATGTTGTGGCCTTTTTACCAGATTGCTCAATCCTATACAGAAATCAGTAACTTCTCAAAATTAGGGGCATATTTACAAGAACATACTGCTGACGTAGCGTCCTTTTTTTGATGTCATGATGGTTTTTTTATCGCATTATTTACAAGTTGCTGCTAATTGCAGTTAGCAGCACTTTTCCAATGTAAACGTGAATTTTCAAGATCGCTACTTCTGTTAGGAAGAGTTAACGAAAATGAGATGCAAGTTAGGTGTTCCTGGGAAAAAACTGCTGCTAAACACACTTCGCAACATTTACAAGGAAATTCCAGTACGTCGATAACCACACAAAACTGCTGTTAACTCAAACTAGAGGCAGTTTTTTAAGACAAGAAAAGAGATGGTCTTACAATTGGTGCAAATACTTGGGCCCACAAATAAGATGTCTGGGTGCTTGACAGCACTGCAAGGAATATTGCTACACTGCCCTATGTAAAAAAAAAAGGTCAGGAATGCACCCTATCAATAGGATAGGGTGCATCCCTGGACCCCATTCATGAAGTGTTGCATCACTGCGATAAAACAGTGATTGGACACTTTTCTCTGTGCCCTCCTTGCGACATCATCAAATTCTGGAGGCCGGTATGTCTGACCATAAAGAGGTGCTCGAAAATCTCTTCCTGGGTCTGATGTCACCTCTGCTGAAACTCTGGAGGATGAACAATTGCCTGTTATAAGCAACCTAAAGGAAAATGCAAACTGATAGCTCATCAGGAAGACATTTTACAGATTAATATTTGACACATGTACTTTAGATGGTACAGGAAGGCCTTTCTGTGCGAGTAGCACTGGAATTTGAGATGCTATCAGTGATGTCACTGATGACATGTCATGTTTGGTGTAATATGGGAGGTCATAAGCAGTGCAGTGAAGGCATAAGATTTATAGTTAGCTCAGTAAAATATAACTGGTGAATTTAATTTTTTTTGTTTTAAAATGACATGAGACATGACAAGATTATATTTTTAATGCAAAAAAGCAATGATAAAAATGATAGATTTTATATTATTACAAAGCCTATCTATAACGTCACTTTAACCCTTGTTTTTCTGGGTCAACTTCTAGGCTGTGTTTTTTAATGTAAGCTCAATTATTTTACCTTTCCCAGCTTTAACATAACTTTAACCTTTGTGTTTTTTCAGTGAATTTCTGAGGTTTTTAAAACATAAGTTAAAATATTATCACCAAACCTAACTATAACATCACTTTTATTTTGCCCCTGTGGAGGGGGCACTACTCCTTTTCTGCCCCCTTTCACCCTGTTTTTTAAGCCAATATACTGGGACCGTGTCCCTGAGCCCTAGAAATGGTGGCTGCAACATTTCTTTTAATGTTGTGGCCTTTTTACCAGATTGCTCAATCCTATACAGAAATCAGTAACTTCTCAAAATTAGGGGCATATTTACAAGAACTTACTGCTGACGTAGCGTTATTTTTTTGATGTTATGGTGGCTCTTTTATCGCATTATTTACAAGTTGCTGCTAGTTAGCAGCACTTTTCCAACGTAAACATGAATTTTCAAGTTTGCTACTTCTGTTAGAAGGAGTTAACGAAAATGAGATGCAAGGTAAGTGTTCCTGGGAAAAAACTGCTGCTAAACATACTTCGCGACATTTACAAGGAAATTCCAGTACGTCGATAACCACCCAAAACTGCTGTTAACTCAAATTAGAGGCAGTTTTGTAAGACAAGAAAATAGATGGTCTTAAAATTGGTGCAAATACTTGTCTGGGTGCTTAACAGCACTGCAAGGAATATTGCTACACTGCCCTGTGTCAAAACAAAAAAGGTCAGGAATGCACCCTATCAATAAGATAGGAACGCATTCCTGGGCCCCATTCCAGAAAAGTGTTGCATCACTGCGATTGGACACTTTTCTCTGTGCCCTCCTTGCGACATCATGGCTGCGCCATATTTGCTGTAAGGCGCTCCATGTTGCAATCAATGACAGATACGTCTGGAAATCCTGACGTATCGGTCAGCGCTAAAGTAATGAATTGCTGCAGTTGTGTCCCAAGCATGATGCTACTCCAGCAATTTTTGGGACCAGCCTATCCCTATTGTACTGTGTCACCTATACGCCTGTCATGAGGCAGGCATACATTTTTGACACAGTGGCAACCTAGAATTGTCACAGTGAAATCCGTTAGATTTCTCTGCGCCACTCCTACGAGGCTTTGTTGTGTGGGAATGCACACCCTGCAAACATCATGCCTGATGCAGGTATATTGTGGCACAGGTCTTTACAAGGTCACACATATGCCTAGATGTGTAAATAAGGCACAATGTGATAAAAAATTCAACTGCAAGTCTGTCATGAAAATGATGCACCAGCAGAGTTGAAGGGGCTCATGAATAGGCCCCCCTGAATCTTTCCCCTATGTTGACGCACAATGGCTGCCATGCCCTAAGGCTTCTAAGTGAGCAATAACTGTTTGATTGGCCCTGTCGGGCTGCCAAAACGAGTCATGCGTACTTACCCCATTCTCCATGCAGGCTGCATGGAGAACATCTCCAGGCCCCCATTCCCTAGTTGAGCGTTGAACCAGGGCACTCAAAACCAATCACAACGCTGCATTGCTGTGTTGTGATTGGTCAGTGTGGCCTGGCTGTGATTTCTGTTCCTAGGGGAGAAGCGGGAACTGCCGGCAAGCTAAGTTATATGTATATTTTTTATAATCTGCACCCTCCCACAATCGCAACTCCCCGCGACTGCTGAACCCGCCCTAACCCCGCCACCCGCAAGCCCTCCTGGCCGCCACTGCATGGAGCGCACCTTTCACACTGTTTATTGCGTGAAAGGGGCACATATTTACAAGTCCAAGAAAAGCCACGTAAAGTGGCTTTGTATGGCATTGTAAACATGCTGTGGCCCATTGTGCAACTGGAACATCAAACATGTCAAGTCACAGCATTGCAAGAGAGCCACTAGGGCCTCATAAATGAGGCCCTTGGATAATTGAAGGTCAACAACACCATGGACCTCTTGCCATTGCAGCTAGGAGCACCAAGGTAACCACCACCACCAGCTGTGACATGCATCGCTCACCTAGACTACTGCTCCGTTCCCTTTGGGTGACGACTGGACCTGATCCCCTCTAATTGCTGACCTTGGTAGACTAGAACTTCAGCATCAGGAAGCAGGAGACCAGGGACCTCCGAAAGCCAGAGACTCCCCGGATCTGTCTGGAACCATGGAAGAAGGAGAGACGCACAACCATTCAACATTAAATTAGGTTCTCTGCAGTCACAGGTGGTGCATGGACTCTGCACCAGAAGACCATGTCGAAGTGGAGTCCAAGTCGCTGGCCGAGCGTTCATGGAAAGAGTCGGGATCCTACCTCTGAGTGCGATTGCGCATCATCAGTGCCACGTGCAGCTCCTTCCGCCTCTCTTGTACAACCTGCTACAGATTGGGGGTGGCTTGTAGTTGTGGCCGTGACGCCTGCTCCTCCTACACCTCCCCGTACAACTGGCTCCACGAATGACAGCTTGTTGGGCCGACCCTTCACTCCCTGTCCCCTGCACCTGGCAACCAGTAGATTGCAGCCAGGTCCAGCACTGTTCAGCAGCATCAATGATTTGCATCTCAACATCTGAGGTCACTCACAGTCTTTCCGAGTAGAGGAGGGAGTATTTGAAGCCCAACTCTCAGAGGCATCGCTTAACCACTAGAGACATGCCCCTCTGCCTGTGCTTCCCTATTGTGTAGTCACACGGAAGAAAATAACTGTGGCGTTATCCACTTTCACCTTCCCCAGCTTGTGTACATCCCTCAGGACAGCGTCACGATCCCTGTAGGAGGCGGAGGAGAAAGGGTCTAGGACCTATCCCCGGCAGTATGAGGTTTGCCGCCACTCGAAGGGCCTGCTCCACAACAAGGAATGGGGAGAGTGCACCTGCTGGCAGCAGTTCATGCAACCATGTCTCAGTATATGCCACTGCATCAGCTACTTCATCTCCCTCAGGCGGACCCAACACCCTCAGGTTATATGCTGGGAGAGGCCCTTTGCATTCTCTACTGTTCTTTCCAGTGACTTCACATGTGCCATTAGCTGCTACACCTCCAAAGCTGTGCTCACAGAACTCGGAAGGACTCAGGCCAGTTCTTGCTCAATGTCGTGTACCTTGTAAGCAGTGGCAGCTTTTATTAACAGGCGTAGGGGGTGTTGCCCTCTCAGCTTCGGAGCAGAGAAGGGAGAAATTTAACACCACCATGGAGCAAATGGCATGCTCATTGTTCACTGCTCGGTGCTCCACTTGACCACTTCTATCGATTCGAAACATTACATTTTAATATGTAGTATATCATTGTCGTTTTTTTTTTTAGGTCCGTTTCATACCCTCTGACGAGAGTGAGAGTCCCCTCCTAGTACGCATGTGCTGAACTGGGCGAGGATAATTCCTCGCCCTCGAGGCACAAGCTAGGAGAGTGACATCATCCTGATGTCACTCTCAGCAGCAGTGAATGGTCTTGAAATGGGGTGCTTCTGATGTGGCCCAGAGCGGGGTCAGCAGAGCCTCATTGACTTTAAGGGGAAGGGGTAGGGCTAGCCGTGTTAACGGTTTTGCACATGAGGGAGTGCTGCAGGCAAGACCCCTCCTTCCATCACCTCGTGAGTTCCCTCGCCACTGGGAATGTCCCCGCCGGGCCAGCTAAAATTACAAGCACGTTCCGAGACACAGAAGCGGCGGGCCACAGAGTAAAACAAAAGGTAAACTCAGTGGTTGATTTTCTATGTTTAAGTGTTTGAATGTTTCTATGGTATGCCAATGCCAACATCGCCAGTTTTCGAATATGCGGCTGTCAGCTAGTGCTTAATCCACCATGCCTAACAAAATTAATGTGTGTGTCCGTCTGTAATGCAACTGGTGATCTAGTAAAGTGCTCTGATACCTTCGGGTCAAGTTAGCGCTACATAAAATGCAGAGAAAAGAAAAATGGAGAAAAAAAACTCCTTTGCACTACAAGATGGAATCTTTCAAAACTAATTTTGTTCCAACTGCATGCACCTCAAAATATGTATGTAAAGACGTGCTGGTGCAGATGATATCTGTGCCTGCTCAGAACATTTGTCTAGATATTAAAATCAGGCAGAGGGAGGCTGCGTCCCATCTCAGGCCCATCAGCCCAAATAAATGGCATCAATTAGTCACAGTTCAACCAGGGTTTGATAAACGGCTTGATGCGGTGTGACTTTGTGACACCCAGACAGAGTCTGAAGGAGAATGTGCTTAGAATGGAATGGGACTGGAAAGGGACACACATGATGCTTTCATATGTGTAATGCTGAATAAAAAGGTCTCTTCGACTGCGGGGACCACAGAGACGCTCTTCTTCCTAGGAATATGAACATGCTCTTGCTACCATGAGCGTTATATGGACCAGCAATCGGGCTTTGCTACCAGCAATCAGGCTTTGTTACCAGCAATCAGGTTTTGTTTTCATTACACCAAGAAGTTTTTTTGTTTCTTATGTTGAACGATGATCTTTTGACTGCTTTTCATGGTGACGGGAACCAAGCACCGAAAATATGTATTCTGGATGTTTTGCATTAGTATTTACAACGGAGAAAGCCTCATGCTGTCCTTTAGACACAACACATAGGAGGGTACATTTGATTTTGCTGAGAAAGGTTGCAGTTCACACATTTTCTTTTCATTTATGTTTTTGAAGCCACACAGCAAAGCTGGGAAGGTGGTCTATAGGTCCAGTTGTTGCCGTCAGATCAAGACACCATTATTGTAGTCTAATTTTCTCCTCTTCGCTTTGTGTAAGCTTGCGCAACTCTTTGCAGCTTGGGGGGGGGGGGGGGGGGGATAGGGCAGCAGTGCAGCAGTGTGTATATAAGGCAAAGGAGCCATTGAGAGAAATATTTTGGCCTAGCTCCCTTTCACAATTACGTCTCTTCTGAATCTGCTGAAATATATTTCATGAATTTCACTTTTGAGCATTGGATTGCAGTTTGTAGGTAACACCTGCTTTGTTGTGTTAGCTTTTTTATTCAGTTATTGCCTTATTTTGATGCCACATAGCAAGGACCTTGTGTCTCATATGTCTGGTAGGAAGGTTGAGAATGTATTGAGATGGGGATATTGGCTTGTGTGCCATTTTTCCTGATCCATTTCTTGTTACAACCTGTGCTTGCTTAAACTTTGATCTGTGTATCAGTGAAATACAGAGACAATGGGTACAAGGATATGGGGCTCTTCCCGTTAGCCCTGACACCTGCAGCTGCTGATTCGCCTCACCACTTTAAAAATGTCACCAGTCGCCACTGCTTGTAAGTGAGCTTGAGATAATATGCGAGCTCCAGGGTGAAGTCGACGGTGATTTTGTCTATGCAGCAATCAAAGGAAGTGCACGTTTGTTTGAGGGAAGTTACCCGCTGCAAGTACAGAGTCTAGTTTGGAGTCCAGGCAGTCCACCGTCACCTGCCCCGGCAGCTAACTGTCAAAAGCCGCTCGGTTTACCGACACAAAGGAGCGGCAAAATGTTGAAGCCACACCTGTCTGCAGGCAGGCCATTGTTGCACCAGACGCCCAGGCACTATGTATTAAATACAGTGCAATGCAGTGTGGCCTGCTGGCCCCTCTCCTCCAGTCAGGTGTATGCTTTGCAGGAATTTATGTTGGCGTGACACCGATGGAAATCCCACGAACACCCAAGAGCTCACCACCAGGGGGCGTGGAAAGGCATCACCACCCGGTCGCTTCCTGCAATCTAACAGTGGCAACCAGATTCTGTGTTCCCCAGTGACCCAGTGAGTGATGGCAGATCAAGAGGCACCCCCAAGGGCCCGGGCCTGAACCGGCCCCCAGGCCCCCACCACCACCAATTGCCGATATCAGCAACTGGAGCCAGTTAGTGGAGTCCCCCACAAGTCTTGTGCGGTGCCCTTGGTGATGTTGGTCAGCTGCAGCACAGGGATTCCTCAGGGCAAGGTGTGCGCCACCCACTGGTGCTAGGCCTGGGCCTGACTCGACCCCCGGACCTCCTCTGCCCTGTGTCCCAACTTCTCCTCACATGGACATCAACACAAGGGATCAAACCTCTGTGCTCTCTCAGAATCTGAGACTCAGCCAGCAGGAGCCTCAGCCAGGCATCATTTCACAGGCTTGGGTACAGTAGTCACCCCTCAAGTCCACTGGGGAACCTCCCGATGCAGGTGATGCAACAGGGCCCCCTTAGGCGTGAAGTTGCAGCACTTCGGTTACCTAAGTTCAGCGCAGCTCAGTGGCCCCACTCTCCACACCGTCTGGGCAGAGACACATCTTCCAGCCTGTGATGTAGAGAGACGATGCCCAACATTGGCAATCTCCTCTGTTCATCGAGGTGTAGTTGTGATGCATGTTATGAAATGCAGTCCTCCCTATGTCAGTGCGCAGGAGTGCCTCTACCGATCGCAGCTCCAAGGGGGACCAGGCGGTCTTCTCACACATGTCAGCAATAATTCTCCATGTAACCTGGCAGACTTAGCCACTATGTAGGGGCGATCATCAATGCCTCAATGTCTACTGCCACGGCCCAGAGGTTTGGGCCTGACTCGGCCCACCTTCACCATCAGGCCACAGCGACTGCACTGCCCCATCGCCTCCCACTCATCTCAGACACAGGCCCAGGGAGGCCTCCGGGCCCTGGAGACTGTCTGTGCTTCAATGGTGTTGCAAGGATGGCACTATGAAAAGTCCTGCATCACTGGTTTTCCCCAGCGATGCACCACTTTTCATATATGAGGCACAGATTCTTCATGTCCTCTTCCCCAGGGACTTTGGCTGGTCATCCTGGCTGTTTGTGGGTTTGGGGTGGATTGTTGACCTGTGCTGAACTTGACTTTGGCTGCTCCATTCTGCCTTCCATTGTTTGGTTTTTGTTGTTGTTTTTTCCATTAGAGGTGTATCTGTAGGCTATTTTTGCCTCTAGAGGTTGAAAGGTGACGTTGGGCTGACTAACGTAATTATTTTTTGTCGCTAATTGACCTTTTGTCACTTTTCTCTCGCTAACGTCAATTGTTTTTCGCCGAACGCTAGTGTTAGTAGCAGTTTTCACTGTGGCTAGCTGATACTATTAAACCACAAAAAATACTCCAACAGACCATTATGTGGTCAGAGAAATGAGTACTTAAAACTGGAAAAAAGGAAGTATGCAGTGTGAGGATAGGTGTGTAACTTCACCAAAAGGTGGGGAAGGAAGCAATTCCATTTTGTTTAGTTACCCTCACACACGCTAGTGGTGCCATGCTTCATCATCGTGTCACCCAGACGCCTACAAGTCGGGGTGGACCCAACCACAGTGTTGGGAGCTCTTTGTG
This sequence comes from Lissotriton vulgaris, assembly GCF_964263255.1. NCBI lineage: Eukaryota > Metazoa > Chordata > Amphibia > Caudata > Salamandridae > Lissotriton > Lissotriton vulgaris. Next base: position 967,157,550 of record NC_141695.1, on the reverse strand, counting down.
ATAAGTGAAGACCAGGGGGAATTAAAGATAAAAACCTCGGACAGATCCCCGTTTTTCCTTTATTCTCAGGGTTATTAAAAATCTTAAAAAACGGGTCAATGAGAGTGTAATGGTCCTATGACCCTGGTGCCAACATGTTTCAGTCCACAGGCGGCCTTAAAGGTCCTGGACTTTCTTCAGGGCAGGTAGGTTTGACTACAGGGCTACCCCATCAGGCCTGAGATACGGTTGCTCTCCGCATTATGGGTAAGAGAATGTACATGTTTTTACGAGTGTAAGGAGTGCTTTTCACACATGCAAGCTCATTTTTGAATTTTTAAACTTCACGATGAATGATAGCAGGTCTGAATGAAGAGATTGACACCCGGTATTTTACACTTTGGAATGTACACACACTGGCATGCAGTTAGTGTTAGTACGCGAGCAAAATCTCCACCACACAATAATCTGCCACATAGCATTTTTGTGTTACAGATAACGATGTAAGTGGCACAAGTTGGACAAGATTGAATACATCTATTTGCACATTCACCTGGCATTTTTTTGGTTCCATCTCAACCAACGCACTGAAATGGGAAGCAGCATTAAGGGATTACTGTTATATGCTCATATAATGTATGCTGTCTGTCTTTGTTTTTTTCACAGATGGAGAACCACACATGACAAATTAATCATCTGTTACACACACATAAGGAGCAGCTACTCTGCCCTTTATAAACTGACAGGATAGGGAACCCCCTCTTCTGTTCCCCCAGGATGGATGCCTATTGCTCTGAAGAAAGTTCAGGACCTTTAAGGCCGCCTGTGGCAGGTGAATGTGGTCGCCGGAACATCTGCTTGTTATTTGAAACTACTCTAAAGCATCTGACTATTCGTTTTTGAAGATCAATAGATCTGGTTGCCTGAGCCATCATAATAGGCCAATCTAGTTTATTGCAATGAGCTATGTGCTGGTTTAACTACTTATATAATGGAGGTGGGCGAGTCATTGAAGGCTTGAGCTATATGTGTGCCAGATGCCTGGATTTGACAAAGTTAAAAAGAAGCTGAGCTTTTTTGTGACCTCAGCCTGCCACCCATGCTCTAACCACATGGACCAAGAATTTGAGACCAAGTCTTAAAATCTTATTTCAAACAGATGAGAAACAGGGATACTAATCTAGGGCCAAATGTAGGTAAATACCATTTACTGATTCTAAAATACCAAATTTTACTGATTCAGTATTTTAGAATGGGTAAATGGTATGTAGGTATTCATTTTGTAATTTTTATCGAATCTGTAAAATTCGGTAAATACTGATTTGGTATTTACCGATTCGGTATTCCCCATTCATTCCTATGGGACTGGAGCCCATAGGAATAAATGGGGAATACCGAATCGGTAAATACCGAATCGGTAAGAGGGGGAAGACCTAAAAGGGTGGCAGGGTGTCACATTGACACCCTGTTGCACCCCTGAATAGTGCGTGGGTGCACATGTGGCACTCATACATGCCCTAAGGGCATGTATGTCTGCCAAATGGCACTGTTAAAAAAGCACAACATTGCTTTTTTAACGGTTTTCGTTATTTACCACCAACGTGTAGTAGGTGGTAAATAACGAATCCTTACAAGTGAAAAGCACTCACTTGAGTGCTTCCAACATTAAGGATTCAGTAATTTACCAAATCGATATTTAAGAATTCGGTAATTTACAGATTCCTTAAATTACCGATTCGGTAAATTACCGAATCCTTAAATTAGGCCCCTACACCTCAAATGCCTAATACCGGTCGGTAACAGTCGAAGTTCGGTAATTCCGGCCGTTACAGACTGGTATTAGGCTTCCTACATCCAGCCCTTAATGGCTTAATTGCGCAATATAAAAGTCAAAAACCAGGGGTCAATCCTGGCTTTCCTGCTTGAACAAATGATGTGATCCTAGCCAAATATTAATAATGAGTTTGATTTGATGGATTATAATGTTGGTCATTATATAGTAAGAATCTAGGTCACACAAAATGTACACTTGACTACTGATTTGCCACTTAATTCACGGATGGCATTGTCTTCAGGGTGGAAGAGGGGATGTGGGGAGAATGTTGCTCAATAAATCTATCACTTCTAATAAATACCACTTAATGCAGTGATGTCATCTGATTACTAAGGTAAACATTTCTGAATGTTATAGAAGTACACTTGTTTTTAATTTTGAAGCAACTTTATTATATTTTTACATAATTTTTTTTATAAGAATTACATGCAAAACATGTTTTTGGCTCAGCTCATGCAGAGGTTCTTAGAGACAAGCCAGACCCTTGGGTCTGCTCTGGCTCAGCTTCTTCTGTCAAGTTGTTGGTTGGCCCACCTATAGTATATATTATGTTAGCTCCAGTTGGTTCTGACTCAGCCTTCCTGTGCAGTCAATTACATTCCCTGCTGAACATACATATGAGTTAAGTGCTTTTCTGTGTCCACTGACTTTTTTATTTATAATGTTTTGTTTGGCGCGAACATAACCCTAGTAGGTATCAGAGTGTTTTACATGAAGAGAGGTAGGGTATCAGTTGGACTGGTAAAGTAGACCACATGTATGAATGACAAACACAGTGATGAAAATAAGTAATAAGCTTCATCTAAAATAATAGTCAGCAATGAGATGGGCAAGCATCATAAAGAGCAGTTAATTGGGTTACATTTCTATAAGCATAGGGATGTTGTCTTAGGGGAAAAACGTAGTCATCACAAAAGATGTTACTTCTTTTTTGAAGGCGTGGTAGATGAGATGAGCCGAACACCCGGTGGTAGAGAATTCCATATCTTAAGTGCGACAACTGAGAAAGCTCTGGAGCCCGTTTTCTTTTTATGGGTTCATTGGGGTTTCAGAAGCAGAGAGTGCGCACTTCGTGAAGGACTGCAGCACCCTGATTTTTCTAGCTTTTGGGCCAGATATCTGGGGTATTGAAATGTAGTGCTTTATGATTCATGCAAGCAATTTGTAGTTGAATTCTTGCTTCATACAATAGCCTGTTCAGGGATTTTAGAGCTGGGGAGATGTGTGTATTTTTTTTCTTCCAGAGACAAGTCTGGCAGCCGCGTTGAGGGAGGCTCCTAGAGGGGTAAACGTGTATCGAGGAGGGCATCATAGTGTGGCACTACCATATTCCAGTCTGGGCAATACAAGAGCTTGGACCGCTTGTTTCATGTCTTCATGTGGGAGGTACAGCTTATGTTTCAGCAGAATGCTCAGCTGGTAATTCGCTCCTTTGGTGACTGCGATAATGTGATTGTGCATATTCAGATGTTTGTCTAATGTAATTTCCAAGGATCTAGCAGAGTCTATGGTTTGAGGAGAGCAGTTGAGGGCTGTAAGATGTTTCAACCAAATATTGATTTTGAGGATGTTATTCAGCAGTGAGATGAGAAGGAATTCGGTTTTGGCAGCATTGAGTTTGAGATGGTTATCTGTGAGCTAGAGATGAGTGTTTTGCAAAGTAGAATTGAGGGATATAATGTCCTCTGGGGAGGCGATTTTGAGCTACAATTGAGTGTCATCAGCGTACATGTGATAGTGGATGTTAGCTGGTTTTAAGTGGTTTGCCAGTGGTTCCAGGAATAGATTAAAGAGAATGGGTGAGAGAGCAGATCTCTGTGGAACACCAAGAGTGATCGCGTGGGACTTAGACATGGATTGACTCATTTTGACTCTCTGGGATCTGTTTTGGAGGAATGAAGAAAACCATTGCAAAACCACCCCAGATAAGCCCATCCTTTGTTCCTGTAGTTTCAGTAGACTATCGTGTTTAACCGTGTCAAAGGCGGCAGATAAGTCAAGCAGTATCAAAAGGCATGATTCATTTTGATCCAGCATTTTTAATATATCATCCACGACATGAGTGAGCTCAGATTCAGTGGTGTGACCTTGATGGAAACCTGATTGGTGTTGGTCAAAGAGTTGGAAGTGGTTTATTTGGCTGCAGAGTTGGATCTGGACACATTTTTCTAGGAGCTTCGCAAGAGTAGAAATGTTGGAGATGGGTCAAAAGTTGTTAGGATCAGAGCAGTCTGCATTAGGTTTTTTTAAAGTGGGGGTTACTTGTCCTACTTTTAGACAGTCAGGGATAGTGCCTTGGCATAGCGAGGCATTTACAATCTTTGACCATAGGGAAAGAATGATGGCTTTGATCTCTTGAAGATAGATGGAGGTTGAGGGGAAGTGATTACATGGGTTCAATGATGAAAGAATATTGTAGCTATCAACATAGATGTTTAACTTCCAGTTAAAATTCTATCATGATAAACACCTCTTCATGTGAAGCACAAGTTGTCATTTTGTCACCCTGCAAGGTGACAAGTGCTTCTGTTTCATGGTCACCTTAACCATTTTTCAGTGGCATGGAGAATATTTAGGTGCTCATTTAACATTTCGAGGAGAGGGCACTCTGTTGTAATGGCGATGGAGTACCCTCTCTGCAAAACTCAAGGTGTACCTGCCTAATTTTCCACCATGTGGACCTTAAGAATGTAAGTGACATAGCATACTCTGGTTTCATCCCTGGAATATTCCTCCGAAGGCCCGTCTGGGTTATTGTTGAAGAAGGAATTAGTCAGCAAAACATGTCAGTTTGTCATGTTCTCTATTTATATAGCCTATATTCTTAATTGTGAAACAAAATAATTTTATAGTAACTACGAAAAGGTTTTTGTAGAACGCAGATCCTGAACTGAATTACTTCGATGCACTCTTAACCGCATCGCTGCTGCGGTGATTTTTGCGCTGTGCGGCTTTTTTCCATTTTCCGCGTTACATGACGAGCTCAGCTCGTCATCAGCACACGCCACCCGTGGCTGATGACAAGCTCAGCTCGTCATCAGCAGCGAAGGGGTTAAATTGGGTGGTTAAGGAAAATGATTGAGATGTAAAGGAAGTTCCATCGATCACTCAGTTCCTTTCAAGCGGGAAAGTTTGGAATTGAATCCAGGTTTTCTGGTTGCACATTGTGCAGTTCGGACACTGTAAGGTTGCGTCCTTCTCTTTTCTGTTTCACACCAAAAGTCAAAACTTGGAGTTAAATTATTTAATGAATTAATGTTAATAAATGCCGTTCAAGAAAAAACTTAGCATAGCTTAAATATAGCTGACACTATTCACAAATGTGCTTGGTCATAATTCTTCTGTTTGGAAGTTTTCACAGATACTGCAGATCAAACACAGTGAGAGAACACGTTGGACAAAGACATGCTGCATATCACATGTCTACTTGAAGAGCTGGAAAATAAAGAGCCAACTTCCTGTGGCTCCAAGACCTATTGGTTTCTTTCCTAATTATTTAATTTAAGTATTTGAATTGTTAAACCTCTCCTTAATCGTTTCTCAAGCCAGGTGATCCAGCAGCAACAATAAAATAAATAGCATCTGCTGCTTTCCTTTACTCTTCTACCTCACATGGCTTAACAAACAGATCAATTTTAGGAGAGGCTCAAAACCTCAATGACCACTATTAAATAATTAACTAAACCAAGAGGTCCCTCAGGATCCACAGAGATTACTTCTCAGAGTGCAGCACGTCAAAACAGTGTAAGCAAGTGCAGTGTGGCTTCAGAAATAAGTGTTCAGTATGCCACTGTTTAGTACTCAGTTTTCACTTCATCATCTGGGTGGGGTTTGTGGCACAATGTCGTCTGCAACCCCCCTCCCCTACAAAATCTGGGGAGATGAATCCCACCTGTGCTCCACAATTCCTGAGCCCATGCTTATTGCCTCACCACTAATAAGCTTCTTGTCCTCCTTTAGTGAAAAGAATATGATGCTTTTCATACATCCCAGTATATCAACACTTCATTTATGTGATGTTGGTGGAGAAAGATTTCATACATTTGTTAGTCTAATACAGTATATAGCTTTTAACCCCATCCATGAACTATGCTAAATAATTAACACAATTTATAATCAATGCTCTGTAGACTCTAAATATGCTAGCTCCCACGTTCCATCTCTGAGTCCATTTTCTTTCCAGATCTGTATTCAAATTTGAATCTATTCAGTCATTTGACTCTTTTGTTTTGGATAATGTTGCACTTTTGTGCAGATTTCAGACTGCACTTTACAGACAGAAATCATGCCCAGAGACCTCAGCTGATTATCTGCAGCACCACAGCAGTACCTTGTGAAGGGGTACTTCCTTTATATCATGTAGTCCGTGTCAGTGAAATGAGGGCCACATGACTTCACAGGGCATCATTTGTTACCCCCTATTGTAGGAGCAGTGCCAGTGGGTTTGAGGCACTCTGTGTTCATGAGTGTTGGAACTGCCAATATCGGAACAACAGCCAGTGGCTCAGGATGTGCCTATTGTCTAGCTGTCGTACAGTTAGGATTTTAACTGGGTTCCAGCCCAAGCCACAGTTGAAACCCCCTGCGGCATGGCCATCAGGAGTTTGTTCCCTTAGAGGCTCTAAGCACCAGAATCCTTAGAGACTTCTTCTCCACAGGATCCCTACAAAATGTTATGTCCCGGGACATCTAGCCATTAACCAGGCTATTCAGACTCTCACCATGTGGACAACGAGATGCAGCCCGTGGATACCATCATTCCAGTATCATGTTCTTAGGGACAATCTACAGCTGTTGCATCTAGATTGTGAGTACCACTGCTCCCTAGCACTATCACCATTTAACTCCTCCATTTAAAATAATGCCATTGGAGCAGCAAAATGTTGGCTCCACCCTTTTATGTTTTGACCATGTCACATATACATACAGATGGCCTCATATATTGGTGTGATTTAATATACTTAATGTAAAGTGGTGCACTTGACTGAACTACTGAAGGTGCATTTACTCTATAATCCAGACATATACATGAGTGTGCATTCTAATGTTTTCCTTACAACAGCACCGAATTGCAGTTCTCATTTATAACTATATTTGTGTGGTTTGAATAATAGTGTTAACTCTTATAAAATCACACATTATTTTATAACTGTATATGTATCTATAACCATACATTTAAACATATACTGAGATGCTTGCCACATTAACTTGACCAAAGACTTTAACATGTGGATTCTAATGTATAACCTTCAACGTGAAAGTTTGCTTGGTTTGCAACGTTTCCTTATTCTTACAGGTACGTTCATATGATCTAATAGTTAGTGAAAGGCACATTGTCTATGAGAGATAGAGAGGCCCTGGGAGGAGTACTTTTGGCAAGGATAAGAGGTGCTAATGAACAAAGGGAGGACCTCTGTTCACGTATCAGGAGACAAGAGAAATCCATGGACATTGCGGCCCAGAAGAGGGGAGTGTCAAGTGCAGCTGCCAAGTTGTACAATGAGAAGGTGCCCAAGTACTGAGACACATGATGTGGGATTCACAAATGTTCTATGTAGTTTTAAGTGGTGGTGACACTTTAGCTTTAAACAGATTCCGTTTTGACTTTGGAGGGTGCAGACCTCTTTACTATATTCTAAGTATGGGCGAAGTTTGCGAATCCGCGGTTTGCAAATTCAAGCGAAATCGCAAAAAAAATCAGCGAAATCGCGGATTTTTTTGCGATTTTGCACCATACTTAACTTGAGTACTTTCTACTGGCTAATCAGTAAATGCTACCTCGTTGGGTAAATGTATAGTGCTTTTCCTGCACTACAGCTGCGTAGGGCCAGAAGAGTTGCCTCCAGTGACCAGGTGTGTGTAACTTTGCCATCGCACCGAAGGGCGCCGGGGTCCCTCGAGTGAGTTGTCCATCACAGTGTGTAAAGGGCGGGAAGACGGTGCACACCACTAGTGTGTGGGGGGAGCAAACGGGGGGGGGGGGCTTCTTTGATGGTTCACATGCGTCTTGTGTGTATAAAAGGTCAGGCACCGATCAGAGCAGCAGATGGGGAGAAAGAAGCTACTGGTTACAGGAACTGCACGGGGATTGCACTCGTGAAAGTCAAGGATACAAAGGCCTCCATCAAGCATCATAGCTAATTTTCGACTGTAGATATGTGGAGAAAGCACACCTGCCCAGCCTCGACAAAGCGTACGATTTTTTGGGGCTGATTAACTATGCCATTGCGCCGGGATCCCTCGAGTGAGCTGTCCATCATAGTGAGTAAAGGGCGGGAAGACGGTGCACACCTCTAGTGTGTGTGTGGGGGGGCAAACGGGGGGGTTCTTTGCGAGTTCACATGCCTTTTGTGTGTATAAAAGGTCAGGCACTGATCAGAGCAGCAGATGGGGAGAAAGAAGCTACTGGTTACAGGAACTGCACGGGGATTGCACTTGTGATAGTCAAGGAGGCAAAGAACTCCATTAAGCATCATAGCTAATTTTTGACTGTAGATATGGGGAGAAAGCACACCTGCCCAGCCTCGACAAAGCGCATGATTATTTTTTGGGGCTGATTAACTTTACCATCGCGCCCAAGGGCGCCGGGGTCCCTGGAGTGAGCTGTCCATCATAGTGGGTAAAGGGCGGGAAGACAGTGCACACCGCTAGTGTGTTTGGGGGGAGGAAACGGGGGGGCTTCTTTGCGAGTTCACATGCATCTTGGGTGTATAAAAGGTCAGGCACCGATCAGAGCAGCAGATAGGGAGAAAGAAGCGACTGGTTACAGGAACTGCACGGGGATTGCACTTGTGAAAGTCAAGGATGCAACGGACTCCATCAAGCATCATAGCTAATTTTCGACTGTAAATATGGGGAGAAAGCACACCTTCCAGCCTCGACAAAGCGCCTGATTTTTTTGGGCTATTATTATTATTATTATTATTAAAAAACATTTGTAACGCGCTCTATCACCATTGGTTTCTTGGCGCTGATAGACAAATGGGGAGGACCGAAAGCAGGAGGTTTAGTCAAATGCAGCTTGGAAGAGCAGAGTTTTTAAAAGTCTGCGAAAACAGTCAAGCTTTGGACAGAGACGAAGGGAAAGGGGAAGGGAGTTCCAAGTGGAGGGGGCCAGGACGGAAAAGCTCAGACCACCGTGCTTTTTCCTTTTAAATCTAGGCACCACAAGGAGGTTTGATGAGGCTGAGCGAAGGGCTCTCGTAGGGATGTGATGGGTCAGAGCCGAAGAAATGAAAACGGGCGCTGCATCAGATAGGGCTTTAAAGGTGGTACATGCCAGTTTAAAGGTGCAGCGTTTGGATACCGGGAGCCAGTGTAGGCTACGAAGGAGGGGAGTGACATGTTGGTGCTTAGGCTGGTGGAAGATCAGGCGGGCGGCCTGATTCTGCACCAGCTGCAGCCGTTGAAGGTGGCAAGCTGGAATCCCTGCATAGAGAATATTGGCGTAATCGAGCCTGGAGGTGATAAGCGCAATGACCACTTGGGTCAGGGCTTCTTTACTGAAATACCTGCTGATCTTGCGTATCCGCCTGAGGTGGAAGAAACAGGCAGAAGTGACCGCGTTGATCTGGGGTCGCATTGACAGGTCCTCAGAAATAATCACCCCCAGGCTTTTAACAGAGCTCACGGGAGAGGGTGCTAGCCCCAAGGAAGTTGGCCAGAACGTGGGGTTCCAGGGATGATTGGGGCCTCCTACCAGGACGAGCTCAGTTTTTGTGGGGTTCAGCTTTAAGTGGCTGTGGTGCATCCACTCCGCGATGGTCATCATGGTGGTCTGAAAATTAGTGCGGGAAGAAGGGAGGGAGTCTATGGGGAAAATTAACTGAAGATCATCGGCGTAATTAAATATTTTGACCGGGGAGTTACGGAGGGAAGCTAATAAAGGTTGGAGGTACAAATTAAAAAGGAGAGGAGAAAGTGCTGAGCCCTGAGGGACTCCGCAAGGAAGGGAAGTGTAAGAAGTGGAGAAGGAGGATAAGTGGACAGACTGAGAGCGTTGATGGAGAAAAGATTTGAGCCAATCAAGGGCCACGCCCTGAATGCCAGCGTTGTGGACACGGTCGATCAAAAGAGTGTGATCGACCGTGTCGAAAGCTGCCGAGAGGTCTAATAGGACAAGGGCTTGAGGGGTGTTTTTATCCGCACCTTTCCTAAGGGTGTCCAAAACAGCTACGATGACCGCCTCGGTGGAGTGGAGGGGTCTGAATCCTGCTTGTTGGGGGTCTAAGAAGGAAGATTGCTCTATAAAAGAGCTCAAACAGCGAGTGACAAAGGTCTCCAGGATCTTTCCTAAATAAGGTAGGTGAGAGATGGGTCTGTAATTGCTAAGTGTTGAAGGGTCTGCGGTAGATTTCTTTAGTATCGGTAAAACTGCAGCTTGCTTAAACGAAGATGGGACCTTCCCGATGGCAAGGGAGTTGTTAAGTAGTGCCAAAGGGGGACCTGGGCAAGCAAGGAAAGCTTCTTTTAAGACCTGCGGGGGGCAGCAGTCGTTGGGAGAGCCCGAGCTGACTTTATGAAGAAGATTAGTGAACTCTTCTAAGGATATAGGAGGGAACTCTGTAAGGATATTAGTATTTGTAGGGGGGAGAAGAGGAGAAGTGGGGAAGGCCGGAGATGGAATATTATTTTTTATTGTGATTATTTTATCTATAAAATAAGAATGAAGTGAGTCACAGAGGGTTTGAGTCGGCTGCGATTGGAGGGTGACTCTATCTGGCATGGAGAGCTCATTTGCGATTGAAAAAATATCCTTAGTTTTATTGTTGGAGTTCAAAATTTTTTGAGAAAAGTATGCCGTCTTGGCCTCCAAGATTAATCGTTTGTAGGATTTCAGGGCCTCGATGTAGGCTAGTTCAGATTGTCGCAGTGCAAGTTTTTCTGCTTTAAGTTGGTCCGTGAACCAACGTTGAGCGTCGTGGGGACGCTTAGTTTTAATTTTCTTTAGAGGGGCAACTTCATCGCTAGCCTGTTGCAGCCATTCATCAAGATTATCTGCTTGATGCTCTAATGAGGTCGACGACAGGGGTGCGGTAGAGATCAGTGAGTCAAGAAAGTCAGGCAAGTTGGCCCTTTTCCAGTTACGAGCCATGATGTTGGAGGGACGGGGAGGGGGACAGAGGGTGTGCAAGTGTAGGTGGAAGGAAATGAAATAGTGATCAGACCAGGAGCAAGGGAAAACCGAATTTTTTGCCATCGCGATGAAGAGCGCCGGGGTCCCTCGAGTGAGCTGTCCATCATAGTGGGTAAAGGGCGGGAAGACAGTGCACACCGCTAGTGTGTGGGGGGGTGGGCAAATAGGGGGGCTTCTTTGCGCGTTCACATGCCTCTTCTTGTGCGTATAAAAGGTCAGGCACAGATCGGAGCACTAGATGAGGAGAAAGAAACTACTGGTTACAGGAACTGCTCGGGGATTGCACTCGTGAAAGTCAAGGATGCAAAGGCCTCCATCAAGCATCATAGCTAATTTTCGATAGTAGATATGGGGAGAAAGCACACCTGCCCAGCCTCAACAAAGCGCACGTTTTTTGGGGGCTGATTAAGGAGTTACTGAATTTGACCTTCAACTCGGGCACCTGCTTCATCTATATCTGTAAGTGCTTTCTGTTCACGGAGCCTCGTTGTCTACTTGTAACTATTCTCTGCCCCTGCTTCGAGGGTCAGAGCAGGGTCAGAGAATAGTTGCAAGTAGGCAACGAGGCGTCGCTCAGGAAGCACTTACAGGGTTACAGCAGGTGCCCAAGTTGAAGTTAATTTCTTTGTAACCATTTTGTAAACTAATTTTCCACCCATACTTACTATATTCCCGTTGTGTGACTTTATGCTAAGCAATACCTCTGACTGGAGAGCTTCTACAGACATCTCTATAATAATGACACCTTCCAGCTTTTTTTGATCGAATTAGGGTTTCCCCATCAATCCTATTTAGTTTAGTTAGATAATTTAGATTTCCCAGGTGTGCTTGTACCGTACGGTAGTGGTGGGGCGCCGAGGGGGGATAAAAAAAAGAAAAAAAACACTTACCTGGCTTCGGTCAGCCACCGGCTCTCCTCCATTCTCCTCTTATCTTCTTCCTGCCTGAAGTCCTGCAGCAGGAAGCACCCAGGCTTCCCTAACCCAATCAGAACACTGCAGTGCAGTGTTGTGATTAGTCTGAGCACCAAGAGCTAAGAAGGAGAATGGGAGAATGGGGAGGGGGAATGGGAGCCTAGGGAATGTTCTCCAACTAGGCTGTAATGCAGCCTGGGTGGAGAACATGTAAAGTGTGCATGAATGTTTGGCCAGCCTGAGATGGCCTGCCAAACATTCATGCGCACTTTGAGTGAGCAAACCACTCCTCCCCCTGACCCCTGCTCTGCCAGCATAGCAGCCCAGCCTCATACCAAGAAATGGAAAACTAAAATGATAATAATGTTGGTTATTATCATTTTAGTTTTCCTTTAACTACTGCCTGCAGAGCAGCGAGGCAACGATCTCCGCCTTAGCTGAGTAGCCGCCGCTTAGATTTCCTCATATATAGGCAATAGAACCGAAAAACATATACCGACCACCAAATTAGTGGAGAAGCATGGCTCAATGGTTAGAGCAGCAGACCCAGATGCGGAGGTCTGGCCCAGGACCAGGGTTCAATTCCCGCCTCAGCAGCTCTTGGACTCAATCTCCCCGGACCTGATAATTCTCGCGTCGGTGCCTAGACTAATCATCGGTCCCACTCTGTGAGTCTGGGCAATAGCTTACCTAATCTCCACAACGGCCCCAGTAGCACTTGGATGCCTGGCTTCACCTTGGGGGTGCCCAGGAGTGGACATCTCACAGGAAAGCCAGGAAGGGTTCCACAGCGGTATGAATACAGTGCTAAGAGACCTCTGGGTAGAAGGCGCTATATAAATACAAATCACACACACAAATTCTGTTTCTCATTTTCTACATTGCCATTATTGAATTTCTTCTTGTATGCTTCATGTTAATGAGACTTAAGTTTGTCAGACGATTTGTTCTGCCAGTAGTGATTCTGTATTTTTACAACATATTTTTGGGATTAGTGTACATCAGATTGGCTTTAAATTTGGACTATAACTATACTTAATTCCATCTTCTCACTTTTGGGTCCTCACTGTGTAGCCAAATGGGTTGCACTGTAAGGCAAACTTGTGGTTGATGCTGACTCCTCTTTATTCCTCAGGCACCTAAAAAGGTCTGTTGCAGGGAAATTTCTATATTTGTCTCAGTGCTCTGCCACCATTTATGCATGTCACCTTGTGTCAAGACGCTCAAGAGCACTGATTATCCAGGAAGGGAAATTTGACATTAATAGCATGTGCCATCTATAAGCAAAGTGCACAGCACTGCACTCAACTGCATAGCCAAACGCAATGTCTTTCAAATCATTTATCTCCTCACTCACTATAAATTGTTCCAATCCACACCTCTTGATACTAAGTCAAGTAAGCAATAAGTACGTCAGACACTGTGGCAAGACTTAGACCTTTCTTGCTCTGGGTGGGATCTATGGGAGCCAGAATTTACTATATTCTCTCCCCCATGGAGAAGATCAGATAATTTTCCATCATCTCCATCAATCCATAACATAACATAACATAACATGTGTATTTGTAAAGCGCACGTTCACCCAGCGGTTTCTTGGCGCTGAATAACAGATGTTTATTGTTACCCAACTCAATGGTACTCATTTTATCGACCTCAGATGGATGAAAGGCTGAGTGGACCCGCCGGGATTTGAACCTGTGACCATGAGGTCGAACACAGGCCCCTGCAGTGGACGCATTAGTCCACTGAGCCACCAGACCCGGCAAGAACAGAGGTGCTTGACAGAGGTGGAGTGGTTGAGGGACATTCTTCAACATATATAGTACTAACTTGAGTCCCTGACCTCACCCCCATGACTGAGCCTGGAAACTTCCTGTGAAGAGGGGCAAGGTGAGACCGACACTTTCTCAAAGAGGGATTAGGGCTAGGGATTAGGTTTTACCCCAGTAAATGGGAAGTTCTACAGCAACACTGTACACCAAGGTTCCAGCTCCCACTGCTCTAGCCTTCATAAGCCTAGCACTTCTTAGTATCCATGGATTAGAGTTCCAGCCATATATATTCATTTGTGGTATATCTGCAAGCAATCACATCATGAGTCTGCTAGTATTTTACAGCCAGTTACACAAAGATAACACAGACATAATCCACTTCCTCCAGCATTCTGGGGAGTGAATAACAAATTATCCATAGTCTCCAGAGCTGCTGTCAGTATTCCTCGCTCTTGTCCAGCTCTTTCTGTACTGCAGGTAAAATCCTCACAGTTACTTCCCACATCTTCACATTCCCAATGTACTCCCCTGCCTTCAGAATGTATATTGTGCAATATTTCAGCATGTAAATGTAGAATATTATTCCAATTGATGACAGTCGAGTCTGTGATTTTGGAAGTACAGAAGATAATGTCTGCTAAATTTGTGTCTGCCTTTTCTTCTTCTAATCAAGGTAGCAAAAAATCTGGGAGTGCTAGTAGGCAATTTGTTATCCATGCACGAACAAGTTATGGTTACGTGTGGTAAATGTTTTGTTATTTTGAAACTATTAAGGAAACTCTTCTACTGGATTCCAGTCAATTGGAGAAAAACATAGTCCAGATTCTCATACCAAGTAGACTGGACTATGGGAATGCTTTGTATGTAGGTATGGCTGACCATCAGTTTTCGCAACTTCATGCAACAGAAAAGCCTGCATCAAGATTTATTTGTAAGAAAGATAGATATAGTTCTGCATCCTCATGCCTAGCAACTCTACATTGGTTGCTGATGTGCCAAAGAGCAAATTTTAAACTACACTGCCATGCACATAAAACTCTGTATAAAACAGGCCCAGTAATTCTTCAGGATAGAATCTAATGTTACACTCCGAAATGCAACCTAAGATCCAGTAATCTTGCGTTAGCAGAAAAAGGCACAAAAAAAGTTGGGGTGCCAGCCATACATTTTGCATCTGGCGGCTATTCAGTGGAACAAGCTACCATTGGATTTGCGTCCCAACGAAGAACATTTGGGATTCAGAAGAAAATTCAGAATGTGGTAGTTTAGTGCTAATCAGTGCCTCTCTAAATGACAGGGAGCTAGGACAGCACCATGATATCCCCTTGGGGAAAATTGATGCGCTTTATAACAACTTTACAGTAAATAAATCAATCTCCTAACAAGAAGGGGTAGTATGGTATTTATGGCCACATGAAGCTATCATTTGGAAGCTTACAAGCATACCTGGTATGACCACTCCACCTCTTGCCCTAGTGTATATTGTTGAAAAGAAAATGGTCCATTTGGGCTCAGATATGCTACACAGCAGTTCAAACAGAATTAAATTGGCCTTTATTGCCTTGGGTATTCTAAAAGCAAAGTACATACCATTTCAATTTATACAAAAGCTTTTAAGGAACTCTAAATCTTTGTTTCAGAAAGGTGTACACTTTGCTATTCAGCACATATTTAAGTGTTTTGATTGGTCTACATTTGTATTTATCTTCTTTGGGACTGGAGTTATGCATAATGTGTGCAAAATACTATAATGGAACCCAGTGAAATGATCTGTTTCACCCTAAAATCTTGCACATTGTTCTAATCTATGAACTGATTTCCTATGGGCAAGTCTGTGATATAGGGCTTGATTACGAGTTCGGTGGCCCATTGGACTGCTGAACCCGTGGTGGCAGTCCCTGGACCTCAAGACTGGAGGTCCGCCCGCCGTATTACAAATACAGTGGTGGGATCGCCACACGACCACCACAACCTGGATCCAGTGGAGGTGGTCAGGGCCCGAATTTGCTTGGCAAGGTCCCTGTGGCACCGCCTAGCGTATTAGGATTTCCTGACCGCCTCCCTTTCAATGGCGGTGAGTGTACCATTAAAAGTGTGGTGGTGAAGAAGCTTAGGGAGCCCTGCAAAGTGTCCTGTTGCCTAATGGCCTGAGGATGCATGAATGGGGGCACAAGAAAAGACCAGTGGATCTATACTAGTAGTGGCGGGAGAATATCAAGACCACAGTGGTAGGGGTTTGTTGAAAAGGATCCAATCGTTTTTCCTGTACCGTATCAGTGTTGATTATTTTTTCTCCTTTGCTATATACATTTTCGATGATTTGACATTATGTTCTTTTATGTGTAATGAACTGTTATTAATTGTTTACTGAAATTTTATTGTACTTGTTCAAAGAGTTTTTCTTTGGATTTTTTATTTATTTCTCTGTGACAAGAGGTTTTACTTTTATAAAAATATTAAAGAGATTGTGAACGTTCACTTTTAGTGTGGAACTCCTTATCTAATGTTTTATTTTTATATGAATTTTCCCCTTAATGTACCTATAAGGAATGTTTGTATGATTGGTTAGAACCCATACAGCAACATAACACGTACCTACTTTAGTGTACACCCAGGGATTTCCCTTTGACTAAACTGTCACATTGTAAATTGGCCACATTGTTTGCACCGCCGCTGTGTCACAAAAGTGATGCAATAGCGATGCAAAAGTGTCACAAGGGGCTTGTAAATCTGCCCCCCAGATTTCATAACATCTAGAGGGTACTTCTTAGAGAGGAACTAAGGGTTCCAACTTTTTCCATCCATTGGCAAACACTGACTTCCTATGTTCATGTAAAGGAGGTTGTGTACTGTGTCTACCTCTTATTGACTAAATACAAGTTCTGATACCGGTACAGGTTCTTCAAAACCTAATTGGTTTCTGATGTGTGCTACCGCTTCAGCCATCTGCAGGTCTTACACATATTTCCCTTTTTTTTAAAGGACCCATTACATCTTTAGCTTTGCCTTTGAAATTCTGTGCTGTTTGAATGGAGCTGATCCTCTTGAAGAGAATCAGCTACTGCACCATCAATCATGCTTTGAAAATCTTTCCTAGGTTTTGTTATTAAAAATTCCCAGGGTCAATGTCCTGTGCAGTTTCAATCTGTGAGTTTTAAGTGAGGTATGTATGTTTCCTTTTGTATTCTCATTTTTTATGTTCCATTTTCAGTAGTCAAGCTGCTTGCACCAATTATTCTACCAAAAATGCAGAGAAAGTGAGAGAACCCCCCTATATATAGGGTTGCTAGATTACCTTTCAGGAAATGGTTTAATATAAAGACAGAACTACACTTCTAATGATTACTTCATTCTCCCATCCTTTTTTTGATTGTTTACCTTCTAGAGTTTAGGAAGATTCACATTGTGCCTGTCAGTATTAAGTCAGCTGGGGCAGGGCTTTAAGTATCACTTCCTCTCTAAAGATGGTGACCTATGCCCGCTCTGCTGGACTGTTAATGTGTTTTTTTCTGCTCTTGCTTGGGAAGGCTAGCAAATTCAACCACACTGTCTCTTACATTCAGCCACCCCACCCTAGTGATCCAGCGGGTTACCAGCAACAGGTAATCCTAACAACACCTGGGCCCATAAATTAATTCACAACACAGTGGCAATAACTGCTGGGGTCATGTTTTTGTAAACCTCTAGATTAGTTATATTTAGTCCCTAACTAATCTTTTCACTGATCAAAAGTTCTTTCCTTTGGTCAATGGACCATTAGTTGGAACTAGCTGATGATGAAATGACATAAGATTTCAATATACTTACTTTTTGAAATGACCACAGAGTAGGGATGTCTTTAATTTTTTTTATCTTAGACTAAATTCATGTGAACCACCCACAATGTACAGTAGAAACTCCGTCTTTCACCGGAAGGAAGATTCAAATAATCAATCAAATTTGTATTCAATTATACTTTGCAATGACACTGCATGGAAAGGAAGAGGATAGAGAGAAAAGCACATAAGCGCATATATACAAATGTAGATATAATTACCAAGTATGGTGTGGAAACCAACTCCAAGGCCTAGGAATTGGAAAGGGTCCCCCAGGAAAAGGTCTGGCGAACAAAGCCTCAGGACAGGACAGATGACCTCTCTATCACCCACGCTTGCATGGTACCCTTCTCTGACACATCCTCCTCGAGATTCTTCTGCGATCTTCTTCTAAATTAATTTGCTTAAGATAAGCGGGTCAGCAATTCGATTCCTCTCAGCATCTCAGTCTGAAACTTCTCCATGCTCTCGGACAGCATCCCGGTCTCTCAACTAACTAACTAACTAATGCTACATCAATTATACCTTCTGTATGCTTGTACCACTCATTAATGTTTCAAATTTTACGAAACTCCTATCTCTGATTGGACAGGCAAGGGGAGGTGATCATCACACTATGCTTATTTCCCATTATTTCTTTTAGTTCTTTGTTTAAAATCCCACTCCTTAATTTTTATACATCAGCCGTTATTCCCACCTGTATTCACAATACAATTGTCACATATTAGAGAAAAGAAACAGTGGTTCTCATGCATTTCAGTGAACTGTTGTTCCGGTTACCATGAAAGTAACCACCTACAGCCTTGGCCAATGTTCAACTTGACATCGCTTATTTCAGTTTGGGTTCACTGCGCATGTGTGGTAGAACAAGAGGTAACAGACAGTGAATTAGGACTCTAGGCCCATAACAAGCACCATTGAATGAGTCAAAAAGACAAATGTCTAATCCCATTTACTTATTATTATTTTACCCGCATTAGCATTAGTATAAGAACTGGGTTTCGTTTTTCAGCAAGCACGTGGCAAGCGTTGGAGTTTCTAGCTGCCAATTTTATTAGCTACTGCACAAGTGCAGAAAGTTTCCCTCCAAGCATAGATACGTCATACTACGTAGATGCAGTAGACTCATGTGCACTAAAGAATTCCGGTTACCGGCCATTTTTGCATCACTCTCGAGTTACTGGTTAGTAAGACACATAGGCAAGCTTTAATCTTATACTTAAATGTTGTGTAAATGCATGTTATTTCCACAATACAAGTTTTTATACAGGGTTAGCAGTTACCGGAGAGGATTGTATTCAGTGAGTACTTGCTCCATCTTGATGGCATTTTAAAGCCATCACACAATTTTCAATCCCTCATCAGATGCCAACTT
The DNA here is from genome assembly GCF_964263255.1 of Lissotriton vulgaris. Classification (NCBI taxonomy): domain Eukaryota; kingdom Metazoa; phylum Chordata; class Amphibia; order Caudata; family Salamandridae; genus Lissotriton; species Lissotriton vulgaris. The sequence goes on along the minus strand of NC_141695.1, from coordinate 967,138,725 downwards.
TAAAAATGTTCAATTTCTTTTCCTTTACCACTCCTGTTCTCATCTTTGTTACTTAATCCTTTCATTTGCTCATATAACTTTTCCTTTCCCTTCTTCCAACCGGATTTCTTCATAACTTCTCTTATTTGCCTTTCCATTTATTTCATATCTTCTCTTTCTTAGTTTATTAGTACAACACTTACACCATATTATTATTGTTAACACTATTATTGCTATACTTACTATAGGGAGTACTACTTATCCTAAGAAACTTTTCCCTACATTTGAGAACCAACTCCCTACTGAGGATATACTTTTTGTTAGTCTTTCCCATACATTATCAACTTCCGGTGGTTTCAGTTCTTCTTGCATTTTTGTAATATTCTTTATATATCCTTTAATTTCAGTACTTTTATCTGAAATATAAGCGCAAAAATGTTGCACCTTCAATATTTTACAGACTCCGCCCTTTAGCTAATAGTATATCACGCGCAAGTCGATTTTGCAAAACCATAGACCTAACCGCAACCTTTTCTGTATTAATCATCAAGAAGCCTCCAGCAGTATCAGTCAATAAACGATCAACTACTTGACAGATTCTATGAGAATTTAGTACGACTCCCACTGAACGTATCAATGCATTGAATATGTCACCTATTATTTCTGAAAAACTAGCTCTCTTTCTACGTATTAGTTCATTAGCATTTTCATTGCTTCCAGTGATTCTTTTTACATGGTAGATCTTTGGAAAAACAATTCCAAAATAGCAACTCCCATACCACTTGGCAGGCAGCTTATAATTAGCCTTATTCCCACACATGTAGTAAATTTCAGGAAAGACTGGAGCAGTTATCCCTTTTAGTCCCAACCTCCTAAAATTAGGAAGTTATGTTCAAATTCACTGGAACCGAAAAAAACTTTATGATAATCTGCCTTTAATCTATGGAGGCATATTTTCCCTTTCATCACAAAATCTAGAGCCATCACAGCATGTTCTTTGAAGGCTGTATAAATTCCTTCTTTTTCTGCCCAAGACGGAATATGATGTTTCTGTTCAGCAGCTTTTCGTTGGAAATCTTGCCTTCTTTCTGCAACTAAATTAAAAAACACTTTCTCTTCTTCCGGTAATGAACATGTTAGATTGTCTTTATGTGCCTTTTCTATATCTAGTGACTTCATTGTTAGGAAAAATTCACCCATAAACTGTTCATCAAAACAAGTTTTCACTCGATTCATGTTCATTCGAACAGGAATTTTCGTAAACACTACATCTATATTAGAATAATAATACTGTAATTTCCCTGTTCTATAAAATAAACTTGACAGTACACCACAAGAAATTCCATATGGTAACGGTAAGTGGCGATATGGTACTCATGAAGCAACTGAAGTAGGTAATTTCATACAAACATAACAATCACTAATTTCCATTGTATCTACATACTTAAATTATTAACTACATTGTGAATACATTTAAAGAGGTATCATTTTCAGTTACTGTGTGATGTAAATCTATCTCATCTGATGCTTCTAATTCTACTCTATCTCCTTTCATGTTATCTGTTTTCTCATTAACGTTAGTGAAATTCTTTTTATCTGTTATTAACAAATAAGGGACTGCTATTGTCAAAAATAACCAAACTAATATCACTAACAAAAGACTACATATACAAACTCTGCATAATCTTTTTATACAATTTCTTTTCGGTCTTTCAGTAACTCTGGCCTCAGCCATTTTGATTCAAGAAGATTTCTCTTCTTTCTTTCAATTTGGAATCAGAATTTTAAGTACTTCAATGAGGTCTCACTTCCCCTTCGTCAATCTGCTCAATATTTACTTCTTCTTAAGATTCTTCAGTTATGTCAAGATTCTCAAATTCTTCAAGAATCACATAAGTTCAATCGGATCCTTTGAACTTAATATTTAATATATCAATCTTGGACTTCTACGAATATTTTTAGCAATCAACTGTTCACCCTGAGTCTGACTTGTAACTTTGTTTACTTGTTCTGGATCTTCATTTATTGTTTTTAAACAATATTTTAACCTTTTGACCCCACCTGGCCAATTGCCACCTTTTCTGACCCTTTTGTCTTGTACTGTGCATTCACTTTCTTGGTCTCTTTCATGAGCCCTTTTATTTTCGTTATGTTGTGGCAAAACCTGATTTTCTTCGTTTTCTGAGTCCTTCTTTACCTTTCCTTGTTCAGGACTTGTCTGTGTGGCTTTTTCAGCCTGAACTTGTTCTTCTGTTCCTACCTGTTCCTGTTCGGGTATTCTGTCAAATTGTTCTTTTTCTTCTTCTTCCCGAACTTGTTTTTCTATTCCTAACTGGTCCTGTTCAGGTCTTATTGTACCTTTGTCTTTTCCTGCCTGAACATGTTTTTCTACACCTGTCTGTCCCTGCTCAGGTCTTTCGATTTCTTTACTTGACTGAGTATGTTCTACTGTCCCTATCTGGTCCTGCTCAGAATTTTCAGTTTCTTTGTTCAATTCTTCCTGAGTGTGTTCTTCTATACCTATCTGGTCCTCACTATTCTCCTGTTCTTCTAATTTTGCCCTACTCCGTGTTTTAATGAAGACCCCAGGTATGTCAACTATTGGTACCCAGTGCGCCTGACTTGTGCTCTGTTGTTCATTATCAAACTCTCTAGAGTCTCTTGCTCCAGGTTTCGACAGTGCAACCTTTAGCAGCTTTAACTGTTTGCGTCAGTTGTGGTCGTTCCTCATCTGGGGCTGGCACCCTTCTTGTATGACTAGCATGTACCCAGTTTGGCAAACCTGCAAACTTCACTGCTGTGGTAGTGACCAGTATGACTTGTTGTGGCTCATCCCACCTTGGTGCTAGGCAGGACTCTCTGGTGTCATTCTTTATAACCACCCAATCTCCAAGATTCAAACCATGAGCTTGATACGGCTGCCTGGTCACTGCGTCTTCTCCAACCTGGTGAGAAATAGAACGCATTAGATCAGCCAATCCTTGGCAATAATCTAGTACCAGATCATCAGTTATACTCTACAATCAATGTCCTGGTATAAATGCCTGTCTCATAGCTCTTCCAATGATAATTTCATGGGGACTCAATCCTGTTTTCCTGTCAGGAATACTTCTGAGTCCCATCTGAACAAGAGGCAATGCATCTCGCCAACTCATTGAAGTGGATGTACACATCTTTGCCAATCTAGACTTTATTGTGCCATTCAATTGTTCCACCACTCCAGAAGCCTCTAGGCGGTATGCACAGTGCAGTTTTTGTTTAATCTTAAATGCTTCACAGATTACTTGAATTATTTCATTGTTAAAGTGGGTTCCTATGTCTGATTCGAAAGTTACTGAAAAACCAAATCCAGGGATGAGTTACCGCAGCAATAATTTAGCAACAGTTATGCTGTCATTTCTTCTTGTGGGGTATGCCTTCACCCACCGTGAAAACAAACAAACAATCACAAGGACGTACTTCAAACCACTGCATGGTGGTAGTGCTATGAAATTGAGCTGTAACCTCACAAATGGTCCTTCAGCTTTTCCAATTTTTCCCCAACTGACCACTGTCTTTCTTCCTGGGTTTATCTGCTGACATGTTAAACATCTCTGGAAAAGACTCTCTGCGACTGCCCTAAATCTTGGATTGTACCAATCCTGTCTGAATAATCGAATCATTGCGTCCCTGCCTACATGTGTGTCTCCATGGTACATTCTTGCCATTTCTGAGAGTAAACAATCTGGCATAGCTGGTCTGCCATCTGCTTCTCTTCGTTCACAACCCTGTTTTATCCAATTTTCCTTTTCACTTTCTTCCACCTGTTCCTGCAACTGTCTCACTTCCTCCCACGTCTCAAAAACTGAAAATGACATAAGTTGGCAGATGATTCCACTAGTCTCCATTTTTCTGTTTATGGACATGTTGTTTCTAGCACAATACTGAGCGATTTGGTCAGTGTAACAGTTACCAGCTGTCACTTTGTCATTTCCTGACTGGTGAGCAGCACACTTGACCACTGCTCCTGAGGAAGTCATGTATCACCTTTGTGACCATAATTGGCCAAAATCATGCACAACCCCATAACCATATTGGCTATCAGTAAATATGGTTACTCTCCAATTTCTCCCAGTTTTACATGTTTTGATTAAAGCAATCAATTTGGCTACTGGTGCAGATTTTACTCCAGGTAACTCCAGGTAAACAAGATGCCTCTACAACCCCAGTTAATTTGCATACAGCATAGCCTGCACCCAGTCTGCCTTCCTCAAGCCTACGACAGGAACCATCCACGAATAATAAGTGTTCTGGTTCTTTCAGTGGTTCTTCTTGTAAGTCAGGATGTGGTTTGGTGCACATGTCAGTAACATCTAAGCAGTCATGTTCTAATTCATCTTTTACTTCTTCACATTTGGGATCTGGTAATAGTGTAGCTGGGTTCATCACCATGCATCTGATTACTGTCACATTTTCTGCTCCTAGAATGATTCTTTCATACTTAGTCATCCGACTAGGGGTAAGATGCTGTGTTTGATTTCTTGTTAACAAAATCTCCTCTGAATGTGGAACATGCACCTTCACTGGATATCCCATCATAATTGACTCACTCTGTTCTATGCTCATACAAGCAGCAGCAACTGCTTTTAAGCATCCTAGTAATGCTGAAGCCACAGGATCCAAAGTAGCTGAAAAATAGGCTACTGGACGTCAGCTTAATCCATGTCTCTGTGTTAAGGCTGATAGTGCACAACTTTCTCTCTCACAACAAAACAGTGCAAACTCTTTTGAATAATCTGACATTCCTAGCACTGGGGCCTCACATAAACAGCTTCACAATTTCCCAAAGGCTTCTACACTTTCATCATCCCAAACTATTGGATCTTTCGCTCTTTTCTGTCAATTGGATTAAAGGCTTCACCAGTGAGGAGAACCCAACAATCCATTGTCTACAGCATCCTACCACCCCCAGAAACATCCTGATTCTCTCTGTGTTTGGGGTAGTTTCATCTGTCGGATTATTCTGATTCTCTCTGTGGTCACTTTTCTCACTCCTCTTTTTATTTGATGTCCCAAATATTTCACTCCTTGTTTGCAAAATGTAAATTTTTCTGGAGATACCTTGTGTCCTCTGTCAGCCAAATGATTTAATAGTGCTATTGAAACAGTGTGTTAACCTCTGTTTCCTCAGGATCAGTATGTAGTATAAAAAGGCCCCTCCCAGATCTATCCAAACCCAGTTTGCTATTAAAGCCGTGGGCTAAAGACGGATCAGATGAGGGCTGCAGGAACAAACGGGAAGGAAAGGAAGGGGACAGCGGGGAGGGAGAGCTGCAAGACAAAGAACAATAATATTGGAAACTGTTCTTATTCAAGGATACACAATCCAGTGCGTACATCTACTCTTTCCCTACCTGGATAACTGAAAAAGGCTGCGATACTCAGAAGATACTTCTCGTCTTCTGAGAACAGGCCCTGTCTGAATAACTGGAACCTCCCTTCTGAAATACACAATTGGATCAAGGTATGATATTTCATGCAAGAGAGCTATCGTATAACAGATGGAAGGAATAAACTGGAGCTACACCTACCCTAAACTCCTTTCGTTCAGGTTTTAAGTGGGGGTCTATGAAACACGCCTTCACGACAGCCATAAAGCAAAATAGTGATGAATATGGGTTACGTCACCCTAATAAGGAAAGGTTAAGCAAGTACCTTTGTTGTTTGGAGACACTCTAAGCAGCCTCCAGAAGATGAAGAAGTGGAACCCTTGGTTAACTCCACCAAGACCTCTCCTCCAGAAGTACATTGACAAAGTAATCCTCTGCAATAGCCGGTGAAAAAAGGCTCGCCAACAGAGGATTAAATAGAATAGGCAAAAACCCTTTCCGCATTAGCCGATGCAAGAAGGCTATCCAACGGAGTAGGGTTACGGTAATATGGAAACACAACAACTCCGTTTCCGCATGAGCCGATGCAAGAAGGCTCGCCAACGGAAACGGGGAGAACTAGTGGCTCGCTGACCGTGAGATTCCTGTCCTCCGCATGAGCCGAGGAGAAGGCTCGCCAACGGAGGTGCAGGGAAATCAGCGCACAAGGGAAACCCAGAACCGCCTTCCGCATGAGCCGATGAGAAGGCTCGCCACTGGAAAGCCAGGAAGAACGCGCATACGGAAAACAAGGTCTCTGGCTCCAACGAACAACGGGAGTTTCACCAACTCCTCCTGGAAGAAACAGCCAAACGAATGGATCCACACGATAATCACGAGACAGAATCAGGTCACTAACCAGCCGGGTCAAGAGTCAAAATATCCGACACCGGAAACAGGAAGTTCAAGCCTTTTATTCCCTCCTCCATGCCGCTAAGCATTCTGGACCCTGTAGTTGTACATTCCTAGCGTCTTTTAGGTGAGGCGCGAGTCGGACCATAACAGTATATCCCCCCTCACCTAGAGCGCCGAACAGGACCTGGACTCAAAGGATGCTGACGATGGAACTCGGCAACCAGACGGGGGGCATGCACGCCAGACGCCGGCTCCCAGGAATTCTCCTCTGGTCCGTATCCCTTCCATGCCACCAAATAACGCAACCCTCTTCCATGCCACTTGGAGTCCAAGATACCACTCACTTCGTATTCATTACCATCTGAAACAACCAAAGGCGGAGGCAGACGTTGGACAATCCGCGCCGCCGGCTTCAGCAAGGATACATGGAACACAGGGTGGATCCGGAGATGTTGAGGCAACCTTAATTTCATGGCCACAGGATTGATACATTCAACGATAGGGAAAGGTCCGATGTATCGAGGGTTGAATACACTGTACTTTTTAAAGCGAAAGTTCTTAGTCGACAGCCACACTCTGTCACCCAACTGATACAAAGGGCCAGGACGTTGTTTCTTATCTGCTGAGTTTTTATACGCCACCTTCGAGGCCTTCAGATTGTTCTGGACTCTTACCAGGACGTCTTTAATTTCACCAATCCTCCTAGCCGCTTCAGGTACCGAGGTTTCTTGAATAGGATGCAAAAACGGCATGAACCTAGGATGATGACCATACGTCCCATAGAAAGGGGACACCTTGATGGCCGAATGTGTGGCATTATTGTACGCCACCTCAGCTAGCCACAAATACTCCACCCAATTGTCTTTCCCTTGGGACACAAAACACCGCAGGTATTGTTTTAATGACTGGTTGAGACGCTCTGTCTGTCCATCGGTTTGAGGGTGGAAGCTGGTTGACAGTGACGTTTCAATGTGCAGAGAGGAACACCAAGACTTCCAAAACATAGCAGTAAACTGGGATCCACGGTCCGATACTATGACCGCAGGGAGACCATGTAAACGCACAATGTTCACCATCAGCAAATGTGCCAACTGACCAGCTGAAGGAACCTGAGGACAGGCGATAAAATGGCCCATCTTGGTCAAAAAGTCAATGACCACTAACACTGCAGTACATCCCTGGTCCCTGGGCAGACCCACCACAAAATCCAAGGAGATTCTTTCCCACGGAACTGAAGGAGTGGGCATGGGACAAAGAAGACCAGCAGGACGCCGATGATCCGACTTTGCAGCAGCACACACAGCACACAACGAAATCCACCTCTTCACATCAGCCCGCACTGAAGGCCACCAAGATTTACGCGTGATCAGATCCAAGGTTTTTTCCACCCCCATATGACCAGCACTTGGGGAAGTGTGACACCACATGTACATTTGTTTGCGAAGAGGTTCTGTAGGGATCAACAAACGCCCCCGATTGACGGGGAAGCCATCCCTCAATGGCCATTCCGGATGTGATTGCAACCACTTCCGCCATTGCTCGGTGGTGACGCCTCTAAGTATACCCTGCAAAAAGGCATCAGGTTGGAGGGCACCGATCACCTGCGTAGATTTCACAATGGAGGTATCATTCCCCGTTGTAGGTGTCTTCGAAGAAGACTGGCGAGTGAGTGCATCCGCTTTTCGATTATCCACCCCTGGGCGGAAAGTTATAATGAAATCGAATTCTGAAAAAAAAAGCATCCACCGAAGCTGTCTAGGGGACAAATGGCGTGCTGCAGTCATAAATTGCAAGTTTCTATGATCTGAGTAGACAGTTATCTTATGCCTGGCCCCCATCAGAAAGTGTCGCCATTCTGTGAAAGCGATCTTTATCGCCAGAAGCTCCTTCTCCGCGATGCAGTAGTTTCTTTCAGCCTTATTAAGTTTCCGTGACATATATGCCACAGGATGCATAATCCGAGTCAGCTCATTGCGTTGAGATAGAACTGCCCCTACTGCCACCTCCGAAGCATCTGCCTCAACGATAAACGGTAACTCAGGATTAGGGTGAATAAGCACTGGTGCTGACACAAACGCCTGCTTCAAGGTCTCAAAGGCGGCCTGAGCTTCAGTATCCCAATCAAACCTCTGATCCTTGTGCAACAATTTTGTGATGGGTGCCACTACTCTAGAAAACTGATCAATAAAGCGGCGATAAAAGTTAGCGAATCCCAAGAAGCACTGAATGTCTTTGACATTCTTTGGGACTGGCCAGTCACGAACCGCCTGTATCTTGCGCTCAGCCATTTCCTGACCCTGAGGGCTAAGCATAACCCCCAGAAACTCTACTGTAGACACATGGAAGTCACATTTGGACAGCTTGCAGTACAAACTATGTTGTCGAAGGATTGACAAGACAGTTTTCACGTGACCTACATGCAGGGCCTCAGACTCTGAATAGATCAGGATGTCATCGATATACACTATGACATATTGATCCAAGATCTCCCGCAGCACATCATTAAGAAAGAATTGGAATGCGGCGGGAGCGTTGCATAGTCCAAACGGCATGACCAGGTATTCAAATAACCCATACCTGGTCTTAAATGCCGTTTTCCATTCGTCTCCCGACCTCATCCTGACTAAATGGTAGGCCCCTTTCAAGTCCAATTTAGTGAATATCTTTGCATGCTTCACTTGTTCCAACAAGACGCTGATCAAAGGCAATGGGTATCGGTTCTTGACCGTTATCTCATTAAGCGCCCTAAAATCTACACACGCCCTCAATTCTCCATTCGCCTTAGGAATAAAAAAAAGGGGGGACGCAGCGGGAGACTTGGAAGGACGGATGAACCCCAATTTCAACAGTTTGTCCAAATATAGTCTCAAATGGTTATTCTCAGGTTCGGTTAAAGCATACAAACGTCCCGAAGGCACCACGGCCCCGGGTACTAAATCAATCTGGCAGTCATATTGTCTATGGGGGGGGAGACCTTCTGCCAACACCTCATCAAAAACGTCTTGGAATTCATTGTACATGCCTGGTAATACCACGTCCTTTTCAGCAGCAGTAGCTACACTATTCCCATTAGCGAGAGCAAAAGAAGGACTCTGAGTACAACTAAAATAGTGCTCCCTACAGTACTGCGAATTCATGGTTACTATATTTGTACCCCAGTGTACCTCAGGGTTATGCCTCTGCAACCATGGTAATCCTATTATAATGCCATACTGGGGGGCGTGGATAACACTGAAAGTGACCAGTTCGCTGTGACTCCCGTACCTCATCTCTGTTTCAGCAGTCTGATAACAGACGGGACCTAGATCAAGCTTCCTTCCGTCCACAGCATATACCTCATCACCATGATCCTTAGGTATCAGAGACATTCCAATCCTTTCCGCCTCAGCCCTATCTATGAACATCCCCGTGGCCCCTGAGTCCACCATAGCTCGTGTAGGGACTTGCACCATACTGATCACCAATACTATATTGATAAACAAATGTTGCGCCCTTAATACCGGATTTACCATTGAAGGAATACAAACACGACTCCACGGACCCCCTTCATGCTCCCTAGAGTCTATTCGTTTTCCGCCGGTTTCTCAATCGCAGCGGATACCCCTCTGTTAGGACGAAACTTGGAGAATTTGGGCTTTACAGGACATTCCCTAACAAAGTGTCCTTTTTTCCCCGCAATACAAGCAGAGGCCATTCTTACGTCTTTGTTCTTTTTCTGTAGGCGTAAGAGAGGCGCGTACTGCACCTATCTCCATGGGTTCAGAAGTGGAAGCGAGGGGACTATCAGGGGACTTAGTAGGGCCAGATACAGGGATGGTTCTGGATTTGACCTTGGAATCACCCTTTCTGTTCTTGAGACGGTGATCCAGGCGTAACACCAGACTGATTAAGTCTTCACAAGTCGTGGGCTGGGGATCAATCTGAGCGATGATGTCCTTCATGTCCTCTGTTAAACCCTGATGAAACAGAGACGACAATTTTGCCTCCGGCCATTTGGTCTCGGTGACTAATCTCCTAAAGGAATTCAGATATGTTAAAATATCTTGATTTCCTTGCCGAAGCTCCAACAATTCCTTGTCGGCAGTATAAGAGTCGGCTCTTCTGTCGAAGACCTTAACAAACTCATCCCGGAATGCCTCCCAATCATGCATCAGAGGGTCATCCCTTTGGATCAGGGGAACCGCCCATTGTGCCGCATCCCCAGCTAAATAGGATATCACGAACGCTACTTTATTTTGATTTGTGGGAAAGGAGCGTGGTTTGCATGTGAAATGCATCAGTACTTGAGACAAAAACACTTGCACAGAACCAGCGTCTCCTTTAAAACGTTCGGGGTTGGCAAGTGGGACGCTAGTAGGGATTTCGAGTACCACTGGACTGGGCTGATTAGAACCAGAAGCCCCAGCATTAAAGGGATTTTTCTGTATGGTGTCTAATCGATTACGCAACTCCGTGGTCTCTTTCTGGAGGAAAGTAGTTCGGACTGAACTATGACTAAAGCAGCCAACACGTCATCTAGGGTGGCCATGCCTACACACTGACCGGGAGGAGGTATAACCGTGGGTCGGATATTCTGTTAACCTCTGTTTCCTCAGGATCAGTATGTAGTATAAAAAGGCCCCCTCCAGATCTATCCAAACCCAGTTTGCTATTAAAGCCGTGGGCTAAAGACGGATCAGATGAGGGCTGCAGGAACAAACGGGAAGGAAAGGAAGGGGACAGCGGGGAGGGAGAGCTGCAAGACAAAGAACAATAATATTGGAAACTGTTCTTATTCAAGGATACACAATCCAGTGTGTACATCTACTCTTTCCCTACCTGGATAACTGAAAAAGGCTGCGATACTCAGAAGATACTTCTCGTCTTCTGAGAACAGGCCCTGTCTGAATAACTGGAACCTCCCTTCTGAAATACACAATTGGATCAAGGTATGATATTTCATGCAAGAGAGCTATCGTATAACAGATGGAAGGAATAAACTGGAGCTACACCTACCCTAAACTCCTTTCATTCAGGTTTTAAGTGGGGGTCTATGAAACACGCCTTCACAACAGCCATAAAGCAAAATAGTGATGAATATGGGTTACGTCACCCTAATAATGAAAGGTTAAGCAAGTACCTTTGTTGTTTGGAGACACTCTAAGCAGCCTCCAGAAGATGAAGAAGTGGAACCCTTGGTTAACTCCACCAAGACCTCTCCTCCAGAAGTACATTGACAAAGTAATCCTCTGCAATAGCCGGTGAAAAAAGGCTCGCCAACAGAGGATTAAATAGAATAGGCAAAAACCCTTTCCGCATTAGCCGATGCAAGAAGGCTATCCAACGGAGTAGGGTTGCGGTAATATGGAAACACAACAACTCCGTTTCCGCATGAGCCGATGCAAGAAGGCTCGCCAACGGAAACGGGGAGAACTAGTGGCTCGCTGACCGTGAGATTCCTGTCCTCCGCATGAGCCGAGGAGAAGGCTCGCCAACGGAGGTGCAGGGAAATCAGCGCACAAGGGAAACCCAGAACCGCCTTCCGCATGAGCCGATGAGAAGGCTCGCCAACGGAAAGCCAGGAAGAACGCGCATACGGAAAACAAGGTCTCTGGCTCCAACGAACAACGGGAGTTTCACCAACTCCTCCTGGAAGAAACAGCCAAACGAATGGATCCACATGATAATCACGAGACAGAATCAGGTCACTAACCAGCCGGGTCAAGAGTCAAAATATCCGACACCGGAAACAGGAAGTTCAAGCCTTTTATTCCCTCCTCCATGCCGCTAAGCATTCTGGACCCTGTAGTTGTACATTCCTAGCGTCTTTTAGGTGAGGCGCGAGTCGGACCATAACACAGTGACACAATCATCTCTGCATTTTGATGCCACAAGCAGGTCATCAATGTACTGCACTAAGACTGAATTTTGGGGCATAACTAACTTTTATAGACACTTTTTCAAAATCGGATTAAAAATAGATGGACTTTCAGTATACCCCTGAGGAACACGATTCCGCACTAAAATATGATCCTCAAATTTAATGGCAAAAAGATACTGACTATCAGGGTGTAACGGAATCGAGAAAAATGCTTGACACAAATCAATTACAGTGAACCAGCCACCATTCCAAGGTCTCTGATACAAAATCACTGCTGGATTGGGAACCACTGGACAACATGGTACTACAATTTTACTGATTTTCCTCAAATCTTGCACTATCCTGTAACTCCCAGTAGGCTTTTTAAGACCTATTATAGGCGAGTTATAAGGACTACTCATTTCTTTTAGAATGCCTTGCTTAATCATTCAATCAATTTCAGAAGCTACCCCTGCTTTAACTTCTGGACTCATCCTGTATTGAGGGTATTTGGATAAACTGCACCTTCTTTCACGGTCACTTTCACTGATTCTACATTTGCCATTAGACCTATTTCTTTTCCAGTGAAATCCCATACTTCTGGATTTACTATAGTCTTTAGCTCTTCTGGTAAGTCATTTTCTGTCATTAATGAATAAATCTCGTCAGCTTCAGTACCTTGCTTAGCTAGCATTATTTTATAAATCATGTCTTCGTCAGGGGTTTGGAAAGACCCACCATTCGGTGTGCAATAAATCATGCAATTCATTTTGCGCAAAAGGTCTCTGCCTAACAAATTCAGTGGACTTGAATTGCATGCTACAAATTTATGCATATCTTTGAAGGTTCCAATTTGTACCTCCATGGGCTTTGTAATTGGGGTTCTCATCAGCTGGTTGGTAACTCCAACCACTCGGATAGAGTCTCCCGAGGGGGGTAGGTTTGGGATGTCTGCTGTTCTCACAGTAGAATGGGTAGCACCAGTTTCCAATAGAAAAGTGATTTCATTACCTTCCACTTTCCCATCCACAAATGGACCTGACGGATCTACCGGTAAGGATGCGTTCCTCTTGTTCCCCCTTCAGTAACCTGCATTGCATACACACATCTTCCTCAGAATTATTCAGCAAAAAATATTATGATACCACTGAATCTTTCTTATCGCTTCCTGGAAATATGGCGTCCATACTGTACTGTGCCTGATTCACAATATTTGGCACAGGGGCAGCTGGCAACTGATACTTCTGATTAACTACCTGCTGCGGTTGATTCACAAATCTTTCATTCTGCGTCTGTGGATTTAAGTTTTGATTTGGGCCATTATATTATGGATATTTTTTCACTCGTTTTTCCAATGTCCATGCTTTCCGCATCCATGACAAGGAAACTTTTTCTTCGCATCCTCTCTGCTCATTCGTCCCTTTTGATTATGATCACCACTACTTGCCACATTATCCCTCTGACTCTGTTCCTGAGTCTGTTCGCTGGGTTTGACCATCTAAATGTATTCCTTGCTGCTCTGCCAATTTCACTTGTGCCCACATCATCTTTTCTTTGTTTCTTGTGTTTATCCTCAATGTCATTACCACAATGCTTAGCATACTTTAATATCTCATCTATGGTCTTACTCTGCCAACAAATCTCATGCTGTTGAATCATCTGAGAAATCTCAGGTTTCAGTCCTGTAACAAATCAATACACAAAATGTCCCATATCCTTATCTCCAATACTCTCAAATCCACTATACTGCTTAAATACCTACTTCAGCCTTTCATAATAGGTATGAACAGATTAATTTGGTTCTTGAGTAGTTCTATCTATTTTTATCCAATCTGTTTCTGCTGGAGGTATCTTTCCTTTCAAAAATGTATTTACTTGATGATATTTCTTCATCACGTCATCTGAGGGTGCTCCTGTTTTTTAATTTCTCGGATATTCTTCACTAGGCCAATCAACTGTAATTTTACATTCTGTCCATAAATCTGCAGGCACCACTATGTCAAATAAACCATCTAAATCTTTTAACATTACTGTAGGAACTTTCACAAACCTTTAAACTTGCCTATACCATTCAACTGGCTTCTCTCTCAACTTTGGGAACTTGTTTGTAAATGACAACATATCCTGTTGAGTCCATGGAACATGTAGGTATCCTCCACCAGGTACTGCCCTCTTAGGACACAATCTTTCTGCTTTCCCTGTTTCTTTCATTAGATATTCGGTCGATACTTCCTTTGCCTGTGCTTCTTCCTTTTTCTTTTGCCACCTCACTCTACACTTACCAATGTCTCCCGATTTCTGCAAGATATTCAGCAACTCTTTCACTTGCATCTTTCTTCCAGACACATTCATATTTTCCAAATCCTTGTCAGTAAACTCCACCCTGTAAGGCTTCTGTCCCATTTCAGAAGATAATTCTGTCAACTTCTCGTGAAATGGCTTCGCATTTCTTGTTGTACTCCTGCATACAAACAACAATTCTTCTTCTCCATAAGTGTTCGATCTATCTATTCCCACATTTCCAGCGATAAATTCTTCCAATTCTGCTTTCAATGTGTAAATATCTAATATTTTAAGAAGGTGAACTCTGTTTTTCAATCCCTTGGGCCCATCTCTCTAAATCTTCAGGGGTTACTGATGTGACACTCTTGATCCCTGAGGATGTCACTGTCCTTCCTTCTTTTGAACTGCTAGGTATAACTCTCTTTGGGGTTTCGCTTATATTGTCTCCTATTGGTAGATCCATTAATGAAATTACTGAATCACACTCACTGGCTTGGTCATCAGTTATCATGATTTCTTTTCTTGGATTACTTCAAGGAGTCACTGCAACTTGTGGCTTTAGACAATTTACCTTGTCTCCATACAAAGGAACAACAGGAGCTATAGTTACAGGTATGGAACATGAAATCAAACCTGCTACCAATTAAACGTATGGATCGGAGCAGGATTTCTTCTCACATTCACCCATGCTCTCTTTAATGCGCCACATTATGATTTTTAAAGTGCAATTTTTCAAAGTTCATTCCTTAATTAATAAGAAATAAGGTTGGATGCAAACAAGGTGGAGAGCTTGCAACATTTTGTTGGAGTTTGCAACACAAAAACATTATATTGTACAATGTAGGTGCCCTCCAAAATTATTGTTCGTTATATGTTGAGCACTACATACCACTCAAAGGCACAGCAAAATGTATTTTGAACAGAGAAACCATGGAAAGATGAAAAACAATGCTTTAGCACAATAATGACCAAAAGAATATATATTGCAGGGGAAAGAACAATCAACATATAGGCTTTGAGAAAATGTAGGGTTGTTATTGCACTGCATCTTGAGCATGCCTGTGGCACAGAATGTGGAAATCAGGTTGCCTGTGTCACTTTTATGCTCATCTAAACAAATGTGTCAGAAACCAGCACCTTCTTACCACTTACTGGTATTAAAAGTTTGCAAAAATGTTACATAATTAAACAAGAATTAACAAATAAGGATGACTGTGATTCGTTTTACTCAGATAACAAAAACAGTGGCCTCATGTCAACCAATCACTATGCCAAATAATATATGACCATGAGTTTTTTCCAAACAGACTGCCCTATTCATTAGTAACATGCTACATAAAATATACAGCATTGAAAGAATGTCCCCAAATAGTACTTGTCCTTCTTTTACCGGCTTTATGAGTGGTCATCCATTTTTGGGCACGATAATGCAGGTTTGTTAATCACATGGCCACCGCATGCCCACACATCAGATACTAAGCCACATAATGCCCACCTATCAGTTTGAGGTCTTAAGAAGCTGGTGCTTCAGCCTCTGGACTACAGGACACCTGGATGTCAATTACTGACCAACAAGTCAATGTAGACAAAATGGCGGTGCAGTACGTTGCCGGGAAGGTTGCGGAGAAATAAACAGTATTGCAGCTGTGCCCATGCAGTTTTTCCCTTGCGAGCGCTGCGCTCACAAGAATGACCGATCCTACAGCTACGAAAAACTGATATGCAGTGATAGCTCCCAGTGCCCATGCCACTGGCCCAAGCGGTGAGCTCCGCACTTTGAGCCACGGGCAGAGGAGGAAAATGGCTGTACAGTGCTGAGCCTGGATCCCTGAGACGGCGCGGGTCACACAGCTGGCACAGAGATTCTGAGAATGGGTCAAGACCAGGTCCAATGCAGGCACGGCACTATAGGTGCCTTACATGCGGAGACAACATATGAATAAAGCCAAGTACCACCGGCGGGGCGGTATGGAGAGTGACGGCGCCCACATAGAGAATAATGCAGGGGATCCAGCCCGAGAGCCAGGCGACGACCCTGGGTCAGCCCACACTGAGACCGGCACAAAATACCGGATAGGAGCGAGAGAATCTGGCAGGGGGACATAAGTAATAGAGGTCCGAGGTGGAGGAGCCAGTTGCCGGACCCCATGATGGCGCCCGGCCGTGACGCTCCTACAGTTTACAGGCCCAATCACAGCAAGTGAAGGGACAAAGCAATAAATTAAAGGTGATGCAGACGCAACCTTAACCTGGCCCCACACAGTATCCAGAAAACCTTGGCACAGGGGTAATACACATCAGATGTAGAGTCTGAATCCCTTGCCTGACCCCAAGATGGCTGCCACAGTTTTCCCTACCACCAGACTCCGCCCAGACCTGGAACACATCCCCCATTGACCTAAAAGGCAGCCCCAGCTCCTTCATTTGTTTGTTTTGACCCCCCCCACCTCCTTCTTTTACCTCTATCCTCTAGTGGGGACATGCTCTTCCACTTCCTGACTCTTGTACTGTAGCCTATGTATCTATTCAAAAAGTTCTCTCCCGAATGCTGAGACCTGAGCAACATGGCTCATGCCCAGTGGAGTTGCAAGACAGCTAATGAGGAGATTGGCCCTGGATTACCCCTCGACCGTCACCTACCCATTAGTCACACTTCTTCCTCATCTCCCTGCCATGACTCCTTCCTCCCCTCCTTTCCTACAAATTCTCTCAACCTCGTTGTTTGTTTACAGTACCTTACTACGCTATGTAACTGATGCAACTTGTAAAGCAATGTTCCTCTGGTATAGCGCTGTGACACCACCGAGTTCTAGCCAGCGCTATATAAACCTTTTTAGATATACCTTGTAATGTAAAGATCCTCTGGTTAGGCGCTCTGATACCTCCGGGTCTAGCAAGCGCTGTATAAGCTTCTCAAATCAAATAAACTCAAAACTGGTTTTCCTGAACGCTGAGACCTGACCAATATGGCTGATGACTGTTGGAGCTGCTAGACAGCTAATGAGGAAATTGGCTCTGGTTTCCCCCTTGACCGCCACCTACCCAGCCGGACATTGCGCACAGTTCCTCCTCGTCTCCCCACTATTGCTCCTTCCTCCCCTCCCTCCTACGAATTCTTGCAACATTCTTTACGTGTACTGTACCTTACTATGCTCTTGTAACTGATGTAACTTAAAACGCAACTATCCTAAATGTAAAGCACTCTGATACCCTCTTAGGTCAAGTTCACGCTATATAAAACTTTATAAATAAATAAATAAGCTTCTTAGCCATCAGTTACAGGTAGACAGGATACTTGGGCATCAGGCACACAGGGCAAAAAAATGGGTAGGTGCCAGTTACTTGGGCTCCTCCCTTTACCAGATACAAATACTGATGATTTCTTCATGATTTAGGATTCTTTAAGGGTGGCGCTGTGATACATAAATAGGAATTTATGTAAAATCATCTATATTTATTAATAAACTGTTTTTTTGTCTCTGTTTACTTTAAATATGAAGCAGAAATCATTTAGGCAGGTCTAGAATACTTTAAAGCATGTCCTTCCTGTATTTGCTGTTTTAAATCTGTACTGATAAGGGGGAAACGTGCCTTTAAGTGATTCCCTATTTTATTAACTGGTCTGAAGAATAAAATATTGGTCATGCAGATAAATAAAGTCCAAGTGGCAACTCCACCTGTTACTGGGTCATTGAATCCAGGTTCTCTTCTGGTCCTCTCTCTTCCTCTCTGTCTTCTTTCTCATTTCCTCTCCACCTCTTTCCTTTCCTATCTACTTCTTTTCTCTTCCTCGTCCCACAATCACTAACACTTACACTTCTTTCTAGTACATAATACGCACACTCAACTTTTGATATTCAGCATTAATTCAATCAGACTCTTGCTAGATATCTTTTGCATGAATCTGCATTACCTCGCTAATGATTTTTTTCATTCTTTCACTTTAATTCAGTCCCTCACTCACTCTTGGACACACTTTGTCTAGTTACAGCTAGTTGATTGCCCCTTTGAAGTGTTTCACTGAAAGTGGGATAGTGTGCACTGTATGGAAGCAACTTTACGCTGCAGTGGAATGGAATCATAGTTACATGCATCCAGTTAATGGTGATATTATATAAAGCAAGTGAGTAATAGTTGTCTATTAGAAATTAGTATTTAGTTGTCAATAATCCCCATGTGAAAATGACTAATTTGATAAACCTGGGAAGGATGAAAGGTGAAGTGGGACAAATCAAATTTTAACTTGTAACATGTGTTTAAGGCTTATATCCTGTAGCATGAACAGTAAACTCCTGGCCAGTCACTTTAATATGTTGGATGGTGTCTTCCTAGATGCTAAATAAATGAGGAGCATGAATTCCTGGTGGAGTCTGTGTGAAAGGACTGTGCTCAGTACGCTGATCAAGCAGCACTATACATATTCAGATATGTATTTCTGAGTGGATAAGGAATTCATGTTCTGTGCATGCTACACATGAATACAAATATAAAAACCAGATTACTTGACCAGTATGACAGCCACAGGTTGAGTCTCTGATGTTACTATTACAGGTACTGACGTGTCACAACAAAACCAGCCGTGCACAAGGAAGGAGTCCTCAGAAAGTTACAGTAAAGAGCATGGCAGTGCAGATAGGAAATAGGCAGAAATGCTCAGGACCACATGGGCAGGGAGACAACCATTAGCAAAAAAAACCTTATCATATCTTTCCTATGTTTTTTAAGTAAGAGGTGTTGATGGAGTCTATGCTATTTGCAGGAGCAAACATATGTTTTTTTGCAATTTCATATAGCGCTAACTCGACCCACAAAAAGTGGAGCACTATACATGAGCACAAGATCACATTCTTTTTAGGTTTCGCCTACGCAGCGAGCATGCGCTGCTTAGGAAAAGACCTTTAGCTATTGATTCAGTTTTGCAGGCAAAAACGTGCATGTGTTGCATTGCTTTGAATGGCAATGCGTACAAGTTTGGTGATTCCCTTGCGGGAGCGAGCTTTTAAAACATCTGTTTGCAATTTGCAAACAGATAGTTTAAAGCTCGCTACCGCAAGTGAATCGGGCCACTGCCCCTTTGAGCCTCTCGCATACTTTTAACATTGCATGTTCGATTTACTTTCAGCAGTGTGAGACGCAGCTCTTGTTGTAATTGTGTGTGCTGCTTGAATACAACACTGTGAATATGCATTATCTAGCCAACTAATGGAGACATTGCTTGGGGTTCGGCAGGCGTCAAAGTGAGTGCCAGAGTATGTACCAAGGTGTGGTGAGTAGCATTGAAAGATACTTGCATAATTATTGGGCCACCCTGCATGACATTTGCAACAAGAGTTTGAGTTTCGCATGCGTCAGCTACGTGCGTCCACGAGCGCCTTAGTGTTTACATCTAAATATTTCAGCTGAAATACGGATGTGTACTGCACGCGTGACCCAGGCAGGGTGGATCTGTCTGTAGGCAATGAACGAATTAGACACCAGAGTGCCAGTAAGCATGCACGGGATCAGCGAGGCTGTGCTAAGCGCAAGGGTAAGCAAATACTATGAGATCTCCGGATAGCAACTTTTATTCACTCCTGACTAAGTTGGACAAGTTTGGGGGTGAGACAGATATCTCTTTTATAACCCAGAAGGTGGATACCACCCCAAGATTGAGGCTCAGAACCAAGGAGTGGACTCTCATTTGGTGTCAACTGCTCGCATGACCAGACCACAAACAAGCGGAAGTGCAGAGTGCACAAGAGTTGTCTTTTTGTTGAATGTGATCTGGAGCCAGGACAAAAATGGGGTGCCTGAACTACTGGAAAAATGGAATGGCAGGAGGTTGAGCAGTGATTGCTACATTCTTTCCAAACGCAGAGGGAGGGGTCAATGAATGCATGCAGCTAGGAGAGGGTCTTCTGTGCACTTAGGCGTACAGTGCATTGAGCACAACATGAACAGTTGGGACCAATCAGATCTTAATGAGAGGTCTGTGTATGTCGCCTACAACAACAACATTCCAGAGCCTGACATTTTCCATTGCCGCTCAGTGAACAACTGTAAAATTGATAAGTGGCATTCCAAGGGTTTTCTGGCCCTAATGCAAGCAAGGGAAATAGCCTCCAAACGTGCTGGTTGGGTCATGTAGGACAGTCATAACTGGGGAGCAATGGGCAGATGAGTTTGGCACTTTTATTTGACTTTGGCATGAGGCATAGTGTAGGATAAGTTTGTAGGGGGACAGCATGTATATTTTTGTGCAGTTATCTATAGGGTGTAGGGTCATTGTAGTACTTTGTGAGCCATGTTTGCATGTGATTCATGGCACATTTGGGGAAAGGAAGGCATGTCTGTGTACACTTTGGTAATGTATTGCTTACTGTGAAGGTTTAGCTTGATTTCCGCCCCTTAATGTTGTATGTAATGCTAATGGCCCTTTTTAGGTCTCGCCTACGCATGCGCTGCATAGGAGGACCTTTAGCTGTCGCTCTGGTCATTTTCAAGCACACACTCGTGCTTGTCGCGGCATCCACCTTGTGGGAGCAAGCAGGGGAGCGCCACAAGCATGAGTGCAGTGCTTGAAAGTGAGCAGACTGCTCTCCGAAGAGCGCGTCCCTGCCTCTCTCCTCGCCCGCACGTCCAGGCCACTCACTAGCTCCGCCCTCTACGTCTGCATTTTGCTTGCGATTCTTGTTTAACTTTAAGCGCTTGTATTCAATGTATTTTTTTAGTTAAAATGAAGAGTAAATTGTGTGCATATAATTAGCTTTTTTAACGTTATAAGATGTGATTTACTAATACTGAAGTTTTATTAAACTGGATGTAGCTAAATCAGTATTGGACTTAATACAATTGAATTTAAATAGTTAATGTATTATATCAGCTCCTATTAGGTACCTGTTATTGATATAAGATTATTTTTTTCCATTTAAGTGTTTTATATTTTAGTGCTGAAACAGTTTGCTTTAATCACATAACCCTGAAATTACCGCTTTTCCTCACCCTGCAGAGTAGATAAATAAGCGGGACCTGCTGTAATGTGAATTGCCCCCCCCCAGCTGCTGTCTTGTGTCCTCCTCACATGGCTGAACGGGACAGATTGTTTTCCTTTCGATATTTTGCAGTTAGTCTCTGATCTTCACTGTACGGATGTTCTTCCTTTCTCCAGCAGAGCCATGTCATTTCTACACCTAGCTTTCCTCCTGTGTAAGTGCGGATATGATTCTGTATCCATGTAAGCGCACAACCACTGCAAAGAAATGCATTCGAAGGGCGAAAACAAGCCTCCCATCCCATAAAAAGTATCCCTACTACTGGGACACTACCAAACTCGACCATACTCTCCATCTTCCCGCCTAATTCGTACATGTTGTCTCCTAGCTCCGACTTTTGCCAACATCCGCCGCTTTACTTTGAAAACCACAATTGCCCTTTTCCCCTTCCCAAAATGCAGACATTTCCGAGGCTGCTCTCATGAATGAACTCTGGCTGTCGGGTCTGTTTTTGTGTATGGACTTTCAGATCCTACATTGCTTCTCAGTGCAGTCCTCTCTACCTCTGTTGCCAAAACAGTGCACAGTGGTGGCTGATGCTAAATGCTGCAATGAAAGCCTCTACCTTCTACATTTACAAATAAAGGTAATCACGGCCTTGTGTATCCTTAAAACAAGGTAATGAAGCTTGCACAAATGGTTTTTATAACATGATGCTGTGTAATACTACGCAACCTGTAGCCTTAGTAGTTCATGTTGCCTTCCTTTGTCAACACTGTGAACTCAATTGAGACCTTACAAGTGTTTTACCATGCAACAGTTGATATTGTTGCACCAAGGATTTTGTGCTGGATAACTAAACACTTACAAGGTCCAAAGGCGAGAACTATTGGCTATGCCAATACTTGTTTAGACATGTGACGAGTAAGTGATTTGCCCAAGATCACAGGATGTTGAGCTGATGCAGAGATTATAACCTGTTTCCCCAGGTCCAAAGGCAGCATCTCTGGCCATAAAACCACCCCCCCTCCTTCATTACATTGACCTGGCTCCCATGCTGGCTCAGCGTCACTTGGCGAAGATGTTTGTATTGTTCTCTATTAACATCACTAAAGGTTTTCTACCACAGCATTAAGCAAGCCTACCCCACTGTGCTACAACTCCTAGCTACCATTTCCTGAAACTTTCATGGTAACATTTGTTCAGCAAAGATTTGTAGAATGAAATGCATTGCCGGACTTAAAATTGTTTGTGTTTCATGGTCTCTTTATAACTTGTACGTGCTGAGAAAATAAAGTCTGCACGCTTGCACATGCATGCATGTTACAGGGAACTATGTTTGTCACCCCTGCATTTTTCATGCAGCCAGCCTAAAGTCTTGGCAGGGGAATGAGAAAACTTTGAGCGCTTCAAGAGGAATTCTCCTGAAACGTTCCGTATTTCAAAGAAGGCACCAGGAAAAAACATAAGACTCTCTGACCCACTCTTCATTCATTCATTTTCTGGACCTGCTGAAGAACTCTAAGAGGATTGACTGCTGTTTTGACTTGATGTGTACTTCAGAAGTCTGCTTAGCTGTACCTGAAGTCTGCTTTTAACCCTATGAGGCTTGCCCTGCTGTTTGAGCCCTGCTCCACTACAGAACCCAGGACTACCAGAGTGACTCCAAGGGCTAGTTGGCTGCCCTCCTGATCAGAGCCTCAGGGACAGAAAAGGATCCAACCATCTTGAACCCGCACCAGGTTCCAGCCTGAGTGAGTCCTAACTCTCAAAGTAGTGCCACTCCACTCCTGGTCCCTTGGTGGTGGCGCTAAAGGTGCCTAGAAAAGCCACATTCCAAAATCCAAAACTTAAGACTGCTCTGAGAACTGAAAGAAGACCAGGACCAACCTGCTTGTCTATCTGCCAAAGGTGCATTGCGGGTATTACTGACTTTGCTGCAGCTCCCCCTATGCTCTACTCCACAACAGCATGCTAAGTGGTCCTTCAGTACCTGACCTGTGGAACTCTGTCAGCCACAGCTTCCAGCCTCGTTTCACTGGAGATTTTCCACTTCCAAAAAAGGGACCAAGTCTGAATGTAGAAATCTTCACTGTGACTTCGTCCAGCAGCTCCCGGCAATGACGCCTTCTCCTCGGACACTGCCTGACTCACACTCCATCGTGGTTATCCATATTTTTCGACTTTGACCCGGTCTTGTGCCACTTGATGTCTGCGGTTGGTGCTTTGATCTTTTTAGGTTCTAATTTTTACCTTAAACTTTAAAAATGCATAACTCTGATTCTGCTGATTAGATTTGTGTTGTTTTGGTGTTTGATAATTTATTATAATTTACTACATTTTTTAAAATGTTGTGAGATATTTCTTGTGTTGTATTTTCACTTTCTTACTGTTTGTGTACTGCATAAATACTTTGCACATTGCCTCTAAGATAAGCATGGCTACTTTTGTGCCAAGTTTCCAGAAGGGTTGAGCACAGCTTAATTTAGTGACTTTTGTCCCCACTCCATCAGCAACCCAATTTCTTGCTATAATCATTCAGAAATAATTGTAGGGAATATTTACTTTTCTCTTGACCACTAATATATTTGCTACTGGCAAGAGAAACAACAGGAAGTGGGGTGGGGACAACGTAGTTATGGTGTGTTTTCAGCGGTAATAGAAACTAGCAGTGGAGAAGCAAGGGGACAGTCCGCCCCAGGTGACATGTTTTGGGGGCAGCGGCCTCCCCCCGCTCTTACATGTGGCACAACATCTAGCTATGCCACTGTAAACTACCATTAGCTAAATCAGTGGGTCTCGTCTTTATATTGCTAGTGCCAAGGTGTTGACTTCGCCCATGTTTGTCTGTAAAGTATTGTTTAAAAAAAGGAAAATAAAAAAGATTTCAAAATAATTATGGGAAAGCAAATCCATATCTTACAGAATTTCAAACTGTACACTGAATTCAATGTTTTTAATCTTTATACATGACATATTTTATTTTTCAAATACTTTTCACTCTGGAAACTCTGAACATAATTTAAAAAACATAAGGAAATGTCAGAATTTAAAGAGAAATGTTGACCAAGGCCTAACTTTTTTTTGACAGGATTCAGCTTATTGGACTGCTGCAGTTGCCCAGGGAGCAGATTTTTAGGCCTCCTCGATATGTTTCTTGCTAAGTACACATGTTGCTCCAGATGCCAGCTGAGTGAAACCAGTCCCAGGATGCTTGTTTCTGGTCCAAGGAGGACCTGGCCTGGCAAGTTGGACTGGACTTCTCCCATGGGGACCAGGGTCAAGACTGATTTGCATATGGCTGGGTTCAAACTGGGGTAGCGTGTTGAGAAAAATAACTATGGATTACGCCCAGATATGTGACTGGGGGTGAATGTTTGATTTGTTCAGCATTTCCTCCATCATTTGTTATTTTTGCCTCTCTAAGGCGAGTCCCTCCTGAAACCGCCCCTGACAAGGTAGCTGCGTGATCGCTCTGCGCGCATTTGCTCTCACCTCGTGAATTTTAACAACTTTGTGTGTAATTTGTCTGTGTACCTGTTTTTAGACAGCGCCCCTCACTTGCACCATAATTGGCCCCCGCACTGCCGTTTTGGCGGATTTGGCTCTGGGGTGGGTGACCTGTCCGTTTTGGCCGCCATTTTGGAGTGGGGTGGGTGGATAGAGGTGTCTCTACCCTCCAGCGCTTCAGTGCGCAGGAGCAGCCTGGGAACACCTACTTAAAGCTCCTCCCCTAGCACAGAGGGATCGCGCAGCGGGCGTGTCCTCGCGTGGCCGGAGTGGTGCCAGAGTCCTGCACGTCTGCGCCCGTCCGCGCTAAGGACGCGCTGGACGTTGCGGTACTCTGGTTAAGGACTATCATACCATCCTGGGTCCACCATGCTGACCTACTTGCGGGAGTCCCTGTTTGCCATCGGTCAGGTAAGCCGCTGTTGTACCCTTCCACCGGTACACCCATTGCGTGGCCCATATCATTGCCCTTGTAATGGGTGGGCTCTTGACTCTCCGCATCCTCTCCCAAGGACTATCTCCTTGGAGACCCGCCGTACTACAGACACTCCTACTACCCTGAAGATCCTGAATTTAAATGTTAGGTCTGCGCTGAAACACTATCAGCACATCTATGACCTCATTGAGGAGGAAGCTCCTGACGTATTTGCCATGACGGAAACATGGCTACAGGACGCTGATACCGCTATTACCAATCTAGCCTGCCCACCCGGCTATTCTATGTACACCTTGAATAGGCTGTCGAGGGGTGGGGGTATCGCGTTAGTGGTAAAATCTATCTACCCTTGCGTCTGGAGTGCCCTAAACATCTCCGGGTGTGAAAGTGCCATGTTCAAGGTCTCTGTCAGCCCTGAGTTTACCCTGTCTGGGATGGTCGTTTATCGCCCACCCGGCAGCGATGTGGCGTTCAGAAATGCTTTCCCTGATATTGTTGGCCCTTTGTTTGCCGACTGTGCCAACTGTTCTATCATGGGTGACTTAAACCTACATTTCAACACCCTCTCTGGCCTGACAGTGCGTTCCATCTCTTCTGACCTAGAGGCCTTTCAACTTCCCCAGATGGTTTCCCAGCCTACCCACCTGGGGGGGCATATTTTGGATCCCCTGTTTTCCAATCTGTTGGGGATTCAAATTACCTCTGTCTCTCCGGTGGAATGGACAGACCACTTCTTGGTGTCCATCCTCTGCCCTGTTTCGGCCACTCCTTCCATCTCTACGGCTAGACGGGTTCAGAAGAGGGCTTGGAAAAAGCTTAGGCTAGAGGACTTTCATCGTCTTCTATTAGAGGAGCCGCTGGGCCCGTTGACGGATGTGGAAAGGGGGTATGACCTCTTCTGTTCATGGATAACTAGGGCCTTGGACTCTCTGATACCTATCGTTTCTACTAAAATCAATCCCAGAGAGTCGAGTCCCTGGTACGATGGCACTCTTCGGGCCCTAAAGGGTGCCTGTAGACGAGCTGAGAGGGCTTGGAGGAAAACCTATGGGGCTGATCTAAAAGCTGCATATGCCAAGTCCGTTAAGCTCTACCACCGAGCCATCTGCCGAGCCCGTGCGGCTTTTTATGCCATCGAATTCCGGAATAGTCCGAATCCGTCAAAAGCTATCTTTAAGGCTGTAAAAGATCTCACGGCGAAGCGGACTACCTCTACGACCGTAAGCTCCCTTTCCCATTGTGAATCCCTTGCATCTTACTTTTTGGGGAAGGTCCAAGCTATATATAGGACATTCCCTAGCATAGGGCTCACTGAGGAAAGTATTAATGGGGTCCACCATCAGACTACACTGCTTGTCTTCCCCCCCCCTCACCTTGGATGGTTTTGACAAACTTGCGCTGCAAGTCAAATCTGGGTCTCCATCCGATCCAGTAAGGCCTGCTCTCTTCCGAGATCAAGCTTTTATGGGGCGTACAGCCGTATGCTCCCTCGTCAACCTCTCCTTGGAAACGGGAATTGTTCCATCTAAGTGGAAACAAGCTGTGGTGTCCCCGATCATTAAAAAGCCCACCCTGGACCCTTCCAAGCCTGAAAGCTATCGCCCCATCTCGTTGTTACCCTGGCCAGCCGAGATCACTGAGGCCCACGTTAACCTGGCCCTGTCTGAACATCTGACTCGGACCAATGCCCTCGACCCCACACAAAACGGATTCCGTGCTGGCCACAGTACGGAAACTGCGTTACTTGTGATGGTGGAACATCTCCGGGCAAGGTTGAATGCTGGTCAAACGGCGGCGCTTATTTTGTTAGATCTCAGCGCCGCCTTTGATACGGTAGACCACAGCATCCTCCTGCGTCGGCTCGAGGAGACTGGCATTGGCGGTCAGGTGCTGCAATGGTTCCGCTCCTTTTTAGATGACCGCTCCTTCTGTGTTGCCATCCCTCCCTTCAAGTCCAACTACCAACCACTGGCCATGGGGGTTCCGCAAGGGTCCTCGCTGAGTCCCACGTTGTTCAATCTGTACGTGAGACCGCTGGCTGATGTAGCTAGGCAGTGGGGCCTTACTTTGGTCTCATATGCCGACGACACTCAGCTGGCGGTTACTCTCAGTGGGGATGCGGAGATTGAGGCCCCCAGGTTTCAGTCCGGACTGAAGGCGGTGGCTAGCTGGCTGACAGGCAACTGCCTTCAGCTAAACGCCACTAAAACAGAGGTGATGGTCGTCGGGAAGGGAGTGGAGCTGTGGGGTGACCACTGGTGGCCCTCAGAGTTGGGACCTACTCCGATCCCGGTATCGGAAGTGAAAAATCTGGGGGTATGGCTGGATGCGGGCCTCTCCTTTGTAGGCCATACTAAAAGAACCGCGGCCTGTTGTTTTGGTCTCCTGAGGGGCTTGAGACCTGTTCTCAAGTTCTTTGATGCCCCGACCAGGCAGCTGGTGATCCAGGCTACTATCATCTCCCCCCTGGATTACGCCAGCTCTCTCCTGGCTGGGGCCAACCAGGCTGAACTAACCCGCTTACAACGGGTTCAGAATGCTGCGGCGAGGGCGATTGTTGGCGTGCCCAGATTCTGCTCAGTGACAGGTGTCCTTCGCTCCCTACACTGGCTTCCAGTTAGGAAGTGCATCCTCTTCAAGGTTTTGTGCCTAGCTTTTAAAATCTTGAGAGGTACTGGCCCGGAAATCCTGTCGAGTTGGCTGTCCTTTTATGTTCCTGCCCGTAGCCTCCGCTCTCAGGGTCTGGCCCTTGCGGTGGTCCCCAGACTCAGGCTTAGCCGCATGGGAGGCCGCTCGTTTAGGGTAATGGCTGCGTCAGCATGGAACTCCTTGCCTGTTGAAATCCGCTTGCTGGAGGACCTTCTGACCTTTCGGAGGGCTATAAAAACCTTCTTGTTTTAGCTGTTTCTTAGTTTCTGTTTTTAGTCTCTGTAATGGCTGGATTTTCTGTTTAGATGGGATCAGCCCCCAGGGGCCCCTGTGACCCAGCCAAAACGTACTCACCTTCCCTCCTCAGATCGTATCCACAATGAATAGATATACAGATATATATATATATATACAAGTCGCGCCTAAGGATGGGGAATGACAATATATGTATGTATAGATTTTCTACAATATCTTATTCACATCAGTTGGTCTCGCGGCCACCCCGAGCCAGACCGTTCTACCCTAGGGCAGATCTGACACACAATCCGGTGTGTCTACACATGGGCCTGCAGAACCCAATGCTCCCTTTTCCAAACTGTTCGCAATCCTGCGAAACTACACACTAGTTCGACCTCCTAGTGTTCTCACTTATTCAAGCCACAATCCAGTGGGTATACACACTGGTAATCCCCCCCAGTACTCTCACTAACGCCGCATATCAACGACGACCACATTCCTATGAACAGTTATCAGGATAATATCTCAGTTACCTACTCGGAATAAAACTACAATAATAACTTTGAATATAGTTCCAGATTGAATAGTGTACTCCCTGCTCTTGGCATCAAAGGTCCACTCACTCCCTCTTTATTCGGTCACTATTTACCTGATCGGGATTTCTCATCCGTTCACCCAAACAGCTTTCGACTAGAAGTGCAGTTTACCGAGATTGAACATAAGCACCAGGTACACAATAATTCTATATGAATTAGGGTATTTATTAACAATAGACACAAATCACATTACTATGCAGCATCACTTTAGCAAGAAAAAGGTAAAGATTAGAGTGCACATCCTAGTTAAGGTAGACAGATATCACCTTGTTAGTGGGAAGTCTGGACTCGGCAGTCATCTAGGTTCCCTTCTCGTCTCTGTATCCTGGCTCGCCTTGCAGTCACCCTCAGCCGTCACAAGTACACGTCTGCACCGCTAGGCTCAACCTCGTCTGCTTCCCCTCAGGACACCGGAACCTTGCTGATTATTAGTTACCGTCTCTCTCTCTCTCTTTGTATCAGTGCGCTCCGCGCTACTTCTCGTTCAGTCTTTCTCAGAGAGTTTCGGTCTTAAATCTTTCTCCGACTTCAAAGATGGCAACTTGTCCACCATGAAAATGAATAATGGCAGAGATGCTAATGGCTAGATGCCGCCTACGGACTAACTGACAAACTGACTAACACCTTCGCTAATATCAAAGCCCGTTCCTTCATGGAAATTCACGGCCAGTAACCTGCCGCCCACCAAATTCTTGTACCTCCCCGTACCAAGGACACTTTCCCAGCCGGCCGGCCTGAAGTTGTGTCTTCGGAGTGGAGAAAAATACATTCCTTCGATAAGGGTCAGCCTGAACCGGTTCTCTCCAAGCGGACAACAGCTTGAAACTAAAACATTACACTTCACCTAGAAAGCCTTCTCGAGCTACCGGGCAGAAAGCAAAATGGAGTCTGTCTCGTTTAAGGCCTACGGAGCCCACAATATGCATAGCTCCATGGAAAATAGCCCAGCATGTTAGCAAATGAGCGAATCATGGCTAATACTTATATATCTATCCCCTAACTTAAATTCATAAGCCTTACTCTAAGGAAAATAGTACGAAAATGCCCTAATATATGTAAGATAGGGTCCCTGTCTATCGGCCTAATCCCTATACTATGGGGGTGATAGGCTGGAGTCACTCTCCATCATTCCCCTTCTCCAAAGAGCTAGCAAAAAGGCAGCCATAACAGTCTCCTGTTGTGTTACGTGCTACCTTGTCTCTGCGCCAGGACGCTCCTTGGCTGGAGTATCTGTGCACACAATAAATAGTCGTAACATAACATAAGTGGGAATGCTATGCCCAGACGCCCGTCCTGTGCTGACTTTGCCATTAGATTCAAGCAAGCCTGGCTTATGAGGTGATACCCCGAAACCGGTCCCAGGATTCTTTCCGGTCAAGGGAGTGCCTGGCCTGGCAGTTCAGGCTGGATGTTCCCATGGGGATCAGGGTCAAGACCGTTTTGCATATGGCTTAATCCAAACTGGGGTGGTACATAATCAAACAAATGATGGATGAAACCCAGGTCTGTGACTGGGGGTGGATGTTTGATTTGTTCAGCATTCTGTCCATCAATTGTTCTTCTTGCTTTTGTCACCCTAAATGGGGAGGTTATGCCCAGACATTGATGCTGTGCTCACTTTGCCACTGGATTCAAGCTAACTTGGCTGATGAGGGGTGATATCACAAAACCGGTCCCTGGATGCTTGTTTCCAGTCCAGGTAGGAACTGGCATGGCAGTTATGGCTGAACTGTTTCAATGAGGAGTAGGGTCAAGACTGATTTGCATGTGGCGGGGTCCGATTCGGGGTGGTGTGGTGAGCACAAACAAAACTATGGATTAAACCCAGATCTATGACTGGGGGTGATGTTTGATTTGTTCAGCATTCCATCCATCATTTGTTCTTTTAGCTGATGAGTGCAGCAGCAGTTGTGTTCAAAGCTTGTGAATTATACAAAAAACCAAAGCACACAGCAGCAGACCAAGGTTTAGCACATTGACTTCTTCTGTTTCTTAGATTCGTGTGGGGGAACAACTCTCACCATCCGCTGCCAAGGATGTCCGTCATATAAAGAGTTTTACAAGAAATTTGAGAGGTGAAGTCATTGAAGTCAATAGTACAAGAAGTAAGTTCATAAATTTTGTGAGTCTTCTGTTCTTCCTTTAATGGGTTCTTTTATTCTCTCTTTTTAAGATACACAGGCACAGCCAACGCGTTTCATTCCCTTTAGTGTCTTGGGAATTTCATCAGGGCTGAAAAAGATTTTAACATGCATAAGCATTTTTTGCCTTGTGTGTAAATGATCATAACAATAACCTATATAACATACAAATTAAAAATGACTAGAGGTTACACCAATAGACATAGCGATATTAAAAATTCCTGCCAAATGGCACATTTAATAATTTTTCAAAAAAAGGCAAGTACACCCTCGCCAATGCATTGCTTCCACGTCTAAGGAAATATATGCCACACTTATACCTATCTGTATGATGTGACTAAACAAATTCTAATTCCACCAACAGGTGCCAAATGGGGAAAAAAGGCGCCCAAAACAAGAAATTGTGCAAATTTACAGAGTATAGTGCTGGAGAAACTAGAAGCAAAGTATAGAGTGTAACGTCAAATACCCAAAGCAAGAAATTGTGCAAAAGGAACCAGAATCAGAGTGAAAAGCGAAATGTCAAATACCGGTTTTTCTAAAGATAATTGTACAATGGGGGAGGGGAAAAGAAGTATTACCCTGATTGTCACCCAGTTTCGCAAAGATGTAAATCCTACAGTATGCTCACCATCGAATAGGATCATCTTAATCCGATGGTTCAAAATATGGTTGCGCCTTAAGTACAGGTGCAGCAGGAGTGTTGTCGACGATCTAACCCTTGTGTTCCTAAAAGTAAAGGATAATGGTATAATCTAATAAGCGAAGGTTTTGCCATGAGCCATTATCTTGAAGCTGGCCATGGACTTTCTATCTGGCGACTGTACTGCAACCATTGCTGTTTTTGTCCAAAAGTATATGGTAGTTAAAAAAAGGAAATTGCCTTTTCTCCCTCTTGCCCATATGGAGCGTGGTGCAAGAGGTGTACTGTAAAATATCCAGACACCTACAATTACTGTGGTGTCCGTCTATAAGAAGAGAACAATTCCCTATCAGGATGACTCATTATCATGAAGCAAATAGAAAATGTACCTGAGTTGTATAGAAGTAATGTGCAAAGATTTTTTTCGAAGCGTTGTTCCACAGTCAAGAAGGAGTGGTGTGTGGAGAAGAAAACGAAAGTTTGTCCTGGCCCCCTGTATATAAAACATATATGTGTGCCATGTTATACCAGGCTCTCTATAGTCAGTTGACACACACTCATAAGGAGAATTTTTTTTTTATATCTCATAAACAACAAATTCTAATGAGATAATGTAAAATATAAGCAACCATCTAAAGATATGGTAGATGGTAATAAGGGCGTACCATGTATGAGTAGTATCATAACACATTTTGAGCCTATATCCCCCCAGTTAGAGAGTTTAAATCAGTTGTACATACACATCTGCCCAAACGATTAAGGATCTCGGTATCAAATTCTCCGAGTCAGAGTGCTATAACCCCTTAAGTGCTGCGTCGGTGCATTGGCCGACGGCAGCACTACCTCCCCAGTGCTGCGCACGACCATTGGACGTCCATTCAGCACTAGTTCCAATGGACAGCGCAGCACTGGGGAGGGATGTTTACTAGCATCTATGAGGTTAATTACGTGTTGACAACATTCTATTGACAGTTTACACATAGCATTTCTAACGGTAAGCCCAGGGCTTAAAGGGGGAAAAATCGTATACAGAGAGAGCAATCCGATCACTAGTGCCCCTCCTTATTCGGTCATGTCTCCCCACTGATGCCACTGAGACCAGCCTTTTAGAAAATAGGTAAAAAATGATTTACCGGTAACGGGCGGTCCGTAGCGCAAACAGATTTCAGAGAAAAGGATGTGCTTGTTAATGACTAACATCCATACGGGTTGCCAAGTATTTCTTGTGATGCGGGACCTGAAATAAATACATAGGTCCGTCGTTAAAACGGTGCAATAACGTCCCCTGGAGCGAAAGTTATGCTCCTTCCCTACGACATAATTTCAAAGCAAGAAATACCTCTGACACCATAGATCACACAAATTACTTTTTCCACAGTGGTCCCTTTTATTGACTCTGCGCTATTTCACATTTATCTTTTCTTTGTGTTTCTTATTATATATTGGTATCTACATTCATTTCAAAGGCTCTCCTTATTGCAAATCTTATATTGTTGTCAAAACACAAAATATGTTTTTACATCACAAAACATTAAACTATACACAAAACATATATACACTTTACATACAGCTGATTAAATCATTATGTACATTTACATTTGATTGATTAAGTCAAACCGTTCAAAGAAGCATTAATGTCATCCAATAGGTCCTACTATGTACATTCAAGAGTTCGCTAACTGGGGAGTTAAGTTTTTTTGTCCCTCAGTTTAGAACTATATCTCTAGTCCTAAATAGTGTAGGATGGGATTACTATATACAATTATGCTCTCTCAAAAAGTCTATTGTTCCTCATATATAACTGTATGTATATGTAGTCAGAGAGCATAAATATCTCCAATCCACTGTTCGTGCCAACGCGTTTCGACCGTCTTTGGTTAGGACAGGGTAAACTTTTGGTGTGCGGTCTTCATCAGGGCTGTTTACTTGGCTGTAGGACATCACCTAAAATGGTAATGGTACTGGTTCAGTATATGTGTGTGCTTAACTTTGACTCAACTGGTTGTGCTTTTAGAGGGGTTATGTTGACCGGTCGGAAAAGCAGCAGATGGTCTTTCTGTCCGCCGTGGACCCCCCAAGCCAATATAATATGGCGGGGGTCATTTCTGAATGGATGGCAGGCGGCTCGCCCCTGCCGGGCCGGCGGTGGCTTCCGCCGGCACGGCGGGGCGATCCGCCCGCCATCATAATGGGGCCCATAATGTTACAACACATAAATAGCCCTGTTACAACACATATATAGCCCTCAGTAAGGAGGCAACTACGACAGGGGTCAGCAACATGAGACAGATAGAATCTATGTTTAAACAGGGGATATATACAAAATTGAAAGATCGCACTGTAGGATCCCATCTGACATAGTAAAGACACAAGGTAATACATACTGATTTGTTTGAAGTCAGGTAAAACTTTTATTCGGGCACTTAAACACGTGTTAAATCAACTTCTGACATTTTTGCAGTGTCTACACATAACACATTTTTATGGGTTTGATAAGGGGTGGTTGATTAGAAGCCTCATGATGCACTTTATATAGGAAGTAAAACGGGATAAAATGTACAAAAAAGTTATGACCAGTGTCAAAAATGTGCAGATGAAAAAGAGAATAAAATATTTAGTATAGCATGACAACTTTAACATTGACTGCAATTTCGTTCACGAGTAATACAGGATGGCCGTGAATACGCAACGAACGGTAATCCTGGACTCAGTCTAGTGGTTCAGGTTTGGATAGAAACCCAAAGAGGGAGTATGATTGAATCCAGTCACACTTGCCCCCTGAAAAAAAACAGGCAATATTGAGTGGGTAGACCATTCAAAAATAGATTATGGAGTTAGCAGGAGACTTTTTCATCCTTCTGTCCAGTGGTTTTTGTTTTAAAAGACACGGGGCAGAGCATTACACTCCCTCAAGACAGATACATTAGGGAGATAAATAGAGCCTATGATAAAGGAAAGACCCCTTTACAAATCCATTTCACACTACGAAGTGGCTAAGAAATTCATGTAATGAATCATTGTGGGTGAAAAGAGATATGTGAAGATTATCAAAGGAACTGAACACACAATCCAGAGACCTCAGATAATCAATTGATGAGAACATACAAAAATGAAATAAAAAGAGCCAACTATATGAATTGTATGTAGGCTCTGCCTGAGGAATTTGTCTGTCTTACAGCGTATGACTACAGGGCGGTGTCCCCACTTGGGTCCCGGGTTAAGAAAATCACCAATAAGACTCGGGTAAGAGTACCTACAACAATCTGGTATTATGTTGTTTTAAAATAGATCATTTGCTCTTCCAGTGCAGAGTCCCCTATTTCACAGGGTGAAGGTACAATGTGTGAGCTAAGAACTTTTAAATTTACACTGGTGAGTGAAGAATAAAGAATATTGACATGCGAGAGCAAAGGTGGTCATAGGGAGCTAAAGGGGATATTTGATTATATTTTCTTTATGTCTCCCTACAGATGCAATCGGCAGGGGTGATAAATCTCAAGAAACAAGTAAGACCTTTAAAACCATTCTTGAAGTAGGTCAAAATCTGACAATAAGTACTTTATCAATCACGAAGGGTCGATACCCTGAAGAAGGCCAGTGACCCGCAGGGCAATAGAAATTGGCTGAAACATGTTGGTGTAAGCAGATCAGGCATAGGAGCTGTAACTCCTAAACACCCAATACCTAAGTTTTAATCCTGTCAAGGGGGACCATTAATAAATGAGTTTTCGCTGTACCCTCTTAGGCAGCTTTAACTTTTAATTTGCTTTGCATTAGGGTGCCCTCACTTGGAAAGTTTTTCTTTTTTTTTTGTGGTTCTTCTTCTTTTTTCAAAAAAAATCAGCGCTCCACCCAGTGTGTTGGTCTACACCTGGGTGTTGATAGCAGCCCTAAGCTGAAGCATGCCACTACATAGTGGGTGAGGACAGTCTTAAAAATTCCAATGATTTTCCCAAAAATGTGCACATCTCTGACTCTCTTGTTAGCATTTCTAATCAGAGGTGCAACCCGAGACAAATTTGCGGGGGTGGGGGAGGGGGGGGGTCTAATAAAAATTTTGGGGGGGGCTAATTCTTCCAGCAATAGGTAGAGTACAGATGCATGGGCTCTAAGAAGGGGTGAAAAAACAACAAAGCCTCTAACAAGTAAATGGTCTTTTAAAGACCTGTAAAGTCCTGTGTAGCTGCAATAAGACGGATGTCACTAGCCAGCCAGCCTACAGCAGCTCAAAAAGTGTCTGTGTGTGTAATGTGTCTCAGCCTGGGCTGACACACACACAACGGGGCGGCTGAAGCCCTTTGAGACCTATGGGCGTTGCACGACTGCTTCTAATGTAAGCACATCCAATATATACTTAACACAGAGTGAGCATTTGCTCGACTCCTGCCTTGCTTGTTTTTATAATATTCTCCAGTCCTTCTCTTTTTGTGAGTTTGGACAGTTCGTGCTAAACACAGATTTTCTTGTAGGGAAGCTAAACGGGTGCAATTCCTGTCTCAAGAGGGGAACCCTTTCTTTGTAAGGACAGGGACAACTCAAGGGACACAAGTGAGAACCTAGGAGGCAATATTTCTTTACAAACATTATATATCCCATCATTGGTTGCAACAAAACCCAAACATCTGTTGTAAATAATTCTCTGTAGATAAAGTTCACGACAGAGTTCATGAAGAACTTATTTTTTTCTATTACATTTTGAAAGATTCACCCCACGCCCCCCCTCACTCAACACCCCCCCCCCCACCCCCCTCCCCCCGTTTAAACCATTTCGTCTAAGTGGAAGCAGAGGCTAGCGAGTTTTCAACCTCAACGAATGTAATACATTTGCGTGCGGTGTATAGCGGGCCATCTGTTCACATCCCGCTGACATCCCCAAGTGGACCAGCTCATTGCTCAACCTCCCTGTGTTGTTGGTTATACAGATCACAGAGATGTTCAGAGGGAAACTCATTTGTACATTGAGATTTTAGAGTGTTTTGCTTACAGTACGAAGTGTTCTGTCTCCAATTATTACAGCAATCACAGCAGCCTGATTCAGAAGGGCCCTGCAGTTAATTACAGGTGGAACAAGGGCACTCCATTATGTACCATCTCGGGCTTAACTGCTTGAAACCCACAACGTTTTCCACGCTAGGTGTACATTGTTTTGGCATATGCCTCGCAAGAGAAACAGTTTGGAACTGGCAACGAAACATTCCATAATCATCTACCACAGAATACATTGATTAATATAAAGAGCACAAATTGCAAATGTACCCTTGTAGTGTGAAAATAATACAATTATTTTCAAGGCAATTTATGTGAGTTCATATTTTGAGATAGCCATGTTAAAAATCTGGAGTCCAGCACAGAGTCCTAAATGAATCTCTGATGCAAGCAAGCATTGGCAAAGCCAACACAACAAGTTTACGCTGACGAGCGGTTGGCTTTGCCACTGATTGTTTCCGTTGATTTTTTTTATGAACGTTTTTAAAAAAACAAAGTAAGCTGCTTGGGCACTCGCAGGCATGCAGATGCCCAGGCTGCCATTCTTGAATGATTTTTGCTGTATTTTACAAAAAAGCACACACAGTTGGTCACCCCACACGCCAACATATGCAGGAATACCCCGGCACAGGCGTGGGGACGCCTTTGAACATGTTTATTAGCAGCCTTACAAGAGTCATTCTCATTCATGTGCAAGTATTCCTGGATGGCCATTTTAGAATGTTGTTTGGCAAATGGGAACCACAATTAACTATATGGGTGATGGCAATGGCACAAAGTAGGTCCCCGCCGCGTCACACAATTCAGGGGTATCCTCCACTCAGATCAAGGATTTTGAGTACCTTTGAGAAGCAGCAATCAAAAGGGCCCCTCACATCTCTACCATGTTGCTTTACTATGTTGATGGCTAGTGCAGACACATTACGTGTTCGGACATATGAAGTCACATTTTTACATTCTATTTATGAACATTTCTCTACCCAGGGATGTTAGATCTGAAGCCAGATTAAGTTTTACATTAGTACAGAAATAATAACAGGTAGCAGGTAGCATGGGCCTAGCGCAGGTGACAATTGGTTTTCTATCTTTTTATAGGGTGCTCCTGACTGGGGGCATGATCGTCATTCGGAAAGATTGCTTGTCATGCAAACGATATTAGAGATGCTTTTAGTTGAATAGCAAACAGTACGGTGAATTGAGTAGAGTCTACGTGGGTAGGCATTGTCTTTTCTATTTTAAAAAATCAACCCTGCAATGTCTTCTAAACAAATCCCAAATAGTTAACCCAGACATTGACATACCAAATGCTGAAATAGGAGGAGTGTCCACTATTATGAGCATGTTAGCAGAGATAAGCATTCTAGCAGATGAATAGAAAAAGTATTGGCAAAGTTAGTGGGCCTGCTTTATAAGTGAAAGTGCTTCGTTATCCTTTTTTTCCCTGTGTGGTTGTATGGCTGGATGAGCGAATGGCTGTCAGAATGAATCAATGGTTGAATGAGTGAGTGCATGAATGAAGAGGAGAGTGACTGAGTGCATTGATGGGAGAGTGAGTACATCGATGGATGGTCGGATGCTGAATGAATATACAAGTTAATGGCGAGCTTGATTGGCAAATTAAAGAAAAGTTGAATGGTGCAAAGAAAGGTGAGTGGCTGCAAAGAAAGCAGTGGCGAAGTGGCAGTGTATGAGGCCAGGGAAGCAAATCGATGAACGCAAGAATCGTACAGTGAGTTCAGTGATGTAGGGTTGAATGGAATAATGAGTACATGGATGCTTAGTGAGATGAATGGGTGAGTACGTGAATGGATGAATGGGCAAAGGTAGTGTGGAGGGCCAAGAAGTCAAGTAGTGACAAGGAGCGAGTGGGAGAAAAGACAGTGTATTGGTATGCATGCATCGATTCCTCCATGTACTCATTCATTCATCCATGCACTTCCTCTTCTATCTAGGTACTCACTTGATTATTTAACCTTGCTGTAAGGAATTGAGTTATTGGTTGTGGGGGTGGAAGCCCCACTCAAGAAACAACCACAATCATTGTTGGGGTGAGCCACAAAAGTAATTAAATTAACCTGTGCTTAACCCTCTGATAGCTTGGCTCAAAAGCCGTCAACCTTAACTTAGAGGCAATGTGTACAGTATTTATGCAGCACACACAGTAATAAAGTGAAAACACCACAGAAGGGAAACCCCACACCAGTTTAGAGAATTGCAGTAGAACCGGAGATATGGATTTTTAAAGTTTTTTGTGTAAATAACACCTAAAAGCCCAAAGCGCCACTCGCGGTCATCTGGTTCATCTAGACCCGGGAAAAACCACAACTTCAAGTCAACTGGGAAGTGTGGGTCAGATCCAGGGACCAGATTAGTCCCACTGAAAAGGTACCTTCAAACTCCAGCACAAAGAGTTCTGTGCACATTGGAGGAGGCTGCAAGGAGAAGGCAGAGCGTCGCAGATGGGCTTCGCTGTAGCATGCAGAGCAGGTCGGGAGTCACAGACAGTTATCACTGTAGGGCAAAGAGCTGGTTGGTCATCATATACAATCTTTGCTGTAGCTTCGCGTTGGCGGGCCTTGCAGGCTTTTGTTGCTGTATCATGGACTGTAGAGCTCAGAAAGTCGTTCGCCGCAGACTGTTGCTATCCAAGAGAAGGCCTTAGCAGTGTTCACCTTTGGCGGTTATTGCAAGCCTAGTAGTACCATTTACTAGAGACTTAAAAGTACATTACATGTGGCAATTAGGTGTAGGCCAGTTGTACAGTGTTTAAAGGGGAGAGCACAAGCACTATAGCATTGGTTAGTTGTCGTAAAGTGAGTAGAGTTCTAAAATCAAAATAAAAGATTTCAGCGAAACCGAAGGGGTGCAGAAAAAGGTTTGGGGTAATACCATGTCAAGGATGTCAGGACTAACGTGTACCCCCAGCTGGAGTCGTGTTCCCCCCAGCTGGAATCCAGGAGAACTCTCACCCTCATGGGTGTTTTCATCACTAAGGCAGAAGAACCTGTGAAGACCATCTGCATTGGTGTGGTCAGTTCCTGGGCAATATTCCACCATAAAGTCCAGTCCCTTTAGCGAAGATCACTTCAACAGTTTAGGATGCTCACTCCTCATCAGAATTAGTCATCTGAGTTGACTATGGTTTGCTGAACCCGGAAGTGAGTCTCAAACAAGTATGGTCTCAACTTCTTGAGTCCACAGACACCACAAAGTCTTCCCTTTCAATTGCACTCCACCTCTGTTCCCTGAGTAGTAGCCTCCAGCTGATGAAGGCTCCAAGTAAGCTTATGCCCTTTTTGTTCAGCTGTGAGAGCACAGCCCCAATGCCATGCTTTGAGGCATCCATCTGGACGATGAATTCCTTTCAGGCTGTGAACAATGGTGCTGGACACATAGCCTCTATCCAGATCACCTTCTTGCGCTGCTTCTCAGAAATCAGCTCTGTCAAGAGAGCAACAATGGTGCCAGACCCATTGGCCCATCTCCTTTAATAACTGTGGGGCCAAAGAAAGGGTTAACCTCAGTCTGGGTCTTGAGGGGTTCACAAGTAAAGAGGGTCCTGCAGGGGCTGCACCTTGTCCCACCGACTTGGTGGCCTAAGCAGACCACTGATTCCTGATCTATCTGGCACTTACTGGACTTGGCAGTCAGGCCTGCCTTCTGAAAGGTTTGAAGAAGTTCCTGTAGGTGGAATGAGTGGTCTTCCCAGCTGGAGTTGAAGATTGAAATGTCGTCTAGCTACGAGCGACTGAAAACTATCCCAGCCAGGACCTGGTTGACCAGCCCCTGGAAGGGGGCAGGAATATTCTTTAACCCAAAAGGCATCACTCAAAACTAGAACTGGCCCTCTAGGGTGAGCATGTAGCCCTCCCTTGGTAAAGGCAATCCACCAGTACCCTGAGTAAACGTGCTCAGAAATTTGGCAGCTCCAAACTGGTTGATGATCCCAACAGCTCAGGGGATTTATTTATTTATTTATTTATTTATTTATTTATAGCACTTGTAGAGTGCGAACGAAGGCCCTTGGGCCTCTCGGCGCTAAAATATCTGCTATGTACAGCCAAAGAGGGGAAGGGGATCACTGATTAAAAAGCCAGGTTTTAAGCTGCTTTCGAAAAGACCACAGAGACGAGCTGGTTTTAATGGCCAAAGGTAGAGTATTCCAGAGTTTGGGTGCTGACACGAGGAATCTTCTGTCACCCCATGACACTAGTTTGGTACGGGGTACCACTAACTCGTGTGAGTTAGAAGATCGCAAGGGTCTGAGAGGACGGTAAGGAATAAGATTTTGAGTGAGAAAGGCTGGTCCCTGGTTATGCAAAGCTTTATAAACAATGCAAAGAGTTTTGAATTTTATTCTATTCCTGATAGAAAGCCAATGGAGTTCTCTGATGGTTCCTGACACTGAGTGAAATTTGGGAACACCTCCCAAAAGCCTGGCAGCTGCATTTTGGATGGCTTGCATTTTATTGAGAACTCTTTCTTGTGTGTCCAGGAATAGGGCATTGCAATAGTCCAAGGTGGACAGAACCAAGGACGTAATCAAAGTTTTGCCTGCTGAGGTCGGAAGGAAAGGGAGAATTTTTTTTATAAGTCGTAGCTTATAAAAAGCAGAGGAGATAATCTGATTAGCATGTGAGAGGAAGGTAAGACGGTCGTCAAAAATTCCTCCCAGATTCCTCACCCTACTTACAGGTGTGGGGGGAGGACCTAAAGACAGTGGCCACCAGCGGGACGACCATTCAGGGGTCAAGTTTCCAAAGATAACTACTTCAGACTTATCCGAATTCAATTTCAGGCAATTGGAGGCCATCCGATTCCCTATGGCTTGCATGCCCAGATTGAATTCGTCGGCAATTATTTGATGTGATGACTTTCACTTTTAGTGGCTTAATTGAGCCCTCTATAGTCCACAAATAACTTGAGGTGTGTTGTGGCATTTGGTGGGGCGACCTTGGGCACCAGAACCACTGGACTGGACCAAAGGCTTTTGGAATGCTTAACCAACCCTAACTCCAGCATTTTGGCACCTTATCATTAATAATGGCTCTCACTTTATCAGACAACCCATACATTTTTTTCTTCAGAGGCATTCTGTACCCAGTGCCAACACCATCAGTGCACCAAGTTGTGAGACCTGGAGTGAGTGAGAAAAGTCAGGCAAACTGCCCCAGCAAGTGGTGACAGTCCCTCTGTTTCTATGGGGTCGGGATAGGGGGGGGGATAATTTCTTCCATTATACCATCTTGCTCCTTGGAAGATAGGAGGTCAGTTAGAGGCTCACTTTCCCCTTCTACTCCATAATCCTTCACTTGCAGCAGTGTCACTTTGGACCACTCAAAGTGGCGCTTCATGCAGGACTCATATTGGGTTCCTGGAGGTGTTGAGATATACCAGGTAGGTGAACTTCCCTTGCTCTCCTTCAACTCTTATGGATCGGTCCACCGGTCCTGCAAGTCCCAGAGTTCCAGTGGCTCCATCACCCACACTTTCTGACCAGAAGCTTAACTAGAGTGGCCTTCTGGTCATACCAGAGTTCCAGTACTACAACACAACACTGAATCAGAACTGCACCACTTTCCTTGACATATATACAAGAAATCTTGAATGTCCATGTTATTCCAATTGAAAAAATGAATGCGTGAGAAGTCACTTGTTCCAACAGATGATTTGTAATTTCTTTTATTTTCAATCAAAAAGCCTTCAGCCAACGCGTTTCGTCCTAATCTACTAGGACTTCTTCAGGGCGGAAATTTACAGAAAAAGAACACATAAAAACCTCACATATTACAATACTTACAATACATACAACATCTAATCACATCATTTAAAAGTTACATGATATAGCCACATATACATATTAAACTAATTAAAAGACGAATGTGCACTTATAACCTTAATTCCTACAACTGTACACTTAATATATGATATATTGTTTACTTTGTCAACAGTAACATAGTTTACCACCTCTAAGGTAACTTGTCATGAGGGTCAGTTATGATGAACATAAGAAATATACTGCTCATAACAAGAGTCCGTTTATAGTGAACCTCAGTTATTTCAACATCATATTCAATTTCAAAATAAGTTCTTATATAAATAAAGAACCTTGTGTAACTTGAGCAAGTTGGAAATATATGTGTAAAATAGGGTGAAAGGTAAAAGGACACACACAACCACAAGGGAGGAGAAATAAACCAAAGAAAACCAGCCAGTATTGTAACACCCAGAGCATGACCACACCATATATCCACACCCTGGGGTAACATCCCCATATTAGCAAGTAAAAAAGCTACGTATCAATTATATTGTTCTTGTGGTGTAAATGGCAACTAAGAACGACCGTCCCAAGTAAAATAACCAATAATCTCCAATAACCGTTATTCTGTAATATGAACCAATTTGACATAGTCAAACACCAACTGAGTTGTTCACACCAGGTGACACCTTGAGCAAAAGACAATTGCCAAACGCCTCCCTTAGCTGCTTCATGTACCAACATATTTAGAATGATCCATAATAAATGTCAAGGGTGGCTTCTTTCCTGTCCCAAGATAATTCAGTAGGGTAGCCAGCAACAATAAAAATGTGTCACGTGAACCAAAGCAGTCTTAATACACGTCTTGGTGGGTATTCTCCACCCAAAAAGGTCCTACAGGGAAGAAAGATATATATGAAGGACAAAGTATATTAATGGCAAGGGAAACTTTTTGTATTATTTATTTTAAAAGAATCAAAAATGTCTAAAACACAGAATCTTTTAACTGTAATTGGGCCAAAGTCCTACTATATTCCATCATAACTGTATGCGCAAAAAAGTAATTCCAAAGGGAGCAGGCTACAAATACAAGCAGTGACTAAATACCTGCATCAGTGGATAGCTGAAAGCAAAAAGGGGTAGTGTGCGTATAGCACAGGGTCGGCGATTTATTTATCTCACAGTATCTGCGGGATCTTGCCCATAGGACAGAATGGGCAATGCTGTGTCACTTGTTTCCAGCATATCTTCCCATAGACATAAGATGGAGAGATGGAGTTTAGTGTGCCTGAACTCAGAATTTAATAACACATACTTTTGATGGTTTTTAAATTGTGTGTTTAGAAACCACGCTTTGAGAAGTGGCTGGTTTCATGTCTTAAACCATCCTGTGTGCCTCTGCCTGTTTGTGTATTGACCGTCTGGTTTTGGATATGACAGGGTCTGGGCAGTGTCCTGACACCAGAGAGGAGTAGGTGAGACAGCAACAGGCTACCCTGCATTGGATATAGGGGAGGAGTAGCCCCCTGGGTGTGAAGAGGGCTCTGTTGCTTCTACCAAA
The DNA here is from genome assembly GCF_964263255.1 of Lissotriton vulgaris. NCBI lineage: Eukaryota > Metazoa > Chordata > Amphibia > Caudata > Salamandridae > Lissotriton > Lissotriton vulgaris. Next base: position 967,094,873 of record NC_141695.1, on the reverse strand, counting down.
GGATGGCTCGACCTCCTGATTAGCGCCTGGGACCCGGACCTTCATTATCAAAGGACGAGGGTGTGCACTGGCAGGAAGACACCCAGGTCTGGTTTGGACCGGGCTCAGAGCCACCTGAACACAAATAATTCCAAGGCATTTAGGGGTATAAATGTGAGAGCTGAAACCCCTGAACTCAAGACTGAAATCCAGACTGAAAAAGGATTGAAACGACTTTGTGATCAAGAGGAACCTCTGCTGAAGAGACTGAAGAGAAGGACTGCCCTAGCTGTGTGTTCTTGGGCTGGCCTGCAGTTTGCTGATTTGACTAAGGAGAGGACAAGGGACTTTGCTGAATGCTGTGCCCCCCTGCTTGTGGGGACTTTGCTGTGTGCTGTGCCCTGAAGTAACTTGTCTCCAAGGGCCTAAGGAGAGCTGGTCCTCTGTTGTGGAAACTCAGGAACATCAAAGTTTCCAACCCTGTCTCAGCGATGCTTGGTGCGTGGTGCTTTTGCATGCCTCAGACTACTGTGTGGTCTGTGGTACTGTTTACAAGGTGCCCACGCAGCGTGAAACACCAACCACGCTGCTGCATTGCTGTTTGCGGCCCGAGCTGTCATCATAACGGAGGATGTGAGTAAGGATCGCCACCGCTGGCCCGAGCCGCAACGTGCAAAAGGATTTCTGGAAAACTGCTGTGTGGTCCTTGGTGTTGTTTACAAGGTGCCCTGTGACCGCATTGCCTTCAAAGCACGAAACAACGTCCATGCCGCTGCATTGCTGTTTGTGGCCGGAGCCGTCATGGTAACTGAGGCTGTGAGTAAGGATCACCGCCACCGGCCCGAGCCCGTGACTGCATTGCCTCTGCAGCGTGAAACATCGTCCATGCTGCTGCATTGCTGTTTGTGGCCCAAGCCATCATCGTACCTGAGGCTGTGAGTAAGGATCGCCGCCACCGGACCGAGCCCGTGACCGCATTGCCCCCGCAGCATGAAACATCATCCACGCTGCTGCATTTCTGTTTGTGGCCCGAGCCGTCATTGTAACTGAGGCCGTGAGTAAGGATCGTCGCCGCCGGATTTCTTGAAGCAATGATAGCTGCAAGGTGAAAGGGATTGTGATTGTTGTTCCCCAAGAGAAATCTGCCAAAGATTGTCAACGAAGGGGAAGGCAGCGCCGTAACCCGTCCGTCTACAGCGTTGCATAACAACAGAGCTGCAACGTCATGGAGGCCGCCCAGCAGGACGTACGACGAATGCGGAGAGAGAGAGAGCGCGGCAGCGCACCCCCTAGGTAAGGCTTGGACTCCGGTCGGGAGCCGCAAGCGTTTGTGGCCTGTGGAGGCATGCAGGAGGAGTACAGGAGTGCTCCAGTCTCTCTCCCGTTGCACCGTCTTAGACAGACTGAGTCCCCGAGCAGCCCGTGCCTGCCCAGCAGTACCGGGGTCACCCCATTAAGCTTATGACCATTATCTCTGCTATTGGGGCCTAGTGGGGCCAGAGTTGACCGCGCAGATTGGCTGATTGCATTATTCATTGTATTACCAACCGCATTATTCCTGCATTAAGAACTGCCTGATTCTTGCATTACTAACCACATTATTCTTGCATTAAGAACTGCATTATTCTTGCATTACGAACTGCCTGATTCTTGCATTACGAACCGCATTATTCTTGCAATACGAACTGCATTATTCCTACGTTATGAACTGCATTAGTACTTGCATTAAGGACTGTCTTATTACTACATTACAAATTGCATTACGAACTGCATAGCATTGCATTAGGACTGCATTAGATCATCGTGAACTGCTCATTAATACCGCAAGAACCTACAAGTGATTGCTGGTCTAATAACCAGCAAAGTGAAATATTATGAATACGCATATGTTGGATTTGTATCGTTTGGTCTCATCGTATTCCTTTTGATAAAGATACCACTATTTTTATAAAACCAGTGTGATGTCCATTTGTGGTGTTATCACTGTGTTACTGGGAGTGTGGTTGCAAATACTTTACACATTGCCTTGTTGATAAGCCTGGCTGATCGTGCCAAGCTACCGGGGGGCGAGCAGGGGTTATCTAAGAGAGTGTTCCTCCTTTCCCTGACTAGAAGCAAGGCTCCCTATTTGGACTAAGGTACTTACCTCAGCCAACTAGAGGCACCCAGTTGTAACAGTATTTTTATGCATTTTGCAGTCCTTGATCAGCAAAATCCACTGGGAGTTCTGGAGATACAGATTTGTAAAGATTTTATAACTTTTAATTCCAACCGTAAACAATTATTGGTGAACTAAAACTTTGCAAACTTTTCAATAGTTTGAAACAGTCAGTTCAGCTATTCTGGCCCAGCTTGGGTGGCAAAATCCAACAGGGGGGCTGTCTAGAGGGTCATTAAGTATACTTTGGACTGTTACCAGCATTTTCCAGTCTAGTTCCCGCCTTTACATCATGACCTCCATAGACGATAATGGAGTGGTCCTGATGCTGGGGATGCAGGATGAAAAGATGCTTAAAGATGCTCTGGTTGTTGTGCGGTCAATGAGGGTACCTTTGTGGTGATTCCTCGATCCATGGGTGAGGTGGGCAACTTTGGCCTCAGAGGTCGGGGTCCAACAAAGTACTCTTCAAGACAGTAGTAGACTAGCCAATGCTGGGCTGCCAGTCTCCAAACATAGCGTTGAAAAGAAATGCTTTAGTGGGGACTAATGCCCCTGTTGGGTGAACAATCTGGACTCTGATGGCACTCACTGGTCCTGCTACTTTTAGCCGTTGACGATAAGTCTCTTGGGACGCCCAGCGGCATCTAGCAGCGAATCTTCTCTGGTGGCTAGCAACTTGCCAGTTTGGACTTCTTTAGATCTTGTGTCCCTGAGCTAGGAGCCACAGGCCAAACTTCGCTAGCCGAAAGTGCAGCAGGTGCAGTCCAGCAGGTGTTGCAGCCTCTCTTTGTGCCGATCCAATGGCATCAGGGTAGTCCCTCTTTGTTTCTTTTTCCAATTTCTGATCTGAGGTTTAGTGTGCCAGGGGTGCCATATATATCCCAGGAAAGAGCCCTGAGGGGGAAACATGGTCACTAGTCAATGGGCTTCCAGGTACCCTCTCTTCTGGTGATGAATTTCCAGTAATGTTTGGCACCTAACAATCCCAGAGTGCACTATTCTGACCACTGCCAATATGAAGGCACCCTTTCTCAGCTGCGAGGAGCTTGATAGTCTACCCTAGAGGTGTTGCTACTTGCCCCCTGGAAACCTGGTTTGGGTACTAGTCTTCCCTCCCTGGCCATGTCTCCAGCCTGTATACATGAACAAAAGGCAGACACTCAGGAATATTGTCAACATTTGCCCACCAAAGGGGACTTCACCGTTAAAGCTTGCCTTTTGGGCTAACACCCCGAGTGGCTTCCTGCAGAGGGGAAGTGACACCTCTCCCTGCAGTGGGCTGCTTTTATTTCAAAGCATCTAAGTCGTTCACACTACTCCCCAGGGGTGCAGAAAGCTGTTTGTGGCCCAGTGCCTGTGTGAGGCCATTGGTCCAGCTAGGACACAGAGTGCCAACTTTCTAAAAGCTGCATTACTTTAATAGTGACAATAATTTCGACCTGGGCATCAGGTTGGGTTACATGCCATGATTAATTTGATACCTTACAGTACCTAGTTAGGTAGTCCCATTCAGAGGTTAGTCACGCTGGGGTGCCAGCCTGGAACCCTGTGTTATCCAATGGGGCTACTAACCTGTCCACAGAAAAACAACAACTTTAGGGGTTTTGCTGCTAAAACATATATAAACCTCATGACCTATTTAATAATACACAGCTCCCTGACTTAGGGCTCTATAGACCTTCCGTAGGGGAGACTTACATATATCATTAAGGGAAGTGGTGACTTTGTCATCAATAGTAATGGCAGTGGCGTAACAAAAGTTTAGGAGGACTCCCCCTGCAATGTACACGGAGAGGCCCCCACTCCGGGTTTAATACAGAGTGCTCAGGCCTAAGCACAGTGCTGAGGGTGCCCCCTGCATCTCGGGCACCCCCCGCACCACGGGGGATGGGGGGGCCTGTGTTACCCCCCCTGAGTAATGGCAAAGTTGCACTGGCATTGTGACAACTGCTCTTCCAGTCTGCGGGGGCAGGCTGGGAGCCATTATGTACTTTGTCACACCTAGGGTGGCGCAATCAATGCTGCAGACTTGGGTGGACTCTCTGTCTTACATGCCCTTAGTACCCTGTGGACAATATACTAGAGACTTATAAATAAGTCAGCATTTGTCAATTAGGGGATAGCTAGCCCGACATACATTTTGTAAGGGGTTGGAACACTGACACTGAGGTCTGGTTAGCAGGCCTCAGTGCACTCTCAGAGTCAAAAAAACAGCTGCATCAGTCAAAAAATTGGGGCTGAAAATGCAAATAGAGGCATTTCCTTACAGGTGGTATAACTGGTCAATCTGTGGGCTGGTCTCTTAGCTGGTTTTGGACCTGCTTTATGATCTGTTAGGCCGGTTTTTACTATGAATTTCCCTGACATTACCACAATCGCTGTCTGTGGCAAGCATACATGTATGCAGTTTACCTTGCAAAACACCTTTACCTCACGTCTTCTTTACAAGTTCAAAACTGCTCCGATTTGCAAATGTGGGCCACTTTTGTAGGTATCTGATTCGCTAAGGAGGGTCACTTTTATTTTGTTGTCCAGGCCCATTTTCTGTCCCAGTCTGACACCACAGATGTGCCACAGTGATTCTGGTCTTCTGCATGGAATGAGTGATGTGTGCCATTGAGCTGCCGCCCGTTTTTATGGAGGAGGGATGGGTGCCACAGTGCGGTTGATAATAAATATGGACAAGGGATGTATGTTGCATTGTTGCTGCTCCTATGCATGCTTGAAGGTTTTGAAATAGATATTCTGTTGTTTTACTTCGATGAAGCATGTGGATGTCATTAGCCTTACACTGTTATGCTTGGACATCAGATGAGTGCCTAAGTGCTTCTGCTCATATACATGGCTGAGGGATGTATAGTGCAGCTTCCCTCATGAATTATAAGGGATTGTGGCACACTACTGGTTCTGATACAAGGGATGTGTTTTGTAGCGCTGTTGCTCTTATGCAAAAAAAGTGTAGCTCTGCTGCTCCTCTGATATAGGTATTATTAAGGGTGCATGTTAAAGTGCGTCCGCTGTTATGTGTATGAAAGATGTATGCTGCAGTTAAATTGCTCCTATGCAGGTGATAAGTTCCAGAGAGCTGATGCTCTCCTTTATGGACAGAGTGCTGCAATGCTGCCTGGATAAAAGAGGCGTTCAGGCCTAAGGGCTAACAAGGGTTCAGGCCTAAGGGCTGATGATGCTTTTATGGATGGATGAGGGTTTTTTTGCCATGTATTCCTGCTCCTACATATGGACCAAGGATGTATGCAGCAGCACAGCTACTCCTATGTATAGGAGGGATACAGCCCAGCTGCACCAGGGTTGAGTGCGAGCATGTTGTTATCCTCAATGATATATATGCACTTCAGTGCTGCTAATACAATGCACTTTATGTATGAACTGTTAAGGGGTATTGCCATGCTGGGTTCTCACTGGCTTAAGAGATATACATGTGCTGCAATGCGGTTACTCTTATGAGGGATGTGCACACAGGTGATGCTGCTATTCATATGCATGGATAAAGGAGGTTTCTCAGTGACTCTGCTCTACCATTAGTAAAAGGAGCTAGTAGATTCACACTGCTACTTAAATACATGAGAGAATGATGATACTCTTAGATAGTAAATAAATGTGAGTGGTCGAGAAGGTACTCTTGTTTGTTAAAGGTAGATTTGTGTTGCAGTGCTGCTGTATGTAGAGACAGTGGATGTGTGTTGCTTTGCTGTTGTCTCTTAGATAATCGGCATGATAGTGGCGCCCAGCTTGTGGAGTCCGGTACTATAAGGTACTATAAGGTGATATGTCCCTAGAGATTCAAAAAATTCAAAATACGGTCAATTAGAAAGGAATGACTCAAAAAACGAGTTTGAGATCTGGGAAACCCAGAAAAACCATGAAGTCGTTTTACATTTTAAGTGCAATACAGAAAAATACAAATACGGCTGCAGTCTCGTCCAATCAGTCAAAGTGCAAAGAAAACAATTGCCATGAAGGCTCTCATAGTCTAATACAGGGGTTCTTCTACTTTTTCCGTAACTAGAGCAACTTATGTTCAATGGAAATGATCCAGAGCTGGTAATATTATTGGTGCTGTAACAGTGGCCACGTCAAACAACATTACTTTAGCGGCCACCCGAATGCAACATTGCCAGCCGTGATCACCTAAATGCGTCATGCAAAATTGTCAGCACCAATGTAAGCAGGCGTTTACAATTTGGAATGCCTCTATGTGGGTATTTCTGCAATACCCAGGCACCAGAGTAATATTGTATGATTTATTACCTAAATACCAGCTTTAAATATATTTGGAAATCCATTTTTCTCCAAGTGTCAGCTTCTGAGTTCTGAAAATACTCTCATTATCATCAAGAAGACAAAACTTTCAGTTGAGGGATATATATATATGAATTCACCCAAACTAAAAGCTTCTAATTTAATACGCTGTGTTGCACACAGGAGAGCTTCGTCCCCATATCTGGAGAGCTACAAACAACCCACAAGCTACTTGTTGGAAAAACCTGGTATTATAAATACAGCATTAAGCTTATTATGAAATATAGACTGATCCCTAAAAGTGCAGCAAAACAAAAGAATATCAGACAGCATCCCAAGTAGAAATCCAGAAGTCTCTGGCTCACCCCAATTCTGAGGGTTTATAGTGCCAATTGCACCATAGAAAATGATGGGAACTGTAATGTCAGAATGGTGCATTCAAAAGTATCATTATTTTAGAAAATCGCAATTCAGTATTTTAAAGCGTCATATAAACCTACCATATTAGCACTATCCCCTAATTTGAATATATTAAACTCTTTCTGACCTAATGTAATAGGAGGTGGCGGGACAAAGATGTTACAATAAAAAATGGAAAGATTCATGGCTGTACAGTTTTCAAAGAGTGAGCAGGAAAGGCCTTGAAAGTAATATGTAGGCTTCCTTTGTTGTTTCTTCAAGAATTATAAATCATTACCCACAAACAGTGCACATTTTGCTGCATGTAGTGTCAAGCGAGAAATATAATCAGGCACTTACCAGTATGAAATGGCAGCCATATTTTTAAACATGGAGTAGAGGCCGAACTACGAACTGGTATAGTCTAAATTAGTAAAACACATTACAAGACATTATAACGATTATTTTCAATTGTAATAGCTTCATCCTAATGCACATATTTAATTCAAGTGTGCAATAACTTCGACATTCTCTTCTGTGGATAAGGGCTGCTTTGCAATGCTGATGCTCTAAAGCATGGGAAATTGATGTGGCGGTTATAAGATTACTGCTGTTATCTACACAAGAGAGATTTGCATGTGTATTCATCACAGAGAAATGCTGAATTATTGTGTCTCGCAATGATGCTGCTCCTGTATAGACATGAAGAGTGCAACTGCGATTTTATTTAGAGAAGAGAGGATACCACAGCGCACCTGATCCTTTATGTATAGATCAAAGTTGGGTACCACGGTGCAACTGCACCTTCATTTATTGATGTGAGATGGGTACCACAGTGCAACTGCACTTAGAAAGTCAATCAAAATGCACCAGTCGCCCTTATCTCCCCTGTTAAACACATAAAGATCGAAGCACGAAATAGGCAAGGTCATTTCATTCTTGTTCTCTCAAATAAAGAAACATTTGATTGTCAAGCACCCAAGCATTTCACTCAGCTCGTATTTATTTATTTATTGAGTCTACTAGCATGACCGTACCTGCCTACCCTGTAAAAGTAAAGGTGCCATTGTGTTGTAACCACTTGAAAAGGTGAGTGAAATTAAATATATTTAGTACAAGCCAAAGGCAGCTGTTCTCTGGAAACATCAGCAACTACTGACACAGTAGAACCTAAACACCCTAATCCAGATGTGGACACATCTGTAAGTCCCATGATGCAGCACTAAAGAATTCAAGCAGCATCATGACAAAAACAAAGGTGTAGGGTACCACACATTCCTATGTGTAGCAATTGTAGTATTATCCTTAATGTTTGTTTAGTGCTCACATAGTCAGAAGACTCCAACCACATGATCAATAAACTCTGAGATCCTGGAAGTAAATATGCACTCATGGCACATTTTCTATAATGTATTACAGACAACTGCACTTGACATTATAGATTATCTCTGATAGTATCCTGATGAGGATAACAGAAGTCCAGGGCCTCTTAAAGAAATCTTTCCATCCATCAAGGCCCTCAAGAAATAGGGTGGCGTGGTGCAGCCTCGCCATACAAGTAACTAGTCAGGAACTAATATTCTAAAGCAATAACTGGTCAAACTAATGGGTCTGGCTTTAATGTGCTAAAGCACTACAAGATTAGTTGTGCATACCTGTGCTTTGTTGCATCACCACATGAAAGCCGGACATTGGATTTGCCAATGTTTGATTTGTTTTATTTTAACACACACACACATATTTTGAAGATTTAGTCACACATTTTACGTGTGGTTTTAGGTACTGTGTGTTCAGCACTTCGTTTACAACATAAATGTATTTTGATAGCTCAATGTGGGAGTTTCATCACCCAGTGGTTGACAGTTTCTAAAAACCCTGATGCATAGACCGCCGTCTAAAATATAGGTAGTTACCCTTTCATAGTAATAATTTGCATTTAGTTACCATGCAGGCACTTGTCTGATGCATATGTATTTAAAATGTTGACCATCACAATATCAACTACAATAATAGACTACAAAGCGATGACTACAAATATCACCATAAAATATTATCGATTTGCAGGGAAAATTACCAATAATTTGTGATTGTTGTAAGCCAGATTTTCAGCTTGTCTCCTCACCGTTTTATGACCCATTCTATAGATCCTACCTACAGATAATCTTAACTCTCAATAACTCAGATAATCATGCGTGGGTATGTAGCATCACACTGGGGCTTCCATGGTGTCACAACGCGTATCTATTCATAATGCATGTGTGCTGATATATCACTGCTTTCTACCTTTTCATCAATGTTGAACAGCATCAGTAAAAAGCACTGGCAAAACCACTGGGTCTATATTAGCAAAACCAAAAGATGAAACATTTTGGATTTGACAATATCTCTTATATAAGTGCAGCAATTACTACAAAATGCAAGAATCACATCCCTTGGAACAAAAAAAATGAATTTGCAAATAGGAGCGAGTGTCCAAACGGGCGAGCTCCACATTTCACTCCAGAAGACTTCACCAGAATGTGACACGCTTTATGCAGAATAAGCATGAAACTCCTCGGAAAACACCTTATGTTGGGGATTTCATACAGAGACTCAACAAGAATGGAAAGAAACACTAATGTTTGAAAAATATGCATTAAAGAGGCAGAATAGAAAAATCACCTTGAAAAAAAACAGCTGAAACTGAACAGAATGGAAAAGTCTTGTATAGCCCCAGTAGTACTAATACTTTGGGAAGTGTGAAACATTATGGCTTCCACTAAAATACAAGTGGTAGAACGATGCTTTAAGGTAGACAGTGATATATAGTTTGTGTGCAATGCAAAATGTTCGTCTCTTGAGTAGGGTGGCCAAGTGGTCAGGACAAACTAAATTGAACAAATAGGGCCAAACTTAATCCTGAAATGTATTAGCATGCACACGGAGCTAGCAATGAGAAAGCATTAAAAGAGATTGCTTAGAATACCAGGGTTGTGAGGAATTGGGTCGAAAGCTCTGATTCTAAAGCTGCACACATTGGGGCCACTTCATGTAACAGGTATTGAGACAACTTCAAGGGGAGAGACTGGAGGATAGAATACTTAGAAGACAAGGAGAGGGAAGGATGCCAAACCCATCAGAATCTATACCACTATAATACACTTGGTAGAATCAGGTTTTGGGTTGATGATACACTTCCCGGGTTCTTTGAGTTGCTGCAGCACAACAGGTCATCTAACCATGTCCCCCTTGCCTGGCAAGGTTTTGTATAATTGCATTGGTGTTCCACTGTTGTAGTAGTTCGCACCCAGACATCATACCCTGCACTTTTGTTTGTTTCACTCTCTTGGTCCCCTCTTGGTTCCCTCTTTACCCTTGCTCTCAATTCCTTGCACATTACCTTACACCCTTGTGTTGTTTGTTAGGAGCCTCAGCTTCCATTTGCTCTGTTTACCATCTTTTACAATTGCTGTCATTTGCCAACATTTCCACTGACCCTTTTATTTTCGGGGTTCATAAGCCGACTGCTAACTTTTGAGACTGGTAGGCTGCATTGCAATTGTTTGATTACTATTTCACCTCAAATGCTGGTAATTTAGTAATCTGTTATACCTCATTTAGTGTGCAGACCTGCATCTCAATTAACTGAAGTTCTGCACAGTGCAAGAGAGATACCTGTGATCATGCCAGTACTAGGGAACTTTGGGGCCGATCTAGAGATTGGCAGATGAAGTTTACAGCCGCGGCCCGTGGAGGGAGTTGCGGTGGGGCAGAGAGGCGGGGCGGGGGAGGGGGTGCTAAAAACTGGCATATGGATAATTGGAGATAAGTAAACAGCAAATTTCGTAGCGTGCCCTTGATCGCAAAATGGGATGCTGCGCGCGCTACGAAATTCGTAGCGCGCGCTACAAGTTACCGTGGAGGAGCACTTTGACTCTCGCCAATCACAGCTCATCGCGAATCGATTAAATGCATTTCCCCTGAAGAAGTGCTGTGGCATGAAATGCATAGGGATTGAATTTGAATAGAGCAAATATTTGGATATCACCACGTATTAACCAGAACTATATCAATTATGCTACTGGATATCTCACTGTGATGTAACAGTTGATACGATCGAACTTTGTTGAGAATTAAATACAAACAGATCGTTTGGATGTGTACAGATTGATTTATTTGGGAACACACGCTGTTTACTTTGGGTTACATTCACCAAAGACTTTTTTGTCTTACAAAGGAGTGCGGTTGGGCACATTATTATGGTCAACAATGTTTTTCGTTTCATCTCTTTAAAATGACAGGAACTGCCGTTGTGTAGGTTTACTGTCAATATAGGAAAAGTCTGATGGATGGTACTAACAGCCATGATGGCCGAAGTCAAACTTTTCAAAACATTTTGAAAATGAGTTTGTTTTAGAAAACAAAAATGATCACCACAACCTGGGAGCTTCCTCCCAGATTATGGAGGAATTTTTGAGGTTTTCCTGTCTCTTAAAACCCGGTTTTTCCTGGCGATGATGAGCCTTCTAAATAAGGTTGATGGTATCATCTCTTTCCTCTGACAGCCCCTACTCTATCTGGTTGTCAGAGAATATATTCCATTGATGAGGGCAACAGGAAGCAAGACTTGTTCTTTCCCCCTTACTCATATGTCCGTTAAACTAGGACCTCCCCCCTTTTTCTTTAGTCTTTTTTTCTTTTGAAAGCGCTAGGGTGTTGTGTTGCACCCTGCCATTGGAACAGTGTCTAATTTTGGTTTTGATGAACAATTAGAAAGTGACATTCAAACCCAAGAAAGGCAACTGAAGAGACTTGAAGAGATAATGCACACCACTACCAAGCCAGTGACTAACTGGAATACGACCTGAGAGAAACTCTTAGAATCATGATCTGGGTTAGAAAAATTTACAAACACTGCATATCAACAATGGCTACATGTGGAGGGGGATCGGACTAGTGTTCTCCTTGCGCAGTTAATAAAAACAGACAGGGAGGCTATTCCTATACTCCAATTACAAAACAAAGACGGAGAAATGGTGTGTACACAAAAGGCAATGCTTGAAGTACTAGCAAGGGACTTATGCCCAGATGCATCAACGATATTTGCATTCGCAAACGGTGCGAATCGCTATATACGGCCGTTTGCGAATGCAATGCATGTCATCGGAATGCATCATTATTTGGCAGTGTTTCGCATATTTTGGAATCGCATTTTCAATTGCGATTCTCTAAAAAGTTCGCTAAAATTGTGATTTCGTGTCAATTTGCGAAAAACTGCAATGCATCAAAATTAGCAATTTGCGATTTTGTCAAAATTCGCTATTAGGAATTGCAAAAATAAGAAGAACTTGAACGTGGTGCTAATTTCAGCAAGTGGCAGAACTGGATCTGTCAATCACCTGTACTGCATATAAAGACCTCTCAGACCATGACCCAGCCTTTCAAGATGGCTGCACTTTACTTTTTGGCACGCAGACAGAGGCTGAGAGCAGCTGCAGGTTTGAGGAGAAGGCTCATAGAGGAGAGAATCTTCAGAGTGCGCATAACGTTATTGGGGCAGACTGAGGCAGAGATATTCAAGAAATATAGGCTGAATGCCACTTTAATATTAGATTTAATCCAGGAATTGGACCCAATCCTGCAGAGACAAACACGCAGGACACAAGCCATACCTACCCATGTGCAGGTATTGTGTTCGTTGCACCTCCTTGCATCTGGGTCATTTCAGGGGGTAGTGGCCATTGCTGGTGGCGTGTCCCAGAGTTCCCTTTCCAGATTTTTCAATTCCTTTTTAAATGCCATGTTACAACGAATAAGGTTACATATCCAATTCCCAACCACACCCCAGGATTTAATGAAGACCAAACTGGATTTCTACAACATGGCACAATTTCCTCATGTAATTGGTTGTGTAGATGGTACACATATTCCCATCTGTCCTCCCTCTGAAAATGAATATATTTATCGCAATAGGAAATGCTTCCATTCCCTTAATATTCAAGCTATCTGTAATGCAAAAACCATAGTTACAGACCTAGTTGCTAGTTACCCTGGAAGTGCCCATGACTCATTCATCTTTAGACATAGTGCCATTCATGCGAGATTGCTTTCCGGGGAATTTGGAGATGGATACCTACTAGGTAAAAATTTCATTATACTCAACAAACTCAGTTTTAATTTTGAAATATGTATGCTTACATTACATTGACATTGCTTGTCATTTCAGGAGATAGTGCCTATGGAGTGAGGTCTTACATATTAACTCCATACCTAAACCCAACTACAAGGAAAGAGCAACACTACAACCAGGCACACATATCAACAAGGAATGTCATAGAGCGTACCTTTGGAGTCATGAAATCACGCTTCAGGATTCTACATAAAACTGGAGGAGCATTGCAGTACCAACCAGACATTTGTTGCAAAATTGTCGCTGCATGTGCAATGCTACATAATCTAGCAACGGAAAGGGGAATCGAACTTGATGAGGACGATGTTTTACCTCCGAACATAATTCAGCCTCCACAACCTCAACCAAGAGCACATGGACCAGAGGCAGCAGAGGGCAGGAGGAGAAGGGCAGAGATCACACAGCATTATTTTTGAAAGAGGTAAGAAAAACTCCGAAAAGTATATGTTGAGATAATTGTTTGCATTTTAATGGTTAAATAAAATGAATGGCTACATTACTTGTACTCAACATGAAATGTAAATTAAATTGTGGCCCAAAAAACCAGGCAGGTTCAAATGAACAACTGAACTTGATCAAAAATAGAACACATGCATACCCTGCAAGATGTTTTGAAATGTCATTTTTTGTGGCCACACACTCCTAATGCCTTCCCAGGACTTTTCACAGTGTGCATTTTGGCATGAGTGGCATCACTCTGTTTCCTTATACTTCTCTGTGTGCCACACAAGGTATGCTGAGAAGTGCCACTCTCAGCACTGGTGTTACCCCGCTCCTCATTTTCAATGACATTTACAGTGGATGCCTTGGACTGTGTTTCGGCAGATGTCTCTAGGGATGCCCCCACACCTTTTTGTATGTGTTTGAAAGTTTTCATCAAAAGTACCTGTGTGGATAGTGTTTGCTTGCAGAGGGCACGGGTACAATTAGTAAGGGAAGTTATTTCCTTGTAATGTGTCTGCATGCTGTTCAAGAGTTTCTCCTGTTTTTTGGCACTAATCTTTTGTTGCTTTTGCATCAAATTGCACATTATTTCCAAAGAGTTTGCAATCCGGTCAAGCTTTAATGCTGTTGATTCATGGCCAGTTTTCATCACATTGATCATAGCATTCATACTGCTTGCTAAAGTGCCCATTTGTTCGCTTATGTGACCCATTTTGCCTTTTATTATCCGAATGTCTTTTCCTTGCAGACGCTGGACCTTTAAAATTTTGTCCTCCACAAGATTGCCTGTGAAGGTTCCATCATCATCCTGACCACTTTCACGCGCTGCACTTCGACTCAGTCTGAAGTGTTGCAGTCTCCTACGCCTGCTCATCGTTGTATTTGACACTGCAGGAGTGGTTTGTGGCTGGCTTGGTGTGACATTTACATTCTGCTCTGTTTCGGAATCAGTCTGGAGCAGTTGACGCACTCTCTCTCTCTCACTTGGCAGTGAATTTGCATTTGACGTACTGGGAGCATTTTCATTTTGATTTTCAAGCACTTCTGGGTGGTGCAAATCCCTTAAGTCATGCTCAATGAGTTCTTGTAATTGCTCTATGAATCAAAGGAATGGGAAAACATTTGTTACTTTTGGTTTGCACTAACATTACTATATATATTAAAGTGTAAGAAGAAATTGACTATAAATGATGTCGTGTCCTTCCTATTTGCATGTGGCTATGTTTATATGTGATGCAAATGTTCATCATTGTGTCCTCCGACAAAAGACCTACAACTACCACAATGCACTGTTCCGAAGTCTTTCAGAACATGACTGGGAGAGACTTTGGGACTCTGGCACATCAGTTTTTAATCAAAATGCAGCACACACATCATTACTTGGTAATTCATGGACTGAAGTCACACTTTTTAACCCACATAGCATTCACTTACCTTCAGTAGGAGTTGGAATCTCCGATGTGTCGATGTTTGTGACTCCGACTACAGTCTCCGGCAAAAGTGTGGCTTCCACCATTTCTTCTAGGGGAGTGTTTGCAGTATCCCTGGGTGTCCCGCCTCCGGTGAGATTTGAAGATTTCATTCTTTTGGCAAGCTTCTCTTTTGCACGGCTGCGCAGGTCATACCACCTTTTCTGGAGATTATTGATATCACGATGTGCCACTCCGACTGCATTTACTTTCGATTGTATTGCAATCCATAGGTTCCTTTTCACAGCCTCAGGAACCTTAAGAGACAGCTTTCCAAACAGCTGCTCATGTCTTGCAGTCACCTCCTCGATGAGTATTTCCAGTTCTTGATCAGAGAACTTGATTTTGCGTTTTCGAGAAGGCCCCTCTGCAACGGGATTCTCATTTTCCATTTTCAAAAGCAAGTCCCAGACTCCAACAGCAACCTCCACGAACAGCTCACACTGTGAACGCCCTTACCACACCTTCAAACTGAGGGGCAGCTGCGCCTAATTGCTGTACTGGCTTTTAGGCAGTTGGGCTGTAAATGAGATGCATCATGTGTGTGAAATCGCATTTTGCGATATCGCAAAATGCGATTTCGCTATTAAAGAATCGCATAAATAATGCGATTTCGTGAAAAATGCGATTTTTACCGAAACGCAAAAATTTTGCGAAAAAAATGATGCATAGCCATTTGCGATTCTTTATATGCGATTCCTTATTTTTCGCAAATAAGAAATCGCAGATTAAAACGTTGATGCATCTACCGGCTAGGCCCACATGCATCAAGCACTTTTTCATTCGCAAACGGTGCGATTCCTTAAAATCGGCCGTTTGCGAATGCAAAAGTGCTTTTTGGGATGCATGAAGCAATTTTAGAATTCGCAACATTGTTGCGAGTTCTAAAATTGCGGGTGCTTTTAAGAAGTCGCAGATGTGCGACTTCTTAAAAGCAATGCATCATTACTTTGACAAGTGGAAATTCGCAATTAGGGTTCCAAATTTACCGAGTGGTTGAACCACTCGGTAAATTTGGAAAAAGTGTTTAAAATGCTTTAAATGTTTTTTTTTCAACATTCATGTTTCACACACACATGTCCTTAGGACATGTGTGTGTGAAACATGATGCGAAAAATACATTTCAGGGGTGCATGGGGGGGTCCTTTGGACCCCCCCTGCACCCATGAAATTTTCTAAGTGCCACTCGCAATTCCCATTGACTCCTATGGGCCTTTTGGCCCATAGGAATCAATGGGAATTGCGAAAATTAACTTAAGAATTCGGTATTCATTTGGGATTCGGTAAAAATTGCGATTTTTACCGAATCACAAATGAATACCGAAAATAATGATGCATAGCATTTTGCACTTCTTAATTTGCGATTCCTTATTTTTCGCAAATTAGGAAGTGCAAAATGTCACAATGATGCATGTGGGCCTGTGCTACGATATGCAAAAACTGTTTCTCCCCACCCGAACAAATGCTTCTGGACTTTTTAGGTAACATAGACCTGCCAAGATTATAGAGGGAAGCGGTGGCAGCTTTCAAGGCGCCTATCACTAAAGAAGAAATATGTATAGTTTTTAAACAACTGAAAATGGGGAAGTGCCCTGGAAGCAACGGAATTCCGGCCGAATTTTATCAGAGCTTTGCCCCAATACCATTTCATAAAGCTTTATTCGATTTTTACATCATAAAAGCATACATCATCAGAAATGCAAAACAGTCATACATTAAAAAAAATATATATATAAAAATTTATTTGAGTCTCGGAAATGGAATTTAGAGTTTAAAACAATAAAACACCTTGGGTTAAAAGAATAAAAGATGGTCGTGTACATACAGCATAGACATCATTATCAGTTAATAAGCTTAATCAGGTGCAGTGTTTAATTTTCCGTGCTCTCAGAGTCCATGCCCACCCTAAAAATTTTGCCACAGCAATCACGATGGACAGTGAGGTATCTGTGCGCAAAATACGATCAGCCTCCGCCACTACCCTAGTACCAAGCAGCTTGCAAATTGATAAAGCCAAACTCGCCTTGGGGCAACATAGATTCCACAGACCCAAAGAATATGTGGGGTAGTCTCAATGTTGACAGAGCATCCTTGGCACGCAGCTTGCGAGCATGAAGACCACTTCTGAGTAAAAGATCTGACTGCTAGGGACCCCAACCTATACTGGAAATACAGTTTTCGATCCAAAGGTTTCGTAACTGCATCCCAGTATTGTTCCATCCTTGGAACAAATTTGTGGTCCAAGAAGCGGCATGATAAAGAAGATGATTGTGATTTATCGTTATTCAGTAAATACAATTCCCAGGACTTGGGGCCAGATGTAGGTAAAATAGACTTACCGATTTTCAATTACCGAATTTTACCGATTTGGTAATTAAAAATTGGTAAATCTAAGGGGTGGAGATGTAGGTATTCCAGATGTGCTGGAATACCGATTCGGAGGAATTCGGTATTTACCGATTCGGTAAATACCGAATCGGTAATGCCCATTTATTCCTATGGGCTTTGAAGCCCATAGGAATGAATGGGCATTACCGATTCGGTATTTACCGAATCGGTAAATACCGATTTTCACAAGGGTGCAGGGGGTGTCACTTTGACACCCTCTGGCACCCCTAAACAGACTCAGGTGCCATGTGGCAGGCATACATGCCCTAAGGGCAGGTCTGCCTGTCACATGGCATAGGTGTGCATGCACACATGTGCATGCACACCAGAATCGGTATTTTACCATCAAATAGGATTTGATGGTAAAATACCGATTCGGTGAGGCCTCTGGGACTCTGAAGAGTCCCACCTACATCTGGGTGCCTCAGAATCGGTAAAATTACCGATTTTTTATTTTACCGAATCGGTAAAATTACTGAATCGGTAATTTTACAGATTCTGTAAAAATAATGCCCCCTACATATCTGTCAACCATTTACCGATCGGTAACAGGCAAAATCTGCCGTTACCGCTCGGTAAATGGCCTCAAATGACCACCTACATCTGGCCCTTGGTCTTAAGAATAGCTTTCAATGGAAAGACAGTATTAGCAGGGTCAATCCATAATTCAGACAATCCTAACTCCCCTAAAAGGTTTCTGACTACCTGGAGCCATTTAATTTGATGTGATGTGTCTGATTTGATAATATGTAGGAAACCCTGGCCATAGCCATCCAGTTGGGGAGTGGTCCACAGTCTTCTCCAATACAGGATGGGACGTAATTTAGCTATGACTGCTATGGGTTTCTTACCTAGATCTAACAGTAGCGGACACATAGGAGAGCTCTGGGTTAGTCCAGTTACATTTCTTAAAAACCTATTCTCTGCAGTGGTAAGGTTATCAAGATTCTCACAGCCCCACACCTCAGAGCCATACAAGCATGAGCTGACAGCTTTCAGATTGTATATTTCGAGGGCCGGACTGATAGGCTTGGATATGGAGCATTTGTGCTCCTGAACAAGGCCCCCAGCTATCTGTCTGAGCCTTAGTGAGGCTAAATCAATTTGCCGGTCCCACTTCATACTAGCATGGAAGTTAACACCAAGATAGGGAAACTCATTAACTACTTCTAAAGGGCCCTCCTTCATTGCAAAACCTCTCGTGTTTGCCTTACGTGCATTGAATGCCATTAGCTTGGTTTTGGACACGTCGACCTCCAATCCCCTCTCACAACAGAAATCCTCAAATATTTTGAGGGCTTTCTTAAGTCCACTCGGGGTTTTGGAGAGAATCAACGTGTCGTCGGCAAACATCAGGATGGGTACCTTGACACCACCTAGCATTGGGGCATCCGTCGGGCTTCTACTCAGGCAATCTGCAATACCATTGATATATAATGTAAACAGGGTGGGGGCCAGAACACAGCCCTGTCTCACACCTCGTTCCACTGGGAAAGATTCTGTCACATCCCCCTGTCCCCCCATCTAATTTGGGCCTTATTATCTTCGTGGAGCCTGCTGATTAAGGTTAGGAGATCCAAAGGAAGATCTAGATGTTTAAAGACAACCTATAACTTCCACCAGGGAACTAGGTCGAATAAATCAATCAATCAGGAGTTTGTTAAAGCGCAACTACTCACCCGTAAGGGTCTCAAGGCGCTAGAGGTGGGGGTGCAGGTTCCATTCCATCAAGGAGGGGGTCTGTCGAAGAGCCAGGTTTTGAGGTTTCTTGCGAAGATGGGGAGCGATGTTGTCTGTCTGAGGTGGTGCTGAAGGGCGTTCCATGCTTTGGCCGCGAGGAAGGAGAAGGAGCGGCCTCCCAATCTGGTCTTTCTGGTGTGGGGGACCTCAGCGTAGGAGAGCTGGGCTGATCGTAGGGTCCTTTGGGGTGCGTGGAATTTGAGCCGGCTATTCAGGTATGCTGGTGCAGTGCTGTGGAGGGCCTTGTGATCGATAAAGGCAGCGTAAAGGCTACCCTTACCCAGGCTGACTTGTTTCCAGTATAGTAAAACAAATCTGAATACTTGGTCGATAGTGCATGTGGCTGCTCTGAATCCAGATTGAAAAGGGGATAGGATGCCGAACTCCTCGATCCACCCCTGTAGTCTATTAAGCACTATTCTTCCAATTACTTTCTGGGTAGAGTCTTTAAGACTGATCGGTCTGTAGTTTCCCGGACAGTCTTTGTCCCCTTTTTTAAAAACTGGAATGATTTCAGCACTTTTCCAGGACACTGGGATCAGTGCCCCCTGGGCAATTGCATTGGAAAATAAAAGGATATAACAACACCAGCTTGGTTTGTTGTGTAAAAAGGTGTCTCCCGGTATCCCATCGGAGCCCTGCGCTTTCCCCGGTTGGATGGAACCTAAAGCTAGCTCAACCTCCCTCAATGTGAAGGTATCTCCCTGGAAAAATACATTAAAATCTTCTACTATTCCCACCATGGGGGTAGCCGAATACTGGGGTTTAAAGTAGTTCACCCATGCGGTAACTGAAACATTATTCTGTGGACGCTCAGCCTTGCCCTTATTTGACCATTTAAACGTATTCCAAAACCGCATGGGGTCCCTAGAAGCACAAGCCTCCCTTAAATCAGTCCATCTTTTATCCTCCCATGCCTTCTTAGCCCTAAGTTGGGCTGCCCTGTAACGTAACCTAGCTTCCCGTACGGTAGTTGGAATGCCCCCCTTAATCGCTTTCCCCAAAACCCTGCGTGCCATTCGGCAATCTTCATTGTACCAACGGCCCCCAACTTGGGGAAGCATTTTAGGTTTCCTTCCTTTTTTGACAAAGAAAGAACGTAGGAGATTGAAAAAGTCAGTATGGATCTTACATGAGTTGTCAGGAGCTCCAGTCTGCAGTGCATTGCTCTCAAGATCGTTAATAGCACATTGCAAACTTTTGGCTATATTGTCTAGGAGAGTGGGAGAATCTTTTACCTGGACCCATTAAGTCTCCTCAGGTCATTGGCTTGGACAACCTCCCCGGAATAGCTACAATCTCCAGAGCCTATATCGAGCAAGGGCTGAATTAAGAAGAAAGAGCAACAGAGCTGGTGATGATCGCTTTCTACACGTTCAGTAACCAACATGTCCTCCCCCTGTGACCACAGACTCAAGCTTGCCAGTATGTAATCTATTCTGCTTGCAGAGTACCCATTATTAAAAGTCGGTGAACCTATCCTGTCGGATTTAGTACGTCCATTCAAGGCCCTTAGGCCACCTTCCATGCAAATGCTATTCATCTGAATGATAACATCAGTCCACTTCTTAACTGGCTCAAGCTCTAACTCTGGGATCCTCCAGTTCCTGTCAGCTACCACATCACAAGGGATATCCTCCAGAGTAAGTGGTTCAAATGTAATATTGAAATCACCCATAACAATTACCTTGTTGATTTCTGGTAGGGTATCAAGGAGATGCTCCAGAGCTGCTAAAACCAGCGAGTACTTCCCCCTTGTGCCCCTAACATAAATATTGATTAGCAAGATTACTTGGCAGCCATAGAATGTTAATTTTAATGCTTGGATGTCAATATTCTTTGTAGGGATAACATCGATGTTCACTTTAAGCTCTTGCCGGACCCCCAGCGTCAGCCCTCCTGAAGCTCTGCCTTTCCCCTCTCTTACTGCTGGTATGGACAAATTCAAATAGCCTTCGCAAAACAGGGGTGTAACTGCCCACGTTTCTTGAAAGGCGCAAATATCATGATTTCTCATGAAAAGATTCCATCGGGTAAGGGAAGCTTCGAGCTAAGGCCAGCAATATTCCAGCTCAGAAAGCTACACTTGCTTAGTGCCTCGCCGTGACTTGCAACCGGGGTAGGGACTATGGGCAAAGAACATGGTAGATTGGGCTGGGAGGAAACACTATGGACAGGTCCCTCTATGTCACCTAGTTGAGATGTCAAATTGCAAGGATTGACTGGCGCTGCCCCGCCCCTCTCCCCCAAGACCAGATCGTTTAACATATTTGTGGTTAAAACCTCTGGTGGATTTACATGCGCGAGTCAATCATTATGTTCAAGGCTAGAGGAGCCATGTAGTCTTTGAGGACCCTCCCAGGGATTGATCCCATGACCAGATGGAAAGCGCCTAAACTGAATTTTGGAATTGTCAGGGCCACTTAAACGAAATTCCAGCGTGAAAAGATTATTAACCAGATCCACGTTACTCAGGGTCAGTTCAATACTGTCAAGGGGTTGGCCATTAAGCAAGATTCTACGTGCACCCAAGATATCCTCCCTGATCAAGGAACGGCACCCTCTTACATGCCTGATCCAGTGGATGGATTTGTTAATCAAAGAGTCCGAGGTCTCAGCAGCAACTAGGCCTTTTAGGTTTGGAACATTAACCATGTACATTTTTTATGGATCGAATAATTCCTCAGTAGCCCCTCTTGAATGCCCCTGTTTCTGTACCTCAGTGGGAAAATTTAGCCTGTTAGATCTACTAACACCAGCCTCAGAGCGGAGACTGCTGTTACTAGCATGACTACTACTCAAGCGACAGAGAGGCGGGGAGGTACTCTAGGAACAGTAGACCTCGCTAGTTGGGATGAAGGACCCACGGAACCATGGTTGTTAATGGTGTTAATGGTGTTTAAACCCTGGCGTCTAGAGGGCCAAGGGGGTGCATTACTCCGAGGCCCCCCTATAGCTGTGTGCGTTGGTCTAGGCGGGGTATCAAGATCTTTAGTGTCCCTAATTGGTTGACCCTTAAGTTGGTCAGCGCTTATAGATAATAGCCTCACTAGGTTGAGCAACTCTGCCACAGATCCCTTCAATTCCTGTACTTCTGCCTTCAAAGAGGACACTTCCTGCGTCAGATGGCCTCTAGAACTCTCTAGGTCACAATTGTGATTGGAACACTTACAGGCGGAGTTAACAGTTTGTGTTTGTGCATGTGTACTCATGTAAATGTTAACCTTTGGCCCGTTTAATTGGTGTTCACCCCCCAGTGCCGCATATCTATTAGTGCAGGTAACAATCGTGTTAATGTGATTAGAACAATCAGTGCTATCATTACCACTATCCCCACCATGACTGGGATCAGTAATGCTTTCAGGAGGTACTGTTGTTAACCCAACGCCGCCCGCAGTACTGGCCGATTTATGCTTGCGTCGCTTGCAAAACATGTCAAGAATAGATAAATGCCCATTCAATGTCAGTACCTTAGATAGTAAAGGGCATTTGGTGTGTGGAGGGATACGAGGGGCTAGTTCAAGGATTTCTGTACACTCACTAATCAGTGTGTCAATCCTATCAATAACACAGTTGTTTACAACAGCCTTGTATGACTTTTGTTTTTTTTTCTTACAGTTCTTTGTGCTTCCCTCCCCACTCCCATCTAGTGCTTTCCTCTTTCCCATAGCGCGGTGGCAGAGACTAAACTACAGATATCCGTATTTCACAGGAATGACTACTAGAGTATGAGTAGCCTCAACTGCACTATATGACCTAGCTACGCCGAGGTAGCACAATATAGTAGCAATAGGACAGGAGACCTTGAGCAAATAGTCCGATCAATGAAACAGTACCTTGAAGGACACTGCACCCAGTCACTGTAGGCATATAAACCAAAACCAAGGGGGGGGGGGGGTGGTCCTGTCCTGGCTCCTCTGGCCTCTGAGGGCCAGAGAGGGCCTGCCCTTTGCCCGGGCTTTGCCCCGGGTCGTCCCGCACGCGTCCCGCGACGCGGAGGGAGCACTGAGCAGCTGTGTTTTGTGCCTCCGGGCACGGAAGTGCTGGTTGGTGGGCGGGCCTGCGCTGGAATTGTGGGGGCTGTAGTCCCCCTACTCGGCGGCCACTCAATGTTAGTGAGCGCGGCGAGGGGGACAAACAGCCGTAGATGGTACTGCGCTTCCAGCGCGATGTCCCCCAAGATGTGGGCGAAGACTCTCCAGCAGCTGGGACAGCGAGGTGGGTTCGGTCCGTTACAGGACATTTGAGGGCTCCCGTCCACCGAGGGAGCAGCTGTGTTTTGTGCCTCCGGGCACAGAAGTGCTGGTTGGTGGGCGGAGCAGCGCTGAAATTGTGGGGGCTGTAGTCCCCCTACTCGGCGGCCACTCGATGTTAGTGAGCGGCGGCGAGGGGGACTAACAGCCATTGATGGTACTACGCTTCCAGCGCGATGTCCCCCAAGATGTGGGCGAAGGCTCTCCAGCAGCTGGGGCACCGAGGTGGGTTCGGTCCATTACAGGACTTTTAAGGCTCCCGCTTCACCGAGGGAGCAGCTGTGTTTTGTGCCTCCGGGCACAGAAGTGCTGGTTGGTGGGCGGGGCAGCGCTGGAATTGTGGAGGCTGTAGTCCCCCTACTCGGCGGCCACTTGATGTTAGTGAGCGGCGGCGAGGGGGACTAACAGCCGTAGATGGTACTGCGCTTCCAGCGCGATGTCCCCCAAGATGTGAGCGAAGGCTCTCCAGCAGCTGGGACAGCGAGGTGGGTTCGGTCCGTTACAGGACGTTTGAGGGCTCCTGTTACTATCTTACTCCAATACTGACTGACTGCCTATTGGAGGTATATAATGAGACGATAACAACAGGGTCCCTGCCAGCGACTATGCGAGAGGCGGTGGTGACAATGATCCTGAAACCAGATAGAAATCCTGTGCTACCAAACTCATATAGGCCAATATCTCTATTAAATATAGACGCCAAGATGCTAAGTGGAGTGTTGGCGGCCTGACTATTAACACACATGTCCTAACTTATACATTCGGATAAGGCAGGGTTTATACCATGACAGTATACCACCTATAGCCTACAGAGGTTGGCACACGTGTGGCATGCCCCAAGTCTAGAGACTGAGAACTGTGCGCTTGCACTGCTAAACATCAAACAGGGGTTTGACTCTGTGGAATGGGAATACATATGGGCGACTTTGCTACAGATGGGAGTGGGACAGAGGTTTATCCAATGGATACAAATTATGAATAATAACCCTACAGTTCAAGTGAGACTACGTGGACAGGTATCAGACCAATTATTAACAAGGGGCACCAGGCAGGGCTGACCCCTATCCCCACTCCTATTTGCAAATGCAATGCAGCCCTTGCCAACGAAACTGAGGAGGAAAATGGGGAGATGGTGAATCCAATTGGGAAACACCAGCCGCTTGGCTCATTATATGCCGATGACACTGATATATATGTGTCATCCTGATAGCATGGTCCCGATTCTTTTAAAAGAACTAAAGGAATTCTGGAAGTTATCTGGTCTTAAACTCAACCATGAAAAATCAAAACTGTTCTCTATGGGGCGAATGTCTGGGAAATCGGAAAGTGAACGCCCTAATGTAGGCCTAGCATGGATACCAACTCGAGTCAGGTACCTGGAAATCCACCTAATGGCTACACCCCCTGCCTACTTACAAAAAACATGGGAAGGATGGTGGAGGGCATTGACCACTCTATTAAATTCAGGTAGGAGCTCCCACTCTCTCTGATCGGGAAGATAGCATTGATAAAAACTGGTTATCCTACAAAGATGTTTGTACACCCTGTAAAACTCTCTCTACAAAATCCAGAGCCACTACTTCACTAAGCTAGAAAGTTTACTAATCGAGGTATTATGGGGAACCAAGCAGAAATGGGTTAAACTCAACACATTCCAACTAATAGGGAGGCAGGAGGAATGGAGCTACCATGATTAGAATTGAATTACATGGCCTCGCAACTCCAGCATGCAGTTCATTGGCTAGATTAGGACAGCACCTGGGAGAAATAACTATTGGCGGGTATACATGGAGAAGTCTCCCTCCCGGAGCTCCTCATGATGGGGACGGTGGTGCCTGACTCTTATCAATACATTATTCTGTCCATCGCAATGGTCTGGGAAACATCAAGCAAGCAGGTCGTTCACCACGCGCTCTACGCCCCAGACATGTCACTGTGGGTGGTGAAACCTTTTAAAAAGATAGTAGACTCTATGTTGATTAAAAAATGGGTAGAGGGGGGCTGCCCTACAATGGGGGACCTATATAGTAATTAATGCTTTATAACAGGAAAGGAGGACAAACACAATTTTACACTGGGAAGATGGCAATTTCTACAATATGGAAAGATATCTGTGGTAGCCCATGCTTTATGGTCTTCTTTTCCGTGTGAACCACCTGGCACATCAGTACTACAGGTAATCCTCAGCATGGCGGGAGGGCACCGGCTGGTGTCACACATATATAGAGCTTTGAGAGATGATCTCCCAAAGAAGACCCTCCCAATTCGAACTAGGTAGGACGAGACCTTGGACGAGCCCCTGACAGATCAGGAATGGACCAAAATTTATTAGGGAGTTAAAAGAGTGAGTTCTAATGCATGATTTAAACTCACACAGTAAAAAATTATACATCAGACTTACTAAACCCCGCTGACCATAAGTAAAACCTACCCAGAACGCACTAACGCATGCCCCAGATGCGGCCAAAAAGACGCACACTTTGTACACATGGTATCGGAATGCCCAGCATTGACTTCATACTGGAGGAACATACTAGACCAAATGCAATTGGCCACAGGGTGGAACATCCCTCAAACAATACGTGCAGTCATACTGGGACTGCTCCCCGCGCCATAATCAAAGAAACTCAGTAGACGGTCTGTCCTTTTGGGGCTGGTACTAGCAAAAAGGAGACTAGCGATTAGATGGCTATGCTCTGACCCCCAAAATTTGAAAGATGGCTACATGACCTCAATGAGTGGGCAACCGAACAACTAATAAGAATGAAACAGATCAGGAATACAAAAAGATAGAAGAGAATGCTTGTGCATGGTCACTGATGCTGATGGATGCAGGAGGACCCATTTCCCCCTCTGCAGGACCAAATGGGGAAGGACAGGGGGACTAGTAATGAAGGAGAATACTAAAAAGAATGCAATACATAAATAACAGAATAAACCAATATGAGGTCAAGAGGTTAGCTGGGACCAGACAAGACAAGGGGGGGAGTGAGGAGGGTAATGTTACAGTTTAGTTATCTTGAACAGTATGGCAAGCAGTAAGATGGGATACATGTTGGGGCCTCTGGATGAAGCATACAATGGAAATATACTTAAGAGAATATGGACAGGGGCGGAAGGGGTGGGGATAAGGAATTGATGTAAGAAGTTTTGACAACCAACAATTACAACCTGTATGTTTTATTACACAAAATACTGCATCAAACAATCAATCAATCAGGTGAATTGTAAGCACGCTACTCACCCGTGAAGGTCTCAAGGCGCTTGGGGGTGGGGGGGGGGAGGGGGGGGGGGGTCAGCAGCTCCATTCAGTCGGAAAGCCAGGACTTGAGTGCCTTTCTGGGAGCGCTCAGGAAGGGGGAGCATCTGATTTCGATAGGGAGCTCGTCTTGGCTGTGATGTAGGACAAGGCCCTTCCCCCTCTTCTGGCTTTACGGATTTGTGGAGTTTCGGTGAGGGTGAGGTCGGCAGACCGGAGGTTTCTCTTGGGTACATGGAAGGAGATTCTCTCTTTGAGGTATTGGGGTCCGGTGTAGTGGAGGCATTTGTAGGCGTGGGTGAGTATCTTGAAAGTGATTCTCGAGGAGCCAGTGGAGGTTGCGTAGGTGCTGGGTGATGTGCTTGTGTCAGGGGATACAGAGGACGAGTCTGGCTGTGGTGTTTGTATGGTCTGGAGTTTGTGGAGCAGTGATTTGTTGATTCAGATGTAGAGGGAGTTTCCGTAGTCCAGTCAGCTGGTTATGAGTGCAAGGGTGACGGTTTTCCTTGATTCAGGGGGGGATCCATTTGAGGGTCTTTTGGAGGTTTCAGAGTGTGTTGAAACAGCTAGAGGCAACAGTGTTGACCTGTTGGGTCATGGAGAGGGAGGAGTTGATTACGATGCTGAGGTTTCGGGCGTGGTCAGTGGGGGTAGGGGGGCTGCCGAGGGCCATGGCCCACTAGGTGTTATCCCATGCGGAGGAGGAGGGTCCGAGGACGAGGACCTCTGTCTTCTCTGAGTTGAGCTTCAGGCAGCTGCTGCTCATCCAGGATGCAACAACCTTCATTCCTTCCTGGAAGTTGAGTCTGATGGTGGTGGGGTCCTTGGGGAGGGAGAGGATGAACTGGGTGTTGTTTGCTTATGATACTATTCTGAGTCCGTGGTGTCAGACGATGGAGGCGAGGGGGGCCATGTAGATGTTGAAGAGAGTGAGGCTGAGAGATGATCCTTGGGGTATCCCCTGGTTAGTTTCCATGGGTTTGGAGAGGAAGGGTAGAAGTGTGATTCTTTGGGTTCTACCGGTGAGGAAGGAGTGGATCCAGTCGAGGGCGGTTCCCTGTATGCCTGCGTCATGGAGTCTGGTGGTGATGTGCGGTGGGAGACAGTGTTGAACGCTGCAGAGAGGTTGAGCAGAATCATGGCTGTGGTATGTCCTTGGTCGATTATGGTGCGGATGTCATCTATGGCAGTGAGTAGAGCAGTCTCGATGCTATGTTTGCTGCAGAAACCAGATTAGGATGGGTCGAGGATGGAGTTTTCTTCAATTAATTTTGTTAGCAGGGCATTGACGATCTTCTCTGTGACCTTAGCCGTGAAGGGGAGGAGGGAGATGGGTGGGTAATTTCTGAGGGGCCGTAGGGTCTGCTGTGGGTTTCTTCAGCAGGGGTCTGACTTCTGCCTGTCTCCAGCCATTTGGGGAAGGTGCCTGTCTTGAAGGTGGTGTTGATGGTGTGTTGTAGTTCTGGGGCGATGGCGTTAGAGGTAGCGGCTCTGTGGTAGATGTGCAGTGGGCAGGGGTCCATGGGGGCCCGAGTGGATGCTCTTCATGGTTGAAGAGGTGTCTTTGGTGGTGACTGGGGTCCAAGAGGAGATGGTGAGCTGGCTGATGTTGCTGGGGAGGGTGATGGTCTTGGTGTCGGGTGTCTGGTCATTGAAATGGTCGTAAAGGTTCTGGATTTTTAAGTGGAAGTAGGATCCGAGCTTGCCGCAGAGGTCGTGGGAGGGGGTGATGTCGGTGGTTTCACTGGGGGGCTTGGTGAATTCTTGGATGATGTTGAAGAGTTCTTTGGAGTTGCTGGAGTTTGCCAGGATCATGTTTTGGATGAAGGTCCTTTTGGTTGTTCTGATGCATTGGTGATATTCTGTCATGGCGTTCTTGTAGGTCCTGCGGTCTCTTTGTTTTTTGCTGTTTTTCCAATTCTTCTCGAAACGTTTGCAGGTGCGTCTGGATTCTTTGAGGTTGGCAGTGAACCAGGTGGCTTTCCTGGGGCACTGTCTGTTGGGGTTGCATAGGGGTGCAAGCTTGTCTGCTTAGTTGGAGATCCATCTGTGGAGTTCTTCAGCCAGTCTTTTGGGGTCAGTCGAGATGGCGTGGGGGGCGTGGTTGAGGGTGGATTTGAACTGCTCCTCCGTGATTTTGCTCCAGTTCCATTGTAGGGGTTGCTGTGCTGGGTTGGGGGCGGTGGGATTGTTGACGTTGAAATGAACACAGTGGTGATCCATCCAGGAGGGTTGCGTGATGTGGCTGAAGTGGATGCTTCCTTTGTTTTACTGTGATATTGTTATGGTTTCTATTAACTTAATAAAGTATTGAATTGAATTGTCCTACCCATTTGGTGCCTTCTGTCTGTGTCCTGCGTCACATGACTGATCAGTTAGTCAGTTGGCCTTTGTGTATTACTCCCACTCAGTGAGACAAAGAGGGACAAGGTGTTCGAAGGATGGGCCATCCTGACAGAATGGGTGGGGTGGAGCTGTTCCCTGCCTTACTTACATTTCAAAGGTTTGCTTCCAGAACTCACACGAAGGGGCCTGAAACCAGTCTTTTGTCACCCCAGACTATTTGGAACCTTGATAGGGGAAGGGAAGAACAGGCCCAGGCATGGAGTTAGTCTGGATGTCACCCCCACCTCAAAGGCTGGCACCACGTGTAAATATTGGACTTCCTCAAACATTTCTTCAGGTTACTTCTGGCCTTGTGGAAGGCTAAAACAACGGGCTTCCCTGCTACCCTGCTGCTGTTAGAACTGTCCTGCACCCTAAGGAAGGAAGCCTAGACCTGATCCTTGAACCGAGGACCACCAGAGTGACTCAAAGGGCTAGATGACAATCCAACCTGTGTGAGCTAAAGGCACATAAAGAGTTCGAGAGACCTGTCCTGCATCTGCCCTGCGGATCAGTCCTGCCACGGGACCTGCCTGAGCCCTGTTGGCCTCTGCTAGAGTGAGTTCCTGATTGCCAGGAAGTGCACCTCCAGGTCCAGGACCCTTGACTAGCATCAGAGTGCACTCCTCTGTAAGAAAGGTAAAATGCGGATGTTTTGAGCTCTTCATGACCTTGAACAGACCCATTTACATAAAGAATCTGCCAGCCCACAATGACCGCCTACTCAACGTTTTGGTGAGCGTGACTCTTTGTCCTACAGCGACCACCAGTAACGACCAGTAAAAAGAGATCTGCATTGTCGCACTACAGCAACGACAGCCCGCAGTCACCGTGCACACTAACATCCAGCAATGACCATCCATGTTACCTGACTGGATCTTCGTGCTACAGTGATGACTATCTGGGATGCCAGGCCGCCTCTTTGCACTACAGTGATGGCCATATCTGGCATGCTGCCTTTTCCCTGTAGCCTCTTCCACCCAGAATGGAGGTCTTCTCTCTGGTCTTTAAAAGGTAACTTTTCAGCAGGACTAACCTGGTCCCTGTATTTGGGCCATGCTCACTTGTGGTCAGCCTGAACTTGTGGCCTTGGTCTAGCATGACCAGATGACTGCATGTGGTGCTTTGTGCTTTTAGGCACTATACATATCTTAAAAAGTGTAATTGCATATTCCCAGTTTTACTGATTGGATTTATGTTGTTCTGGTGTCATTTTATTTCTTAAAATGTACTCTATTGTTTTTATTTGGTTTGGCATTTTTATTGTTTTATCATTTTTTTTTTGTTTGTATGTGGCATAAATACTTTACACTTTGCCTCTAAGGGCTAGATATAGGTAAACGTGAAATACCGATTCCTTAATACCGAATTTTACCAATTCGTTATTAGGGAATGGGTATTAAGGATGTACGTGAAGATTCGTTAAAAATCACAGAATCGGTATTAATGGATAAAAAATAGTGATATGGAAGGTATTGTTAAAAAAAATTCCGAAAGCCCAATACCAATTTGTAAATACCGAATCCAATATCGAATCGGTAAATACTGATTCGCCAATTTAAAATTTCTGAATTTGTTGAATCAGCCAATCCTGTGCATCCTAATTACCTCCCAAACAGGAAGTGGCCACACCCAGGCAGCTGCACAGAACCTGGAGCTGACTGTGAGGCAGGTAGCTGAACAGAGGAGCCAGGAGCAACACAGCCTCTCTTAGCAAAATAAAACCTAGCAAAATGGCAAACCAGGAGAGAGTGAAGGAGGGAGCAGAAAGAAAACGAAAACAGAAGTTTAGCAAGAAGGAGCTGGAGGTCCTCATCAAAGAAATCACCAAGAACCATGATAAGTTGTTTGGCAAGCAGTCCCTCCATGTGCCAGAAATGAAGAAGACTATCCAACTCCGTGTACTCGAGTAACGAACGGCATTATCGGTAAGCGGGTTGTCAATCGCAATTGGCAGTTCACTGTAGACAGTTGTCACTAAGTATACTTTTGACACGAATATCGTTCATATTTTACAGAGGCTGCTTGTTGAACTTCGTTGTAGCCGTTTTGCAACGAGACTCTGTAAAAGAGGTGAGCACACGGCTTGTTACAAACTAATGGCTCGCATTCATCGCGTATCAGTCTGAATACGTACAATATTGTGAACATTCGTTTATATTTTTCAACAGGGGATGTACCTGTATATCGTCTGTTCTTTAAATTGGTAAGCCCAACATTTGTTTGTGAAAAGTGCTTTGCACGTTTTATTTCAATATTTGAACAGCATACTCTGATCGTGTATCCGTTAACATTTAGATCACAAGCCACAGTTTTCAAAAGATAGAGTTGCCACAAAATCATCTGCAGTTTTTTTGCATTTTAAGGTGAGCGATTCAAGATTCATTGCCCTTGATGAATGTAATGTTGGTCTTAGAATATCGGTGTTTAATATGTAAACCGGAGTAGTGTCATATCTAGAGTACACAGAGTTGGATAGTGTTTTGAAAAGTGCTGTTCTCTTGATTAGTTTAGTAATTTTGTGCATTGTTTCAGTTTTCTTTGTTGAATGAACCTGCACAGGCATCGGATAAACAGTTTCCTTTTTCTTACAGGAACCCCTGATGAAGGGCCCTTGCGTCCCGAAATGCATTGGGTACTCAAAGCCTGTGGTTGCTTTTTTGTAATAGTTACATCAAAAGTTTTTGAAATGTAATATACACATACTGATGTATCGTTGAAAATTGTAATTCATTTTGAAAAATGTGAAAATGTCATGATGAATATGAATTAAATATTACTGAATGATATAAAGTATCACTGTTGTTGCGTGCTGTAGTCCTAACCGCCATTCCTTGGGGTTAGGTCACTTACATTGATTATACAACTGTTCAGCAGGCAGTAATTCAGCACAGCACACATACCACATTAAACAGATAACCAGTTTAATCGAGTGCGACCTCCACCTACATTCATCAGAAACGAAGAAGAGACAGATCTGGCTTGCTATTCAGAGCAAGATCAATGCCATTGGGGTCACCCAGCGCTCCATTGAGGACATAAAGAAAAGATGGTATGACCTGTGGAAGACTGCGAAGGTGAGGATGGTGGAGAGGCAGAAGCAGGCCAGCAAAACTGGTGGTGGGAAGAGCAGAATACCTGCACCAACAGCCCTGGAGCTCATGGTTGAGTCCACCCTCCAGCCGTAGATTGTGATTGGCGTTGGCGACGCAGAAGCTCGGCCAGAGCTGCCAATAAGCATGCTGTGCACCCCCCTTTCCACCCCCAATCCCCAGAGAGGCGTAGGGACTCCCATTTTAGTCCATGTTTTACTCATATCTTGCAATGCATTATGGGAGATGTAGTGAGAAATAACACTTGTTCAGAACAGTCAGCCAAGCAAACCCAAAGGCATGTGACAGCAATTATTAAGCAGAGGACAGTCAGTGTGATTGGCAGGCTTAATGTTTATTGAAATGCAAATGATGCCAGATAAGTGAGCATATCTACATTCTGTCTTTACAGGCGAGACATCTCGCAGTGTAGCAGAGGGGAGCAGAGGGAAGGCACCGAGGCCAGAGGGGAGGCAACAGGAGGAGGACCAGTCACCTCCAGGGCACACATCCCCACCACCACCATCAACACCGACGTCACCACCAACACCATCACCACAGCTCGAGACAATGCCGCCATCACCACCATCACCATCACTAATGCCACAATCATTACCAGCTCTACAGTCTGGCAGGAGGCATGCCGTGGGCACCCTCCAACAGATGGAGGTGTCCGAGGAGGAGAGCACAGGGGGCCAACAGTCGACAGTGGCCAAGGACAGC
This sequence comes from Lissotriton vulgaris, assembly GCF_964263255.1. Lineage (NCBI taxonomy): Eukaryota > Metazoa > Chordata > Amphibia > Caudata > Salamandridae > Lissotriton > Lissotriton vulgaris. The sequence goes on along the minus strand of NC_141695.1, from coordinate 967,062,152 downwards.
AACAGGGAAAGAGCAGAGTCCCTATCAGAGAGCCCACACATCCTCCAGACGCCGCAGGGCAAGGTCAGACAGTCCTCCAATCCCGGGCCAAGGTGACATTGTGCTCGCTGGGCTTGAAGGCAACATGCTGAGGGTCCAGCGCCTGCAAGGGAGAGCGATTAGGTCAGTGCAGCGGGAGATGGCACATATGAATGTGCACATGCATCGCATCGAAAAGGGCATCAATGCCATTAACAACACCATGGCTGAGGGCATGAGTGACATGGCATCGGCTGTGAGGCAGCTCTGCAGCAAGTTGGAGGAGGACCGCCTGTCTAGGCGCAGGGAGAGGCAGAGACTGGATGCATACACCAAGACGGTGAACCACCTGTCCACTGTTACCTCCCACATGTGCAGACGCTTAATAGCCATGCAGGAGGAGATGGCACACTGTAGTCGGGATGTGGCTAGGGGGATGGTCACAGTGACCTCAGCACTTGAACTGCTGCAAACAGAGAAGGTGGTCACTACAGCAGAGGGGTGGGACAATGAGGAGGCTACTAGCCGTAGTAGCATTACGTCCTCTCCCATCGAGACCAGGAGGCACAGCGAACACCACAGCGCTGGCCAGGAACATACTGACAGTGCAGACAGTGGGGCTAAGGAATGTGGCAGTGCAGCCCAAGAAATAGAACCAGCCATGGTTGTACATTAATGAGTGATGTAACCCATGGGTGTATGTAGACTGTTTCAGATCTGGTGGTGTGCACTGGTTATTAAACAGCATCATTCAAATACAGTAACTGGCTATGTCTCCTTACTCACTCAGAAATAGTTGTGTGTTATCTCAGCCCGTCTGTGTCTCCCATCCGGTGCTGCTGCCACACCAGCTGTGCAGGGCTCTGGCTTGTCCTCACCCTCGTCCTCAAAGTCAGTTAGTTTCATTGCTGTTCCTTTCTTTGTGGCAAGGTTATGCAGCATTGCACATGTTGCTATTATCTTGCAGCAGATGATGGGGCGGTACTGACGTGCACCTCCACTTTTGTGGAGGCAACGGAATCTGCATTTTAGTAGTCCAAAGGTGCGCTCCACAACATTGTGCGTTCTTTTATGTGCCACATTGTATCTCCTCTCGCTTGGGGTGGATGGGTTGAGGTATGGAGTTAGTATGAATGACCGGACGCCATATACGTTGTCACCTAAAAGGGAAAGAAAGTGCCATTAATTTGCGCCACCAATACGTTCATCGAAGGTATACATCAGGGTCTGTCACATTGATTTACCTAGGAGGTATCCTTCTCCAAATTCACCAGCAGCCAAACGTGTATAGATCCGACTGTTCCTGAATATGTAGGAGTCATGGGTACTCCCTTGGAATTTGGCCACAATGTCAGTAATGATGAAGTCTGCATCACATATCACCTGCACGTTGATTGAGTGAGTGAATTTGCGGTTGCGGTATATGTATTCTGTATCTGCAGGTGGGCAGATTGGTATGTGGGTCCCATCGATGCAGCCTATTATATGTGGGAAGTGTGCCTTGTGGTAGAAATCCAGCTTTGTCTTCTGCAGCTCCGCCTGTGTGCTGGGGAAGCGTATGTAGTGATGCATTCTTTGCATCATGGCATCCAGAAAGGAGTTGAAGAAACGGAACAGGCAGCTCTGTGACACACCACGTGCTGCGGCTATCACACCCTGGTAACTTCCTGATGCCAGGAGGTGTAGGCAACAGAGTACCTGTACATGGGTGTGTATTGCATGCGCCCTTGGTGTCTGATGCTATAGGTATGGTTCCAGGTCCCGTATCAGGTCAAGGATGGTGTGTGGGTGTAGCCTGTACCTGTCATGTATTTCTGGCTCAGTCATTTGGAACAGTGTGACACGCAGTCTGTACACACGCTCTTCCCATCTTCAAACCCTCAGTCCTGCTGCTCGCAAATGGAGCCGCCTTGCTATGACGTAGAGGGCTGCCATTGTGTTCACACTGTTGCATTTTGGGGCTGTTTTTATGCACTGCACCTGATTACCACCTGCTCTAAAATACTGAATTTGGACAAATTCGGTATTACCGAATTTTTTTACATCGCATTACCGAATTTTTACCGATTCCTTTGGGGTTTGGGTGTCGACCGATCGGTAATTAAGAAATCAGTAACTATTTCCCTTTAATTTACCAAATCGTTATTACCGATGGCATTCAGTAATAACTACATCAAACAGGGCTAAATATCGTTGGTAACGCAGAAATTGACAGAATTTCGGCTTTACCGACCGGTATTTAGCCACCTACATCTAGCCCTAAGTCTCACTGCTTTTGTGCCAAACTACCAGAGGGTAAATCACAGGTTAAGCTAGTGACATTTTTGGTTCACCCTGACAAGGATTGTGGTTATTGCTTGAGTAGTGCTATCACCCCCCTCTCTCAATTATCCCATTTCTTACATAAATCGTTTCTTTGTTTTAATAGTGTGCTCTCATTTATGTACATAATTTATTGTCAGGAGGTTTGAACCATGAAACTTCCTTTATTGTTCTTATCACCCAGTGTGAGTGGGAACCAGTAGAATCCTCAGGAATAGTGTTTTGATCTAGAAACAGCTTTATGTAGCGTAGTGTGGGCCTTCCTTCACTTTCTGACACACTTCGACAGGTCAGAATGTAAACTGTCAGATTTTCCAAGATGTTAGATGCATTAATGGTTAGTGGCACCCGAGACTTGCATTTTAAGTATTTCCTTGAGTCAAGCATCATCCCTTCAGTGCTTTCATCATGAAGTCCATCAGGAAACTTTAGGCAAAAAGAAGCTGCTCAATGTACATCAGTTCTCTCCTGCTTCTGTGAGGCATGGGATTAGGATACTAGGCAAAGATTGCTGTCCTTGTGCAGATGCTATCCGTACTGTACTTCATATGCTGAGAGCTACAGGTTTCTATGTGGCTTCGCATTGTTGTATGGATTTTATGTCAAACCACGGACACCACTCAGGTGACAAAGGGTGTTTAATTAAGAATGGGTCAAACATCTCACACCCAAAAGGATCCATTAATTTGTCTTTTCCTTTAAAACATAGGCCTTCACTTATTCAAAGTTCCCTCATCTTTAATTCCTACTACATCACCATCAAAATATAAATTGGCTGAACAAGATAAATTAATCTTAAACCCCTCTGAACTTTTTTCAAGCATTTTTTTCTGCCCATTATCAGTGCTGGAAACACCCTCGACTGAATTCTTGAATTTATGTTTGCCACAATTCTCACCTGTCACAGTATCTCCGATTTAGAAGTGACAACAATCTTTGTTTTCTCGTAATCCTTCCTACCCATCCACTACAGCCTGCTCCCTCAACATCATTAAAATCATACATGAGTGAAGACTCCACCACCTTCTGCGTGTCTAAATCATACCAACCTACACTCTGATCTACCACAACTACATTGCCTTAAAAATGTTTTAAAAAAAAAACATAATTATACATCAATGTAAGAAAACACCCTACTGTTTAAAGACAATCCCAGACAGAGAATCCCAAGTACATAGGCCTATCAAGCATATAAAACTACATCAATTACTTATCTTGTGAGCAGCAGCAATGAAAGAAGGATGGGGTCTGGGCGTTCTGGGACTTTATAGTTTTGCAGAATGAATTAAAGCTCTGAATCCTATCTAGTGTTGCTGCTGTGAGTAGGAGCAATAAAAGGACAATGCATAATCTTAGTCTCTGTGTCTTTAATAAAAATCCACATTTTCTGCCAAACAGGCTGCAGAAAATATACATTGTCCTCTTCGATTCTATCTTAATAAGGCCTTAGTGGAATTTCAATGACACTGTTGTATTAAGCTTGATATGTTAAATTCCCCAAATTATGCCATTAGCCATGCTGCCTAATTATACTCTGTTTGGGGCAGAAATGTAGAGTAGGAGTACATGATAGTTGTTTCACCACTATGTTTTAGTGCAAAGTGTGTCCTTGTGTCTAAAGTGAAGCGAGGATGGATTTCATGCTAAAATATAGTTCTAAATGTCAGATTTTCATTTCATGTAATTAACTATAGATTTGCATTTTTTCTTGAAATTCTGTGTAACTACGTGAAGGCAAATTATGCAAATTTCGCACACACCCTTAATCTCAAAGTCTTCATCTTAGATAGGTTAAATTCTAATTTGTTAGGTGTTTTGGTGTGATTTCTTGACGTCACTGTGCGTGTTTGTCATGCAGTTGTATAACCCATGACAACGTTTGAGGAGCTTCATGCACCAGCAAATTTAACGCAAGTATTTAAAGCTTTCTGTCTTAAATTTCGATTTTTAAAGAACTCCATTAGAGAGGCTGTGTTTATTACCTGTAGGGGACATTCTGAAAGCGAGGCAGGTGTGAACTTCATTGTTTCTGATACTATGGAATGGGATTGCCATTTTGAGATTGCAATTCGTATTTATTATAACTTAGAAAAAAACATAAACGGTTCCTTTGGTATTTTCCATCCAAAGATACGGTATTTCTTATGAGGAAAGGGCATAGACGCCATTTAGGTTTCACCTGGTGTCCAGCTGTGACCTTGGTCTTGTGAACCCTTGCACTCCCAGGCACTCGGGGGCATATTATCAAGACAGGCGATGACATTATCGCCGTTTTAGTGGCAGAAAACTGCCGCTAAAACAGCGATAATGGCCTTGATAATATGCTCTATGGAATTCCAATTGAAGCCCATGTTAAATGTGAAGGACATCTAACATGGCCTTCAATTGGAATTCCATAGAGCATATTATCAAGCCCATTATTGTCGATTTAGCAGCAGGTTTTTGCCACTAAAACAGCGATAATGTTATCAACTGTCTTGATAATATGCCCCCAGTTTGCAACCAATGGCCGCAGAGGTGGCAAAATCTGTGCCAATACGCAAGCCAGTATGCTATTATGCCCATTTTTTTATTATATTATTAATGAAACTTCGTTTATTATTACAAGACTTTCGCTGGCTGCCGAGGTAAATAAAAATGATTTTAAATGTTTGTTGAGTGCATGCTTGCGGGCCAGAGTGTGTTTGTGTAAGAGTGACAACATGCATATGCATTAGCGTGTGTACCTTTATCTGTGGGTTGGGAGTAAAAGTGAATGCGAATAAGTGAATGAGTGAGATTTGGTGTCAGTAAGTGAGTAACAATTGAGTGAAAGTAAGTGAGAATGAGTGAGTGATTGAGAAAAAGAGTGAATGTAAGTGAGTGAGTGTGGATGACTGAGAATGATTGAGTAAGAATGAATGTGGGGAAATGCTAGAGAGTGAGCTAGAGTGAGCAAGAATGAGCGAGAGAGGGTGATAATTAATGATAGTGATTGAGTGTAACCGTGAGTGAGAATGAGTGAGAATTAGTTAGAATTAATTAGAGTACGAGGGAATACATGTGAGTGTGAGTGATTGAGAAAGTGTGAGTGAGTGAGAGTAAGAGTGAATGTGTAAATTAATGAGTGAGAATAAGTAAGAATGAGTGAGAATTAGGGAGCGAGTGTAAAAGTAAATGCAAGTGAGTATGAGTAAAAAGGATGAGTGAGTCAGCGAAAGAATGAGTGAGTGCAAATGAGGGAGAATGAGTAAACAAGAGTGGCAGGTTTCATTGACTTGACACACCGTGAAAGTAATTTAATATTTCATTAATGCTTTTTCAGTTCCTATGGATTCGTATTAAATTTATGTTAAAATTATGCTTTAAAAACCCTGTTTGATCCATTTTTTTCGAAATGTTCTCTGGGGAGAACCCACTTCCGAAGAATTGTAGAAGTTTTCAGGCTCTTTTGCTTCACTGTATCATTACACTTCAAGACATGCATTACGTCCTACTACTTCCAAACATTATGCGCTCTAATGTAGACGAAATCTAAAATAGACATTTGTCTGTGTTGTGTTGATATATTAATAATGCATTTGTTATGGAACTAAAGCAATGTCAGTTATTGTAATGTCCTCTGGGTTAAGGTAATGTGTCCACTTCCTGGGAAGATTTTTGAATCATGAATCCTATTTTGTCACTTTCTCTGAAGTCATTAAGGTCTTAAGGTGTGTGATGTTACCTCGGCCACCCCTCGAATTTTAGTGAATCGATGTCCATGTGTAAAGGAGACATAAGAAAACATGCAAAGCGCTTTTGCAGAAAATAACTCTGTTCTACAAATGCCTGAAAAAAATGTAATTTGGTTAAGTAAGAGTGCTCTCAAATAATTCTCCAGTGCAGTATTTTATTTAATTGGTCTATTTCTCTATAGACAAACATCTGCAGCAAAAATAGAAATGTTGTGCTTTTTCTTTGAATTAGGCTCATAGGTACCAGATGGATAAAACAAAAAGAAAGACTTCCCAGCTCTGATATGGTGATCCAATGGGTGCTACAGCAGCGGGCAAATCGCACACGATCTGCTGCTGAGGCATGATCGGCTCCTCCCTTTCCATCCATGCCGCATCCACTTCCAGATTAGTAAAAATTAGGTTACATATGTTTACTAGCTTAACAAGCTCAGGAGCTCCTGCAAAAGATCTCTAATTGAATACAACATGAGGTGTGTCCACTCTGTCTTTCTGAATGTTGGGCCAGGCCAATGATCTTAATGATATTGCCAGAGGGTGTGATGTGTTAGAAGCTTGATGTCCTTTTGGTTAGTAAAATGAATTAGGTATATGTGGTTATCCTTGGGGGCTGAGGTAGGCTAATGATGTCACAGACAAAGATGTCCCTAGAAAGTACATTCTGTTAGGAGCTTGAAAATGTGTGTGGCCTAGGGGGTCTCGTTGAACAGGGGCACTGGAGGCAGGGGAGGGAGGGTGAGTGCCTCTTGGGAGCAACACCATCCACCCAAGGATGGTTGGAGCAGCGTGAGGTATATTGTGAGTGATTCCCCCAACAACAGGGGTCATGTTTTTTTGGGGGCATGTTGGGTGTTCTTAGATGGATCTGAAGCTCATGTTCCGCCCCCCCCCCTCCCCCCCACCCCTCAGCACCTTGAGACCCTTACTGGTGAGTAGTTGTGGTTTATAATTAAAAACTAAGAAAACAAAATGTGTGTGGAGGGTCAAGGGGAATATTTAACGACCTGTCTGCTCGTACCCCTTCTGTCAAGATTACAATACACACAACAGAACAGACCAGGTTCAAAAACGGTGTATGACTACACCAGTGACTGTGGACTAATGTGGTGCATGTGTGAATGGATGTTGTTGTAAACAACATTTATTGAAAACAAATTGACAACAAGTAGAAGACAAAGGCTAGAGTAAATCCCATCAGACCACCCTTATGATGGATTTTACATCATGTGGGAATTTGCTAATCATACCTTCCGACCATATAGTGCTGGTGCAGGTATGGATAACAGTAATGTAGTCATAATGTACATCCTAAAATGATGTTTAATAGTGCAGTGCTCAAGTGATAGTGATAGATCAAATTGACTACTCAGACTCTTAAAAACGTTTAGACAAAAGTCCATGTGTCAAGGGTTAAAAACACGCCAAGTGGTACGACTACCCAATGGCGCAGTGCAGAACGGTCGACATGTTTCAGCCAAAGGGGTGATTGCCCCGGCTTTCTTCAGGACCTTAGACATAGAATAGCTAGTGCAACTACATTAAAGTGAAGAATACAAAGAATGTACTACAAAAAGTTAATTGTCTACCAGGAACTTAGATACTTAAGTGTCCACTGGAGGGAGAGCAAATGTCTTCTTCCTATCAAAAACAAGAAAACAGAAAAACATATTGTCAAGCAACATTGGCTTACACACAAACATCCACACGCGTACACAGAGACCGTTTAGACACACCTGCAAGAATAATTTACATTCTGCGTTTATCTCTCAGTACCCTTTACTAATACCAATGTACTGTATTCTTTAGTAAAGTTTACAGTTTATATTCATCTTTTAAGGAGACGTTGTTTAGAGACAAACATGAGAGTTTATACTGTGACTACCAGACTCGATCAGAGGTAATAATGGTCAATGCAGAGAAAGCATTCGACCTGGTTAATCGGGACGCGCTTTTTTATGGCCTGGAAAGGTTTGGCTTATCTGCCTATTCATTTCATTGCTGCAGAATCTGTATCAAGGGGCAAAAGCGAAGCTCTTTGTGAATTCTAATCTTGCTGGGGTGGTAACATAAGTAGGGGAATGCAACAGGGGTGTCCTCTGTCTCCAATTTTATTAATTTTTTTAATACAGCCCCTGGCAGCTAGGATTCGGGAGAATGAGGGTATCAAGGACTCCATAATGGGGATGGCTAACTTTTTAAAAAGTGTGGATATTATCCTATATCTCAGGCCAGAGGAGCAGATTATCCAAGCGGTGCTGGATGAGTTTGAGCAGTTTAAAGGGATTGGGGGGGGGATACAAATAATCAGAATAAAACAGAATTGCTTCTTTTACATTTCTTAGCTAGTGATCTCCTTCCTTGTTTGCAGCAGCAAACAGGGCCGGACTGACTACTGGGCATTTTAGAATGCTGCAGAGCTGGGGGCTGATTCCACTGCGGTGGGGGCTGATTTTGTTGATGGAGACCTCTGTGTGCTTTGAAATAAACAAAGCAAAATGAATTTCGTTCAGCCCCCAGCTCATCAGCATTCCAAAACGCCCAGCAGCCAGTCCGGCCTTTGCAGCAGACCAGTTTACAAAAGCTGATTCGATATCTGGGGATCTTTGTTTGAAAATGCCCCCAAGAGTACATGTTTGTGCGTGGTCCCAAACTTCCAAGAAAAACCAAGGCTGGTACCCCTTCTTTCCACCTCATGAGTTGAATTTATGAATGCAGAATTGTCTGCACTTGTGGCAGAGAACCCCACCCTGATAAATACATTTAATTTCCAGCTGGAATCCCTGTGTGGAATACTGGTAGGTGTAAAAAGGTAAATTCGGTCATAAACTTCGATTGATGGGCGAATTTACGGATTAAAAAATAAACTAAATACAACAATTCCTTCTATGCATCAATGTAGTTTAACCATAATTTTTACTTTAACCGTAGATGCTCTTTAGCTCTAGGATTCCAAGGTTTTGTCCCTTTTTATGAACCAAAGGCTCTCTGCACCTGCTTCTGGATTACATTCTGTTTTGTTTTCACATTCAATGAGTGTTACAAGTATCCACCATTTTACATTCTTCCCTGAGGTGGACGGATCACTCCTCTCACTGTCTCCTAACTTCTCCTTTGGCTTTGTTCTGACACCTGTGGCTGGACTGTCCATAATGGACTGGAGGACAGTCAGTTGTCTGTGCAATGGATGGCCATGGGGAAAAAACTAGCCCCGATAGAAGCACATTGGGGGTGCTAAACAATTTTCCTTCACGCACAAGATATAGATTTCTATGGTATAGTGTGAGTTCTTGAAGGGAAGCCCAGGTGTTTAATAAATAATTGTTACTTAAATAACTGTACCATACCATTCTGCTCTGGAGAGAACTGGAGAATAAAACCCCTTTATGGTATCGTCAGGGCTTTAAGTGGGATGAGAAAACTGGGGTTCTCTCAAAGGGGCGTGGCCGATGTAATTAAGGGCGTGACTGAAAAACGCTTAAACTGACTGCTAGTGCTTCTGTCATTGCCTCCAGATATATAATACTATAACTAACATCATACCTACCACAAGCAAGGAGTATTGCCTTTATCAATGATTGTTAGTTGCAAAAGATAAGCAACAACTATGGGTTCGGTGTGTATAACATTGAAAGTGTTTCAGTTGTGAAATGATGAGACTGTGAAAAAACTATGTAACGAGTTTCTTTGAAGTTACATCAAAGGCAGTGATGGGTGGTACTGTTGCAGAGTTAAGAGTTTTTTGTACACACTGATGGTGTTGGCAAAAATAGAGAGCCTAATATGGACCTGTCTTAGCACCTGCTGTTTAGTACTGCCAGTGCTGAGCACCCTATAATCCTGGCCCACTTAAAGCCATGGGTATCACATAGGCATCACTTGTATCACATACGGACAAACGCACAACAATGAACCCCCACCTACCCCAGGCAGCAGGCAGCGAACCCCTGGCATGAGACATAACCGTAGTAGAGACTAGGAGAGGTTTGCCTGCACCCACAAGGGCAAGGCCCTGGCCCTTCAAACAGTAGCTGCTTTCATCTATGAGCAAAAACAGGACAAATCTCGCTCTCCTTTAAAGCCTATCTCAGAGGCAGAATGATGGGAAGAGGACTTATGCTTTGCCCCACATCAGAAACATTCCAAGGTTCTGATACCACACCGAGGGACATGGCGGGTACCAGACATCAGACAGCTGAGTATTATTCTCACTGTATTGGTTGCTTGTATAGTTGTATATGCTGCACAATGTTGATGATGTTGATTGTTGATAATGACACTGTAAAGGCTTTTGTTGTTCTAATTGAAATAGCTGTTTGATAAGTACCCCACAAATTTCCTTATGACCCCACTTACCCTCCTCCCTTCCTGGTGTCAACGGAGTCACCATATCACCGTCCCCTTATCACCACTCTGGCATATTACACAATACCCCCTGAATCCCCCATACCCCCCACTCCCTCTCCCCTCCCTCTAACCTCCTGATCGTTAGCCTGTTGCTCTTGGTATGGGCCCCTGTACCCAGACACATATAGGGCTGGAGGAATAGAAGACTGGTGGTATTCTGGGGTACCCGTAGACCGCGCATGTTGGAAAGCATGGTTCCACTCGGCCCACCCATGACCTCTCCCCCTCTCTAACACTGGCTATGCTACCATTTCACCCCACCAATTCTGAATGCTACTATATGGCCACAGTCTACTCTCCTGTACTTCCCCTACCCCCATCTCGAGTGCCCCCAGCCCGTCCAGACAACCTATAGCCCCACCTCAGGCAACACCCTACCTCCACCGATGGAGCCCCCCCTCGGAAGGATGCTTAATGAGTTTAGACCCACGGTAAAAAGTCCAGAGTCCGCAGTGCTGCACATTAGATAGCAGCCCCCTTACCCACTGCACACCTTCCTGCTCTCCTATACTATCCTATCCAATACTACCCTTATCCTACCCTTGTCTACCCCCTTTCTCTTCTCCTCTCATACTGTCAATCTTACTGTCTATCACATCCCTAGGACTTGAGCCCGCCCACCATAGACACCGTCCACCTCACTAGCACATCTCACACCTTCTGCGTGCCAGGGGTCGCCCCTACACCCCATCCCTGTCCCTCTGTCACACCTTCATAACCTCCCTCTATCCCCAAGCCCAACCCCCCCTCCTCCACTTGATGCCCTTTCTCTCCCTTTCTACAGTGCTTACTTCTGATCTCCTTTGTCTCAAATCTCCAACTTCTCCCTCATTGCTTATATCCTCAGACACCACCCTTCTTTCACGTCTACTGAGCACGAGCTCTGCGCTTGCCATACCTCATCAAGCTCTATCACCTTGAGGGGCTCTAACAGAATCAAATTTGAGCAGACATCTTTTGGCCACTTCAGATCCTAACATGTGTGCCACACACCCCTTAGGTGCTACATCCTTGAATGTGAATGGACCCACACACTATATCAAAAGAAAAAAATACTCTCTTACCTCCAATCCAAATGGGTAGACATGGCCCTACTACAGGAGACGCAGTTGGATGCCCTGGAGTCTGCCAAACTTCGTCGAGACTGGGTGGGAAGGGGGATCCACACTAGTGTGCATAGCAGAGGCGCTCCAGACAGAGGCCCTCATGTAAATGTGGCATGGTGATCCTCCTTTGCAAATCCTTACAGTTTACAGTAGCAAAAGACGTGGTTGGATCCGGGTAGAAGGTATGTGTTAGACCTGATATCATTGGTGTGAGTCTCCCTTCCATTTTGATGGATTGCCTCCTCTGGTTTGATATGTTTTTGCTGGTTATATGCTTTGGCACTGTGCCACTGCTATTCAGTGCCACAGTGCAAGTACTCCCTATGTTAAATTGATGTACTAATTGGTGACTCCATTATTGGATTATTTGATTTAGTTGTCAGACCCTAGTACAGTGCACTATGTGTGCCCAGGCATTGCAAATCAGAGGTTGCTGGTGGGCTTGCCGCACTGGTCACGCCACCCTCAGAAGCAGCCTTTCTAAATTGTGTCTAAGGTCTGCCATTGCAGAGCCTGCGTGCAGTCTGGTAGTGTCATGCTGACTGGGCAAATGCATCCCCTTGCCAGTCCCTAAACCTTCCCTTTTCTTCATATCAGTCACCCCTATGGTAGGCCCAAGGGCAGTGTGCATTGTGAGAGTAAGGTAGGACATGCCCTGGTGTGTGTAGCATGTCCTAATACTGAATTACAGCCATTTTCGTTTTTCACTATTGCAAGGCTACCTGTTCTCCATACGCCAGAATAGGCAGTTAGATTATTACATTCTTATAATCCTAATTGACTGAGGGAACAGGGTGGAAATTCGAATTTAGTATGCCTGACCTCAGAATGATAACATACATCTTTTAGTAAAGTTGGTTTTAACATTCTGTGTTTGAAAATACCACTTTAAGAAAGTAGGTATTTTCTTGCCTAACTGTCCAGGCCTGCCTCTGCTAGGTTGTGTATTCCTTGGCTGGGGTTTGTGAGTGACAGGGCTTGGGGATTCCAGGAGACAGGCTGGGGCAGCCCAGTGGTGAATAGAGAGATCTGCATCTAGATGGGAGGGAGGAGTTGCACCTGGGATCTGAATGGGGCTTGCCTTCCCTCTACAATGCTGGCTTCACCTCCTGTGGTGTATCTGATGTATCTGCCCTGCACAATGAAAGGAGAGAAGGAACTATGACAACAAAGTGCTCTAGGGCTGTGCCTTTTCTCCCCTGTGCTGGCTCCCCCTGCTGTGGGGCGTCTGATCTCTCTGCCCTGCACAGTCAAAGGAAGAAAGGAGTCATTTAAACAAAGTGCTCAGGAACAGGTTTGAACTAGGCAGAGGCCTCTCTGCCTTCAGAGAACAAAGGATGTTGGGGTATGAAAATATTGGGACCCAGTCCCAAGAACTTTAGATCACTTCTGGAACAAGAAACCTTTTGCCAAGGAGAAGAACCAAGGAAGCTGCAGGAGTTTGCCTGCCCCTCTGCCAGAGTGCTGTTTGCTGGGTTGGCCTGCAGTGGTTTCTTCATTGCCAAGGAAAAGAGAAGGAACTTTTTAACGACTTTCCCTATCTACAGAATATTCTCCAAGGGCTTGAACTGTGCATGTCTCCTGCTGAAGTCTCAGGGACAAAAGACTTCATCTCCAGCTCCCCTCTGAATTTCCTTGCTGGGAATTCTATCTGCAGAAAATGTGCATGTCGCTAGGAGAGCGATGCATTGAGAGGAAGCGTGTCGCCGCAGCAGCTGAAATCGTCGCATCGCTGGAGAAGCGAGCCTTTGCGGCACCTCCCTGGAAGCGTGTCTTCATCAAAGTTGCCTGCTGTCGCATCACCGGAGAAGCATGACACCATCGAGAGAGTCGCCATTGCATCGCTGGAGAAGCGTGTCACAGGGCCTGTCGCTGCTCCAAAGTACAGAGTCATTGCACGATTGCCAGGGCGTCTACGCATCGTCATCGCATCGTCTCCTCAAGGGCGCCATCTTCGCGCATTGCAACCGGATCATTGCATCGTATCAAGGTACCAACTTACGCATCACAACGGGCCCGCAGGCTGAGAATCTACGCATCAACCCTGCACGGGTAAGGATCACAACGCATCCACTACTCTGTGCAAGCATTGAGGTACGACGCATCATTTTACCCGGATCACAGAACCGACACTTCGCCCCTTTTACGAGCCTTTTTGTTCACTTCGCGATACACATCCAGATACTTTGTTGAGAACTTTGTCACATTTATCATCAACTTGAACTTAGCAACTTTTATCATCTTTAAGTCACCTTTAAGTATAGTATTGTGGATTTTTGTCATTTGTGGTCTTGTGTTAAGTCTATATAAAGAATATTTATTTTTATAAAACCTGTGTTGTGTCCATCTGTAGTATTTTCACTGTATTACTGTGTAGTTTCACAAATGCTTAACACACTGCCTCTGAGATAAGCCTGTCTGCTCGTGCCAAGCTACCAAGGGGGTGAGCAGTGGTTATTTAGGAATGTAATCCCCTTATCCTGACTTAGAAGTAAGGGTCCCTAGTTAGACAAAGGTGAAAACCATTGCCAAATAGAGTCCCCCAGATCTAACAGTATGCTTTCGCTAAACTACGCCTGGGAGACAATTTTATATGCGTAGGGTTGGTCTACACCCCAATGGGGGCAAAATTGTCATTCTTCCTGCAGTTGAATCGCCTCTAAGTGGAAATAGATGCCCAGCAATACCTCATTGGTGGAGACTGGAATCTTGCAAGGGACCCAGTCTTGAATAGAACAGGACCTATTGACAAAGGTAGTGACGCGGACAGGCCTTTGATGGAGGATGTGATGGCGGACAACGGTCTGGTGGACCACTAGCACCTTAGTCACCCGACAGACAAAGATTTTACTTTTACCTCCATGGTCCACGGCACACTCTCCAGGCTGCAGCACTTCCAACAAGATGGTAGCACCCATCCGAGTTTCTCAAATACTGGAGGCAGTCCTCTCTGACCACTCCCGGTTATCATATCCTTGGAGGTAGGGTTGCAGTGCCATCGGACCCCTCAGGGCAAATCCCAAATATAGGCGCATCTCACTGAATATCTTTCCGATATCCAAGGGTCGGTTACCTCCCATAGGACCCTTTGGGCTGCCACATATATCCCCATCAGAGGCCAACTCTTGAGGGATGCAGCCCAGGCAGACGACCACCCGACGGAAAGAACTGGAAAGGGTCATCTCATCCTATACCCGCCTCTACTCCGCCCACCCTACTCTGCAGCACGTCAGGTCCCTAGAGCAGGCACGAATGGCCCTAAATAGCCTTTTCACATCCAAAGCAGAATACTCCCTACAACAGATGAAAGGGAGACACTATGAGCAGGGGGAAAAAGTGGGGCGACTACTGGCAGCACAGCCCCACCATCGAGAGGTAACCATGGTCATCCTTGCTATACGATCAGAAGGAGGCGAGACCCTCCCCTGTCCCCAAGACATTGCGAACGAATAACAATAGTCATAGATATATAGATTGAAATGGGCAACATAACTTTTCACAATAGCCCACGCCCCCATGATACAGCCAGTTCACGCACTTCTTTGTACCTTCCTGCCCCCCCCTTTTTTTGGCACACCAGCGCCACTCATGCACTTACACTTTTCTCTATTTACCCGCTCTTTGCTTTTTCTCTGTCGTCCTATCCCACTCAGTATCAGCCACGACTCCCTTTCTTTGCCTGTTTGGAAGGATGGTAACTATTCATGTTCATATCCTTGATACCTTTTAATGAAGAAATAGAAAACAAAACAGACGCTCGTTTAGAGCCTTCCACTTGTACTAAAAGGTATCTAGTCGTTATTACTCGTTGTAATCTCGGGCAGGCTACACACCCAGGGGCATATTACCAAGCAATAGCGATAATTATCACTATTGCTTGGTTAGAGACAAAAATTTACCGCAGAGCTGGGGCGATTTTTACTGCAAATAAACCTTTGTATTACCAAGGTTTATCGCAAATGCGATAAAAATCGCCGCAATGCATGAATATCACTGAAAAGTCAGCAATATTCATGCATTACCGAGCTAATGCTCTTAGCCATGTTATCCACCTCCCATTGGATAACATGGCTAAGAACTGCTCAGGGCAGGTGTTAGCTTCAGCGCGAATATCTCCAAAAGTTGGTAATAGGAGATAGCGATGTTAGCGACTGTTTTCAGTCGCTAACATCTTCGCACGCCCACTTTGCATGTCATTAGTGATAAATATCACTGACATGCAAAGTGGGGCCCAAGATGGTCGCTATCTCCTACTAGCTGTCGCTAACTGGTGTTAGCGCCAGCTAGGTAATAGGGAGATAATTTTATATCCGCTTTCTTGGCATTTAAATCCAAAAAAGCGGAGATAAACCCCCTTGATAATATGCCCCCAAGGTGTACATGACATGCACCAAAACACTGAAGACTTTAATATGTCCTGATAGCCAGTGGACTATCCTAACATAGTGAGCAAATTTATCGGTAGACATAAAACACCTTAACCAGAAATGCAAACATAAAAACTTATAGGACCATAAATATGTTTAAATACACTTTATTGAAATAGTGAATATAAATTTAGTGTCGAAAAAAGCGTTTTCTGAGTGAAATAATCGACATGTTTAATATGAATGCTGTTTAAAAAAAATATTTTTTCCTGGCTTGCATATTTTTTTAATTATATGCAAAAGTTGCATGTTTTCAGATAAACGTGTTTGACGACTATATTGTCCTAATTAGCATTATTCTGTTGAGAAATGGTGCTCTTACTATACAATCACAGTCAGACCTAAAGCATGGCAGAACTGACTGCTGTGTGTAGGCATATTCCACTTGGCCACAGCACATCTTTATAATTGGAGATCCGTGCTGTACACCTTCCACCTTTTCCTCGGGCTGATGAACAGTTGGAACAAGACAGGTTCGGAACAAATGTACCCAATTTGCGTCTCAGCCTTAAGAGTGACACATAATTGGAACGGACGACTGCCGTCTAGCTCAAGGCTGTAATGGTCATCTGTGGTGCTCGATGGGAAGGAATGCAAACATTGACAGTACACTCCTGGCCGAGGAAATTGTGAGCGGCAGAAGCTAAAATAGACCGCCTGCCTTCACGCGGCCTTGCAGGTCAAGACTAATATTGACTGCCAATCACTCGAGCTCGTGAGCCAAGTTACTGATAGACAAGCTAAGAGGAAGGGACAGAGCGGAATCAGACCTGGCAACCATCTGCTTCACAGCAGCGGTCCCGGGGCACTGCGGATACCAGACACACTCACGGGTGCATCCAAATTCAGCAATAAACGGCCAGATGCCCATGACGCGACAGCAGCAACGCGTGCCACGGAAGAGGAAGCTCCATTTTAAGCGCGTGCTTTTCACATGTTGATGGCGCATTTAAAAAAAATCGTTGCAAGAACGCAGGTGTAATTATTTTCTTAAACTTGGCATATTGTAAAATCCATGCACATTATAGATGAAGTTATGTGTGAGGCTTGTGCACTGCCAACTACGCAAACAATATTTGGTTATAACTATGCAAGTTCTTCTGTCCTTTGATTGTTGTCTTCTATTTGTTGTTTCATTTGAGATGCTTCTGTGAACCCTTTATAATGATGCCAAATGTTTTATTTAATCTACTTCCTTTACCTCTGGCGCCAATACACTGGAACCGAATGAGGCCGTTCCACTTACTTTACAAGACAGCATTAAAAGCCAGTCAGTCAGTCAGTCAGTCAAAGATCTTTATTTCGATAAATAAATATCAAAAAAGGCACGGTACATAAAGGAAGAAAAACACATTATACAATGTTAGAAATATACATCTTTGGATTTAAAAACCATATCATAGTTTACTAAAAGACAAAACAAGAGAGCAAAAGATTTTTTAAAAACATCACTAAATTCATAAAAAGTTATATCATAAAATATTTAAAAATCATCATACCGCCATCAACCTTGTTCCTGATATATGGTACTATTTAACTACTAAAGTGTAAGGTGCAAAGCTTCACAACAATATGGCCAATCTCTCATTCTCCATAAGTCTTTTCTTGGTGCGTACCGCACACACCAAATAATTGGCTACGTGAAAGACAATGCTTGGATCATTTAACAGCTGCAAATAGAGGAGTGCTGGTCTGACTTGCAGAAACCCTGCCTTTTTTAAGATTGGCACAAGATACTTCCTCCTTTCCACTGTAAAATGCCCACAGAACATGGCGAAATGTATAGTATCTTGGATAGAAAAACTATCACAAGAACAAGGTGGAAATTCATCAGGTTTACACCAAGTTGTGTATTGACCTAATATCAGGTGAATCATATTTAGGCGGAAACGAGTTAATAAGAACCTATTAAAGGGGCGGTTAACCAGAGTGAGATACAATTCAGGGCCTGGAGGGGTTGCAACCAAAAGGTGTGCTCTAACCAAAGGTTTTATCAGCTCTTTTTCCTCTCTTAACAGGGACAGCCTCATGAGCATATCATTTTTGGTTCTATCAATATCAGTCCGCAATATAGTCTCCGGTGAAGAGAAGAGGTTAGGTCGTCCCAGAGCGCTAAAACCATTTTTAACATAGGTTAACCACTTGATTTTGTGGGCGTTGTCAAGTAAAAGACAGTCTTTCAAAATGGCCTGGTTTAAAGATAGTTCATTATTAAGCCAAATTTTAAGCCACATAATCAAAGGGGCCACTCGAATTTTGTCTGTTATAAAATCGGCCCCCAGTTCAGAATGAACCGAATGAGATGGTGTAGATTGAGGTACAGACAAGACTGATCTAAAAAATCTGTTTTCAGAAACCTGAAGACAGTCTATCGATCCATATCCCCATAGTGAACAGCCATAGGTTGCAACAGACACGCACTTAGCGTTATAGATAGTCATAAGGGCTGGGACTGGCCTAGCCCCCAGCCTTCTGCTGAAACTCAAAATGGCAGAAGATGTTCTTACTAGGGCGCTATTTCTGTTTCTTATTTGGGGGCCCCAACTCCCCTTATCTTCAAACGTGACTCCTAAATACGGGAATGTCGATACTCTTTGCATTTCTGCTTTACTACAATAGAAAGTTTTAACTTTCTTGCAGTGTGAGCCTTTACCCACCATCATAATTTGTGACTTTTTGGCATTTATTTTAAGGTCTAATGAGGTCATAAAAGAGTCAAAGGCATCTAGTAACCGCTGAAGTTCCAGCCCTGTGCGGGACAAAAGCACTGCGTCATCCGCGTACAGGGGGACAGGAACACAGGTCTCCCCTATACGCGGTATGTCCGGTGTTGCTGTCTTTAACTCAGATTCAAGGGCATTGATATAAACTGTGAAGAGCAGGGGTGCCAAAATGCACCCCTGTCTCACTCCTCTTTTGGAATTAAAACAACTAGTACGTCGACCCCCCGAATCAACCCTGACAGAAGCATGGAGGTCGGAGTGGAGATCGGCTAAAAGATTTACAAGTGCCCGATCAAGACCCAACTCGACGAGGATGTGCCACAATTTAGTGCGGTTCACGAGGTCAAAGGCCAAAGATAGGTCCATGAACCCTAAATATAACGACCCATCTTTTGCCCTGGTGTATTTATCCACTAACATCTGCAGATCAAGGCACTGGTCCATAGTACCCCGTTTAGTTCTAAAACTGTACTGCAGGTTGGATAAGACCCTTCTGTCGTCAAGCCATGCCTGGAGTCTAAGTAGGATGACCCTGCCCATAATTTCTACTGATGAATCAATAAGAGATATCGGGCGATAACATGCTGGGTCTACCCTACTTTCCTTCTTAAAGACGGGGATAATTACAGACTCCTTCCAAGATGCTGGAATGCTATATTTAGTTATGGCGTTAAAAACTCCGCACAACACCCTCGACCAAAGCTTTGGGTCCGTTTTAAAGAAGTCAGCAGGGACTCCATCCGGCCCAGGGGCCTTATTTTTTAAGGTCTGATTGATGGCCTTTTCCACTTCAGAGGCCTCAAAAACAACACCCTGCACCTCCAAAGAAGAAGAGAGACCGTCTGACAGATCATCCACTAAATTGCTCGAATATATTGCCTCAAAATGATCAATCCAAACATCATCCGGGATATTTAGTTCAAGGGAAGCTTGGTCCTTATCTGAAAAGAAGGGCTGGTTGACTACCCTCCAAAAGTCTGCACTATTTTTGACAATCTCAGGGTCAGACAGTTCTGACCAAGCAGATTCCCTAATCTCCTTCTTCCTATTTTCTAAGGCTTTTTTATATAGAGATCTTAATGTGGTTATAAGTGGGCGGTCTTTAGGAAAAGCTTTAAGGGCCATAAGCAAAACAGTGTGTGCTTTGGAACATGCATGATCAAACCATTTTTTCTCCCTATGCTTAGATTTTTTTTTCTTATTCGTCAGGCTGATGTCAATGGTTTTACAGATATTACCAAAGGCAGACATTACTTGAAAATTTGATGCCCTTGTGTCCAAACATGTTAACATATCATTTTCAGAATTATCAAGGACGGCATGAAGAGCATCCTCGGGGACAACAGAAGACCACTTCAATCTGCGACCCTGGTCCTTTAACACCACATCTTGACTTCTATTCCCACCTGACCCGCACTGATTCAAAAAGACAGTTGACAACACCTCCGCTACTACAGGGTTATGGTCGCTATGAACCACCCTCTCTAAAATCTGACAAGACATAAATATATAATCAATTACAGTACAGTTGCCATTACCTTTAAAGGTAGGAGTTCTACTATCAAATTCCCCACAACTAGATTCATACAGATTCCAAGCATTCAAGTAAGATTCAAGGGTCTCCCCCTAGTAGAATGCTCAAAGTGTGTTAATGATGAGTGTGGAGGCCCCGCTTCTGAGGGACCTGTGCATGACTGATTGCAGGGATGTATATTAAAATCACCTAAGAGAATAACTTCGAACTCTTTTACCTTGGTTCTATAGACTGACAAGAAAGATTCAATGATATCCAAATTCTGCCTAGTGTCATCATTTGGACTAGAATTAAAAAAATTAAGAAACAAAATGTTAGAAAAAGAGGGAGGATTACATTCGACAATCAAACAGTTTTGGGAACCGGAATTATGTTGTGTTAACACCCCTTTTAAAGATAATTTAAACAAAATTAACAAGCCCCCCCTTGGTCTACCTGCCCCACCTCTAGTAGCAGGTACGGAAAATGTGTGTAACCATCCAAAGAGTAACTGTTCGTTAAGTCCCAGGTTTCCTGGAATGCAAGAATGTCAAAGGTCTTCAGTAGTTTAATCCATTCATCAATCCCTACTTTGGCCCTAATACCGGCAATGTTCCAGGTCATTATTCGACAATGTTCATTTGAGGAACCCTCATTGGTGGACAGTCAATCATTTTCACTTAAAGATGATAGAGGGCCGAACCGGTTAAACAAGGGCAAAATTGGAAGTGATTGTGGGTTAGGCCTACACAAATTATAGCAATATGAGTCCATATTCACAAGCGGTTGATGATCTTGGGACATCCCAGGAAAAAAGGCCTGCCTGTTTGAGGGGTAGGTAGGAGTCTGATGACCAACATAAGAATTAGGAGTAGGAGTAGGAGTCATGCTCAAATGGTTATAAAAATACCCCAACGGGCGCACACTTATATTGTCCTCGGTGTCAGGTAAGGAGGCCGCCCTTAACAATACAGTTGCGACGTGCTACGGATGTCTTAAATTTACAATAACACAGTCGCCTCTGCATGATTTTTTTGAGGTGCCAATCCAGTCAACCCTGCGCACTGACACTATGTCATTACAGAAAACAATGGGAAACCCACAGTATTTATTTAGCCAAGCAATAACTTTATTGCCTAGAGAACTGGTCAGCTCTTCCCGGGCTTCAAAAGAGTTTGGGTCAACTGTCGGGACATTTGTTAGGACCACTATGTATGGTGCACAATCAGGGGGTAAATTGACTATGGGTTTTTTCCTCCCTATTAACCCCCCCAAGTTATTATCGCCTGATTTATTAACAACTGTTTTCTTCTGTAGGGAGGAGCTATAATATCAGGCTTAGACAGAGGTTGGGCAGAACTTACAAAGACAACGGGTGGTCCCGTGGATGCACCTTTAACCCCCTTACTGCTATTTGAGACAGAGGCCGCTGCCGTAGCAGCTATGTCTGGTCCAATAATCTGAGGTGGTTTAATCCTTGACAAGTGTGTGGACAAGAGGCACCCAAGTCTAGAAACCTCCTTTGATACTTGGTCTAATTTGTAATCAACCCTCTTCCCATTTACTACAGCACCATCAGAAGTAGCCCTCTGATTTACATTTATGCTATTTTTAGTGGTTGCTTGAGCTGGGGGGGATAGGAGTGTACTTAATCTGGCTACCTCTTTTGTCACCATATCTACTTTTGCCATTAGGGGTTTGATCATTAACTCCAATTTAGTGGTCAACATGTCTGCAAATAGCTGAAGATGGTCGCAATTACCAGCTTCGTTACCCCCCTCAATACTATTGTCATGAGTTACCTCCGCCCGAACAGGCAGAGAGGTTGCAATTTTCTTGAATTTACATTGTCCCCCATGCTTGTTAATCAGTCTTCTACAAGCCCTAACTGGGCGGCGGGTCAAGGAAGGAACAGCAGTGGGAGAGGATGACAATACATCATTGCTAACAAGAATATCCGCTCAAGTAGAAGCGGTGTCAAAATCTGACACTACAAGGGGAGGAACAGATAGAGCTCCCTCATTCTCGTTCTCAATGTTATCTAAGACAAGAATGTCAACTGTAGGTGAGGCCGGTGGGCTAATCCGGCTGAGCGACAGGCGACGATCAGAATTAATCTTTGTGACCATCTTAACCATGTAGTTGTCCAATGTCCCGACTAGGGCTGGAGTTTTAGCAGAGCGCAATTTTGCCATTTACTCGGTAGACAGGGTCAATATAAAGAATGAATATACAAGATGTTAGGCACTCACTACAAGAGGATTGAGTCCAAAGTCCGAACTGCCAAGGAACGTGGCCCTGCCCTGCCTCCGTCTGCCCCGGACGGCCACAGACGGCCCCGCCCTTGTCCCGGGCTTCTCCCGGGCGCGCCCGCGTGCGTCCTGCGGGACAAAGGGGCGTGCTCTCCTTTATGCGCCTCCCGGCGCTTCCTGACTGCGAGTGTGGCGGCGGCGTCCTTGCCGCAAAGTGGCTGCTGGGGGATGTAGTTGCACGCGTCCCCCGGCGGAGCCAAGCCCGGCCAGGAGCACCCACAGCAAGAGACCAAGAACGGCGGAGCCAAGCCCGGCCGACAACAAACAACGGAGCAAAGCCCGGCCGTGGGCAGCAACAGGTAGTCAATTACGCCATCCTCTAGCCCACAGTAGCAACACTGCCAGGGAAGAGGCTGGTGCAAACTCCGTTCCTAGTCAACCTGGCTTCTCTACATGCACTGATGACATTTCGTCAGAACAACAGCACTACAGTGAAAAGATTCTGATCTGTTTCTACTTTATATCCGTTCCAAGCATGGTGGAATGGAATCTGTTGCAATCATAGGTGCGAAATAAAGAAGAGAAGGAGGTAGAGGTAAAGGTTAGGTTTATCCTCCGGACTGTTATGTGGAAACCACATGTGAGTCTCAGAAAGGAGACTCGCATTCGGAGAAAACCTGATGACATGAGTTTATGAGTCAGTAATATTACACTTCAGAATAGACTTGGAATTGTAAAAATAAAACTTCTACCATACCTTGAAGCGCAAGACATATGGAATGTTCGTTTAAATGGTATACCTGATAGGAAAAGCTGGTATATGCAGAGGGTGCAGCACGCCAATCTATTCTTTGTAATTACCCTTTCGACTTAGAAATAAAAGTGGACATGTTTTTTCAATTGAAATTCTAAGTTTGATGTTAGGTAATTGAGCAATGATTATTCCTTGTAAACATACTCCCAGATACATAGTAGTCAAATTTAAAGCATCAGAGTTCAACACATGCATGATTAAAGGGTTCAGAGGACTGAAATTATTTTTGCAAAATCTGTCTATGCACTTTAAATTTATGCATTGCTAAATTCCTTCTTAACTCTGACTCTCGCTACGAGCTATATGCAAAACTGACTTTTATAAGGTTTGCCATTATCCTGCCTAAAAGTGTCAAGGACTGGACACTGAGAAGGTCTGTTGAACTACCTTCTTGATTGACCCAGGAAAAGGCAGCTCCTCCTTAGTAACCATGGTGCCACCCTGCACTTAATAGTACACGTGTAAGGCATCAAATATCTCCTGAAGATAGACCCTAATATGTGTGCATTGAAACCCGCAAAGGGTAAAAAATCTCCATGACATTCTTGTAGCTCTTGACTATAGAGGAAGACTAATATGTAGATGTACAGCAAGGCATCAAACTTCACTAACATCAGGGAGAAGGAAGAGCCAAGCAAGAAGAATCACAGCAGAGTCTTCAGAATCCAAACAGAGTCTCAAGTTACAGAAGATCAAAAATCTGGGACAACAATTGTAGAATATAGACAATTAACACAATGAAAAATAAGGGAACAATTGTGCTAAGGATCGTTCTTTGTATATGAATTAAACAGAAAATGACATCACTGGAACAACCCTTCTTCTAACTTAGTTGGGAAATCTTAGACAGGTTTCAATACATACACAATCGTCTTGAAAAAGGCAGACCATAAGTCTTGCCCATGCCACTTTACTGAAACCTACGGTCTAAGTTAAGCATACAAGGAAAAAAACAAGTTTGAATGTAAAGAATTGACCCAATTTCCATGACCCCTCCCCCACAACGTTTTGGACTGATGCTGCTGTGAGAGGCTGCTGAGTCCTGCCAACCAGGCCTCATTGTCAGTGCTCTGTCCCTAATAAGTGGAGAAGCGTGGCTCAATGGTTAGAGCGGCAGACCCTGATGCAGAGGTCTGGCCCGGGACCTGGGTTCAACCTCCGCCTCAGCGGCACTTGGACTCAATCTCCCCGGACCTGATAATTCTCGCCTCGGTGCCTAGTCTATTCATGGGTCCCACTCTGTGACTCTGGGCAATAGCTTGCTTAATCTCCACAACGGCCCCAGCAGCGCTTGGATGCCAGGCTTCACCTTGGGGGTGCCCAGGAGTGGACATTTCACAGGAAAGCCAGGAAGGGTTCCACAGCGGTATGAATACAGCGCTACGAGATCTCAGGGTAGAAGTGCGCTATATAAATATAAACACATTTTACATTTACAATAATATATATGCCTGATAAGCTCATCCCCAACTGGCATAAGTTAACTTACTTATAAGTCACTAATTAATGCTACCAAGGGTACCAGGGGCCTGTAAGTTAAAGTGTCTTTCACGAACTGCAGCATTTATGGTGCCACCATGAGTGTGACAAAGTAAAGCATGACTCCAGTCAGCCTCTTCTGGCTGGCAGAGATGTATTCAAACTTCTAACTTGACTTTTGCCATTTAAAATAATGACAAAGTCCAGACCTTCCTTTTTATTATAAATAAGCCACGCCTAAGGCAGGCCTATAGAGCTCCATGGCAAGGCACACTATATTAAAAAGTAGAACATGTGTTTTTACATGTACTGAGAGTAAAACCCCCAAATTGTTGTTTTTGCCCGAGAAGGCTACAAGCCCTATTGATGAAAACAGAATTACACACTGACAACTCAGCAGTGCTAACTTCTCAATGGAACTACTAAAATTAGTACTTCAAGGTACCAGAAGAATTATTGCATTAAACCCAACTTGATGCCAGAGCAAAGTTAATGTGTCTTTTAAGTAAATGGTAACTTTGGAAAGTTTCCACGCTGTTGCTTAAAGTTTTCCAGCGACCGTTTATGGTTGCTAGCCAAGAGACAGCCTTCTTCCCTCCTGGGGGGAGGTGTGACTGACTCTCAAGCAGAAACACAAAAAGGACTGCTGCTGTAAAAGTGTTACCTCTCTCTGACAGGAAGACCAAGCAGGTTTTAAGCCCTAAAGTTGTGCATCAAAGAGGAAGCCCTCTGTGTGTGAAGGGTAAGTAGTGGGCACACATGAGTGGTGCTGCTCCTTTGTTCTGATAGATAGGTTGGCATGAGAAACAGAGCAGGAAACAGTTGCCAAACCAGTTTTGCCATGAGCATTCAGCTCTCAGGTAGCCATACCTCTAGGGTGGGCTACCAAGCTACACACACCCTTGGGATTGGGATTGGGCAGAATATTTAATTCTGGGAAAGCTAGATGCCACACTTTGCAGGAAGTCTTCATCAGGTGGAAGGGGTGCTGGTAGCCCATTGTCAGGAAGTCATCACATCCCCTGAGTGCAATTTCAGGGCCTAAAAGTGGCACCTCTGGTGCCCAGAACTCAACTCACATCTGCACTAGAGAAAGGACAGAAGAAGGACTGCCCTGCTGTTCCCTAGACCTGGCACAGAGAGGGTGCACCAAAGACTTGGCTGAACCTGTTGCTCCTCGGCTAGGAAAGAGAGGAATATGGCTCTGGTGCTCTGCTCAAGAAAAATAAAGAAAATGCTGCCAGAAGCAATAGTAAACACTATGCACAGTGTTTGCTACCGCTTCTGGCAGCATTTGCTTTATTTGTCTAACCTAGACTTGTAAGACAGCAAGTGTTACACTGTAGCACCATTGTATTACATATTTCTATAGATTTAGATCACGTGATTCTTTTTTTACTAGAGCTGTGCTCTCCCACCCCCCCCCTTTTTTGCTGCTCAAGAAAAAGTCATACCCAAGCCCCAGACAGAAGGAGTGACTCCAATAGTCAGTTGGCTGATTTCCTTTTACAGCTCCAGGGATACAAAAGCTGAAGAAGCCTGCCTTGGTGAGTTGATAGCCACAATTTTTTGACTGCTGCTGAGTGACATACAGTCCAGGAGACCAAGACTTAATGCTTAAAAGTTGCACACAAGTCTGCTAGACCCTGGAGAGTCATTGATGTGCAGTTTGGTTTTCCAAGACAAACTCTAGCCTCAGTTAAAGGGAAACGCTGGTTTCGCTGTAACCAGAGAGCAGTAGACCAGTGGCAACTAGTTCTTGGCTAAACTTTTACCGGCCTTTGAAAAACTTCGACCCCTGTTTCCAAACTCCCCCTACTGTGACTGTGGATCAAGGAGTAGCCCCAGGAAGACCCTCGTCACTGGATTAGCATCCTCTGCATCTTACAGCATCCTCAGCATCATGTATCCCTTGCATTAGGACCACTACATCGGAGTTTATAGCAGTTCACCCATAGAACCTGGAACTGGACTGGAGACTGATTTGACTGCAAGCTAACTGTACTGCCAAGCCTTATTGGCCTCTGTGACTTGCTCCTTGTCAGAGTTGGCCATAGTGGGCCAGAGTAGCCAAACACAACTTTATATAAAAGTTTTGAAAGTTTTCAAAGTAACCACAAGCTGTGATAGTTGGCAATGCTTGTTCGAGAATTGAGTGAAGAACAGTGATTTACGATTACCTTGATGATTTATATCTCTGAAAATCTACAATGGATTTTGTTAACTTTTGTGTCTAAAAATTCATAAAAAATAAATATATAAATTGGTGTCAGATTTCCTTTGTGTCGTGTTTTTCTTTTCTATTGAACGGTTTTGATACTTCTAAATTCTTTGTACTTCTTCCTTTGTTAAAGCCTGACTACTCAAAGCCAGGGCTACCCAGGGTGGAGCTAGGGTTTTACAAACAAGTCTGACTAGACCCGAGACTGATTTGTGAGTTTATTACACGGGGAGGTTAGACAACCATACCATATAATAAACCGCTTTCCTCACATTGACATTCATCATTCCAAGCTGTACTCTGCTGCTCTTCTGCCACACTTCACTCCCAAAAGTTCTATTCAACTTGCAGAACACATGTCCCAGTGACCAGGAACATATAACAATTCTAGTGCTGAATGTGTGGCAGGATCATCCACATATGCTGCTTGACAGGAAAGGTTTGACACTCATCAGGGACACTTTCCTTTCCTTTCAATCTGCGACACTGAAAACCTAATCTCAGGTTTAGGTGAATAGACCTCTTGCAAACCCACAAGACGACGAGGAGGAATGATTTTTTGAGAACAAGTCACTCTTCTGTGGATCTGAGGGCCATATTATCAAGAAAGGGCAATACATTTTCACCACTTTTATCGGCAGGAAACTGCTGCTAAAGCAGCGATAATGGGCTTGATAATATGCCCTTGTGAATTCCCATAGAAGCCCTGGTTAACACCAGAACCTGGGCTTCTATGGGAATTCACAGGGGTATATTATCAAGACCATTATCGCCGCTTTAGAGACAGTTTCCTGTCGATAAAAGCTGCGATAATGTATCGCCCTTTCTTGGTAATATGGCCCTAAGTTTCATGAAAAACGATTGTGTAAGATCCAAAGAACAGAAACAACTTCAGGAAGAAACTAGAAATATAAATGAGAACCGGACCTTAATCCGTGCTCCCTAGTTGAAACGAGGGAAAGCCTCTCCAGCTTCAGTCTGTGGGGATGTATGTCGTTACAACGCATACTTTTACTCCGCGTACCATTACAACGCGGTATTTACAACGCATACCGCTACAACGCATAGCGCTTTGGGGTGCTGGATAGTGGTAAGTATAATTTACTATTCTAACTCCAGTCCCCGTGGACCCTAGGGAAGGTGTTGGATAGTAAATTAAACTTACCTCTTATCCTAGAGCGCCCCCCAGCGCAATGCGTTGTAACGGTATGCGTTGTAATGCCTGCGTTGTAGTGGTAGTGCGGAGTAAAAAATGCGTTGTAACAGGTGAATACCCCTCTGTGGCCATGTGTGCAAGGAAACATTTCTGAGATTTCAGGAGGATAGCTTGCATAAAAAGGACGTTTTAAACCTTTTGCTACACGTTCTGAAGATTTTTCCATTTGGTTTCAGCAATTACTTTCTGAGGTTTGGCAGATGTTATAAGTGAGAGCAAGTGTGTTTTTAAATAACAGAATTTTCAACGAAGCCATTGATATCAATATACCTATCTAGAATAGCCTCAGTCTCCTGAGAAATGAACTTCTGTCCACTAAAGGAAGTAGTCAGCTCCATTAAATTTCCCAAGTTGTCATGGCAACCTCCTGCTAATTAGTATAATAGATGTTTCTGAAATAGACAAAAAGCAGAGGGCAAAGTGATTTCTCTCTGCTATCCCTATTCAAGGAGAAATGTGTAAAGAATGTGGCATTGAGGAAGGAAAGAAGGGGAGCAGAGCTGATTTGAACTGTATACGTAAAATCAAATGTCCTGAAATTCCCTCAATGACTCTTGACAGATGTCAGCCAAATGGCTAATGACAGGGGTTGAGGCGTGAACTGTGGGAGATAATATAGGAGAATGGAATATTTTGCAGAATATGTTTGGGTGAGGTTCTCATGCATGTCTATGGTCATCACCTCTCTTTAAAGCCTTCTGCACAGTCAGAAATAAATGTAAAAGTGACAAAGACTCCCAATAAATCTTGGAAAGGAAGCGGAAGGGCAAGCTCCTCGGTTGATGACTGTCAAGAAGGCTAGTGGATGTACCCACTCATGTTCACTCTCTGATTTGCACTTTACTCTCTCCAGGACTGGTCTTGCCAGTCCGCTCATATTCTCTGAATCCTATTTGGCAGTGGACCTGCTGCAGTGGATTGGGAGATCTATGCTTAACTGACCCCTGTAGCAGTGTGCATTGTGAAATCCTGATCAATGGCCCCCTGGAAAAGGCTGTGTGGCCTTTGCGCTGGCCCGGAGTGTACTGTTGCAGAGGACTTTCTGTCACTGCTAGGGAGTCTGCTTTGCCACAGGGTTAGGAGTCTGCCCACACTGGGTAGGAGTGCAGATCCATAATCCTGCAAAAAAAGAGAGCCCTGCTGGTAAAATACCTATTTAGCCAATCTGGTTTAAACCTTCAAGAGTTGTGTGAGGTCAGCAGCGCCCTAGAACTGTGAAGGACTGGAATACTCACTTGCATGATGTGAGGCCAAGGCAGAATTATGTGGTGAACCCTCTGTGATCCAAATTTATTGTACTGGAAGCTATGTGGTTTCCTTATTTTACATCTTAAGGTCTTGTGGCATTGGAAAATCCCAGCTGTGTTCAGTTGTTTCAAAACTATTGCCTTTGTAAGTTATCTCCTTTGAAGTCACTTCCACACCCTCAGATTGTACTCTGTGGGCACTGAAGAACATCTATAGCAGCCGCGGCCCTTGGAGGGAGTTGCGGTGTGGCAGAGAGGAGGGGCAGGCTGGGGGGTGCTAAAAACCGGCATATGGATAGTTGGAGGTAAGTAAACAATTTACTGAATAAAACAAATTTCGTAGCGTGCGCTGCATCGCATTTTGCGATGCAGGGCACGCTACGAAATTCGTTTTATTAATTAAATTGTTTACTTACCTCCAATTATCCATATGCCGGATTTTAGCACCCCCCTCCCCCGCCCCGCCTCTCTGCCCCACCGCAACTCCCTCCACGGGTGCGGCTGATCTCTAGTCCCCCAACAGACTGCCACTCAGCTCCAAAGTTGTGCCCCTGATATCCCCATTCTCTGGAGCATCAGTGGTGTGGGGGTGTGGGTGGTCTCTTCGACCTGTTGGGGTGGTGGGCTCCTTATAGAACTATCAAGATTCCCACAAGAACTACAGGAACCATAGAAATCTCTGCTGGGGCTCTGGTGAGTTGCATGGTGTTCCTCAAAGTCACATCTTTCCTGGGTAGCCTCACTGTTTATTACCACAGCCTGTTCTCCTAACTGCAGAAACTGTGAAACAAAATTGAGTGTGTGTGAGAAGGTGGTTCTGACGATCTCAGCCACCAGTTTCTTTTGCTTTTTGAACTTTTAATGTGGGAGAGCCTCATAAGCTGGGACTCACCCATAGATAACTCATGATGAAATAGACTGCATGTGGATTTCACTGATGTCCGCCTTGCGAAAGAAGGTCCCTGCACTGCAGCCAGAGTAAGGGGCACTGGACTGGTTACCTGTAAACACGTGGGCACATGCGTGTGCACCCGTGTAAGGGCTATGCGGGGGAGATTCCTGTCATGTGAAGCCCAGGAGCAGGTACAGATAGAATGGTGTGGCAGGAATTATGCAGAGTTGGGTGGTGACATGGTAGGGGCTTTATAATGTGGGGAGACACATGTAAGGGAAAGTCAGTGTGCTTTACTGTTTCACTGTAGAAACACTACTTTACTCTCCTATCGAGATAGAGACCCAATGGGGTCATTTCAGTTCCCTAGGGCCTACAAATTCCAGACATGCACCAAAGTACACTGTAGGATGTGTAAAAAGAAGTATTCTGCTGAGTCTAAACCCATATATGTACTGCTTATGGGTCACCCAGAAATGTCATATTCCTCTTACTCAGCTCATAACCAGAGCTTAGCCGGCTGTGATGGTAAACAACTTACATGACAAAAACATTTTCATGCATGGAATCACAACTCGGTCGTTACAACGACTGTGTTGTGATTCCGCATACCATTACTCCGCAAGTCGGAAAACAACGACTTGCGGAGTGGGGCAGAGGTGTTGGATTTAAAATCCAACACCTTCCCTAGTGTCTGCACGGACTGGAGTTGGAATTGTAAATTATACCCTTCCAACATCCAGCGCCCCCCCTCCTCAAGTCGTTGTTCCGACTTGCGGAGTAATGGTATGCGGAATCACAACATGGTCGTGGTAACGACTGCGTTGTGCATCCATGCGGGGAAAAAGACTGTGGGACAAGAAGGTATATTTGGCTGTGACCCTGCCAGACTGGATTAATTACCTTCCTCCCCAAGCTGTAGCATCAGAGGCCTAGCCCTTCATTGCAAGCACTCCCAAGGGCTAAGGTTTTCTGTCCAGGAGGGAGTGATGGGGTTGCAGCTGCAGTTTATCCATCAGAAGCCGCCACCCGGTGCCAGGCACCAGCCCTGCTGCGGGCCCTGGCCTTGAAGTCAGTAAGGGGGTATGGGGGCTTTTCAAAGACCATGTGGCATGAGACCCCTGGATGACGCAATTTTGAAGTATCCCAGAGGTCTGTGCAGGAAGGAGGGAGCAGGGGCAGAGAGATGATGTGTCGCTGCATGCTGGGGCAGAAGTGCCTTCCTGGCAGCCCACTGCAATTTCTTTTGAAAGGTCTTGCACAGGAAAAGGAGCTCTTGCTGGGGTGTGGTGTTACTGAGGAAGTCTGATTCTACAATCTGGCGCCATGGGCAGCTGGAAGGAGGAACCCCCTGACTGTTCCAGGACTCTGGACTGCACCTTTGAGGGAGTCCAGGGCCAGTGAGGAGAAGTCTGGGCTTCTGCCCAAGGAGTCGAGAGGCCTAGAATAAGAGCCAGGTGAAAGGAGGGTGGTGAAAAGTGCTCCAGATGGCTAGGGATGGTCACAAGGAGCAAGAAGAGGCCAAGATTGTGGAAATCGGCCGCATGGGGGTCGAGATATACCCCCCAGAAGGTAGGTGACATTTGATCTTTGAGCAGACCGTCAAAGAAGGCGATGCCAGGGGGCACCGTCGCACCCCTGGAATGGTGCCTATGGGGCCCAGGCTCTACATCTTGGGCCCCTGAGAAGTGAAGTCGGAGAGTGCCGTTGCGCTACCCGTGAAATTGCCCACAGGGAGTGCCATGAGCCTACCCTGGCCTCCGACGAAAACCGTAGATAGGGAGGGGGCAGGGACCCCCAACTACGGGCCCCACTGAAACAAAAATCGTGGATCGCCATTGCGCCCCCATGAAGAAGGAAGTCGGGGAGTGCCATTGTGCTACCCACAAGGACACTCCTGAAGCCCGGAATCCCCAACTCTGGGCCCCGGTGAGAGCGGAGAGGATGAGGGAGTGTCACCACACTCCCCGTGACAAGAAGAAGGAGGGTGGAGTGCCGCCACACTCCCCTGAAGCCCTGCCCGACCGGCTGCCCCATCCGTGCCTGCCCGCAGGAGCGGGCAGACCAGAATGGAGAGCCGTTTCCCGTGGCAGCACATGAGGGTGTTGGCGAGTCGGGGAGCTGGCGAGAGCAGCCGGGGGGTGGGTTCCCTGAGCTGCTCTCCAACTTAAGGGGATGCGGGGTGCCCGAGTGGGACTGGGTCCCCCAAGAAGTGCAGATGCGGCTAGGCCACCCACGAAGGCAGCGCAGCTCTCTCCGGAGCAGCGGGGGAGCTGCTGCTCAGCTATGCACACGCTAGAAGTAGCACCCCAAAATGTCTTACAGGGCCCAGATAGGACTGTGAGGAAAGCGGCAAGTTCTTCACATGTGGTGGTCCCAGGAGGATGGGAAAACCATCATGTGGTGGCAAAAGGTGCAGGGGGAGCTGCAGGAGCAACGTAGACTCCCGCAGCACAAAAGAAGAAAGTCCCCCTAAGTCCCTGGGGACTTTAAGGAAACAACCCCTTAACAGTTCAGCCAGGCTTCAATGCCAAACCTTGGCTGGAACTTTTTTTCTGAAGCTGGGTGTGGGTGTTTGGGACTGCACCACAGTGTGAGGGGCTGAACTTGGGATATCTTTGGAGAGGCATCTCTTAGAGGTGAAGAGGCGCAACTGCACAAGTGGTACATTTACATGATGTCCCTAAGGGGGACTGGAAGCCACATTTAATATTTGAAATGCTAAGTAGATTGGAAATGTGTTGTTAGGCACTCCTGAAAGGGTGCCTGGTTATAAGTGCATCATTCTGTTGTTATAAATGTGATGCCTTTTAGGAGCTGTGATTGACTTGCATTATACCTGTATTGAGAAATCGTAAGTACTGTCATTCTAAGTGATGCCTAGACACTATTCTTGCTCCTGTGTTAGCTGAACAACCCAGCTGTCAGCCACTGTGATTTAACTGGGTATACAGTATGGACAGTATGAGATGCTCAGTCAGGGTTATGTGTCACTATGGCAGGTGTTCCCTTTATAAATGCCTGTTGAGATAATGGGGTAGGCCGCCACAGGGATGGTGCCAGTGGGAAGGGCCCTCGCCCCAAGTTATAATTAACCCCCTGCATTTGGGGGCAGGATGATGTGCATTCATGTGAGTAGTGGTACTCCCCCCCCCCCCCCCTTTGCGGGAGGGGTTTTGATGTTAAGCAATGTCAAGAAGTATTTCCAACAGCTTATGTACATTTGTAAATTTATGCATAGTATTGAGTAGTGTGTGTGTAATAAATGTACTCTTCCTTTTTATAAAGCAAAGTACAGACTGTACAATCAATTATTGAGTGTCATTTCTGTGTACCACTAAATGGCGATTACTCCCTTGAGTAAGCCTTAGACTGCTCTGCAACGCTACGCTCTGAGAGCCAAGAGCTACAATGGGGTGTTTGGTTCTTAGTGAAGGACAAATGTAGACATATTGTTTGTGCAGGAATCACAAATAATGCCTCATATTCAATAGCGTGCATGTGCACTTGACTTCAAGGGCCATGGAGAAGCTATGACCTAAACTCATGAATAGCTGGTTATTCACAAGCTTTATATTGTGTAAAACTAGCAAATATCACAGGAAGGTGCCTTGTTTTTATCTTGTTTTCTTCTGGTCGTAGCTTAGTTTTCCACATCCTCCAGCTCTGCGTCAAACTTAATAGGCAGGGGTTTATGTTGTTTAATATATCAAAGCCTGCAGAAAAGCCCTAAGACAGGGTTAGCATTTCTTGAGCTAATCATAATGTTTTGCACCAAATGCTTTTGTTCATGTTACTAAACAACAGTGGATTGTTGTGCTCATTTTTATTTAGCAGTGTTTATATTAAAGAATGATTTTCTTTATCAAAATAAAGGCACTGGATGGATATCTTTATTGAGTGCTATTAACTTGGCATGCTGAGTTCTGATTGTCTAGCCCACATTACCTCACAAAGTAATCTTTGGACTACTCTATCTCACTGTCCTAAGAGGCAAGGACTAAAGAGATAGCCTTTGTCTTCAGTTTATGCTCAGTGTATAGTCCCACTAACCTCTGATTGCCCTGCAATCCTCCAGCTGCATTGTCACTGGAATCAAGAGTTGTTTGTGGGGGAGTTACTGTTGCATAACTCACCGTAACAGCTACATTTCAGTATTGTTTTATGTCGGATGGCAACCATAATAATTCTTCAATTGAGGTAAGGAAGAGCTTTTTTTCTTTATTTCTTTTTTTGGATACTTGACCATTTTGGTAGAGAACCTCCACTTGATAAAAGCCTTTTCAGGTAATATTTTGATTTATTTTACAAAATACTTAAAAAGGTGCCTGGAGTTTGCCAGTAACCCGGCCCTCATTGCATGTTGAACCATAATCTTTGCTCACCAAAGGCAAGCCCTTCACGGAAAGTCTGAATGCAGGGCCCATTGACTTATCAGGAGAGTTGTTGTATGCAGTTCATTAACAATGCCCAGATTCTGCTCACTAAACAAGGTCAACGTACATGCCCAGAAAACTGAATCTGGGAATAGGGAAACCGAGTAAAGTGTCTAAGCTTGAGCCAGTGACAGATGGGCATGGCTGGAATATGTAGTTAGTGTTTTAGCACTTGAGCCATTGATTACAGTTCTTTTACTTAGAGCTTGCTGATGAAGGTCATAGTTCATCCTATGGCCTCTGTAGGAATATTTGTTGGATATAAGTCTTGACTGAAGGTGAGCATCTGTACACTCAGCCTACTGGGCATCGCTGAAGGCCATTTTGAGTGAAGGTTTAGGGGCTCTCAGAAATGGAGTGATTATTTTGGGAAGTGTGTGCCCCTGCCAACTCAATAAACCCACTCTGGTTAGGTCAAAAACAGTTCTGAAAGAATCTCTGCTCAAACCCTGCAAGCTACAGCACAAACAGGGGACATCTGAGTGCGTGTGGTGAGATTGGTCTGCCCTCCCATAGGAATGCATGGGGAATATGTGTGTCCATGGTAGTTCCTGATGTATGGGGAGTGCAGGGGCGAGTTTGGTATGTGCGGACTCATGTGATTAAATGCTGCACGATGGTGTAGGCAGATTTATTGTGTCTAATGTGGAAGTGCCACTTCTAGAAGTTGGCATGTCTGTGCAGTAAATGTGAATTGACTGTCTGGCTTGTAATTGGCTGGAGCTGGCTGGTGTGCCTGGCTCCAGGAGTCAGGATGGGTCTGTCCCGGTGGTGAATGGAGAGATCTGCATGTTGATGGGAGGAGGAATGCACCTGGGACCTGAATATGGCTGGGCCTTTCCTCCACAATGCTGGCTCCACCCCCTGTGGTGTGTCTGATGTCCCTGACCCACCCTGTGAATAAGCAGAGTAAGCATGGGCGGAAAATCTGTTCCGCTCGTGGATTTTGCGGATTTTCGGTAAATTCGCAATCCGCGAACGCTCGCGAATTTACCGAAAATCCGCAAATTCGCACGCAGCGGATTTTTTTTTCTTGGTGATACAATTTTGCGGCGTGCAGTGTAAGTTCGCAATTGCGAACATGTAGGTGCGGCGGGCAGCAACAATCTCGCACTCGCGAAATTACAAAAATTGCAATTCTGCACAAGAAATCCACGAGCAAGCAGCATAGACCTTCTGAAAATGATGATTTTTATGAGAATAACTCCTCAGGTTGGCATTTGCCTGCACTTTTTTGGATTTGAGGCCTTTTGACTTTCTTTGGATCACTTTTGGATTAGAAATCAACTTTCACAAGTAAGCTTGTTTGGGGCATTACAGTTGCTGTAATGCTGTTCTGCAGAAAAACGAGTTTTGCTAAACTGAAAGCACTCAGCAGGTGCAAAAGTTCTAATTCATCATTAGTAACCATTCCCTGTAGTGCTTCCTGACTGGGGCCCCTCCAGAGTTCAGTTGCTAGTTGCAACAATTGTATGACCCTGCTCTGACCCTCACAGCCGGATCATAGAATCGCTACAAGTAGGCCACAAAGGTCCTGGAAAAAAAAATTGCACTGCAACAGAAAGCAAATTACAGATAAGGAAGCAGGTGCCAAACTGGAATTTTAAAACAGTGACACATTAATAAATCAACCCCAAATTAATTCATGCCAGTTGAAGCAGGGCAGGTGTGCTTGCTTTTCCCCCCCATAATCTGCAGTGATGATGAACCAGAGGGTGGCATTGATGTACCAGAGGGTGGCATGGGTGAAACAGAGTGTGGCAGGGGTGAAATAGAGGGTGCTGGGAACCTGTGATAATGAACCAGACGTAGAAACAACATAATCGCGACCGTTGCGAGCCGACATGTAAGTTCGCAATTGCGAACTGGTACAAAACCCTCGCGAACTGGCAGAAGCCCACGCAAACACACACAAAAAAATCCGCAAATTCGCGAGAATTCGCGGATTTTGCGGATTGCGAGTTCGCAAATTCGCAAAATTCACGAACGCCAGATTCGCAAAATTCGCCCATGCTTAAAGCAGAGGGGCTGAGCAAAAGAAAGTGCTCAGGAACCAGTTGCATCTGGTTCGCCGCCCCTTGCCTGCACCCTTGTAGACAAAGGATTTCTGTGTATAAAAGAGGGGCTGTGACCCCATGAAAATGTTCTTGTTTCCTGACTTGAATCTACCAGGAGCGTGATGCTGCTGGGGCCCAGGGGAAGGCATGCCTCCCTGGGCCATGCCCAGTCCCTGGATGCTGGAGGAATTTCCTTTACTGGGAGCTGCTGTGCTCCACCTTATGACTCCAGGACTGCTGGGACCTTGTTGGTTACTTTTGATTTTGCCCAGGCTTGCTACAGCCTTCCAGCGCCTGAGGAGTGCTCTACTCTGCTTTTTGAACTTGCCCAGCTGAGGAGGAGTGCTTGGGCTTGGTAGCGCTGTGCTGCACTGTTGTCTTGGGGAATCCCCGGCATGGGGATCTCCTCCGAAATAGCTCACCTATGGGTGCCCACCCCGCTTATTTCATTATTTTTAGTACGGGTGCCCACCCCGTTTATAGGAGCCTTAGCGGGTGCCCCTCCCCGCTTCTACATTTTGTTTCTTTTACCGAGAGAGCCTACCCCTCCTTTCTGTCCTTCAAAGTTCACAGTCGCGGCCTGTGGCAAACCCGAAGCTAGGCCCGTGCCGCCTGACTGTGGGCGGGGCCTGGAGAGAGTCATTTCCGCTTCACCCTGCCTGGGGGAAGCCGTGCCGCGTTGATCTCCCGAGCGGGGAAGCAAGAAGAATGGCGGCTGGTCAGCAGGGCTCCCATAAGCGGAGGGAGCACCGCAGCATCTGGAGGAGTTCCCGGGGGCAGCGTGGTACAGCGGATCCCCACGAGCCCCTCAGGAGCGAGAGAGCCCCGCCCACTGCCACTGCCAAGAGAAGCGCTGCTGCCGAAAGAGTGGAGCACATGCAAAGGAAGAGCCTCCCCCGACCAGAGCCGGTGAGTGGGGCTCCATGTGGGCGACGCCTCTTGAGTATTGAAGTAGGCGTGGGGGACAGAGTCAGAGCAGCCCCAGTTGTACAGTGGGCCGCTCCAATGTGGCCTAGTGTTGCTTAGGGGGCCAGAGGAGCCCCTGGGCATTTTCTTTAGTGACCCAGCCTGATGAATGAATGAATGAATGAATACGTTTTTATAGAGCACATGGCTACCCTTAGGCCTCCCAGCGCTATTAGACCAGAGTGCTACCCTAGACCCTCAGTTGAATAAAAGTGTCTTCAGTTGCTTCCTGAAAGCAAGATGGTCACCTACATGCCTGATGTTATCTGGTAATTTGTTCCAACATTTGGCAGCCAGAAAGGAGAGTTGACGACCTCCCATTCGGACTCGCTTCACCCTAGGTACTAAAAGCAGATTGCGCTGGTTATATCTTAATGATCTGCAGGATTGATGACGACGAAACAAAGGGTGAAGGATAGTAGGACCTTCATTCCAGATGGACTTGATGCCATGCATTATCTATTTACTGAGCTCAGATGGCTCCGAACGAGGCCCCCAGTTATTTCTAGAGTCCCCATGAGGGACTTGGGGACAAATTTAATTTAGAACCCTGTGTCTTTCAAGAGCCTAGATGGCTTCAGTAGTTGGTCCTAAGTGTTTAAAGGGTCCCGGAGGGGCCCATGTTCTTGCCCACATCCTCGCCTCATGTTTCCAGAGCCAGATGGCTCCCACATGCGCAGCAGATACCGTCAGAGCCCTGTGTGGCTCCATCGTTGGGCGCAATTTATTCCTGAGGGCCAGTGAGGGCCCATGTCTCAGTTTGTTTTGGTCCACAGCTGCCCAGCAAGTAGTGGGCAGCTGCACCGTTTAGGTTTTCCTTTGAGGGGACATGTGTTCTTGTGAACCCAGGAGTGAGACGCACTCCTTCGCCCTACTTTGGCCTTCCACAGCTGCGCAGCACTTAGTGCCAGCTGCAGCGTTTAGGCCCCAGTTCATTGTTCTCAGCTGCCCAGCAAGTAGTGGGCAGCTGCAACGTTTAGGCTTGGCGCAGTGGCGTAACCTGGACTTTCGCTGCTTAGGCAGCAGCCCTGACTCTGTGGACATAGGGCATTTATGCCCCCTCCTAGGTGGCCAGTTGTCCAGGGGGTTGTTACATTTATAGGGTGCTGGCCCTACTGTGATTTATGTGCTAATACTTCTGGGTGTTAGGAAATGTACCGTGTATACTATGTTTTGCGCACCCTGTGTTTGATGCCTCTAGATATGATTTATGCATAGGAGGTTGGCACAGTGTACATAATGTGATTACTATTCTAATGCGTTTTGAGAATACAAGGGCTATTTTTGATATAACCTTGTGTGGAGTTCCTTTTGTGGGGGGCCTTGGATGTTGTTGCTGGTGGGTGCGTGCGGAAATGCTTTACACATTGCCTCCAGGATAAGCCTGTCTGCTCGTGCCAAGCTACCAAGGGGGTGAGCAGGGGTTATCTTTGGCGTGTAACTCCCTTGCCCTGACTAGAGTGGTGGTTTCTGACTGGCTTTGGCGCAAGCCTTAGCCAACCAGAAATCCCATTTCTAACAATCACCCTTCTTTGTGGGCTTGCAAGGCACACTTTAAGGATGACTTATGAGCAGGGCCAGTGGGCAGGAGAGGAGTCAATTATCCAACAGGGTCAATTAAATTCCTCGAGAAGAAAAGGCAAATGATGCTGTGTAATGTGACACATTTAATGATAGTATTGTTTCATTATTTTGTTATTTGTACATATATTACCACAGTTTTTCACCCAAATACAGCAATACGCAACACAAAAATGACCAGTCAAACTTTGCATAGAGTATTCCACTGCATGGCAACATTGCAGTGTTTTTTGCAGCCACGGCCCGTGGAGGGAGTTCCGGTGGGGTAGAAAGGCGGGGCAGGGTGGGGGGTGCTGAAAAACAGAATATGTATAATTGGAGGCAAGTAAGCTATTTAATTAATAAAACGAATTTCGTAGCATGCCCTGCATCGCAAAATGCGATGCAGCGTGCGCTACGAAATTCGTTATATTAATTAAATTGTTTATTTACTTCCAACTATCCATATTCCGGTTTTTAGCACCCCCCACCCTGCCCCTCCCTGCCTTTCTGCTCCACCGGAACTCCCTCCAAGAGCCGCAGCTGGTTTTTTGTAACTCTTGATCTGTTTGAGCTAAAAACAAATTCTTTTTGTTAAAATATGCAAATTAGGCAGCAGATGATGAAATATGTGGCAATGTGGCAAATCCATGATTGTGTGGAAAATGCTGCTGCCACAAAAATCACAAAAATCACAAAATTCTTGTGGCACTGCTTATGCTTATATATAAAATGGGCTTTTCTTGCATGGTAAAGGCATTTACTATACTACGTCTCAGTGCAGTGTATTTAAACTGCAGCCTAACAGGAGCACCATGGTGCTCCTAGCAGACTTAAATATTTGTCACATATGTGGTGGTGTAAATATACACTGGACACCACATATGACTTTTGACTTTCAAGACCATAGGTAAACATTATGGACCATTCACAATGGACTTATTTGGAAGTTAGATAGGCAAAATATGGAGTTCCAATGCACAGCACATGTTTAAGAGGGAACTACACACACATTCTATGGCTGCTTAGCAATGGTAAAGTGCACAGAGTCCTTAAGACAGCAAAATATGATTCAGAAAAAGGCAAAACGTCTAGAGGCCACCATTCATGCAGACCCCATGCAAAAAGCTCATTGGGAATGACAGAACACCATATCCAGTGGGCATGTGGTAAGATCTCTGACTGCAAGGCTGAGACAGCCTTGTGTGCTCCGATTGCAATGGAGCTAGCTGAGCACATAACTCTGGGAAAAAGTCAGATCATATTAATAGAGCATCTAGGTGCAGGCCAAGATCAATACCCAGTGAGTTTATGGCTGGGTCAAATGTTGATCTTTGCGCCCGAGCTTACTGGACACAGATGAGAGCTATTCTCTGAAAGCTCTAGGACAGAGGTGCTGTTCAGGCAATGACTGAAGGCTAAGACACATAACCAGGGATGCCCAGGAATTATTATCACCTGCTTTGGTTTTAGAGTAGTTGAACACAGGGCTTGGATAAAGACCAGGTCCTTCATTTAGATGGTACGAAGCACAAGGCTCGACTTCTTTACTAAAACCTGTAGAGTGGCAATGTTTGTGTTGGGAAAGCTCTTGGTGTAAGGTGTATGTTTCTGTCATGCACCACATTAACTCCACATGCACCCCAATGCAAACTAGGCAAAGCCTTTGATTGGAGCTAGTAGGCTTGGCTTTCTGTACATGACACTAGGCCATGTCCTGCACCGTGTGGCCCTTCTTTAAAACTCACATGGCACGGCCTTTGAGTATTCCCAGTGGGCATAATGTACAAGATGATGAACGCCACCAATCGCTGCAGCAAGTTCTACTGCTTTTGGTAATGGTCAATAGGCTCAAAGTACAGAGCACGACCTTTGTCATCTGTATGCTGATTCCCCTTGTCCACATGGCCTGCTGGTAATGCCATCTATTCAGGAGGAAAGCTGTCTTCTTATGAGAAGGTTCTAGAGGTCCACAAGAACTCATGTTCAGAAGTCATAAGGTCCCACACTCAAAGTATACTCCAGTGGGAAGCACATAAGGGATTATCATCAAACAAATCACAAAAAACATCTCAATTAATTGAACTGGTGAGATGGACAAGGAAGGTTTGCTGATGAGTGCATCCGCTGTATGCTTACCATGTAAAATGCCTCTTTTAGCTTTAGATAGACAGCGTTTATCCTATAGAGAGCAGGAGATTGTTTGCAGTAGCGTTACACAGGCACCCACAGCCACAGCGGTGGGGGTGGCAAGCTCCAGGGTACCCTCTCAGCACAGTACACTGGCCGGAGAGACCCTGATTGAGTCTGGAGGGGGCCCATCCACATACCCTGCAGGGGACCCCCTCAAGTTTCGTTACGCCAGTGATTATTTGTATTAGAGTTGAAACCTCTACGGCTTTTCCCAAAAAAGATTATTTTTTCAAATATTTGTATTTGCATGTCGGGGATACTTAGGGGCATATTATCAAGACAGGCGATAAAATTATCGTCGTTTTAGCAGCAGAAAACTTCTGCTAAAACGGCGATAATGGGCATGATAATATGCTCTACGGAATTTCAATTAAAGCCCATGTTAGATGTCCTTCACATTTAACATGGGCTTCAATTAGAATTTCATAGAGCATATTATCAAGCACCATTATCGCCGTTTTAGAGGCAGTTTTCTGCTGCTAAAACAGCAATAATTTTATCGCCTGTCTTGATAATATGTCCCTTAGTTCCTGCACATGCACTCTGTATTCCTTTCTGACTTTGCACTTTGCTGCTTGCACGGAATTTTCAGTGAATACTAACATATGTCAAATGCATACATGACCATGTTGTTAAAAATAGTGATTTGGGCCGTGTTATTTATCAGTTGCACTGTTCATGTTTGGACCAGGGCGCACCTTTAAGCAGGTACACCGGATGCAAACATGAACAGTGTACTCAGTGACAATGAATGCGCCGTCCTCTGTGCAGTCACGGTCTCGAGCTGCGTGGGGGACAGCACATTCAAAGAAATAAAGAGCAGCTACTTTAATCAGCTGCTCCGTGTTTCACAGAGCAGGCAGCACCCGAGACGTGTCAAGAGATGCCCCTGCAGGGGTGTGCAGTGAGTGGCCCTCCTTGCCGTCCTCTAGGGGGCACACTGACAGTGTACTACCTTTTTGTGGCGCAATGTGAGTGCGCCTCCTGACAGCTTCTATGCTTTTACACCCTTGCCCATAATACAGCGTGAGCGCAGAGACAAAGAGATTCCCTAACATACATGGGGCCATTGTATTTTGTTTAATACAGCCCCAGGCCTCTTTATTTGAAATGATATGTGAGGCAATATACTCATTTGGAGTGAACTGTGGGAGACTCCAAACTAAAAACTCTCCTTTGAAGTGAACCTCGGGCAGCCCTTGTTTTACTATTGCCAAGGGCAACACTGGTGTACAAACAGCATTGGTAAAGCAATACTAAATGGCTTTGCTAATACTTATCATTATAGGTTTTTATTCTTTAATCCATCTAGTAAACACAGAACTATTTTACACAATTTTAATATAGATATTTTGTTTGTATGTATGTATGTATGTATGTATTTAGGTATGTATGTAAGTACCTGGTAATTCTAAAGGGCAGAGCTAGCCAAAAGGCAGCGGAGTACTGTACAGTGTCTAAGACAAGCATAAAGTCAATGAGTGATAGGAGAGGAAGTTAAGTTGCGGATGGTTACATATGTATCAGTACGGTATCTGTATTTCAATAAAGTGAGGTAAGCTTGGGTTGTGAGATCAAGGGTTTGTGCTTTCTATTTTTAATCAATTCATAAGCTTTAGTTCATTGAAAGATGTCCCTAAGAACAGATATGAATTATACTAGGTACAAATTGCTGAGGTAACTAAAGTAGTGCAACAGAAATGACAAAATTATTTCCCGATTTGCATGGTCCAAAATATCCAGATACTTCATTGGATCAAGGCTGTGATTTCTAATGATGGCATCCCATTTGTTTTTCGGGACGCTATGGGTATTCTGTAGATAGGTAAGGGGCTATTGAACTTTTTAGAAAAACGATAAGGTAGTAAAGAACTTGGTGTTCCTTATTGTCTAGTAAAGGAATTTCACCGAACAATTTGTTTATGGAAAATTCAGGGTTTCAAAAGATGGTCAATATTATGTAGTTTTCAGCCTGGAATTGTGAGGAGTGTGGTGATAAAGCTCCAGGGGGTGCATTATAGAAACGGTGCACTGCCCAGTCTACACCATGGATCTTCTTGCACTGAACAGGTGAGTGTGGTGAGTGTGCCCAGTTACAATCAATATTCTGCCCCTAGAACAGCTGTCAATTTGTGGCAGCACTGGAAAAAGTGCATTAATGAAAGGAGGAGAAGTTGTTTGAAGCTGCCACTTTGTCTTTCGCTGTGCAGGCAGCACCCGGCCCGTATTTCAAAGGAGTACAGAAATCTCTCTGCAGTTGGGTGCAGTGTCTGACTTCCCCCACCGCCCAGAGGGTGTCTGGGTGTCTCTGAGACCCACTTAACCCCCTCCAGAGGGCTGCCCTAATGGTCCGTACTGGCCGTGCACCACCTCTTTGTGGCACACAGACAGTGCTCCTCCTTGATGGCTCTTTGCCTCTGCACAATATGATGGGGAAACAGAGGCAAGTATTTTCTCATTGCTTGGGGGTTACTCTCCCATGCAAATGAGAGTATCTCCCGAAGACACTGCTGAAACTATATAAGTGCCAGTGCTAACTATATCACAGAAGGGGCCAGTAAATGCAACTAGTGTCTCTTCTGTAATACCAAAGTGACCTAGGGTGTAAGAAGTGGGTGCACACTCCTGTTGCA
This sequence comes from Lissotriton vulgaris, assembly GCF_964263255.1. Classification (NCBI taxonomy): domain Eukaryota; kingdom Metazoa; phylum Chordata; class Amphibia; order Caudata; family Salamandridae; genus Lissotriton; species Lissotriton vulgaris. The sequence goes on along the minus strand of NC_141695.1, from coordinate 967,017,957 downwards.
ACCCCAGGGTACTTAATTGAATATGGGCCCAAGAGTCTTGTTGTACCAGCCGTACTACAACGAAAGGGTTAGGGTTTTTTGCAATAACCACATCTGAAGATAAGGGCAGGCCAGCAGGAGGTTTAGAAACTTTTGTAATTCAGTCTAAAGAGTGTAATTTTTTAAGTTCGATATTGTTCCATTAAATATCTTAACTGTAATGGTTGATTATAGAGTGTTGTGTGGCGTTTAGAGATCTGAGTGAATTTCCCCGATTCATAACCTTATATAGGTACAATTGACATTGACCTTATATAGGCATAGAAATCAATCCCTTACTTAGGCATAGCCCATGTGACCCAAATACAGGCAAGGCTACTTCCACCCGTACGAAACCTCACAATGATTTCTTGGAAAATCGGCTTAAGCAGTTAGAGTACTTCCCCTTGCTTGAATATTGATTTGTCGAAGAACTCATGTACTTTGCAAAGAACAACTGTTCCCTAGGGGTTCTTTCCTGACGTTCATATGCCCAACCTTATGTCAAACTATGGCATTCCTAAACACCTTCAAGGTATAAATATACCTTCACTTGCTATGGCAAACTATGGTGGTTCAGAGCAGTTCGACTATCTAGTTGCCCGACGCAGCTCGCTACAGAAAGTGCCGAAGTAAGCCGACCCTCCAGCTGGCGCACTGATCAAGAGGCTGCCCTTCTCTCGCCGAGAATCCAGCTCCAGTGTTTCCAAGCTCCCCATGCGGGGTGTTGGGAAATCGAGTCCCGAGACTAAGATACCAGACCTCCTTCATTCTAACAAAGGTATAGAGCTGATGAGATCCTGGAGAAACCTTTGGTAGATTCTTGGCAAAAACAACTAAACCTATGCTACACAATACTTACTTCTTCCTGCGTACTAGACTTAAGTTAGGTACATTGGGGTAGGAGTATTTAGAAGCACCAGTTGAGTATTTTAGTAAATGTCATTTATGTGTGTATTTTTATATGGCTTAGAAACCATACAATGCTTTTACAGTATTATTTTATAATCCTATTCTCGCTGTACGCATTATACTTTGCAGTCTGCTTAATGAGTGTAGCAGTTAATTTCTTTTGTATGAGAAAGAAGACTGTTCAATAAACCTTTTTATTGAAAACGCCCGTCTCTGTATTTCTCTACAAACTCTGTTGAAACAAAGCATGCACGATTGACTGAGTGAAATACTTATCTATTGTTTCCGCGACTCTGAGAGATATATTTCTTATTCTTGGGAAACAAAGATGTCATGTTTATGCGCTTGTCAAAAACGAATCCCTTCTTGTGAATTTGAAAAAGTTTCTAGTGACCTCTAAGCTAGCTGGCACTCAATATTAAGTTTAGTATATTCGATAGAGACCTAGTGGACCTCAGTCCTACGTCTAATATATAGGATATTTTATTCCAATGCGCAGAGCCTATTGGGAATATAGGAACTACACTACAGTGTGAATAGTGCTTTCAAATATATTTTTTCTTTTGGAACCCACTTAGGTCGCAACTGCTCTAGCTGTATTTATAGGTTATGTAATTCTTAAGAGTATCATAATTGATGAGGTTTTAAACAAATAGATGTTTTAAGTCACTGTTATGAGAAATTATATACAGATCCTTTAATAGAGCATAAAGTGGTGTAATGTTTATATGAACATCTATAGTTTGAACAAAAAAATAGTTCATTCTTTTATCAATAATTCATTCATCCATTCACTTATTCATCCATTCACGACATCATGTGAGTGTAATATTTTTTGATGGAACTCGAAAAAGCCTTTCATTTTTCATTAAGGCTTTTGGAGTGATGGATATTAGCGAAATGCTGCATTGGCTCAAATTTCTAACCTAAACCCGGATTTTGGCATCCTAAACTATTGAGCAATACAGGACTTTCCAGAAATCAAGAAGAGGCAAAGAGATTATATTAAACTGGCTATTTTTATTGTTCGATGTAGAATGTAAGAACCTATTTGTAAAGCTCCGGAGATATGATGGTGTATGCATTATTGGTGCAATATTTTACCTGAAATATAAAAATGCTACTTTAGTCTAATTAAATGAAAGAATTAGGAAGAAAGAACGGTAAATGAGAATGTGTGTATTTATGGAACAGTGTATTGTATATAAACTATTTGCAAACGGAGTGGAAAGCTTGAGAACAGGAAGTTGATTTGTCCCCTTTGATGTTAGAAGGAAAATCATTTCAGCTTTTTTAGGGAATGGCAACCAACTCAAGCTCGTCCATCGATTTGGCAGTTTGTGGCCATGAAGTACATAATTTTTTTCCTTTTTTCCTTACAACATGAAGCAAAAAGAAGAGTGCAAACGTTTATGTTTGCCTGATTTACAGAGTTGCATTATCTTAACTTTCTTTAATATCTGTGTGAGGTAAGTGCTTGCATCTGCAGTAACCTCATATTAAGATGTTTTCACCTGTTTTTGAAACATAGGAATCAGAAATGTGCTGTTTATCCAGTAGATGAGCGCATTTCCATATTAGCTTTTCAAACGACATATTCATGTTGTTTGCAAACACTCAAAAAACCAGCTGTGTTCCCTCTATTAGGAGCGGAGGAGCAACGCCCTCTAATGCCAGCGCCACCAAGATGAAAAATAAAATGGTAATACATTTAATTCAGTACTATTTTATTTTTTCTCTTTCCCCAACCTGAACGGAGTTTGGGGGTGGGCCAATGCAGTTGACTAGCAGTTGAGGAGTGGTGCTCAATCCACCAGTTGAGAGTGCACATGTCACTTTGCCCAGCCTGAATGCGCGCTATAAAGCACTCCACCCAGCTGTCTTAGACAGCCGGGCGAAGAGCAAGCATAGGCCCCTAGTGCCTCAATGAGTGTGGAGCCAGTTCACTGCAGCCAACCCTGGTGCTTCAATCATGCTGCCTCTGCAGAATGAGAACAGCTTCTTGATTGGAAGAGGGGAGTTGGCTGAGGCTCGGGGAGCCTATGCTGGTGGAGATACTGATAATGAGACGGAGAGAAGCACCGAGGGCGGAGGCAGAAGGTAAGTAAATCTTTTGATTATTCTCTAAATTTAATTCAAAACTCTGACAGACACTGTGGAATACTGGAAGTGGCTGCAGCCTCAACGGTAGAGCTCCCAATCGTGGCTTGTGATATACATTGCTGAAAATGGACCATGATTTAGAGCTTTGGCATTAAACCTAAGGGCACTGCAGTGTTTTTTCAGTGCCTGTCAGTGCCTTCAGATGTTCACCTCACCAGTTGTAAACACTATAAAAGGGGGAAAATACTTTACAACACAACTTTTACAACGCACTACCATTACAACGCAACTTTTACAATGCAAGTGCTTTTACAACGCATGACTTTACAACGCATGCCATTACAACGCAGATGTCTTTACAACGCAAGTCTTTACAACTTAAGTAGTATGTATTTTTTATATTTGTTTCTTTTTTACATTTTATATATTATTAAGGAATATATATATATTTTTAATTTACATTATTAAATGATTTATTTCCCATTATTACTCAAGTAACAAATAAATAATTGATTTAATATTTCAAATATTTATAAATTAAATTTTTATTAAAGTATTTTTAAAATCTGTTTCAATATTAATGAAATATTAATACATAAGTATATATTAATAACTGAAGGTATATATTTATTAAATATTTTGATTAATTAATAAAAATCAATAATAAAATTAATACTCACGTAGCATTTTCTGTAAAAGAAATTTGTGTAAATTTAATTGATTTGTTTTGTTGTAATCATGTATTTAAAAAATAATACTCAAGTATTAAAAATTAACTGAAGGTATATATTAACTTAAGGTATATATTAATTAATTTGATTACATTTAAAAAATATTATTAATTGAATAAGTACTCAAGTAACATTTTTAATAAATGAAATATCAGTAAGATTATTTAAATTATGGGCCGCTGAGCGGGGGCAAGATGGCCGCTGAGGGCTTCAGCGAGTAAGTCGCACACTTCACTTCTCCCTGCCACTGGGTAGATGGATGGCTGAATTAATGGTGGAGCCTGGCTTGGGAAAGAATACTTTTTGGTACTCCATACAGCTCCAATGCGACAGGAATCACAGGAAAAGTGGACTTACATTTAAAGAGTTAAGCGCAACTAAACGAGTTGCTTTGAGTCTTTGGAGGAATTTTACAGCAAACACCAGGCTGATTCTGAGATCCTGGTTCAGAATGCCGCCGAGGCTACAGCGGGTAAATGAAGCTAAGGATGGCAAAGAAAACAAAAGCGGGAAGCTTTGTGAAACTGACACTAGCAAAGGTCAAATTGTTAAAGAGAAAGCCAAGACGGATACAAAATTGGAAACAAAGACGGATACAAAAGTATCACTGAATGCGGCCCAAAAAAGCGGAGCTATCCCTAAGAAATCAACCCTGAGAAAGCCAGGCGGTGATAACCCAGTTTCAGCTTCGGCAAAGGAGATTGGAAATAATAAGAAAACAAAAGAGAGTGCAATGCGTCAGCCCTCAGTTACGGAGAGCTTTTCAAACGTACCTTCGAATCCAGGCGGAAGCAGCGGCGGTGGCAAGTTTGGATACAAGACTGATGTTCTCCCGGTGTCTGCTGCTACAGATGCTGGCGGAAAAGCGGGGCTTGTCAGTGAAGCCCATAGATCGGCTCCGGCATTGGGAGAGAAGGCTGTAACGGGCGCCAGCGCCGGCGCTGAGACAGAGGTTGCTAAGCAACAAAGTGAAAGACCCGAAGTGGGGAAGCCGGCTGAGGCGATGCCTGCTACCATCGCTAGCGCTGCAAGAAAGACGAACGAAGGAGCTGTAGCAGGTGAGGACAGTGCAGAGGCCGCTTCTGACCCTACACAATCTTTGAACCCTATGCAACCAGGAAAGCATATCTTGCTGCACAAGGTCTGTAGTGGGTTGATTGACAATAGAGCTCTGGGTACAAATTTGCCGGATGAGGATAGCTGCATGTTACAAACTACTGATTTTAGTACAGGATTGGTGAATGGATTGGCAACAGATTCTGATATACAAGCATTGCCCCGAGAGCACATGGGGATAAATGAAAGAGTGGCTGATACTTCACTATGGGCGAATGAAGTGGATCCAAACATGGAAAGAGAAGGAGTCAAATCAGGTGGTGAATCCTCAGCTTCTGCTTCCAACTCCACTGAATTACATATTATGTCTGAGGCGGCCTCAGCAGAGAGGTTTTACTCGGTAGAGGAAGACTCCCAGTCACAATCACTACCCACAGGAGAGAGCTCCGATGAGTCAACTGGGGGAGACACAGGTAGTAGCTCTCCGGTCCAGAAATTCACTCAAAAAAAGCGTTTAGCCAAAAGAAAACCGTCTTCAGCAAGTAGTACCACAGACCCTACCAAGAAGCTAACCTGGGATTATTCTACTACCACATTCTCTTTTGTAGAGCAGGATAGACCAGCTACAATGATTGGAGAGCAGGGATCTTCGCAGTCTACACAACCCCCAGTTACCTTGGACTTATTATTTAACACTCTGAAATTGATGCAATCCGAGGCTAGAGGGGAAAGTAGGAGAGCTAGACATGAGTCAAGAAAGGTCCAGAACAAACTGAGGAAAATAAGTCAAAGACAGGACGAGATGGCTGAAAGGGTGGCCCACGTGGAGGAAAGAACTGGGAAAGTGGAGGATGATTTGCGAGAGATTAAATCATATAAGGAAGAGCATCGGAAGGTGGCTGAAGATGTAAACTGGAAACTGGAGGATTTTGAGAATAGACAGCGTCGAAATAACATCAGACTGCTAGGAGTAGAAGAAGGACTGGAATGGGGGGACATCAGAATGTTTGTTGTAAATTTGCTAAAAGGGGCTTTCCCAGAACTAACAACATGGCAATGGGAACATGAAATCCAAAGAGCCCATCGCTTTCCGTTTTTCAAAAGAGGGCAGGAAGGAGTCCAAGGGGGGAAACCAAGGGCAATTTTGATTTTTGTTGGGAATTTTCTTTTAAGACAGCCGATCCTGGATAAGGCCAAACCTGAGTCAAGAAAGTCATTTAACAATGTTTCGTTCTTTGCAAGGCCCGATTTTTGCCATGCTACGGTAGAGCGTAGATGGAGATTGAGGCAGTTGATACCGATTATACAATCCCTGGGCTCAGAAGCTTACCTATTGTATCCTGCTAAGTTGAAAATAGTAACTAAAAGTCAGGTTAAGTCTTTCTTTTCTGAAATCAAAGCAAAGGCCTTCATGATCGAAGTTTTGGGGTACAAGGAGGGATAACTAGAATAATGAAGCTGGATATTTGACATAGAGGTGGTATGAAGGTGGGGAGGAGTGGCGACTGCTGATTCCCTGGCGATCACACATAGGTCATGCGTGACCTATTTGCCTGTAGGGGAGGGTGGGGGAGGGGTAGCTCGGGGTGGGGAAGGGGGGAACACAAGGTGGGGGGGAAAAATGGCACACATCATGCGTAGTAGCATACATACAGAGGTCTTGCAAAAAATTGGTACTGCTTTTAAGTATAAGGTGGAACAAGGAAATAAAGAAAGAAAAAGGAAACTGGGAGAGTAGGATGGTTCTAATTTTTGATATTTTTTAATGGCTTGCCGAATTATTTCAATGAATGTGTGCGGTCTTAATGACCTCCAGAAGAGATTAAGGGTCTCTGCTTTTTGTAAGGCATTAAATCCAGATTTGGTCTGTCTCCAGGAGACTCACGTTGAGGGAGGTAAAGGTTTTTTGTTAGGGCAGTTGGGGTTTGAAGTATTAGGGTACACTAAACAAGCTTCAAAAACACGGGGGGTGGCAATTTTGGGAAGGGGGAGAGAGTGTACGGTGATTAGGAATAAGGTAGACACGTGGGGAAGATGGGCCATTGTGGAAGTAGTGCTCAGAGGAGCTAGATTTACTTTGGTATCAGTCTATGGCTCAACGTCCGATGAACCGGACATATTTGAATTTTTAGATCAGGAATTGACAACCTGGGTGGAACCTATCGTTTGTTGTGGGGATTTTAATATTAATCGCCCTGCTAGCGTAGAACTTCAAAGGGACCACGGTTATACTGGGCGTAAGAAGAGGGTACATAAGGCAATAGTAGATTTGGCTGCACATAACGCATTATCAGATGTATGGGCAAACTTAAATCCAATGAGTGACAGGGATACTTTTTTTTCAGCACCCCATAGAATTACTGTTAGATTAGACTATTTCCTAATTTCTAATGTTTTGTTATCCAATGTATGTATTAGAAAGCTACCACGTCTGATGTCAGATCATAACCCATTGTTACTGACATTGAATCTCAATGGTATTACCAGAAAAGCTTATAAATGGACATTTGAAAGGGCGTTGTTAAAAGATGAGAGTTATTGTAAACACATGGAAAAATGGATAACCGAATTCTGGTTTAATAACAAGGGTAGCTCAAGCAGTGGTAACATCTGGGATGCCTTTAAAGCAGGGATAAGAGGTGAGACGATTAGTTTTACAACATTTCGACAGAAGAGTGAAAGAGGGAAGACAGAACAGCAAATGAATTCACTTCTGGCTGCAGAGGCAGAACTTAGTAGACTTATTATATCTGGGAGCCCACTGGATCAAAAAATATTAGAAATAACGGTCTTAAAGAGTGATATTGCTGAAATTGTTATAAATAAAACAGCTGTAAATTATTTCGCAAAAAAGGAACAGGTGTTTGAATACAGTGAGAAGGTGGGTCATATTCTTGCTGTTAGAACTAGGCAGAAAACCAACGCTGGGGATATTAAAAACATGGTAGATAATTTAGGAAATGTGATATTAGACTCTAACGGTATAAGGAATGAATTCTGGAAATACTATACAAACTTATATGATGTTGACAACAGGATGGGTATTGATGAAATAAGTGATGAAATAAGAGACTATGTGGGAAATACCCAGCTTGATATGTTGGAAATGGAAGATCAGATTAAGCTGGATTCTGTTATAACGTTAGAGGAAGTAACATTAGCATTATTAGATCTCCCATCCTCTAAAGCCGCAGGACCAGATCTCATTCCAATCGAATTTTACAAAACATTTTTCTCTTCTATAAGAGCAGAGTTACTAGATACTCTTTTACAAGCACAGAGGGAAGTGTCAGTCCCAGATTCTTGGGGGGGCACTGAGATTATTGTCATTTTAAAAAAGGGTAAGCCTCCCACAGCCCCAGGGTCGTATAGACCAATCGCCCTTATGAATGCGGACGTGAAATTATATTCCAAAATTCTGGCAACAAGGCTGTCCACCGTTATAGAAAAACTAGTTACATCAGAGCAACACAGATTTATCCCAGGAAAAGGCACCACTACACATGTTAGAACAGTGATCACTTGCTTTGATGCCATGGAGGTTGCTGGTGGTCCTTTGGCAGCCTTATTCTTAGACGCCGAGAAGGCCTTCGATAGGGTCGCATGGATATATTTGTGGGAAATAATGAAAGTATATGGTTTTGGCAATAAATTTATAAGGGCAATTCAGGTTTTATATAAGGCACCTACAGCCAGAATTAAAATAAACCGAGATTTAACTGCACCAGTACAAATTAAAAGAGGCATTAGGCAAGGTTGTCCTAGCTCTCCCCTCCTTTTTGCATTATATATGGATCCGTATTTGCGTTATCTAAAATCTAACCCGAATATCCCTCCTCTTATATCAAACGGAGTGGAGGTTAATGTATTAGCATATGCAGATGACGTTGCCATAATCACCCCAGACCCATCCAAAGCAATGGAGGAGGTTGAGTTGGAGGCTAGTAAATTTGGCAGAATATCTGGGTACAAATTAAATAGTGCAAAAACACAAATGATTAAAAATACAATGGTTCAATACAATGATAATCGGGTGGTTCCTGCAGCAATGTATTTAGGAGTTGAGATATCATCTAACTTGGACACAGTGGTAGGACGGAATATTTCCCCTTTAATTAAGGACATAAGGGCAGAATTGGCCAGAATAGATAAGCTTAGGCTTACGTTAGTTGGACGTACAAATGTGATAAAAATGATTATTCTCCCCAAATTCCTTTATTTCTTTCGCACTATTCCTCTTTTGTTTGAATCAATTTGGTTTAATAAGCTAGAATCAATATTAAATAAATTTATATGGTCATATGGGAAAACTAGAAGGGCCTACAAGTTTATGACGTTACCAAGGGTTAGTGGAGGGTGGGGGGTCCCAGACTTCAGGCTATATTACTGAGCATCTGTACTACAATTCACTCAGGGTTTGCTGGGTGCAGGTAACTTAGAGTCGAATGTTAGATCCTTTTCGACAATGGTATATTCTATTGTAATGGGGGCAGATGCCGCAAACGCTTTTCTAAACCATGCCGACTTTCTTTACTTTAAACATACACGTTTTAAAACAGTTAAAGCTGCATATAACATCTGGATAGCAGTAGCAAAGAAATGCGGACTAGGAAGATACAACAGGTATACTAGAATGTATAGGAATAGGACACTACCCCCCTTGATCTTTTCTGATTCTATAATGGCAGACTGGGATATGCAAGGTATTAAAAAAATAGGGGATCTGATGGGGTTGGATGGGAATATCTTACAATTTTCAGATTTGATGGGAAAATATGATATAACAAGAAATAGCCTTTTTAAGTATTTGCAAATCAGGAGTTTTCTGGGTAAGAAAAAAGGTGGAGAATGTGGATTTCGGAAGAGTAATCTTATGGAATCCCTAGCTCAGGGGGGAGAGTGTTCTATACGATTCTTTTATGCTAGCTTAGCAGAATTAAAAAAAGATGATACTGAGAAATTTGGAGATAAATGGGCAGGGAAATTAGGGGTACAGAATCAATGCTTTTTGGATTCACTGGAGTTAGGATGTTCTGTTCTGTGTTCTGCACCTCTTCAATCGCAGCATTTTAAAACTTTATATCAACTTTATCACACACCGGACCGCATTGCATAGTGGGGGGCGACTACAGGGACAACTTGCTTTCGCTGCAATGCTCCGGCAGCAGACAGTATCCACATCTTCGCACTTTGTCCCCAATTAGATAATCTACGAAAGGGTATTGAAGAATTTATGAGGCATACTCTTGGTTTAAATGAGATTCTAACACCAACTGTTATTATGCTAGGGGTTAGGGGATATAGGGGTGATAATACTGAATTTGTATTCCTAGCGATGGCAGTGTATAGATTATTAATTGCTAGAGCATGGCGGGACCCTACCCCCCCCCACAACACACCAATGGATTGCTTTGCTATTGGGGATATTTAACCTTGAAAAAGGTATATATGCCAGGAAGGGTAAAAGAGCAAGGAAATTGGGATTGAAAATATGGAAACCTGTATATTGCTGGAAAGAGAGAGTAAGTGTATCCCTTGGTTAATAATTTGTAAGGCTTGTTTAAGTTCTCCACCTGTATGTGTGTTTTGTTTATAATATTTCATATAGTAATTATTTGGGTTAAATTTTGCATTGTGATCTCTGTTTATACAAATGACAATTGTTGTATGGTGTGTGCCAACAAAATTTTAAATAAAAAAAAAAAACAGATTATTTAAATATTTTAAATATATTTATGTACTTAAAATATAACAAAAAAATAATTGAAGTATAATATAAATTTAAATATAAATTTAGATAATACTGTAGTAATAACATAATTTTTTTATGTTTTGGATTATTAATTTAAAATAATAAAAATAATACTCAAGTAACATTTTCTGTAAATGAAATTTGAGTAAATTTCATTGATTTATTTTATTGTAATCATGTATTTAAAAAATATTACTCAAGTATTAAAAATTAACTGAAGGTATATATTAACTTAAGGTATATATGATTAAATTTATATAATATTATTATTTGAATTAATACTCAAGTAACATTTTTAATAAATGAAATATGAGTAAAATTATTTAATTATTTTAAATATATTTATGTATTTAAAATATATTAATATTTTGGATTATTAATTTAAATGAAGAAAATAAATATAATTTTTTTAGAATTAATCACTAAGTTAAATATATAAACAGAAAAAATATTTTTAAAAAATGTACAAATTATAATATCCATCTTAAATATAATTTATAAAATTATAACATGGTTAAACATTTGATTAACACTGAAGTATAAATTTTCAAGTAATGGAATGTCTGCTAATATTTTAATTTTAAATGAATGATTTGATTTTTTATGTTAATATTCAAAGAATATTTATAGTAGTAATAGATTATTGATTAATTAATAGTTAATTGAAAATAATATTTATTATTTTGAAAAATATATTTTAGTTAAAAAACTAAAATTTCTAGAACATGAATAAATAAATTAAACAATAATTTTATCATTAAGAAATTTTAAAAGTCTAAAAAAGTTAGTTTAAAAATGACATTTTCCCATGCTCTTGTATTGAATTCAATGGATAGTTTTGTCCTTTATTTATTTCCATAGTTGACTATATGAATCCCGCCGAACCACTTTGCAAGCTGCTAAAAATGTAGAACAGAGAAGTTTTGGATGGAAATGGAATAAGCATAGAGGTAAGTACTATTTATCATATTTTCTATGATTATAAAATCTATAAATATTTGTCATTTAATAAAAATACATTATAAAAAACAAAGACACGATAGTTTTCCTTTTATATTTTTTATTAAAAAAAATAATATAGAATATAAATATTTTTAATCAATTTTTGTACAATTTTTGAATTTTTTTTAATGTAATCTAACATTATTAAATAAATGTTTTAATACATTTATTATTAAAAAAAGAAATAGTCCTTTTTCCATCTTTGCAGGTTTTGATGACATCGACGCGTAAACGTCCATGCAAGCAGCCATTTTGAACAGCGTCGATGGAGGAAGCAGCAGGAAGCTGATCTGCGTTCAGTTAGGAAACTTTTTAAACTTTATTTATAAACATTAGAATGTTAATTAGTATATATATATTGTAAAGAAAGGATAAGGAGAGGTTGCATAAGATAAATGTAATGTTTACGTTTTAATTTCAGTATGTAGCCGATCATGTTAGTAGAGTATGCCTTTGTCGGGTCGCTATAAATAATAGGTTAATGTTATTTATGGATGTATTTTGTTAAAGTAAGCAGAATGGTATTGTCATTTTAGGATGTCTGACTATTTATTGCTTTAGGGAAAGTTAGAATTTTAAAGGCATTTATAAAAAATATCTAAAAATACTTCGAATAAATGTATTTTGAAATAATTTGGAGCTCGAGATTGAAAGACAGCTTGTTTCATGGTTTTTGCATTATTTGGGTGATCTAGTTGGAATTAACTTTGTTTTCTGGAATTATGGTTTTTATGGTGTTTTTAAATGTTGAAAATATGGGCTTTCGGGAACTTTTGAAACCTTGCAAGATGTACATAGTAAGGACATGGATTTCTAGGACTTAGTATTATTATTAGGATGGAGTTAGGAAGTTTTTGGATTTCGTGCATGTTCTTTTACTTTTAGGATGCACATGGAATTTGGACTTGGACTTGGAAAAAGCATGGATTTCGTGGAGTTTCGATTACTTTCAGGATGCATATGGACCTTTGAAACCTTACCAAATGGACTTGGGAAGAACATGGATTTCGTGGACTTTGAAATATTTTCAGAATGGATTTTGAAAGATCTTTTAGGATGCACTTTGAAAGTAAAAGGATTTCCTGCACATTGGATTAAAGAATACAAATTTCAAGAAAAGGAAGATGGATTTGCTTGAAAAACGAATATTTTTGAAGACATTGAGTAATATATGGGTTTCGTTTTTTGACTTTGATACAAGAAGAAAAATAAGAGGACTTAAAAAGAAGCATTTTCAGGTGTTTGTTGTATCTGATTCAAGAAGATATTTTTTTAAAGAAAATAAATGAATTATTTGAAAAAAAAATTAACATTCTTGGATTGCTTGGGTTATTCGATTTTGCAAAAAAATTGATTTATTTTGGGAAAACAAGATGAAGAAAAAGAAAGAAGACAACTAAAGCTAACATGACCCGACGTTAATTTATTAAAAATAATTTAGAAAAATGTGAATGCCAATTGAATTGAAACGTTTATATAATTTAGGTACAAGCAGGAAAGTAAGGTGTAAATTATATTTAGAAATGTAGAATGTTAGTAACATTATCAAGGTAGTCTAAAGCCACACACAACAAAAACTGTTGTAGAATAGCTAATAGTCTCTCAGACATTTCCTTAGATTTTTTAGAAATGCGTGGGTTTAGGCTACCAGTTAATGTTTGAGAGATTCTCATTTCTTGAAAACTTTGCTCCTTCGTCAAAGTTTCCAAAAATGAATAGAAGTTACTGTGTGGTTTGCCAATTGTATGGTTGAAGGAGTTATGCCATCCCTGGCATTGTTTGTTTTGCCTTCTCCTTCTAAACAGCTCGTGTAGCAGTTCCACCACTCCATATGGAAACGTGCCCTCCTCCTGCGACCCGATCTGCTTAGATGCCCAATCCATGTGCCCTCAAAATAATTTAGTAAGGGTGCCAATTTATCTTCATTTTTGTTAAAAAATTCAGATTCTGTAATTGCAGTGACTCGTCTACACTTTCAGGAGGTACAAAGCAAAGAGCTGTAAGTTTTTTTAATTCGAACTGTAGTTTGCTATCAGTTGAGTAATCTGCAACCAGGGATGTTTTTTGTAGTTTACGCCAGAATGCCTGGGAAAAATGAAAACAACATCCCTGAATTTGGGTATCTGTGTACGTTTTAGTGATCACATCGATCATAGCCAATTCAAAATCAACAATTATCTTCCTAGGACTTTTATTGGATGTTTTGCTTTTAATCACTGATAAAAGCTCAGTGTAGGTTGCAGATTGCTTATCAGGTAGCAAACTATAAACTAAGGGAATTACATTGTGGTTAATCTTTGCGTGAATAGTGTAAATTTGGGTGAAAGGATGGGGTGTACTTTTAAACGTCCCATCCATCATCCAAATTTAACTGTTCTCTAACTTAACAAGGTTGCTTGGTGTACTAAAGATAAGTATACGTTTATGAGGGTTTTGGTTGTCATGCAGGAGGAAAGGTTCATTAGAAAAAGAAATAGTGAGTTCATTAGGAATTTGAATGTCAGAAAGGTATGAGGAGTTGTAGTATGTGTATCACTTGCCTGCTTTTGTCTTTGAATAATTCTTCGCAAATTGGGAATAATAGGCATACTACTAGCAACATGACTGGGGACATGTTGTGCAACCTCTCTTAAAATAGATCCAGTAGTGTCATTGGAGGTGCATGCAATTTCTTTCATTTCATTTATTGTTTCCCTTAATTCAATCTCCATTGCAGAGGCAGAGTGGTTAGGATCTGTGGTTTTAATAACAGTTTCACCAAGAGTAACCGCTCTGCCATTGCAATGGGATGAATAATATTGCACACACCTCCAATGTCTACGTGGTTCACTTATCCTTTCTTTACAATATATATGTCCAGCACGTTCTAACAAGTGGTTTCCCTTTTTTGATTTTATGTAGGATGCTGTTTCTTGAGTTGACAATATCTGTTAATAAACTAGAAAAAAAGATTTTATTATGTGATTTTTTACATGTTAATCTTAAACTACACTATCACACACTTTCCCTACTGTTGAACCTTTCTGGAGTTAGAATAGTAAATTACAAAACACTACACTATCCCTCACTTTCCCTACTGCTGCATTTTCCTGAAGTTAGATTAGGATTTTACACCCCTACACTATCCCTCACTTTCCCTGCTGCTGCACCTTCTTGGAGTAAGAATACTAAATTATACCCCTACACTATCCCTCATTTTCCCTACTGCTTCACTTTTCTGGAGTTAGAATGGTAAATTACACCAACACACTATCCCACACTTTCCCTACTGCTACACCTTCCTGGAGTTAGAATAGTAAATTACACCTCTACATTATCCCTCACTTACCCTACTGCTGTACCTTCCTGGAGTTAGAATAGTAAATGGTACCCCTATACTATTCCACACTTACGCTACTGCTGCACCTTCCTGGAGTTAGAATAGGAAATTACACCCTTACACTATCCCTCACTTACCCTACTGTTGCACCTTCCTTGTGTTGGAATAGTAAATGGTACCCCTACACTATTCCACACTTAACCTACTGCTGCACCTTACTGGAGTTTGAATAGTAAATGGTACCCCTACACTATCCCTCACTTTCTCTACTGCCGCACCTTACAGGAGTTATAATAGTAAATGGTACCCCTACACTATACCACACTTTCCCTATTGTTGCACCTTGTTGGAGATAGAATAGTAAATGGTACCCCTACACTATCCCACACTTTCCCTACTGCTATACCTTCCTGGAGTTAGAATAGTACATTATACCCCTTCATTATCCCTCACTTTCCCTACTGCTGCATCTTCCTGGAGTTACAATACTAAAATGTTTCTCTATGTTTAGTGTCATATTGTTGCATTTTGATCTGTTTTAACTTTTTAGTTTGGGGTATTGCCTTTTTTCTGGAATCTGTTTTCGTTCTATTGGCTTTGCTTTGGTTTTCTTTCGAAGGTAGTTGTGAATCTGTAAAGATTGAAAAAAATGATTATGTTATAGAATGTTTTTATTATTTAAATAAGTTTACATGACTGTATTCCTCTGCACTATCTATTCCTTTTTATGACAGATTCAACTCACAGGACTTAAAATAGTATATTACACCCCTTCACTATCCCTCACTTTCCCTACTGCTGCACCTACCTGGAGTTAGAATAGTAAATCATACCCATACACTATTCCACACTTACCCTACTGCTGCATCTTCCCGGAGTTTGAATAGTAAATGGTACCTCTACACAATCCAACATTTTCCCTATTGCTACACTTTCCTGAAGTTAGAATAGTAAATTAGACCCCTACACTATTCCACGCTTTTCCTACTGCTACACCTTCCTGGAGGTAGAATAGTAAATTACACCCCTACACTATCCCTCACTTTCCCTACTGCTACACTTCCTTGAGTTAGAATAGTAAAATACACTCCTACACTATCCCTCACTTTCTCTACTGCTGCACCTTCCTGGAGGTAGAATAGTAAATTACACCCCTACAGTATCCCCCACTTTTCCTACTACAGCACCTTCCTGGAGTTAGAATACTAAATGGTACCCCTACACTATCCCACACTTTCCCTACTGCTACACCTTGCTGGAGTTAGAATAGTAAATTACACCCCTACACTATCCCACACTTTCCCTACTGCTACACCTTCCTGGAGTTGAATTGTAAATTACACCCCTACAGCATCCCTCACTTTCCCTTTTGCTGGACCTTCCTAGAGTTAGAATAGTAAATGGTACCCCTACACTATCCCTCACTTGCCGTAATGCTGCACCTTGCTGAATTTATAATAGTAAATGGTACCCCTACACTATTCCACACTTTCCCTACTGCTACACGTTCCTAGAGTTAGAATAGTAAAAGCTACCCCTACACTTTATTAGTAAATTTGACCTTTTTAAATATCGTCCTTGGTATTTTCGATTAAGCAAGTTTTCGTTCTTTTCTTTCGGTATTTATCTGTGTGAAAATGTTAATAATTTTCTTTGTATCAGAAAAGGTTTTTTACGTTTTACAAATTAACTTTTTTTTTTAAATATTTGAAAATAAGTACCTTTTTGATATTGTTGCTATGGAGTTTGGCTCCTTTTGAAAATCCTGTTTTTATGTATTTTTTGGCTTTCTCAAATATAATTCTTTTGCTGTCGAAAAATTACATTTGACATTTGTTTGTTTTTTAAATATCAGTAAATCGATTATCTCTTATTCTTTTTAAAAAACTTTATTTACATACATTTCTAATACTTCAAAAAATGTCTAACACTGTGTCCCTTGATTTTTAGCAAACTTGTTATCATTTATTTGAATTAATATGCATTGTGGCTTTTAAATTTATTTTATATGTTACCACATTTAAACAAATTGAGTTATTCTGCTATTTTACTTATTTGGCAAACTTATGATTAATATTTATAGGTACTTACATATCTGTCAAAATTCGCTTGATCTTGAACAAATTGCTTTTTCAAATCAGCAAATTATGGTAAATCTGTAATTTAATTAATTATATAATTTAGTATTAATATATAGTTTTTATGGATACATTCTTGTTATACTTCTATTTCTTTTTAAACTTACTTGTATGTCTCAAAATATTTGTTTTTCAATGACTCTGGGTCGTCGCAGTGTGAAAAGGTCAGATGGTCATTTTTTGGCATCTGCTCTCTCTGGTAGTTGATAATCAACTGTTTTCAAAATGGTGTCTTGCTCGTATTTATAAGTTTGTGTCAGTGTGTTCTTAATTTTTGAGAAAATATGCGTTTTAAAAAGCTTTAAAAATCCTTTTATTTGCTGTGTAAACATGCAATTTAAAAAATCAATTTAAAAAGTGTTGTTTTAAAGTTTCTAATTCCGTTTTGGCATCCATTTTGTTTTCAGTGTTTTGGTGTTACGTTCATGAAAAGAGTTGTAGGACTAATTTTTTATCTGCACTACTTAAAATGACTGGTATGTGTTTGTTATTTGGTGGTTATTTCGGATAGTTATTTTTCATTCTTGTTCTTGTTTTAAAATTGTTATTTTAAAGTCGTGCTTATTTTGTTAAAAAAACTATATTTTAGAATATTCCAGTACTTTTTTAAATACTCGATTGCTAATTTTAATACTCGAGTAATAATTTATAAAAAATGCTTTGCTTTTCGTTAAATTTACAGTTTATTACCACATTTTAATACGCTTCCCCACCCAAAACCCCTATTTTCGCTGCATCCCATGCCAGGTTTTATTTTACAAAAAAAAAAAAATCATTTTCGTTTATTTTATGCGTTGTAATGGTTTGCTTAATATGTGTTTTCGTTGTAATGGTACTTTTCCATTACTTTTACTATTTCGTATTGTAATGGTATGCGTTGTAAAGTCATGCGTTGTAAAGGTACTTGCGTTGTAAAAAATGCGTTGTAAAAGCATGCGTTGTAATGGTATGCGTTGTAATGTCATACATCCCTATAAAAGGGTTCATGACCCCAATTTATTAGAGAGTTCATTATGCTGCTTTCAAGCATAAGTTGAAATGGCCATGCTGATCATGTAGGGTCCTGTTGCCTTTACTAAGCATACCAATTTTCATTTTTATAAACTAGCAGCTTCTGGTACCATCCCCACTCCTTGCAAAGTGAAATATGCTAACTACTGACAGATCAACTTGTCTGCTTAGCAGCATGTATAATATGGCTAGTAAGGTGTCTTCTGTGGAGAGTGAGTGACTAGGCAGGATGTGCTGCGACCTGGGTCCATTTACTGAAGCCTCTTTCTTCTTACTTGCAGACAAGGGTGGCTACTGGAGAAGGGTGTTTGAGCAAAGGTGCTAAAAGGATGTGCTGGGAATTGGATCCATTCACTGACGCTTCCTACTTACTTGCAGGAAAGTTGGGCACCTGACTTTGGTTATGCCTTCGGAGTAATGGAATAGTAAGACTTAAAATTCCATGAACCTGTGCAAAAGGGGAAGAAGAAGAGAAAGACCCATATACTCTCAAACATTTGGATACATTTGAATAATAACAGATTATTCCTGAGACTTCTTAACGGTTTACACACATTTCTTTTATGGAGTAATAAAGTGAACTAAAGACTAATGACCTCAATTACAAGTCCATTGTGCCACCGGTGCATTACTTTTTTAGACGCACTGGTGGCGCAGTGTGCCTGCTCATATTTACAAGGCCACATAAAGTTACCCTGCGTGAAGTTAAATGGCCTTGTAAATATGGGCCCCTTTCACGCATTAATCTGCATGAAAGAGGTGTTGGGAGGGGGTTCCCACACAACATCTATAGAACCTGACACATTCACAGAGGTACAAAGTGTCATGAATTTGACAATGCATCAGAATCCTATGCCTCAGGGGAGGCGTAGGATTAGTGCAATGAGGAGAAATACTTTTTTTATTTTTCCTTGGTTTTGCTCTTTCTATGTGTTCTGCATTCTGCAGCACACTTGGAGAAATTTGCCTTTGATGATTGTTAATGTACAGGAAGGTGTCCCATCCTGCACATAAAAAAGAACCCCTGCTGTGCAGGCACCCTTGCAACATGGTGCAAGGATGTCTGTGCTGGCGCATGGCTGCTGTTTGTGTGGCGGCACAGGGGAGTACAGGAATTCCCCGTATCTTGTAGATACGGCACACTCCTTGCCTTTAATTTTGACTCACAGCAGTGCTGAAGAAAGGCTTGATGTGTTGCAGTGCATCAACAAATAGTAAATCAGGCCCTGAGAGCTAGAAAAAGATTCGACAATATATGGGAAGAAGAAAGCAAGGTTGTCAAAAGTGAACTAATACTAATAAACGTATACGTTTAACTACCAACCTGCTCTTGTTCTGTCTGGCATTTAATTACACCCCATCACCATTTGAGGATCACGGAGGCTCAGGAAGGAAAGTATTTCAGCCACAGGTGTTTGCAGGATCACAACCAAGAGGCTGGGTAAGGCCCCCAGAAATTCTTGCCTTATTTGGAGACTTTATTATTCTGATTCAGGAATCTGGTGCTTACCCAATTTAGAGGTATTTGGTGAATACGTGAGTGAGTAAGTTGTGTAAGGATTGAGGCTAGTGGGATGAAGTGGGCTATGGTGACCTGGTGTGGCATGTTCTCTCAGTATATGATTTATTTCCTAGTTGGGCCTTTGAAACAGAATGCGACAGTGTGAACAATGGGAGCTTGAAAGAGGATTTAGTCACTCAAGCCCTTATTTGGGATGGTGCATTTGGGTCCCGCTCTGGCGGAAGGGAATTTTAGGGACTTGAAGTGTCGTACATGAGTCCCGAAGAAGTAAAACTAAGCTTTGGGTATATTGGTTGAGGTTGATCACTGGAATCCCGATGAGAGTGGGAGTTGATGGATGTGAGGGGAATTCTCTGAACTTGGAAAACAAATTAAAGTGAGAGTGGGTCCTGTAGGACTGATGGGAGCGGAGGTCACTGGAACAATGAGGTGTCAGTGTGAATACTAGGGAACCTACAGCGATATAGACATTAGCAATGTGATTTGAAGTAGCTGATAATGGAATGATGGTCACTGTGGACCATTCGGAGGAGAAGGCTCTTCCTACCTATGGGAGGGCACCCAACTCTTTTATGTGCAGAGAAGTTCTCATAAAGAACTTTTGCTGTAGAAAATATTGATACCGTGAGTTAAACATATATCTTTCTTTCAAAATACCCATTCTGTGCATCCTGTTGTGTACACAATCTGCAGGGGAAATTTTCAAGGCGCTTTACTAGAGGGCATGGCAGGGGTCACCTCACTATAGTGATTAACCCAGCAGCTGGCTTACATCGTAGTGGTAAATATGTGGAAAACAAGGACCCCCTGATGAGGATAAAGTTCCTGGGTCAGGGCAAATAATTTGTGGAAAATAATACACCCAGGCAACACACAAACACTGGCACAGTTCAGGAAACAACATAATAATAAATAATAAAGCACTAGATTAGCACAGAAAGTTCAATTTAATACATTTTATAAAAGTGTCACGAAATGATTCATTGACATACTGATCAAAAACAGTAAAACGATTTCTTTCAGTGAATATACAACAGATGCACGTTATTTGTTTGTATAATTAAATAATACAGTAGGGAGATGGTTTTCGTCTACGCGTTTCGACACGTTGAAAGTGTCTTCCTCAGAACACTACCATCTTGTTACTGAAAATAGATAAACAGTATTTTAAAAATATGCCTCTGTGCTAGGCAGTGCAAAATAGTCAATACATTTTACTTGAACAATAGAGCCAGTGATTTGATAAAATACCATGATATACTGCATTACATCAGTTCATTCTATTTTCTTTATCGTAGAGAAACTATTGACAAGACATAATCCAGTTAAAACAAACATTTACCATTTCATCATATAGAGACATAATGGGAAAACAGGAGAATCACAAAAGCCAGAGGAGAAGATGAAGATAGTACATAGGTACTTAACAGAGAGAAAAAACTGGTGTGTCTCCAGTCGATGGTTTAAGTATGCACCTATTGAGATGGTCAGGAATTCTTTTTTACCTATTAACTGTACTTCAATCAACCACCCTAAGAAGACTAAAAGGGCAGAAAGATGGTGATTGATTAAATACTGGAGATGCCATAGTTGTTGGAAATAAAATTTAGACAGAGTATGGAATGTCAGTGCTTACCATGTATCATATCTTTGGATAAGTCCGGTCGGGATCTAAACACAGGACCTCTTTATCTGTTTATGCCCACCTAAGAGAAAACCAGAAAACAGAAAACAAAAATAAGCTGTTGCAGTCAAAACACGATTATATTGAGCAAAATAAAATGGTTAACCATGACAAAGCCGTCCAGAGATTCATTCAACATTCAAGCTAAAGAACTACGGACGTGTAATACACGCAACATAGTATATTTGATCATATGCCCATGCAATTTGGGCTATGTAGGAGAGACTTCGCGAGCAATGAACACGCGATTAACAGAGCATAGGTCTGCCATCAAGACACGTAAACACACAGCTCCACTTGTCAGCCATTTTTCTGAATTTAAACACTCTCCCTCGGACATTAAATGGCGTATTTTGGAGAAAATCCAGACTCCAAACAATAATGGTGGTGATAAAATCAGAAAGAAAAAAGAAGTTTTCTGGATTTTTTCCTTGGGTACCTTTAGCCAGGGGTTAAACAACGAATTACCCTGGGAGAATGCCATCATATAGAGCTGAAGTCAACGGACACACTGTGCAGTAGTATTGCCCCTCATAGGTATCCCCCTTTTTTGGATACTACAGCGATAATTCTCACCCTTTCCCTGTACCCGCCTGTTTCCGGCACTAACCTGTATAGTGGCAGAATATTTTCCCCCGATGTTCTGCCAAAATGGGACACGAGAAAAACATAGGCCACACTAGAACGAAACAACCGTCTGCATTATTGGTCCCCATGAATATTAGTTGAAGAATTAACACAATAAAGTAGTTTTGTCTATTATGCATTTCTTAGTGAAGCATCATCACCTTAGATACACCGATATACTGCCTCCTCTTATTACGGGTAGCCAATGCATACAACTTTAAAAGGCGGAACTGGTATATCCTGCTACCTATCACAATGCGGGGTATATAAATGAATCATGTTGGCTGTATCAGACTCAACTGATTTTATGAGGTACCAGACGCCACGCCACGCTACTCCGGTCAGCAACGCCGTTCTTAGCACAGGTAACAGCCGCTCATTAATTTCTCTGCATGACAAAACTGTAGAAACTCGAAGCACGAGCCTGCAGTACTGTCCCACATTTGTTTTGTTTTTATCTTTAGACACCCGGTAATATGACCCTCCCTATTCCGACTGGATAACTACGGGTTTCAACACCACTAACTTACTAGTGCTCAACCAATAGCAGAGCTGTGATATACGCATTTTCAGGTAAAGGAGGTTTTCCTTTTATGAATCCAGGCTAATGAGGACGCATTTATCCTTTTTGTAGTTAGGATGTTTTTCCTTGCGTCCCATTATGCTAGTTAGGACACATTTAGCTTCTCTAAAATAAGTATGTTAATACCCACACAACATATGTATTTGTCAAAAGTATTCAAATAACGGCCAGAGAACTTATCCAGCTATAGAACATCTTTCGGCCCCGTAAATCTGATATGCGCACAACACTCTCAATTGGCATGCGAATCTAATCTAAACTCAAGTTATATGACAACTATACTCTTATTAGATTATCTCACATGTATGCCGTGTATTATTAGGGGAATTAACCAAACAATGCATACTTCTGATTTTTCAGTATTTGAAGACGTTTTTATGATTAATTGACCCACCGCGGAATACGCTGACGCAACTTTTCAGCATAAGGAGTTATAACATCACGGACCAGCCGTACCTCAGGTATTTGTCTTGAGATAATGGCCTATCTGCAACGCATATATCACAGCCTCTATAATGGGAAAGCCCATCAACATCATTACGAACGGAACCTAAATGCCGCTTATATCAAATCATCTTTCGTAAATACGTTTAAACAGCTATGCATACATCTCTGCATGCGATAACTTTATCCACTAGTCATGGCTGCCGGAGACATTTGAATCAATGAATCTCTGGATGGCTTTGTCATGGTTAACCGTTTCATTTTGCCCAATATAATCGCGTTTTGACAGCAACAGCTGATTTTTGTTTTCTGTTTTCTGGTTTTCTGTTCGGTGGGCATAAACAGATAAAGAGGTCCTGTGTTTAGATCCCGACCGGACTTATTCTAACTAATCTTCTCTACATTATCTGAAGATATGATACATGGTAAGCACTGACATTCCATACTCTGTCTGGCTAAATAATATTTCCAACAACTAAGGCATCTACCGTATTTAATCAATCACCATCTTTCTTGCCCTTTAGTCTTCTTAGGGTGGTTGATTGAAGTACAGTTAAGTAGGTAAAAAAGAATTCCTGACCATCTCAATAGGTGCATACTTAAACCATCGACTGGAGACACACCAGCTTTTTTTCTCTGTTAAGTACCTATGTACTATCTTCATCTTCTCCTCTGGCTTTTGTGATTCTCCTGTATTATGTCTCTATATGATGAAATGGTAAATGTTTGTTTTAGCTGGATTATGTCTTGTCAATAGTTTCTCTACGATAAAGAAAATAGAATGAACTGATGTAATGCGGTATATCATGGTATTTTATCAAATCACTGGCTCAATTGTTCAAGTAAAATGTATTGACTATTTTGCACTGCCTAGCACTGAGGCATGTTTTTAAAATACTGTTTATCTATTTCAGTAATAAGATGGTAGTGTCCTGAGGAAGACACTTTCAACGTGTCGAAACGCGTAGACGGAAACCATCTCCCTACTGTATTATTTAATTATACAAACAAATAACGTGCATCTGTTGTATATTCATTGAAAGAAATCTTTTTACTGTTTTTTAATCTGTATGTCAATGAATCATTTTGTGACACTTTTATAAAATGTATTAAATTGAACTTTCTGTGCTAATTTAGTGCTTTATTATTTATTATTATTTTGTTTCCTGAACTGTCCCAGTGTTTGTGTGTTGCCTGAGTGTATTATTTTCCACAAATTACATCGTAGTCATAACATTTATGGTATTGTATTGTGGCATACTTGTATAGCGCGACCTGTCACCACCAAGGGCATCCTGGCGCTTTGACCCATAATTCAGCGAAAACAGTAGCTCAGCCTATCCTGGGAAAAAGGTGAGTTTTCAGAGCCTTTCTAAAAGCTAGGAGATCTTCAAGGCTTCTCAAGGATATTGGCAGAGAGTTCCAGAGTTTGGCCGCCGCTACTCTGAACGAGCGGCCGCCCATCCTCACTCTCTGGAATCGCGGGACTACCAGTAGCCTGGACGACGAGGAGCGTAGAGCTCGAGATGGACGATACCAGGCAAACATTCGCCGCAAAGGGATGGGGCCCAGGCCATGAATAGCCCTGAACACAATACACGCTGCTTTGTAGCGCACCCGCAGATGGACCGGCAGCCAATGAAGTTCTCGCAGCGCTGCCGTAGAAGAGCTGTGGTAGGGGCGAGAGAGGGCGAGTTTGGCAGCAATATTTTGCACCCTTTGCAACTTACCCAGAAGTGTTACCGGGGCCTCCAGAAGTAGTGCGTTACAATAGTCAAGTCGACTTAGGATGGTACAACGCACTACTTCTGGTCTGGCTTGCTCAGGGAGGTATCACCTCACGAAACAGGTGATCATGCTTATAAATTATAATACTTCTAATTACATGAGAGTAGTCGGGATTTGACTGTAATACTGTTCCACATCGCATCGATAGTTCTGCCGGAGTTGCAATAAATCTGTCAAATGTCTGGTCCCGCACTTATAGTGTAAAGGGTACACAGACAAAATATCGATTTTTAAATATCGATATACAAAAATATCGAAGTTTAAATATCGATGGGACAAAATATCGAAGGTAAGTAATATCGACAGTCTTAATATCGATATTGGTATGATATCAGTAATATCGAAGTTGTAAATATCGATGTCAATAATATCGAAATTAATAACTTGGATGTTACTAAAATCAATTTTTAAATAAATTTAGTGTATATTATATTGTATTTATTATGTTTTATTATTTATTTTTAATGTAATTTAATTAAATATTGTCTTTTACTACTGTAGCGGGTTGTGGGTTTATAGGGGAATAGGGTGGGAAGTAATTTAATTATGTTAAATTAATTATTAATTACTAGGAATTATTAATTAATTGAGTGAGAAATAATTTTTAATTATTTTTAATTAATTGATTAATTGATAAATATGTTCTGTAGCGGGTTATGGGTTTATAGGGGAATAGTGTGGGAAGTAATTTAATAATAATTAATTAATTGATATATGTTTGTACATATTTTAATTAATAATTAATTGGTAATCAATTTCTAATAATTAGTTAATTAATTAATATAATTTTTTACATATTTATAATTATTAATTAGTTGGTAATTAATTAATATTAATTATTTAATTACATTAATTATAGTAATTGTTTTATATATAATTTATTGTTATTCTTAATTAATTAATTGGGAAAAATAATATTAATTATTAAATTAAATTAATTACAGCAAATGTGCTAATATATTTACTTTATTGTTATTGTTAATTAATAATTAATTGGTAATTAAATAGTAATAATTCATTTTGGGTAAAGGAGTATTTTTAGGGTTCAGGGTCAGTTTTCAGTTTTTGGGTAAAGGGGTATTTTTAGGGTTCAGGGTCAGTTTTCAGTTTTTTGGTAAAGGGGTATTTTTAGGGTTCAGGGTCAGTTTTCAGTTCATGGGTAAAGGGGTATTTTTAGGGTTCAGGGTCAGTTTTCAGTTTTTGGGTAAAGGGGTATTTTTAGGGTTCAGGGTCAGTTTTCAGTTTTTGGGTAAAGGGGTATTTTTAGGGTTCTGGGTCAGTTTTCAGTTTTTGGGTAAAGGGGTATTTTTAGGGTTCTGGGTCAGTTTTCAGTTCATGGGTAAAGGGGTATTTTTAGGGTTCAGGGTCAGTTTTTGGGGTACAGGCGTACAGGGTAAAAACAAAAAAATATTACATTAAATCAAATAAATTACATGAAAAAAATTAAAATTACATTAAATTATTAAGTGTTTTATTTATTTTAAATGTATATGTATTAGTTTTAATTTTGTTTTAATATTTTTATTTAATAGTTGTAAAATTATATGTATTTTAAAATTATTTTTACATTATTATTAATACATTTAAAAAAACGATATTTTTGATTCCGATATTTTTGTACTACGATATTATTTTTTCGAAATTTTTGTACTTACCTTAATGAAGATAGGATTCCGATATTTTTGCTGTCGATATTTTTGCTCCGATATTTTAGCATTTCGATATTCTGTCTGTCGATATTATGTCAGACATTCAGTGAAAAGCATACATATGACCATTGTGATGGTGTTTTCCGCCCTTCTCAGCAAATAAATCTTTCCAGGATCCAGCAACTCAACAGGTTGAACAATACTGTTGTGTTCTAGTCTTTAATGCCTGTGGTGTAACAGTCGTGTAAACGTAAACCCACGAGACCTGGTTAATAAATAAGGGCACGCACGGACGTACGCCAGTTGGGCGACGGAGTGCAGACCCAGTAACCTGCTACCTGTGTCAGTGTGTTAATTGCCAAAGCACCCCCCTGGGTTAATAAGCATATGTGGCCCCCATAGTGCCCCCCGACACAAAAGCTGGCAACAAGGGTGGGATCGCCCTCGCTGTGTGTCCATCATCTCTCACAGGGCGGCCGCGAGCTCTGCCATCGGCTCCGCGGCGCTCCTGCTCTGTCCCTGCACACGCGGTGCAATCGTGTGCGTGGAGAGGGAGCCTGAAACAGCGCGGCCGCATTGGCAATCCACGCAGGAGGTGAGGCGCTGTGCCCCGTGTCCCGCTGCAGACGCAAGTAGCCCCCGCAAGTAGAGCGCTGGACTCGGTGTGGCGGTTCAGGCCCCGAGCAGCGTACAGCAGGCCGCGGACCCCGCCTCCAGTCCGGCCCAGTGTGCAGAACGCGAAGTCAGGGAAGAAAACGCCCCAGGGCCCTGGCTACGCCCCGATCACTGTGAGGGCAGTTAAAAAAAAACAATAAAACCCAAGAGAGAAGGGAAAGCCAGTCCCTTGGCCCAGGAAGCCCGGTACCACGTGGTCACATGCAGCGTCCAATCACCAAGGAACGGCTCAAGAAGGCCCTCTTTAGCGCAGAGGCCTGAGGGCTTACTGCAAGGCATCACACTCTGCCACGCTGCAGGGACACTGACAACCAACAAGCATTGGCAACACCAACTGAAGGACACTGGTAACCAACAAGCATTGGCAACACCGCTTGCTTTCAGACACTATCAAGGGAGGTTTTTCAGCAGGTAGCCTTGAGGGGAAAGTGTCCATCACACACCTCCAGCTGCCACACACCACGCCACACCTCTGAACTTCGACATGGCCACGATACCCCCCTTCGAACCATTTCTGGTGGAAGAATCACCGTTGTCGCTCGCCCCAAAGTGGAAGGACTGGGTGGAGAGGCTGCTGATCTTCTTTGAAGCCACGAAAGTACACAAGGATCAGAAACGAGCCATGGTTCTTCATCTAGAAGGGAAGGATGTCCACAACATAGCCAAGACCCTAGTGGAAGTGACACCAAAGAATCACCACACACTCATAAACGTGCTGAATGCTCACTTCGAGCCTATGGCTAATCAGGACTATGAAAAATTCATATTTCGGCAAGCCAGACAACTGCCGAATGAGTCCCTAGACACGTACCACGCCCGCCTGAAAAACCTAGCCTCGACCTGCGGATTTGCCGACCCCACTGAGGAGATACGCGGTCAAATTATCCAAGGTTGTGTATCAGCGAAGCTCAGGGAACGCATCCTAGAAGAATCTGGCACATCACTGACGGACATCCTGACCCTAGGACGCGTGAAGGAGCTGTCGAAAGCCCGAGCAGCCCACATGGAAGCCGCCCTCCAAGTGCCAATAAAAGCTGAACCGGTCAACAAGGTGACAGTAAAGCCCCCGACGAAATGGACTAAGAAGGCAACAGGAGTGGCCTTGGCTGGACCGCCCAAGTCATGCGGCTTTTGTGGAGGATTTCCCCATCCGGCAACGGAATGCCCTGCTAAAGGAAAACGGTGCTCAGGGTGTGGTCAGTTCAACCACTTTGAGAAAGTATGTCGTTCCAAGAAGTTTCGCAGGCCAAGACAGGTGGTGAATGCAGTAACGGAAGGGTACCCCGGTCAAAGTGACATGGACGATGATGAGGAGGAAGAAAGGATGGTGCACAAAGTGCTCATGATTGGCAATACCACTCCGAGAGCCCTGCGGCTACCTCAATCTGGTGTCCAAGTAGGTGCGCAAGAAATCATGGCCGCGGTGGATACCGGAGCAACCATAAATCTCATGGCTTCTGCCCTTCATCAAACACTAGACCCGCCAACAGTGCTGACCCCGTCCGCCATTACCGTATTCGCTTATGGGGAAGACACACCCCTGAAAATCCGAGGAAAGTTCAGGACATCCATCTCGCATGGCAGCAAGTCCATCACCACCAACGTCTTTGTATCTGAGGATGGACAAGGGATGCTCTTAGGATGTCGAGCGGGTGAGGACCTAGGGGTAGTCACGTTTGCTTTTGGGGTGCACCAGGAGTCAATCTAACAACTAATAACGGAGTTCTCAGACGTGTTCAAGGGCATCGGAAGGTTCACGGGGAAGGAGATACACCTCCACATCGACCAGACTGTTCAACCAGTGGCCCTAAGACATCGCAGGATTGCATTTCACCTAGGCACTTAGTCGAGGAAGAACTCAAGAAACTTGAAAGGGCCGGAATAACAGAAAAAGTAACTGGTCCCACCCCCCTGGGTTTCACTCATAGTCGTCACCAGGAAGCCCAAACAACCGGGTGCCGTGCGGATCTGCGTGGGCATGCGTCTCCCCAACGTAGCCATCAAGCGGGAACGTCATATAACGCCCACCATTGATGATCTTATAGGCGAAATGGCAGGAGCTAGCTGGTTCTCCAAATTAGACTTGCGATCAGGCTATCACCAGTTAGTGCTTGACGAAGAATCTCGCAACATCACAACATTCTCTCCGCACATGGGGCTCCGCCGAAACACCTGTCTTAGCTTTGGAGTGTCCAGTGCGGCAGAAGTATTCCAAAATGTCATCCAAGAGCTCATCGCAGACATACCTGGTGTGATCAATGTCAGTGATGATATTATGATACACGCTCGAACCATCCCGGAGCACAACAGCCGACTAACCCAAGTATTCCGAAGACTACGGGAGGGAGGTCTCACACTGCAGCGGGAGAAGTGCGAGTTCCTGAAGCGGAATCTGCAATTCTTCGGATATACCTTCTCCATCAATGGTGTCAACCCGGATCCTGAGAAGGTGAAGGACATCAAAGAAGCGGCGCCCCCCACAACCATCACAGAGGTCTGGAGTTTTCTCGGAATGGTGAATTATTGTGGGAGGTTCATCCGAGACCTGGCTAATCTCACGTTGCCGCTGAGGGAGCTCACCAAAGATGCCATGCCCTGGAAATGGGGTCCGGAACAGTCCAAATCATTCCGAGAAATCAAGGAAGCACTCTCCGAAGCCACCACTTTGGCCTTCTTTGACCCTAGGAAGCTAACACTTGTGGCTGTAGATGCAGGTCCTGTGGGACTGGGCGCTGTGCTTATGCAGAGGCAGAGGGCGGATGAGGACTGGGCCCCAATGGCATTTGCCAGTCAGTCCCCCACCGAGATGGAGCAGAGATCTTCACAGATAGAGAAGGAGGCGATAGCCATACATTGGGGGTGCCGACACTTTCATCTGTATGTATACGGAAAGCCCTTTGTCGTCGCAACTGACCATAAACCGCTGGTTGCTCTGTTCTCGGGAACCTCCACGAAGCCCCCGCCACGCATCGAAAAATGGATGCTACAACTTTAAAACTACAACTGCAGAGTGGAGTATCAGTCGGGGTCAAAGAACCTGGCCGACTATCTATCCCGACACCCTCGGACAGTCACCCGGGAGGAAATGGAAGATGCGGCAGACACGGAAGAAAATGTGAGATGTGTCACGGCCAGGTCATGTCCAATGCCATTATCCCTGGAGATCATCGCTGAAGCCACCAGAAGGGACAACTGCATCCAAAGAGCCAGAGCGGCACTTCAAAGTGGGAACTGGCACAGGAGTGGAAGACCCTGACCCCTGAGGCGCAACGCATAATGGACAGCCTCTATCATGTACGAGAGGAACCCAATGAAGATGACACCGGATGTCTGCTCCGAGGACACCGGCTCATAATACCGTCATCACTGAAAACTCAAGTGGTACAATTGGCCCATGTAGGCCATCAAGGAATGGTCAAAACAAAATCGCACCTACGAACCAAAGTATGGTTCCCACTGATGGAAGATATGGTGGAAGCTACAGTGAGATCTTGCCCTGCCTGCCAGGTAACTGGCGAAGCACCGAGAACGGCTCTGATCCTGATGGAACCTCGACCGAGCTCTCCCTGGGAATGCATCAGCTTGACTTTGGCTGGCTCCCAGAAGGTCGGCACAATATGGTAGCCATTGATGACCACTCCAAATATCCAGAGGTGGAAATAATATCCACAACCAGCGCCACAGAAGTGATTCTCAAGCTGGAGAAAATCATGGCCGCACATGGGCTAATGAAGGAGCTAAAAAGGGACAACGGCCCCCCTTTCAAGGACAGGAACTGGCTGATTACCTCAGAACCTTGGGCATTCAACATCTCAGAATAACCCCTAGATGGCCACAAGCCAACGGCGAAGTAGAGAGGTTCATGAGAACACTCAACAAAGTAATTCGAATTGCCCATGACAAAGGGCAATCCTTGGAGTTGGCCATATTCACATTTTTAAGAAGTTATCGCCAGACACCCCATACCACCACTGGTGTTGCTCCTGGACACACTCTGATGGGACGAGTGGTCATAGACTCCATACCCCATCATCCACAATGGCGACCCGACCTTCCCAGCGACCGTCAAGTGGAGGCCCGGCGCCAGAAGGCCTATGCCCAAGTCAGCCAGCGAAGGAGAGCCAAAGTGTCAAGGATCGACAGAGGAGACGTGGTGTTGCTGAAGAATCGAGCCACCGGCGGGAAATTCAGACTGCCATATGAACCAATTCCCTGGACAGTGATCAATGTGAGAGGAACACAAGTCATCGCAGTCAGAGGCAGAGAGACAGTGACTTGTAATGTATCTCATTTCAAGAAATACCACCGGGGTGATGCTGGCGTCTCCCCAGCAGCCTCTCAGGAAGTCCCGTTTTCACTGAACACTGTAGGTGCTGTCTCCCTGGCGCGAATGGATATATCTGGCGGTGATGATAGGTGTGAGCCATTGCGTGGGGAGGAAGTGCATGCCAGGGCAACAGTGACAGGAGTCCCGAAGCATGGAACAGCGAGTTCCCATCCCCGGCTGGGACTGGTGATAATTAGAGCCGAGGAGCGTCCCAATATCAGCTGAGGAGAAACCCGGTGCCATCCTGCCGATTGAAAGACTATTTCACGTAAGAATGTTCGAATTTATGTGTGCATGCTGTGGCTCCAGAGTCAGCTAGGTCCCGGGTGAAGATGAAAGACTCTAAACTGCCTATCCAGTGACTTATGTCGTGCCGATTGTTTTGTTTTCATTTTGGTTGGGGAGGAATGTTGTGTTCTAGTCTTTAACCCCTTCCATGCTGGTGATGAACCCGAGCCGTCATGCACTACGGTGCTCGTGTGCTGATGACGGCTGGGGTTCGTCATGGCCCGCCCCTGTTCGTTTGTTTACCGCACGGGGGCGGAATCGGGCCAGCAGGGAAGGGGTTAATGCCTGTGGCGTAACAGACGTGTAAACGTAAACCCACGTGACCTGGTTAATAAATAAGGGCAGGCACGGACGTACGCCAGTTGGGCGACGGAGTACAGACCCAGTATCCTGCTACCCATGTGTTAATTGCCAAAGCACCCCCCTGGGTTAATAAGCATACGTGGCCCCCATAGTGCACCCCGACACAACAAATACCCGCTACTTACACAGACAGTCTATGAAGCTTAAAGTTGGCTGTCCGTTGTTGATCTTTTGACGGACGTCATTTGTCCGTGCTTTCAGCACTTCTGGGTCGAACAACATCTGATTCCCTGGCTCAATATATATTGGGCGTGGTATAGAAGGTGGGGCGGAACTGTCAATGTAAAAGGTAAACTATGGTGAGGGGTTTAGTAGCATCTTAGCCAATCCTCGTACGCAAATTGAATTCTGAACTGTTGACTGGCTGAGGTGTCGCACAAGCCTCTGCCAAAGTCAGGCTGGTAGGGTAGAGCTGGCGGGTGCTGTCTTGATCGGAGCGGACTGGGCTTGCTGTAGGCGTTAGTCAGTCTAATAACCTTTCTGTGCCATACTTTTTCACTCTATGGTAGGTGAGACAAAAATGCGCTGTGCCGTGGCTGGCTTGCATCCATCGCTGGTTGGCTGTGACTGGCCAGAGTGTCATGCTTGTAAAGACTGATTGGCTTGTCTTATCTTTACTTTTTATTTTCTCAAGCACTGGCTGGCATATTCTGGTTGAAAGAGCTGAGGTGGGATCCAAGGTTCATAATGTTTTTTTTCCTCCTTCCCTTCCATTGCCAGGAGTGGAGCCTCTTCAGAGAATATGGAAATAGCGCTTTGTGCATGACATAATGAGGCTGACTGTGGGTTGATGCCATGAAAGGCTTTGGGGTGGGGTGCCTGTGATCCCACACTGGGCGGTGCTGCTGTAAATGCTACAGGATGCCGAAAAGGGGCTGGGTTGTATATTTAATAAACCCAAGCTGGACCTGCCTTCAGCTTATTATTTTCCTGTCTTTTCTGGGCTCCTTCACTGCTCCCTGCCACATGAAATGACTAAGCCTGAAACAAGAGGGCAGGGCGGAACTCCGCGGAAGTCCACAGAGTTTTTATGCAACTCCGCGGAATTCTGAATAGTGCAACTATACGAATACTGCCCACTACTAACTGTGATAGAGCATGGGCCAGATACAGGAGCCCAGTTAGGCCCACTGAACAAGAGTAACTTAACCCTTTCGATGCTGATGACGAGCTGAGCTCGTCATCACCCACGGGGGTCGTGTGCTGATGACGAGCTGAGCTCGTCATGACACCAGCAAATTGGCAATTTGCCGCACAGCGCAAAAATCACCGCAGCAGCAATGCGGTTAAATCATGATAGCAGTGCATTGCAAGGCCCCATGTTGAGAGTGCTTTGTGCTGCGGCAGCTCCAAAGAGCTGCAGCAGCGAAGTGAAGCCTTGCGACAGGGATGCATTGAGCTGTGGTGATTCCGATACGAGTCCTTGTGTTGGAGATGCATTATGCAGAGGCAGTTCTGACGGGCTGCAACTGTGATGCGAAACCCTGTGTAAATGATGTGCTGTGCAGCAGCAGTTCTGAGGAGCGGTGGCTGCGATACGAGGCTCTGTGAAAGGGATGCATCACACAGTCAATCAATTAGAGATCTGTAAAGTGCACCCCTCACCCGTGAAGATCATTAGGCTCTGGGGGATGGGGGTGATTTCAAACACAGTGGTGGTTCCTACGGCCTTGCACGGGGATGCATCGTGCTGCCAAGCCTGTGGTGTCCCTATTGTTTCAGGACAGGAGGTCATTTGACTGACCCTTGGAGATCCTTCTTGGAGTCCTGGGACCCACAGTCAGTCTGGAGTCAGAAGGTCACGAGCAGCATCAGAAGACTCTTGATGCAGCACAGCAGGTCGTGGGCAGAAAGCTCCTTGGTCAGAAAAGCAGTCTTGGGCAGCAGGGCAGCCTTCACACAGCTGGGTAGTCTTTCTTCTTGCAGGGTTCGCTGGTCCAGAAGTAATCTGAGTAGTTTGCCCACTTTGAAGTAGTAGAAATTTCTTGAGGATTCCACCCCAGAGGTTCTTGGAATTTCCTGCCTCCCTGCCCTGGTCTCTGATTATCTGGGATCAGAATAGGCAGAGCCTTTGTGATGTGCAAGTGTGACAAGTGACAACTTTTCCACCTTATCAAGTCAGAGATAGTCCACCCTGCCAACCCATCTGGCCTTTAATTCTCTGTCCGGGAGCAATGCACAACTTTATCATAAAATAGAGCTTTAAATGACAAATCTTTAGAAACCAAACTCAATATTCAAATTGAACAATTAAAAGTTATTAATTAGGAGGGTAATAAGTTAACCCCATGTTATCCTATGGGAGAGGTAGGCCTCACAGTAAACAAAAACGAATTTTGGAGTTTCTCACTACCAGGACATGCAAACTTTAAAAGCACAAGTTTAATATTTTAGTGCACTGTGCCCTGCCTTCTGGGATGTTTAGGGCCTGACTTATGAGTAACGAATATGTAATAAAAACAGAGGTTTGGGCCTGACAAGAGGGTTGTCCTGCCAGGTCGAAACGGCAGTTTAAAACTGCACACACATGCTGCAATGGCAGGCCTGAGACCTGTTTAAAGGGCTACTTAAATGGTAGGCAATCAGTGCTGTAGGCCCACTAGTAACATTTCATTTACAGGCCCTGTGTACATGTAGTACGACTTTACTAGAGAATTACATGTAAATTAAATGTGCCATATGTGTGTAAGCCAATTTCACCATGTTCAAAGGAGAAAGCACAAGTACTTTGGCCCTGGTTAACAGTGATACATTGCCCTAAGAACAGCAAAAAAACAAAACAGCAAAAACATGAGGCTGGAAGGCAAAATGTTAGGGGGAAACCACTCCTAGGATATCAGGTCTAATAGAGTCCTTGAGGTAATTCCTGATTTGCTGCAGTATTTACAACAATACCAGCACCAATTCAACATAATGCAAGCAGGTGCAAAAACATTACAATTTTAGGTCAATCAAAGTGTTTTGATTTATACAGTTGTGTGGACTGGAGGCTTATCAATTTATCATATTAACTCTTCATGTTGTGTATGGGGTCTTGAATTTGACCCTGGATTCACAGATCCCTCGGTGCACAAAAAAATGACAAGATAGTTTTACATTTATACAATTTGGGCGTAATTCCAAAATGGTCAGATGA
Source organism: Lissotriton vulgaris (assembly GCF_964263255.1). Lineage (NCBI taxonomy): Eukaryota > Metazoa > Chordata > Amphibia > Caudata > Salamandridae > Lissotriton > Lissotriton vulgaris. The sequence goes on along the minus strand of NC_141695.1, from coordinate 966,982,829 downwards.
AATGTAGCATGGTATGGAATTAAACCTACAGAATCTAGATTGTATCTCTACACCTGAATCCAATCATTACAAAGTTAGGTTACTGGAGTGGAAATAACTAGCAGGTTCAGAAATTACTATGTTGTGTGCTACAGGTTGCAATTTTATGTTGTACAAATAGGCCTTTTAAATGGTAACTACATCGACTCACTACTTGGTGTTGCATTGCCCTAAGCACAGGCAAATGCAAAATGTTAGTTAATAACCCCCAAAGTGTGACACTTATTATTGAAGTGAAGTCCCACATGTTGACAGATCATTTTGACTAACTTTTATAAACTTGAAAAGAGGCAAGTGATCGTTATAAAAAAAGTATGTGTTTAGGATACATTCTCGTTCACACTATGTTAAGGAATCAATCATTACCAAAGAGAACACAAACATTCATAGGTTACTGATTGGCATGAGCTGGACAAACACTAATATGTGGATAGATACTCTCTGGTAACTGGCTATCCCTATTGTCTCACCTTGAAAGTTCACTTCCTGCGACAACTGTAATTAGGAATAGATATTGCATGATTTTAATACTGCATTGAGGTTCATTCCAAAGGGACTCTGCTATTAATTCCCTTTCTCTTGTGCGAGTGATTTGCTGGCAGTAGGTGGATGTACATACTGCTTCAGTTTTATTCTGGTTAAATATTTTGATCCAGGGATTCCTTCAGCTGAACTCTTTCCTAGAATCAAATTCATGGATGCCAATTCACCAAGAGGCCAGGGGTTTCAGAAGTGAAAACACATATCCTTTGACCTTAATGACATCATCGGTAGTAACATCGTATGACCTTGGACCATGAATTTTTCCAGGAGGTCATGCAAATGGCTTTAACCCTGATGACAGCACAATAAGTGATAACCCAGGCGTTCCATAACAACTGCACGATTATTATAACCAAACAACATTAAACATGTTTATTTTTTATGCCACCTATATTAGGGTGCCCTCATGATTTTTTAATGTTCTGGGATGTAATACTAACCCTGAATTGTAGTAAATTATTGAGGCAAGTGAACCAGACCTCTGCTATAAGAGTTGTGCTGTCCTACCCGGGAAAAAATGTTTAAACAATGGTGGCCAACTAATGCAATTTAAAGTACAACTTTCACATAGATTTGTTAAATATTCACGTCTTTTCATGGTGTGCCAAGCCCATGAAACCTGACATTCCCCAGGACTTGGACACAATATTTCAAAATGTTCTATGGGTGCCCCAATATGCCAAAATAACTTTTTTATTGTACGAGGGCCAGCATTTTGTCATGGGTGTCCTCTTATGCCACAAATTATATACAATATACCAAAGTATGCATTTGGCATACCATTTATTATGTCATGGGTGACCCTTATGTCTGGACTTACTTCAGTGTGTCTGGCCAGCATTTGATCACAGTTGACCCCACTCATGACAATAATCACCTCCAATGTGCTTTTGCCAGCATTTTACCACAGGTGCCCCTTGCCAAGTATTTCCTCACACATGCTAGCTTAAGCATTTTTTCACAGTTGTTTAATATGCCAAAAATGTCCTCTATTATGCAATACCAGAATGTTACTATTACTCCAAGCACTACATCTAGTACGAATTAACTCTAGTATGCCAATACCAGTGTTTTATCTCTATTTGTGAGAATTAACTCCAGTATTTTGTCACAAGTGCCTGTCATGCAAAGGATGGCCAGCATGAATATTATGCAATGGGTGCCTCCATAAGACACGAATTACCTTCACTATGTCAAGGCAAACGCCAGACTCACAGGCCACATTCATTCATTCTCACTCACTCACTTGACAGTCACTCCTACTCTCCCTTAGTCTCATTTACTCTGGCTCACTCTAACTTGCTCAGTGTCTCACATTATCACACACTACCTGTCACTGACTCTGACTTACTTATACACACAAGCTTACATATTCACACACTTGCACATATATACGCTCTCTCACACTCTCGCCTGTACGCATGCACACATCATATATTTAAAAGCATTTTTTTACTTACCTCAGCTTCCAGGGAAAGTCCCATTCCAGCTAAATGTGCTCTGATTTTATTACACTAATAGTGAATAATGCAATATCATTCACGATTAATGTAATAAAGATTTACAGAAAACGAGAAGAGTGGAACACCTATATGGGCGTGCTGCCCTGTCTTCCTTGTCTTGAGTTTGTCACCTCTGAGGCCAGGGTTCGCCAAGGCTCTGCCAAGGGTTACAAAGGGCCAGGGGTCACATCTGCAAACCCTGACCACACCTAAATGACGTCCATGGTCAAACTTCTGTGTGGCACACATATGTAACTCACCATCCATTAACCAGTAGGCCACTCTTCATTTGCAAAGGCGATGTTAAGCCTGACACAACTGAAGCTTTTCCAACATAGTCAGTCATGCCCTGTCTTAACAAATGAATAAAAAAATAAGTGCAGATACCCAGAGCTCTATATAAAAGCCAATTTCTGGCACTGTAGAATGTCGAGCTGCCTTGTCTTGAACACACTTCATTCCTCTTCTACCAACCTACGCTTCATACTTTTTTATCTCGCTGTTTCAGGCTCTTTTTAGGTTTCGATTGCACAGTGCTTGGGCTGTATTTGTCAAATATATATATATATAATATAAATCTTAAAAGGGGCTTACATCTCGCCCTTACTTTTTGTGTGTTCGTCACTTACCTTTCCTTCTTTTCTGTTGGTTGTTGCCTGCTACATCCTGTTGTTCTTTGTGGGACTTTCTTATCAGTGGAGCTTGCTCAAGTACTCTTTTTCATCTGCTTTTTTCAACCTACTTTGTTATTTGTGAACAAGTGTGTTTGGTGGCTGCATGTGAATTTACTTTTGTCCTACGCCCTTCACCTAATCTCCCTGTGGCTTCCCACATCTTCTGTATGTTATACAACCTCTAAATCCCTTGCAACACTCTTTATCCCTATTTCTCAGATGGCTGGCTGAATGCCCCTCTCCCCCTTGTGGTGCTCACTTTTGCAGAGCTACAGTTGATGTACGGGCTAGTTTTTAGCCTTCTGTGCCCAATTGAAGCTGTCCTCAAGGAGATCTTGAAGGGACCATCTAGCATAAAATGTGTCAAGCTCCCTTTTCACTAATTTTATATTGTCTCCCACCCTCAATTTTGCAGAGTGCTTGGTCACCTGGCCAATGAGGGGGCCGGGCAGGTGATGTTTCGAACCCCCCAATCGCACACCTGCCCATCTCTGCTGGAAAATCGGGGGAAGGGAGATATAAGCTACCGCTCCACATTCTACAGCTCACTATTACATCGTGGATTTGGGGTGCGGCACTGGAGGATTTTCAAGAGGATTGTCGAGTGTCGTAATTGTTGCTGTTTTACTGGGCTCATCGCGGCATCAGGACAACTTTCCTCAGGCTCCACGTGGATCAAGCGTCAAGAAGTAGTTCCCCAGGCCTGTGGAGCTGATGTGCCAGCAGAGCTTTTGGAATCTCGAGCAGTGTGCGGCGTCGAAATAAAGCATTGCGGCATACATCGAGGAACTGCAATGCATTCCTCTCCAACGGTGTGGTCAGGAGCAAGTCCCGGCCCGGCTACAACAACGCGGTTGGGCCAGGCGGCTCCAGGTAGGTTCACCTGCAGAGGTGGGAGGCTTTTATGGATCAATTGCCGAGCATTCAAATATCTTTGCGGGCTTTCCCCTTCCTTTCGTACATCAACCTGTTGGGCTCAAGAATGCGGAGAATTCAAGTTTGGGACATAATTTTGTCATGCAGCTGCGCTTATTCAGCACCAGTACATCATCAGGGAACGTCCCAATGCTCTTGAGGGAGGCTGCAGCGGCCTGTGCTGCGGGCGCGCCAGACTGGCTAGCACAAGGGCATAGTAATGGCCTTCCATCTGAGCAGGCCACGGTTCGAACTTCAATAAAACAGAAGGACCAAGGGCAGCAGACCAGGTCAAGCACTACAGATCATTTAATTCTTAAGTTATAGTTGTGCATTCTCTTCCAACATCCGCTGCCGTGGGATGTGCAAGTTATTGAGAAACAAAAACAAAGTGGAAGGTGCACTCGAATAAAGTCAATAGAAATAGTAAATTTTTTAGTAAATTCTTCTTTATTCTGAAAAATGTTCATGAAGCATAGGCACAGCCAACGCGTTTCGTTCCTCTTTTTTTGCCTTTTTAGGAACTTCGTCAGGGCGAGTTCATAGGACGGAAAGGGGCTGGACTCAAAACTAAGTAGGATTAGGCCGGAAGTGAAGGTCAGTTCAATGGACCAGAAATAATGTTCTTGATTTAGATGACATGCACCTCACTAGGCGAAGTATCAAGTGGTTCCTGGGGGTGTGGTGTAGTCCAAAGTGAAACAGAAGCTAATGACAGCCCCAAATCACGAGTCACATTTAGTTTATCACGGCAATAACGTCTCCAAAACAGTTCAGATATAAGTCCAGCGACGCATATGTGTGCTTCCCACGTATAAAGAAAACTGAGGACTCGAGATTAACCGTATCACCCAACCGCCTTCCGTCACGTGATGGCCTGAGTATGAGCCCAACTTAGCGGAAATCGCACCTTTGATAGGGTAACAGCTCCTGGAACCTCGGCACGAGCGGCGTCTTGCCTCTTCAATCTGAGCAGGCCACGGTACGAACTTCACTCTCTCTATCCGAAGTGACCCAAAAAGACACACAAAGAAACACAGAGAGAACATTTGTCAGCTTTGAAACTCGAGATCTAAGTTGACATCCCCAGTCGCCAGGCTGAAGCGTCAGCATCCATGGCAAGGGTTTCTGGAGCATCCACATGCACTGTTAGCAAGGGCAGAACTGGGACAAGTTTTTGGTGCATATATAAGGCAGCAGCACCCTGACACTTTGCAGGTCTCAACAGCTCAAATTTAAGGGGAAACTTGTTATGCCAGATCAGGGAAGCATCTGAGGTGCAAGGGACCAGCTGGCTGCAGGCACATATGAAGGAGGGGACCGGGAGAAGGTCCAAGCAACCACCTGAAGTCAACGATCGGCCAGCACCCAGGAAAAGATGAAGGGCCCAGCGAAAGCACCAAAGAAGCCTTCAGCCAAGAGAGGGTCCGAGAGGGCCGACCTGCCGCCTTCAACCATCCCGGCGATGGCAATGCTGAGCGGAAATACCACCACAATATCCAGTGAGCATCAGTGCATGAATGCTTGATGTCAATTGCACCTTTGTTGTTTAATGGCCGGGGTGTGCAGGTGTGGGGGTTGCAGGCACTCCACCTCAGGGGGGGTTTTAGGGCTCCCATGGCAGCTCATAGCAAGAATCCCTACGGGGCCAGCCATTGGGGACAACTGATCCCACCAACCAGGATCAGGACACAGAGGGGTGTGGCGTCGCACATAGACCCATAGGGTAGTGCAAACAGAGCAAATGACCAAGGTAGAGCTGGTCAACCCCCTGATGCATACGCTAGGCCATCACCAGGTCCTGCATCAATGATCACGTGAGCCACTGGGCTAGCCAGTCTGATCCCTTTGGCAGTGAAGGAGAGGATATGAAAAAAAGAGTTCATAGATATTTTCTCCTTGTTAGAGATACAAATGGATGGGCTGGATCTAACGGTGTGTGATAATAAGAATAAGGAGAAGAAAGATAGGAGGAAAGAAAGGGTTTTCGATAATTGGTTGGATGCATTCAGAGTCATGGCCCGCATTATTGTCGAGAAATTTCCACAGAAGGCAACAGATCTCTGGCTGTACGAGGCCATTATTCACGGGGCACACAGGCAGTTTCTAGGGGATGTACAGTTAGAACATGATAATGGCTTTAGATTGAAAATGCAGACCCACCCTGAGATGGAATGGAATGAGTGGGACGTTTTCTGTTTTATAAACAACATTATGGTGGCAAAAGAGGTCAAAACATGGGCAGGGAAGGGCAAGCAGACTTTTCAGGGCTCCTTTAGCAAAGGCAAGGGCAGGACATTTCACAGGTCCAAAACATACAACAATTGGAAATCACCACCCACCCGTGGGCCGGCGGCCATCTGCTGGAAATACGAGGCCAATGAGTGCACATGAGGGGCCTCTCGTAAGTTTCAACACATATGCTCCACCTGTGGGGTGACACCCAGCAGCAGGGTGCAGACTCAAGAAAGCGTCTTGAGACCCTTGAGTAGTGCGCTTACAATTCCCTGAACAATTGATTGATTGAAAGAGCAGAGAGGGGACAAGAAAGAGCACTAGCACAGGCACCAGAGGTGCGGGGGGACTGGAAGAATTGAGCAGTTACCAGACACAGATCAGGCGGCTGGTCAAAAAATAACATGATAATGAGTGAGCAAGTAGGCTTGTAAAAGGTTTTGAGGAAGGTTTTGTTATACCATGTGAGGGCCCCTTACCCTCGGGCAATGCTAACAATTTGAAGTCAGCGTTGCAGCACCCAGAGATAGTGCATCAGAAGATAGACCAGGAAATAGCCCGATAAAGGATTGAAGGCCCCTGCCTCTTCTGGTACCAAAAGGAATCGTGATCTCTCCATTGGTGGTGGTTCCCAAGAAGGAAGCAGGGCAGTTCAGACTCATTCCGCACATTACATTCCCCGAAGGGGTTTCGGTAAACGATGGCATCAGCCCAGAGGTATGTTCAGTGGGCCACGCAACTGTGATGATGCCATTGACAATAGGAATACAGCGGAGGGCACCTCTAACAATATATACAAGTATTGACCTAGTAAGGGCAGCAGGCCATGGTGCCTTCATGGCGAAGGCCAACATTGAGTCCGCATTCTGCCTCCTCCTGGTTCACCCGGTTAGCTTTCACCTGTGAGTTTCCAGTGGAAGGGGTCCACTTACTTTGACAAAGCAATGCCAATGGGATGTTCGGTGTCCTGCGCATATTTTGAGCAATTCAGCACCTTTTTAGAATGGGCTTTGCATGATTGGCACCCTGCAGGGGTCAAACTGCACTACCTCGATGACTTCCGGTTCGTATGTCCCGCCGGGTCAGTAGAGTGTGGTGAGACCCTGGAAGCATTCCAACAGCTAGCGGGGAGCTCTGAGTGCCATTGGCAGCAGACAAAACAGTTTTTAGAGATTAAGCTTGACTTAATTGCAGGAACATCCAGGCTCCAAAACATAAAAGTAAGAGAATTCAGGGACGACATAAGAAACTTGTGAGGTAGGGAGTAGCCAACCCTGCGCGAGCTACAACATCTTATTGGAAAGCTCAATTTTGCAGCCAGAATCATTCCCACTAGCAGGTTCTTTGCCAGACGCCTAACACAGTTAACTACCTGACTCACGTACAAGCACCATCATGTCAGGTTGGGGGCGGGGTGAAGCACGACCTCATAATATGGGACACATTCCTAGCAGAGTTTAAGGGCTTGTTGATATGGAGAGAAGGTTGGGTGACAGCCAGGCAGATTACCCTGTTCACAGACGTGGCAGGTAGGCAGGTAGCACAAGCTTTGGGGCAATCCTGGGGGACAAGTGGTGCGCAGGGCAATGGCCAGACTGCTGGAGCAGACAGGGCGTCACCAACAAGATCACATTCCATGGTGGTCTGGAAATTTGAGGGACATGAAGCTGACGCTCTGGTCCGATAACAAAGGAGTAGTGCAGGCAATCAACAGGGGCACAGCAGGTGCCCGGACACACTGAGGCTAATGCGTTGCTTGGTTCAATTACAATTGGAAGGGAACATAGAGCTCAAAGCTTGCCATGTACCGGGAGTGGAGAACACAGTGGCGGATGCGTTCTGTGGCTCACCGATGAGCAGATTTGAGGAGCTTGCCCTGGGAGCAGAGAGGGACATGACCCCTTTTCCAGAGGATTTATGGTCTCTAGCAGGATGAACTTGTTGATACTAGCGAACCAGTCCCTCACCCCGAGCTGGCCAGGTTCTACAAGAAATATGCAAGGACAGTGATGCGGATATGAAATATACAGACACTGGGCAATGCAGGTGAGACAAGGAGGGCTGTTGAGCAGTTCATTCAGTGGGTATTCACAAACAAAAGGTCAAGGTCCTGGGCCCAGGCCCATCTGTCAGCAGTAACACACTTCTTTAAGTTAATCACGGGACAGGATCCCACTGCCTCCTACTACATCAAAGCAGCAATGAAGGGTTGGAAGCACTAGGAAGGGGTAAAAACGGACAACTGGGAACCCATAGACTTCAGTAGATTGGCCTTGCTCATCGACGCATTGGGGGAGATAGCAAAGGACACATATGAGCTGAACCTGTTCAGAGCGGCCTTTGCAACCGCATTCTTTGGGGCATTTAGGCTTAGCAAACTAGTGGCACCAGCTAGGACAGGCCCTGTGGGGCATTGCCTGCAGGCAGCTGATGTCAGCCCCGAGTGGCAGAGGTGGAACTGCAGCTGAGAAGGTAAAAAACTGACCAGGTCCGCAAAGGGGCAGTAGTACGGCTGGAGTGCATCAAGGATCCCAAATATTGCACAGTATGCTGCCTACTAGCTTACATGGCATCACGCCCGGCGGGGTGGACCCCTTGTTCAAGCATAGCGATGGGACCCTCTTAAGTAAATTCCAGTTCTCAGCAGTCATGCGCCAGGCCCTGGGTAGAGCGGGGCTCCCACCGGCTTCCTTTGGCTCTCATTCATTCAGGATCGGGGCGGCAACCATGGCAGCCCAGCACGGGATGTCGGAGGCAAGGATCAAGGCCATCGGCAGGTGGCAGTCCAAGGCAAACAGGACCTACGTGAGACCCCCGCTGCTGTAAAACCCAGGGAGGGAGCATGACCACTGCTGCTATTGGACGCCTGACATTGTGATTATTGCCACTAGCAGGACAGCATCCCCGGCTGGTATGGGTGGTGGGTCACTCATTTGTTTCCCGGATGAATTTGTGGTGGCAGCGTGAAGGCAACGAGTGGAGAGGCGAGCCAGTCAACACATGAGTATGATGGTGGGGTCGCCAGGGAATGAGATGGGACCAACTTCCAGCGGCACTCGAAGAGCTACAGACAGATACAGCCTGGCATCCGGACGTATTGATAATTTATCTGGGCGGGAGCAACTTAGCCTGGCTGAGGAGTAGGGAGCTACTCCTCGCCATGCTGGCTGACCTAACAGAAGCTTTTCAACAAAACAAGGGAACCCAATAGGTACCTAGGGACCATGGGTAATTGATTATTAAGGAGAATAACGGTCCTTAGGATTAGAAATTCAAAACAATACAATGGAATACAGACTTGAATCAGTACTATATCAGAAAGTTTTTCAGTACCCAGCCGGGCCTGAATCTTTTTAATCAAAATATAAAAACCAAGGTAGGAGAGACCACCAGAGGGGTCTGATTCAGAAGCTGATAGGGTACAAGCCTGTACCTATCCAGAGCACACTTGAACAAGGTTCAGAGGTGAGAGAAATAGGAAAGAGAAAAGAATTAAAGAATATCAGGCAAAAAGAAAGTGGGAGCCAACTGTCCCTTGCATCATTAACACAATTGTAAAGCAAGTTCAGACAAACAATTACTGTAACAATATTGACACAATCGAAAGAGATTACAGAAATGTTAAAATGTCGACGACGTTTCGATCCCTGGCTCCTAGTGAACTGGGATCATCATCAGGACTTTATAATAGATTGCCTGTTTGTACTTTAGTCAAAGCCTGTTCAAAGTGGGAAAAATGAGAAGAAAAAAGAAAGAAGGTTCTTGTTTAGATACAGCACTTGTGTCAGGTAATTATATACAGGGATACACATTTCATCCATCCGTGGCATGCCAGGGTGCTTGACGGTAGATTGTGCAGCCATTCTCATAAACATCACATTTTCTACTTTTTTAAAAAGCAAATAAAGGACGTTCAATTTCCAGTGCACCTGCATTAATGATAGGCCAGTGGTGGAGTACCATTTTCCTCATTTTATTAGACACTGGGGAAAAAGTCGTGACACAAGCAAGTCTTTCTTGTTGTGTCTTTGGGGTAGGTGTAAGCAAGGTTTCCCTAGGTCTGTACCATGCTCTCTTGAGTGCGTTTTTCACAATTCTCCTTGGATAGCCCCTATTTTTAAGTTTGTCTGCTAGAATGGCACTTTCTTTGAAGTAGTCCTGCCTGCAAGAACAATTTCTCCTGATTCTCAAGAACTGGGAGAATGGTAGTGAATCACGCAGAGCTCTCAGATGATTACTAGAATAATCTAGCAATGTGTTACGCTCTGTAGGTTTTCTAAACAGACGGGTCAGGAGGACTCCATCCTGGTGAAAAATGGTAAGATCCAGAAAGTCAATAGAGGATTTATTGGATGTCAAGGTAAAATGAAGGCCACAACAATTGTTATCCATCCAATGCAGGAAGTGGCGTAGATCATTGACTTCACATTTCCAAATCATGAAGATGTCGTCAATGTATCTACGCCACATACTGATTCCTGAATGAAAGGGGTTAGATGGGGACAATATCACCTCATTTTCAATCTCGTTCATAAACAATATGGCCAAATTTGGAGCAAAAATTGCGCCCATACTCGTGCCCTTTATCTGCTGATAAAAGTGACCATTAAATGTAAAAAAGTTCTTTGTCAAACAGATTTCAAGGAGTTGTAAAATGAAGGAAGTCGGTATTGCATGTGGTCGTGGGCGTGTATCCAAGGTCTTCTGAATAACCCTAAGGGCAGTCACCTGAGGGATATTTGTATAAAGGGACTCCACGTCCATAGTGCAGAGAGTGTCTGTTACTGGATCAAAAGGGAGATTTTCAATCAATGAAATCATAGAAATGGAGTCTCTCACGTAACATGGGGTAGAAGGGACAAATTCCTTTATGAAAAAATCAATGAAGGCTCCTAGTGGCTCGAGGATTGATCCACAAGCTGAAACAATAGGGCGGCCAGGTGGTGAAGTTAAACTCTTATGAATTTTTGGGAGAGTGTATATCACTGGTGTCCTAGGGCTTTTGATATTTAGGTAATTAAATTCTTTCTTGGTTAAGAAGCCTTCCGTTACCGCATCTGTCGTGATTTTATTTATCAGTTCCTGAAATTTCTTTTGTGGGGTTGGACTCTAACCTTTGGTAATGTTCCCTATTGTCTAGCTGTCTCTGTATTTCCGTGGTGTAGGAATCAAGATCTTGGAGAACGATACCACCGCCCTTATTGGCACTTTTGATGATCAAAGAGTGGTTCATTTTTAGTGTGGTAATGGCCTGTTTCTCTTTCAATGTAATATTGTAAGGAGTGAAACTGCGTTTGTTTTGCAGGATGGAAAGGTCTTTTAATACAATTTTCTCAAAGGTAATTATCTCTGGGGGAATCATACCAGATGAGGGCAAAAAGGTAGAAGGTGGGCGGAAAGGAGTTAGAGTTTTACTCTCCTGGCTGGGATGTAATTGGAAAAATGCCTTAAGCCGAACTCGTCTAAAAAACCTCATTAGTTCCGTTTGTAGTTCCAAATAATTGGGTGGGGTTGTAGGCACAAAGGTGAGTCCTTTTTTGAGAAGGGAGACTTCGTCAACCCCTAAAGAGTGTTTAGAGATGTTAAAAATTGGAATAGTTTCTATGTGTGCGGAGGGAGAGTTTACCACTGATAGTAATTGTTCCTCGTCCGCCGCTCCCCTGGTGGGTTGACCCATCTTTGGGTTTTCTTGACCTTGCCTCTTTGGGGTGTACCTTGTTGGCCTCTCTGTAAAAAAGCGTTTGTGCCTGTGCTCTGATGTGCACCACCCCGTCTAGATGTGCTACTTCCTTCACCTGCGTCCGAATTATCGGACGATTCAGCCGAGGTATCTGAGAAGCCCACTAAATTACGGCATCTATTATACCTGCCCCAGGGTCTATACTGTTGGGAGTTGGAATATACCCTATTTGTATAGAAATCCTTTTGCAAATAAGGATACGTTACCTCTATATTGTATGATTTTATGTCGTTTTTGATTTTATTCGATTTTTTGTTTTGTTCTATTCTCTGATACTCCGCGATGGTTTTATCTACCTGTTCAAGAAGTTTCTTGCTGTCTTCAGTTATGCCAGAGTCTTGGATTTGTTTTAGGATATCAGAGATCTCAACCTCAAGGGATTTTAACGTCTCAACAGCAGTATCGATACCTAGTGCCAGCCAATGACGTGAACAAGTTGTTCCTATATAGCTGAAACTAGATGTATATTTAGGATTATCTGTAAAGATCCCTGGTATATTGCGGACTTGTAACCCTAAGGGAATTACATCGGCTTTTAAGTAGTCCGTTAGCATCAATATCATCAGTTGCAAACTGACCTGTTTCTTTTTGAGTCTTTCTAGTTGTTCGGGAATTGTGGTATTCTCCTGACTAGGGACTTCTGAGTTTTCTGATAAAAGAGATGGGCCAGAGCAAAGTTGTTTTAAATATTCGTCTGTGTAGAGTGGAGCATGGGCTGACATAGTGCGATGCTTTAGAAAAAGGGGGGATAAAGGGGTTAAGAGAAATCAAGAATGATTGAGAATTGTGAAGGGGATTGGAGTACTAGGGGACCCAGACCTACTGGGGGTTTGGACAATAGAGAGCCCTTGCAAACCAACGTTTGCGCTCAAGTCTTTTCAACAAAACAAGGGAACCCAATAGGTACCTAGGGACCATGGGTAATCGATTATTAAGGAGAACAACGGTCCTTAGGATTAGAAATTCAAAACAATACAATGGAATATAGACTCGAATCATTACTATATCAGAAAGTTTTTCAGTACCCAGCCGGGCCTGAATCTTTTTAATCAAAATATAAAAACCAAGGTAGGAGAGACCACCAGAGGGGTCTGATTCAGAAGCTGATAGGGTACAAACCTGTACCTATCCAGAGCACACTTGAACAAGGTTCAGAGGTGAGAGAAATAGGAAAGAGAAAAGAATTAAAGAATATCAGGAAAAAAGAAAGTGGGAGCCAACTGTCCCTTGCATCATTAACACAATTGTAAAGCAAGTTCAGACAAACAATTACTGTAACAATATTGACACAATCGGAAGAGATTACAGAATTGTTAAAATGTCGACGACGTTTCGATCCCTGGCTCCTAGTGAACTGGGATCATCATCAGGACTTTATAATAGATTGCCTGTTTGTACTTTTTTCAAAGCCTGTTCAAAGTGGGAAAAATGAGAAGAAAAAAGAAAGAAGGTTCTTGTTTAGATACAGCACTTGTGTCAGGTAATTATATACAGGGATACACATTTCATCCATCCGTGGCATGCCAGGGTGCTTGACGGTAGATTGTGCAGCCCTTCTCATAAACATCAAATTTATGGTGTTTCAATTCCACTCCATGCTTTCTAATAAAGTGCACGCGGATTTGAGAACCGAATCGATCGAATACACTAGGTGACTGTCGACAATATCGTGACTGTGGCTATGGTGTCGATGTCGAGTCGGGAGCTGGTGTTGACGCTGATTGTGCATGCAGATCATGAGGGTTGAATAGATCAAGGTAGCAAGACTAACTTAGTGCCTATTGTGATTTAGCCAGTGTTATGGTGAGCAGCGAACAAACCTTTCAGAGCAAGATGCTCCAATAAGATGGCAGAAAGTGGGGTTCGGTAGAAAGAGGACCAGGCGCCTATAAAGGAGAAGGGCAATTAAAATTGTGCCAGGTGACAAGCAAGGCAGGCAGTTTATGGCAAGACACATAATTACCTCGGGATTGTTATCTGGTGGACAAGTTACTGTCAACCGCTCGTGGTAATGCTTTCCAATGAAATTACGCATTAGATTCCACAACCTAGGGATAGGTGCTCGAAATAACTCAAGGTCTGGAAAACAACGAGAATCTAATTAAATGACAACAATGACTACCTGTGAATGGAGACGGAATGGGCCACCTTTTTAACCCTTACCTTTGAAAAACAGTCGTTGCTGCCTTGCTCGAAGTCGGAGCAGAATTCACTCGGCGTGCTCAATGGCCCCGTGCCAACTATGCGAGAGTCCGGAAGTGATTACCGGCCGTCATGGTGCATATAAGTGCGCAGGGAAACGGGAGTGAGGATATGTGTCATAATGGCGGCCATCTTAGAGAGGTGTCTCTTATGTGATTCGTTAGCCAAAAACGGGTGATTCAGTGCTTGAATTTATACATTTGACAATTGTTTTAAAATATATACAAACAATGAACAATGCGCTCAATTGGGAATTACTTGGACCAATCTTTTGACCAGCATATATACATTATTTGAAACCATCTTTGAAACAATCCTCGGTTGTCATAATTGGAGATTATTTTAAAAAGTCTTTTGGTCTGTGTTTGAACAGTCTTTAGAACAACCCTCAGAAGCGTTAAAGAATTCCAGCCCAATCTTCAGTGCGATTCAAACCATTCTGTATAGTATCCAGAAGTATAATACATTTCAGTTCCTCTTTATTAAGAAGCTGGCTCATGCTTCCTCCTCTAGGTGGAAGCTTTAATGCCTTCAAGACGGTCCAACGTAACTCATCCTCCTTGTGCTTGGCATTGGTGAAATGTTCCACAAGTGGGGCATTGGGAGTTTGACAGCGAATCCGACTCTTGTGCTGGCAGATCCTTGTTTTTACCTTCTGTGATGTTTGACCTACATACATTTTGTTACACGGACATTGAACCATATATATAACATTACAGGTGTTACAGTTTGAAAGGGAAGAACTTGTAAAAGTAATGTTGTTAAATACTCTTGTCTTTCCTTCAATGGTCATATCACACACACTGCAGTTGCCGCATTTCACATGTCCGACAACGGGGGACAGACCCCATATGGCTTCAAGTGTGGAAGATTGATTGGGACTTGGTAGTGCTGCTCGGACTAAATGGTCCTTCAAATTTCTACTTTTTTAAAAAGCAAATAAAGGACGCTCAATTTCCGCACTCAAGAGAGCATGGTACAGACCTAGGGAAACCTTGCTTACACCTACCCCAAAGACACCACAAGAAAGACTTGCTTGTGTCACGACTTTTTCCCCAGTGACTAATAAAATGAGGAAAATGGTACTCCACCACTGGCCTATCATTAATGCAGGTGCACTGGAAATTGAACGTCCTTTATTTGCTTTTAAAAAAAGTAGAAATTTGAAGGACCATTTAGTCCGAGCAGCACTACCAAGTCCCAATCAATCTTCCACACTTGAAGCCATATGGGGTCTGTCCCCCGTTGTCGGACATGTGAAATGCGGCAACTGCAGTGTGTGTGATATGACCATTGAAGGAGAGACAAGAGTATTTAACAACATTACTTTTACAAGTTCTTCCCTTTCAAACTGTAACACCTGTAATGTTATATATATGGTTCAATGTCCGTGTAACAAAATGTATGTAGGTCAAACATCACAGAAGGTAAAAACAAGGATCTGCCAGCACAAGAGTCGGATTCGCTGTCAAACTCCCAATGCCCCACTTGTGGAACATTTCACCAATGCCAAGCACAAGGAGGATGAGTTACGTTGGACCGTCCCCCTGTAATTTATGTTTATGTTATGTTTTGGTTTAAAGGCAGAACGACCCGTGTGGCGTTTTAGTTATCGTGAGTATTGCCCAGTTATTCTTTCGCTGATATTCTCTGGAGCATGCGATATAGATACACCACCTTACGAGTTTGACCCCGCATGTTCACCTTTGGTTGCATGTGGTGAGATTTACATATTGGCATGGTAACTTTTTTAACTAACACTGGAATTGGTTTTTTGGATCATTAGTTTTGGTATCACTTTGTTGGTTTTTTGTGTTGAGCTGGATATTGGTCTCCGTGTGCCTCAGGGTTTATTATTGTTGTTATTATGTTTGTATTAGACATTGCTGTGCAACGTCTCTGTCCTGAAGATGGTCCGACGGATCGACGCATCGACGCTTAACACCTGACATGCAATACACTGTATAATTCACTGTATAATTTGATTTGTGAATTTTTATGTGTAAATATTTACTTTGATGTGGTCCGTAGATCGTAGCCACATGTTATGCTGAAGGTGTATGTAGACTATCAATCAGTTTACATGTTATGGTAGTCTGTCTGTTGCCAGTTCTGAAATTTCTTTCATGTATTTAAAAAATGAAAATTGAGAATCAAAAATAAATTAAGTATATTTTTGATATAAGCCCTTTGGTTACCCTATTGATTTGTGTGATCACTCACGTGACATATACACATGCAAAGTGGTTGTTTTGAATGATTCCTACCTGGACATTTAGCTTATATATCTGATATTACCCAGTCCCGGTGGGATTATTGGGTGGCTCTATTCTAAAACTGGAGAGAGTTAGGCACGGTCTCATCTACCCAGGGTGCCCGGATTAATATGGATGAGACAGGGTTCCCCTGTCAGGAGGGGTGCATGTAATACATGCCTGGCTGAGGAGTAAAGAGCTACTCCTCGCCATGCTGGCTGACCTAACAGAAGCAGCATGGTTCTTCGGGAGCGCCACCGTCATATCGTCCGAGCTGATCAGCAGGCTGTTGTGGCTAGGGGCAGAGTCACAGAAGACAGTTGAGAACTCAAAAAAGAAACTGAATACTGCGTAAGCAAATTTTGCAAGACCAACGGCCTGGAGAGAGTTAGGCATGGTCTCATCTACCCAGGTTGCCCGGAATTATATGGATGAGACAGGGTTCCCCTGTCAGGAGGGGATGCATGTATTCTGGGGCCACCTGGTGGATGCGAAGGTTCTAGCAGGCTGCACCTAACCAGAGTCGAAGTAGTAAGCAAACGGACAGTGCAGGGTGGTGCCACTGAAAGAAGTAGGCCTCCCTGGTGGCGTGGCGGAAAAGAGGGGTACATTGGTTGGTTATGGACGCACAAATATTGTGGTGTGTAGAAGGAGGGCCGCTCACTTTGGGATGCCTTATGGTAGGGTAAATAGACCTGACAAAAAGGGGTAGCAAACAGAGATGGCGCCGCAGCCCAGACCCCGCCAGACAGCAGGGCACAAAAAGAGAATAGCAAGGTAGCGAGTTGGGGCCTAAGTCCAGGGAGAGACTACCCCCCACATGCAAAGGGGCGTGGAAACCAACAGAACTATGTTGGACCCCAAAACCAGCAATAAAGGAAATACGCCTGCAAAATAGTGGAATAATGAACGGTCAGGGTGATTTACAAGTCTATGATATGCTAATGAGTTATGACAAGCATGTGATTTATGACCAACGAACAGCGACGGCTCGTGGAGGGAGTTACGGTGGGGCAGGAGGGTGGGGAGGGGGAGGGGCAGGGCGGAGGTTGCTAAAAACCGGCATATGGATAATTGCAGGTAAGTAAACAATTTAATTAATAAAACGAATTTCGTGGTGCGCCTTGCATCGCAAAATGCAATGCAGTGCGAGCTACGAAATTCGTTTTATTAATTAAATTGTTTACTTACCTGCAATTATCCATATGCCGGTTTTTAGCAACCTCCGCCCTGCCCCTCCCCCTCCCCGTCCTCCTGCCCCACCGTAACTCCCTCCACGAGCCGTCACTGCCAACGAATGATTTATGACAAACAATTTATTACCGGTAATGCAAATGATTTATGACACCAAGTTATGACGGTTCATGACACAAATGATTTACGATACCAAAATGATTTATGACTCATGAGTTATGATTAGCAACGCCTATGATTTATGACACCTAATCTTATGATGGTTCATGATAATGAATAAAACTGCAGCCAACAACTATCACAAATCTACATGAGAGTTGGCGGTCTTTAAGTAATATATATGTAAGGAGATTTGCATACCAGCCCGGAGTGGGCACATGGCGGGGGTTATCCGGTTAGCAACAGTTCTAGAATATCCCTTCCTGATGTCTTTGTGTATTCTGGCCTCCTTCACTAGACGGTCCCTTTAAAGCAGGGGTACTCATAGTACGGCCCGCTGGCCGCCAGCGGCCCGGCAAGCCTTCCTTGGCGGCCCGCGGACCTTGCAGACATCGTACCAGTTTTAAAACATTTTTTTTCCGAGAGTGTCAGGAAACATCGCCGGTTGCAGCTGCCTGTACTCGGAGAGGCTCTGCTCTAGGGGGGGCCGGGAGATTCCAGCCATAGAGTGGAGCTGCAGGGGCCTCAGAAGAGGTGAAACAGAACAAAGCCTCATTAACACGTTAATGGTCTTTCAAAGACCTGTGAAGTGCTCGGGGCTGTGTGCCCGCCAGGCAAGCTGTCTCATCCCGGGCTGCCTCACACGAGAAGGAAGGGGGGGACGGGTGAGGGGGCCATTTGAACTCAATAGGCGTTGCACGTCTGTATCTGGCACATATATTTCCTCTGTAGAAGCTCATGCTCCTCCAGTAGCATTTGTTTTATCAACATTGAGGGGATGATAGTCTGAGCCAGCCCAGCCTTACTTGGAATCTCTGCCCTCCGGATTACACACCTAATCTCTGCTGCAGTGGTCCAGCTGGCTCTCGTGCACCCTCTACATTAGGGTGTCATTACTAATGTGCTGCAAATTTTTGGAAGGCTGGGGAAGGTGGTTCGATGTGTGCAGCAAAGAGCTCTTGCTTTTCGTGATATTTCAGAGGCGTCACTAGTGGGGTGCCTCCAATTTGAGAGCATCACTCAGAGCTTAAGTGTTGCACAGAAGTAGATCGACGCGCATCTTTAGGCATCCTTGGGCGATCTGCTTCAGGAAGCACCCAGCAGAGCGAAGCTTGGTGTGTGAACACGGAGGTCATTTAACCAATCATGCAACACCGACAATGCCTTTAAATATGCCGTGTATACAATGCATACATGTTACGACAACTTCCTCACGACATATTAAAACATATCTGAGTAGGATAAG
This sequence comes from Lissotriton vulgaris, assembly GCF_964263255.1. Classification (NCBI taxonomy): domain Eukaryota; kingdom Metazoa; phylum Chordata; class Amphibia; order Caudata; family Salamandridae; genus Lissotriton; species Lissotriton vulgaris. Next base: position 966,964,125 of record NC_141695.1, on the reverse strand, counting down.
TGAGCCACTATGCAATAACATTTAAAAAAACACACAGTTTGAAAAACCTTTTATTTCACAAGTCTATTCGGTGGGTGAAGGGTACAGCCAAAATGTGTGTATGTTGGGGGGGTAGCGGCTATGCATCATACTGTGCAAGCTCTCTCTCGGGTTAGTTAATTAGTAAGGATTCCAACCGTAGCCCACCCCTCACTCGGAGTTTCTAGTGAACCAGGGTTCCTACCTCATGCAAATAAGTCACTGTTACGAGAAACCCTTCCCTAAAGCAAGGAGTGTCATTAATCGCAAATCTGCAAACGCTTGCATTATCCCGTCCGTCCCCGCCGTTCTCTAAGCGCTGTGAAGCAGCAGGGGATGTCTGCATATTAAGGGCTGTGGTGCGCTGTCCAGTGTACTGCAGTTCCCGGGGGCGCTATAAGACAGCGCCCTACACGCATGCAGCAGGGACTGAAGCCCCCTATCTCTTCTGTGTTTATCTGCACCTAAAGAATGTTGCTGATGCTGACCCATGTGGAGTTCTTCGAGGGAGTGAGCGACAGGGGAGGGCGAGGGAGGGATGGAGAGACAGGGGAGAGCGAGGGAGGGAGAGACAGGGGAGGGAGGGAGAGACAGGGGAGAGCGAGGGAGGGAGAGACTGAGGGAGGGAGAGTCAGGGGAGGGTGAGGGAGGGAGAGAGTCAAGGGAGGACGAGGGAGGGAGAGAGTCAAGGGAGGGAGATAGAGGGAGGGAGACAGGGAGATAGAGGGAGGGAGACAGAGGGAGGGAGACGGGAGGAGGGAGAGAGGGAGGGAGACAGAGAGAAAGAGGAAGGGAGACAGAGAGATTGAATGAGACAGACCGGGGAGGGAGGGAGACAGAGGGAGGGATGGGGACAGCGAGGGAGACAGAGAGTGAGAAGGAGGGAGACCGAGAGAGAGGGAGGGAATGACAGGGAGGGAGGGAGACGGAGAGGGAGCGTGACAGAGAGGGAGAGAGAGAGTGAGAGTGAGAGAGACAGAGGGAGCGAGACAGAGGGAGACAGAGAGAGAGAGAGAGGGGGGAGACAGAGAGAGGGAGGGAGACATAGAGAGAGAGGGAGGGGGACAGAGAGATAGGGAGGGAGACAGAGCGGGGGAGGGAGACAGAGAGAGAGATGTGTGTATGCTGGGTCTGTTGGCTCCGTGGACGAAGACATACGCAGCAGGGGCCAGTGTTCAACCTCATGGTCACAGTTTTGTTTTGGCTCTAGCCCCGCCCCCCTCTCTCACTCACCCCGCCCCCACCATTGCGGCCCTCGGCCACAAACCACACTGTAAATTTGGCCCCTGAGAGAAAGTTTGTGAGTACCCATGCTTTAAAGTGTATTTTTAGGTCCCTTATGTTATGTTATAGTTATTTATTGTGCGCACAGCTGCTCCAGCAAAGGAGCGTCCTGGCGCCCGACAAGGTAGAACATAACACAACTAAAGACAAAAGCAGAAAGGAACAGCTAAAAGGCAAAACTAAAACAAGAAGGTTTTAATGGCTTTACAGAACTGCATGAGATCCTCCAACAAACGAATCTCCACCGGGAGAGAGTACCAGATTGCCACGGTTTTCACACGAAAGGATCGGCCACCGGCACGACAAAGCTTGAACCGGGGGACCACGGCGAGGGCCTGGCCCAAGGATCGGAGAGAGCGTGTCGGAGCATAGAAGGACAAAAGATTGGACAGAATCTGAGGGGCATTGCCTTTCAGGATTTTAAAGGCCAAACATAGGACCTTAAAATGAATTCTCATCCTCACCGGTAACCAATGCAAGGAGCGAAGAACGTTGGAAACGGGACAGAATCTGGGCAGGCCGACTATCGCTCTAGCTGCGGCATTTTGGACACGTTGCAGGCGGATGATTTCTGCCTGGTTGGCCCCCACCAGGAGGGAGCTGGCGTAATCAAGCCGGGAAATAACCGTAGCCTGAATCACCAGCTGCCTGGTCGGGGCATCAAAAAATTTAAGAACAGGTCTTAAGCCCTGAAGAACGCCAAAACAGCAGGCCGCGATTTTCTTGGTATGGCCAACAAAGTTAAGGCTAGCGTCCAGCCAAACTCCCAAATTTCTTAGTTCCGAGACCGGAGTCGGAGCTGGTCCCAGCTCCGAGGGCCACCACCCGTCCCCCCAAAGCTCCACTCTCTTACCGACAATCATAATCTCTGTCTTTGTTGCATTAAGCTGGAGACAGTTCGCCACCGCCTTCAGTCCATTCTGAAACCTAGGGGCATCTCGCTCCGCATCCCCACTGAGAGTAACCGCCAGCTGAGTGTCATCGGCATACGAGACCATAATCAGGCCCCACTGCCTTGCGACCTCAGCCAGCGGTCTCACGTAAAGGTTAAATAACGTGGGACTCAGCGAGGATCCCTGCGGAACCCCCATGGCCAGAGGCTGGGATTTGGACTGAAAGGGTGGGATGGCCACGCAGAAAGAACGATTGTCGAGAAAGGAGCGAAACCACTGCAGAGCCTGTCCCCCAACACCAATCTCCTCCAACCCGTGCAGCGGAATGCTGTGAGAGACGGTGTCAAAGGCAGCGCAGAGGTCTAATAATACCAGCGCCGCCGTCTGACCAGCATCCAACACCGCACGCAGGTGCTCCACCATAGCAAGAAGGGCCGTCTCCGTGCTCTGCCCAGCACGGAAGCCATTTTGCGTGGAGTGTAGGACATTGGCCCGAGCAAGATGGTCTGACAGGGCCAGATTAACATGGGCCTCCGCAATCTTCTCCAGCCAAGGGAGTAATGAAATAGGGTGGTAGCTCTCGGGTTTCAAAGTGTCCAGCGAAGGCTTCTTCATAATTGGAGAAACCACCGCCTGCTTCCATTTAGTTGGAACCACACCCGAGGCCAGCGAGAGGTTAATTATGCATCACATCTATTGTATCTAATAATGTGTTGGCGTTTCTGAGTTACATGGGTACCATGGATGTTGGAGGCAGTGAATGGAGAAAACAAACAAGGGTCTTGAAAGTACGAGAATGTCATCCAAGCACCGATAAATCTCTTTTATTTTAGCGGGAAGAAAATGCCTGGGGCCTCATTTATGAGCCCTTGTGTCACTTTTACGCTGCCGGTGCGTCACTTTTTGTGACGCACCAGTGGTGTAAAAAATGCGCCTTGTTGCGTCATATTTACAAAGTGACGCATCTAGGTAGATGCGTCACTTTGTAAACCCCTGCGCCACATAATACCTGCGCCAGGTATAATGTATGCAAGGGGGGCGTATTGACGCAAGGAAGGGTCGTAGAAGTGACGCAGTGAAATCTATAAGATTTCACAGCGTCACTTTTAGGACACCGTTTCGTCAAAATCCTGCACCTGCCTCAAAGCAGTCGTAAGACTGATGCAGGCCCTTTCACATGGGGCTTGCCCCATGTGAAAGGATGCATTGCTGGAGTTGCGTCACTTTTGTGACACACTCCAGCAATGCGTCACTTTTGCACTTACAGATACGTCAGAAATACTGACGTATCTGTAACTCCTTGCGACATGATGTGTCATACATTAAATATGACGCATCAGGAATGTCACGCAGCGATGCGTCATATCTCATAAATGAGGCCCCTGGTATCAACTGTGTGTGTCAAGTACTGCAACACCCATAAGTGATGGCACGTGCAGTTTACAACATTAAAAAAACGTTTATGTTGTTGCAGTGCAACTCCTACTCTGTAATTGTTGCACGAACTCGATATTGTGCCACTTTACATGAGCACCAGTTACATCTCACATGTTCACATTCATATTTTTCCTAAAGTGGGGAGATTAAGTGATTTGCCAAGAATCACAGGATGTTATGGCGACCCTGAGTTTAATTTCCTATTTGTAATTGCGTGCAGCTTTGTCTCTGCCTGTTCAGAATCCTCATTTATCGAGCTTCAGCGTGGTCTGTTCTTATGCAGAGATTCTTAAACAGATTTGGGACTGTGCTCGTGAGCTGACCTGAGCAAAAGATTGTGAGCTGGAGCCAAGCTGCTACAAGAAAACATGATGGGATTTTAAGCAGCAGCATGTTATAAATAGATGCCTGGCCTTGAAACACAGCTTGGCAAGAGAAACAGCTTGGTTCACTGGTTTAAGTGTCCTATGGGTAAGCAGTCAATCTGTCTCGTCAGTATAGAAAGGTATGGACTAGCTGCGTACAATCAGAAATTGTTTTGATTGAAAGGTTGATTGTCCTGATCGGAGTCTAACCTACGTAATGTAAGTTCTTTTTGAATACGTAAAACACTGAGTAGCTAGAGTCGAACTCATGGTTGGTAATGAGAGCTAAATTGCATCGTCCTTGGTAACTTCATAGACTTTCAGCTTGTATTTAGGCCTGTATAAAACACGTCTGCTTTGCACTAGGGAGAATCTTTGGGCTTCACAGCAGCGCCCCAAAGGACTGTTATATTTATAGAATAGTGCATCACTCAAATCTCTTAAGGTTCGAAGGTCCATGAGTGAATAGCTTACTAATCCTTGTGGCTTCCTGTGCATTCTGGTACCAGTAGTCTCGGGGCATATTAGCAACAACTGGCGAAAATTATCGCAAAATGCGCTTAGCGCGTTTTTTTTTATCGTCTGCAACTGCTGGATTTTATCACTGAGAAAACCCACCATTACCAATGTTTATATCCACGGCGATAAAAAATCCAGCGGTAGCAGCGCATCCTATGTTTAATGCAAGATTTCCAGCTGTAAAAATCCTATCGCTAAGGAAAATCTTACTAAAAGGCAGGTGAAGACTTGGCCACAGAATCCAACTCCCATTCACTATTATGGCTAAAGCAGGTTTTTTACCTGGTGTAAAATCCTGGCGCTAATCGGGGTTAGCGCGTGTTTTTTTATCGCGTCGCGTGTATTGCTAATAGGCAATAGCTGTGTTAGCGATTGCTTTCAGTCACTACCAGTTTGGGTACGCCCACTTTGCATGTCATTAGCGATAAATATCGCTGATTTGCAAAGCGGGCCCCAAACCGGTAGCTATCGCCTGGAAGCAGTCACTAACTGCTGTTAGCGACAGCTTGGTAATTGGGCGATAAGAAAATCGTAGCTTTATCGGCAAAAAGTGCTGTCACAGCGGCGATAATGCCCTTGCTAATATACCCCTCGCATTTACAATGAGATAAAGAGGACTACACATTACAGAATGCTAAGAAAGAACATAGGGGCAAATTAGCTAGAACCTCGTTAAAATGTTGCAGTTTAGCGGCAGGAAACTGCAGCTAAAACGGCGATAATGGGCTTGCTAATATGCGTTATAGAATTCCAATAGAAGCCCAGGTTAGATGTCCTGCACATCTAACCTGGGCTTCTATTGAAATTCAATAACGCATATTAGCAAGCCCATTATCGCCGTTTTAGCTGCAGTTTCCTGCAGCTAAAACTGCGATAATTTTAATGAGGTTCTTGCTAATATGTCCCAAAACTCGATGAGCTACTCACAAATGTCACTTGGAAACTCGAGCAGTGTTATTACTTGCCAATATTACAAGAACTTTGCACTGGTGACAAACAGCAGGGCAAATCCGTTTGTTCAAGACCTGTTGCTCGTTTTCAAATGGAATGGAGCAAACTGTACTTGCAAGATGGCAAAATGGATAAAAATACGTTCAGAGTATTATATTTTTCCTGTTTTTTTTGTACAATGGGCTGTCTTAGAGGGTAAAATAATTTTATAGTGATATTTATATGCACAAATGGGAAAAACATCGACAAATCGGATTGCCTTTTTCAGACTTTGTTCGTGGCTAAAATGGGGATACAAAATTCCATATGATGCATATAAAATGATTTAGAAACTCAAAAGTGTGCATATATGTTTAGCACTGCTACTGTAACACATATTTCCTGCTTTTGCAATGCTACAGAAACGTTTCTCTAATAGGGAATGACATATTCTGTAATATATCGATTTGGATACCGTGATAGGCTTTCTTCAAACACAGTTTTGTGCTCTTAAGGCACAGAAATCTGCATAACCCCTTCCTGAATGTATGTGTGCTTTTTAGATCTCACCTACCAGACAGCTTTTAGCTGTTTGTTTGTGAAAGACCTCTTTTGGACCATACCAAAAACATAAATTGTGCTTAGAGCCCACCGATTGCTTGACATTAGTTGGCCTTATTATCACTCTCCTGTGCTTGCTACTTATTCAATGGCTTGCCTTCCTCTTCTTGTGCCTGTCCATTCCTTCGAGCAACTCCTCTTTACCATAATTTTCATTGGATGGCTTTCTTTCTTTCACTGCTCACATTCAGGGAGCTACTTTTTTCTTTCTTTCAGTTCTCAATGAGTGCATGTATTCACTCCCTCGTATCCTGCTTCCTCCCAAACGCTTCCCCACCCCATGCACTCTCTGTTGCTCCCTCATCGTTCCCCCTAAGTTCATCTATTGCTTTCCTCACATCAGCCCTTCCATTTCTATTTTAGGTTGAGCAAGAATAGCACATGAGCTGCATGCATTATCACTTGCGAGACACTACTGTTTACAATAAAGGGCTTGGAATCCATGCAATGCTTACTATTTGCTGGCTTCAATATAACTCTTCTTTGCAGCCTCCTAATTGGCCAGCGCAGGCCAAGTGTCACTTCCATTCCTTTCTGTGGAGTCCGGACCGAGCACACATCAATTTAATTTAATTAGTGCCTGCCTGCTGCTCGCACTGTGATTCAGGTATTATTTCTTCTTTTCCCCTCCCACTTCCCTAGACCTCATCTGCTCGTTTCCTCCTCCCTCCCCTTTTCTCCTCCCCCCTCCCACTTTTTATTTTTCGTACCGCACAAGGCTAAAAATAAAAAAGAGTGATATAATGAGATAAACATTGGCCGCATCATAGTGATTATTTTCCTTCTCTGAAACCATGTTGCCCAGCAGTTCGCGTTGACAAAGTCAATAGTTTGCAAATAGACTAAACACAGGGCTCATGCCTAAGCCCCACATTGTTCAATGTCTATGTGGCCCCCCTCGCTGAGATTGTGAGAAAATATGGATTCACCCCGGTGTCTTACGCTGACGACACCCAGCTCCTCTATCCTTTCCATTCCTTCAACTCCAACGTCAGGGACAACTTTGCAGAAGGAATGAGGGCCATCTCTAATTGGATGGCTGTCAACCGCCTCCAATGCAACGTTGGAAAAACGGAGCTAATGCTTTTTGGGAAAGCATCCTTACTGTGGTCCCCCGACTGGTGGCCCCTTGACTTGGGACCAGTACCCACCCCTAAACTTACAGTAAAAAATCTAGGGGTGAAACTGGATCGGGACCTTACCATGAAGGAACACGTGAATGCAGTTGCTGGGTCTTGCTTTCACACCATCGGCCTATTAAGAAGAGTCTTCCCCTACCTTTCTGACAGCTACAGAAAGACCCTAGTGCAGACTATGGTGATCAGTAAAATTGATTACTGTAATGGACTCCTTATTCAAGCAAATGAGAGTGCCATAAATCGCCTCCAAGTAGTCCAAAACACTGCAGCAAGACTGGTTCTGAATGCCCCTCCCAGAACTCCCTCTAAACCCCTGCTGCGTGAACTGCACTGGCTGCCAATAAGACAACGCACCAAATTCAAGATCTGCTGCCTTGTCCACAAGTGCTTGTTCGGGAAAGGTCCTGACTACCTGGTCCAAAAGCTACCTGTCTATAAACCTGACAGAGCCTTGCGGTCAAGCAATCAACTGCTACTCAAAACCCCTCTTGTTAAAAAAACCAGACAAGGGGGCAGAGCATTCTCTTGGGTAGGGCCCAAGCTCTGGAACAACCTCCCAGCTGACCTCAGACAAACCGACAATCACTTCTCTTTCAGGAAGAAACTAAAAACTGTATTATTCCAGGAAGACTAAATACTCCTAAACATCAGTGTTCATCCTCATTCTCTGTTCTATAGCAACTACTCCATCTTGCGAGCAAAGCGCGGAGATACCTCGTAAGGGGTCGATTCTTGCGCTATACAAGAACATAAAATAAATATTGGCTTTGCCATTGCTTGTTCTGTTCATCTCTGCTTTTTCTGTTTGCCACTATTTTACTATCGTTTTCTTCATTGTCTGTTTCTCTCATTACTGTGTTTCTCTCTCTTGGTTGGGGTCAAAGTCTGATTATAAAAAAAAGATCCTGTTCGCAAAAATGAGTGTTCGCTGAACACCACCTGCATGCATGAAAAATTGCTCACTATTCCAGCACAAACGCGATTCCAATGAGTCCCATTGGTATATAGTTTAGAATTTGCCTGTTCTAAGGATCTTTTCTAGGTGCAAAATAACAGTTTTATGCTGCTAAAACTCAGGTATGGAAAGCTGAATTCCGCAGACATTCAGGGGCAGATTTACAAGCCTCTTGCGCCACTTTTGCGTCATTTTCCCCATGTTAAAAGTGACGCAAAAGTGGTGCAAGGGACTTGTAAACCTGCCCCTCAGTGTTTGCATCTCCTGCTGCCCCAGACCTGTACCCAGATGCCTACATACAATGAATGGTTTGCTCTTAGATTGAGATAGTCATCCTTGGACTGCTATCACCTTGGAATGGTCCCATCGTTCACTATTCCTAATTCTTCCACAAAAAAAAAATCCTTTGAAACTAAGTCTAACTTCAAGGCTCCCATGTAAGGTCACTTACGTAAAAATTGTGGAAAGTATTCCTCAAACAGTTGGCCCTGAATTAACATTAGCAGCTACTAATCCCATAATATTTTAAACGTCTCAAGAGTTTTTGGTCAGTCACCTGCAAAAGCCAGGTGATTGCCGCAAAACTTACTTGGCAGCAAATGGCTGCCCGAGAAATTCCAGGAAATCCACAGGAGATGTGTAGTGCTACTGACACACCTCCCGGTAATTCCCAGAAATGGTTGTAATGCTCCAGAGAGGACCACTTTGCTGGAAGCCTCATTATGATATCCATGCCCCTATAGCGAGGAAAGCACTCACCTCGACTTTGGGCAAATGTGGATTAGCCAGACAGTCTGATCAGTGAAACATTTCTTGATCTTTGCTTTCAATAAGTGAGTATTCCAGCTACATCTCAATATAAGCTATGACTGTCCCTTTATGCCCAGCCTCCTGTCATTGTCTTACTGCTTTCTACAAATGTAAATGCGAGTGTTTAGGATTAATATGCAATCACTGGCACTCAGTTTATACACCTTCTGGACCCACTCCTGAACCTGTAGGTAGCAGAGATGGGACTACAGCAAAGACACGCGCCTGCTCAGCAATGCCAGGCCCTTCTGCCGCTACATTTGTATTTTATAAATTGATGTTCCTCTTTTCTATAAATGTGTTCATTTTCTCACTTGTTAATTTACTTTTATGAAACTACTGCAGGAATATTAACCTGTACTCCTAGTTTAACAATGAATGCGAATGTGTGGTCTGTTTAAATATTCAAGCATTCTGTGTGAATGCTCTTTGTATTCACTTCTATGTATTTGAATATTTTGCTGGTCAAGAATTGTTCCATTATTCCGGCAATCAGTGTGCAGGCAGATGGCCCTTCCCAACATTCATAGCATAATCACTTTTATGTTAGAGCTACTTTAATCTTTCTGTTTGACAGTAGTTTTTGTATTCTTGGGCGAACAGCTATTGTGCTGTACATTTCTGCAGCTAGATATGGTGCAGCAAACGTCTGTCTCCTGACAAAAAGACGGCTCCGACGAGCCTTCAATAATAGAGATACACAGTTGTCAGCTAAGAAAAATAATGAGTAAGAAGCACCAGTGAACAGAAATTTCTGGAAGTTCCTTTTTTTAAAAGAGGAAAACAAACTTTGAGATGCTGAAATAAATCATGTAGTAAACTAAAAACAAGAACAGTTACAGTCACATGCATGTTCCACCGTGGCACTGTGAGGGACAATTTCAGAAGGACTGCGATGGTTTTATGAACCATGGAATGCTGCTAATGTTCTCAAGAATATGTGCAGTCGGTAGCTTGTTGGAATCATTTGAACATAACACTATCTGGTGAAACTCAATAGAAAATCCAGACACATTGAGACAAACTCAAAATGGCCCCTGTATTAGACAAAGCAGTCACGTTATTTGTACAATCATTAAATAGAACGCTTAGAGATTTAGGGGCGTATTATCAAGAACTGGGTTAAAATTATCGCCGGTTTAAAGTGGCTCTAATGGGCCCGATAATATGCCCTGGAGAATTCCAATAGAAGCCCATGCTCACACCAGAACATGGACTTCTATTGGAATTCTCAAGGGCATATTATCAAGCCTATTATTGTCGCTTTAAACAGTTTTCTGCCGCTAAACCAGCGATAATGTTTAACGCCATTCTTGATAATATGCCCCACAATTCTAAAATAAAGTGAGGAACTGTGAGGTAAAAAGATAGAGGCTTCCCTTTGCCCAAACTTCTATTCTCTGACTACAGAAATTCCTGCTCGTACTGTACCTTTAATCTCTTTTGCATGATGCATATAAAAGCTGTTGGTACCGACTAGCTGGAAAGAAGAACACTGGTGTAGCTGCATCAAAACAGAAATTCCACGCTGTCAGCTATTTTAACGTGTAGACATATTTATTGCAGTTGATATGTAAACTTAGTTTAAAATGTGAACGCTTGAATAACAAGCAGGCACACATAAAATATACATTATTAGGCGCTGATTAAACGCAGTAAGAGACACATGCATTATTCCAAAGTTATTAATTTTGTGACAGAGTTTAAATTGCCATACATTACATCTGCATGAACGGCTCCAGACCCCCCTGCAGTGCAGAATGTCAGGCGATGATAACGGGGTGAGAAAGAAACTCAAGTCAAGGGTGAAATTGTAACTAATGCCAGCTGATGGAATTCCTTATCTGTCTTGACAGTGCAAATTCCAAAAGGACCTGAGGTCGTCATAACGATGCCAGTCAAAACACCACAGCAATTAAGTCGGTCTCCGTTGAGCAGCCCCGTGTGTTTTTCATGGCCGCGCGGCTGTGGGCCCACATGCGGTGAGATAGAGTTAGTGTTTGTTTCAGTGTCCCCCAGTGATGAAATGCGCGTGCCCAGAACTGCACAGCAAACAGAGGCAAGCGTCTGGCACACAGGTTAAGGGTTCATTGGATCCCCGAGTCAGCAAAAATCGGGATGCACCATTCAATGCAGGAAGTTCTTCCAATGTCCTCACTGAGGAGAAACGCCATGACACATGCATATTATTTAGACCATTGAGCCATACGGAAGCCTTGATGAATTCAACGGCACATAGCTCTCTCCTTATCACAAGTTTGCAACGGAATAATACCATATGATATGCTAATCAAACAATTTCTTTTTCCTCTGTGTCTAAATGGATTTAGCTGTTTTATTTGGAAGAAATAATATTACGACGGTCATCAACTAGCCTATTTTTCACCAGCTTCCAGTAATTGCACTCCCTAGTAAGGTTTCAGCATCATTCCTATTTCTCCTAATGCCTAGTCGGGAGCTGTGCACAATACATGCCACAATATTGATTTGCAAGTTTTCATCTTACTATAATATTGTGGCAAGAAGTAAATATAAAGGCAGCAACTGCTAAAGCAAGACAATCCAGGTGCCACGCAGGGAACAGTGCCTCAGGAGAATTCTACAAGGTAGAACGTAATACAGATCCCAACACACCTCCCTTCCCTCACAATAAAAGAAAAAAAAGAAAAAGAGGACAGAAGAGAAGAGGGAGTAATAGATAACAGGACGATAAGATAAATATAAGAGCAAGAATCAACAACTGAAAAATATAATATCATCAATGTATAACATATTCCTGAAACATAACCGGAAAAGATAACATTCTGAAAGAAAAACAAAGTATCATCAATGTATAACATAGTCTTGAAACTTTAAAGAAACATAGTATCATCAATGCATATCATAATCTTGAAACTTAACGGGAGTAGATCCCATCCTGGAAGGTAACTTTTTGAAAGAAGAACAGTCCGAAAGAACGTTACTATTGGAAGGAACTTCATTAGAAGAAGAGCAACTTGGAGGAACAGGAGATGCATAAGCAGGCTCCAAATGAACACCCATCTTTCCACCAACGTACACAATGTTAGATTGAAAAACTACAGAAATTACATACTTGTTCCATCTTCCCATTCTCCAACACTATCACATGCTCCCTTACTTCACTCACCCAAGCCGGAGCTGAGAACCGAGAAGTCCCCTTGCGAATAAAGCCAGGCTTTTTGATTCTTACCCAATATCCAACACACACAGGAGAAACTCTTTTAGAAACACTGGTGTACCTTGATTGAAGTGCACTTCTCACATCCGCTAGTTAGCCAAGTCTAGCTTGATCGACTTCTTTCCTGGACATCCAATCTTTGTTCAGCTTAGAACCGGCAACTCTTCCCCTAAGCAGAGTGAAAGGAGAAATCCCAGTACTAATTTGAGGAATAGTTCTAATTGCCCATAACATGTCTGCCATGGCCATGCGCCAGGGTAAACCATTCACCAAAGTCAATTGCAGTTGATCTTTGATAACACGATTAAAGCGTTCGACCAATCCATTGCTGCAAGGATGATAAAGTGAGGTTAAAACATGTTTGATGCCATGCTCTTTGAGGAAATTTTGCATTTCCAAAGACACTAACTGGGTCTTGTTGTCTATCACTAGTTCCTCAGGAAACCCCTCCCGGAGAAACACTTCCTTGAGGAAATTAATGACATCCAAAGAATTTGAACACTCCACAAACTTAATCTCGGGCCACTTGAACATATAGTCCACTAAGACCAGAGCTTACAAAGGAGAACCTCCAGAAATCCCAAAAGGACCTACAACATCGAAAGCCAATTTACACCAGGGTAGATTCATAACAACAACAGGATCAATAGGAGAGGGATGAGTAACTTGAGTTTTATTACTCAGAACACATGCACAACAGTCCCCGACATAATGCTTGATGGACCGTCCACTCAGGGCCACCAAAAGTCCTCTCGGATTCTGCTTTTCATAGCGCGAATACCAAGGTGACCTTCGTGAGCAAGATTTAAAACTTGTTTTTGCAAGCATGTCAAAAAGACCAGAAGACCACCACTGCATAAAATTCATCCTCCATGGATAACTCATCACAAACCCTTTTGAAAGGAATTAACTCAGGAGACAAATCCATGTTGATAGGCCAAACATGAATCAAAAGTCCACAATCATCTTGATTTCACTGTCCTCTGACAGAGTTTTTGCAACCATTCTCGCTCAGAAAGTGCACCTATCACAATGTCAACAACGGCACACACAATGTCCAGATCCTCCTCAGAAGATTTGCTGATGTCTTTGACAAGGGGTAAATGGGATAGACAATCAGAAATGTTGTTTTTGACACCAGCAACATACATCAAACGATAATTGAACTCTTGAAGTCTGTATTGCCATTTAGCAATTCTTGGTGTGGCACGACCACCACCTTTTGTGGTGAAGAGATCCATCAAAGGTTTGTGGTCGGTCCTGAGGATGAATTCCTTTCTCCACAGGAAATTCTGAAAATACTGACCACCCCACCATAAGGCTAACGCCTCTTTCTCAATGGTGGAGTAAGAAACTCTCAGCACCACAAAGAGTCCTGGAGGCAAATGCAATGATCTCCTCACGACCATCACTTCTCTTTTGCATAAGAATAGCGCCCAATCCTTTGTTTCTGGTATCAGTACAAACAATGCATTTGTCATTGATATTAAACAATTTCAAAGGGTGTGCTTGCACAATTTCCTTTTTGAGAAGATCAAATTGGTCAACAACTTGTCGCACCACACAAACTTAACATTTTCTTAAGTAATTCACACAAACAGGAGGTCTTATTAGCAAAATTCCCCACACATTTGGCATAGTACTCCACAAGACCCAGGAAGGAACAAAGTTAGTCTTTATTCATCAGTGAAGGTGCATTTTGAATAGCACCTAAAATTTTAATTTTGGGTTCAAAGGAAATAAAGTGACCCAAATAATCGACACCCTCCCGAAAAAATGTGCCCTTGTCCTTCCTTAAGGTTAGCCCATGAAGTTTCACAGTATCCAGTACATGTTTAACTCTGTTATTGTGCTCTACCTCCGTTTTTGCATACACAAGAATATCATAATGGAAAAACACGACTCCGGCTGAGTTTTTGAATAGATTCCCCATGAGGCACTGAAACACAGCGGAAGCCGATGCCAGACCAAAAGGCATTTGTTTGTAACAGAAAGCTTCTTCCGGTGTTACGAAAGAGGTGAGATGTCTGGAGTCCTTGCTTAATCAACCTGGTGGTAAGCTGAGGAAATGTCAAACAACGAAAAATACTTCTAGAGTCGCTAGCATTTCATTTATATTAGGCAAAGGCTGGCGGTCGATCAAATATTAGCATTCAGATCGCGCAAGTCCACACACATCCTAAGAGACTTGTCAGCCTTGCGAGCAAGAGCTACCGGGGCCAACCATTCGGATCCTTCAATGGCTTCAATCACATCCATGGTGCATTAGCTGTCAAGCTCATGCTTCAATTCCACATGCAAACTCAGGGCTACCTTACGCACCTTGTGTGCAACAGCCTTTGCACCACTTTTTAGGATGATGCAGTGCTAAAAACCTTTTAGCTTCCCAAGTTTGTCACGCAAAACTTCAGGATACTTCTGGATCCACTCATCGCCTGATAAATATCTCACCACCAACACATTAGGCGGATTGGAATATGAAGAAGGAGTGTAAAAGGTATGTGCTTCACGCCTAGACAAAACCATGTCAGGATGATTCAGATCAAGAATGATACCGAGTTATACTTGCTCCTCACATCCTAACAAATTTGCACCATTCTCAATTATTTATACAGTTCCTGTGACAAGATCGCCAATCATTCCAAATTTGCTTCAAATTTACCAAGAACTTCCACTCTTTTTCCCCCATAAGCAAATATTCTAATGTTAAATTTGGTGCAACTGAATGTCTTCTAACCCCCCAAAATCCTTGGCATTGATAAGGGTAAAGAGGGAATCGGCCAACAAATTTGATTTTTTCCCATTCACACAGATAATACATGCAGGTGATATTCTTTTACGCAAACCAGCCATAGACGCATTTTCAACGACACCCTCAGATTGTAAAGAGGAAGAGGATAACATTAACAAAATATTATCACTATCTTCACTAGAGTCAATAAAGTCTTCTTCAATGGATTTGACAATTTGCGTGTACCATTTGTTGGACACCATGGCTTTACAGAGACGTGCCAGATGACCTTTTTAACCACATTTGAAACAAGTCTGGTTCAAAGCAAAACAGAACTTCACATTTCCTAAGTAATGTTTGCTGCCACAATGAAAACAAAAGATTTGTGCTTTTTCAATTTTTAATTTTAGGCAAAGGTAGAGAAAGTGAATTTCACATTGTATTTTCAATAGGAACTTTGGTAGACTTAATATTGTGCTTTGATGACAACAGTCTAACTTTAGTGGGTTTAAGAGGATTGTACATTTCCTTCATGCAAAGTTGAGAATGTTCAATGCTGTTCGCAAGAGTTATAGCTGTTTTGAGATCGGGGTCTTCTGATGATAAAAGCTTCTCCTGAATTTTCTTTCTACATGTGCAATTGATTAGTTGATTCCATATCATTTCATCCCTAAATTCTCTGTAGTTGCAAGTGTTGGATAGGGTTCTAAGTGCAGATACAAAATCATCGATAGATTCAACAGGAACCTGGGCACGTTGTAGAAACTTGTGAAGCTCAAGTACACCATTCTTTTTGGGGTTGAACCTTTTATCCAAAGTTTTGATCAGTGGTGCATAGTCATCAATGAGCAGAGAATCACCGTCAATACCGCCACTCACACGAGTGCTGATGACTTCAAGAGTCACAGTTTTCAAAATGGTTCTACCCTCTGCACCAAGATTATACATAAGAAGTGCTTTCTTCTTCTTTGTGGGAAATGTGTCACCATCAATTGCTTCCAAATAACTCTCAAATGTATACCTCCATTGTTGCCATATAATGGGAGGAGAACGAGGAGATTGTAAGAAGGGTGGCAGAGCTAGCTTGTGATCCATACTAACACTGTGCATGGGTGTGTTGCTGCCCAAAACTAGTAACTGCTTTCGAGGTATAAAATGATGCACGTAAACACTGAGAAATCCTTATGATACATACTGTGAGTGCATCACAGAAGTAGGCAAAGGAGAATTTGTGATAAATGGTGGTTGTGCGTGATAATTAAAGCAGAATAATGCAAACAATAAAGAATTATGCTGTACACATCAGTGATTATTCCATAAAATGTGCACATACACAATAGATGTCAAACAGCTGTGTGCATCAGCAGTGAAGGCAACATTAATATTGCTGTGCTGCTTGCTGACAAAGGAAACGTAGTAATCAAATGAAACAGCTGTACGCGTCAGTGTGAAAGCAACACTGGCGTTGCTAAGGCAGTGCTCATTTGACGAAGTGAATGACCCAAAAAGGCCGTACATAACGAGTAGACGTTGCATTGAGGAACGTCAGGCAGGTCCGCCAAGAGCATGCAGCACGTCTCGGCAGAGACTACGTCATTGGGGCAAGTTGCGAGAAGCAACAGCAGCTTGCTTCAATTGCACGCACCTACAGCAAACAACAAAAGTACCTTGAAATGGCTAGAAATATACTAGACGCCGGAGGAATCAGGAATTGAACCAGAGCAGGACAGGAGTCTACAAGGATGGCGAAACTGTAAAGAAATGCAGTGGAGTAGAAAAACGCCACACCGGAGAGACAGGACTCTATTCGTTGGCTGGAAGGAAGCAGGTACACTCTGAGAGGGGAGGCCGAAGACAGGACAATTTGTCACCAATGAAAGGAAGTACGACTTCAGGATTGGTGAGTACTTCGTTTATTATGTCCCATCAAGGCAACTCCCAGGCAGCAACTGCCAAAGCAAGACATTCTATGTTCCACGCAGGGAACAGTGCAATGGGAGAATTCTACAAGGGAGAACGTAATACAGATCCCAACAGCCTGCCATTGCAGCATGTATTCAGGTGAAAAATGCCAATTCTACTTGCAATATAACCCACTTGCTCAGCCTCAAACTTCCCTTTTATTGCATCTCAATCACACCGAAGGTAAGCCCTAGGTAGCCTATAGCGTAGGGAGTATTATTTTTAAAAGGTTGGAAATTCATTTTTAAGTTTTACATGTCCTGATAGCGAAAAAAAACAACTAATTTTTCACTACTTTGAGGCCTACTTCTCCCATAGGATAACATTGGCTTACCAAGTCACATCTAATAAGTGCTAACCTTTGATTGGAAACAGGTAGAAAACTCATATTTGGTGCCTTAGAATTTGTAATTCAAAACACTCTTTAATCATAACCATGGAATTTAAGTCTAAATTTCGAAAAGGCCACTTTTAGAAAGTTGGCATTTTCCCGCCCTATTTGGTGCCTTCAGCCTGTTCCAGGATTACATGCCTGGGTGTAGTTGGCAGTTGCTCTCTGTTTATTCCCCCCAAAAAGCCACAGAGAAGTGGGATTAGGTAAGCCTGGACGGGCCACTACTGGCAGGATAGGAGAGTGGATCTAGACACAGCCCCACTCGCAAATCAATAGGATGTGCTCTACATTCTCTCAAACTACTTCCCTCTAGCCCATTGAACCAAACTCGAGCCAGGGCAGAGAGACCGAAAATTCCAAGCACTTCAGAGAGAATCTATAGAAACTTCTCCTACTTCAAAAAAGGCAGCAGGTATAAAAATAGGACCCTCAGACCAACTCTTCAGTTCACTTTCTGGACTGACTTGCAGACGAACTCTCTGAGTTATCCTGCTACTGTGGCCAGCTGTCTACTTCAGAAGACTGCTTTGCTGCACCTGGAAGCCTGCCTTGAACCCTCAGTGGCCTACCCTGCTGCTTGAGCCCTGTTCCACTACTTGAACCCAGGACTACCAGAGTGTATCTAAGTGCTGGTTGGTCGGCTTTGCTCAGGGACAGAAAAGACTCCAATGATCTTGAACTTTCACCTGGACCCAGCCTGAGTAAACACAAGTCAAAAAATAAACAAGTCAAAAAATAATTCCCTTTGGGCGAATTACCATAGACACACAGGTTCTTGCAGACAAACAAATAGACTCACCAATATCAAATAGTAACAAGGAAGCAATATAAACAATTAAAAAATCAATATAAGTGAAAACACTCTAATAAAAGTAAATCTTTAGACAATTTATTAACATACATTATATTTTGTTAAAAAATGGGAAACACATACAGGATGAAACAATATATAATAAATAAATTCAACATTCCAATAAAAAGGAGCTACGGGAAAAGGACTAAATTCAAACAAAACGGTTATTTTGAATTTTCCTTAATTTCTTATTCCAGTTTCGCTCCTTGAGCATCGGCGCGTTTCGGCGGTATAATTAGTATATGACCGCCTTCATCAGGGCATTTGTAATAATGTTTCCCAATGGTTCTCAGACAATAAGCATCACTCAATATATGATAAGGGGTGTTCTGCCTCCTTCTCACTTGCAGGCGATATTCGTCCAGCAAACTATCTTCTCAAAGTATAAAAACACAATTGTCTCGCTAAAATGACTTTGGAGGACACAGCGAGATCATTTCATAGTTTCATAAGTGACATAGCTTCAGAAGTAATAGCTGTAATAAAAGTTAGGAGTAGTAGTGTAAACCCAACAAGCGGTAAAAGTGTGGTCATAGACATACACAGTCTGTAGATTCACAAATCAATTAAAAATGTTATGCGGTCCCAGGATACGGGAATCACCAGTCACACGAGGTTCTAATCTACGTGCATTCCCTTTTGGTTGATGGTTAAAAGCGTCCCGCGTGTTAAAATATGGTCCTCGTAGCGGCAAGCCAAACTCCACCCGACTCGCAAATCAATAGGCTGTGCTCTGCCTTCTCTCAAACTACTTTCCTCTAGCCCATTGAACCAGACTCGAGCCAGGGCAGAGAGACCGAAAATTCCAAGCACTTCAGAGAGAATCTATAGAAACTTCTCCTACTTCAAAAAAGGCAGCAGGTATAAAAATAGGACCCTCAGACCAACTCTTCAGTTCACTTTCTGGACTTGCAGACGAACTCTCCGAGTTATCCTGCTACTGTGGCCAGCTGTCTACTTCAGAAGACTGCTTTGCTGCACCTGGAAGCCTGCCTTGAACCCTCAGTGGCCTACCCTGCTGCTTGAGCCCTGTTCCACTACTTGAACCCAGGACTACCAGAGTGTATCTAAGTGCTGGTTGGTCGGCTTTGGTCAGGGACAGAAAAGACTCCAATGATCTTGAACTTTCACCTGGACCGAGCCTGAGTAAGTCATGACCCTTCAAGTGGTGCTGCTCCTGTCTTGGATTCTTGGAAGCTGTGCTAAAGGTGCCCAGATAGACACAATCCATACCTAGAGACTTAGAAAATTGTTGGCTAAAAACTGATTCAAGAACCGAGAGGAGGCTGGGACCTACCTGCTTGTCGATCCACCAAAGATGCATTGCCAGTCAGCCTGACATTGGGACAGCTCCTGCTATGTTCTTCTCCACAGAAACAAATTCTGTTCAGTGGATCATTGCAAAAGGGGTATCAGTTGTCGTAGAGCCCACGTCAGATACAGCCTTCAGCTTCATCCCGCTGGAGAGTTTAACTTCTGAACAAGACACTAAGGTGTATAGTTGCAAAGAAGTGATGAAGCGCAGCATTATCCTTCTTGGCTTAACACGTGCTCAGTCACTTCTGAAACGCAGGGGGGAACTGTATTTACAACAATATGGTGCTGCCCTGTGTTTCCCCCTGCTCTGACGCTAAATTCAGCTTAGTTGCTAGCGCCAGCGCAGGCACACTGACATCAAAGTGCAAGGTTGCCTGATTTGTGGGGAATGATTGTTTATGTTCAGTAAGTTGTCCCTTCCTGCACATAAACAATCCTAAATGCCAATTTGTAACTTCTATATATGCTGCTTTGTGCAGCATACAAGGAAGTTGCAACTTGTCATTTTTAAAATGATTGTTTATGTGCCGGAAGGTATGCCTTTCTACACATAAACAATCATGCATGGCATTCTGCTGGTTTTATGTGTGCTACACAATGCATTACACATAAAAACAGCAAACATTAGGAGAAATACATAATTTCTCCTCTTTCGCCTGTTTAAGGCCAGGTTTTCCCTGGTCTTAATTTTGGCGCTGCCCCATATTTATGCCTCTCATGTAAATATGGGTCAGTGTCAAAATCAATGAGTTTTTCGGCAGAACACTCACAGCAACACCCGTTGCCCACCCCTTTCACATTAAGCAACGTTACAGCCTTATAAACAAGGTTAAGCCCTTATTGCTACCCCAATGTCAAAAAAGTGACGTTCTGGTGGGGATAGTGGCTTGTAAATTTGCCCCTAAGTCAAATGCTAAAATTTTCATGGTCCCTTTGTTTAGCGGTACCTTGACAACAACACTACCTGCACCCTCTCCCAAGTTCGAAGGTAAGCACAAACCGGGCGTAATCCACTACTTGTATCCACCTGTGCTCCATCGCCGGTCAGCTATAACTTTTGCCTTTATTCCTTTCTCGAGCGAGTGGATGTTCGCAGTTGGCACAATGGAATTTTAAGTGCTTGTTTTTGCCTTAAATTAAAAAAAAATCATAACTCCGGTCCTACAAATTGCATTTTGGTCATTTGGGTGTCAAAACATTTATTAAAGGGGGTGTGGCTTAGCGGGCTACCATAGAGGACGTAGCCTAGAAGAGCTCCGTCCAGCCCGACACTTATCCGCCTATTTATCCTGTCTTTCCCCATCCCTCCCGCTGCCCAGGAGGAAGGAACAGTGCCCCAAGCTGAGTTGTTGAGCTCCGGTGTCACCCGCGGAGTGCTGAGGATCCCTGAATCTAGAGGGAGCGGAGCGACGATCTGCGGCCTGGTCCGGGAGAGTGCTGCCGGGGCCTCAAGTTTTGCGCTCCCCGACTCAGACGTGCGGGGGAGTGGCGGCGAGCAGTGGAGTGCGGCCGGAGGGTGCTGGAGAGCCGCGCCGCGCCCGGGGACACCGGAGAGCCCCCGCCTGAGCGAATCCGGCGGACAGAGGGCTACCGCTGGGGGGCCTAGCTCCTATCCTTGGCGAGTGGGGCCAGAGACTTACCACGATGAGGCCTGGAGGCCGTGGCGCAGCCGGGAGCTCGATTTTGGCGTCATTGGAGAACACGCACCCCTGGCAGTGGACTACACCGGCAGGTGATCGGGGGGTAGCTCGGCCTTCAGAGGGCATCGCGGGGGTGTACAGAGCGGGCATTGGGGCTCGGCTATAGTGGTCAGCTGCTCTGGAGAGGGCCGGCCTGGGGGCGGGCCTTTCGCCTCCCTGATCTCAGTGCCCCATGGATGAAGCTGCCGGTGACTAATGAGGCACCCTTAGGACACACGGAGTAGCGGCGACCTTTCTCTTTGGCCAGTTGTGTAGGGGCTACTGTGCAGCAAGGCCTGGTGATCTGTGGTGCGACTGGGGAACAGAGTCAAGCGCCGTCCGGGACAACGGCCCTAGCAGCGGCCCTTATTGGCAGGAGATTGAGAGGCGGGTCGGCCTCAGTGTGAACCGTTGGGGAGTGCATAGCCTGCGCAAGAAACGGCAGTGGGGGTTGATTGCCCGGAAGTGTGTAGGCCTAGTGAGAGACACTCTTGCAGAATATAGTCGGTGAGCAGCTGGGTCGCGCTTTTGCAAGGACTTTGGCAGAGGGATATGGTGACCGCCCTGTATAGGAGTTGTGGGTCCTAGTACATAGCGCCCGCCGGAGATACTGAGGACAGGATCCTAGCATATAGGCGGCAGATCCTCGTGGTGAGTGTCCCCGGCCAGAGCCTCCAATAACCAGAGGCAGGAGTGGCGGAGGGACTGCGAAGCAAGGGCCTATTGATAAGTACACGGGGCCGAGTGGAAGCGCGGGGGGGACCGGGTCCAGCAAAGCCCAGGACCAGACAATGCAGCATTGATGGCAGCGATAACCCAGTCCAGGGATATTCTGGACGTGATAATAGGAGCCATGGGTGCAGATGTCACACTATTCCACCAGGACCTGCGGAATGCCATGGCCCGCATCACAGAGGCGGAAACCAGAATTTCAGATGTGGAAGATGATGTGGCAACCCTAAAGCGCAAAGTGGCTGACATGGAGAGTGTCCAGAAGGGGCTAGCACTTAGAGCAGAAGATGCAGAAGGGCGGTCTCGGCAGAACAACCTTCGATTCGTAGGCCTCCCGGAGGGCTGCGAGAAGGGCAACATGGAACGCTTCTTGGCCCAGTGGCTGGAGAGTTGGCTTCCTCCTGACTCCTTATCACGATGATTCGTGATATAATGGGCGCATAGAGCTCTGGTACAAAAGCAGCCAGTGGGGCCCCGTCCCCGGCCTGTGATAGCCAAGCTCTTGAACTATCATGAGCGTGATACCATCCTACGAGAAGAAAGGTCGAAGGACCCTCCCCTGTATGACAATCAGAGAATCCTGATCTTTCCGGACTACACCAGGCTTGTCCAGCAGCAGAGGCAGTCGTTCACAGCAGCCAAGGCGCGCCTTCGTGACCTTAAACTTCCTTATGCCTTACTTTATCCGGCTCGTTTGCAGGTAGTGTTTCAACCTCACACCCACTTTTTCGACACCCCAGAGGAAGTATTTCGCTGGACAGATGAGACGGTGAAGTTGAGGCCGCATACGCCGCCGGGCCATGACTCAGACTCATCCACTAACGGAGAACAATCGCAGACCACCCGGGCTCGCGGAGCAGAGGGAATTGGAGGTCCCGATCCAGGAGGTGCTCCTCCCCGGCGGGCGCTGCGGGCATAAGTATGACTGCCCCATAACATCCGACAACGGATCCTTGAACCGTCGGCCTGCGAGAGGTGGAACTTTGGTGTACATGTACCCCTACAGGGTGTAGATGGCGGGGGCACTCCACCAATGTGGCCATAGGGCAGAGAGAGGCGGTTGAAACATTTAAACTACAGTAACTATGATAGTATGGGGTGGTGGGGGATGGGGGGGTTAGTTGAGGGGCGGACCCTTTCCCCTGGCTTAGGGCTTGTAGGGGGGGTTGTTGGGTGAATGGGCAGTTTACTGGGGATCCATTGGTGTGGACGCACTCAGGACCTGCGTTTGGGATCGGGGGTTGCCCATGCCGCGACAGGTACTTCAGCGTTTTTGAGGTATGGGGTGGGTGTTTGGTGGAGGGGGGAGGGGGGTGAGATGGGTGTTGTTGGGGGTGTGTGTTTGGTTTGAAATGCACAATGTATCTGAGGTCTCAATGCACAATGTATCTGAGGTCTCAATGGTTTCTGTTATATTGAATTACTGCGGCTCACAGCCCCTCGTGAACAATTGGACCACGAGACCGTAACGCCTTTTCATGAAGGTAACTAGTCCAGTAACTCTCAGCAACCATAGGGGGGTAAAAAGCGACTATTTCCCATTTATTAAAACAAACTTCCTTTATATTCTTATTTGTATAGATCAACTACAATGAAAGAGCCCTGAGGAGAATCTGCGATTTTTTACAGATTCGAAACGCGTCGACAAACGACAGACAGGCATTATAAAATATCTGCCCCTGAAGGGATTATTCATTATCTCTGAATTGATTGCTAAACAAAAAATTCAATTCTTGTTGCCATTATTTCACCTTGTGGGTTTTATAGTGGTTTGAAACTTCGCAAAGAGTAATTATTTGTGGACATAATCACTATATTCTTTTTTCGCAAAGAGTAATTATTTGTGGACATAATCACTATATTCTTTTGTAAAAGAAGTTTGTGCATGATTGTTTGTTTAATTGTATATATGTCAATTGCATAGTAGTTGTAAATATGTGTCATTGTGTTTTGTAAAGGTTTTTGTAAAGTGTTCTTCTCGCCTTTGCAATAGGTAAATACTACCAAAATAAGTTCAAAAGGGTTAAATAAAATCACCCTCACAAACAATTGACTCGTTTTTGTTTGTAGTCTCAAAATGTTTAGAGACTAAACGATTGAGAGGGCTAGCAACTTTCTTTCTTTCTTGATACACAAAATACATTCTTGTAGTAGTGGGGAAGGCATGCATGTTTCTAAGTTCACTTTTAATACATGCCTCTCAATTCAGTGATGTAATCTGATGTAACAAAGAGAAGTGCTTCTGTATGGTAATGAAATACATTTTATTAAGTTTTGAAGAGGCACTTGCATATTTTAACATGTATACTGCAAGATGTCTTTATAAAAACATAAGTGGTGCAGGGCACCTTCTTTGCTTCATTTACTTTAATTCAGTTATATAATTAATGTTGTTTGTTTAATATCTTTCTAAATGTTAGTTCTCAGTCAAGTCAACAGCCGCTCAGTGTGCCGTTCTGCTTTTGCCCAGACGGCTGCATGTAAAGGTCCGGACTCCGGAGGGCTGAAAGCAGTCCCATGGCTGTACTTTAAGTATGCCTGGATTAATATGTATAATCTTTACTTTTACGTTTACTATGTGTCAGCTACAACCTGACCAGTGACAATATCGTCATGGACTTAGTCAGTGGGGTAAATTGCCATTTCTAAAGTCACACAAGTTACATTTTTAAATAATTTGCTCCATATCTTGTAGGCAGCAACGTGTGCATAGGGATGACAATATCTTAAATCAGATTTTTCTACCTTTCAAAATGGTGATTTGGACAGGTCTGTGCAGCAGGATTCCAGCTGCTACTGTCAAACTACACCTGACATCGTGAAGCCATGCTTTCAGTGCCACTGTAGTAGATTGCCCATTAGGTGCTGCAGTTTTCAGGTAGCATTTAACTTTCCATGCCAGTAGTGTATTTCTGCCCCATATATTATGACCTTATAGGAAAGTTAATAAAGTCCTCTGGGTTAAGCCAATGTAACCAGGTATAAAGAGGGAGTGCAGGCACGTTCTGCTGTTCAGGAGAGGTAACAGTACAGAGAGTTCTGGGTCCATCAAAAATAGGGTCCAGAAAATGGTGAAAAATATGGGATGATCATGCAGAAATGGGCGTATTTCTTACAATGAATGACTATCTCTCCACTTAAGTGGCTAGCAAGTGCTGTGCACTCTTTCCCACCTAACTGTGGATGTAATTAGAGTGGGTTGGAAATAATGAAGGTAGCTGTCTCGAGGCGTGCTAAATTGGTTGGTACTGTTGCACGGAATGTGCCCTAATGACATTCTGGACATATATGCCCTGTAAGCAGCATCAGTACTCTTGTTTCCTGACATAAGAGCCTTGCAGACCCAGAAGACAACAACTAAACTGAAGGCATGAGAATTGCGAACCTTTTCTGGTTTTCTGACACAGATACATGTGCTTTATAGTACCCTTCTGCCACAAGTCCACCACAACTCACTTGACTCCTGCCTTCAAGAAGACATGAACATTTTTCTCGGAGGTCATATAAATGGACATTGTACTGCGCAGCCTTACATTGTTATAAGGGAGCAGCTTTTGTTTGCTGGATACAAACAAGAAAGTCCTTCAGCGTCATAATGCTGTTTTGTCCCAGCGCTCAGCATGTTTGCACCATTTATGTCCTGGCACAGGAACTTCTATTGAAATCTGATGCCAATAGTCACATACAAAAAAGACAATTAGTGTGTATGTATTGTGTTTGGAATGAAGAAACATTTAGACACCAAACATTGTTAACATGGCAACTTCACCCAGCAATGGCAAACTCAATTCCTCCATTATATAAATTAACTATACCCTTCCTACAGGCTCAAATATTGTATGAAGACAGAATCGGCAATTGTGTCATGTGAAACAGATTAGGAATTCCCTTATACTCTGTAGTGTGATGATACTCCTGTTATTGAACATTTACAGCCCATTATTGGATATTCTTATGACATTTTCTGCCAAAAACGTCTATTTAAGGGATATATAGCTAATGAAATTCATCAGTAATGGCTTGTTGTACACGTATAACTCATTCTTAATGCACCACACAACATTAGGCTCTTCCGATAAAATCTCAAATGACACTATCAAAGGCATCACTGGTGATATCACATATCACATTACTAATGGTATTATCTATTGCACAACTGTTATGGAATCAAAAATGTTACTACTTGTAGATGGAAGATTGCAGTTATTCGAACAGCTAATGAATGGTGTTGCAAACATTACCTATTGACCAAAGTCCAAACTTGCATTGACAACCACCTGCATTTCCACTGACAGTATGCAGATTCCCTAACAGTGACGGCTGCAGTTTCAGTGACAGTCAAAAGAGGTTATTACATGAAGACCATAAGCCGAAAAGTCAAAGAAGTGCTTGAACATGCTTAAAAGTGCCGATTTCTTCCCAAAAAGTGTTACAGTTTGTAAAACACCCTCATATTTCCAAATACTGCCATCATATTCCTCAAAGTGCTATAATAGAGCAATTATTTTCTCTTCTATGCACTCCTTTGCTTTTATAACCTTAAAAGTATCATATTTTTTGAAGTTGCCATAGGTTACCAGAAATGTTCAAGCCATATGCCCAGACTACACCACCATGTGAAATAGAGCCGTTTGATGTGAGAAGTGATGCAATAATTGTTATACAAATGATGTGATATGTGATCTCACAGACTATGTCACTGATAATGTAAGGTATGATTTTACCTGCAGTGTGATGTGCAAGGTGATAAACGGTGCATTGATGGGCATATGGTTAGGATAGTAACAAAATATTATTCAGGAAATGTATTTATTGTTTAATGTATCTAAATTGTAATTTTATCAGAGATAGTACCCATAATATTTGCACTGAATCCCTGGCTGTGCACAGTGGATACTGGACAAAAGGCATTATTTTCGACAAACCCCTTTCCCAACTGCCTTAGTCTACATTGCCCAAAGTATGTGGCAGATACTGCCACAGTGAATGCGCGTTGGACCTTATCAAAGTCCAGTACGCATTACATATATATTCAAGCGGTTCATGGGCTCATTTAAGGTACAGTGACGTGAGAACCACACTGCAAATGGGTGGGTTTCCCATCCCACCAAATTTAGAGTTCCATCACATCACTTACAGGTGGGGATGTCCCTGACTGAATTCTGGCAGGGTCTCTCCGAGCTTAACGCGTGTACAATCATTTGTAGTGGTCTGTTCTGCCTCAAGGCTTCCACCTTTGGTGCATTGGGTGAACCTCCGTTGCTGTTGATGCAGATTTCTTCTGCCCGATCCGCCATGTATGGCATGGTGGACCCAAGCAGAGAACATATTCAATGGACCCTATGAATACGAAGAAAACTCCTTTCACTTCAAGGCCATTGGCTTTTAATTTGTCAGAAACAAATCCCCACCTTGGGACCCAGCCATCAGGAAACCTCTACATATTTATAATGTTTTTTCCATTACAAGATGGCCTGCCCAGTAT
Organism: Lissotriton vulgaris; assembly: GCF_964263255.1. Lineage (NCBI taxonomy): Eukaryota > Metazoa > Chordata > Amphibia > Caudata > Salamandridae > Lissotriton > Lissotriton vulgaris. The sequence continues at coordinate 966,936,802 of NC_141695.1, read as the reverse complement.
TCATTTAGATGAAATTTCTTTTTCAGGGTAATTGGGAGAAATGTCATCATAAATGCACTGTTGAAAGAGGCAGTGATTCCTGACTAGGGAGAAGGTCTGCCCCAAATTGGGAAGAGGTAAAGGCTTCACAACTACAGGAGGCTTGGTATACCTCACATCAGTATTTATATGAATTGAATAAATAAATGGCCATGCCCTTTGCCAAGTACCCGTGCCCACATTAGCTACTGCAGGCATGCTGTGGCATGCAGGTCATGACAGATTTCCAGCCAGGCCAGCACTTAGGATTCATGCACTCAATGCCCACAGAGCGCAGCAGCAGGCCATGCCCTCCGGGACATGGCTTTTAACTATGCCCTGTTCAAAGTATAACCAACAACAATCTGTTTGGGACTGTGGATATCAGGTGGTCCTGATGATCTGTTGCAAATTGGGTCTCTAGTTAGGGACCACAATCCGAATAAGGGTAAGTCAGATACACAACCTAAATTAACCTGTGCTCACAAGCTTAACCAGCTTGGCACAGATCACTATGCAATGTGTAAAGTATGTGTGCTACACTTGAATTACAGTGACACAGTGAAACGCCACAATAAGACTCTGCACCAGTTTAGAAAAATATATAATATTTGGAGGAATAAAGCAAGACCAAAATGACAAAAACTCAAATAAATAGAACTTGAGATAATCATTTTTAAAGATGAAACTGCAATATAGTGCTTAAAAGCATAAAGCACAAAGTGGGGTTATCTGGTTATACTTGACTGGGGTAAATCCAAAAGTTCAGGCTGTCTGCGATGGAATGCAGGTCTGATACAGAAGCCATGCAGGATCCACTGCATCAATGTTGAAGGGGATGCTTCTGTTCCAATTGATGCAAAAGGTCACCATGCATGGGTTTTTGAACAGAAACAGTTGCAGAACCTTCTTTCAAGGCCCAGGACTGAATTGGCACCTTTTGGCAGGGAAGTACTCACTGTTGGCAGAGTCCAGCAGTTGAAACAGAGTTGAAGGAAGTCTATGATGGCCCTGAGAGTTCAAAACAGGAGGCAAGACAGCAAGATTATGGAGTCACTTATGTTCTTGGAAGATGTAGAAATGCAGGCCCAGTCCTTCTCACGCCCAGGGAAGAGGCAGCAGGCCAAACATCAAAGCAGTTCAGCAGAGTGGCAGTCCCTCCTGGAAGCACAAGTGTCCTTCTTCCTTAGATCCAGAAGTGTACTGAAGTCATGGTGTCAGAGGTCCAGTAATTAAACCCATTTGAGAAGTGGGGGAGACTTCGAAGAGAGGCTTTTGAAGTGCACAAAGTTCCTCTGTTCCCTGCCCTGCCTCCAGACTAACTACAAGGGGATATGCAGCTCTTATTGTGGAGACAGGCACAGCCCTATTCAGGGGCAAGTGTCAACTGATCGATCCAATCTTGCCCAGGATAAACTATCAGGATGTTAATCACCCATCAGGATGTGAATGGCCCATCAGGCACACCTCAGCTGTAGTGGTCTGTTCTGCCTCAAGGCTTCCACCTTTGGTGCATTGGGTGAACCTCCGGTGCTGTTGATGCAGATTTCTTCTGCCCGATCCGCCATGTATGGCATGGTGGACCCAAGCAGAGAACATATTCAATGGACCCTATGAATACAAAGAAAACTCCTTTCACTTCAAGGCCATTGGCTTTTAATTTGTCAGAAACAAATCCCCACCTTGGGACCCAGCCATCAGGAAACCTCTACATATTTATAATGTTTTTTCCATTACAAGATGGCATGCCCAGTATTCATTTAGATGACATTTCTTTTTCAGGGTAATTGGGAGAAATGTCATCATAAATGCACTGTTGAAAGAGGCAGTGATTTCTGACTAGGGAGAAGGTCTGCCCCAAATTGGGAAGAGGTAAAGGCTTCACAACCACAGGAGGCTTGGTATACCTCACATCAGTATTTATATGAATTGAATAAATAAATGGCCATGCCCTTTGCCAAGTACCCGTGCCCACATTAGCTACTGCAGGCATGCTGTGGCATGCAGGTCATGACAGATTTCCAGCCAGGCCAGCATTTAGGATTCATGCACTCAATGCCCACAGAGCGCAGCAGCAGGCCATGCCCTCCGGGACATGGCTTTTAACTATGCCCTGTTCAAAATATAACCATCAACAATCTGTTTGGGACTGTGGATATCAGGTGGTCCTGATGATCTGTTGCAAATTGGGTCTCTAGTTAGGGACCACAATCCGAATAAGGGTAAGTCAGATACACAACCTAAATTAACCTGTGCTCACCCTCTGATAGCTTGGCACAGATCACTATGCAATGTGTAAAGTATGTGTGCTACACTTGAATTACAGTGACACAGTGAAACGCCACAATAAGACTCTGCACCAGTTTAGAAAAATATATAATATTTGGAGGAATAAAGCAAGACCAAAATGACAAAAACTCAAATAAATAGAACTTGAGATAATCATTTTTAAAGATGAAACTGCAATATAGTGCTTAAAAGCATAAAGCACAAAGTGGGGTTATCTGGTTATACTTGACTGGGGTAAATCCAAAAGTTCAGGCTGTCTGCGATGGAATGCAGGTCTGATACAGAAGCCATGCAGGATCCACTGCATCAATGTTGAAGGGGATGCTTCTGTTCCAATTGATGCAAAAGGTCACCATGCATGGGTTTTTGAACAGAAACAGTTGCAGAACCTTCTTTCAAGGCCCAGGACTGAATTGGCACCTTTTGGCAGGGAAGTACTCACTGTTGGCAGAGTCCAGCAGTTGAAACAGAGTTGAAGGAAGTCTATGATGGCCCTGAGAGTTCAAAACAGGAGGCAAGACAGCAAGATTATGGAGTCACTTATGTTCTTGGAAGATGTAGAAATGCAGGCCCAGTCCTTCTCACGCCCAGGCAAGAGGCAGCAGGCCAAACATCAAAGCAGTTCAGCAGAGTGGCAGTCCCTCCTGGAAGCACAAGTGTCCTTCTTCCTTAGATCCAGAAGTGTACTGAAGTCATGGTGTCAGAGGTCCAGTAATTAAACCCATTTGAGAAGTGGGGGAGACTTCGAAGAGAGGCTTTTGAAGTGCACAAAGTTCCTCTGTTCCCTGCCCTGCCTCCAGACTAACTACAAGGGGATATGCAGCTCTTATTGTGGAGACAGGCACAGCCCTATTCAGGGGCAAGTGTCAACTGATCGATCCAATCTTGCCCAGGATAAACTATCAGGATGTTAATCACCCATCAGGATGTGAATGGCCCATCAGGCACACCTCAGCTCCCTTTGTGAGTGACTGTCTAGAGGTAAGGCACCAGACCAATGTGTCACCCACCCCAGACGTTTATTCAGAGGCATGCAGAGCCACAGAATTGGTTAAGATGGAAATGCCAACTTTCTAAAAGTGATTCAGAAAAGGGGGTGGTGATGAACAGAGTGTCTGAATTAAGCAGACCACTCTTACTCAGTCCAAAGATCAGGGCTTGATCCATCACCGTTTTTTAGCTCACTGCACCATCCCAGCTCAGAACCTGGCTATATGCAAATTAGTCTAACCCTGGCCCAGTGCATCATGGGAACAGGGCAGACCAAACTACCAAGCCAATTCTTATATTGGGAAGGAAACAAGCTTCCGGGGACCGGTTTCTGGCCTTTCAGCCGTCTTCGGCCCGGCTTGCTTGAATCCTGATGGTGCAATGAGCAAGGGGCTTACATCTGAGTATTCCCTTCCACGCTTATGGTGGACAAAAACGATTCAGAAACAGGGGTGGTGATGAACAGAGTGTCTGAATTAAGCAGACCACTCTTACCCAGTCCAAAGATCAGGGCTTGATCCATCACCTTTTTTTAGCTCACTGCACCATCCCAGCTCAGAACTTGGCTATATGCAAATTAGTCTGACCCTGGCCCAGTGCATCATGGGAACAGGGCAGACCAAACTACCAAGCCAATTCTTATACTGGGAAGGAAACAAGCTTCCGGGGACCGGTTTCTGGCATTTCAGCCGTCTTCGGCCCGGCTTGCTTGAATCCTGATGGTGCAATGAGCAAGGGACTCACATCTGAGTATACCCTTCCACGCTTATGGTGGACAAAAACGATTCAGAAAAGGGGTGGTGATGAACAGAGTGTCTGAATTAAGCAGACCACTCTTACCCAGTCCAAAGATCAGGGCTTGATCTCCTTATCAGTGAAGAATTGGCTTGGTAGTTTGGTCTGCCCTGTTCCCATGAGGCACGGGGTCAGGCTAATTTGCATATAGCCAGGTTCTGAACTGGGTGATGCAGTGAGCTAAAAACGGTGATGGATTAAGCCCTGATCTCTTGACTGGGTAAGAGTGGTCTGCTTAATTTAGACACTCTGTTTATCACCACCCCATTTTCTGTAACTTTCTAAAAGTGGCATTTTCAGATTTGAAACTTAAAAATCAAACTTCACCATAAATTGGGATTTTAGATTGTGAATCCAGGGACACCAAACTTCAAATGTTTATTCTTAGAACTGGGGGTCTCTAGTTTGCTGAGGTAGGTACCTTAGTCCAAATACGGACCCTTGCTTCTAGTCAGGGAAAGGAGGCACACAACCTTTGCTCACCCTCCAGTAGCTTGGCACGAGCAGCCAGGCTTATCTCCAAGGCAAATTGAAAAGTATTTGTGACCACACTCCCAGTAATACAGTGATAACACCACAAATGAACACCACACTGATTTTATAAAAATATCGGTATCTTTATCAATAGAAATACGATGAGACCAAACAATAGAAATCCAACATATGCATATTCGTAATATTTCACTTTGCTGGTTATTGGGCCAACAATCACTTGTAGGTTCTGGTGGTATTAATGAGCAGTTCATGATGATCTAATGCAGTCCTAATGCAATGCTATGCAGTTCGTAATGCAGTTCGTAATGTAAAATAAGACAGTCCTTAATGCAAGTACTAATGCAGTTCGTAATTTAAGAATCAATGTGGTTCGTAGTGCAAAAATAAGGCAGTTCATAATACAAGGAATAATGCTATAAGCCAATCTGCGCGGTCATTTCGGGCACCACTAGGCCCCAACAACAGAGACAACCTTCGTAAACTTAAAGGGGTGGCCCAGGTACTGCTGGGCAGGTACGGGCTGTTCGGGGACTCAGCATGTCTAAGGCGGTGCCGCGGGAAAGAGAGATCGGCGCACTCCGTTACCCCTCTTCACGCCTATCCAGGCCACACACGCTTGCAGCTCCTGGGGGGTGCTGTCTCACTCTCTCTCTCTTCCCGCTCATCGGATGTTCTGCCGGGTGGTTCCAATGACGTTGCAGCTCCTTTGCTAAGGGACGCTGTAGCCGGATGGGTTACGGCACTGCCTTCTCCTTCATTGATGATCTTGGGCAGATTCCACTTGGCAAACAACGATCACAATCTCTTTCACTTGCAGCTTCCTTAGCTCTAAGAAATCCTTTAGCAAGTTGCAGCTCGAGCCGGCAGCAGCAATCCTTACTAACAGCCTCAGTTACGATGTCGGCTCAGGCCACAAACAGCAATACAGCAGCGTGGACGATGTTTTACGCTGCTGGGGCAATGCGGTCACTGGGCACCTCGTAAACAGTACCACAGACACACGGTAGTCTCAGGCGTGAAAAATCACTCACACCAAGCGTTGCTGATACACAGCTGGAAACTTTGATGTTTCTGAGATTCCACAACAGAGAACCAGCTCTCCTCAGGCACTTGGAGACAAGTTACTTCAGGACACAGCACACAGCAAAGTCCTTTCAATCAGGGGGACACAGCACACAGCAAAGTCCCTTGTCCTCTCCTTAGTCAAATCAGCAAACTGCAGGCCAGTCCCAGAACACAAAGCAAGGGCAGTCCTTCTTTTCAGTCTCTTCAGCTGTTCTTCTTTGGCAGAGGTTCCTCTTGATCACAAAGTAGTTTCAATCCTTTTTCAGTCTTGAGTTCAGGGGTTTCAGCTCTCCCATTTACACCCTTTAAAGCCTTTGAAGTCTTTGTGTTCAGTGGGCTCTGAGTCCAGTCCAAACCTATTCTGGCTGTCTTCCTGCCAGTGCAAGCCCTCTTCCTTTGCTAGTGAGGGTCTGGGCCTCAGACGCTCCGCAGGAGGTGGAGCCATCCTTTTGTGGCAGCAGCACAGTCCTTTTCACATCCAGTGGGCTACTCGTCCCACCACACCAATGCAGGTCAGTTTGCTGCTGTCTCACCTACTCCTTCCTGGTGTCAGGACACCTCCCCAGACCTTGTCACATCCAAACCCATACAGTCCATACACAACGAGTCAGAGGCTTGCAGGATGGTTAGGACAAGAAACCAGCCACTTTTGAAAGCGTAGTTTCTAAACACACAATTTAAAAACCATCTTCACCAAAAAATGTGTTATTAAATCCTGAGTTCAGGCCCACTAAACTCCATCTCTCCATCTTATGCCGTTGGGAAGATATGCTGGAAACATGTTACACAGCTTTCCCCATTTTGTCCTATGGGCAAGATGGCCTGGCAACAGTGAAAAATGTAATTGGCAATATTTCATTGTCAAGACATGGTACACACCTCAGTACATGTCCTACCTGCCCAGGGGGGTACATTGGGCCTACTATAAGGGTGTCTGATGTGCATACAAAAGGGAAGGGTAAGGCCTGGCAAGTGGGTGCACTTGTCAGGACAACAAGGCAGTTAACAAACTGCACGCAGGTACTGCTGTGGCAGGCCAGAGATCTTTTTTTAGAGCTACTTATGTGGGTCGCACAATTAGTGCAGCAGGCCCACTGGTAGCAGTTGCATTACCAGCCGTGGCACACATAGTGCACTTTACTAGGGACTTTACTAGTAAGACAAACATACCAATTATGGACAACCAATTACGATAACAATTTATACAGGGAGCACTTGCACTTTGAAACAGTTCAGCAGTGGCAAAGTGCCCAAAGCATCTAAGTCGGCAACACCATGTCAGAAAAAAAGGTCTAGGAGAAAGGCAAAAAGTTTAAGGAACTTTAGCCAAAAAGGGCCAAGACCAACATCTATCTTTTCACAATTGGAAATTACACTTATAAAATGTAACGAGGTAATCCCAATGCTAACCCATGGAGAGATGTTCCTTGAAGTAGTTAGAAAAGAATTTAAGAGTATTTCACTACCAGGACATGTAAAACTATAAAGTACATGTCCTTTTTCAATATGCCACAACCTGCTTTCAGGGATGTCGAGGGCCTACCTTAGGGATGACTTGCATGTAATAACAAGCATTTGCAATGCAATAGGTCTCGCGTTTACGCAAGTTTAAGCCATTGGCATTGTAAATGACAATGCCTTTTATGTTTTAAAACCAAAACATAAATAAAAAGCATTGTCATTTACAATGCCAATAGCATAAACTAGTGTAAATACGAGACCTATCCACTCCATCCATCCATCCCCTCCACTCCATCCATCCATCCACCCCTCATTCCATCCATCCATCCATCCCCTCCACTCCATCCATCCATCCATCCATCCATCTATCCATCCATCCATCCATCCCCAATCCATCTCTATCATCTTGCAAATCATCTTTATACACCAATACAGACTTTGCTAAAAATGTAATGCAACACATTGTCATATACAATGCCAATAACTCAAACGTTAATGCTGCAAGACCTATTGCATTGCAAATGCTTGTTGTTGTAAGTTGTAGCTTGGTGAAGAGATGTGCAACATAAGTAACTGAAAATCTGTGTTGTGACTTTTTTTAAGAGTGGCAATATATCGTAGTTGGCAAGAGTATTCTTAAGTCGTCCAAACACTGCCACCTTAAGAGTGCCTGTCAGTGTATCTCCTAGAGAATCTGTAGAGATAAGGTGCAGTATGAGGAGTGGAAGTAAAAGATGCCCAACCCTAGCCCCCTTAAACCCAATCTACTAAAGCAGGGACCTCCTGTGAAAGGCAAGAGTAGGTCAAGCTCCATTCCCATTTTGTCCAGGTCTATCCGCTCGGACTGATGTCACCTTCACCATTTATTGTCAATAGGGATACAATGAAGTTGACACTGCTAACAGTTAACAGGGCTGAGATCAGTATTTCATTACACGAAGACCATGTACCATCTGCAAAATGGCAATGTGTCTCTGGCCTGGGCTGGACCAAGGTCTAGGTAAAGTATTGCTTAAAGTTTCTCTGGCCCAGTGACAGCTTGTGACAGTCAAACACTGATCTGCTTAACAAATCTGTGTGTACTCAAACAGTAAATTTTGTCAAAATTTGAGACATAATGGAGTCAAAAAAATCCCAGAATATGCACAGATACATGTCTGCTTCCACTAATGTTATGTCAGGTTTAGACCAGAGTATAACATTGATCCACTATGTCAGCCTGCAGCCATTGGTACATGTGTGCTCTTAGTGAGGAGTTGGTGACTTGAAGAGCTGCCCTGTACAACACTGGAGTGTATACCTTTTTATGTATGTAGTGCTCTGCTGAGTTTTATTTAACAATGATGTTGGAAGGTAAAAATGCTAATTATTATTCAGGTGCACATACACAGTGAAAGGACGACTGCTACTTCACTTTCTATTTGAAAACACCACAATGCCTTCTTAGAGATGGGTTTCATGTGTTCTGGAGGGAGCATGAGCTGAAGGGCTGTAGAGGAAGCCTACTGCAGGCTGCTAGGGCCTAGGGACTACGTGCACCTTCAACCTAATTTCCATGATGCGATTTTGAAGAACACTGTTTTGCATCACATTATTCCGTCCCCTCACAACCAGTCTCAAACTGAGGAAAAAAACAGAGCCACGGGTGACTAAGGTACACTGCAGGGCTACGGTTCTGTACTGACTCAGGGGGTGTGTTTACGTATATTGTAAGGTAGAGTAAGCAGGAGTAATGGTAAACGTTCCTGCTGAGTTTACAAATGCACATGTGCTTTAAAAATAAAGACCTAATCTACGTGTTATTGTATGCATGTTTGTTTACAATACACTTGGATTCGCCGAATCAGGGAAGTAAATATATTGGTAAATAGCAGAGTTCAACATACAGAATAACTTCGGTCTGTTAGGCATTACAATATTCACATTTAATCAATACCCTGAGTGAGCAAACGTTCATTCGTGAGCTCAACTTAGTTGCCAGCAGTGATGTGCAATCATGTGAATAGTCTTTCCGTGATGAAGTACAGGTGCGCTGCGAACACTCCTCGTAATGGGGCGTTTTCCACTTGAAATAGACCTAAATATAGTCATAACAATGTAATAGCCTGACGCCTGTCATCTTAGACATAGAGGCGCGTTCATTCAGAAAAACAGGCTTGTTTAGAAACCAGCGACGCCAGCGCCAAAAGTCACTCACCGCAGCCTCGAGCAGAGCGGGCAGCCTCTAGCCTCAGGCTAATCGGAGGTAAGTCGGGAGGCATGCAGGAACAAGAGTCAGGCGGAACTGTGGCCATGATGTTACCCACCTCCAACTGTTACATCTGGGAAGGACGCAGCATTGCCCGGCTTGTGTACAGTGAGGAAAGCCAGATTCCAACCACTATTGCGTGTGGAACCAGTAAGAACAAGCACTGTGCAGGCAAAAGAAGAACAAGCGGGAGGCGGCTCGGGCGCAGCACGTCTTCCGGAGACGTGCGCGTTCACAGAGCTGAATCAGCTCGTGCACAGGCCAGTAGCGGCTCGTGCACAGCTCTATCTCCCTTGCCAGTTAACACGGTGACTATAGAACTCGCTGGCGGGAGCGCTTCGCGCTCCAACGCCAGCTCGACCTAAAAAGGAAGGGTTGGGCCTGGCAAGTAGGTTAACTTGCTGGGTAGAAATGGCAGTTTAAACTACACACACAGGCTCTAGAGTTGCAGGCGTGATACATGTTTAAAGGGCTACTGAAGTGGTTTGCACAATTAGTGCAGCAGGCCCAAAAGCAGCATCTAATTTACAGGCCCTGGCCCCATATAGTGTGCTTTACTAGGGACAAATAAGTAGATTAAATATGCCAACTGGGGAAAAGTCAGTGTTGCCATGTTTATAGTAGAGAGCACATGCACGTTTGCACTGGTTAACAGTGATGAAGTGCCCAGAATCCCAAAGCCAGCAAACAAGACAAGGGGAAACCACACCAAGGATGCCAGGTCAAATATTTGACCACCACAGCTGAAGGTGGGGCCAGCTAACTAACCCCTTGGGAGTTCTCTTCACTAAGGCAGAAGAACCTGGAGAGACTATCAGCACTGACGTGGTCTGTTTAATGGCGGTGTTACACCGTAAAGACCATACCCTGTCGGGAGATGGACCACCTCACCTCCATTAACCATCTGAGGGGCCTGCGGTGTGTCTAAGCCCAGATGTGACTGTCAAGCAGGTATGCCCTTAGCTTCTATAGTGCCCAGACCACAGCAAAGGCTTCCCTTTCTATTGCGACCCACCTCTGTTCCCGGGGAAGTAGCCTCCTAATGATGAATGCTACATGCTGATCCAGGCCCTCTTCATTTAGCTGTGAGAGCACATCCCCTATGCCATGCTCTGAGGGGTCCAGCTCCACAACAAACTCTTGGGAGAAATTTGGGGCCTTGAGTAGATGCGCTGTGCACATAGCTTCCTTCGGTGTGTCAAAATCTTTCTGGCATGCCTCTGTTCAGATCACCTGACATGGATTCTTCTTGGAATTCAGCCCTGTCAATGGGGCAACAATGGTGCCATATTTCTTGATGAACTTCCTGTTATAGCCAGTGAGGCCTAAGAATGCTCCCACTTCTGTTTGGGTTTGGGGGGTTCCCAAGCCAGAACAATGTCAATTTTGGGTTGCAAGGGCTGCACCTCACTGCTCCCTACTTGGTGTACAAAGTAGACCACAGACCCCTGCCATATCTGGGAGTTACTGGCATTCATAGTCAGGCCTGTACTCTGCAGATCCCTAATCACTTCCTGGATGTGGTTCGAGTGGCCCTCCCAACTAGAGCTTAAGACTGCAATGCGGTCTAGGTAGGCGGCATTAAAATTCTCTAACACAGTCAGGACCTCTGGAAGGTGGCAAGGGCATTCTTCTAACTAAAAGGGGTCAGTCGGAACTGGAAGTGCCCTTCTGGTGTAGAGAACACAGACTTCTCTTTAGCCTCCTCGGTCAAGGCAATATACCAGTACTGAGATGTTAAGTGAAATGTGCTAAGGAACTTGGCAACTCCAAGCCGATCTACAAGCTTATCAGCTCTGGGGATGGAGTGTGCACCAGCCATAGTGGCTACTATGAGCCCACTTTAGTCAATACAGTTCAGGTGTGACACCTGGAGGGACATTCCTGGGGACCAGCACCACTGGGCTGGACCAAGGGCTGTTTGAGGGCTCAGTAACTCCTAACACCAGCATCTTGGAAACTTCATCCTTAATGCCAGGTTTCTCTTTATCAGACAACCTTTAGACCATGTTCTTCACAGGTGTGCTGTCCCCATGATCAATATCATGGGCACACCATTTAGTGAGTCCTGTGGTAAGGGGGAACTAAGAGGCATATTGCCCCAGCAACTTGCAGCAGTCTCTCTGTTGATCTAGGGATAGGTTAGGGGAGAGGCTGATACCCACCAGTGACCCATCCTGCTCTTTGGAAGATAGGAGGTGAGGAAAAGGGTCACTCTCCTCTTCTACCCCATCATCAGTATCTAGGGGCATGGTGATCTCTGGCCTCTTGCAGTGGGTCTTGCGGCCATTTGCATGCAGTCTTAAAGTTTACCAAGTAGGTGACATTGCTCTTGTGCTCCTTCACCTCATAAGGCCCAGAACAGCGGTCTTGCAGGGCCCCGGGATCCACTGGATCCATGACCCACTCCATTTGACCAGGCTGATACTCAACCAGAGTGGTATTCTGATCATACCTGTATTTCATTTTATCCTCGCTAGCTTCCAGATTCTCCTGTGTTAGATTCTGGAAGGGGTCTGTCTAATTGTGGAATGCCAGCATGTAGCTCCCGACATACTGGTGTGGCTTCATGGGAGCTTGTTGCAAGTCTTCCTTGAACAAACTGAGAGGTCCTCTAACATGCTGCCCATACAGAAGTTCAAAAGGGCTGAAGCCAACCCCCTTCTTTGGCACCTCACTGTCGGGGAATAAAAGACATGGCAGAAGAACATCCTGCTTATGACTCATGGGTTTGGGTAGACCCATAATCATGCCTTTGAGGATGCAGTTGAACCTTTCAACCAACATATTGGTTTGAGGGTGGTAAGGAGTGGTGAACTTGTAGGTTACTCCACACTCCTTCCACATGGCTTTCATGTAATTGGACATGAAGCTGGTACCTCGGTCTGATCACACCTCTTTGGGAAAACCCACATGTGTAAAGATCCCCATCAATGCACTGGGCATGACAGGTACAGTCACTGTCCTCAGAAGGATAGCTTCCAGATACCAGGTGGCAAGGTACAACAAGACAAAGCTAATCTGTTGCCCATGGCTGTCTTGAGGTCCAGAGGCCCATAGATATTGATGCCCACCCTCTAAAAGGGGGTGCTAGTGACAGGAAAAGGTTGCAGGGGGCTCTACACTCCCTCCCCCCAATTTGCCACTCACCTAGCAGGTAGGACAGCGCCTGCAAAATGCATCTGAGGCCTTCCTCCTTTGAGGCCTTTAAAAGTGGGTATTAAGACTGTCAAAGGTCTTGTATTGCCCCAAATGACATGCCCGTGGCACATCATGAGCCAGAGACCAACACACGTATTACACTAGGCTCAGGAGCCTCAGGCTCACTATATAGGAGATCATTCTGCCAGTAAATTTGGTGCTTGCCCGAAGCATCCCCAGCTGCCTAGGCCTCAGCCTGGTGCCGAAAACCCACAAGAGTAGGTCACTCCATCTGCACCTTGCAGCTTTTAGGATACTTCCCTGGAGGGACCGCCTTCCTGCTGCCAGTTGGTCAGCTCAGGGCGGTTCACCAGTTCAGTGACATCCTCCCCTGAAGGTACCAGGGTGTCCCCCTCAGGGTGAGCCTCTTCTCGGACCACCGTAGTCATAGAAGCGGATTTCCCTCGCCCCTTGCCCTTCTTCTTTCTGGCAGGTACCTGGGCCATTCTTTCAGGCTCCAAGTCCTTCTGACATCACTTGTGAGATGCCATGGACTGTGAGGTCAGACACACCCTCTCAGGCAACTCCATCATCTACAAGTGTGACGTCCACTCAACCTCCTTCCAGAGAATATGCTCCAAGTCATTGCCAAGAAATCGCAATGGGGTAACCCAGTATCCCTCAGAACCTGGGCAATAGTATGAAATTTACAATTGGTTCTGTTGGGTTTGCATTATTCCTTCAAAATATTCTGAGTATTCAGCAATTTATCCATTATATAAACAACAATTTTGAAGAAGAAACGCAAATCCAAATCAAATTAGGGTATATCCAAATACTTTTATAAATTAGTTTCATTTATAATTACCCTGAATTCACATTTTACATGGCTGTAAACAGTACATGGCGGCGCATGAAATGTGAGGAAGGTGACGTTTTGGTGCTCTGTGATATTCGTGCAAGAGAAAAATATATATACAATATATATACAAAGGTGACTTTAGGTAGGGTGGAGGAAAGGGGAAATGGGAAAATGGCCAGTGACACAACGTTTTCTGGTGCGTTCAGTTGGTATGGTCACGGAATCCTTTTCTAACAGGTCCAAAAGGTTTTTAATGTCGACGTTTCAACCCTGGGAAAGCCAACTTGGCGGACCATATTGGGTCTTCATCAGGACTGGGTGGGTGGGGGGGGCAGGTTGCCAAGCAGACAATTCACAGGCATGGATGGACTCAGAGGTACTTGAGCCCCTCCCCCATTGAAAGGAAACAAAGCCACCAAGTAGGGGTGTGGTGATGTGTAAGGGCTGTGTGGTGGTGGCTGTCACAGTTGTCAGAAGTACCAACTTTGTGAAATATATTAGGGACTTACTGCTCTGAAGACACCAGATGGCACCTGATGACTGTCATGCTGGCTCCTGTGTCCCTCAGAGCCTCCACCATCTGCTCTTTGATGGTGACCCACTGACTTTGCTACCTAGTCCTGTCACAAATGTGAGTCCCCTGAACCATCTCTCCATCACCCAGGGACACTAGGATCATTTCTACACTTTCCTCAAAGCAATCAAGGGCAATCTTCTCCCCAAACACTGCATTAGCCAACTCCATTATCTGTCCACCGGTGTGAGGTATGCTTGCATGGGGCACTTGGCATCCCCTTTGTAGTGTTCTTCTTGCACACACTCATAACACTTCGTGGGAGCCTTCCCTGCAGACTTAATGTCAGGGAACAACTTTTTTCTTCTCAGCAGGGGGTTGAGAATCCCAACCCTGGGAACTTGCTTGAGGCCCTTTAGAGAACTCGCTACTTTGGTTTTGTCCTAACCCCTCTCTTTTGATGAGGATCCTGTCCACCCTTCCGCTAATCCCCCCAGATTCCTTTCTGTGGATTCTGGCACTGACCCGTAGCAAGCTCTCTGAGGTCAGAGAGCTTAGTGTCAATAATATGTTGGCACATATTTGGAAAACAAATACTGAACAAATACTCTTTTGCAAACAAATTATACAGCCCCTTGTAATTCTTTACCTCACTGCCCTTCCCCCAACTATCCAGTGCCTTGCAAAAGGAATCTACACAATCCTCCCAGGTCTGTTGGGATAGCATCTGTCTGTCCCTGAACTTGTTTGTACTTTTCAAGGGTCAGATTAGGGCCTCCTTGATGGGGGGATACCTCATGCTGTCATTCCCTTCCAGGGACAGTAGAGTGTCCCTCCTCTCAGTAGGGATGTTCCTCCACAGACTAGCTCCCATTCCTCCTCAGGTATTGTGTGCATCTGGAAAACAATTTCATTGGCCTCACATCTATGTCATATCTCACCTCAAAGTCAGACACCAGACCCTTGGGTATGTGGACCCTCCTGTCAGAGGGAACCGAAGACATGCTGCCTCCATATTAGCTGGATTCATCCCTCCTAGTTTTGATGTCCATCTTTCTCGGGCATGGCCCCTGGGTCCACCTCATTTGTTTTCCTTCATGGACAATCTCTTTTTCTTCTCCTCTTCCTCCATGGCCAGCCTTCTTCCCTCAAAGGCTCTCTCTTTATTCAATTTGAGATTAGCCAGCTTCAATTTAAATTTTCTCTCCTCCCTCCTGTCTGCCAGCTCCTCTGGCGACAGGCCTCTATATGAAACACTGCTATGTGGTCTGAGAGGAACTGCTGCTCCTTATGAGGTATTGTGCTCCTGGCCCACAGGTAGTCTCATATTCCCCATTGAATCCTGGGCCAGCTTCTCCGCATTCTCTTTCTCCTCAGCCTCCTTCTCTGTGGTTTTATGTGCTGCATCCCTAGCTTCTAGCCAGGTCCTCAGCCCCTTTTGCAGTTCCACCTTCATGGTTAAGCCTCTGGTAGAAACATTAAGCCCTTTGCAAAAATACTTAAGCTGGGTCACAGTATAGTTTTGCAGCTTGGCCAGCCCAAACTCAATGGTTGCAGGTGCACGTGCAGTGATGGAACCTTCAATCAGAGACATGATTATAGGAAAAGAAAACAATGGCAATCAGAAAGAATAGAAACATTTAAAATGCCAATCAAAGAGAGCAGAGGAAAAAATTGCCAACAGGGAGCAGAGACAATTGATTCAAATTGGTCTTAGATGTGGATGGTGGTGTTCACAAATTACTGTACAGTACTGCACAAACACAATTCCTATCCTCACCGCTGATCACCAATGTTAGAAATTGGGTCTCTGGTTGGCAGAGGTTTGAACTCTGTCCAAGTAGATCCCACAATCCTAGTCAGGTTACGTCAGATACACAACCTAAATGAACCTGTGCTCATCCTCTGGTAGCCTAGCACAGAGGAGTCAGATTTAACTTAAGAGGCAATGTGTAAAGTGTTTGCGCAATTCTTAAATTATAGTAACACAGGGGAAACACCACAAAAAGACTCCACACCAGTTTAGAACATAAAGACAATTTTTATGAGTACAACAAGACCAAAATGACAAAAATCCAATAGGTAGAAATTGAGATATGAATTTTTAAAGACTAAACTGCAATATAGTGCTTAAAAACACAAACCCCAAGAAGGCACATCTGGTGGTGCTTGAATGGGGCAAATCCAAACGTTCAGGCTGACTGCGATGGAACGCGGGTTAGATATAGGAGCCTCACATGCCCTGCTGAGGACAGTACCTTTTTGGAGGATATGTCAACGGCAAAAGCATGATGCATCACTTTTGAGTCATGCAGTCAGGTAGATGCATCATTGTCTGGCCTCACAGACTGGTCCCCCTTATTCGTCAAACTCCTTTCTGCTGAAGGCGATGCATCGTCATCAAGCCTCGCAGTGGAACTGCATAATTGTTCTACCCCTTACGATGAAGGTACTGTGTTGTCAAGCCATGCAGTCTGGTCCTGCGTTGTGGTGGAGACACGCAGGGGTGTCCTTGAAGTGGTGCTGCATTAACATCAAAGGAGATGCGTTGGTTCAGATCAGTACAAAGAGAACGATGCATGGGTTTTGAAGAGAAACAGATGCCAAACCTACCTTCAAGGCCCACAACTGGATTAACATATCTTGGCAGGGTAGAACTTACAGATGGCAGAGACCAGCAGCTGAAGCAGAGTTTAAGGAAGTATTTGATGGCCCTGAGACTTCAAAACAGGAGGTAAGCCAGCAAGTCCTTGGTGTCGCTTAGGTTCTTGGTGGATGTAGGTCCAGTCCAGTCTGTCTTATTTCCAGGCAAGAGGCAGTTGGCCAACACAACAAAGCAGTTCAGCAGAGTGGCACTCCCTCCTAGCAGCACAGCAGTCCTTCTTCCTGGCCAAATGTCGTCAGATCCAGAGGTGTACTAAAGTCATGGTGTCGTAGGGCTAGTACTTATACCCATTTGAGCCTTCGTAAAGGAGGAGAATTCAAAGAACGGCCTTTGAAGTGCACAAAGTCTCTTTCTTCCCTGGTTCCAGACTAACTACAAGGGGTTATTTGGCTCTTTGTGTGGGACAGGCATAGCCCTATTCAGGTGCAAAAGTCAGCTCCTCCGTTCCATTCTGTATTTAAGACTTATAGTTGGATCTTTTCTTACCTTTTCTAACTATAAGTCTTAAATACCGGAATATTTAGCGCAAACTTGGGAGTAATTGTGGCCTCCGTGTTTTGTAGTGAGGAAACCGCTCGTGATTGAGGAAGACCTCGGGGAATTCAAACATAGCTAATAAAAAAACGCGGGGACCAGCTCCTGTGGCGTTTCAAAAGATAGAGGTGAGAATATTTGGTAGGTGCTGTGGAAAACCTTTGCAGTTTAAGGTAGAGAACGCACATTAATGTGTGCATTGGCATTTTCTTGTGACAGGATTGGCTGAAAAACGAAGATAGCCGCGTCCAGAATGCCATCATAATTATACACAGGTACGCTGAACTAAGGGCTTAGCTAAACGTTCTGAATGTAAGACGATGGGAGACTATTGCAATGTCATATACTCTCTTTCCCACAGAGCTGACACCAGCCCCTGAACCTCTGTATCACCACGCAGTGAGAAAGACTGTTTGCGTGCACGAACCAGAAGTAAAATGCAAGGTAGGTGCTGTGACAGTGCTCGCTGTTAGAACCATGAAATGTAGTGTAGCACACACGATGAGTGAACTAGAAATATTGTTTCTTGCAGATTAATTATCGCTGGCTGCCACCCACACTGCAGAAACTATTAAACATCTACAACTTAGGAATCACCTAGAAGGTATGTGAAGTGACCTTCTGGGATCAATAAAAGCTGCAAGGAAGGATAGAAATACTAGTGCTGATTAGTTTATTTTTATTTTTTGCTTCATAGATTATCCATCCTTTGCCTATAATAAGAAGCCCTGATGAAAGCCCGCGAAGGATTTATACGTGGCTGGAAACGCGTCAGCATTTTTTGAATTAATCATTTCAAGATTTGAAGGATTTAACTAAGACATCCTCATAGAAGGAATTAATTATATCGTGACATGGTGTTTTACAAATAGGCAAATACTAGACATGCTGCTTGTTGTGATGAATTATATCAAGTAGCAGGCTCTTTTGAATTGAAAAGTGGAGCAATTGTTGTACATAAGCGTGTTCATGTTGTCAAATTGATTTTGTCAAAAAGTAATTGTGTATATGTGTATTTAAAGTGTTGTTATTGTATAAATTGTATGTGGTTCTGAGAATAGAAGAGATTTCCTATTCAGAGAAAATATTTAAATTGAAAAAAATAGGAGGTGAATAAAATAACCAAAACACTAAAAGAATATAGTGTGGTTTTCTGGAATTTAAAAAGTGGGAATCCAGGTACTCTGTTTTGTAATTTGTAGCTTAGGCCCTACCTGGTTCCTGTCAGCGGGCCTAACCCCTATGTTGTAGAACTTTCTAAAAGTGGCATTTTCCGACTTGCAACTTAAAATCCAACTTTACCATAAATTGAGATTTTAAATTATAAGTTCAGAGCCACCAAACTTCAAATGTCTATCTTTTCTCCAATTGGAAATTACACTTATTAAATGTAGCAAGGGAATCCAAATGTTTTTTTCATTTTTTTATTTTATTTTCAAAATAGCAGAATACCATACATACCGAGCAGACCGCCCACAACCCATCTCGGGCCGGCATCACTGGAAACAGGGATATACACTGAGTGATAAGTTAAGCAGTAAGAAGACGTAGCATATGCTCAGCAATAATTGAATCAACCAATGCCACAGTTCTCTGTGGGCAGACATAATTCGTCTCTGTGCATGCTCATATAAAACTGTACATTTTTAACTTTTTCTCCCCACCTCCCACCCCCCAACTCCCCGTCCCTCCCCTGCGGATCCCCCGTTGCCGCTCCAAATGGGTAGTGGTGTAAAGTCAGTGAGTGTAGTATGAACAATGTCGCATGTCCTGTCCGGTAGCCCAATGAACCATCTTATGCATTCCCGCCTTTAGATGTGCCCTATCCCTCCCGCCTATCCCCGAACATTGGACTAGCCGCTGTCCCGCCTGATTCCACCAGTGGCTGTGAACGTGAAATGCATTAACCTCGCTTCCCCCCTCTCATCTGCCCATGAGTCCTACTCAGTGTTAGCCGGTTGTCCCTCTCCCTCCTGTGCAATGGGTAACTCTTCCGGGTCTCTAGAGTTGAGGTAGGTCTGGTACTGTCATATGGTTACTACGTTTCTATATATTGTGTTAAGTTAGCATGTGCTTATTAAATGTTTAAACGCCATATTTTCTTTCTGCTTCAGTTTGCACACGACACCTAATTGTTATTGTAGCTTTCAACCTAGACGAAAGATGTTATTTATTTGAGAATAATATGTTATTGCCCTGGTATCAGTCGTGCTTGGTACACTTGGTACAACTGTCTGCACACCGAGAACTGCACACTCTAAGAATAACCTAACACAAGGTTAATGAAGGCCTGATCCTCGCACCACGTTAGACATAACACAAATAATGTTGCTGCCAACATTGGGCTCTACGTGGGTTTAAGATAGAGTTACAGGGAATGAAACAACACACTTGATGCTTCGCATGCTGAGAGCTGGTAGCGGTTGATGTGATCTCCTCCTACTGAGAATTAGAGGTATGGGTCCGCCCTGCTAAGAACCCAGATGAGACCTTCTTAGATATAATATAATATGCTAATTAGGGTGCGCGAAATATAGGTGATACAGAATTCTATAGATCTTTGCATCATAACATGCTATCACCTTTTGCTTATTATGGATTAGTGACTATGCTGCTAACTCTGATTTTTATAATATGTATGTTGATATTATATAAGATACTGCGTTTGAGAATGTTGCATTGAAAAATAAACATTTCAAACTTGCACGTGTGTTCTCTGCCTCCCAGTTTCGGTTTGTAATGATTATATAACGAAAGAGTGTTCATGTGTTCCACGATACCTAAGGTATTCTAAGTTCATGTTCTGGATTGTCTAAGTCATTGGTAAGTTATTACTACCGATGAGACACTGTAGCTAGCTTGGTAAGGGGATTTCTGAAACAAAGGTGAGTTTTGGGTCACCCTAACTCACCCAGGTTCTAGATCTCTGTGCACAGTTCTGTGGGAGAACGAAAACCCTGCTACATGGCGCCCATACGTTGGTTGGCCTTATATCATGACACTCGAGTAGTATAACATTCAAACCTTAACGCCTTCATTCCTGTTTCCGGAAAACGGCAGTGTCGGAAAAACCTACCTATTTTTGAAATAGGTCTTTTTCAAGCTTGAATCTATCTGTAAATGGTTTCTTTGAATTACTACCCAGTTGTGCTACAAAGTAATCTTTGTGTTTTCACTTTCCTGTGCTGACATCGCACAAGCCGTGGACATCCCGCAGCATAGTCGCATTGCGGTGCGTGACCATTTGCGGATGTATGATGTTCCTGTGGAAGGCTTGGCTGTCGTTCTGGTAGTGAGTGCGGAACATGCTTACCCGTACGAACTGTTTTATTCGTGGGTGACGTTTCCGCCAGTGGACGCTAATTCTGGAGTGTTCCATTCATACACTGCTACAGCTGTACCGGCTGCGTATGCTCCGTACAGAGCACTGGAAGTTCCTATTGATGCATGGCAGCATGGAGTTTGGTTTGGTCGCACCCTACCACACTCATTATCGGCTTCGAGGTTAGGTCCTTTGTCCATTCCGGGCACACCTTGGCCCGCTTTGGCTGGGTTCACTCCTCACCCTCAACGCGCCACTTGTAACGTGGCTGATCTGCGGCGGCTTCATGAAGTCGCAGTGGCAGTGATTAGAGCGCTTGTTCATTACACTAGCCGTAATGTTCAGGACACGGCCCCACGGGGCGCACAGCTTCGTGCAGAACATGCTGGTCTCAAAATCAAACAGGTCATGGTAAATTCCGTGATGGGTAAAAAGCCCCAGGAAAAGGATGATTTTCCGTTCTGGCTTGCTGAGAAATTCGGCCAGCTGGAAGCTGTGTTTCCCAACACGAGTCCGGGTGATAAACACCGGATTCTTACACTAAGTTTGCCGAAGGATTTGGCTCCTGAACTTGTTGACTGTGAGACCTGGGGCAAGACTTTTGCAGCGGTCTATTCGAGGTGCTATGGCTCCCCGTCTGTGACCAATCTAGGTGGGGTCCTTAAACGTGTTCAAGACGAACACGGACCGGAGTCGGCTGTTGATTGGGTATGCGCCTGTGTGGCTCCTTTGATGTGGTTTGCGATCTGATCCTTGCGAATGTCAAGGGGGATGCAGTGAACTTTCAGGTTGCTAACGCATTGGCGTTGGTTCCAGAGGCCGAACGACCCCGACGGTTAGCAAGGATAATTGTAGCTGCTTACAAAATGGTTGGCCGCAATGCAATGGGGGTTAAAGCTTTTCCTGATAAGGAGAAGAAGCAGCCCCAGGGTCAGACATCGGGAACTAGTGGTCAACAAAAGTCCAAGAAGCAAAATTGGCCTGAAAAGCAGAATCAGGGTAAGCAACAACAACAACAAACACAGGTTTCTGCTCCTGCGTCTCCGTTGCCTGCGCAGTCGGATCGTGTTTATGATTTGCGCGACCGCGCGATGATTAAATCGCCTGAGAGGTTTCAGGCTTCTGACCAACGCTCTCCACGTTCCTTTCAGGACTCATCGGCTCCGTCGACCGGTGGTAGAGGGGGCGGCAGGGGCCGGGTGGCCAGCAAGGACGTGGTCAGCCCCGCCCGCGAAACAGTGGAGAGCAGCAGGAAGGCTCTACGCCCAAGAGACCACAGTTTGCCACGAAGAAAGTCGCCGCCCTGACAGCGCATCGTTATGCCCCAGATAGTGAGAACGCGGCTTCGGAATCTGACGTGGGCTCTGACCTTGCTGGACAGCGCAGCAGAGATTACCATAGTGAGAGAGGCCCTCCGTCCACTGTTGAAGGTGACAGCGACTGATACTTATGTTGTGATTGAAACTGCTGACACGCATGTTGCTCCCCCTGAACGTCTTTTTGAAATTGTCCTGTTAATTGAAGGTGACATGCAGCGAACTGTAAAAGGGGTATTTTGGGAAAATCTCTCGTCTACGTATGACATTTTGCTTTCGGAGGCTGACTGGCCCCCACCTTTTGTTCTCGCAGCTCCGGGAGGGGAGGAGGTAATCCTATCCAGTTTCGCGCACACTGTGCCGAGAGTGGAAGCGCTGCATTTTGCAGAAGAGTGGGCTCTGGCGCTTGCGCCGGCTGTGTACCGCAATCAGTGTGGCTGGGATAAATTATCACCGAGCCACGAGATTCCTTTACGGTCTCAGCCACAGCCTCAACCTCAATATCCCATACAGCGTGAAGCCAAAGCTTCAGTCGCGGCTATCCTTGAACAATTGGAATATCAAGGTGTAATTGAAACGTGTGTGTCACCGATGAATAACCCCCTTTTTACTGTAAACAAGCCGGACGGCTCATATCGTTTGGTTTTGGATTATAGGAATTTGAACTCGCATTGCCGTAACTGCGCAGTACAGAATACTCATGGCTCTGCGTTAGTGAATAGTCTTGAGCGTAAACGGTTCAAAACCACGCTTGACATTTCCAATGGTTTTTATGCCCATAGACTAGACGGTCTAAGTTCCCAGTGGACCAGTTTTACATGCGGCGGTGTGCAAAAAATGTTTCGGCGACTCCCAATGGGCTACAAGAACAGTCCTGGAGTATTCTCCGCACGCATTGTCTCTCTTCTGGAGAGCTTCGACCCAGTTGCTTGTTCGTATGTGGATGACATTTATCTCACAGACGACGATCTTTGGGAGCATCTGTGTCGAGTAAATAGCATAATTTGTAACTTTGCTGACATAGGTTACAAGTTTAACTTTGCAAAGTCGCACATTGCAGAGTACACAGTGTTGTTTCTAGGTTACGAGCTTAACAACGAAGGGAAAGGTTTAGCACCCCACTTCCTGGAGAAATGCGCACAGTTGCGTTCTCCGACAACACTGAAAAAATTACAATCTCTGCTGGGCTTTTTGAATTTCGGGAGGACTTACATTCCGGAATATGCCCAGCGTATCAAGCCTTTGTAGGCTTTGATACAACCATCTTTTTCCAAATCATGCTGGCTGCCTGAGCATTCAGCCATTCTACAATCTTTGCAGGCTGATTTGCTCGCTTCTGAATACTTACAGACTCGTGATAACCAAACCAACCTAGTTATAAGAATTATCCCTGGGGCGGTGGGTTTCATGTACCTGACTTTTAATGAGGGAGATACAGTACCTATTGCTTACAAGTCACACTTGTACACTTCGGCTGAATTACGTTTTTCCACTGTGGAGAAAGTTTTAACGGCTGTGCAGATGGCTATTCTTATGGAACGTGCCCTGTCACAAGGGAAACGCATGTTGGTTGTTACCCCGTGTCCTGCCTTAGAGGCAGTTACGAAGGCCAGTGTACCTAATTCCAAAGCTTTGCACCCTCGGTGGATTCAATGGGCTGCATCCTTGACGTCACAAGATGTCACGTTTATTTTTGACGCCACTTTACGGTCGCAGGAGTATTTACAGTATGAATTTGTTCATCCTGCTCCTTTAGCAATGCGGCCGTTGGAGGATTTCCATTGCATCATTTACACTGATGGTTCGGCGCAGGTTGCGCATGGCTCTAAACATGCCTACGTTTCTGCTTGCGCCATTGTGGTCGGTGCCATGGTGAACGATGAGTTCAAGTCCAGTGTCGTGCACACGCAGACACTTGGGGACTGCACTGCACAATTAGCAGAGCTCCGTGCTCTGATGCTTGCATTGGAGTACGCAGACGCTAGTGTGACGACTTTGATCGTAAGTGACTCTTACTACTGTGTCCAGTCTTACAATGAAAACTTGTTCTTTTGGATTCAAAATGAATTTCGTGATTCCAAAGGTAGCACAATAAAACATAAAATGATCTGGGTCCGAGTGGCGGAACTTAAAGAGAAGTTCTCTCTCGTGTTTGTGATTCATACTCTCGGTCACCAGCGCGTGGGGGTCCACGCTGTTGGCAATTCGCTTGCTGATGAAGCAGCGAAATCAGCGGTATCAAAATACTTAGTTGCAGCAGTCACGAGGTCCAAAAGCAAAATAGATGATGACATCTTAGCAGCAGTTGCTGCGACAGAGAAGGGAATTAAATATCCTGCGGGGTTCCCTTCTGAATACACATACCACTTAAGTCCCGATAAGGTTCCTTATGTGAAAATCCCTGATGTTGGCGAACGTCTAGTTCCCAACTCGGATCGCAGGGCTGTTTTGATTGCAGCGGCTCATAAGGGTGTGGCGTCTGCGCATGCGGGCGTCTCAGCCACTGTAACTCAGCTACAACAAAGATTCTGGTGGCGGGGACTGTATAAACAGACGCGCGAATATGTTCTTCAATGTGACATTTGCCAACAGATTAAGCCTTCAACTGCTGCGCGTCCGCCTCAGACACAGTTGTATATCTCGAATAAACCGCTTGGATGCGTTTATTTGGATCACTGCGGTCCATTTTCTTCTGATACTGCGTACAAGTACATCTTAGTAGCAGTAGATTCATGCACACGCTTTGTGTGGGTATGGCCACATCGGAGCTCTGATTCACGTACTGTCATTAAGGATTTGCGAGTCTTTGTGGGAATTTTTGCCTGTGGTACCTTCCATTCGGATCAGGGTCCGGCTTTTGCCTCTAAGGCATATAAGGATGCTATGGTTTCGATGGGGGTCCAAGTCAAGTTTTCGAGTCCCTACAGACCCGAGGGTAACAGTGTAGTTGAACGAATGAACCGCGACTTAAAGCAATCTTTGACAGCTCGAGTTATAGGCACTGGCAGAAACTGGTTAGCCCACCTCATAGGCGTGCAGCGTGCGCTTAATAATCTCCCTAGAAGGTCTCTGGGTGGGCGGACCCCATACGAAATGCTCTTTGGTATCAAGATGTATGTCCCTGACCTCGATGGGCTGGACTGCAAGGCCCAGGCCACGGCCTTTGACGTAGATGAACATTGCAATGTTTTACAGAATCTACAAAAGACCAGAGACAGTCTTGCAAAGGAACATTTGCCCTCCACATCGGATGATGCGCTGCAGATCCCAGTAGTTGGCTGGCTACCCCAAGTTGGAGAACTGGTTCGAGAGAAGATCGATAACAAGAAAGAGTTTGGTCCCTCATATCGAGCACCGGTTCGGGTTCTTGGAGTGAAGGGCACAAGAACAGTCGTTTTACCACCACTTCCAGGTCATAAGGAAAACAGATTTATTTCTATTGACAATGTCAAGACACACAGGGTGGCCGATTCTTCATAGCATGACACCGGCTGTATCCTGTCCTTCCATGGTGAGGCACTCTGTGCTGGCTATTACATCTGGTGCAGAACAGGAGGTGTCCCTCGAGATGCCTGCCATATCCAGTCCTTTATTAAATACTATTCCTGTAACTAACATTGATGAGTTGAACTACACCTATCCTGCTGATTTATCGATGCCTGATTTGCAGACCCGTTTGGCCAACCAGTCCAGATTCTCTTTTGACTCTGTTTCGGAACCTTTAAAGAAACTCTCAAACATTGCAAGATATGCCACGTTGTTTAAAAAACATTTTTTAATTCCCCCTTGGACATACATTTGGTTGATCCTATTTTCATTTTATCTTTTTATGTCAATTGGTTTTGTGTTTTATTTTTTCCGTCTGATTGATGGTCACTACGTTAAAGAAAGAACAGGAATTTGGTACCTTAATGGAACATTGGCCCCTCTTTCCTCTTCACA
Source organism: Lissotriton vulgaris (assembly GCF_964263255.1). Classification (NCBI taxonomy): domain Eukaryota; kingdom Metazoa; phylum Chordata; class Amphibia; order Caudata; family Salamandridae; genus Lissotriton; species Lissotriton vulgaris. The sequence goes on along the minus strand of NC_141695.1, from coordinate 966,911,145 downwards.
TTCAGCGCACAGACTGAAACGAAACTTAAATACAGTTAACATTACTGTTTTCAGATACATGGGCCCACTGAAGTGATTAATGTTCCAAATGTGCTTAGAGTAAACATGGGAGATGTAATTAAACAGAATATACGTTCTGATGATTGGGATATTCAGGCCGTAGAAACATTATTCTCTGATTTGAAGTATTATGCTGCCTTCGATGCTGAGGATCTGTATACAGATTCTATTAATTATGGCGATTTGTTTTGTTTTCAACACTATGGTAATCATTTTTTACATAAAACAAATTCCAGGAGGGTTGCTGTAAATTATACACAATGGGAACATTGCCCTGCTCCATTCGGTGGCAGCTCCAATACGTTTCTGAAAAAATACACCTATTTTACAGACTTTAATCAATCTAATCCCGAGTCATTTTATTTTAAAATGACACAAAAGCCCATGTCCAAAGTTAAACTTACCGATACAAAAATGCTGTATTCGACGTCCTTTCTAGACAAGTTGGCTGTAGATGGCTACGAGTTTTGGAAAGGAACAATTGACCTTAAATCGGTTTGGGGTACCAAAGATTGGCAGGTACAAGGCACTGAGGCTTTGCACCGTGCATGTCTCAACCTGAATCACATGTTGTTTTTAAATTCAACCATTTTCCAAACAACATGCTTTGGATTGGCTACTTCTAAAAAGTTAAATACACCAACCATCCCAGATTTAGAAGAATATTCAGGTTGGGATAACTTTACTGATTTATCAATTCCTGAGTTGCAAACTCTTTTACACAATTCGTCCTTTAACATTTCCAGTTTGGATTCCAAGGGTTGGTTGATGTGGCATAGGAGTGCTGATTCTTGCCAACGCCGTTTTCTGGGTTTGGCTGAGGGGTTCACAGAAGTCAGACTCGATCCTCGTTTTGAAGAAGACTATACTGTCACAACTTATTCTGTGGGGAAGCTGTGTCAGAATTGGTTACAACATTCTACCTTGGCTGCAGTTAAACTACATCTGTCTCTATTAAATGATAATGTGGATTTGAACGATTTTATAAAAGGCCCGGTTAAAGGTAGATCTAAAAGATGGCTGTATGCGATTTACAATGAAATTTGGAAAGTTTCCCAAGTTGAGGCTGCTAAACGCCTGAGAGCTATTGATCAAGCGATTTTAGAAAAGGTCCTTGCAGTGGTTGATAACAGTATTAACATGCTTTCTTCCCGAATTTACACGTTGAACAATATTGTGTCTTCTGTTGTTGACATTGTACATGATGAAGTGTCCGTGTTATATCATGGTCAAAATCAATTGCGTTCTGTGATGCAGTTTGCTTGGACACTACAGACTCTTAAGTCTGGTCGAGTGCCTTGGAATTTTATGAATGTCTCATCACTATTTGCCCCATTTAATTTGACTGAAAAACAGCGAATGCTATCAATGAGAGATGCAACGTTTTCTATGTTACACATTGAAAAATTAGAATCCTTGCCCTTTTCTGTGGCTGAGGTGACTGCTGCTACATGGCTTATCCATGGTGTTATTATCTTACCTTTTGCTTTGTATAAATTTACAAATTGTATGAAATATATAGCCATTGGGCGATATGAACCATTAGGCAGTGCTTTCCTCCATGAGATATGGTCTTTACCATACACTTATAGATGCCTAAAAGAGGGAAATGAAGTGAATCTGAATGGTGAAGAATGTACACAGTCGCCTGACCGCTCGCTAATATGCAGACACATCCAGTTGCATGGTTCTTGTAATCAGGACAAACCTAATTTGGCCTGTGTTTTGAAAGGGACACCAGTTCCTGCAATAGTTCCCACGTTCACTTTGTTGTCCAACGGTAGTTATTTACTTTTGAATAACGAATTTTGTTGTGGGTTAATGGTCGGTATCGCATATGTGGTTACCGTTTCAGAAAGGGTGGTTTGCTGCAAGAATGTGTTGTATCCACCCACGCATGGGAATTCAGATATTTTAATTTGGCCGAGAATACCAACCTTGAAAGCTGAGTTCAATGGTTTAGGCCGTATAAGAGCACTATTGTCTCAAAAGCAGGTGGCCCTGAGCTCTGCCCGCGAAACTTATGTCCTTCACATAGCAAACAAACGCACAGAGGTTCAGGCACTTTTAAGTACTGATTTGCCGTTTCATTTCTCCGAGCTAGTTCATCAAATCTTCAATGCCTCCTCCACGACCGGGCTGGCTCATTTTTTTAAAATGGTTAGCAGTGGTCTCGTGACTACATTTGAAAAAGTATTTGGTATTATCCCTGCATTCTTCCATTCTATATTCGCTAGCCTGTTTGGCGGATTTCCTGTTTTGCTGGCTTTGGCTGCAGGCGTTCTGGTGATATTTTACTTTATAAAACATGGATGCCCATCTTGCGCAAGGAAACGCTCAGCCTCTACTGATGCAGTTTCGCAACCGGATGCTTGATTACTATGACTCCTTACCGCTTGCGACTTTAAGCACTGCTTTTGGATTATCATTCAGATTCTCCTATTTCACATGTGTCCAGCCCGTGTTTCATTGCCTGAGCTGTGATTTCGACTGGGCCATTGATTTGTGTCTCTGTTTACCGACTTCTCCTGACGTCGATTTTGATCAGCTGATGAACCCCGTAGTGGCTCACGAGTTGGTCTGTTCTGGCGAAAGGGTTATGGCTGTGGCAGCGATGCATGGACTAATGGGTCAGTGGGACATATTCGCAGCGGCGCATGACTTTCTGGCACATAGTGTTCTCGAGAACCCACTGAGTTGTCCTCTGATGTTGCTAGAGGAATCGGTGTTGGAAGAGCACGTATGTTCTTTCCCATTGCTTAATTGGATGGCTGAACTGTTTTCGGATGATGACAGTGATTTCATTATGGAAGCTGTAGCTACCTATTTTGCATATTCATTCAACCCATGAGTGACTTTGAAGACTTTCATTATTATGGCACGTGACTTTTTAGTAATTCTGAATGGTGCCTTTTTCAATACGAACATTCGATTTTTCATATGTTCTGGGCCTATGTACTGGGAGTAGGCCTTAAGTTCGACTTTTATATTTTGTGTGGCCACTATAGGCATTCATACTTAACTGTTGTTTTTAAATTTTACTTACATTTGCATACATTTAGCTTGGCTCAATATCATTGAACTCTGCTTTCATGTTTTGCCTCTCATAGAGTATTGGCTTATATTTTTTCTTTTTTAACCGTCCTCGGATCATTGGGGGGGTGTCATATGGTTACTACGTTTCTATATATTGTGTTAAGTTAGCATGTGCTTATTAAATGTTTAAACGCCATATTTTCTTTCTGCTTCAGTTTGCACACGACACCTAATTGTTATTGTAGCTTTCAACCTAGACGAAAGATGTGATTTATTTGAGAATAATATGTTATTGCCCTGGTATCAGTCGTGCTTGGTACACTTGGTACAACTGTCTGCACACCGAGAACTGCACACTCTAAGAATAACCTAACACAAGGTTGCTGAAGGCCTGATCCTCGCACCACGTTAGACATAACACAAATAATGTTGCTGCCAACATTGGTCTCTTCGTGGGTTTAAGATAGAGTTACAGGGAATGAAACAACACACTTGATGCTTCGCATGCTGAGAGCTGGTAGCGGTTGATGTGATCTCCTCCTACTGAGAATTAGAGGTATGGGTCCGCCCTGCTAAGAACCCAGATGAGACCTTCTTAGATATAATATAATATGCTAATTAGGGTGCGCGAAATATAGGTGATACAGAATTCTATAGATCTTTGCATCATAACATGCTATCACCTTTTGCTTATTATGGATTAGTGACTATGCTGCTAACTCTGATTTTTATAATATGTATGTTGATATTATATAAGATACTGCGTTTGAGAATGTTGCATTGAAAAATAAACATTTCAAACTTGCACGTGTGTTCTCTGCCTCCCAGTTTCGGTTTGTAATGATTATATAACGAAAGAGTGTTCATGTGTTCCACGATACCTGAGGTATTCTAAGTTCATGTTCTGGATTGTCTAAGTCATTGGTAAGTTATTACTACCGATGAGACACTGTAGCTAGCTTGGTAAGGGGATTTCTGAAACAAAGGTGAGTTTTGGGTCACCCTAACTCACCCAGGTTCTAGATCTCTGTGCACAGTTCTGTGGGAGAACGGAAACCCTGCTACAGTACAGGCCCCAAAAGTTCTTAGGCCGGCTCCGGGGAGGAAGCAGCTTGCCATAGAGCTCTGATTGTGTGTTGCAATATAGCATGTCATTGGACCATCGCCTTAGGGTAGGCAATGGGCCCCTTATCCAACACGTTGCCACAACTCTTTTGGCAAGGAGCATGCCCATGCCTACCAGTTTTCTCACCGCTAAGGGGAGTTTTTTCGTGAATCCCAGTAGTGCTAGGGCGGGATCCATTACTAGTTCCAGCTCCACAATGGTGCTCATTTCAGCGAACACCTTACGCCAGAATCTCTGCACTCCCGGACACCTCCAGGACGTATGTAGGAAATCAGCCACTGGGGCGTGGCATCTCTCACATTCCGGTGAGTCTCGAAGTCCATACCTGCGCAGCCTCTCCGGCGTGTGATAAACACGCTGCAGGAACTTGAAATGGACTAGGGGATGTTGTCCGTTTAGTGAGATCTTCCTGGAGGCCGCACAGCAATGGGCCCACATATCGTCATCTATCTGAGCATTCAGGTCAGCCTGCCAGGCCAATCGCGCTTTAGTGTATTGAAATACAGTATGTTCGTGTCCTATTTTGTAGAGCTTTGCGATGAGTTTTTGTGGAGATGCAGTGGCGAAAACATATGCAAGCTCTGGGACCTCCGGCAGCTCCTCCAGGTCGGGGCCCAACAGTTCCTGGAATGCACTCCTTAGTCTGTGAACCTGGAAGCGCTGGAGCAACGTGGACCGCATTTCTCCTCGGGTCATTTGTTCCCACGTTTTAACTGTCCCCTGCTCGAACAGATCCCCCAGAGTGTGAGCACCAAGCTCGCGGAGTGCCTTGCTGACCCCCGGTTCCGTCAAAGTAGGGAGCCATAGCGCCCACTGGAGCGGCATGTTAGGTGCGTACATCAGAACTTTGTTTTGTCTCTGTAGTACGGAGTGCCAAGCATGATTCGTGGCAAGTAGGGAGTCTAATGTTCCCACTCTGCGGTCCAGTGGGCCACAGACAGTCGCCGGCAGGGGGACCGGGTCCGCGAACAGCTTCTCCAGAATCAATTGTGGGATGTCCTGGTTGCCATGTATCCGCGTGTGGAGGTGAGAGGCCTGCGCGAGTCTGTAATAGCGCTCCATGTCCGGGGCAGCTAGGCCCCCTTGTTCATATGGTAGTTTAAGGACCTCCCATTTCACTCTAGGTTGTTTGCCAGCCCAGGCCAGTCGTAGGAGTAGTTTATTAAGTGTGGCAAAGAAGGCTTTAGAGAGTACTATTGGGATATTATTGAAGAGAAACAGAAACCTCGGGAGGACAACCATTTTCATTATTGCAATGCGACCCATAAGGGAGAGTGGTAGTTTGATCCAGAGCTTGACATCGTCAACTAGTTTGTTATAGGCCACTCCGTAGTTTTCTCTAATCATAGTTTCAGGGTCTGTGTGGAGCATTATGCCCAAGTAGCGAATCGGTTCCGTGGACCACCGGAGCGGGAACTCCATCTCGAAGGGGTCGGTCGCCGGGGTAAGAGGGAAGGCAACTGATTTGGGCCAGTTTACCTTTAGCCCCGAGAGTGCTCCAAAGCGGACCACTTCCCTCAGGACCGAGATGAGGTTATTCGCCGGGTCTCTGACATAGAGTAAGGTATCATCCGCGTATGTGGATATCCCTATCTTGTAGGTGGGATAATTGATGGCCTCATAGGAGTGGTATTCTCTAATTGCACAGGCCAGGGGTTCCGCCACAAGGGCATAGAGTAGCGGCGAGAGGGGGCATCCCTTTCTCATGCCCCTGCTGATGTCAAACGGCTCCGAGACCGCATCGCCCAGCCGGACTCGCGCTGTGGGCTTGTAGTAAAGGGCACCAAGTAACTGGAGGAAGAGGTCGCCCAACCCCAGTTTCTTAAGGACTCTGCGCATGAACGGCCACTCCACAGAGTCAAACGCTTTCTCCATGTCTAGAAATACCGCAATGGCTTTGGAGTCCTGCCTCGTGTGCTGCATGGTCCCCATCACCGTACGAATGTTGTATGTGAGATTGCGTGACGGTATAAAGCCGGCCTGTTCAGGGGCTACCAACTCGGGAGCTACCATCGCCAGTCGTGCCGCGAGAACCTTCGCGTAGAGCTTGGAGTCCACGTTTAGGAGGGACAGTGGGCGGTACGAGCCCGGGTGGACGTGGGGCTTACCCGGCTTCAGTATTGTTATAATGATCGCCTCTCTCATGGAGGGCGGCATAGCACCCTCCTCGCATATTTCATCGAAGACGGATGATAAGTGAGGTACGAGCTTATCCTTGAACGCCTTATAAAAGGCGACAGTCAGGCCGTCCGCTCCGGGGGCACTGTCCGACCTCATGCCATTCAGCACATCCGATATCTCCTCCTGTTGTATAGGGGCCATCAGGAAGTCTCTTTGCCAGTTCTTGAGGAACGGCATCTTGATGTAGCTCAAGTAGTTATCGATTTGGTCCTCAACCCCAGAGATCTTGGTAGAATATAACTCTGCGTAGAAGTGTTTGAATTCAGTAAGTATATCCCCTTCCTCCATTAGCAAGACACCCGCTTCCGTCTGCAGCTCCGTGGCCACCGGCCTTCTCTTAGCACCTTTCATTAACTTGGCGAGGAGAGAGCCTGGACGCTCCCCCTCGCCATATACGCACTGTGGCATATTTGCCTAGGTGACGGACCTCCCTGTCTGCCTCCTCATTGAACTCTGTCAGGAGCTCTTGGAGCGTCCCGGCATCCGCAGATGCCACCCCCGCCACGTGTAGTCTTTCTTGCTCTGCAATTTGCCTCTCTAGGTGTTGCAGTCTCTGTCTAATGGCCTTCAAGACGCTGGAGTGCTTAGCCATGGCCACCCCCTAATGTAAACTTTAAAGACCTCCCATACAGTCCGGAAACTCTCCACCGATCCTATGTTTGTCTCGAAGAACTTATCTATCTCTTCACCCAAATCACCCCTGAATGCCTCGTCCAGTAGCGAGTATGGTGGGAAGCGCCATGTGAATGGGGGTATCTTCCGTTTAGGGGTAGTGAAGACTAAGAGTATCGGGGAGTGATCCGATAGTGTGCGGGGGAGTATCTTACAGCTTTTTACCGTTCCCAGAAGGGAGTGCGTGGCCATCCAGTAGTCTATTCTGGTGTGAATGTTGTGGTATGCAGAGTAGTGAGTGTACCCCCCCTATCTCGGTGTGTCTCCTTCCAAACATCCACCAGCCCCAATTTCACCATCTCGGCTTGCATTTGCAATGCAGCCGCGGCTGGGCGTCTGGGCGGGCCAGCTGATCTATCCAGTTCGGTGTCAAAAGTAAAATTGAAGTCCCCCCCCACAGCATCCTAGGTGTTTCCCATTGTGCGCAGTGCCCTGCCACCGCCGTATAAAAGTCAGGTGAATCGTAGTTAGGCCCGTACACGTTCATGACCATTAGGTCGAGCCCCTTACCCGTACATCTGCTCAATACGTACCTCCCCTCCGGGTCAGCACATATTTGTGTGAGGTTTAATTTGGACATAGGGTTGACCCAAGTGAGAACCCCACGTGCATGCGTGGTGTAACCCGCATATGTTGAGTTGCCCTGGAGCCCCTTATGTGAGAGCATCTTACTGTTGTTGGGTAGGTGCGTTTCTTGTAGCAAGGCCAAATCTATCTGATGTCTTTGTAGGTAGTGTAGGACCTTGCGTAGCTTACGGTAATCATTTAACCCCCTCACATTCCAAGTCAATGCTGTAAGGGGCTCAGTGTCTCCAGTCGGGTCTCTATGCGGGTGATTAGCCATTATCATGGTGGTGACGTGCCCTGTGTGCTCCTGGCATATCACTGTGCATCTTCAGTGTGAACAGATCTCTAACATTGCAAGGCGGAACGTCCCCCGCCCCCTATCCCTTGTGGTGAGTTGCGGAGCACGCCATCGGCTGTGTACCCGGGAGCTTGAGAAACCCAGCTACGCAGGCAGTGGGGAGTATTGTAGAAATCAAACCACACAGAACATGCAGCAACAATACAACTTCCACTTGTGAAGCGACAAATCGGAGCTCGCCTAGGAGTCTCCCCCCAAAAACTCCCCGTCCCAAACCTTCCGATCCCCCCCTCCTCCCACAGCCAACCAACCCCAACCAGGTCTGACTGAGTTCCTTGTTCCCCCCCCCCCCCCCTACCCCCCTGCAAGAAAAACCATTGCATCCCCAAACTAGGCCCAACGAGAGCCAAAGTGCTCACAGCACTGGGGCAGAGGTAGCCAAACAACTTTTACTGCTGCCCTACTTCTGTTGGGTCCACAAGTCAATGTCATTGTCCTACCCCTACACTGTCACCCGGCTTGAATGTATAGACAGTAGCTGTTACATAACTTCGGGTGTAGTCTGTCAGGGATCCCCTCCCCCCCGCCCCAATGCAGCCACCCAAGACCAACCTCCCCCCGCCATAGGGCGTTTAGTTTCCGAGTTCGACTCATGTCTGGAGTATCATAATAGTGCGTCCCCATGTAGGGACGGCCCCAGTATGAAATGTTCTCACCCACAGGTTATCTTGCTGTGATCAAACGTCCGTATCCAACGCCGTGCTGTGAGCCTCACTCGCGTTCCCTAGGGAGGAACCAGTGGGTCGTCAGGTTGTGATCTCTCCACTAGATGTCGGTTTCCAACCCATACTCAGTCCTGCTCCTCAAGATCGTTGTTTCCACTCGGCTCCGTCGACCTAGTCTCGGGGCTCCCGCACCGTTCTTTCGCCCAGACCTTCAGTGATTTTTGCAGTTCTTTAGGGTCCATGAAGAAGTGCGAGTGGCCCTGTCTATTGATGCGAAGCTTCGCAGGGTACAGCATGGCGTAGTCCAGACCCAGGTCTCGAAGCTGGTGTTTATACGGGGCAAAGCGCTGTCTCTCCTCCTGGACTTTTGCCGTGAAATCCGGATACAGCGATATGTCCATTCCCTCGAACCGTAGTTTCCCTTTCTCCCTCGCGACCCTGAGAGCCACATCTCTGTCCCTGTAGTTTAACAATTTCGCGATGATAGGTCTGGGATTAGCACCCGGGGGAGGACGGGGGACCAGTGTACGGTGAGCGCGTTCTACTATGAACATTGGGGAAAAAGTGCCCTCTCCCAGGAGAGTAACCAGTAGTTTTGCAACTAATAGTTCAATTTTCCCCGTGTGGGTCGTCTCAGCTACTCCCGTAATGCGAATGTTAGAGCGCCAAGAGCGCGCCTCCAAGTCCTCCGATTTTTCTTGGATGACCTGCAGGAGGCGACTGAATTGCTTGCGGTTGCCGTCCCACTCCGTTTGAGCTTCCTCCGCCTCGGTCAAGCGGCGCTCCACCATGTCCAGCCTTTCCGCGTGTTTGTCCATCCTTTCTGTCATGCGGTCTATCCTGTAGGACAGCGCGTCGATCTTGGTGCTGATGGCCGACATGCCTTCCTGTATGCCCTTTTCCATTGTTGTTAGCATCCACTTTATCTCTGCGCAGAGAGAGTTGCCTGAATCACCAGCGGCAGTTGGGGAGGGGGCCGCCTGCGAATCCGGCTCCTTTTGTCGCCGCTGATCGAAGGACAGTTTCGTTTGGGTTCTGCCCCCCTTTCCCATATCTGGTTCTGAGGGCTCTGTGGCCACACAGGCCGCGTTTGCTTCCTCGGTCCGCAGCGGCTCTCTGTGCCCGCCAATCCTCTGAACAGGATCCGCTCTGTGTGGAAGAGCACTCTACTGTTCACTTGGTCGCCCTCTGTGAGCGTGTGTTCCTATAGCCCACTCCACCGGAGGTCGATAGTGTCAGGCGGTATCCACCGATGGCCCTGTCCGAGCAATGTTCTGGCCACGTGCGTCTCCGAGCTGGATGGAGTAATGCGGCCCCTCCGCCCTCCCGCTTCGCAGGAGCGGACAAGTCTAGTGTCCCGTTTCCGCCTCGGCGGTGACCCTTCTCACCGTTGCCATTGCAAGCACCCCGTCAGGGCCAGCCGTTGATCAGGCGGGAGCGTCCGGCGCCAAAGTGCGGTTGGGGAGCAATGGCGGCTCTGTCGTAGATCCTTCCCAGACGCACCAGCTAGGTCCTCGTCTCGGTGAAGGTTCTCAGCCACCTCCAGACTGTGTGGCAAGCCCCTGGATCCTATGTACTGTGCGCTGAGGCCAGGTCAGGAGAAACTCCGCCGAGCTCCGTTGGGCTCCGTGGCTTGGTGCACGCCGCGGCCGCACGTCGGGTGACGCAACGCGGGCCTCTGTTCAGGAGAGTCCGGGGACTCGGGGCCCGGTATGGCGCTCGCTGCAGGAGTCCTCGAAGGGCGAGATTCCGGGGTCAGCTCTCGTCGTGGGTCGCACCAGGGCTCAGGCGAGGCAAGCGGAGTGGACCCCCGTTGTTTTTGTGCCAGCCACGTCTCAAACAGGATAAATTGACGGATTTTATCGGGTGATCGTGAGGAGCTCCGCTCTTACGCGTCCGCCATTGATGCCGGCTAGCTCCGCCCCAAGGGGAATCCAAATGTTAACTTATTAGAGAGATAAGCCTTGCAGTAGTGAAATACACAAATACGTGCATTTCACTTGCAGGGCATGTCAAACTAATAAAGAACATGCCTTATTTTTTTAATATCCTGCACACTGCCCTTAAAGCTGTCTAGAGCTTACCTTAGATGTAAAAAAAAAGTAAGATTGGGACCTGCGAAGTTGGTTAACTTGCCAGCTCGAAATGACAGTTTAAAACTGAAGCTGTACAAAAGGGGGTGGTGATGGACGAAGGATCTGAACCAATCAAACACTCACACCCAGTCAACAGTTCTGGGTTTAATCCATCACCATTCTTTAGGCCAACTCTGCCACCCCAGTTCAGACATGGCCATATGCAAATCAGTCTGACCCTGTACCTCATGGGAACAGTCCAGCCCGAACTCCCAAGCCATGCCTTGCCTGGACCGGAAACAAGCTTCCCAGGACCGGTTTCTAGCATTACAGCCGTCTTCAGCCAGGCTTGCTTGAATCCAGTGGCAAAGTAAGCAAGGGACCCACGTCTGAGCATACCCTGACAATTTATGGCAAACAAAGCGGTACAAAAAGGGGTGGTAATTGATGGAGCATCTGAACCAATCAAACACTCACACCCAGTCAACAGATCTCGGTTTAATCCATCACCGTTCTTTAGCCCACTCTGCCACCACAGTACAGACATGGCCATATGCAAATCAGTCTGACGCTGTGTCTCATGGGAACAGTATAGCCCGAACTGCCAAGCCATGCCTTCCCTGGACCGGAAACATGCTTCCTAGGACTGATTTCTGGATTACAGCTGTCTTCAGCCAGGCTTGCTTGAATCCAGTGGCAAAGTGAGGAAGGGACTCACGTCTGAGCATATCCTGCCAACTTATGGCGAACAAAGCGGTACAAAAGGGGTGGTGAAGGACGGAGCATCTGAACCAATCAAACACTCACACCCAGTCAACAGATCTGGGTTTAATCCATTACCGTTCTTTAGCCCACTCTGCCACCCCCGTTCAGACATGGCCATATGCAAATCAGTCTGACCCTGTGCCTCATGGGAACAGTCCAGCCCGAACTGCTAAGCCATGCCTTCCCTGGACCGGAAACAAGCTTCCTAGGACCGGTTTCTGGCATTACAGCGGCCTTTAGCCAGGCTTGCTTGAATCAAGAGGCAAAGGGAGCAAGGGACTCACGTCTGAGCATACCCTGCCAACTTATGGCGAACAAAGCGGGACAAAAGGGGATGGTGATGGACGTAGCATCTGAACCAATCAAACACTCACACCCAATCAACAGATCTGGGTTTAATCCATCACCGTTATTTAGCCCACTCTGCCACACCAGTTCAGACATTGCCATATGCAAATCAGTCTGACCCTGTGCCTCATGTGAACAGTCCAGCCCAAACTGCCAAGCCATGCCTTCCCTGGACTGGAAACAAGCTTCCTAGGGCCGGTTTCTGGAATTACAGCCGTCTTCAGCCAGGCTTGCTTGAATCCAGTGGCAAAGTGAGCAAGGGACTGACGTCTGAGCATACCCTGCCAACTTATGGCGAACAAAGCGGTACAAAAGGGGTGGTGCTGGACGTAGCATCTGAACCAATCAAACACTCACATCCAGTCAACCGATCTGAGTTTAATACATCACCGCTCTTTAGCCCACTCTGCCACCCCAGTTCAGACATGGCCATATGCAAATCAGTCTGACCCTGTGCCTCATGGGAACAGTCCAGCCCAAACTGCCAGCCATGCCTTCCCTGGACCGGAAACAAGCTTCCTAGGGCAGGATTCTGGCATTACAGCAGTCTTCAGCCAGGCTTGCTTGAATCCAGTGGGAAAGTGAGCAAGTGACTCACGTCTGAGCATACCCTGCCAACTTATGGCAGACAAAGTGGTACAAAAGGGGGTGGTGATGGACGGAGCATCTGAACGAATCAAACACTCACACCCAGTCAACAGATCTGGGTTTAATCCATCACTGTTCTTAAGCCCAATCTGCCATCCCAGTTCAGACATGGCCATATGCAAATCAGTCTGACCCTGTGCCTCATGGAAACAGTCCAGCCCAAACTGCCAAGCCATTCTTTCCCTGGACTGGAAACAAGCTTCCTAGGACAGGTTTCTAGCATTACAGCCGTCTTCAGCCTGGCTTGCTTGAATCCAGTGGCAAAGTGAGCAAGGGACTCACATCTGAGCATACCCTGCCAACTTATGGCGAACAAAGCGGTACAAAAGGGGGTGTTGATGGATGGAGCATCTGAACCAATCAAACACTCACGCCCAGTCAACAGGTCTGGATTTAATCCATCACCGTTCTTTAGCCAACTCTGCCACCCCAGTTCAGACATGGCCATATGAAAAACAGTCTGACCCCGTGCCTCATGGGAACAGTCCAGCCCGAACTGCCAAGCCATACCTTCCCTGGACCGGAAACAAGCTGCCTAGGACCGGTTTCTGGTATTACAGCTGTCTTCAGGCAGTCTTGCTTGAATGTAATGGCAACGTGAGCAAGGGAATTACGTCTAAGCATACCCTGCCAACTTATGGCGAACAAAGCAGTACAAAAGGGGGTGGTGATGGACGGAGCATCTGAACCAATCAAATGCTCACACCCGGTCAACAGATCTGGGTGTAATCCATCACTGTTCTTTAGCCCACTCTGCCACCCCAGTTCAGATATGGCCATATGCAAATCTGTCTGACCCTGTGCCTCATGGGAACAGTCCAGCCCAAACTGCCAAGCCATGCCTTCCCTGGACCGGAAACATGCTTCCTAGGACCGGTTCCATATTTTATGTTTCACATCCCAGACAGAGAACTCCACAAATGGATCGAAGACCTATGCATGCAGAAGGATGACCCCTGCATGAAACGGAATCGGAAAATACCAAACACCTTGCCCATATCATACACATATACCTGACAAATACTCACTTCCAACCACGTTTATACAACCTACACTTTAGGTTATACTTTTCACCTGTTCCTGATTGTTATCCTGCAGCCACCAAGAAGCACGTTCTGCCTCAAGGATGGATACCCCACTCTCTGATCTGAAGAGGAAATGAAATTCCTCTAAGATGTGACAAACTCTGCAGTGACATTTGTTATTCAAACACTACAATAAAAACTACTTATGATTCCCCATTAGCTGGGGAACAGAAAACAACCTTGTGGCAGAAGGTTAGTGACTCAATTAATGTGCTGAAGGAGGGGGCTCGCATTGTGGGGGCATAAGGCTTAAATGGAGTGAAAGAAGTCCTCCAGAATTCACCTGGTTAAAGCTCTTGCTGGAAGGGAACTGAGATAATGTCTCTGTCTATACCCTCAAGGAGGCTTTCCTTTCACCAATGCACCAACAACTCATATATAGGTTGCCAGCTGCAGCCAACAGGAATGTGGCACCAGGTAAGATTTTGATCCCCTCTCTGTCAATGTAAATTAACTTACAATAACTCTCCCAATTCTATCCTTTCCACATACCTACATTGTTAAAGACACATTACATACCCCTCAATCACAGCCTCTAACACCCACATTAATAAAATAATAATGTAGGTTTTATGTTTCTTTTAATTTTTATTAATTTCATACAGTCCCTTTTGAGAGTAAATTGGTTCCTTCAAGTGGGACTGGCGTAGCTGACCAACAAAAAAGGCATGTCTCTCAATGCAACAAAACTACACACATGGGTATGACCTTATACTAACAATCCCATGGCTTCACTGTACACTGTTTCTATTAATTTGTTTCCTAAACCCTAATTCTACTTTCTAAATGGTGTATTTAATCGACTAATTACTGTTCTCAAATATGACTTTGGGAGTTAATTTCTTAACTAAAATATACTCATGCACTTTCTTTTCTCACTTTTAAGGCCCAGTGTTGCTGTCCCATCCACCACCTTCTACACGATGTACTTCTTCTCTTAGCGCTGCAACAAAAACCAGACTTGCACCACGATGCACACAGATGGTAGAGGCTTGTAAGTATAATGTCTGTTTTTTTTGCTTTAACTGTAACAAATCTATTTATTTGTAACTGACAGGATAGATGCCTGTATAGCATCACATAACTTTACATCTACCATGGTTAATATTTATGACATTTGTTTATTCATCTATCCTTTGACAATTTAAGTTCTCTCTAGACTTTGCCTTACAAGGCCAACGATATAATATGTATTTTATACCTAGTGTTAACTTGCTGGAGAGGAATCTGTGTAGGTCTCAAACTTTAGGTAAAACACTTTAAAATATCACATGTATGACTTGGGATGGCTTACTCCTCTATACATGTATATATCTCTCCTGGCAGGTTATGACACTCAAAAAACTCTGGTGTCCACCTTGAGAACGAAAAGCATCGATGACATAAGGGGACATCGTGGCAACTGCAATGAAGTCATTTACAATCCATGGGTCAGGTAACTCTGGGAACATCTGATTTTTAATTTTATATCTCACCATTAATCTTTTCCTTGCATTTTATGTACGTTATTTTTTATTTGTTTACAAATGTTAAAGTTTTATTGAAGTTTAGTGCTTTCTATTTTTTTGATGGCTAAGCTTTTGTGTGTAAAATCCCTTTTTAACTTTGCTATTATTAATGTATTTATCATTTTTTTCATTCTTCTTATTTGTTTAGCTGCTGGATCAGATGTTGTTTCAACACCAACTCTTAATGAGGCCTTTAATGTGAACACGATAACGCATTTTTGGATACATTACATCCCACATCATTCTTGAACATATCTGTCCGCCCTGTCAATTTTGGAATCACTTTAAGTATTTCACCCTTGCTTATCCGGTTACATATAAATACTTTCTCCATGACACAGCTGCAACAAGATTTTATGGTATTGCAGAACAGCAGTTTTATGATAAATGTCTGTGTTCTCCAAATGTACTTCAAAACATTTTAGGCAAACGTCATTATACCTGAAATTATATTACGACAGTAAGAAACATACCCTGCCTCTCCCTGAAGGTGCATAATTTCGTACCAATAACAACATGAGAGCCGCTCATCCTTGCACGAGTCAGCAGAACCCCTGTGAGTGTTTACCCTCTGAATGCAGCCTATGGCGCGTTGATCTCATCTGAAGTAAGCTCAGCGGCGCCATAAGCTGCTGAGAAGAGGCTGCGAGGCATTTAGTGATTTCCTTGAGTATCCTTCTCACGCCTTCAGGCAAATGAGCGTGCTGGCTTTCTTCCTCATCCTTTGATCACATTATCTAGTAAGTGAGATGGCTTATTAGTAATCAATAGGTATTCCAATGCAAGCAGTTAAACCAGAGAGTATTTAACCCATTACTGGGTACCACAAACATTGGAGTCTGGTGCCAGAGATGTGCTCCATTAGCGAGAAACATTTAGGGCTTTAATAAGTGCAGGAAAGTAGGGGGAACTTGCTGGATCTCGGTTCCGGCAGCTTTTTCTGGCCCGGATCTGGGGTCCCGCAGACCACAGAAACATGCTCAATTTGCTGGTGTCATTTTCGGACACCAGGACACAGTTCAGCAGTGCCCACATGTTATCTGCATTCCGTTTTGAGTAATAACCTGCAGGCAGTGAGGGGGATTTCTGATTTGAGATGAAAGCTGGGTCCAAAACAATGGCCTGATTTAAAGGGTCACCATCCCTCCTTTTGTTCAAGTATCATTCAGGCTGGAAGACATTGGGAGACTAACATCTAAATGCCAATGCAGTGTAAGGAAACCAAGGTGCACAGCTTGTTATCACTTCATACACACCTAAACGAAATAATGATTTGGAGGCAGGTTTTTAATTTTGTTCAACTCTCTATGCAAGGGATATGCTTGCACTGTACGAATGCAATATTTTTCTGTTTAAGTATTTACACAAATATTGATTTGAATGAAACCTACTCGTATTGCTACTCATCTCAGTATATGGTGTCAGAGTGCTTTACATCAGACAGAGAGACACTGAGGATTATAAGGTGTAGGAATCAGGATTCATCAATACTTGTAGACGTTATATGTTACAAGTGCATAGTTGGATTTAAAACACAACACAGTGATTGTGGTTGTCTGTACCAGCAAGGCTTTTTTACTTCCCACATGAACCCTTCTTTTCAATCTTAGAATAAAACCAGATTGAGAAAAAAACAATAAGGATCTAAACCCATGATGCTGTTAAATAGATCACTGTGCTTTTTTAGAAAGCTTGCAATTTATGAACTGGAATTATCAAAATTATCTCAGTGTCAAAAGCAGTAGCCCACTTACCTATCAGAAATAAAATGCAAATCTGTGTCTACATATTACAAAATTTGCAGCAGGTACATTACCCTCTATGATACTGATAGAGCAGAGATTTCCCTTAACAATTTTGTGAAAATGACCCTGACAATACTTTATATAGATGATGACAAAACGTGGGTTAAGCTTCACGTTTCTGAAAATGACAAATTGCAACTCTGATTTACAATCAGCAACGTAAAAAATGCAGAATGCTAGAATGAGCTTATGTCATTTTTCACATTTATTAAACAGATGTGAATTATTAACACCTTAATGATGTTGATCTTATGGGTTGAGAATGTGGTAATAATAATAACAAAGAAATTAAACATACAAATTGAACGTTTCCTGTGATAGAAAGAAATAATTATTTCATGTTGTAAAGTGTTCACTGAAAATGACAAAAGAAAAGTAGGTGCTACACTGGTTTAATTGAATTGAATTGAATTGAATTACACATTTGTATAGCGCATGGCTACCCGGAGGCATCCCAGCGCTTTAGACTCATTCATTCTCTGAGGTTTAGGTGAACAAGAAGGTTTTTAGCAACTTTCTAAATCTTAAATGGTTTCCTTCCATTCTGATTGATTCGGGGAGGTTGTTCCATAAATTTGTGGCTTGTAAGGAAAAGCGTCTCCCCCCCCCCCCGTATGCACTTTCCTTGTTTTAGGAACCATTAGCAAATTTTTGTTATTGGATCTCAGAGTCCGCTTGGGGTTATATGGGCAGAACATTGATTGATAAGTGCTGGTCCGATTTTATTGACTGCTTTGTGTACCATAGTCAAGGCTTTAAATTCCACTCTCTGTTGCACTGGTAGCCAGTGAAGCTGGCGCAATCCAGGCTTAGCGGATGACCTTCGTGGGACATTCAAAAGCATTTGTGCTGCACAATTCTGTACTGTCTGAAGAATTTTAACTGTCCCTAGAGGAGTCCCGAGGTATAGTGCGCTAGGATAATCTAGGCGTGATAAGATCAGCGCTTGCACCATGATCTTCCTAGCTTCAAACGGAAGAAGCTTAACAATTTTTCTCAATAGCCTGATCAGAGCGAAGCAGGTACCTGCTACCTTCCGGGCCTGTACCGCAAAGTTTAAAGCTGGGTCCAGCCAGACCCCCAGGCTCTTGATTTGCTCCTTTGGTGGGGGCGGCTGGCCAATGCTGGCAGGCCACCAATTTTTAACAGTGGTGGGTGGAATGTATCCCAGCATCATCACCTCCGTTTTCGCGCTGGTTAGCTTTAAAAAGGGTTTATCCATCAATTCATGGATCTTGTCAAGGCAGGTGGAAAGATTATCATATGGGGCGGCTTGAGTAGTCAAGGAGATGATGAGCTGGGTGTCGTCTGCATACGTCACCAGTTGTACCCCCCAGGGCAACACCACCTCAGCCAACGGCCTCATATATATGTTAAATAAGGTGGGGCTGAGAGATGAACCCTGGGGAACACCACACTGTAGACGCATTTGGGGGGAGGATACATTGTCCTCAACCACCGCAAACGACCTGTCGGACAGGAAGGAGCACAGCCAATTAAGCGCCTGGCCCGTGACACCTACTTCTCTTAGCCTCTGGATCAGAATGGAATGATTCACGGTGTCAAAGGCCGCGCTGAGATCTAAAAGTAATATGGCCGCACAACTTCCACTGTCCATGATCTTCCTTGTTTCTTCCACCACTGTGATCAAGGCTGTTTCAGTACCCTGATTGTTTCTGAAACCTGTCTGTGTGGGGTGTAGGGAGTTACTATCCTCTAAGTAGGAAGAGAGCATGGAATTTACATGCTTCTCAGCAAGTTTGCTAATAGGTGGCAAAAGAGATATAGGTCGGTAGTTTGCCCAGTCTTCCGTATTAATATTGGGCTTCTTTAAAGAGGCCCTAACTCTTGCCTGTTTCCAGGAAGGAGGCACAATGCCTGATGCTAAGGAGGAGTTAGTCACCTCCTGAATCACTGGGGTCACAGTATCGGACACCAGGTTCAATATGGTTGGAGGTGCAGGATCTAGAGGAGAACCAGATTTTAGATTCTTTAGAAGCATCTTGGTAGTCGGGCCATCTAGAGGGGCAAATTGCTTGAGCTCAGTTACGCCCACATAAGGGAATAAGGTAGATTCAGTGGGAGGGTGTTGAAAGGATGAAAAAATACTAGCCACCTTTGTGGAAAAGAAGTTAGCAAGTTCATTACAGCGTGTAGTTGCTTGGCCAGGGTCAGCTGCAGGAACAGGGGGGGGGGGGGGGGCAACAAGAGATTTGAATACTTTAAAAGTTTCTCTAGGCGCATTGGCCGCTGAACTAATTTTTATCTGGAAGTATTTGGATTGTGTAGTTTTAATTTCCTGTTTATACTTCCTTAGCGCTAGCCTATAGCTCTCCTTACTGGCTGCAGTGTAATCTTTCCTCCAGCCTCTCTCCTGTTGTTTACACAGCAACTTGAGAGCTTTCAGCTCAGGGGTGTAACAGAGTTTTTTGTTTCCTCCGCTTCTGTGGGATAAATTGCTCTTAGGAAGGGTGAGATCCAAAGAAACCTCCACCCATTGGTTAAACCTCGCATCAGCCTCCAGAGGATCATTCGTTAAATCGGGTAGCGTTTTCTTAAGGTTCATATTCCAACTGTCGGGTGGGAGTTTAGACCAGACTCAGGTTGTCCTCTTGGTAATATTTGCCGGTTCATGCTGTTCCTCCGGGGTAAGGGAAAAAAGTAATAGTGAATGATCAGACCAGGGAACCCTAATCGAATTGTCAAAACTAAGGGTAACTATATTGGTATAGCAGTGATCTAAGATGTGTCCTGCTTTATGCATTGGACCTGTAACTATTTGCTTCAATTGGAGCACTTCCAAATTGGAGGTCAAATTACGACAAGCTGGAGAGTCAGGCTCATCTAAATAGATATTAAAATCACCAAAAATGGTGAAGTTCGTGGCAGAGCTTGCACAATGTATTGCCTTAATAGAAAGGTCCTCACAGAATTGGCCATAGGGGCCTGGGGGTCTATAGAGCATAAATCCAGATAAAGTGCAGGTAGGGGAAAAAGAAATTGCAAACTTTAGGCTTTCAGCCCCTGAGATTGTAATCTCTTCTGTTCTACAGGTCAAAATGTTCCTATAGATAATAGCAATACCCCCCCCCCCGGCCTTCTGAGCGATCTTTCCTCAGTATCGCAAAGTAGGGGGGCAGAGCCCGGACAAAATTAGGTTTTTTGGGGTAATCTTTCTTCAAATAATGCCGTTAAATATATATATATAGTGAGCAAGGCGGTATAGCCGTCGAAACGCGTCAATCTTTTCTTTTGCAAAATAAAAACTTTTTCCTGAACTAGACCCCACGGAGTCAGCGCCTGTTTTGTACCGCCAAAACGTCAGGTTTGGACTTCATATATATATATATATATATTACTTCTGTTTCTTCTTCCCACGATTCCCGCAGATGAAGACACGGCACAGCAACAGGTTAGTTTTCACAGATTTAATTACACACCTTGTGCAAAATAAAGTGCATCAAAAACGGACGGTCTACGCGTTTCGGCTCCTTGCCTTCAACTGGACCATAGAGTCCTTGAGTCTAGACCTCATTTTAAAATAGTGCTATGTGTAAGTACCCTCTTCCCTTTCCATGGTCATCTAGACCAGCAACCCTGCACAGTGTTTTTAGGCCGGCACATACTTGTGGCCATTTTGCACTTTCAAATTACCGTGAAGTACTCATATTCAATCAAACCTTTACAAACCACAATATAATATTTACAATTCTATACTTTTCTAATCATAATACCCTTTTCCCCTGTACAGTTCTAATCATATAGTAATCATTTGATTATATATTCTTTTTACCTTTTGCTTTTTACTATTTCCAGTAAAGTACTATTCTCATTTCAAGGGTTTGCTTATTTCTAAACATATTGTCAAGTTTTTATAGCCATACTAAAGTCCCATGGGTATATATACACTTTTTCACAAATCATAACCAATATCAAAATCATGTATGTACAAGTATGTACATATTCAGTTGGTTCTAGATTCTATGGCAATTTCATGCTGGGGATAGAGGGTTGGCTATTCATGATATCTGTAAAGTACCTTATATCAATTAAGTACACATCCCAATAATCCCTTTTGAGTTCTATGTTTTTCTTTGTTTAGCTACCCTTGTTATATCCTGTACAAAGCGGCAATAGGGTTGAATGATATTGTCGTTTGGGTTCCGGTTTATATACAGTATCCAGTGTTATCCACATCTATTTACATCATTCAACATATTCATTATGAGAAACGAGAAAATAAACGCTACTTTCTGCACTCAACCTGGGCTCGTGTCTGCTTTTCGCTGCATGCTGGAGACATCACGCTGCATCCGATTTCCCCAAGCGGCTCCTGGGATATATATATATATATATATATATATATATATATATATATATATATATATATATATATATATATATATATATATATATATATATATATATATATATATATATATTTTTTTTTTTTTTGAACAAAGGGGGCGGCATTACTGGATACTGTATTCAGCTTTTATTCACACAAACACTCCACCGAGTGGAGTGTTTGTGTGAATAAAAGCTGAATACAGTATCCAGTTGTGCCGCCCCCTTTGTTCGAAAATTAATTTTGGGGCTTCGATCCAGCTCTTGGGTTGAGCACACACTGTCGAGCGCTCTCAGGCTTGGAAGGATCGTTTTGGATTAATATATATATATATATATATATATATTTCCTACTGGCGGTTGCCAGTAGGTAGTTATAGTTAGGATTGTTTTCCATAGGGAATCCAGAACATTCTATTGGGAATAACTTTGGCGCCGGTTGAGGAATCTGCCTGAAAATTTCCTAAAATTTGCCTGCGCTCTGCTCCTTCCCTGTAAGTTTGGGGGGGTTCGTCAAGTGGGGGCCGAGATAAAAGGGGGTTCCCAAAACGTGTTTTCCCCATGTTAATTTCCATAGGGCGGTTGGACTCACTTTTAGCCCGCACGGCTGAATGGATTTCCACCAAACTTGGCAAAATTGTAGGGACTGGTAGCCCGATGTGCCTTTGCTATGTCTCAAGATATGTGCTCCAGTGGATTTTGAGTAATTTAGGTTAAAAATATATATATATCTATTAGGGCACCCCGGTACGCGCACTGGGGCGCCTACCAGCGCGCTACGCGAGTTTGCGTGCAGAAAGCTGATTGGCTCTCGGGTGTCTGTCAACATTCCAAACAGTCCGGAGCGACCGCCATCTTGTGTCTCGGTAGGATCGAGACACAAGAGGTGATAAAAACAAAGGGGGAAATGACCAAAAGGGGGCAGGGTAGACCCCCCCTGACCCCCTAGGTTTGATGTGGGGGGCCATAAAAGGGCCCCACGGGGCAAAAAAAAAAAAATCGATTTGCACGGGGGAAGCACCCGGTACGCGCACCGGGGAGCGTTCCGGGGAGCGTACCATGGGGAAAAAAGAATGACAGAGTTTTTTAAAAAATGTAGCATTTTTTTATAAATTGGAGGTAGTTCTAAAAAGAACTGTTTTTTTTATTCTTTATGTTGTTTTATATTTTTTTCATTGTTTTTTTGAACATTTTGTACTTTTTTTTGGCTTTTATGAACAATTTTATATATTTTTGGGAATTTTTAAGGGGACAAACAAAAAACAGGGAATTGTAAACGGCTCAACTGGAGCAAAAAAAATCAGGAAAAAATTAAGGTTTCTTTGGGCACTTGTGGTTGTCACCAGCACGGTTGATGAGTTTAACACTTTGCTCACCATAGCAAATTGTACGCCCACAAAATATGCACACTATTTTGAAATTTCCAAACTGGGTTTGGATGTTTGGGACCATCTCCCTTGTCTCTGGTCCCGATGGAGTGGGTTGGGTACTTTGGGAGGTGCTGGGAGAAGATTGGGGAGGGTTTCTGGTCAGTTCTCTGACCTCTGCCGCACTATAGTTGTTAGGGTGCCGGCGTTGCATGTGGCGAATCATGGTGTTGTTGCCAAAAGAATATTTTTTGGCAGGGTTCCCCTGGAAAGTACAGTGCCACAGATCAGAAAAGTCACCTTTGGTGCATTTACTTTCTTTGGCTTGTAGGGGGTAGTATCTTCTGGCAGGTAGCGCCGCCCCTCCTCCTCCTCCTCCTCCTCCTCCTCTTCTTCATCTCCACCACTGTGGTGTTGTGGTGGTCCTTGTGGTGGTGGTGGTGGTGGTGGTGGCTGAGATGCTCCTGCTGCTGCTGCTACTGTAGCCATTTCTCAGTACAAATAGGTACTAATAGCTCTGGAAACAGGTCTTCCTCACTCAAAGTACAAAGTGAGAATGAGGAAAAAAGGTGGGGGCTTTCATCATTAGGAAAAAAAACTGTCCTGAACCAATGAAAAGTGTTATTTTCAGGTCACATGACCCGGGCTTTCATCATTTGGAAACCAAAACTGTCCTGAACCAATAAAAAGTGTTATTTTTAGGTCACATGACCCGACGCGCTTACGCTACGTGCCCCGGGGCGCTTACGTAGCGCGATCATATGTGCTCGGGTGCGCTTACGCCGTGCGTATCACGCGGACGCGGCTACGCGATACATCACGATGATGTTTTCGTTCTCGGCAATAGCGCTAACAGGACGCTCACCGGTACGCGCCGCAAGACTGTGCTTACCGGTGTGCTCATCGGTACGCGCACCGGGAGCTCTCAAGGGCAAAAAATAAAATATATATATATACATATATATATATACATATAAAAAATAGTATTACATAAATATTCAATATAGGATTCATTATAAAAAATATTGTATTTGATAGCAATAGAAATTTGCTATTAAAAAAACTTTGAAATTCACTGAAAAAAACATAGGTTTGAGGCCCTATATATTGTCAGGAATTAGCATTTAAAAAACCTAATAAATTAACTGAAAAAAACATCGGTTTCACACCAGTTATTGTTATTGCCAGTTAACCAATCAATGTTTTTTTTTAAAAAAACATCCATTTAGACACTTATTTAAAAATGTATTCTTCCATCGACCTTTACAAATACATAAATAAAACATGTTTATTTTACAGAAAGACACGCATTCACTGGATGGTGTCATCAGTGATGTCATGAGTGATGTCACTGACCATGTCATGAGTGATGTAATATGGGACGTCATCAGCAGTGCATTGCAGGCGCGCAAGTTATAGTGAGTCCAACTAACTATAACATGGGAATTTCAATGGTTTTATGTCAGTAAAATTTCCAGCTAACTATTACTGGTGTCAAACCTATGGTTTTTTCAGTGAATTTAATAGGTTTTTTAAATGCAAATTCCTAACTATAACTGGTGTGAAACCTATGGTTTTTCCAGTGAATACATATATATATATCTATATGCAGAAAAGGATTTATATGTACTTTTCCAATATATGTGTAAAATTGACAGTTCAACATTTTTATGGGTACCCTATACTTACATGAAGCCTTATGATTTGATTGGTGTTTATTAACGCATTTATGTGTGAGATTGACATTATGGGGCCAATTCCGATCTGGTAAAATCCCCTACGAATCGCAGTATGGTCCGTTTTTCACATACGATTCATACACCTACACCCTCCCCGTACGTACGATGAAGTACGATCATAACCCAAAGCATTTCAACATACGATTCGTACCAAACACCATACGAGCCAAAAATACATACAATACATATCCGGGTTACGCTGTACGCGCTGTCCATACGTAAACAGGCATCCATTTCGGGCCTAGCAAGTACGAATTGTGTCGGCTACACTCCTTACGACCCTACTGCTATGGGAGCTGAAAACGACCGTAAAAGCGGAGTCCGGTCCAAACCGCACCCCGGTACGCGACAGACACGCCATGAACCCCATCGACCGTGTCATCCCAGTCCTGTACGCCTACGGCCTGGTGCACAGAAACCGACAACAGCGCAGGCGGTGAGTACAACGTACCTTAACAACGGAAGTGTACATGTACGGTGCGTCACACGCTCGCATATATCACCATTGCAATAGTGATACGAGCCGCACACACCATTAATGTTGGGGTACGTTGCGTCACACGCTCACGTATATCACCATTGCAATAGTGATATGAGCTGCACACACACCATTAATGTTGGGGGACGGTGCGTCACACGCTCGCGTATGTCACCTTTGCAATAGTGATACGAGCCGCACACATGCCATTTATGTTGGGGTACGTTGCTGACATCTGAGGGATGTGTGGATATGACTCCCAGAAGTGCCCAGACATAGGAGGGTGATGTAGATATGACTCCCAGCAGTGCCCAGACATAGGAGGGGGTGTAGCTATGACTCCCTGCAGTGCCCAGACATAGGAGGGGTGGCTGGATAGGACTCCCAGCAGTTCCCAGACATAGGAGGGTGGTGCAGCTATGACTCCCAGCAGTGCCCAGACATAGGAGGGGGTGTGCAGAGGCCCCCCAGCAGTGCTCAGGGAAAGGGCGGACATTATCATTAACATACAACAACTACTTGTGTGTATGTTTACAGCCCTAACCTGACAGTCCTGATAGTGCCATAGCAACACATCACTTACAGCAGTGTCCCACTCCATGGAGGTTTAATACCTGTCACACACTGCGTGACACACCAGATGTGGGTGTGATGTCAGATGACACATGCCAATCTACCCATGGAGTTTGCAGAGAATAAACACACCATACCATCATGACTCAATAGTGTATAGTCATGTAACAGCCCACCAAACAAATAGAGCAAAAAGGATAAACACACTGTCATGTATATCCCGGCCCTGATATGAATGTACAGGTGGTGAAATATGTACTGTTTCATGGAAGGAACAGGGTTGAAACACCTTAGATACAAATCAATAAATTTGGAGTTGTGTGCACTAATTACCTGCATTACAAATCAAAACATAAGGGTAAGGCTGTGATCTTATATATCTGCATAGTGTGAACAAGGCAGATGGTGTCCATGATGGCATTTATACATACTACAAACACAACTACAGTGAGTAGCATGGATGGCACAGATCACTGAGCACAACTCATCTGTGAGCAGGCATGGCCATTGCCAAAGGGAAGTTCGAAAAAAAAGGAACTCTGCACAAAAGTAACCACAACAATTGTGCAACTGTCTGTAGTGAAGATCTCATGTGTCACTGAGGAAGGGACACTCTTTTGGACAATGTCTGTATGCAAACTGCACACACACTAATCAAGAGAATTTGCTGCAACATTGGGATGGATGAAGAAGGGTGCTGCACTCAGGCTTTTCAAGATTAACAAAATGTTATTACGATACGTGTGCTATGTCAGATCAGTGCCTGCCCACTAAAGAAACAATGTATATGGCCTAGTGTGTGGAATCACTAGGACTCTGACATGCACTACAAACAATATTTTACCTTTTGACCATTCAAATTTATTTATATCAATATTTTGAAACCAAAAGTTATATTACATTTCTATGTTGTACTTTAATACATTTCTTCATGCAAAATCAATGCCGTAGTTCATAACAAATAATGTCAATTGGTATCAAAAACAACAGTGTATCATCAACCCATGTGAGAAAAAAAACGAAAAAAACCCAATGCATTTCGGGGCATATATTGCCCCTTCGTCAGGGGTCTAGAAGAAAAAGAAAGATACAAACAAGGAGTACGTTATTCAACTGTTCTGTATAACTCATAGTCATTTATCCTATGCATGTGTTTTGTTTCCATGGCTTACCTATAAAACGCGAGTTGATGTATAGCCTGTGAAGAGGTTTACTTAACCTATTTATTAGCTTTCTGAAACAACAAACCACAAAACGTCATGCTAAATTATGTATTTTTAAAAGATTGTGTATTATCCTACTGCTTTAAGCTAAAGGTTGTTACCTGTGGGTATAGAAAAAATCGCATCTGAAAAATAAGGGAATAAAGCAATCTTAGCTACTTGCCAAGCGAAAATCTCCAGTAGAATTAATCATTGCAGAAAGATAGTGATAAAGGCTCACCTGTGCTTTACATGGGTCTCACGGGCATGACGGAGACCTATTACGAAATAAACGGCCTTAATTAATAAACTGAAACCTATTCAAATACTGACGTTTTGTTTGGGGAAATTAAAAGCGCCCATTACCTGCGAGCCTAGTGTAGTGAACGTCGGTCTCGCCGAAGTGTCCGTTCACGATGCTAAAAACAATAAAGAGACGACGGCTGTTAAAACTGCCTTTCAGTCTTAACAAAATATTATGTACTCTAGCGGGAAAACCATGTGTTTGGCTTACCTTAAACTAATCTGCGTTCTACACGAAAAGAGGTGCTCGCCATCTCCTTCACCAAACGAGGACCGTGGTGGGTGTGATGGTCCTATGCCTGTTTTTACTAACGTGTTGCGATCAAAGAACAGCGACAGCGGACTAGTCACTCGTTACATTCTGCATCCGCTTTTTTTATGAACTCGACAAACTTTATTTGTCTTACAATTTGTAGGGCAAATCAAGGTGGTTATTAACTTGCGCGCAAAACGGCGAGGGAAGCATTTATGTAGCTAAAACCCTGAGACTTGAAGCCTTCATCACACAAAAGTGTTTAATTCGTAAAAAATAACGCATGTAGGTACTAGTTATAGAGTCTTTCATTGTGTCTCATTTTTCTTCGTCTCTCTAAAAAATATAATTTGTCTCTCTAAAAAATATAATTTGCCACATAAATAGCCATGACAATGAGATATTCTTATCTGCCTTCACGTTCAATGGCGGACATTTTGCATAAATCTCATTTGACTCTGGAGTGTAAAAGGGAGTTTTACATGACGCTCCTAAACGGTGGGAATCCTGAAGTGATAAGTATTAGTATTTGAGAATTCAGAAGCCATTGTTTGGTAGAATGAATGTCAAAATGCAAAACAGAGGGATAAAGTTTCTATCTTACTTACAATATGTACATATTTTCAGCGATCAAAACCGGCAACTTATAAGTAGATCATAAACCAATACTGTGAATAACCCTGCTTATATACAATCTACAACAGTCATTCTAAGTAGATTTTCAAACATGAATACCTAGAGTCCCATCTCACTAAGGTTAAACCCTTGGTAGTATAAGTGCACGTAAACTTAGTGTGTGGATCCCTAGTGAGAATTTAAATGTTTTACAAGAAACATGACATTTCTAATTTATCATTTAATCCGAAGGGAATCATCGTCTGCAATTTCCGAATCCAATAAGTTTCTCTTTGAAGTAGTATTTTTGCGTTATCCATTCCAAGTCTCTGTGGCACTAGTTCTATTATTTGAAAACGAAGTTGGGCTATGTTGTGGTTTTTCTCTATCCAGTGTTGTGCCAAAGGGGATGTTAAATTCTTATTGCGTATACGACTCTTATGTTCGGAAAGTCTGATTTTCAGCTTCCTGTCGGTCTTGCCAATATATAAGAGGCCGCAGGGGCACTTTATTGAGTAGACAACATGTTCCGCGTCACAGTTCGTGGTGTGTCTCAATGTTAGTTTCTCTCCAGTGCGCGGATGTTGTACTGTGTTTCCAGTAATTACATTGTTGCAATTCTTGCAATTGTAGCACTTCATGGTTCCTTTGAAAGTTTGTTCTTGCTGTAATGGTATAGATTTACAAAGCAACTCTTTGAGATTTTGAGCTCTCTTGTATGCGAATAGTGGTCGTTCTTTGAATAGTGTACCAAAATCTTTTTCTGCCAATAAAATCTCCCATCTCTTTGATATTGTTCTTTTTATATCCCTGGATGCAGTCGAATACTTGGATACAAAGACCATTCTGGTGTTGGGAGTTTTTGGTGCTTTAGTGAGGAGATCAGCTCTCGGAATAGTTTTGATTTTTTCTAGATGCGCTTCTAGCAATTTCTTGGGGTATCCCCTGTCAAGATATCTTTGTTTCTGCTCATCAAGACTTTTGTCACACTGTTCTGTGTCAGACGATATACGCTTAATCCTCATAAATTGCGATGCTGCTAAATTATTTATCAAATTTGCTGGGTGAAAACTGCTGTATAGTAATGCAGTGTTTTTGTCTGTTTGCTTTTTGAACAATGTTCAGTTCACGTATAATATCAGTAGCACAGCATTACCATTCTTGGATGTGTTAGTTGAAATTAAAGATGAATCCATCCATACAAAATTGTTCAAAAAGCAAACAGACAAAAACACTGCATTACTATACAGCAGTTTTCACCCAGCAAATTTGATAAATAATTTACCAGCATCGCAATTCATAAGGATTAAGCGTATATCGTCTGACACAGAACAGTGTGACAAAAGTCTTGATGAGCAGAAACAAAGATATCTTGACAGGGGATACCCCAAGAAATTGCTAGAAGCGCATCTAGAAAAAATCAAAACTATTCCGAGAGCTGATCTCCTCACTAAAGCACCAAAAACTCCCAACACCAGAATGGTCTTTGTATCCAAGTATTCGACCGCATCCAGGGATATAAAAAGAACAATATCAAAGAGATGGGAGATTTTATTGGCAGAAAAAGATTTTGGTACACTATTCAAAGAACGACCACTATTCGCATACAAGAGAGCTCAAAATCTCAAAGAGTTGCTTTGTAAATCTATACCATTACAGCAAGAACAAACTTTCAAAGGAACCATGAAGTGCTACAATTGCAAGAATTGCAACAATGTAATTACTGGAAACACAGTACAACATCCGCGCACTAGAGAGAAACTATTATTGAGACACACCACGAACTGTGACGCGGAACATGTTGTCTACTCAATAAAGTGCCCCTGCGGCCTCTTATATATTGGCAAGACCGACAGGAAACTGAAAATCAGACTTTCCGAACATAAGAGTCGTATACGCAATAAGAATTTAACATCCCCTTTGGCACAACACTGGATAGAGAAAAACCACAACATAGCCCAACTTCGTTTTCAAATCATAGAACTAGTGCCACAGAGACTTGGAATGGATAACGCAAAAATACTACTTCAAAGAGAAACTTATTGGATTCGGAAATTGCAGACGATGATTCCCTTCGGATTAAATGATAAATTAGAAATGTCATGTTTCTTGTAAAACATTTAAATTCTCACTAGGGATCCACACACTAAGTTTACGTGCACTTATACTACCAAGGGTTTAACCTTAGTGAGATGGGACTCTAGGTATTCATGTTTGAAAATCTACTTGGAATGACTGTTGTAGATTGTATAAAAGCAGGGTTATTCACAGTATTGGTTTATGATCTACTTATAAGTTGCCGGTTTTGATCACTGAAAATATGTACATATTGTAAGTAAGATAGAAACTTTATCCCTCTGTTTTGCATTTTGACATTCATTCTACCAAACAATGGCTTCTGAATTCTCAAATACTAATACTTATCACTTCAGGATTCCCACCGTTTAGGAGCGTCATGTAAAACTCCCTTTTACACTCCAGAGTCAAATGCGATTTATGCAAAATGTCCGCCATTGAACGTGAAGGCAGATAAAATATCTCATTGTCATGGCTATTTATGTGGCAAATTATATTTTTTAGAGAGACAAATTATATTTTTTAGAGAGACGAAGAAAAATGATACACAATGATAGACTCTATAACTAGTACCTACATGCGTTATTTTTTACGAATTAAACACTTTTGTGTGATGAAGGCTTCAAGTCTCAGGGTTTTAGCTACATAAATGCTTCCCTCGCCGTTTTGCGCGCAAGTTAATAACCACCTTGATTTGCCCTACAAATTGTAAGACAAATAAAGTTTGTCGAGTTCATAAAAAAAGCGGATGCAGAATGTAACGAGTGACTAGTCCGCCGTCGCTGTTCTTTGATCGCAACACGTTAGTAAAAACAGGCATAGGACCATCACACCCACCACGGTCCTCGTTTGGTGAAGGAGATGGCGAGCACCTCTTTTCGTGTAGAACGCAGATTAGTTTAAGGTAAGCCAAACACATGGTTTTCCCGCTAGAGTGCATAATATTTTGTTAAGACTGAAAGGCAGTTTTAACAGCCGTCGTCTCTTTATTGTTTTTAGCATCGTGAACGGACACTTCGGCGAGACCGACGTTCACTACACTAGGCTCGCAGGTAATGGGCGCTTTTAATTTCCCCAAACAAAACGTCAGTATTTGAATAGGTTTCAGTTTATTAATTAAGGCCGTTGATTTCGCAATAGGTCTCCGTCATGCCCGTGAGACCCATGTAAAGCACAGGTGAGCCTTTATCACTATCTTTCCGCAATGATTAATTCTACTGGAGATTTTCGCTTGGCAAGTAGCTAAGATTGCTTTATTCCCTTATTTTTCAGATGCGATTTTTTCTATACCCACAGGTAACAACCTTTAGCTTAAAGCAGTAGGATAATACACAATCTTTTAAAAATACATAATTTAGCATGACGTTTTGTGGTTTGTTGTTTCA
Organism: Lissotriton vulgaris; assembly: GCF_964263255.1. Classification (NCBI taxonomy): domain Eukaryota; kingdom Metazoa; phylum Chordata; class Amphibia; order Caudata; family Salamandridae; genus Lissotriton; species Lissotriton vulgaris. Next base: position 966,879,908 of record NC_141695.1, on the reverse strand, counting down.
GAAAGCTAATAAATAGGTTAAGTAAACCTCTTCACAGGCTATACATCAACTCGCGTTTTATAGGTAAGCCATGGAAACAAAACACATGCATAGGATAAATGACTATGAGTTATACAGAACAGTTGAATAACGTACTCCTTGTTTGTATCTTTCTTTTTCTTCTAGACCCCTGACGAAGGGGCAATATATGCCCCGAAATGCATTGGTTTTTTTTCGGTTTTTTTCTCACATGGGTTGATGATACACTGTTGTTTTTGATACCAATTGACATTATTTGTTATGAACTACGGCATTGATTTTGCATGAAGAAATGTATTAAAGTACAACATAGAAATGTAATATAACTTTTGGTTTCAAAATATTGATATAAATAAATTTGAATGGTCAAAAGGTAAAATATTGTTTGTAGTGCATGTCAGAGTCCTAGTGATTCCACACACTAGGCCATATACATTGCAACATTGGGATGGCACATAGCATGGGCAATCTCATCACCATCAGAAAATAGACATCTTTCACAATACCAAAACATTAACATGACACCTACTCCTAGGCACACAGCACCTAAAGCAAGTACCTGAAATGCAATAGTTCAGAATGGAAAATAAAATGCTTTATTAAGCTCCTAAATTAAAATGAGTAAATAAATGAGTCCATGCTCAAAGAAGGCCAATGGCCAGTCCAAAATATTGTTCATGACAGTGGTGACGTTGTGGAGGTTGTCACCCCAAAACTTGACCGCACATGGTGGATTTAGAGGTCTGTGGACCCATGGGGGGCATCATCTGGGTCAGTGACCAGCACCACAAGGACAGGAGAGGGAAGGGTAGGTGTAGTGGGTGCAGGTGGGGAGGATTCCTCCACAGTGGCTGCAGCATCACAAAAGGTTGACACATATACCTCGCGGCACACTGCTGCCAGTTCGGACAGGCTACCACCTGACACCGGGGACACAATGGGAGTGGAGGTAGAGGGTTGTGAGTCAGCTGTAGTGTGTCTGTGGCGTCGTGAGTGCTGTCTGTCCACAGTCCCTGTGGGTGTGCCTACATCCCCATGAGATTGTGTGCCTGGAGAACTGCGCCTAGACCTCCATGGTGGTGTGCTGGGTGTCCCTGTTGGTCTGCGTGCCCTTGTGTGTCCGTGTGTACTTTGGACAGGTATTGGAGAGGGGGATGTGGATTGGTCTGAACGAGTGGGGTGGACGGACCGCTGCAGGTGGGCAACTGCTGCCATCAGTGTTGAGTCTATGGACGATAGACATTGACGTTGGTCAGACATGTTATCTGACATTCCCTCCACGAATGACAACAACATTGTCAGTATCTGTGTTTGGCCATGTAGGACAGTCAGCATTAATGTCTGACCAACAAGAATCTGCCGGAGTAGGTCCACAGACTCGGCAGTGAGGGCAGCAGGTGAGACAGGGGCAGGGGCTGCAGTGCCGGGGACAAAGGAGACATGTGGGGCAGCACGGACAGAAGGGACACGAGCAACTGGGAGAGTGGAGATGGGTCTGGAGGAGGCGGGGACAGACACAAAGATGGAAGAAGGTCCCGCTACGTATTCCCCCTCCTCCAGGGAGTCAGATGACGATCCGTCTGCATTATATGAAGTGTCGCCTCCAAAAGGTACGGATGGTTGACTCCCCTCACCCTCCATTCCACTAGCTTCCTCCAACTCCTCAGCGCTGGTGGCACTGTGGCTGGGTCCCTCCTCCTGGTCCTTGCTCATGTCTCCTCCTTCTGGCTCAGTTGATGATGCGGTGGGCAAGGAGAAATAACAAAAATGCATCAGTCACCTGTACACATATGACACATGAGCACAAAATCAGTTGGTCACATAGCTAATCATGGCATGCATCATGTGTAACAGCCAGATAGCTCTGCACATATTTGAGACTAGTACTGAACAGTTGGTATTGACACAATGCTAGTTGGACACAAGGATACTATCAACACACCATGCCCCAACTTCAATGAGAGTTACACTTAGAAGATTCTGTTGGTTCTCATGATAGCAGACCAATACAATGAAGTGATGGCACTTAAAGTTTACTAATAAAAAACTTTTGTGGTGGCCGTCAGGGCAAACTAACCCACCTCACTCCCCAAGGTGACACCACACTCAGAGCCCTGTAAGTACATTTGGGTGATCAAAAATTTAAGAAATAGTGTACATCTTGTGACTCACAATACTTCAAAGATTCAACATGTATTGAATGTGTACATTTTCTAACTTGTGAAGAGAACATGTATGTGCCTGCATGAAAGGACACTCACAAGAAAATGCACCCAATAAACATAGACACATTCACTGAAACAGCTGGCACCCGGTCAGATGAAACACTGGTAGGAATAAATGGCTTTTCAGATTTGACATATACATGGACCAACGGAGGTCTTGATGGCTTTACACACATTAGTTTGTACAATTGAGAACAAAGGAGTTGCAAGACCCAAAAACCACTGTGAGGACATGTACATGGAGATCAACGCACAACATTAATCACTAACAATGGGCTCATCCAGAAGCTGCCAGCTTGTAACACAAACTTTGATAATGTTGTTTCGTGTGCACTACCTTGTGAGACAACTATCATGCAGGCACATAAGTGCAACTTACACAAATCGTCATATGTTCACATTAAGAAAATATGACAAGATTTTGGGAGTGCCTGGGTAGAATCATTCATGTGAGTCAACTTGAAATATGTCAGTCCTCACAGGGGCCTCTGGTACCTGATCATGCAGTTGCTTGCACATAAGACCTACTGGCTGTCATGTGAAGTGGCCCACATGTCCTAAATCTGGACAATGCTCAAGCTAATGGGTCTGCAAATGTGAAACAACAAATTCATACCTGCATCGTGGACACACCCTCATCCCCAGGCTAAATGACAACACTAGTGTGCACACCAACACAAAACAGCATTGCAACACAACTACATACATGTGTGTACAAAATAATGAGGCACAATCATGTTTTGGAAATAATTACATAGGCTGTCAAGCATAAAATAAAAACACTGCCCACCATCACAGGGGAAGTGCATGGTGAAACATCATCCATCCAATGCCCACACACAGGTCAAGGCAAAATCAGGCAGGCCCATTAGATATCCCCTGCATAACACCCCCCTCCCTCAGTCCATGTGATTGATACAGATCAAGAAGTGAGAAATTGGAAACAAAACTTTGCAGCAACGAGTTCAAAAGTAACACAAGCTCACCTCGTGGGGATGGCAATACATATTAGTCACAGACAAACAACCACAGATTTCTGTGAATAGGCACACAGGCACCCAGTGTAACCATGCACAAGCCAAATCTTGTGTCCATGTTCAGTGGGCACATGTAGCAGACACAGGATTCATACAAAGTATGCCAGGCTCCAATGCCACTGAGGCAGATCCATGATTAACACACATTGAATGGGCACAGTGTTGCATGAAACACATGACTATGATTCCAGGGTGTGTCTGGTGACTGTAGTGGGCACAGTGATCTCTGGTTATGGAATGAGCTGACTGTACCATCAATAACCGTGATGGCACCATGCATATCTCACAAATAATGTACATCAGGTCTGAGACCACAACATGGGACATGCATGCTGCAAGGGTGTGCATTACAAACCTCGCACTACTATGTTGAGACGCATCATCAGGGCAAACAAATATGAAGCACAAACACAGTGCACAGGTCATGGCACAGGCAAGTTACCAACACATGTCACAGACCTCCCTCCCACATGATGTGCAAACAATGTGCAGTCTAATTACCTGGCACCCTATAAGAACTTGTGCAAATGCCAAAAATACACACACCAGGGGACACATGTGGAGGAAGTGGGTGAGGGATGAAAATGGACACCATCTTAATATGGGGAATTGAAAGTACAATGCACAAATAGCCTGGCTGACAAGACACCCCAACTGTGGGAGTAGTTCCAGGCTGCAGAGCACCTCAAGTAGCAGCTGACACAAAACACTACAAACAGCCATGTACATACCCCTTCTTGCAGCTGTCTTTCCTGCAACTGCCTATGGAGGTCGGGAAAGACCACTTCCAGGACCCGGAGCATGTGGGGGTGAGATAACAGCTCCCACCATGCTGGCGTGAAACTTCCAGCTTCAGCTGGACCCGGGCGATACACCGGGTCCAGCACCGGATATCCTGCCACCTTTTCCTTTTGTTTGGAGCCCGCCGGCGAGGGCCCCCCACAGACCTGACAGCCCTGGCAATGTCCAAATCATTCTCCCCCTTCTCGTAGGCAGTTACCTGTCAGGGAGAGAAAGTGAAACAACATCACTACACATGCTCCATGTGCCAGAGACACACATGCACTACATTGATGATGAGAACAGGCCATAGGATGCTGACAGGACTTGCATCATTGTACATGTGAATTTGGCCTGTGGGCAAACCCCAATGCACTGCATGCCTATGAAAGACAACAGATGGCATAAGGGGGGCAACACACTCACTGATCATGGCACACACTGCACAACACATGCAACTACAGGGTGTTGGATATCATGTGGCAAGCAGTCACATTTCCTAATCCACTTAACAACCCTCACCAGACCAGACAGATACACACTGGCACAGATCATTTGCCAGTCACTGACCACAGTAGGTACAACCATCAGTTTGCACATGTGCCACTTCACATAGAGGTGTCACAGGTGTCATGCTAACTTTGCTAGTCAGGCACACAGCACTGCTCACTTGTCACATCAGATGGGTAGAGCTGATGCATACGCCATGCAGCTTTGGTGCAACACATCACATACACACTCACCCAGATGACAAGGAACATTCATATACTTCAATGTCCATGAGGTCGGAAACATTATTTCTTGTATTTCACCACAGGTCCCCACAAGTCATGAACGTCTGTGAATACATTCAGCTGTCGGCCTGGGGGAAACAATGTTACATCTCCGGACATTTGTGAATAAAGTCACCAAGGTATTGCACGCCTGAATGTGTATTTAACAATGCATTGAATGTCACATTAAGCACACTGCAAGTGAGGAGTGAACTCACATGAACTACATCATGCTCTGCATGAGAGACACCACCATGTACACCCCCCTGTGACTCTCTCAAAATCACATAGCATGTCTGTCCCACCAATACACAATGCCTGTTGTGACACACACACAACAGGTGCACAGTCAAAGCTAGTGCATTCAGCACTCACCTGCTCCCCTGGTCTCCCATACAGCTTGCTGTGCTGTGGTAGGAGGGCATCCAGCAGGGCCTGGTTTTCCTCATCAAAGAATGCGGGTGCCCTCTCCACCGTACGCGACAGGATGGTCCAGGGAATGCAGAGACAGCAGCAGCGTGATCCACTCCAATGTTGTGCAGGCAAGTGCTCTCACAGCCATATGCAGACTTAAATCTGTGCTGCTGAGGGGCTTTCAGTCTCAGGAGTACAGTGTGATAGGCCAGATCACTTTGCATCCTACCTCTCATCCAATCCCGTTAAACGTAAGGGCCTGACACACATTTGCATGGTTTAAAATTTGAGCAACAGCTCCACAATCAATTTGCAACATTGTATTTTTTTGACGAACTGACTTTTGCAGGACACCTTTAGCACACATCCAAATCTCAGCATCCATGACAACCAAGCTGCATTCAGGGCCTACTACTTGTCCCCTAGGTGTACCAGAGCATTTGTTGAGATCATCCCCTCCTGTGTGCAGTGCATTTCACGTCGCGTATTGCACCATTACAATGGTGAAACGTCCCGCGCACACGCATGCACTCTCGGGGTACGATGCGTTATACACAGTGCGTTTCACACACCCATGTGAATGCAGGTGTACGGTGTGTTTTACACAGTGCGTTTCACATGCTGGAGTCAAAGCAGGGTGATGGTACGTTTCACACGGTCACGTATGGCTAGTGATACGTGGCGCACACATGGCAGGGATGTAGCAGTACGGTTAGCACAAGGATGTCTATCAAGTTCTTGTCATTGCATACTTACATGAGCTAGGCCCTAGGTGTGGCAGGCACTGATGTAGCACAGCATATCATTTCATGTTGCACAATTGATGTGTGATGATATGGTGACACATGTGATGTGTGATGGGGCACTATGTGGTACACATCACCTTTCCACTTGCCCCCTGTGTATCATCATGCACATGTTGTCATGCACAGAAGCACTGGGATTGCACAGTCATCACTTCCAGAACCTGTCACATGATGGCAGGGACCGTGGCAATTTCTTAGTTGTCATTTTGACTCTAATCAGGTCCTATGTACAATGTACTGTGCGTGTAATTCTTAATGCAGATTTTTCAGTTTGGGGTCCGTATAATGCATCTGCTGCGGGTGTATCTCTAATGGGTCTGTGTTGTGACTGAAATGGTTTTGCATGTACGCACACCATGGCACATATGCCTTTTCAAGGGATTTTGTGTCTGATGGCATCTTACATCAATGATCCACATGCATACATGTCTGCATCTTGACAATTGCTGTGGTCTTGCATTGTCACATACACATCTCATTAACAAGTGGTATGATATGTCCAATAGATATTCCATGTCACCTAGGTCTGTGCCTTGCAGTCAGCTGTCTGTATGGGATGACAACCTTCTAATGCAGGTCTGGTGATGTGTGTCACTCCAGTGAAATCTTGCTCTGATCACTCAGAGCAGCCCTGCACTTTTATGTGTGCATGTAAAGTTTATTACTATTACTACAGATGTATCTTGGTAATTTTTAAAGTGCCATGAAGCTGCCACATGTGTCCAGGATGTATTGCTTACACCAGACCTTGAAGTGTAATAGCAAGGTTGCATGTGCTATGTACATTGGAATATTTCTGGCTGTTCTACATTATTCCTAAATATGTACTGCAGGGCACCACCTCGACCAGGGCCTTTTCCTGACTTGGAGACCATGAGCGAACGTGATTGCATCCGTCGTTACAGATTCACTCAAGAGTTGATTCAGGACTTGACGGACAGGCTGGAACCACATCTCCAACCGCGACACAGGTATCCAACTGCGCTGACACCAAAGCTAAAGGTGATGGCAGCTCTTCATTTTTTTGCCACAGGTACGTTTCAATTTACCATTGCAGATGTGGGGGGTATGTCCCAGACCATATTCAGCCGTGTCCTACGTAATGTCTTAGCTGCCATGTTAGAGCACATTGCTGAATTCATCAAATTTACAAACCCTGAAGAGTTGAGAGATGTCAAGGGTGAATGCTATGCCCTGGGAGGGATGCCACATGTCATTGGGCCATTGATGGTACACATGTGGCTTTGGTGCCACCACAGGCTCAGGAGCAGGCCTACCGCAATAGGAAGCATTACCACTCAATAAATGCCCTTGTGGTGTGTCTTGCTAACATGCCGTTTTCCAGGATCGTGCTATGATGCATTCATCATGAGGCGTAGCAGGGTACCGCAGATGATGCTGCAGCTGCTCAAGCATCGTGCATGTCTTGTTGGTGGGTATATTCTGTTTGTCCTGTATGTTTAACATTTTAATTTGCTCTGACAAAATAGCTTTACCCTACATTTCAACACGCTGTATTTTTTTAGGAGATGCAGGATATCCCAACATGCCGTGGCTCATGACACCACTCCGCAACCCAAGGACAGCTGCAGACCATCGGTACAACAATGCACACGGGCAGACCAGGCGTGTGATTGAGCGAACGTTTGGACTCCTGAAGAGCAGATTCCGGTGCCTTGATTAGACCGGCTGATCCCTCCCATACGCCCCGGTCAAGGTGTGTAACATCTTCATTGTGTGCTGCATGCTGCACAACTTGGCAGTTGAGAAGGCCGTGCCTCTCATCCTGGATCCTGATGAGCTGGAACATCCACCCATTGAGGATGAAGGGCTTGGGCACGATGCAAATGATGAGGAGGAGCATGATATCCGGAGTCAGCTCATACGCAACTTCTCTTAATGGTGAGTCACTGGGTAGTTGTGGGCACGCTTGTGACATGGAGTGGCATGTGTTGCATACTGTGTGTCCAGTGTATGTGAGAACACTTTGATGTTTGTTGTGATGTGTCACACAAGTGATAATGTAATGACACACGCATATGTGCAATGATTGTTTAAGAAATGTACATATGTACTATATTGTGATGTATTTTCTCATGAACATGTCTGTATGCAATTATTATTAATGTGTCCCCTTGTGTGCCTGTCTTTCCCAGGTGCTCTGCCTGTTGTCTGTTCGTGTCATCTTGGTCCTCCTGCTATTGATCATGATGATTCACCGTTCCATGTACAAACCTGTGGAAATGTCAATTTTGGTAAGATATCTAAACATTGTTTTTTGGGTTGGTATGCTATGGGAATGTGTGGGAGCTGTTACTGTTCTTGTTGTTGAAGCATACATACATGTGTCATTAACATGGATAAAGATGCCTGTTGCAACACTCCCATTACTGGACACTCACCCTTCTTCTCAGTTATCTGTTGTTGATTGATGACTCTGGAGAATGCATCAATTTGTGTATACCATGGTGCACAGACATTGCGGATGTGACCAGTTTACATTGTGTGTAACATCACAACCACTGGTTCTGTGTGGATTTGCAAACTGACTGTGTGCAGAAGGATGTGTTTGTCTCATCACATTGATGTTGTTGGCCAGTACAGTTAGGTTTACCTATTGACATGTTGTGAAGGTGTGGACCACTGTAGGTCCCACATGTTCTGACAATTCTCCAGTGAGTGTGTTCGTATGGATGCATTGCCCCCTGTGCCAGTATGTAATGTCACTGTCAGGTCGCAATATACGTGCCGGTGGAGATCACTGCTTTGCAAGCCTTCTTGGTAACTTTATGTCAACTTTCCATTCCCATTATTCCAGGAATGTTGCACTGATGACGTAGGAATGTAGAGGTGTTGGTAATGTAAACACTTCCGTTACACCAGTCGGTTGACGTTAATTGCAGAAAAGTCTTGTGCCGTGCTGCATATCCTGGTCACGGTAGGGGTGGTCTGCTGGGTTTGTTCCTCATTACGCTCTGTATAGTTTGCTCACACCTGCTTGTCATTTTTGTCATTGTAAGGCACAGTTTGATGAGCCAATGCTTGGCTCTTGCTAGGCTTCCTTGTGTTTAAATAATCCCCTTCCTCGTTGCATCAGCTAAGTACGGCTCTAGCAGGTGATGTATATCTTACTTTCATGAGCCGCACTGATTCCTAGGGCTGACTACAGTAATTTGATTTCTGTGAGTAGCACTGCTACACATTCAATTCACTGTATTTTTTGAGCCACATTCATACACTGTGAGTAAGTTTGTGAGCGCCTGGTTCGAATTGCATTGAATCAGCCTGGTGAGCAGTAGACCCCCTTCATTTTGGAGGCAAACTCTGCTACCTTTTATGTGTCCGTGCTGAAAACTGTTATGTACTATCATTTCTAAACATGTGCAGACAAATTGGATACAGTGGCTGTGGTTAATGTACACAGGTGTAACAGTTACAGAATACGTCATTAGTATAATGTGACTCAGTGCCAAGAACAGTTGAATTGTAATGCTTGTTTACCTTTGTTTCTGATCTCCCTCCCTGCTGTTCCCATCCTCTCATTCCCTCGTCTGATCTCCCTTTTGAGTCTGTTATTCATACTCAGACCAAGGGGCTATCTGGAGATGGATCCCTTTGAGCATCAAACAAATTAGAGGATTAAAGGTACCGACAGTCCCTGGCAGTCATGTGGAGATTGTTTCACCAGCATTACAGGTACCCTCATTGCATGACAGTTATTTTCTTCTGAGCAATGCCACGGGCCATGTACATTGCTCAAAGCAGCATGTCCTCACAACAAACTTCCACCATTTATGTATGAAAAGTTTTCCAAAGTGTACATTGTGCCCCATTGCTGTCACCGCAGATCTCTTGCCAGTCTGCATGCGTCATCTATGGAATACTTTACAATGATTGTGCATATGTTATTATGTGTACTGGTTCAACATGCATGGTGTTTGTAATAGGTCATGGTCCATATTGTGAATGAAAGACATGGTTGTGTATGTATTGTTTGAGCTCAATACCCACAACGGACATGCAACACTTGCTGATGCTGTTTGTCCTGTGCCCCGCTTGGCCTTTTGGTGCCTGGTCCTGATGCCGTCATATTTGGTGATTGTTCACATATTTTCTAGCAGTGACCCATGAGTTACCAGACACTCCTTCCTTTCCATACACATGTAACATGCTGCTATGCAAATATCCTTGTCTTTGTGTGCCACTTTTGCATGGTGTCTCACACCTTCAGCCATCATGTGTTCAGACATTCTTAATGCTGCATCCCCAGTGACACCGCAGAAGCCAGTGGCCAGATTCTGCGACACACACGTCTCCAATATGCTCCACCATCCATCAATCCATTCTTAGGACAGATAGTAGATTGTCCATGCCACAGTTGCACCACATCCATGACAAAGGCAGGCCTGTCAGCGCATGCAACGTGCACAGTGCAAGGCCCTGTGGTAATTGATTGACACAGGTTACACTACAGACTCATGCTCCTGCCACCCTCCACACACTGAACACCAGACAATCATGCACCTGGTATCTGGCAACCCCTAAGATCACACATTACAGCTTCGCAGGCTGTGTGTGCAACTCATACTGCCAACCCCGCACTGCCACACATAACAGTGCATGTCCGTACATGCAGGTTATGTGCGTTGTTCTGCACACATGCTACTTACAGCAGCACAACATTGGACTCTGTTACCTCATCCACATAACAGCACAACACTAAACCATCATTACTGTGACCTGGTTGTAAGTAAGACCCAAACACTACTTCTACATTGCCATCACAGATGGATAGTAGACCACCCGCAAGGACGACACCAACTTTCCAGGAGTATGATTGATAAAAGTATGTGAGGTATACCCCCAGAGTGACATACTACACCAAGTACCAACTGTGGTGATGCTCACATTGTGCAGCTCTGACTGAATTTTCATTGATTAGAATCAGAAGATCCTCTGCATATGATATCATTTAGAATCTAGAAATGGCAATCAATTCAGCCTGCGGGCCAATGGAAATATTGCCTAAGTATGCGTACTCTGAGCAGAGCCCTTCAGCATACCCCACTTGTTATGTTGTAGGTGAGGACCTGATGTGTGCAGTCAGATAGTTATGACAATATCCAGTACAGCACTGAGTACCACACACCTATGGTCTTCATGTGGTTCAGAAGATTGTGATGGTGTACGGTTTCAAATGATGTAGACATGTCGGACAGCACCAACACTACCTTGGAACCTCCATCTACATCCCAGCGTATAGAGTCTGCCATTTGTATGAGGGCCACCTGTGTAGTATGGGTGGGATGGAGGCTAGATAGTGAGTAATGAAGGAGGCTATTAGCTTCAAAAAAGGCCATCAGTTGCTTACAAGAAAATTCTACATAAATATTTTCCAGGACTGATAGATAGATCTTGGTGTATGATTGGAAGCTTAAACAGGCTCTGTGTTACCTTAAGTAAAGATGTGCAGGATGAACGTGTGTCTCCACACATCTGGGTTACAGACCAATCTGACCTAAGGGTTACACATGACGTTTCAGTGTTCATAGTTTATCTTAGCAAGGATGTTGTTGTGGTTTGTGGTCAGGGGATCAGTAGGGGAAGTGGATTAATATATGCTAATGGAGCTGAGAGGCTTCAACATACATTGAGTTCAAATCGTAAACCACTGGGCTGCAGCACAACTTTCCCGATTGCTCCTCAGACATTGTACTAGTACTTCACCATGCAGGCTCACAGCTAAACATGAAAAAACATGAAAAAAAATCAGTTCTAGAGATACTCCTGCCTGGAGAACAGACACACCACCATCCTGCTTTGCTACATCAATGTTTGCATGTAGTTCACAAAATCCACACCATTGCTAACTCATGATGAAAGTCCCTACACAGGCTGGAACCGACCTTCAGATAAATCCACTCCCAGTCAAGACAGACAGCCACCCAGGTCCACAACAGCATCCGCCTAAACTACATGAACAACCTCTACACAGGAAGAAGAGCCAAACTCCAGGAGGACATTTTCAAACCACAGGCAGATACGCACACCTCATCATCAACATCACCTGCCACAGCTGCATAACTGTCCACCTGAGATACCTACTAGAGTCAAGAGTGACCCTTGACCCTGCTTGCAGGCCAGCTCCCCCTCTGCCACAAAACAGCTCCACCTGTTCCTTGCCTGCTACTGCGTGTAGCGTGACTTTGCAACTGCTGTGACCAGCCTTCCACTGTGCACTTGCGGTTGCCTACTGCACTTTCCACAGTGATTTGTAACTTGTATTATCTTCCACCTCCGTGTACGCTGTGCCCTGTGTTTCTATTGTAGCCGCTAAGGCGTGCTCATGCAATTTAAAATAAACACCAGCACCCTTGCTTCTATGCACCCCTTCCCGCTGCTGCCCCTGCGGCAACGCCCCCTTGCCACCACGCTTCAGCCTCCCAGATGCACCACTCTCCATGCTTTAAAATGTTGGACGCTGTGCGTCCGCACAGTGGACGTACACAGCGGGTGCACCACTGGCGCACTAAAGGTACACCAAAGGCAAGGCCATCTGTGCCCGTCCGCGCCTGGACCGCGCCCAGCCCAAGAATCCCGGGTCCCCAAAGCCACCACAACACCAGCCTGCTCTACTACTCCAGCACCCTCCATGCATGCAACCCCGGACGCAATGACTCCTGCTACCGGGCTACCCCAAAAAACACCCAAGGGACCTTCACCTGCTGGAACTGCAGCTTCTACTGCATCCGGCCCCCCAAACCATATAACAGAGTACCCACCACCTGCAATGCATCCTCCTTAACAACCACTCTGCTCGCAAGGACGCCGTCGTACACAGGGACCTTCTACACTCAACCACCCCTGACGTTACCTTCCAGTTGGAGACCTGGCTGAACGTCACCTCGGCACAAGACATTGCCATTGCCATCCAAGAGGGCTACCAAATCTCTCACAGAGAGCCCACCAACAGAGTGGGAGGGGGGATCACCATCATCCACAAGGACTCCCTCAGAGTCACAAACAACAACAATGACACCCTCAGCACCACCAAGCATATACACTTCCAGATCCACACCGATCCCAAAACCAGCCTCAGAGTGACTCTCATATCCAGACCACCCAGACCCCCACCACACTTCAGCAACACCATCACCAACCTCATCAGCATCCACGCCCTCGCATCCACTGACTTCATCCTCCTCAGGGACCTGAACTTCAAACGCAAATACAACAACAACGCCAAATGCACTGCCCAGATCGACAACCTTGGCAACCTCAGACTGAAACAGCTTGTGAAAACACCCACACGCACCACTGGACACACACTGGACCCCATGTTGTCCGCAAGTCCCCACGTCTCTGTCAACCACACTGCCAAACATTGTTGGATTGACCACAAATGTGTCCACCACACCACCCAACAGTTTCCACGCCACTGCTGGGGCAAGGTCACTAAGTACCAAGGTACCACCACCCTCGCCCTGGGACCACCCACCGCCCCCACCAACCCCAACACCACCACCATCAACATCATACAGTGGATCGACAACTGCACACACACCCTTGCCCTACACAAGACCTCCGCAACCAATCACAACGACAAGAAAGCCACTTGGTTCACCAAAGACCTCCGGCCCTCCAAACACACCTGTCGGAAACTGGAGGACAACTGGCTCTTCGACTAAACACCAGACAGCTACACAGCCCACAAGAATGCCACCCGCAAACAACTGATCAGGACTACCAAGAGGCCCGACTTAAAGGACCGCCTACACAACAACACACACAACACCAAAAAGCTCTTGAACATCAGGAAAGACCTCTACAACCCCAGCTCCAACACCAACGACATTCCACTATCACAAGACCTGTGGAAATCAGTGGTCGAATTTTGAGAATTTGCGATCCGCGAACTTGCGGATTTCCGAATTCGCCATCCGCAAAATTTGCGAATTTGTGCGAATTTGCGGATTTTTGTTTTTTTGCGTGTTCGCGGGATTTTTTGCGTGTTTGCGGGGCTTTTTGCGTCTTCGCGAGCCGCTTGCATAGCGAAGTTACCCATGCAGTCGTTTATGGGAGAGGGAGGGAGAGAGAGATAGATAGATAGATAGATAGATAGATAGATAGATAGATAGATAGAAAGAGAGAGAAAGAGAGGGAAAGAGAGAGGGAGAGAGAGAACGAGAGAAAGAAAGAGAGGCCGGATCTCTGAAGGGCCAGATTCCTGAGTTGACCCTACAGACCATACAGCTTTTTATTTTTAGCAAAATGCATATGAAAATTGTGCTGTAAAAGTCTCTTTTATTTTAACCCCTCCTGACAACTCAAAATGGGTGTATTTGCCATCCTCTCCCTTCTTCCTGTTTTATATATCTGTAAGTGCTTCCTGATGAGGTTTAATTCCTTGGACAGGTGCCTCGTTGCCTACTTGTAACTATTCTCTGACCCTGCTTCAAGGGTCAGAGCAGGGTCAGAGAATAGTTGCAAGTAGGCAACGAGGCGCCAGCAAGCAATTAGCAGCAGGTATTCAAGTTGAAGTTAATTTGTTTGTAACCCTTTTGTAAAAGGTTACAAAGAAATTAGGTTCAACTTTTGCACCTGCTGCTGTAACCCTTGCTTGGCTGAAAATTCGTCCCCGCTGATTCGCGGATTTTACCGCGATTTCACGAGATTCGCGGATCGCGAAATCGCGGAAAATCCGCAAATTCGCTCGCCAAACGGATTTTACGCCCACCCTTAGTCACCTTCTTTCACTGCAAGATTACCAACATCCACGACAGCTTCAACAACGATACCCCCTCATCCACCACCTAGACCACCACCCCTGCCAACCCCACACGTACCAGTCGCCTGACCGCCTGGTCCAACGCCAGTGACAAACACACCATCAAGCCCATGAACTCCATCCACTCTGGATCCCCATCTGACCCATGCACCCACCATGTTTTAAACAAAGCAAGCACAGTCATCGCACACCATCTCCAAAAAACTATCAAAATCTCCTTCAAGACAGCAACCTTTACGGAGAGCTGGCAGCACGCCAAGATCAACACCCTACTGAAGTAACACAAGGCAGACCCAAATGACTTAAATGACTTCCGCTCCATCTCCTTGCTCACTTTCCCCGCCAAAGTCACAGCGTAGATTGTCAACAGACAGCTGACCCACTACCTAGTAGACAACTACATCCTGGACCCATCCCAGTCCAGCTTTTGCAGTAACCACAGCACCGAGACAGCCCTCATCACCATCACCAACGACATCTGGATCCTGATGGACAAAGGAGGACCAGCCACACTCATCCTTCTGGACCTATCAGCAGCCTTCAACCCGGTCTACCACTGCACCCTAACAGGACGCCTCCATGACGCTGGAATACAAGAGATGGCACTAGCCTGGACCACATCCTTCCTCTCCGGCAGTACCCCGAATGTAGTCCTCACACACTTCTGCTCCAAGACCACCAAGATCTTCTGCGGCATCCCACGGGGATCATCCCTCAGCCAAGTACAGTTCTATATCTACATGGCACCACTCGCCCACGTTGGTCAAGACACAGCCTCAACATCATCTATGCCAACAACACCCAAATGATCATATCACTCACCAGAGACACCCACACCACCAAAGACAACCTCCACAGGGGAATGAAGGCCTTTGCAGAATGGATTATGGACAACAGGCTGGAGCAGAATTCAGACAAGACGGAGGTCCTCATCCTCAGCAACACCCAATCAGCCTGGGACTACTCATGTTGGCCAACATCACTAGGAACAGGCCCAGCACCCACCAACCACGCACACAACCTGGGCTTCATCCTCAAATCTGCCCTCTACATGACCAAGCAAGTCAACTCTGTCTCCACATCATGCTTCTACACCCTTCGATAGCTCAGCCGGATCTTCAAAAGTATCCCCTCCAACACAAGTGAAACCGTCACCCAGGCCCTCGTCACCAGCAGACTGGACTGCGGGAACACCCTCTATGCAGGAACATCAACTAAGCTCCTGAGACAGCTGCAACACATCATGAATGCCTCAGCACGACTGATCCTCAACGCCCCAACACAGTGACATCACACACCACCTGAGAGGCCTGCATTGGCTCCCCATCAACAAGAGGATCACCTTCAAACTCCACATCCACACCCAAAAAGCCCTACACAATACCGTACCAACATACCTCAATGACCAACTCAGCTTCTACACCCTTTCCCGCAGCCTGTGGTCTGCTAACCTTACCCTCGCCACTGTTGAACACATCTTGAAATCTCCTGCTGGAGGCTATCCTTCTCCCACCTTGCCACCAAGACCTGGTACACTCTCCCAAACAACCTACATCACACCCAGGAGCTGTTGCCTTTCACAAGACTCCTCAATACCTGGCTCTTCGATCAGTAGCAGCCCCCTCCCCTCCACCCAGTGCCTTCAAACCATCATGGGTATGTAGAGCAACTTTAGAAATATCCTGTTTGATTGAATGTTTGAGAGTGCCACTGTCAACTACAGGCAGACATTCATACTCCTCAGCCACACTCAGCAGGCACTCCACAACCACAACCAAAAAAAGACTAATATGGACGTCTCCCATCCCACACCACGTTGCCTGTAGTACGTCCAGCCACCCTTGCCCTGGACAACATTCATCACTTCCACAGTACAAATGCATGAGGCTGATAGATTTCCCACATCAAGAAAAATACCTGGTAGTCACTACCTGGACAACAACATATTATCCATGACCTGTACACCTTCATGAGACTCTTATGTAACTGTCTATCAGAGCAGTATGGCAACCCCCCCCCCCCTCAGCAGATAGTAACCATCAGGTGTGAGTATTGTGACCTATGTGTGTCCACAACCCGACTCAGATCCCAGTGTATGTATGGCTTGTGTTTGTTCATCACTCTGGCATACTTTGACATATCCCAACACGTATGTTGTTGACTCTGGGTGAAAAATACTTCTACATCAATACCTATTGTGTTATATTTATTTTATTCTCCATCTTGTGAGTGAAATGTGAGTTGGTGTTAGGTGCTGTACAAAAATGTGGGGCATTCAAAGTTCACATAAGGAGATGTGCTGCCGTGCAGTTTCACTCAACAGAGTCCAGGACACAGTGTATGGCATCATTAGTGACACTGCGACCAGCAAGTCCATGTGGGAGAGTGTGATAGTCAATAAGGTGTTGCTGTTGCACAGAAAGGCAAGATGCCAGACCAGGTGACCTGGGAGATGTGCATAGCCCTCTGCCTCTCAACGTCTTTTCCGTGGACGACCCGCCTTCCTTGAGGGACCCTCATATGTAGGCCTTGACGATGCCTGGGACTCTCCGTCGAATGTATCCACCTCCTTATCCCTTCCTGTGCCTGTTGCCAGTGTTTGCCTGGAAGTTTGTTGCCTAGTGACACAGGGAGGGTGCTGCATGTTGTCAGCAATCCAACGGAGTGAATGGCTGATGTCCCTCTGCACCGCCAAGAGCTCATCCAGTCTTGCCTCCATCCGTCCTTGGTGTAGTCGTTGACTGGTGTATTGCTCGGCCTACTGTTTTTTTAAAGCAATGAGGGCCCCCACTCCCTGGCTGAACTCCCTGGTATCCCGCCGGTATCCCTGCATAATGTTTCTGAGTTCAGACATTGCGGGCCCGTCAGCTTGCTGGTCTGTTTCTCCCCTCCGTTTTGAGTCACTCCCACCACCCCTGCCCACATGAGCCTGGCCTGCTGTTATGGGCACATCGAGTCGACGGGACCCTCGAGGGTTGATAGTGGTGGTGTTGTCTGCCTCCTCCTGGGTGTCCGCCGAACCTTGTCCCTCATTGTCAGACTGGCTCAGTTGTGGATTGTGGGCAGGGCTCTGGGCTGTCTGCTGGGATGTGTCAGGAATGGGTGTGGTGGTTGGCGCAGAGGCCCCTGATCCAGCTGCTGCACGGGTTTGGGATCCAGAGGTGCCAGTTTGGTCTTTGTCATTCATGGAGTGATGAGAGGCGTCGCTGTTGGTGGGATCAGGATCCTGTGGAGCCTGCAACTGTGATCCTTCTCCCCCTGGTTGGGGGTAGACTGTGCACGTTACTCTGTGTGTGAGAGGCAGACGATGTTAATGGCATTCAATGCAAAAAAATATGTTTCATATACATTTTCGTTATCACTGTTACACCTGCTTTAGATTTTTCACACTGTTCAGTGGTGGTGTCAGATTGATCTGTGTTCATGACACATTTTAATGTGAGGGTCTATTTACATTCAATGACATTGGCAGGCATTTCAGCAGTGATTTGACAGTCATTGTGCACCACACCTATGCCAACATGGATGCAACACTTTCACACCGTGGATCCCCATAGTGTGATAACAGTACAGGTGTTTCCCGCATCTGTGCCATGGAAGTGGCACATTGCTTGAGTTGTTTCGCTGGTGCAACGCTGATCCAGCAATACTCTGTGCAGCCCTATCTGCACAATGCTGTGTCAATCCTTACGCCTGCTTCAGGCATGTACATGTTATTGAGGCAGCATGCACATGAAAGTGGCTGAGTGAAATTGTTAATATTTCAGTCAGCCACTTTTGTGAGGTGTTGCTGTGCCATGACAGGCAGCCAATGCACTCCACAACACAACCACACCATGACCACTCCACATACTTCTCCTGCAGGGCTTAACAACGTGACACATCTCCCATGTGGATCACCTTGTCATTACCCAACAGCATTGCAGTAATATTTGTGCGTCCGCTGCGTCAGTAATGTGTAGCTATGGCATAGTGGTATAAGAGCAAGTGACTTGTGAATCATGCCTGTGCATGTTTTGGCTTACATGCTTCATCAAATCTGTATTTGTGGTGTTACATGAGGGTGGTGACAGTAGAACACTATGTTTATGTAATGGGTGTGTGTGACAGGCTGTGCTGGTAGTTTGAGTGTGCATTGGAACTGTGCATCACTCATAGTGTGGCTGTCCCCCCATGGAGCATGGTGCCATGACCATGTTTGTGAGTTCCGGTTTAAGATATCTGACCTTGTTGTCCTGATGTTACTGTTTGCATTGGTCACAGGATGACCTTTTGCAGCATACACCATGGCCCAGTGTCAGCTATGTTGTCAGTACTTTCTCACTCCCTGTACATTGAGCATGGTCCATGGGTGTGTTCCTGGTCCATATAGGATGCTTGCAATTGGGCTTGTGCGTACACAGTAGTGGTGATAGGGTTGTCCTTAGTTTAAGCTTCTTCGCCATCCCCCTTGCAGCCTTCTGGCCCTGAGCCTTGCACCCACCCCCATACTTTTGACCAGTGGTAGGAGTCCTATCCACACCCCCTCCTATGTCTGGGCAGTGCTGGGAGTCATATCTACACCCCTTCCTATGTCTGGGCACTGCTTGGAGTCCTGTGCACACCCCCTCCTATGTCTGGGCACTGCTGGGAGTCATATCTACACCCCCCTCCTATGTCTGGGCACTGCTGGGAGTCATATCTACACCCCCTCCTATGTCTGGGAACTGCTGGGAGTCCTATCTACACCCCCTCCTATGTCTGGGCACTACTGGGAGTCCTGTGCACACCCGCCTCCTATGTCTGGGCACTGCTGGGAGTCCTATCCAGCCACCCCTCCTATTTCTGGGCAGTGCTGGGAGTCCTGTGCACCCCCCCTCCTATGTCTGGGCACTTCTGGAGTCCTGTGCACACACCCCTCCTACGTCTGGGCACTGCTGGGAGTCTTATCTATACCCCCTCCTATGTCTGGGCACTGCTGGGAGTCCTGTGCACACCCCCCTCCTATGTCTGGGCACTGCTGGGAGTTCTATCCAGCCATCCCTCCTATGTCTGGGCACTGCTGGGAATCCTGTGCACACACCCCTCCTATGTCTGGGCACTGCTGGGAGTCATATCTCACCCCCCTCCTATGTCTGGGCACTGCTGGGAGTCCTACGCACACCCCCCTCCTATGTCTGGGCACTGCTGGGAGTCCTGTGCACAACCCCTCCTATGTCTGGGCACTGCTGGGAGTCCTATCCAGCCACCCCTCCTATGTCTAGGCAGTGCTGGGAGTCATATCTACACCCCCCTCCTATGTCTGGGCACTGCTGGGAGTCATATCTACACACCCTCCTATGTCTGGGCACTGCTGGGAGTCATATCCAGACACCCCTCATGCGTCTGGCCAATGCTGGTGGTCCACCCATGTGACATGAGTTGTTTGTATACTCACCAGGCTCCACAACTCCTGGAATTCCATGTAATCACACCGGTGGTAGCAGGGCCATGACCTTCTCCTCCCAGGGCTGGAACTGTACTGGTCTGCGGGGACCACCACCTCCGGTGTGATTAGCGTTGGCGTGGTCCTCATCCATCTTGCGCTTGACCATCCTCCGCAGATCATACCACCTGGCCTGGCAATCCTTCCTGGTGCCCCTGATGGGTGCAACACCATTTACCCTATCGACGATCCTCTCCCACATGTGTGTTTTCTCCGCTATGCTGGTCTGTCTGACCAATGTACCAAACAGCTGTGGCTCAACTCTGATGACTTCATCTGCAAGGATCTCCATCTCCTGGTTAGTGAACTTCGGAATTTTTGGTGTAGTCATGTTGTGGGGCAAATGTGGTTGGGGGGTGACTGTGTGTATGGATGGGGGGTGTTGGTCAGAATGTGAAGGGGGTGTGTGGGTCTGAATATGATTGTGGGTATGTGTGAAGGTGGATGTGTGAAGTTGTTGGTGTGTTGTCAGTCTCTGTCAGAAAATGGGTATGTTGCTAAGGATGGTGGTTTGTGGGTGTGGGGCCTTTTTATTGGTCCATGTGTGAGTGTGGCTTATTTTGAATTTTTGGGTGAGAGTGTTATAAGGGGTGGGTCTGAGTTGGGCCCTCTGTTTGCCACTTTTGATCTGGCCAGGACATTGCTTTGTACACAGGAGATATGTTTAGTGGTGTTGTATGACTCTTTTGAACACTTCTTGTGCTTTTTTTGAGGGAAGGCGTGTGTTATTTTAGGGGGGCTAATTTCGTACTTTATTGTGTAGTTCTCTCATATGCGACGTATTTACGGGGTACGCGTGCGCTTCTTTGAGGGGGGTTCGATTCGTACTTTATTGTGTAACTCTCATACGCAATGTTTTTACGCGGTACGCGTTCGCTTCGTTGAGGGGGTTCGATTCATACTTTATTGTGTGGCTCTCTCATACGCGACGTATTGGCGGGGTACGCGTGCGCTTCGTTGATGGGGGGTTAACTTTATATTTAATTGTGCTCGCTCATATGCGATGTTTTCCGTACGAATCACAGCTCATACGCGGCGACAGCGTTTTCACGTACGAATCGCGGTAACGGTCTCCGATCAGAATTGTACTTGGCGGGTCGTACGCCATGTTTACAAATCGTACAGTTCACTAGCCGAGTCCGTATCGTACTGTTCTTCGCTGGTTTTTCGTACGGTTCATAAACATTTGAACGGGATCTTTGTAAATGGATCGTACTATGCAATTCGGACAGCATTGTACGAATCGTACGGAAATGGCTACAAATACGAATCGTAGGATGGTTTTCTATCCTGAATCAGAATCAACCCCAATATGTTATTCAATGCAAGATTCACTTTTTAGCATAATTTCATCATAAATGAAGTGTATTTCATGTAAGCCTCAAATCTTGCTTCCTTTTCTGAACATGAACTCATGAACTTAATAGTCTGAAGTCTATGGGAACTTTTAGCAAATTTGCCATTTGTGGTCTGACTCTCAATCATTTCCTTTGACACCCACAGCACAACTTACCTGCGTTTGCAACAAAATCTGTTGCATATTAGAACAGATGCTTGTAAATGGACTATTGGGCATTCAAGAGCATGATCTCGCTTACTCATTGAAGTATTTTATTGTTCATATGACTCCGCTTTCATTGGTTTAAGGAAGCTACGTAACTTCAATTACTTTATTCTTCTGGATTGTATACTTTTTACCTACTAGATCATCCTCATTCTATCAAAGACAACCAATGGGACAGAGTGGTCTAATATTCCTAATGATGTTAATGGGGAGTTACTCTGGAAATCTTTGGAGTATAATTGATCAGATCTTGGAACTGGGTAGGGGCATTGCGTGTGTGATCTGCTTTACAGTAGTAAGACTGATGGCTTGGATATCTGAGGACTAACGCAAACTGTGATGAAATACTGCAATCTGTTCCCGGCTGGTATACTAGTGCAGTGGAACCTTTTTGCCGGAAAGGTTTGCGTCACAATGTTGTGACTTAGGTGTTGCATCGACAGACTAAGACAGACATGTCTTTAGCAAACTGGAACTGGTCATTTGGAACTTACTGAAGTTTGTTACTGGTTTGTATGAGACCTAACTTTTTTCCTATTCATCCATATACTATAGATGCCCACAAATCTCCGTTGGCTAAGGAAGATTGTTCCCCTGTCATTTTTTGGATCTCATGGATTTAGATATTGCTTTATTAAACCTATTGCTGGTTTAAATTTAGGGCTGTACGCTGTCTCATCTAATATTCTTTACCCCTGAATGAAATAAAAAAAATTGAGATTTTAACTAAACTCCGCTGATTCCAACTCATTATTTACTTGTGGGTAAACCATTTGATTAATATCCTTTTTGGTTGGTATATTGATTTTCTAAAGATAAAGACCTGCATTTGAATATAGCAATTATCTTATTCCTGGTCCTCATTTGATAATTGCTCACCCTCAGCAAATCCAGTCCCTTTCATCCCAATACAAGATTCATTGGGGGACCCATTGAGTATAGTGAGTAGCCAGAGGTTCGATGAATAACATTGAATTACAAGATATAAGTTTTAGGGCCCAGTAGCAAATGCTACAACACTACTTTGAGTCATAACAGTGACTGGACAGAACACAGATCTCTCCCACAACTGCATCAACCACCAAAGTTATCTTACCTGTATTACAGTGCTCTCAAAATTGCAGGGCACACAATATTGTCTGCAGAGGGTGTAAACCCTGTAAGATATTTTGAAATGAAGCCTCTTTGTGACCAATAGTAATGTAGGACAGGTTTACTGTCGCATATGACCTTGCTTCCAATGTCTTTGAAGCAATTATTCTTTTTTTAAGTTTAAATTGACTGTCAGAATCTTCTTTTGAAGCTCCGCCACTCGTGAATCCTCCACCTTTCCTCTGCACCCACTTGACCCTCAAAATATGGGTTCTGAGGTAAATGTTTCCCAATTCTAGCACTGACTTGTATGAAATTCTTTGATATGCTGAGAGAGATGTAGATGGTCTCACTGATATGTAAAAGAAAATAGCCCCACTTGCGTGTGCACAGTGAAGTGCACGGACATACCTGGAGGCTGCGGGAGGACTCGGGAGGCGGCGGCCACACCCCCTTGCTACCGGGGGATTCAAATCGGACCTCGTGTTTCCCGCTTCGCGGGAGGCACAGCGTGTGCACAGTGAAGTGCACGGACATACCTGGAGGCTGCGGGAGGACTCGGGAGGCGGCAGCCACACCCCCTTGCTACCTGGGGGATTCAAATCGGACCTCGCGTCTCCCGCTTTGCGGGAGGCACAGCGTGTGCACAGTGAAGTGCACGGACATACCTGGAGGCTGCGGGAGGACTCGGGAGGCGGCGGCCACACCCCCTTGCTACCAGGGGATTCAAATCATACCTCGCGTCTCCCGCTTTGCGGGAGGCGCAGCGTGTGCACAGTGAAGTGCACGGACATACCTGGAGGCTGCGGGAGGACTCGGGAGGCGGCGGCCACACCCCCTTGCTACCGGGGGATTAAAATCGGACCTCGCGTCTCCCGCTTTGCGGGAGGCGCAGCGTGTGCACAGTGAAGTGCACGGACATACCTGGAGGCTGCGGGAGGACTCGGGAGGCGACAGCCATACCCCCTTGCTACCGGGGGATTCAAATCGGACCTCGCGTCTCCCGCTTCGCGGGTGGCGCAGCATGTGCACAGTGAAGTGCACGGACATACCTGGAGGCTGCGGGAGGACTCGGGAGGCAGCGGCCACACCCCCTTGCTACCGGAGCCTATTTCAGTCAGCCCTCACTTCCGGCCCCGCGGGACGCGCCCGCGGGCGGGCGCCGGGCTAAGCCCGGGCAACGGGCGGGCCCCACTACGCCCTCAGAGGCCGCAAAAGGCTGGGCAGGGCCACCCCATTTGCACCTCGCCTGATTTCCACTGAATAAAGGAGGTAAAACTTATAGACTCATAACAGTGACTGCTGTGACTCACACTTGGGCTAATAGAAAAGGACTATTGACATTATACACTGGCCTAGCACTGGTGTCTGTTGTTGCTTCCATATTTCCCTCATATATAAAAGCAATCTACATTATGGTCGGTAAAGGGGCCGTAAATAATACTAACTCCCACGGGGGGCCTGGGAAGGGGACTTAGGACATTTTAAAATCCAGTCGTGAATCCCCTTTGGTGGCAGCTAACGACTGCCAACCACTATCCTTATTGTAAGAATTTAACGCGCTCTGTAAAACCAACTACATCTGGAATGAAGAGGGAAATAAACAAATAGGTGCCCCAATAATCATAAGTCCTAAGCATAACACACCACCCAATCCTAAAGTAATCTACCTGGGAACCCCCTCTCTAACTTCAGCTAAAGATAGCACTCTTTTAATAACTAACCCTCAGACTCCCCCTACTAAAAGAAAGCGGTATGCAAGTTCCCCCTCAGCCACTAGCAATACCCTGCAATCTGTCAGGGCTCGCTCAACTTTAGATTCTCCCCTATCTATCATACCAACTGACCCATTGGCCCTGATTGAACTTATTGTCAAATCTTTAATATCCCCATTGGTTAAAAGAATCATGGTAATAGGGGAAAAAGTAATATCTATAGAAGAGAGAATGAAGGCAAACACAATCCTTTTAGAAAGTCTGGTAGGAGCTAACAAGGTAGAACCCCCAGCTACTGCCGATCTCCCAAAAATTTTGACACAAAGCACCACCCCCCCCAGCCCAGTCATCTGCCCCTAAAAAACCTAAAAAGCCACTAATATCTAATACTCGGCAGACAACATCAAAAATGGTAATACCACAGAGCACTGACAACAGAGTAGGGTCGACCAAAGATCCAACGCCCTTAGTGGGGACTCTCTCCAACAATGGTTACAGGCAAAGAAAGATCAACCAAATTGATCTACCGCCGGAGGCCGCTCCATTTGTATGCATTCTTTCAGGTGTGCCCGAATTAAGTAACAGTAAGATCGAGGGACAAGCGGAATTGGCAAATAAGGTATCTTTCTGGCTAACGAAGAACAGGCCCCTCCCACCAAACATCGTTGGGAAAATTTTGAACGTCAGAAGGGTGAAATGGTTGGGTCCTCTAACTAAAGACACAGCGGGTGATCTGATCCTTGTAAATTTTAGGGATCCCTGTGTCGGCCCTTATCTGCAAGGCTGGCAGTCTCAAAGGGGTGACGGCCCAATAGTTATAAGGGAGTTGAGAGACTTTTACCCCAGAACTGCATACATGCCCCCAGCAAGATTAAAGACAGAAAAGAATCACTGTAGGGGCAATAAAGCCCATACACTCAGCAATTATAATGTATCCACTCGCAATCGTTTTTCTGTACTTTCCAATACAGATTGGGTGTATTGACCAGATAAATCGATCCTTGAATGGTTTGATAATTAAACCCTGAAGCCTGGGTTTGTCTTTTACTATAGTTAGTGCTACACCAGGAGAACTGCAGGGGAGGCGATATTAAGTGTGGGAAAGCTGCTATGATTAGACTGTTTACATCCAGATTGAGCGAGGGTTGTATCCACCCTTTTTAAATGAATGAAATTCCTTGCTAATGCACTTTGCACTTTCACATACTTTACAACCCTTTTGTAATACTGTGGTGAATCAATTGTATGTATTAACTCATCTATTTTTTGGTATGGTATCTCTGTTTATTATGTATTGATATGAATGTATTTTAAAAATTGTATTGTGCTTTTATGGTTGCTTTGTTTCAACCGAATAAAGCTTATTGATGATGAGCCCCACTTGCATAATCTCCTTGCAGGAATGGAAGCATTAGCTTATGGTATTCAGATGTTGGGAAGTGCCACATAGTTTTATGCCAGCCCTTACTATTAAAATACAGGTAGAGGGGGTCAATGGATGAAGAGGTGGCACCCTACAAAGATGACAGGCCAAAGTTGAGAAGTGGTTTCACTCTAGGACCAACATAAAAGGCTCAGATTCTATCTCCTTGGCACTCTGCTTCAATAGACCAGAGACTCCAAAGCAGTTTTGAAGTGCTCTAAGGTACACCTCTTCTAGATTGTGCCTCTTAGCTCCTATACTGTGAGTAAATGTAGGGACATTTGCAAACTTGCTTGTCATAGCACATCATTTACAAATATGATCATTCTCCAAAAACTGCTGTGTTGCTGTAAGGATGCAACACTAGTTGATGCCTAATTGACACAGCAGGGATACTGTAGTGGGCTGTGAATGTATTGTCAATTGTATTCACTACAGGGCAGTAGTAGTCACTTTGCCCGGCACCGCCTTTAAATTATTCTATTTTGCAGCAAGTACATGTCTACCTCACTTTGCAGAGATAAGATTGATTGTAACAAGCACATCTTGCACATGAGATGTTATACAACGAACAGTATGATGTTTGAGGCCAGGTAAAATCTAATTACAGGAACTAGGATTTGACAAGTAGGGTGTGAGGTGACATGTAAATGGGAGACAAGACACTCTAGGTTAGTTTTACCATATTGACAATTTCTATCTAAGGTGTTTCATATATATAGGGCCTGTTAAGTCAAGGCAGATGAACATTTCCTATGATCCGAGAGGTCAAGGCATATATGTCAATATTCATGAATAAAGAACCGGCTGCTTCCAGGTCGCATACCCCCCAATTCGTTTTAGAGTTAAATTTCATTGTAAGCGTTTTTTTTTTACATTGTAGAATTCCACGGTACCAGCAGATACAGCGCTAAGTTGTAATCAATAGACAGTTGTTTTGATTTATTACTGTATTTCTACACATTCTGTAGTAGAAAAGGAAAGTAAAAAGCAAACAAGCGATGGCAATATTCGGATCCGGATTGGAGAAAAAAAATCATCCCGAACAAAAAAACAAGAAAGACATGTTTGAGCAAACGCATCAGCAGTGGGGCGTGACCCGAATGGGGACACTGAGGCAGGGCTGAGGCACTGCAGTCCGCCCTTCTCTGAAAGCATGAGGAAAGTCTAGATTGGCAAAATGGACACTACAACTCTGGCGATCTTCCGTGCTCTGTGAATGCCAGTTTTAAGAAGACTTTGTTGACTATTGTAAACATCTGAATGAAAACGTATAAAACAGTTTAAGCAATTTCTAATCTCTAATGAATACATGCAAATGAGAACACTTCTGAATACATTAGAAAGTCATTGCACAAAGCATCCAAGATGGAATGCAAAGCTCAGGAATCCCACGGGCTCCAAAGAAGAAAACACATTTGCGTTTTATTTCCCATTTTAATTCGAAAGAATATGAAGAGAAAATAATTGGAAGTTAAAGGCATTCGGGTACTTAATTGATATTTAATCATCTTTATTTCTGACGAAAAGTTAAAACCTTGTCCTCAATAAAATACATCCCACTCAGTCACAACGTCAGCAGTGTTCCAGCTTCTTGTAATTACTAAAAATAATTCTCATAACAAAAACAATGTACGTTACAGACGAGTCTGCTGTCTGCCAGCTTCAGCCCTTGTCCAGATGAACTTTTATTCACATCTTGAATCAGTCCACAGAAAAACATGATTAGAATGGGACAATGGGCCAGCCACCATGAGTCAGTTTCTTTGCTGCTGTTGTCATTGACGTCATTGATCGCAGCTTGGTCCTTCAAAAACAGAGGAAATTATTACAGCAACATTTACGGCACTAGACACAGAAGGAAGATCTGAAGGATTATCTTGGAAGAGCACTGCCTGCAGCATTTCTGTGGAACTGCAAACCAATTTGGCCTATAAAAACTGCGTTGAGACTACAAGCCCCCCCCGTCAATAGCCGTCAATGGCATGCACATACAACAGCACACTGTCCACATACACAAGTTGATACGAGGCCATAGTCTCCGAGGCAGCCACATGTAGGTGGGTGCATGGGCAAATTTTGCGAATCTGCAGTCCGCGAATTTGCGAGAAATCGCAAAAAAATCTGCGAATTCGCGGATTTTCTGTCAAAATTGCGGATTTTTTTGCGATTTGCACCATACTTAACTGGAGTACTTTCTACTGGCTAATCAGTAAGTGCTACCTCGTTGGGTAAATGTATAGTGCTTTTCCTACACTGCAGCTGCGTAAAGGGCCAGATGATTTGTCCCCAGCGACCATGTGTGCTTGTAAGTTTGCCACCGCGCCAAAAGGCACCAAGGTCCCTTGAGTGAGCAGTCCATCATAGTTGGGAAAGGGCGGGATAAACGTTTGATACTGCTAGTGTGTGGTGCGGGACTTCTATGCGTGTGCACATGCCTCTTGTGTAAAGGGTCAGAGAGCGAGCAGGGCAGCAGGTGAGGAGAAAGCAGCCCCCTGGCCAGAGAAACTACAAGTTGATTGTGCTAGAGAAACTCATGGATGCAACGACCTACCTCCAGTATTACAGCTAATTTTCGACGGCAGATATGGGGATAAAGCACACTTGCCCAGCCTCGACCGTGCTCACTAATGTTTTGGGCTGATTAGAAAACGTTACTGAATTTGAACTTCAACTCGGGCACCAGCTATATCTGTAAGTGCTTCCTGTTGAGGTTTAATTTTTGTGACAGGAGCCTCGTGCCAGAATGAATACTGCCCTGCATAGTTATCAACGAAGATGCCACCGTTTTGTGCAATACCCCTACTCAACTGGAGTACTGGCTAATCAGTAAGTGCTACCTCGTTGGGTAAATGTATTGTGCTATTCCTACACTGCAGCTGCGTAAAGGGCCAGATGATTTGTCGCCAGGGACCATGTGTGCCTGTAAGTTTGCCACGGCGCCAAAAGGCGCCGAGGTCCCTTGAGTGAGCTGTCCATCATAGTTGGGAAAGGGCGGGAAAAACGTTTGATACTGCTAGTGTGTGGTGCAGGGCTTCTATGCGTGTGCACATGCCTCTTGTGTAAAGGGTCAGAGAGCGAGCAGGGCAGCGGGTGAGGAGAAAGCAGCCTCCTGGCACAGGAACTACAAGGGGATCGCGCTCGAGAAACTCATGGATGCAAAGACCACCCTCGAGTATTATAGCTAATTTTCGACTTCAGATATGGGGTTAAAGCACACTTGCCAACCTCGACTGTGCTCACTAAAGTTTTGGGCTGATTAAAAACTTTACTTAATTTGAACTTCAACTCGGGCACCAGCTATATCTGTAAGTGCTTCGTGTTGAGGTTTAATTTTTGTGGCAGGAGCCTCGTGCCCTACTTCTAACTATTCTCTGACCCTGCTTCGAGGGTCAGAGCAGGGTCAGAGAATAGTTGGAGGTAGGAAACGAGGCGCCGCTCAGGAAGCACTTGCAGCGTTACAGCAGGTGCCCAAGTTGAAGTTAATTTCTTTGTAACCATTTTGTAAATGGTTACAAAGAAATTAGTTTCAACTTGGGCACCTGCTGTAACACTGTAAGTGCTTCCTGGAAAAAATTTGTCCTGCTCGCGGATTCGCAGATTTTCCCGCAATTTTGTGAGAACCGCGGATCGCGAAATTGCGGAAAATTCACAAATTCCGTGAGCGGAACGAATTTTCGGCCCATAGTTATGTGCATCTATTTGTGTTGGTATTTGCACTAGTGCATGGGTGAGTACAAGATTGTGGTCTTCCCAGAAACCACACAATACTGTCATATGCATCTGACGAGTATTGCCTTGTGCTGATGACAGGTAAATCGATTGTGATAGGTTTCCAGAGGCATGTCTAGAAATCAGGCAAAGGTAAACAGTGCAGGCACGCCTTCATAGAAGGTCCATTGGCACGTGGCAAAATTTGGGCTCTGGTCCAGCTTTGCCACATTCCAAGTCTATACTGATAGAAAACTAAGAACATTTAAATTTCAAACTGAAATCTGCAGTCAACCCTCACATTCCAAGTTAAAACTCAAAACACAATGGCTACTAATAGAGCCAACACAACAGTGGCGCTCCTCCACTAAGGCTGAGGAGCATCGCCTCACTGCTCTTTGAGAAATGTGGCATAGGAACATCAACCCACTGCTCTTTGAGCAGTGCAAAAATGACAAATAAAATGATTATAACTAGAAGTTATTATTATGTTAGTTTTCTCTGTGGGACTCGGAGCCAGGTCGGGGTGGAGCCAAGCTTGCAATAGCAGAGTGAGGGGTGGTTTGCACTCCCTAAGTGCGCCTGATGGTTTGGCTAGCCATCCTGATCCGGCCAAACCTTCATGCGCACCTAGCATGCCCTAGCCAGGTGGAGTACATGTCCAGGCTCCCAGGCAGTGCCTGAGAGGCCAAACAGGCCATTCAGACCAGTCCCAACGCTGTTGATGCAGCGTCATGCTTGGCTGGGAGAGTCTGGGTGCTTCTGATGCTGCCAGTGTTGAGTGAGGATGAGGGGTGCAGCGATAAAGGTAAGTTTACTTTATTTTTTTTTCATTCCCCCACCCCACCACCCGCGTTCCTAGGCAGCCGCCGCTTCAACACAACCCCATCAATTTTAACATGAGCAGTATGCAACAATTCGTAATGCCAGTCCAGGGCATATTTGTGGAAATAACGTAAGTCTGCAACTCATAACTAGTGTGTCTGTGTCAAAGCACCACCAAGATGCATGACCACCATCTATACCAAGCTTTCTACTGGCCTAGAAAAGTCTTTGTGGTGAACTCTTTCTCATTCATATCAAGGAGGAGCTCGTAATAGAAATGGGAAGATGCAAGCTGCGGGTCCAGTCTCAAAAAATTCTGCAGTGATGCAGCAATAAACAATATTTAGATTTGACCTCTGGACTGTGGCATAGTTGTGCTAGTGCTTCTTGTCTTGTTCAATCTTGTGGCTATAGTAGCAGAGTGGGGGTTTTACTACACTTGGAAATTATCAGAATTGATGAACAACTGGGAGGTCATTAGCTGAGATGGTAAACCAGCATATCTCCCTGCTTTTTTGATACTATCTAGCCCTAGCTACTTGAGGAGATTTGTTGAAGGTTCCTGTAGAAAGCTGGTTCTTTATATGCTATACCAAAAAGAGATATTCTGTGCAAAAAGTCCAGGTATTCCCTTACCAGTGGACAAGGGCTTGCTCTAGCAATCCCCACGTGCTCTTCTAGGGATAATTGTAGTCGAGCAGCCTTTGGTGTATGAGAGAGGAGTGTTAGACATCTGCAAATACACACAATTGTCAATAAATGATGCGCACAACTCAATAAGGAGATCCACATCAATTTATGAAAATAACACATATCCGTATATATGAAGAATAGAAAGAGATTTACAGCACACCCTATTATTTACAAACACGGCCAATGTATTTGCCTTAGATTTATACGATCACTATTCAGTCTACTCATTTCCTCAACACAACTGGACCAAACCAAAGAAGTAAGTTCTACTCATAAAACAGAGTCCACATCAAGCAATGTATTTACAGAGATGGAATCGCACATCAACAGAACAACATTTATAGCACAGTTTCCAGTGTTAAATAATTTCTTGAAACATGAGAATTGCGACTGTTATCTGGGAGCTTTTACAGTCTTTCTGGCACCTACTACCCAAAAAGTGCCTTTGATACACCAAACGGTTGTATACACAAACTAATGAAGAATAGAAAGAGATTTAACCCCTTCGATGCTGATGACGAGCTGGGCTCGTCATGGTGCACGGTGGTTGTGTGCTGATGACGAGCCCAGCTCGTCATGAGCCCCACCCTCGGGGGAAGCGCTGGCGCTCCCCCCGAGGTTCTCTGATCTTCGTTGTTTTGCTCGGGGCGGCAGCGGAAGAGCTTCCGCTGCCGCCCCCGCCCCCCCCCCCGGGAATCCCTGATGACGTCAGCGCGCACAGCGCGCGCTGACATCATCAGGGATTCCCTGCGCTCGGGAAGCCATTTGCTTCCTGCGCGCCAAGGAGAAAGGTAAGTTTCTCATGTCCGGCGGGGATTTGGGGCCGCAAAGAGGCATCAGGGGAGAGGAAGGAGATTTTCCTTTCCCCTGAAGTCTCTTTGCAGGGCATTTCTGCCTCACGATCGCGCACAGCGTCGCGATCGTGCGGCGGAAATGCCCCCACTAGCACCAGGGGTTGTAAATTTAGCGTTTCGGAAGCGACCCCTTGGGCAAGGGTCGCTTCCAGGTGGGCAGACATTTTCTCGACGATTTTCTGCCCCCCCTAGGGGCAAATCGGCCCGTTATTTCGGCCGTTTTGCCCCCAGGGGGGGCAGAAATAAACCACTGGCACCAGGGATTATTTGTGTTGGCAATGTTTGTTTTGGGAAGCGACCCCTTGGGTAAGGGTCGCTTCCTGGGGGCCATTATTTTGTCCTTTATTTTCTGTCCCCCCTGGGGGCAAATCGGCCCGTTTTTTTTGCCGTTTTGCCCCCGGGGGGGTCCGAAAATGCCCACTAGCACCAGGGATCGTGAAATTAGCTTTTAGGAAGCGACCCCTTGGGCAAGGGTCGCTTCCAGGTGGGCAGCCATTTTATTTTCGATTTTCTGCTGACCCTGGGGGCAAATCGGGCCGTTATTTCGGCCGTTTTGCCCCCGGGGGGGGCAGAAATAAACCACTGGCACCAGGGATTTTTTATTAGTGCATGTTTGTTTTGGGAAGCGACCCCTTGGGTAAGGGTCGCCTCCAGGGGGCCTTGATTTTGTTGTTTATTTTCTGTCCCCCCCCCCCT
The DNA here is from genome assembly GCF_964263255.1 of Lissotriton vulgaris. NCBI lineage: Eukaryota > Metazoa > Chordata > Amphibia > Caudata > Salamandridae > Lissotriton > Lissotriton vulgaris. Next base: position 966,847,030 of record NC_141695.1, on the reverse strand, counting down.
TGGGGCAAATAGGGCCTTTTTTTGCCGTTTTGCCCCCGGGGGGGGGGGGGGCAGAAAATGCCCACTAGCACCAGGGATCTTGAAATTAGCTTTTAGGAAGCGACCCCTTGGGCAAGGGTCGCTTCCAGGTGGGCTGTGATAATATTTTTGTTTTTCTGCCCCCCCGGGGGGCAAATCAGCCCGTTTTTTTAGTTGCTTTGCCCCCAGGTGGGGGCAGAAATTCCCCACTGGCACCAGGGAACTGTTTTGAGGCAATGTATATGTTTTGGAGGCGACCCCTTGGGCAAGGGTCTCTTCCTGGTGGCAAGTAATTGTTTTTGAATTTCTGCCCCCCCTTGGGGCAAATCGGAGTGGTGTTTGCCTGGCGGTGTGTGTAGTGGTGCTTGGCTGGATGGTGTGCGTGGAGTGGTACTTGGCTGTATGTGCACGGAGTGCTGCTTGGCTGGCGGTGTGTGTGGAGTGGCGCATGGCTGGATGGTGTGCGTGGAGCGGTACTTGGCTGTCTGTGCACGGAGTGGTGCTTTGCTTGCGGTGTGCGTGGAGTGGCGCTTTGCTTGCGGTGTGCGTGGAGTGGTGCTTGGCTGGCGGTGTGCGTGGAGTGGCGCTTGCGGTGTGCGTGGAGTGGTGCTTGGCTGGTGGTGTGCGTGGAGTGGTACTTGGCTGTCTGTGCGTGGAGTGGTGCTTGGCTGGCGGTGTGTGTGGACTGGTGCTTGGCTGGCGGTGTGCATGGAGTGGTGCTTGGCTTGCGGTGTGGTGCTTGGCTGGCGGTGTGTGTGGAGTGGCGCTTGGCTGGATGGTGTGCGTGGAGTGGCGCTTGGCTGGATGGTGTGCGTGGAGTGGCGCTTGGTTGGATGGTGTGCGTGGAGTGGTGCTTGGCTTGCGGTGTGCGTGGAGTGGCGCTTGGCTTGCGGTGTGCGTGGAGTGGCGCTTGGCTTGCGGTGTGCGTGGAGTGGCGCTTGGCTTGCGGTGTGCGTGGAGTGGCGCTTGGCTGGCGGTGTGGCGCTTGGCTGGCGGTGTGGCGCTTGGCTGGCGGTGTGGTGCTTGGCTGGCGGTGTGGTGCTTGGCTGGCGGTGTGTGTGGAGTGGCGCATGGCTGGATGGTGTGCGTGGAGTAGTACTTGGCTGTCTGTGCACGGAGTGGTGCTTGGCTGGTGGTGTGTGTGGAGTGGACTTTGGCTGGATGGTGTGCGTGGAGTGGCGCTTGGCTGGATGGTGTGCATGGAGTGGTGCTTGGCTTGCGGTGTGCGTGGAGTGGCGCTTGGCTTGCGGTGTGCATGGAGTGGCGCTTGGCTTGCGGTGTGCGTGGAGTGGCGCTTGGCTGGCGGTGTGGTGCTTGGCTGGCGGTGTGGTGCTTGGCTGGCGGTGTGTGTGGAGTGGCGCATGGCTGGATGGTGTGCGTGGAGTAGTACTTGGCTGTCTGTGCACGGAGTGGTGCTTGGCTGGTGGTGTGTGTGGAGTGGCGCTTGGCTGGATGGTGTGCGTGGAGTGGTGCTTGGCTTGCGGTGTGCGTGGAGTGGCGCTTGGCTTGCGGTGTGCGTGGAGTGGCGCTTGGCTTGCGGTGTGCGTGGAGTGGTGCTTGGCTTGCGGTGTGCATGGAGTGGCGCTTGGCTTGCGGTGTGGTGCTTGGCTGGCGGTGTGTGTGGAGTGGCGCATGGCTGGATGGTGTGCGTGGAGTAGTACTTGGCTGTCTGTGCACGGAGTGGTGCTTGGCTGGATGGTGTGCGTGGAGTGGTGCTTGGCTTGCGGTGTGCGTGGAGTGGTGCTTGGCTTGTGGTGTGCGTGGAGTGGCGCTTGGCTTGCGGTGTGCGTGGAGTGGCGCTGTGCTTGCGGTGTGCGTGGAGTGGTGCTTGGCTTGCGGTGTGCATAGAGTGGCACTTGGCTTGCGGTGTGCGTGGAGTGGCGCTTGGCTAGCGGTGTGGTGCTTGGCTGGCGGTGTGTGTGGAGTGGCGCATGGCTGGATGGTGTGCGTGGAGTAGTACTTGGCTGTCTGTGCACGGAGTGGTGCTTGGCTGGCAGTGTGTGTGGAGTGGCGCTTGGCTGGATGGTGTGCGTGGAGTGGTACTTGGCTGTCTGTGCATGGAGTGGTACTTGGCTGTCTGTGCATGGAGTGGTGTTTGGCTGGCGGTGTGTGTGGAGTGGCGCTTGGCTGGATGGTGTGCGTGGAGTGGTTCGTGGCTGTCTGTGCACGGAGTGCTGCTTGTCTGGCGGTGTGTGTGGAGTGTTGCTTGGCTGGCGGTGTGCGTGGAGTGGCGCTTGGCTTGCGGTGTGGTACTTGGCTGGCGGTGTGTGTGGAGTGGCGCATGGCTGGATGGTGTGCGTGGAGTAGTACTTGGCTGTCTGTGCACGGAGTGGTGCTTGGCTGGTGGTGTGTGTGGAGTGGCGCTTGGCTGGATGGTGTGCGTGGAGTGGTGCTTGGCTTGCGGTGTGCGTGGAGTGGCGCTTGGCTTGCGGTGTGCGTGGAGTGGCGCTTGGCTTGCGGTGTGCGTGGAGTGGTGCTTGGCTTGCGGTGTGCATGGAGTGGCGCTTGGCTTGCGGTGTGGTGCTTGGCTGGCGGTGTGTGTGGAGTGGCGCATGGCTGGATGGTGTGCGTGGAGTAGTACTTGGCTGTCTGTGCACGGAGTGGTGCTTGGCTGGATGGTGTGCGTGGAGTGGTGCTTGGCTTGCGGTGTGCGTGGAGTGGCGCTTGGCTTGCGGTGTGCGTGGAGTGGCGCTGTGTATTGCGGTGTGCGTGGAGTGGTGCTTGGCTTGCGGTGTGCGTGGAGTGGTGTTTGGCTGGCAGTGTGCATGGTCTGTCGCTTGGATGGTGGTGTGGGTGGACTGGCGCTCGGCTGGCGGTGTGTGAGTACCTACTTTCTGTTGGTCACTACACACACTGCTAGTTGAGTGACACTGTACTCAGTCCATCATTTTGTGTAGTTGCTGTGGCAGATATTTGGGTGTGTGAAAGTGATGGGCCCTTGAATGGCGCTGTCTGCTGGTGTGAGTGTTGTAATGTGATGGGTCTGCGGCTGGTGGTGTGAATGTTTTGTATGTGTCACACGTACGAAAGGTGTATGAATGTCCTTACTGCCCCCGTGTGATGGGGGTACTGGTAGGAGCAGAAGACCGACTGGCACCAAAGGGGTTAGGCAGTAAAATAAATTCAAAAAATTAACCAGTGTCTTGATGTTAAACCTCATCTAATCCCAATTGGTCTTTGCCCTATTTGATGGCCCCTCTGTGCAAATGTAAATTTGGGGGGCAAATTTGTGTGTGGTTTTTTCAATTGTTATATTGTTTGTGAAATGTGGTAGTAATTTTTTTATCTTCTCCATTTTTGCCTTGTTCCAGGCTTTTGCTGTTTGGATTGTTGTAGGTTGCGGGTCCGTTACTGTTGGTTTTGCAGCTTGTGTAGTTGCTTGTGCTTGGTAAGTGAATGTATTTTGTACTACTTTCCCTTGTTTTTTGTCTTTTTGAAAAAGGTTGTACTTATATCACTTTGTGTGGCTCTGTTTCTTTTTTTCTTCAGCATTAGTGTTTTATGTGCACTTTGATTTCTAATTTGTTTTTTTTCTTTTCTTTCTAGTGGGATATCATTTCTTTTTGCTGTGTCTCAGCAGAGTAGGTGCTGGTGAGTGTAGCTGTATTTGGTAAGAGGGAAATTGTTTTGGATTGTATTGATCTTTGTGTGAAAGCCTTACCTTGTTTACTTCTTACTTTGCACAGTGTAGGTTGTTGTTCACTTGTGTGTGCTGTCTTTCTTTGTAAGGATAATGGCTAGTCGCAGGATTACTGCTCAGCAGGTTCTTAGTTTGCTTTTTGAGTCTTCCTCTGACCATGGTTCAGAGACTGACTCTGATTCGGATTTGGAGGTTGGTGGAGAAGATTCAGGCAGTGAGTTTTCTCTTTGCCTGCATTCATCATCATCGGATGAAGAATCTTCTTCTAGTGCTGATGAAGTGTCTATGGTAGCGGAGGACATTGTTGCGCCGGTAGTGGACCAAGAGGCAGCTGTGCTACTTCCTAGGGCTGCAAGGTATCCTTTCTTTTTACGTCGGCATGAGGCAGGTGGGCTACAGCCTGCGCCCAAAAGGCTTCACATTGCTGTGGTGCGCCAAGCGGCATCTGGTGCTGTTAGGCCTCCTATTGTTGTAGAGCGGCAAGGTGCATCAGGGTCTGATTTGTTTTCCGGTGGTGTAGTGCAGCAAGAAGCTTCTCAGGCTGCTGGGCTTCCCGTTGGTGAAGTGCTGCAAGAGGCATCTGGGGCTGGTAGGCTTCCCATTGTTGTAGAGCAGCAAGATGCATCTGGACCTGCTTTGTTTCCCGGTGGTGTAGTGCAGCAAGAGTCTTCTGGGGATGCTATGTTTTCTGTTGGTGATGTGCAGCCAGAAGTATCTGTGGATGTTAGGCTTCCCGTACGTGTACAGCAACAAGTGGCTTCTGGTCTGCAGGCTGAGGTGGCTGCTCCCCCCGTTCATGGGGATGGCCTCTGGGTTCCCCCTGGCATGGTGCAGCCGGCATTGCCAGAGTTCACTGGTGTTCCTGGGTGTAGAGTGAATACTGAGAATTTTCAGCCAATAAATTTTTTTCAGTTGTTTATGGACGATGTGTTTTTGCAAAATATTGTTGACCAAACCAATTTGTATGCAGAACAGTTTTTGAGGGACAATAGTGCCAGGCTTAAGCCCCATTCTAGAGCTACTCTGTGGACTCCCACAAATGTTGAAGAGATGAAGAAGTTTTTGGGTTTAACTTTTTTGATGGGCTTGCTAAGGAAGCCATCAATGTCTTCATATTGGTCCACTAGTCCCTTGATGACAACAGCTATATATCCAGCAGTCATAAGTCATGATCGGTTTTTGCTTCTTCTTCGGATGATGCATTTTGTTGATAATGGTTTAGCCTTGGCACGCGATCACCCTGATTGTGACCGTCTGTTTAAAATTCGGCCTGTCCTTGATCACTTTGTTGATCGTTTTTCTGAGATCTTTGCTCCTGGAAAAGAAATTGCAGTGGATGAGTCTTTGCTATTGTTCAAGGGCCGCTTGGTTTTTAGGCAGTACATTCCTAGTAAGAGGGCACGCTATGGAATCAAACTGTATATGTTGTGTGACAGTGAGACTGGATATGTCTACAATTTCAGGGTGTACACTGGTAAGGAGTCCAGCATTAACCCTCCTGGTTGTCCTTCCACTTTTGGAGTGACTGAGAAGATTGTATGGGAACTAGGTAGAGGATTATTTCACAAAGGCCACCATTTGTATGTAGATAACTTCTACACTGGTGTGCGGTTGTTCAAGGAGTTGGCCAAAGTGGGCACTGTTGCTTGTGGCACAATGCGCAGTAACCGGAAAGGTTTCCCAAAGGAACTTGTTTGCAAAAGGCTTGTGAGGGGACAGTCTACTGCATTGCGATGTGGGGAGCTTCTGGCTGTGAAGTTTTCAGACAAGAGAGATGTGTACATGCTGACTACTATCCATGACGAAAGTACTGTACCTCAGCCTGTTTGGGGTCAGGTTGCTGAAGTGCGCAAACCTGTGCGCATTCTAGATTACAATAAGTACATGGGTGGTGTTGACCGAGTAGATCAGAGGTTGGAACCTTATGATGCTATTCGAAAGGCTTACGTTTGGTACAAGAAATTGGCTATTCATCTTTTCCATTTGGCATCCTTTAATGCTTTTGTTGTGTTCCAGAAGTCTTGTCCTGAGTCGAAGATGCCTTTTGTTAAGTTTCAGGAGTCTGTAATAGCCAGCCTTGTACTAGTGGAGCAGGCAAGTGTTCCTAGATTTGGAGTGGTGGAGGAGGTGGCTAGATTGAAAGATCGCCACTTTGCTGAATTCATTCCTCCCACTACCGCAAAAGACTTTCCGACTAGAAGATGCAGAGTCTGTTGGCGTAGAGGCGTGCGGAAGGAGTCTCGTATGTACTGCCCTGACTGTCCTTCTAAGCCTGGATTGTGTCTGTCAGCTTGTTTTAAATCATACCACACGAAAAAGAAGTATTGGGAGTTTTAATGAGCTGTGAAGTGAATTGCCTGGTCTGTATTCTGTAAAAAAAATTGGTTTGTTTCAAGGTTTGGCTTTAGTGCAATGTGTTTGGTTTTAGAATTTGTGTAAGTTGATTTGTAGGTATTTCCATTTGTTTAGTGTTTTTTTGAAAAGAATAATTCTAAATGTGATTGTGGTGTGTGCAGGCTGGCGCTTGGATGGCCGTGTGCGTAGACTGGCGCTTGGCTGGAGGTGTGTGTGGATTGGTGCCTCCCTGGCAGAGTGCATGGTTTGGTGTTTTGCGGGTGGTGTGTGTGGATTTTTGTTTGGCAGGCGGAGTGCATGGTTAGGTGCTTGGCTGGCAGTGTGAGTGTATGGTGCTTGGCTGGTGGAGTGCAAGGAATGGTGTTTGGTTGGCGGTGTGTGTGGAGTGGCGCTTGGCTGGATGGTGTGCGTGGAGTGGTGCTTGGCTGGATGGTGTGCGTGGAGTGGTGCTTGGCTTGCGGTGTGCGCGGAGTGGTGCTTGGCTTGCGGTGTGGTGCTTGGCTGGCGGTGTGTGTGGAGTGGCGCATGGCTGGATGGTGTGCATGGAGTGGTACTTGGCTGTCTGTGCATGGAGTACTGCTTGGCTGGCGGTGTGTGTCGAGTGGTGTTTGGCTGGCGGTGTGTGTGGAGTGGCGCTTGGCTGGATGGTGAGCGTGGAGTGGTACTTGGCTGTCTGTGCACGGAGTGGTGCTTGGCTGGCGGTGTGCGTGGAGTGGCGCTTTGCTTGCGGTGTGCTTGGAGTGGTTCTTGGCTGGCGGTGTGCGTGGAGTGGTACTTGGCTGGCGGTGTGCGTGGTGTGGTACTTGGCTGTCTGTGTGCGCTGAGTGATGTTTGGCTGGCTGTGTGCATGGTTTGGTGCTTGGATGGTGGTGTGGGTGGTCTGGCGCTCGGCTGGCGGTGTGTGAGTACTAACTTTCTGTTGGTCACTACATACACTGCTAGTTGAGTGACACTCTACGCAGTCCATCATTTTGTGTAGTTGCTGTGGCAGATATATGGGCGTGTGAAAGTGATGGGCCCTTGAATGGCGCTGTCTGCTGGTGTGAGTGTTGTAATGTGATGGGTCCGCGGCTGGCGGCGTGAATGTTTTGTATGTGTCACACGTGCGAAAGGTGTATGAATGGCCTGTAAAGAGGTTGGTGCCTTGACGTGGCTTTACAGCTCACGAGCTGTGAGTCAGTGGTTCAGTTTATCATACTTTCAATTATACGCAGTGTATTTCATTTTTGTGAAATTACTTGCAAATAAAATTGTATGTACTGAATCATCACTCATCCTCGTGCCAAATCCAACCAGTATGTGTGTGTGTTTGCGGTTTAGATGGCTGTCCAGTAATATTTGTTTTTGTTTTCCCTTTTAGAAGTAGGGTGTACCTTGTCCCTTTTTGTGAATGTTGTAATGTGTTGCTTTTCCTTCCGGATGGTGTCAATGGTCTGGTGTGTAACAGGTATGAAAGGTGCGTGAATGGCCTGTAAAACGGTTGGTGCCTTGTCGTGGCTTTACAGCTCACGAGTTGGGAGTCACTGGTTTGGTTTTTATGCATTTATTTATTGACAGAGCATTTCATTTTTTGAAATATCTTGTTAATAAAATTTTATGTACTGAACCATCACTCGCCCTCGTGCCAAATCCAACCTGTATGTGTGTGTCTTTGAGGAATAGTTAGCCGTGCTTGAATGTTTGACTTTTGAGTAACTCTGTTACGGTGTACATTATAGCTATAAATAACTTACTAAATTTCGATTTTATTGTTAAACCATGGAAGTATATGGTCATGTCTTTCTGGTGAATTTTATTGATTTTTTTCCACAATCTCCTGCAAACTTGAAATTGTCGGTCAAAATTTCCTTGAATCACACGCTCTCAAATTGAAAACTTAATTCGCCACCGTACAATTTGGACCGTTTCCTTTTGCAGCCACTATGCCTACCCACGCAAGTGAGGTACCATTTTTATCGGGAGACCTGGGGGAACGCTGGGTGGGTGGAAATTTGTTAATCCACGCAGATTCCAGAACTTTCCACCACAGAAATGTGAGGAAAATGCGTTTTTTTTGTCATAATTTTAGCTTTGCAAGGGATTCTGGGTAACAAAACCTGGGGGTAGGCAGACGAGTCACCCCATCCTGAATTTCCCTGGGTGTCTAGTTTTCAAAAATGTATAGGTTTGCTAGGTTTCCCTATGTGCTGGCAGAGCTAGGACTCAAAAACAAAAGGTAGTCTCTTTGTCCAAATAGCACAAGATTTCACTGGGAAATTGAGGTGCAACCGCGTTGCGTTTTGCGCTGTTTCGTGTTGCAGCCACTATGCCTACCCACGCAAGTGAGGTATCATTTATCTCAGGAGACCTGGGGGAACGCTGGGTGGGTGGAAATTTGTTAATCCACGCAGATTCCAGAACTTTCCACCACAGAAATGTGAGGAAAATGTGTTTTTTTTGTCATAATTTTAGCTTTGCAAGGGATTCTGGGTAACAAAACCTGGGGGTAGGCAGACGAGTCACCCCATCCTGAATTTCCCTGGGTGTCTAGTTTTCAAAAATGTATAGGTTTGCTAGGTTTCCCTATGTGCTGGCAGAGCTAGGACTCAAAAACAAAAGGTAGTCTCTTTGTCCAAATAGCACAAGATTTCACTGGGAAATTGAAGTGCAACCACGTTGCATTTTGAGCTGTTTCGTGTCGCAGCCACTATGCCTACCCACGCAAGTGAGGTACCATTTTTCTCGGGAGACCTGGGGGAACGCTGGGTGGGTGGAAGTTTGTTGATCCACGCAGATTCCAGCACTTTCCACCACAGAAATGTGAGGAAAATGTGTTTTTTTTGTCATAATTTTAGCTTTGCAAGGGATTCTGGGTAACAAAACCTGGGGGTAGGCAGTCGAGTCACCCCATCCTGAATTCCCCTGGGTGTCTACTTTTTAAAAATATATAGGTTTGCTAGGTTTCCCTGGGTGCCGGCAGAGCTAGGGTTCAAAAACAAAAGGTAGTCTCTTTGCCCAAAAAGGCCACAATTTCACAGAAAAATTGAGTTGTGACCACGTTGCGTTTTGCGCTGTTTCCTGTCGCAGCCACTATGCCTACCCACGCAAGTGAGATACCATTTTTCTCGGGAGACCTGGGGGAACGCTGGGTGGGTGGAAATTTGTTGATCCACGCAGATTCCGGAACTTTCCACCACAGAAATGTAAGGAAAATGCGTTTTTTTTCCAATTTCTTAGCTTTGCAAGGGATTCTGGGTAAGAGAACCTGGGGGTAGGCAGTCGAGTCACCCCATCCTGAATTCCCCTGGGTGTCTACTTTTCAAAAATATATAGGTTTGCTAGGTTTCCCTGGGTGCCGGCAGAGCTAGGGTTCAAAAACAAAAGGTAGTCTCTTTGCCCAAAAAGGCCACAATTTCACAGAAAAATTGAGTTGTGACCACGTTGCGTTTTGCGCTGTTTCGTGTTGCAGCCACTATGCCTACCCACGCAAGTGAGGTATCATTTTTCTCAGGAGACCTGGGGGAACGCTGGGTGGGTGGAAATTTGTTAATCCACGCAGATTCCAGAACTTTCCACCACAGAAATGTGAGGAAAATGTGTTTTTTTTGTCATAATTTTAGCTTTGCAAGGGATTCTGGGTAACAAAACCTGGGGGTAGGCAGACGAGTCACCCCATCCTGAATTTCCCTGGGTGTCTAGTTTTTAAAAATGTATAGGTTTGCTAGGTTTCCCTATGTGCTGGCAGAGCTAGGACTCAAAAACAAAAGGTAGTCTCTTTGTCCAAATAGCACAAGATTTCACTGGGAAATTGAAGTGCAACCACGTTGCGTTTTGAGCTGTTTCGTGTCGCAGCCACTATGCCTACCCACGCAAGTGAGGTACCATTTTTCTCGGGAGACCTAGGGGAACGCTGGGTGGGTGGAAATTTGTTAATCCACGCAGATTCCAGAACTTTCCACCACAGAAATGTGAGGAAAATGTGTTTTTTTTGTCATAATTTTAGCTTTGCAAGGGATTCTGGGTAACAAAACCTGGAGGTAGGCAGACGAGTCACCCCATCCTGAATTCCCCTGGGTGTCTAGTTTTCAAAAATGTATAGGTTTGCTAGGTTTCCCTATGTGCTGGCAGAGCTAGGACTCAAAAACAAAAGGTAGTCTCTTTGTCCAAATAGCACAAGATTTCACTGGGAAATTGAAGTGCAACCACGTTGCATTTTGAGCTGTTTCGTGTCGCAGCCACTATGCCTACCCACGCAAGTGAGGTACCATTTTTCTCGGGAGACCTGGGGGAACGCTGGGTGCATGGAAGTTTGTTGATCCACGCAGATTCCAGCACTTTCCACCACAGAAATGTGAGGAAAATGTGTTTTTTTGTCATAATTTTAGCTTTGCAAGGGATTCTGGGTAACAAAACCTGGGGGTAGGCAGACGAGTCACCCCATCCTGAATTCCCCTGGGTGTCTAGGTTTCAAAAATGTATAGGTTTGCTAGGTTTCCCTATGTGCTGGCAGAGCTAGGACTCAAAAACAAAAGGTAGTCTCTTTGTCCAAATAGCACAAGATTTCACTGGGAAATTGAAGTGCAACCACGTTGCATTTTGAGCTGTTTCGTGTCGCAGCCACTATGCCTACCCACGCAAGTGAGGTACCATTTTTCTCGGGAGACCTGGGGGAACGCTGGGTGCATGGAAGTTTGTTGATCCACGCAGATTCCAGCACTTTCCACCACAGAAATGTGAGGAAAATGTGTTTTTTTTGTCATAATTTTAGCTTTGCAAGGGATTCTGGGTAACAAAACCTGGGGGTAGGCAGACGAGTCACCCCATCCTGAATTCTGGGTGTCTAGTTTTCAAAAATGTATAGGTTTGCTAGGTTTCCCTATGTGCTGACAGAGCTAGGACTCAAAAACAAAAGGTAGTCTCTTTGTCCAAATAGCACAAGATTTCACTGGGAAATTGAGGTGCAACCGCGTTGCGTTTTGCGCTGTTTCGTGTTGCAGCCACTATGCCTACCCACGCAAGTGAGGTATCATTTTTCTCAGGAGACCTGGGGGAACGCTGGGTGGGTGGAAATTTGTTAATCCACGCAGATTCCAGAACTTTCCACCACAGAAATGTGAGGAAAATGTGTTTTTTTTGTCATAATTTTAGCTTTGCAAGGGATTCTGGGTAACAAAACCTGGGGGTAGGCAGACGAGTCACCCCATCCTGAATTCCCCTGGGTGTCTAGTTTTCAAAAATGTATAGGTCTGCTAGGTTTCCCTATGTGCTGGCAGAGCTAGGACTCAAAAACAAAAGGTAGTCTCTTTGTCCAAATAGCACAAGATTTCACTGGGAAATTGAAGTGCAACCACGTTGCATTTTGAGCTGTTTCGTGTCGCAGCCACTATGCCTACCCACGCAAGTGAGGTACCATTTTTCTCGGGAGACCTGGGGGAACGCTGGGTGGGTGGAAATTTGTTAATCCACGCAGATTCCAGAACTTTCCACCACAGAAATGTGAGGAAAATGTATTTTTTTTGTCAAATTCTAAACTTTGCAAGGGATTCTGGGTAACAAAGCCTGGTGGTAGGCAGTCGAGTCACCCCATCCTGAATTCCCCAGGGTGTCTACTTTCCAAAAATGTATAGGTTTGCTAGGTTTCCCTAGGTGCCGGCAGAGCTAGGGTGCAAAAACTACAGGTAGGCACTTTGCCATAAAAGGGTCAATTTGTAACTGCAAAATTGAGGTGTGACCACGTTGCATTTTGCGCCGTTTCCTATCGCAGGCACAAGGCCGACCCACACAAGTGAGGTACCGTTTTTATCGGGAGACTTCGGGTAATTCAGATTTGTAAATCAACTGTTATTACCTAATGAGCTTTCTAGCATTTCTCCCTTTCAATGACAGACATTGTGTAAAAAAAAAATGTTTTTGAAAAATGACCAATAATTCTCAAGCTAGTATGGGTATTCCCAATTTTGAAAATGTGCAATTATATACTGTTTCTGAACTCTATATTTTGTACCCAAATCAGAAATACATAGGTGTCTTTCATACAGATTTTTCCATGTATACATTTTCTAAGACAAAGTGCTCTATACCCAGTAAAAGAAAAAAAAACATTGCAAGTTGCTGCTCAGTTTTTGGATCTGGGTTCGTTGGGTTCTTGGTGAAACTACAACTCCTATATATCCCCACAACCAGGAAGGTCTAACGGATGTAACAGTATATTGCTTTCCAAGAGCTGTCAAGATTAGAAAAAGTTATAGGTGAAAACGTTGAGACAAAAGGCTGTTTTTTTCAACAAATTTTCGATTATTCCAAGATTTAACTGTTACTTTCGATAAAGAATCCTTCATGGATTTAGACAAATGACCCCTTTCTGAATTCAGAATTTTGTTTACTTTCCGAAAATGTACAGCTTTCTAGGATCCATTATTGCTTTCAAACTCTTTTCTACCATTAATTGGAAGGAGGTGGAAAGCTCTAAAAATAGGAAAAATAGGCTATGTCCCAGAAAAATGCCAAAACTGTGTGAAAAATGTTGGTTCCCTGACAAAAGACTGTCATTCCCTGAAAGCTGAGAAAACGGAGATTTCAGCCCCACAAACCCTTTTTTGATACCATTTTCAGGGAAAAACCCAGAGGCTTTCATTTGCAGCCCGTTTTTCCCATTTTTCTGAAAAAAACAAAAAAATCACTATATTTTGGTTAATTTCTGGGACCCCTCCAAGGGAATCCACAAACCCTGGGCGCCTTTGGAATCCACATGATGTTGGAAGAAAAGGACGCAAATTTGGCGTGGATAGCTTATGTGGTCAAAAAGTTACAGGGGCCTAAGCGCGCACTACCCCAAATAGCCAAAAAAGGGCTCAGCACAGGAGGGGAAAAGGCCCAGCAGCGAAGGGGTTAAAGCACACCCTATGATTTACAAACACGGCCAATGTATTTGTCTTAGATTTATACAATCAATATTCTGTCTACTTGTTTCCTTAAAACGACTGGACCAATCCAAAAAAATAGGTTCTACTCATAAAGCAGAGTCCACATCAAGCAATGTATCTTCAAATGGTGTAAGTCTTTTGTTTTTATTTTTATGATGTTACATCCAGACAAAACTGCCAACACATGTTTTGTCCTCCCATGGACTTTGTCAAGGCTGCAATGCAAGATATATACCAATATTGAATCATAAGATAAGAAGAATTAATATAAACAGTGTTGTTGTCTTCTGTTTATACAAACTATGATACAATCAGTCTTGAGTTATCAAAACACCAATTTTAGTTTAAATTGTATCATTCATACTAGGAGGGCTCATGTCCCATGATGTTTGGGGATGTAGAAATACCTGTTGTGCTTTTCTCCACAGGCCAGGGGCGACAAGTGTAGAGGTGTATTCAGGCATCAGAATTTCATCCCCAGGAGCTCTTGCAGTATAGGGGGCCCTGCAAACAGAGGCTTCAGGCGGCGGCAGGAAGTCTACAGTGGGCCAGTCCAGGGTGGACTTTGTCTCTGGAGGGCCAAGGGATCATGTTGACACTGTTGGCCCACTTCAGCTGGACTAGGTGGCAAGGGTGCAGTGGTGCTTTCCAGTGTCAGGCTTTAGTGCTCTAGAATCCTCTTAGTTCTGTTTGGGGTCCTGCAGGATGCAGGGAAGAAGATCTGCTGCTCCACATGAGTTCTGATACTTGGCAGACGTGTTGGCAGTTCTCCCAGGCTTTTGGAGGCACAGCAGTTTGCAAGATGAGTAACTTTGGCACCATCGTTTGGGACAGCAGCTGGCAGGGTGAGTGCGAAGTCAGTTGCTTCATCCACAGATCCTGCTTTTCGAGGCCCTTCATTCCTTCTTCTTATTTTGTTCAGCAGAATCTGATTTCCTGGTACCAGGGCACTCCTACATGCTGAATTTAGGGGCGTTAGGGAAGTATAGGTAGTAACTAATGGGCTACTTACTCCTGGGTCATTACACCCCCAATAGGTCCATTTTCTGGAGAAATTGGGAATAACCCTATCCCATATATCCTAAATTTGCCATCACCAAGATGGTCAGTTCTGAAAAGTTGCATCCACTTCTGGTAGGCCAGTTCAGAGGTTTTGCTCGCCTGAGGGTGGATATCCCTGTTTTACCTAGCTAATCTTTCCATCTGTCCAGTTGCCAAAGGGCTCTGGGCAAAGGGAGTTGGTTTCCGCTCCTGGAAGTGAAGCCATATTCACAAATCAAAGACAGTAGGCCTCCTTGAAGCTCCCCAGCCCTGGAATGGTAATCCAAAGGTTATCCTGTGGGTTGGGGTGCATTGCACCCCCTGCTCGTGCAGGCTTGGTTTATGGCTCCAGGAGAGCAAAGGCCCTCACCCTTGTGGTTCATCAACTCATCTCTAGTGGCAGGCTGGTGAGGACAATTCACTCAGCACACGAGTGGCTGGTAGGGTTTCTGGAGGCACCACTTAGGTGCCCTCTGGGTGCATGTATTACAAAACCTGGCACTGTCATCAGTGTGGGTTTATTAATACGAGATGTTTGATAATGAAAATCCCTATTTTCAGTGAAGGCATCATGTAGCGGAGGAACTCATTTTCACCAGTGTTCAGCACATGCTTTTCAAATGGTTTCCCTGATCACTCAAACAGGCAGTAATGGAACTGACCGGTAAGGGGGAAATATCTGCTCAGGCAGTTTGGCCCTCACATGTAGTATAGTGCACCCTGCCTTGGGGCTGTAAGGCGTGCTGTAAGGGGGACTTACCTATACTGCTTGAAATGTCTGCAGGCTTGTGTGCCATGTCGTGTTTTCACTTTAGTCTGAACCAAGGCACGCAGCCTGCAGTGGCAGTTTGCATGATCTTGGCGAGGTTCATTTAGGGTGGTACAATTTGTGCTGTCACCCATGGGGACCCTGTTTAGTACCGCAGGCTCTAGGTACCAAGGGCACTAGGCTTCTTGCTCCAAGAACTGTTGTTGGAACAATGTTAGAAATTGTTAGCCCTGTTTTTAAAAAACTACTGCTTTTAAAATTCAAAATTGCACTTTACTTGTTTTTGCACAACAATTCTTCGCTTTACACGTCTTAGATGGCTGTTTCCGGCTCCCTCGGTGGCTCATAGACACTCCCCCGGTAGCAGCCAATCACACTGCGAGAGGGCAGAGTTGAGGGCCGGGTATTGGGGGTAAAGGCAGCTCGAAACGTGGGAGTCGCGCACTAGGCTTCCTGCTCCAAGAACTGTTGTTGGAAGATTGCTAGGAATTGTTAGCCCTGTTTTTAAAAAACTACTGCTTTTAAAATTCAAAATTGCAGTTTACTTGTTTTTGCAGACAAATTCTTCGCTTTACAAGCCTCAGACGGCTGTTTCTGGCTCCCTCGGTGGCTCATAGACCCTCCCCCGGTAGCAGCCAATCATGCTACGAGAGGGCGGGGAATCAGGGGTAAATGCAATATGCTGTGCGAGAGCGCAGCGTGCGCGCGGAAGGCGCGCCAAAGGCAAGCCCGTTTGCGCTCGTCTGCGCCGGGCCGGGCCCAGGGGCTATTCACCATGCTCTTTTGACTACTTACTCCTCAGAAACGCAAAAAAAGTTACATTTTATTTATTCGGGCCCCACATGTGATACTCTATCTCTTTTCTCTGAACATGAAATCTTGATGAAACGGACCATCTTTCCAGAAATTGAGTCTTCTATAGCCCCCAAGCACTTCCCACAGAACCAGGCTAAACCTGGGGCCACATCCCCACTGTTTATTATCTTAATAACCTTTCCCTTGTTAAGCATCAGTTGGATATTTTTTCTCTTTTTCTTATGGACAAACCTAGCATTCTCTTGTTGACTAAGACATAGCATGCTGGCGGCCATCCCTACTGACTAATATAGTATTCACGCAAACCGCCAGCCTGGTAAACCAGGGGGATGTGGCAGCTATTATTTACAGTGATTATAGGTTTTGTACTTTGACATGCCTTTCTTTGAAGGATACGGAGAATATTGTAGTGAAGTTTTAATCCTTTCAAGATTCCTTTGCCTGTGTTTTAATTTATAGCCCCCCCTTATCAGATGCCTCCTTTTCCCTTGGCATTCAGTGAACAGATGGCTAAACTTGTAATTGACCATGATAAGGTTCTTCTCGTGGGAGATTTCAATTATTGGCACAAAGATCCTCATGAAGGGCCACAATCAGCTGAAATGACTGACCTTCTCACTAACTTAAATTTTACTCAACAGGTCTTATCTCCCAATCACCAGAAAGGTCACATTCTTGACCAAGTCTGGAGAAAAGGCCTGATCACTTCTACCCCTATCATTGCACCTTGCATCTGGTCTGACCACCATCTGTTGAAATGTACACTTAAATTCCCTTCCTTTGAGAAAACCAGCATGATTAAAGATGGCCCCGCTAGGCAATGGAATACTGTGAACAAAGAAGAGTTTCTCTGCATGCTATCTGAAACTGTCCCGCCCCGCGGCACAGATATTGACACTACAGAAGCGAACGTCTCTGAATGGCTATTGAACGCCAGTGATAAGCATGCTCCCCTTAAAAGACTAAAATCAGGCCGTCATACCAACGCGCAGAGATGGTTTTCATCTGAACTCAAAGAACACAAATTAGCATTACGCCAACTGGAGAGACAGTGGCGATCAAAGTACTGTCCTGACAAAAAGCTTCTCTATATCGTAGCCAGGAAAGAATATAAGAAAAGTATACTCACAGCCAAAGCTAACCATTTTTCTACACATGTTCTCAACTCTAATAAGAACTCTAAAGATGTATTTAATATAGTTAATGAGCTATCTAATCCAGAAAGAATTTTACTGAAGGCTTTGCCTTCCCAAGCACTGTGCAACTCCCTGAATGATTATTTTATTGATAAAATTATTGCTATCAAGGCTGATATACCCAAGCGTCCACTTATCCCGAGTTCATCTGCTCTGTTTAAAAATTATAGTATGTTAAGTTATTTTCCTAATATTAATACTGAAACCTTTCATAATATCTTAGTGAAAATTAAATCAGGTGCTCCCTCTGATTGTTGCCCGCCCTACACACTTAAGGACTGCCTTGCAGCCTTCCCAGATCCTGTACTCACTCTTTTGAATGAGTCTCTTTCATCTGGTCATGTCCCTATGGCTTTTAAGAAAGCATTGATGGTACCTCTCTTGAAAAAACCAGGAGCTGATCCCACACTTCTATCTAATTATCGCCTGATTTCCTTGCTCCCGTTCTTAGCAAAGGTATTAGAGGCCTGTGTAGCCAAATGCCTTTCTAATTTTCTGGAGGAGTCTAAATACCTTGATCCCCATCAGGCAGGGTTTCGGCCTGCAGATTCCACAGAATCTGTTATTCTTACTGTCTTGGACACTCTTCGGGACCATGCTGATAAAGGCTCTCCTCAGGCATTGGTATTATTGGATCTATCCGCCGCCTTTGTCACGGTCAACCATGCTATTTTGGCCGACCGTGTCAAACTTGCTGGCATTCAAGGAGTGGCTGCTTGTTGGATTACCTCATTCTTGAATGATCGGTCTCAGGCTGTACATCAAGGGCACTTTTTGGCCCCTCCACGTTAAATTACATGTGGAGTGCCACAGGGCTCGGCACTGTCCCCTCATTTGTTTAATATTTATGTTGCCCCTTCGATCCAATCCCTGAAGGAAAAAAAGGTGACAGTCTTCAACTATGCTGACGACCTACAGTTGGTCTTCAAGATTGATGGCTCGCATAGTTCTGTAGAAGTTTTTCAAACTACAATGCTATATATACCACAGTGGATGGACCATAACCATTTTAAGCTTAATCCGGGAAAAACAGAGCTTGTCCTGACCGGAGATAGCCAAAGGTTCTGGGGCCCACACTATTGGCCACCAGGGCTAGGTCCCTCTTCCTCTCCGTCCTCTTTGGCCAAAACATTGGGAGTCTCCCTCAACAATGAACTCACGTTGAAATCTCAGGTTGGCACTGTGATTTCTAAGTAATTCTTCCAGTTGCTTAAGATCAGGAAGATTCACCGCTTCTTCACTCACGATGCATTGACTCAGATTATAATTGCCACTGTCCCGTCGCATCTGGATTATGCCAACTCAGTGTATCTGTGTATGTCACTTTATTTGTTTAAACGGCTGCAGCTGGTTCAAAATCATGCAGCCTGGTTGATCTTCTGACAACCAAGATGGCAACCAGTTTCGCCTCTGTTGAGGAAACTACATTGGCTCCCCATTTTCCAGCGATGTGCCTTTAAAACGGTCTGTCTTGTTTTTAAATATCTGCATGGCAATAGCCCTGTATTTATTAACAGTCTGATACTTAGGCATACTCCTTCACGCAATCTTCGATCTGCCCACCTCTCACTCCTCACTACTCCTTTATTCAAGCGAGCACGTCAAGGAGGCTGCAGGTTTGCAATCCTCGCTCCTAAACTATGGAATTCTTTCCCATTGGAAATTCGGTCCAGCACTGACCTTCTGCAATTTAGAGGGCTTCTTAAGACATGGCTGTTCCAGCAAGCATCCAATTAAACATATCTTGGATAGCATATTGAGCCTGGTAGTGCCATGAAGCCACTCGGTGTAAGTGCGCTCTATAAATTATTATTAACATTAACATTAACACGGGTATCATTTACTAGTGGTACTACAGGGGAAAACTATTGGATAGTTTTGGGAAAGAGATCTGGCACTGCTGACCTGGTTAGAAGGAACCCAGGTCACTTCAAGTCAAAATCACATCAAATGCCAGGCACAAAATGGGGGAACCATGTCTAAAGGGGCCTTTTCCTACTGTTCCCTATAAATCAGTTTTAGAAAAAGTGCTATCCATGTCCGCCTACAGTTTTTCCTTTCTCTTGTGACTTCCCACATAATAACTCATATACTAAGGGCTGATCACTCCAGACACATTCCAACATGCATTTCTCTGGGCCAATGAAAGCACCTGGAGAAGGAGTATAGCCTGGTATTTTCTTCGTCTTTTTTGTCAGGGTACAGTTGTGGGAATAGGTTAGTATTTGTACCGAGACGTGCTGTGCATGTGACGAGTAAATGGTGCCCCACTAGAGTCATGGCAAGGTTACCACGGTCACTAATGCAGGCTAAGAAAATGGATCCCTTCAACCAAGTGGGAAGTGAATGACAGCCATATTTTAGCTTCCCTAGGCTCCGCACAGCCCTGGGCTATTGTGCCACTGCACCTGCTACACTACTAATAGTTTTAGCTCTGGATTCCACTTGAAAGTTGCTGCTTTGTTTTATCTGGTGAGTTTTGTATAGAGAATAGATAAAGGTTCAACCATGCAACCTAGCCATGACGAGGAACTTGGGGTGCTCCACTCTATATCATCCTAAATAGACCTCTGATTTTTCAGAATGTGACTACTCATCTAGTCCTGGACACTCCAACACGTCTGCCAGTCAGAGAGGGCATTTGGTCCCTGCACTGGTTGCTGGTCAGGAAACATGTAACTTTTAACACCCTTTGTTTAGTTCACACTGACCTCCATTGTCAGGGGTCACTTCAATTAAAAACAGCCTGCCATTAGTATGTTCCCAACAGTCAGCTCCGCTCTGCCTCTCTTAGGAAGGTTGAGATACCGAGATTTTGAAAAGGCAGATGGGGGCAGTCCTTTCAAGTTGCTGCTAACTACTCACATTGCAAGTCTTTCCTCCCATGCTGCCTTTTGCAAGCAGTTGAAAACCTGGCTCTTCTCCCTACCGTGATGGATAGTTCTGGTCTCCTCTCTTGCCGTCCTTCTTACTCTTTGCTAGCTGTTTGGCACACTTAGGTGTAATGCACTCTATAATTTCTCAAAATACAAATAAAAAATCTGTGTGGTGGCCTGCTTGGTGATGCCTCCATCTCCTTTATCCTTACCGTGTCCACTTAAAAGGCCAAAGCTTGGGTTGCTAGCAGAGAAGCTGCAGGTGCCCCTGCCGTTCCATTCTTAAATACATCATTTCCCCAGTGCAGAGAGCCACCCACCCATTAGCTACGAAGAATTCAGTTGAGGTGGAGGGCATGATCCAATATCGAAATAAGGGGCCTCCGTTGCAGGCAACTTAAGAGACACTACTGCAAACACAAGTAGATAACTATTTCCAATATTTAGTGTGAATTTAACAAGGACATTCTTTAAAATAACATGATCAAATACAGCAATATTAATAGAAAGTAACTCAAAATAATCTCAAGGAGGCTAAACAAAAGTGCTGCTTAAATTGTTCCACGCCGTTATGGCTTCTGAGACATAAGAAACATAATTGATTCAAGAGTAGCCATCAATAAACTATGTCATATTCAAAAGCAACATGATCGTCCGGCCCCTTAATTCATCTCCACGGTTCTGTATTTGTTTTAGTTTCGAGTTAACTATTTTTCATAGAGCAGAAGAGAAGCAGTCATCGCTCTGTACTCTGCTAGAGTGTCTCGGACGTGTCAGGAAACTTTCCAACTCAAGTGGTTCGCATGCCCAGATTTTGCGAAGCATGATACTGCCTGTGGTCCAAGTCCATATGTCGCATAATTGCGGCCTATTCCCATCATTTTAGGTGTTGGACTGTTGCATTTATTCTAACGGACATATTCATTAATTATGCTACCATTACGCCATGCATACGATAAAAAAATCCCCTCGGTGCATGAGTGGCCAATTATTTGATGTAATTCGAAGTGGCAAGTAGAAGCCGTTCCCCCACTCCATCAGCTGTCACTTGGACACGTCCACCTCCCCACAGTTCGTCTGCTGTCCCTAAATGAAGACACATATTAACGCGGGCCGCCTTCAGCTCTGTCAACAGACTGTCTTTTGGCTCAGATCTTCAGCAGTAATGGATGACTCCCGCTTTCGCGCCAGTCAGTTATCCGGCTCTTTATTGCTGCCACTCCATCAGTATGTGGCTGGCAACTTCATTAGTTTCTCTCTAATTCTTCTTGATTAACTGTAGTACAGGCGCGTTTTAGACTGAGTTGTCACTTTAGCACTGGAATATTGTGCCAAGCTCCTCAAGACCAGCAGGTTGTCAAGACACACAAAAAGAGCACACGCTACAGGAAACCTTCATCAAGAAATTTCTACATTTTGGACTTCCCTGAGAAGAAATTGCCTGCAAGCAATGAGTTACACAGTTAATTTTGAATAATGAGGCCCTGAATCCCTCCCAGAGTGGAGTCATAACTTCTCATAGTGCCCAATGCCTTTGCTTATCTGTGAGATGTTTGGTTACAGAGAGAGCTCAGAGACCTGTCGCAGAACTTCCAAACGCTCTGAATGGCTAGAATAAAACTGCAAAGAGTTCCAGGGTTCGGACCTGGGAGTTGTGAGCACATAATAATGTGCACCAGCAAAATCTACTCACCGGGTGGGAGAGGGCATTCAAAGACATGGCTTTTCTGGAAGAGGTCACACACAAACAACAGAGTTTGGGGTTTTTCTCAAACTCCTAAACATCAATTGTGTTGTAACGGTCTCACTGCCGCGTGTCATGCCTATGGCACGCGACAGTGAATGACGTTGCTCTCCTGCACGCAATGGCACGCGCTGCCAATCTAGCTTGAACCATTGGTTCCTCAACGTTCCACTTACCTTTAGTATCGTTATTCACTGTGTTAACCGTTGTAAGATACTGGCACTGGCAGTTGCTTTAGAACTGTTGTGCCGTTCACCTGTGTAGGGGCTGTATTATTAAAGCTTCTTCTACGAACCAACTACGAAATAGAGTCTTCATTACAATAAATTGGCCATGGAAGAAATGGTTGGGGTTTTATTGATGCCAGAAGAGAGTTCTATGTCAGGACCGGAGGCTCCGATTATGCTTCTCAATTTTCTTTACTGAAAATTCTCAGCAGCCAATCAGAAAAGTAAAACAAAAATACACACTACAATACCCATAAACCCATAGTGACCATTGTATTGTATTGTATTGTGGCATACTTATATAGCGCAACCTGTCACCACCAAGGGCATCCTGGCGCTTTGACCCGTACTCAATGAAAACAGTAGCTCAGCCTATCCTGGGGAAAAGATGAGTCTTTAAAGCCTTTCTGAAGGAGAGGAAATCTCCAAGGCTCCTCAAGGATAAAGGCAGAGAGTTCCAGAGTTTGGCTGCCGCTACTCTGAAAGAGCGGCCCCCCATCCTCACTCTCTGGAATCGTGGGACTACCAGTAGCCTGGATGACGAAGAGCGTAAAGCTCTAGATGGACAGTACCAGGCAAACATTCGCCGCAACGGAATGGGGCCTAGCTCGTGGATAGCCCTGAACACAATACATGCTGCTTTGTAGCGCACCCGAAGATGAACTGGCAGCCAATGAAGTTCTCGCAGTGCTGCCGTAGATGAACTATGGTAAGGGAGAGAAAGGGCGAGTTTGGCTGCGATGTTTTGCACCCTTTGCAACTTGCCCAAGAGTGTTACCGGGGCCTCCAGAAGTAGTGCGTTACAATAGTCAAGTCGACTTAGGATGGTACAACGCACTACTTCTGGTCTGGCTTGCACAGGGAGGAGAGGAAGGACCTTGCGCAGCATACGAATCAGCATCATACATGTTGACGAGATCTTATTCACATGTAGATCCAACTGCAGGTTAGGCCCAAAAGTGACGCCTAAATTGCGCGCTGATTGTGCCGCAGACACCGTCTCTGAGAAGGACGGAGGCCAGAAGTCCACTGGAAGGTCACGAGGAATTCGATCAGTGGAGCAATGTAAAACCTCCGTCTTAGTTCCGTTGAACTGTAACGAGTTCAGCCGGAGCCATTCCGCTGTCGCCTGCATGCACCGATGAAAAGTCTCCAATGTGACTGCCTCCTGTCCCTCCAGAGAGAAGACCAGCTGTGTATCGTCTGCATAATTAAATGCAGAGATACCAAAGGTTTTAATGAGCTGGACTAGGGGGCGGAGGTAGACATTGAAGAGTATAGGGCTGATGGCCGAGCCCTGAGGTACTCCTTGTCCCACTCTCCGTTCCTCCGAGCTGAAGGAGGGTAAAGAAACCCGTTGCTGACGGCAGTCCAAATAGGAGATTAACCAATCCCTGGCCTTGTCCCTGACCCCGCATTCCTCCAGCCTAGAAATCAGGGTGGGATGGCTGACCGTGTCGAACGCGGCCGACATGTCGAGCAGCACCAGAAATGCGTAGAGTAGACCCCTATATAAGGAGCATAAGAGAATACTACATTCTCATTCTTTGCTGCTCCACAGACAGTTAAGTGCATTACCTTTACTTTGCCTGTATATTCATAGTGATTTTTACTTTGCATAATCGCTTTGTGCGCTTGTTATTTGTTCACTTTTACCTGTGCTTGACATTTGTAGTCCTGTATGTGCTGTTTGCGCTGCTGCTCTTAATTGGGCTTCCATGTTTCTGGCGCTTCTACTGTTGTTCCTATCGCGCTCCCTCGCGCTCCGTGGGTGGTCTCTTTCGGCAGCTTTTTGATGCCTCAGGTCCACTTTTTGAGCCATGGTTGAACTTTGTGTGCTTGTGGCGCTGGCAGTGTTCTTTCACTCCAGTTCCCGCCCGCTGTATATGTTGATTTTTTCCTGCTGTGCTGCGGTCAGTGATTACGGCGGGGGTTCTCTTTCACGTTACACACGCCGTTGGGAGTGCTGATCGCCTCCCAGTTCTCGGGCGCCTTGTGCCCGCGAGCGTATTTGTGGAGCGGGAGACGGGGAGTGGGGACGCACACGCTCTGTCTGCGCAGTCCTCAAACTGGCTCAGGTTTCGGCCATTCCGCGCATGCGCAGCGGCCATTTTTGAATACCGAATACTTCTTTACCGGTATTTCTGGAGTGCAGGAGCAGCGCTTTCATTTGCTCCATGCCCACGAACCTTGCCAGCCTCCCAGCGACACCCAGGTCATTCTGTAGGGCTTTGGGCTGTAAAACTTTGCATAGTCTCTGTCTACAGTGGTATTGCTGGGCAAGCCCTCCCTCCACATTTAAATATCTGTGCACACTTTTGGAATTGCTGCGTTCCTGTGTTGCTAGGCTTACCTGGGGTTATCCACTTCCCCTTATTAGTCACTGTCATCGCCTTTAGGGGGATTTGTGCCACGGACAGTGTTTATTGTCTCCATTTTCCACCTGTGGGTATATATCGGTCACTTCTCAGTGCCTAAAATGTCTGAATATTTTTATGATGAAATAGACTATATTGAGGAGGAGCCCTCTGGGTCATTGGAGCATAAGATTGTCGAGGCTCTGGATGTGGGAGTCCAGCACTCTGTTAATAAGGCTAGCCTCACTACACCTCTGCAATGCAGCCCCCTGGCACATACTGGAGGTTCCAGGTGGGCTAGTTGGCCCCCAGGGGCCCCCAGTATGCAAGGGGAATTAGTTCCCCTCTTCAAACATGCACGGGGGCTGCGTTGCAGAGAGGTGTAAAAAGGGGCGTGGCTTCATTACACCTCTCTGCAATGTAGTCCCCTGGCGCATACTGGAGATTCCTGGTGGGCTTTCAGGTCTTATATAGTTAGGAATTAGCATTAAAAAAAACCTTTGAAATTCACTGAAAAAAACATAGGTTTCAGGCCTTATATAGTTAGGAATTAGCATCTAAAAAACCTATGAAATTCACTGAAAAAAACATAGGTTTCAGGCCTTATATAGTTAGGAATTAGTATCTAAAAAACCTATGAAATTCACTGAAAAAAACATAGGTTTCACACCAGGTATAGTTAGGAATTAGCATTTAAAAAACCTATTAAATTCACTGAAAAAACCATAGGTTTGACACCAGTTATAGTCAGCTGGAAATTTTACTGACATAAAACCATTGAAATTCCCACGTTATAGTTAGTTGGACTCACGATAACTTGCGCGCCTGCAATGCACTGCTGATGACGTCACATATTACATCACTCATGACATGGTCAGTGACATCACTCATGACATCACTGATGACACCATCCTTGTGACAGAGTGACTGACCTCCTTTCAGTGTAATGTAACCCTTGAAACACATATTCAAAAATAGAAGCTAAAATTTTCAAAAAAATAGAGATACCCTTACCAGTTACAACAACCAATTCAGCAATACCACCATCTATATACACATCCACTCATTCACCAACAGTTCTATATAGTCACTCATACATATATTCACTCATCATATGTAGTGAAACACCTATACATCCTGTTACACACCGACAGTCATCCAAAAGTTACTTACACACATAATCACACATGCAAATAAACTATTGAACATCCATTTATTTGCATATACAGCTATACACACACTACCACCTTTCTTCTAAGGAAACTTACACATACTTACTCTATTAAACAATCACTTATAGAAACACATACTTATTTAAATAAGAACTCTTTCAATCTCTCACTCTCACATATACTCACTTATATACATCAATACTCACATATACTAGATTAAAACATATGTAGTTACTGATAAAGACACTAGTGAGACAGTCATTCACTCACTAACACACACATATACACACTCATCCACCCATACAGTCCTGCACATATGCTGTCTTCAAAACACATACAAACAGTGAGTCAGTCATTGATGCATCTATGTGTTAAGTAACACCCCCACCAAACCATACAGACACTCATACTGATACTAAAAAAAATCTAATAACCCATATACACACACATGTAGCTACTCACCAACCCATGCAGCCACTTATACACAAAGTGAAACACTGATACAAACATTTAAATATTTAAACAATACTCGCTAATATATGTATTCACTAAAATACACTTAATAAGCCAGTTAACCAATCATTTTTTTTTTTAAAAACCATCCATTTACACACTTATTTAAACATTTATTCTTCCATCGACCTTTACATATACATATATAAAACATATTTATTTTTCAGAAAGGCACATATTCACTGGATGGTGTCATCAGTGATGTCATGAGTGATGTCACTGACCATGTCATGAGTGATGTAATATGTGACGTCATCAGCAGTGCATTACACGCGCAAGTTATAGTGAGTCCAACTAACTATAACGTGGAATTTCAATGGTTTTATGTCAGTAAAATTTCCAGCTAACTATAACTGATGTGAAACCTATGTTTTTTTTAGTGAATATATATATATATATATATATATATATATATATATATATATATATATATATATATATATATATATATTCACTGAAAAAAACATAGGTTATAGACCATATATAGTTAGGAATTAGCATTTACAAAACCTTATTTTACTCACACAAAACCATTGAAATTCGCATATATAGTTAGTTGCACTAACTATATATCGGGCACCCGCAATCCACTGCTGATCATGTCACATATTACATCATTCATGACATGGTCAGTGACATCACTGATGACATCACTGATGACATCTCAAATGACATCACTGATGACATCACTGATGAAAACATCCAGTGACTGTATGTTTCTGTAAAGTTAAAATATGTCTTACATATTAAAGAATGAGTGGATGTATAAGTGTCTGGATGAAGGATTTAGTAGGTGCATGACTGACTGTATGAGTGAGTGATTAAATGTGTCTCACTGAGTGCATGGGTTAGTGACTAAACTGTCTTAATTTGAGCATCATTATGTCTGTTGTTCTGTAAACTGCTGCATGTGTTGATCAGTAGCTATATGAGTAACTATATGGGTTATTGATTGGTTGCCCAAGTATTTGTATGGGAGACTGAGTGTGTGTGTGGGTGGCTGGGAGGTGTATGACTCTGTGCATAGATGTGTGAGCAGTTGATTCATTAGATGTATGGGTTCAAAAGTGCATGTGGAAACAGCTGTATGGGCGGTTGACTGTGTGCATGAGTGTATTGGTGAGTGAATGGATATCTCAGTGCTACATGTCAAAGTAAGTACATATGTAAAACACAGTACATGTGAGAGTTGACATATATAAATAACTGTGCATAAGAGCCAGTGAATGTGTGAGTGGCTGTATGGATCATTGTGAACTTGTATCAGGGATTGTATAAGAAAGTAAATATGTGTTAGTATATGTTTGAATAAGTAAGGTGTGTATAACTGTATAGTTGAGGAAATGGAGGTGTGATTGATTCTTTGCATGACTGACTAGGTGTGTGAGTAACTCCATGGATGAGTGACAGTCTGTGAGTGTCTGTTTACACTGAGTGTATCTAAGGTTATACTAAGGTTATATTAGAGTCTGAAGAGGTTCATCGTATTATCACATGAATGATGTCATCAGTGATGTGATCAGTAATGTCAAATGAGATGTCATCAGTGATGTCATCAGTGATGTCATTTGAGATGCCATCAGTGATGTCATCAGTGATGTCACTGACCATGTCATGAATGATGTAATATGTGACATGATCAGCAGTGGATTGCGGGTGCGCGATATATAGTTAGTGCAACTAACTATATATGCGAATTTCAATGGTTTTGTGTGAGTAAAATAAGGTTTTGTAAATGCTAAGTCCTAACTATATATGGTCTATAACCTATGGTTTTTTCAGTGAATTTTCAAGGTTTTGTAAATGCTAATTCCTAACTATATATGGTCTATAACCTATGGTTTTTCCAGTGAATATATATATATATATATATATATATATATATATATATATATATATATTCACTGAAAAAACCATAGGTTTCACACCAGTTATAGTTAGGAATTAGCATTTAAAAAACCTATTAAATTCACTGAAAAAACCATAGGTTTCACACCAGTTATAGTTAGCTGGAAATTTTACTGATATAAAACCATTGAAATTCCCACGTTATAGTTAGTCGGACTCACTATAACTTGCGCGTGCAATGCACTGCTGATGACATCACATATTACATCACTCATGACATGGTCAGTGACATCACTCATGACATCACTGATGACACCATCCTTGTGACATAGTGACAGACCTCCTTTCAGTGTAATGTAACCCATGAAACACATATTCAAAAATAGAAACTAATATTTTCAAAAAAGTGGATATACCCATACCAGTTACAACAACCAATTCAGTAATACCACCATCTAATACACATCCACTCATGTGTATGTATATGGGTTATTAGATATTTTTATTAGTATCAGTATGAGTGTCTATATGGTTTGGTGGGGGTATTACTTAGCACATAGATGCATGAGTGACTGACTCTTTGTTTGTATGTGTTTTGAAGACAACATATGTACAGGACTGTATGGGTGGATGAGTGTCTATATGTGTTTGTTAGTGAGTGAATGACTGTCTCACTAGTGTCTTTATCAGTAACTACATATGTTTTAATCTAGTATATGTGAATATTGATGTATATAAGTGAGTATATGTGATAGTAAGAGATTGTAAGAGTTCCTGTTTAAATAAGTATGTGTTTCTATAAGTGATTGTTTAAGAGAATAAATATGTGTAATTTTAAATAGAAGTAAGGTGGAAGTGTGTGTATAACTCTATATTCAAATAAATGGATGTCCAATAGTTTATTTGCACGTGTGAATATGTGTGTGAGTAACTTTTGGATGAATGTCGGTGTGTAACAGGATGTATAGGTGTATCACTTCATATGATGAGTGAGTATATGTATGAGTGACTATATAGAACTGTTGGTGAATGAGTGGATGTGTATATAGATAGTGGAATTACTGAATTGCTTGTTGTAACTGATATAGGTATCTCCATTTTTTTTTAAATTTCAGTTTCTATTTTTGAATATGTGTCTCAAGGGTTACATTATAGTGAAAGGAGGTTTGTCACTATGTCACAAGGATGGTGTCATGAGTGATGTCACTGACCATGTCATGAGTGATGTAATATGTGATGTCATCAGCAGTGCATTGCACGCGCAAGTTATAGTGAGTCCGACTAACTATAACGTGGGAATTTCAATGGTTTTATATCAGTAAAATTTCCAGCTAACTATAACTGGTGTGAAACCTATGGTTTTTTCAGTGAATTTAATAGGTTTTTTAAATGCTAATTCCTAACTATAACTGGTGTGAAACCTATGGTTTTTTCAGTGAATTTCATAGGTTTTTTAAATGCTAATTCCTAACTATAACTGGTGTGAAACCTATGGTTTTTTCAGTGAATTTCATAGGTTTTTTAAATGCTAATTCCTAACTATAACTGGTGTGAAACCTATGGTTTTTTCAGTGAATTTCATAGGTTTTTTAAATGCTAATTCCTTTGTATATCGAGTTTCTAACCTTTTTTTTTTTTTACAATTTGCTGTTTTTTTTTAAGTATTCATTTTTTTTATATAATTTTTTTCTTTTGCGCTCTGGGTGCGCGCTCCGGGAAGCTTTCAGCTAAGCTCTCCTGTAAGCTTCTCCGAGAGCTCATCTGAAAGCGCACCCAGAGCGCAACTGTCGTTCGTGAAAAAAAAATATGAATGAAAAGTTAATAATAATGCAAAACATTTCGTACCATACAAATAAAATTTGTTTTTTTTAATATGGAAAATGATTATGCATTTCTATAAAAGATTGATGACGTCACTTCGGCGCGCAACGTAAGTGCCCTCGGAAGCGCCTACGTGCGCGGCGCCTAAACGCACGCAAAAGCGCCTACGATCGCGCCACGTTTGCGCCCCGGAAGCGCCTACGATCGCGCTGCGTAAACGCACCGGAAGTGCTCCGGAGCGCGCAGCGTAAACGCGTCGGGTCATGTGACCCTAAAATAACACTTTTCATTGGTTGCTAACAGTTTTTTTTTACAATGAATGAAATCCCCACCCATTTCCTTCACTTCTTCTTTCACTTTTGTGACTGAAAGACCTGCCTTTTTTGCTGCTCCATATTCCTGGCTTCATCATGGCTGCCAGACCATCCAGCAGTGAAGATGACTCCAATGATTTCATTGATGAAGAGCCTCCTCAGCCGAAGGTCAAAGAACATTTCATCTGGAAATTTTTTAAGTTTCCAGCAGACCAGAAGAAGGTGAATGCACCAAAAGTAGAGTGCAGGATCTGCAAACAGGTCCTGTCACGGGGTAACCCCCAAAAAAAATACTCTTTTGGCAACTTCACCATGATTCGCCATGTGGAGAGGAGGCACCCCCAGAATTTTGCCCGGGAAAGTGTCAGGGCTCTGGCACAAGAGGTTCCCAGAGATGGGGCCTCTACATCAACAGGAGGAGCAACTTCTTCTGGAAGAGAACAATCACAGGGGCAGGTAGCAAACATTCAACCTGCATTTAACCATGGGGTCGTCAGATGCAGATACTGCAATCAACTCCTCACCTATGGGGAGCAAAGTGTCCTGCTCATGGTTCGGGCATTGGAGAACCATCACTGCCCTTCCCACCCCTAATTTTTTTCTTTTCTTTTTGCTCCTGTTGAGCAGTTTCTATTCCCTGTTTTTGTTCCTGTTCAGTTAAAAGAAGAAAACCAAAAGTTCTTTTCAGAACTACCTCCAATTCTCATCAAAGAGCTATAATCTTAAAAAATGAAGAGTAAGTGAAATATAGTGCATTGATAATTGAAAGGAGAATGAGTAAGAAAGAACAGAAAGGTATGAGAGGTGAAAGGAAGTGAAGTAGGAGGAATGAAAGAAGGTGAGTGTTAGAAAAGAAAGTTATGACACAGTGAATAAACTGGAGGCCTCATTTCTGAAAAGTGACGCATCGCTACGTGAAAACAGCGATGCGTCACTTTTCTGGACGCACTCCTTATGACATTCCAGATATGTCATATTTAATATATGACTAATCAATTCGCAAGGAGTTACAGATATGTCAGTATTTCTGACATATCTGTAAACACAAAAGTAACGCATTGCAGGAGTGCGTCACAAAAGTGACGCAACTCCAGTAATGTGTCCTTTCACATGGAAAAAGCACCATGTGAAAGGTTTGCTGTGAAGCAGGCGCAAGATTTTGGCGCAACTGCATCCTAAAAGTGACGCACTGCGTCATTATTACCAAGCTTTTTGCAAGGAACACCCCCTCTGCATGCATTATACCTGACACTATTTTTTAAAAAGTGACGCATCTAGGAACATGGGTCACTTTTTAAAACTCTGCGCCATATTGTATCTGCATCAGGTATAATGTATGCAGAGGGGGCAATCCCTCGCAAAAAGCTTGGTAATAACGACGTACTGAAATCTATGAGATTTCTCTGCGTCACTTTTA
Organism: Lissotriton vulgaris; assembly: GCF_964263255.1. Classification (NCBI taxonomy): domain Eukaryota; kingdom Metazoa; phylum Chordata; class Amphibia; order Caudata; family Salamandridae; genus Lissotriton; species Lissotriton vulgaris. Next base: position 966,816,004 of record NC_141695.1, on the reverse strand, counting down.
GGATGCTGTTGCGTCAAAATCTTGCGCCGGCCTCGCATCACTTTTATGTTTACAGATATGTCAGAAATACTGACGTATCTGTAACTCCTTGCAACATGATTCGTCATACATTAAATATGACACATCTGGAATGTCATAAGGACTGTGGACAGAAAAGTGACGCATCACACCAGCAGTGTAATAAAATGTGCCTCGTTGCACTATATTTAAAGGATGCAACAGCATCCCAAAAGTGACGCAGTGAAATCTCAAACATTTCACTGCGTCGCTATTACAAAGCTTTTAGTGGGAGAACACCCCCTCTGCATGCATTATACCTCACGCAGATATAATGTGGCGCTTGATTTTAAAAAGTGACCCATCTACCTAGATACCTCACTTTTTAAATATAACGCAACGAGGCACATTTTTTTACACTACTGGTGCGATGCGTCACTTTTCTGTGCGCACTCCTTATGACATTCCAAGTAACGCATTGCTGGAGTGCGTCACAAAAGTGACGCAACTCCAGTAATGTGTCCTTTCAAATGTGGAAAGCAGCATGTGAAAGGTCTTGCCTCAGTCTAATACCTGCTGTAAAGCAGGCACAAGATTTTGACGCAACAGCATCCTAAAACTGACGCAGTGAAATCTCAAAGATTTCACTGCGTCGCTATTACAAAGCTTTTTGCGGGAGAACACCCCCTCTGCATGCATTATACCTGACGCTATTTTTAAAAAGTGACGCATCTAGGTACATGGGTCACTTTTTAAAACTCTGCGCCACATTATATCTGCGTCAGGTATAATGTATGCAAAGGGGGCATTCCCCCGCAAAAAGCTTGGTAATAACGACGTACTGAAATCTATAAGATTTCTCTGCGTCACTTTTAGGATGCTGTTGCGTCAAAATCTTGCACCTGCCTCGCATCACTTTTATGTTTACAGATATGTCAGAAATACTGACGTATCTGTAACTCCTTGCAACATGATTCGTCATACATTAAATATGACACATCTGGAATGTCATAAGGAGTGCGCACAGAAAAGTGACGCATAACACCAGCAGTGTAATAAAATGTACCTCGTTGCACTATATTTAAAAAGTGACGCATCTAGATAGATGCGTCACTTTTTAAATATTGCATAACAATGCGCATTTTTTTACACCGCTGGTGCGTCACAAAAATTGACGCACAAGAAGCGCAAAACTAACAGCGCAAGGCCTTCATAAATATGGTCCTGGATTTTCCCCGTGCTTCGCCGGTGCGCGTACCATGCGCTTCCCCCGCGCAAAACGAAAATTTTTTTTTAATGCCCTGCAGGACCCTATTTTAGTCCCTACATCAAACCTAGGGGGTCAGAGGGGGTCTACTCTTCCCCCTTATGGTCATTTGCCCCTTTTTTTTTCAAACCCCTTGTGTCTCGATTTTACCGAGACACAAGATGGCGGCCGCTCCGGACTGTTTAGAATGTTTACAGACAACTGAGAGCCAATCAGCTTCCTGCGCGCAAGTCGCGTGTCGCGCCTGGAGCGCACTCCGGTGCGCGCACGGGAGAGCGCCTATAGATATATATATTTTTTTGAACCTAAATTACTCAAAATCCACTGGAGCACATATCTTGAGACATAGCAAAGGCACATCGGGCTACCAGTCCCTACAATTTTGCCAAGTTTCGTGGAAATCTATTCAGCCGTTCGGGCTAAAAGTGAAATCGACCGCCCTATGGAAATTAACATGGGGAAAACGCGTTTTGGGACCCCCCTTTTATCTCGGCCCCCGCTTAACGTATCCCCCCCAAACTTTCAGGGAAGGACCGGAACCCCACGAGGCCATTTTCAGGAAATTTTCAGACAGATTCGTCAACCGGCGCCAAAGTTATTCCAAATAGAATTTTGAGATTTAACATTGAAAAAAATCCTAACTATAACTACCTACTGGCGACCGCCAGTAGGTAATATATATATATATATATATATATATATATATATATATATATATATATATATATATATATATATATATATATATATATATAACTTTCTATGGCAAAATGAAACCCCTCATTTTGTTCCTTTGCAAATTAAATGTTTTAAGTGTTAACACTTTATTCCAATCAAGATGACTTCAGGTGTGCCATACTTTTGTCATAAGTAAGACTGTTAGCGCTCTAGTTGTTCTTTAGAACACTCTGGGACATTCTGTCGCTGGGCTATAGTTGGGCTACATCTGGCTGATATTTGGGCTACATTTGTTTTTTTTTGTCTCTGGTGGCCATCTTTGGGCTACATTGGGCTACATTGGGCTACATTTGGGCTCTAACATATATATAGCCCAATGTAGCCCGATATATATTTTCAAAGTTAATTTTCGTAAAAACCACTGGAGCATATATCTTGAGACATAGCAAAGGCACATCGGGCTACCAGTCCCTACAATTTTGCCAAGTTTTGTGGAAATCCATTCAGCCGTTCGAGCTAAAAGTGAGTCCAACCGCCCTATGGAAAACTCAATGTTAAAAACACGTTTTGGGACCCCCTTTGTTCTCGACCCCCGCTTGGCGAAATCCCCCCAAATTTTCGGGGGCTGCTCAGAAACAAAATGTGCCATTTTCCTGAAAATTTCAGCCAATTCCGTCCACAAACGCCAAAGTTATTCGACATAGAATTTTCAGAAATCCCATAGGAAAAAAATCCTAACTATATATACCTACTGGCTATCGCCAGTAGGTAATATATATATATATATATATATATATATATATATATATATATATATATATATATATATATATATATATATATATATATATATATATATATATATATACCTATATATATATATATATATTTATTTATTTAAATGCTGCACAGCAACTTCCCTTTCTTCCCAAATGAAGTCAAGCACTCCACTGGGGTGGCGTAGAAGATCTTTATTCAGCTGCCAGCAGCCTTGGACAGACGCGTTTCGGAGTTTCCTGCATCAGTGTCAATTCTCCACACTGCGAGGATGCCATTTAAACTGTTTCACGTCACCTGAGTAACCCTCGTCTCGTGGCTTGCATTACCTGCAAGCCACGAGACGAGCGTGACCAAGCCGTAATGGCGAAGCGCGTCGTGGAACTTTTTTCATCTGCCGAATAAATCTTTTTGTACACTGCAGCTCTGGGTGTCCCGTTTTTCATCAATATCTTTGATGTGTTGTGGAGCGAATTGACTCAGCCAGCTGGTGGCTGCAACGGGACCGCCCACGCCAGCTCCTCTCCTAACCAGTGGTGGTGGGGAAAATATATATATATATATACATATATATATATGCATATATATATATATATATATATATATATATATATATATATATATATATATATATATATTCGACGCCGAAGATAGGGAGCACACAGGTATCCTTGCAAAGATGTTTATTGCAGACCCCTCACCCCCGACAGACCCGTTTCGCCTCACGGCTTTATCAGTGTCGGTAAGCGCCACAGAGCTGCATTGGAGAGAGGTGTAAAAAACGGGCGTGGCCTCAGAACACCTCTCTGCAACGCAGCTCCCTGGCCCATAATGGAGGTACCTGGTGGGCTAGTTGGCCACCAGGGGATGTCAGGATTCAAGAGGACTTAATCCCCGAACTTAAAACATGCCACGGGGCACGTCTGCACAGTGGTGAAGGTAGCGGGCGGGGCCTGAGGTGATCTGTGTGCAAACACGCCCTATGGCGCGTTTTAAGTTGGGGAATTAATTCCTCTTCAATCCAGAGGTCCCCTGGGGGCCAAATAGACCACCAGGTACCTCCACTAAGCCCCAGGGAGCAGTGTTGCTGAGTGTTGTAAAAAGGGGCATGGCCTCTGAACACCTCTCTGCTACTCAGCTCACTGGTGCATACTGGAGGCACCTGGTTGGCTAGTTGGCCCCTAGGGGACCTCTGGATTGAAGATGAATTAATTCCGCAACTTAAAACGCACCACAGTGCGTGTTCGCACCCATATCACCTCATGCCCCGCCCCTACCTTCACCACTGTGCAAACACACCTGTGGTGCGTTTTAAGTTGGGGGATTAAGTCCCCTTGAATCCTGAGGTCCCCTGGTGGCCAACTAGCCCACCAGGTACCTCCAGTAAGCGCCACAGAGCTGTGTTGCAGAGAGGTAATAAAAGGGGCGACACACAGCCCCCTGGCGCATAATGGAGGTACCTGGTGGGCTAATTGGCCACCAAGGGACCTCAGGATTCAAGGGGACTTAATCCCCCAACTTAAAATACGCCAAGGGGGGCGTTTGCACAGTGGCCAAGGTAGGGGGCAGGGCCTAAGGTGATATGTGTGCAAACACCCATTGTGGCGTGTTTTAAGTTGGGAAATTAATTCCCCCTCAATCCAGAGGTCCCCTTACAAGTTACTGGTAAGTGTGCTTAGAATTACTTTCAGGGTCCGTACTGGACTCAAAGATGCAGCAATGGGTTCTCTCCTGATAATAGGTGAGTAAATCGGAATTCGTTGTTCGTATGATTTTAGGTGAATATTTTAAAACTCCCAAAACTCCACACTTAGAAGAATTTCCAAGTGAAACCAGTAAATGTTAGCTATGGAAGGAAATTCAAGTTACTGGTAAGTATGGTTAGAATTACTTTTCAGAATCAGTACTGGGCTCAAAGATGCAGCACTGAGGTCTCTCCTGATAACAGGTGAGTAAATCGGAATTCGTAGTACATCCAGTAAGCGCCACAGAGCTGCGCAGCAGAGAGATGTAAAAAGTGGCACAGCCTGCACCTCCTCTCTTCAACGGAGCGCAGTGGCGCTTCCTGGAAGCAACTGGTGGCCTACTTGGCCCCCAAGGTCCCTCAGGATTTTTTCCCCAACTTAAAACTTGCCACAGGGCGTGTTTGCACACATCACGTCAGGCCCTGTCCCCTCCCTACACAACTGTGTAAACTCGCCCTGTCACCGTTCTAAGTTGAGAGATTAAGTCCCCTTCAATCCTAAGGGTCCCTAGGGTCAAATTAACCCACTAGGTACCTCAAGTAAGCGCCACAGAGCTGCATTGCATAGACGTGTAAAAAGGGGCGTGGCCTCTGAACACCTGTCTGCAACGCAGTTCCCTGGCGCATACTTGATATACCTGTTGGGCTATTTGACCTTCAGGGACCCTCAGTATTGAAAGAGAATTAATTCCACAACTTAAAACGCACCACGGGGCCCGTTTGCGCAGTGGCAAAGAAAGAGGGTGTGGCCTGAGGTGATATGTCTTCAAACGCACCCTGTGGCGTGTTTTAAGTTAGAGAATTAATTCCTCCTCAATCCTGTGTGTCCCTGGGGTCCAAATAGACAACCAGGTACCTCCAGCATGCGCTAGGAGGCTGCGTTGCAGAGTAGTTTTCAGAGGCCACGCCCCTTTTTACAGCACTCTGCAACGCAGCTCTGTGGTGCTTACTGGAGGTACCTGGTGGGCTAGTTGGCCCCGAGGGACCCTCAGTATTCAAGGGGAGTTTATCCCCCAATTTAAAATGCTCCAAAGGGTGTGTTTACACACATCACCTTAGGCCCCGCCCCCTATCTTCACCACTGTGCAAACACGCACCGTGGCGTGTTTTAAATTGGGGGATTAAGTCCCTTTGAATCCTGAGGGTCCCTGGGGTCCAACTAGCCCACCAGGTACCTCTAGTAAGTGACACAAGGCTGCGTTGCAGAGAGGTCTAAAAAGGGACGTGGCCTGTAGCACCTCTCTGCAACGAATCCCTGTGGGCTTACTGGAGGTACCTGGTGGGCTAGTTGGCCCCCAGGAACCCCCAGTATTAAAGGGGAATTAATTCTACAATTTAAAATGCGCCACAGGGTGCGTTTGCAGAGCATGTTTTTGAGGGGGCGGGGCCTAGGGACGATTGCATCTTTTTTTTTTTACGCGGACCCTCCGAGGCCATAGATATATATGTACTTTTAAATGTAATTTTCTCAGGAACTACTGAACGGATTTACACCATTTAAGCAAAAAGCACGAGTCTGAACTAAGGACTATCTCTTTGCCAAATTTGGTGTAATTCCGTTCAGCTGTCGGGCTGTAGCTGCGGCTGAAGGTCCTATGGGAAATTGCATGGGGAAAACGCTTTTTGGGCCCTCCCTTCTTTCTCGGCCCCCGCTTCACGAATCACCGTGAAACTTTCAGGATAGGAGCGGACTGGAATTGACCGTACGTTTTGAAAAGTTGGCGATGATTCGTTAACCGGCGCAAAAGTTATTCCAAATAGAATGTTGCGTATTTCCTATGGAAAATAGGTCCTAACTATAACTATCTACTGGCGACCGCCAGTAGATTATATATATATATATATATATATATATATATATATATATATATATATATATATATATATATATATATATATATATATATATATATATATATATATATATATATATATATATATATATATATATATATGTATATATATATATATATATATATATATTCACTGAAAAAACCATAGGTTTTAGGCCTTATATAGTTAGGAATTAACATATAAAAAACCATTGAAATTCCTCCTATATAGTTACCTGGAAACCAATGAAATGCCACGTATAGTTAGTTGCACTAACTATATATTTCGGGAGGAAGGCGGGTGGCGGGGCTGGCGGCCAGTGGTGTTTGCGGAGTGGGGCTACGCGGAGTGCGGAGGTGGGCGTAGTTTCTCGCCCACTTCGCGTAGCTCCGCGAAGCCCCACTCCGCCAACTCCGCCCAGGGTTACTGACCATGTCATGAATGATGTAATATGTGACATCATCAGCATTGGATTGCGGATGCGCGAAATATATAGTTAGTGCAAATAACTATATGTGGAATTTCATTGGTTTTATATCAATAAAATGTCCAGGTAACTATATAGGAGGAATTTCAATGGTTTTTTATATGTTAATTCCTAACTATATAAGGCCTAAAACCAGAGTCAGGGGGACTCTGGTCTGGGTGCCGGCGGGCATCCCTTTCCAGTGTTTTCACCAAATAATAGACCCAGATGGTAGATTTGTGTTGGTTTCAGGGCGACTGGATGGACAAGATATAGTGGTAGGCAGTATTTATGCCCCCAACGTGGAACAGCCAGCATTTCTAGCGCACCTTTCACAGCCACTGGCATTGGTTTTAACTCGATCAGTACTAATGGGGGAGATTTTTTTTGTGTTACCCAGTTCAGATTAGACCAATCCCACCCGCCGCTTCCTGACGCTTTCACTCACAGAATACCTGAGATTTGACGGGACTGACAGCACCACTGGGGACTGATGGACACATGGAGAGCTCATCACCCGGGGAAAGGGACTACTCCTATTTTTCCACCCTACATGAGCTACATGTTCGCTTGGACTCAATCCTGTGCTCCCCGGATGTTCATTAGGGAGTCACCCTGAGTGAATACTTGACTAGCATGATTTCTGATCACTACTCCCTGCTTGTGTCCTTGAACTGGGTACGGACAATGCCTATAATCCCCAGCTGGCGGTTGAGACCGGAAGTGTTGGAGGACCAGGTGTTTAGGGCCACGATACACACTGCTATTGAAGATTATTTGGAGTGGGGAAGTGTGGCTCAATGATTAGAGCGGCAGACCCTGATGCAGAGGTCTAGCCCGGGAACAGGGTTCAATTCCCCGCCTCGGCGGGTTTCGGGCTCAATATTCCACGGGCCTGATTATTCTCGCCTTGGTGCCTATTCCAATCATGGAGTCACACTCTGCAACTCTGGGCAATAGCTTACTTAATCTCCATAATGGCCCCCACAACGCTAAGGATGCCTGGGGGGTGCCCAGGAGTGGACCCCTCACAGGGAAAGCCAGGATGGGTTCCACACCGGTATTCGTACAAGCACCTCAAGACCCTTGCGGGTGCGTAGTGCGCTATACAAGTATCAATTCACATTTTACATTTACATTATTTCCTTGTTAATGCCAACACAGCATCGAGCCCACTTATTGAATGGAACACTTTCAAAAATGTAATTAGGGGCCATTGCATTTGCAAACTAGTGGGGGTATGAAGGGTCCTCCTGCAGGAAGTACAGACCACAGAACAGCGGCTTAGGGAGATAGAGACGGACAGACTGGAGAGGGTGGATAAACAAACTGATCTTCTAGTGGCTAGGAAAAATGTGGTGACGCAGGTAGAAGAACTACGTTGCTTTGATTATAGGGTTAATATAGTTAGGCTCATGCTGGAAAAGATAAATCTGGAGCGTTGCTGGCTTAGCTGGCCAACCCAGCACGGAGAGGGGCGATGATCCTGGAACTAAGGGTGGAATAACAAGGTTTATTATAACCAGCAGGATATTAAGTTCCAGTTTTTGGAATACTAGACTGACCTCTATCAGAGCAATCTCGACCCAACAGTACTAGAGGGGGAGGGATTCCTAGAGGAAATAGAACTGCCTCAGAATAATGGGTAAGCTGCGGATCCCTAGGTAGGGAGGTTGATGTCAGAGAGATACAAGGTGCCATCAAGCACATGGCCAGGAATAAGATGCCAGGGAAAGATGGACTCCCAATTGAGTTTTGGGGTTGCTAACTTGCAAAACCCTGTGGCCCTCCCCCCCCCTCACTCTACATCGCCAAGTCCATCCTCTGAATGGGTTGGCCACATATGAAGGGTGGGCAAAGGGTCTAACCTTCGGGCAAGCCCACGGACCAACCCCTACTGCATGGAGAGTCTGATGTGACACCATTCCTTGCAGAAGACTTCTACATTGTATTTCCAAGGTGTGCTCATAGTGTGTTTGGCTGCTTGTGGAGGAGTGGGTGCAGACCTTGGACACAGGCTAAGAACATGCAAAAAATCTGCTACAAATGTTTGAAGAGCATGTGCAGGGGAAGTTTGAAGCTAGAGAGTTGGGTGCAAGGGCCTTGCCGAAGTCTAGGCACTGTTTCCAAGTACTGATACAGATGGAATGCAGCATCTGGCCAGAGGATGTGAATGAAATGTCATGAGTAATGTCATCAATTATGTCATGTAAATGTCTTGAGTGATGTAATATGTGAAATCATAGGTACTGCACGATGAGGGCACACGTTGTAGTTCATTTACTAAATTATAACCTGGTATTGAAAGTATGTGTTTGTGTGGTTGCAGCATTTTGCTTGTGGTTATAGATTTGCCACATCTGCCACATAATCCATCATCAGCTGCATAATCTACAGATTTTAACAAAACCAATTACTTGTAGCGAAATCAGTTTAAATGTTACTAAAAGCTTGGCAATATGTGTTTGCGCACAGTGGAAGGCTCCAAGCAAAGGTTGACAGGCCACCTTTCTGTTGTTCATTGCTTAATTTAAGTGTGAATCCGTCACTAATGAGTTGAATGAATGAATGAATGAATATGAGACTTTTAAAGCACGGACTTAGCCCAAGGGCATCAAGGCACTAGCACCAATAACATACAGGAGAGAACTGATTCCTACTCAAACCCGACATTCAGAGAACAACCATGTCTTCAGAGCTTAACGAAAGATAGCGTGTACTTGTGGCCCCGAGAGAGAGTCCGGGAGAGAGTTCCAAACATTTGCGGCTGCGAATGAAAAGCCCTTCCGCCCCATCTCATCTTTTTGACCCTAGGAACAGCAAGGAGATTATTTTTTGCTGACCTCAGGTGTCTGGAGGGCCCATAATGTTGAAACATGGTCTCAGGTTATAGTATGCATTATGAGGGAGGCAGAGAGTTTTAAACACAATTCTCCGGTCTACTGGGAGCCAGTGCAACGACCTAAGGGAGGATGAGACCGAATGATGTCTGGGGATGTCCATCACCAGCCTGGCAGTGGCGTTCTGCACCATCTGCAAACGGCGTAGCTGGCCTTTGTTAATGCCTAAATAAAGGGCGTTTCATTAGTCAAATCTGGACAATATTAATGCAATCACCACTTTTGTGCGTGCCTCAAGTGAGAGGAACTGAGACATTTGTCTTATGATCCGGATGCGCCCGAAGCAAGATGTCACTGTCCTAGAAACCTGCAGGTTCATGGCTAAGGAGACATCCACCACCACTCCTAGATTCTTCCCATTTGATACCGGGGTTGGATAGATGCCTAGGGTGTCAGGCCAACATTCCCTCGACCAGATGTTAGACCTGTCTCCGAAAATAAGGACTTCCGTCTTCTCACCAGTCAATTTAAGATAGTTTTGAACCATCCATGACAAGACTGCTAACATGCAGTTCTTAAAGTTCTGCGCGGAGTCCCTAGCATTTTGCATGATTGACACTATGATTTGGGTGTCATCTGCATAAGACAACATTTCCAACCCAAATGACTTCACCACCCCTGCCAGCCGGGCAACATAGATATTAAATAAAGTGGGGCTCAGAGAGGAGCCCTGAGGCACACCGCAGACAAGGGGGATAGACTCCGAGAAGAAGCTTCCCAATTTGACTATTTGGGAACCCTCTTCCAGGAAGGAAGTCAGAAGATCCAAAGCCAAGCCCCCGACCCCTATCTCCCTGAGGCGCTCCACAAGTCTCTGGGGAGACAGGGTATCGAATGCTGCAGTAATATCAAGTGAGATCAGAAGATTGGTGTGACCTGCATCCATCTGCACTCGAATATTATCCAAAACTGCAGTGAGGGCAGTCTCCGTACTATGGAACCTTCTGAAGCCATGTTGTAAGCTATCCAAAATCTGATGTTCCCTCAAATAGGCACTCAAATGAGAGTTCGGATGGATTTCTAAGATTTTTAGCTAGGACCTACAAAAGGGAGATGGGCCGAAAAAATTTCACGTTTGACGGGTCCAGCAAGGGCTTTTTTAAAAGAGGCCTAACCAGTGCTGCTTTCCAACTTAGGGGATACTGGCCCTGTGCAACCAAGCCCAGACAGTGTAACACGTGTACAAATGACAAAAGTGAAGTAATACAATCATAAAATGTGCCTCAATATGCAGCATAATTTGCCTTTTCGTGCAGCATCTTGTGGTCAACCCTGCAATATAATTAGGCCATCCCTTGCAGCATAATTTCAGTGGCCCTGACTGTGACTGGTATTGGGGGTGTTTAATGTTAGCTCGTGGATCTTTTCTGCCATAACCTAATCTAACTACAATACGCATATCTTTCTACCAAGAAGTGACTGACAAGAAAGATAGCTGAGCAAACAGAGGTAGAAAGGTGATGCTATACTTATGCAGACATCTCTTTTTTCTTCACGCAAATGTTTAACCCTCTGGTTTCATGTCTCTATTAAGATTTAATTGCTCATTTACTACAGCCTGCGCTTCATGAAAGGCTTCAAACTGAACAGCTCCAATTGCAAAAAAATAACGTTCAGAAGGGCCTCGCTTTTATCTTGAATATAACATTTTAGGTTCTAGTTTTTCATTAGAACTCTGTGGTGATGCTGAAGCGGATTACTACGGAGTTACTGACAGACATGCTGCAGTTGGAAATGCATGTTTCTTTCTGCATTTCAGAATGTTTTACTGAAATGAAAAAGGAAGATATTTGAGAAATCATAGAAAACGTGCCATCATTTTAGCTTTCTAGAACACAAACAAAAATTTTTATGACACAAATGAAAACCCTAATTTTGTTCATATCTAAAAAAATATATTTTAATTTTACAGTTTTGAATGCATCAAAATGGCTTCAGGTGTGCCACATGTTTGTCATAAATTCAGAATGTTTGCACTCTAGTTGTTCATTAGAGCACTGTGAGAAGCTGGTGTAGAACACGAGTGAGTTAACTGGCATACTGTTCTTAAAAGTACATATTTCAGGTTGCATATCTGAATATTTTAATGATATGATATTTATATATGATATGATATTTCATTCACTTTAAAGGCGGCCATTTTTGCGCGCCAAACACTCGGATGCATGAGGTCTTTCTGACCCTTAACATGCTCCACCTCATAATGATCAACAAGCAACGAGAAGATGTTCACATATTCCCCCGCCCAAATCTTCTCCTTAATTGCCAAAGGCACATGTTGACCCAACCTTTCTCTACGAGAGGGTGCTGACTCATCCCTCGCAATCGGCAATGGCCGCTTACCTGCACCGGAAGCTGCCTCTGCGGTCGCAATCGTCCCTTGTGGCTTGTCAACTACTGCCACCGGCGCGGACACCTTGGCTGCATCTCGTTTCTCGCGCAATTGCTTCATCAGCGCCTGCGCCTCGACAGCCGTGGCGCCCTCACTACTTTCGCCCAACCACGCTGCAAGTTGTGCTGCTAGCTCGGGCGGCATATCTTCATTGGACACCGGGGTGACCACCACGGGAATCGGATTCCCCTCCGCCGGTACTGGGGTTGGCGCTTCGAGCGGGGTACAGGGAACCGGGACGTCTCCCCCAGCTGGTCCCCTCCTTGGCCTCTTGGCTCTCCCTCCTGGAGCTGCTCCAGCCGACGGACGTTCCGGCCCCCCTTCCCCGTCTCTCTCCGCCACCCGCTTCTTCAGCTCAGTCATCTCCTTCATGAGGACCCGAACCATCTGTTCAGTCGTCATTCTCTTCCCGCCTTTCTTGGGCATTTCTCCGACAGAGTATCTGTAAGACAAAAGAAAGATTACAACGCTCAAAATTGGCTCTTCGTTCCGTCTCGAGCTCACGTGCAGCGAGGAGGTGCAGCTTCAGAGCACAGGAACAAGAGGATGCCTTCTGGTCTTGCGTCCCCTTTTATCCGTCTTCAGGGCGGGCGTAAACCCGCCCCTGCCTGCCCCGAGGGCGTGGCCAGCCGCGTCAGTGTCTAGGCCAGCCCACTCTAGGGCGGGAAAAAGCGCGCCCCGGCTACACCGCTTCGGGCATACCAGCCGAGACTCGCCTCCCGCCCAAGATGGCTTCCCGGGGGGATCGTGGTACTCTGCCATACGTTCGGGGGGACCGAGTGGTCGCCCCTTTCCATATTTCAGGTTGCATATCTGAATATTTTAATGATATGGATGTGAAAGATATTTGACAAACCATAGAAGTTGCGTCCTCATATAAGCTTTACAAATAAATAACCAACATTTCTGCTAGAAACTCCTTGTTTTGTTTCTTACTAAAGGAAATGCATTACTAAAGGAAATGCTTTAAGTTTTACAGCTTTGATTTCATTTAGATGGCTTGAAGTGTGCCACACTTCAGTAATACATACAGAATGTTGGCGACATATGTGTTCATTTGAATGCTATTCGAAGCTGTAGTAGAACACTGGGGAATCAACTGATTGATGACTGCTGAAATACATGCTTCACTCAGTATAACAGACTTGTAGTATTATGAACTTCAACAAAATGTGCTCTAATTTCAGCTTCTGGAGCACCTTCTCCATGAGAAATGTAGAAGTGAAACCATTTTCATTCAAACATGGTTCATCAAATCACTGCTGCGCTTCAGCCTTTTTCACATTTTAAAATCACCCCAGAATTCAACAGAGTTCTAAAAATAAGTATAACACCCCCAGGAAATGACTTGGATTGTGAGTAAAAACTGTAATAATCCCTTATATGTGCTCATTTTTGTGACCCTGATAACCTGGCATTCACTACAATGCACACAGGACCATGACCTAAAACCCCATAATGGCTGTCCCACATTTTGTCAATGTTGTGGCCAACCAATCAGTAGAGAAATCTTTGGGACACTCCTCCCCGACTTGTCCCTGGGGTCAGAATTTAAGGTAGCCAATCCGACATATCTGAACATCAGCATGCTAGGTATACCTTTTTTGACTCCTTTGTTACCTTTACCATTACTAATTTTATAAAATAGAGAACATGTATTAAGCAAAATGTCATCAAACACCAAAACATAAAGGAAGGCCAAGCAGAGCTCTGAATTTCTAAAACCTAAAAAGAAAAAGCAGCAAGGAAAAGTAAAGCACCAATCAATAATCACTGTTCATTGGTGGCCGGGAGTTCAGGTAAAAAACTTCAAGCAAGTTCTCCCTTTAGTTTTAGATCTCGCCTAGGCAGCGCACGCGCTGTCTCTCAGAGACATGCTAGATCTCCTCTGTGGTCTTTGAGTACGCCCCTCACTTACCATTCATTCCTTTTCAAAATTTCCCTCCTTTCTGTGGCTAATTTTTACATTTGTTCCACCTTTTGGTGGGTGGCTCCCATCCCTGTCGACTGGCCCTGCCATATGTATTATTGTTCTTTGGTCTATTTTGTTACTTCCTTTTCTGTTTTCTTTGGATTGTGTATTCTGCTTGTTTTGTAAGTACGAGGAGAAGCGTAGCGGGGACGTGAACCCAGTCGCCAGTTCCGAAGTTGGCAGCTCTGCATGTTATGTCACATCCTCTCCAAAAATTGATGGTTTCCCGTGCACCTTTTGTTAGATCAACACAGCTTCTGTTTCAGCATCACATCCCCTGCAGAAGAAATTTGCCAATGATCGGGAACAAACAAACTTTTTAAAATTAAATGACTTTGAGTGAGTGGGTAAATGGATGTTGCTTGAGCAGTGAGGGTGAATGCTTGTTGTGATTAGATATACCTGGAAGGACGTTTCTGTCAGGCTAGGTATTGTCACAAAGACACATGCAATACCTCCCCAGCTGCCACAATACCGATATGGGCTGCACTGGTAGATACAGAGGTTATTAAATGTAGTAAAATGCCCAATACACATAGCACCCGCTCCTTCACCGAGCCACAATTCCCACCACCATAGAGATGCAGGGGGCTCTAGTGTTAGCTGCAGGTATGTGCATCTCAAGTGTATTTGCTGGTTAGGCTCCCATAACAGAGGAGATGAGGGGCCTTTCAAGTTGTCTGGATGTGGGCTTCTCGGCTGGCTGGGCTTCCCTACTCGATGGAGGACATGCTGTTCTCACGTGTTCCGACGTGTTCCCCCTGCTTCGCAATGTTCAAGATCGTATTTACATATTCGGTAACCTTTTGTGTTTGCCAACTACACTACTCAATCTCTATTAGCTGTTGAGAGGAGGTGTGGTGCCTCACGTTCACTGGTGAAAACGCCTGCACAGCTAAAATCGGTAGAAGAGACAACGGTGGTGATACAAATGTCATATTACCTGAACACCTCAATAAAACCTTCTGAGTATTTATTTTTTTAGACATGTAATAACACTAATGTTTTAATATAGCGTTACTTTTAAATTTAAAAAGTGATTTTTCCTACCCTGTCTGTAAATATTGAATTTTTATAAAGCAAAAAGGAAGAAGAAGGGGCATCAAGACTATCAGACCTAAGAGTCTTCATTGAATCATTACAGGAAGAAGCCCTCCCCCATTATTTTGACAGGAGATTTTACCTGTCATTTATGCCCACTGACAGTGGCGTCACTAGGGGGGTGCGGGGGGTGCGGACCGCACCGGGTGTCACCCCATCTCTGGGGTGACACCAATCTAGTAAGTTACGGGCTGCTTTAGTGCAAGCGCACGGTGCGCTGTGCACAGTTGCGCACATGCTTTAAAACATTTAAAATACTGCTACTTACTGCAGCAGCACGTCGCCACGCACGCACGCACCAGATGCATGTGATGATGCTGGTCACTGGTGCAATGCGTATGCGTGGCGTACGCAGTTTGTGGGTCCCAGGGCCGTCAATCTCTTTAGCGCTACCAATGACGGCCCTGGGACAGCCCCCTCCGCGTGGGTGTGCGCTCCTGCTTCGATGCGTTAGCGCGGTCAAACGCCCGCCAGGGAGGAGACGAGGCCAACGGCAGCGCAGGGGAGTGCTTGTGCGGTGCTACTAGAATAAAGAAATAATTCATTCCGAGGCAAGGACATCACACCACGGCACGGGCACCATCTCTGTCCGTTGATATAGAGAGCGCCGTCGTCCTCAGAGGTCTCCCCGCGGCACGTCTGTTTACTTTGAAGAGACTTTCTAATAGTTTGCCCGTGCCTGTGTGCTTCATGGAGTTTGCGTCGGTGCCTTCTTGTTCTTCGCAGCTCGCAGGGCTTTATGTGTTTACAGTGCATGCCGAGGGAGCGCTTTGTTCGCTGCTACGAATGCGTGCACGCGCCCTGGAGCATTATGGTGCCAACTTTCTGAGGAGAGTAAGAACTTAAAAGGGTTAGGGAGCGTACAGTGGCGAGGAAACACTCTGCCCCAAGGAGAAGGCCCACCCCCGGTCTGCAGAGGAACACATGGAAATGACCGCACTGCCTGCGTACTCGTGAGAGGTAGGAAGCGCTTTGTAAATTATATAGCGCAATTAGAAGGCGTGTTAAGCTGGAGCACCGAATGCTGACAAATGAGTGCATTTCTGCAAACAAAATGTATTTGCCATAAGTCAAAATGGCATTTTTTGGTAGTCCCCACAAAAATGTCTCACACCTAATAATGATGTGTGCGTAAAATGCATTATATTTTTATGGTAATCATGTATAACTGTGTTGAGTTCCAACTTCTCATAATTCTACAACTGTGTAAAACTGAAGGAAGTAAAATAAAATATGTGTTCTCATTACCCTTAACTACGTTTTTTTCCTTTTTTTTTTCTCTTAAATGCCAACCCTTCCTTCCTTTTTACATTGAATGGTGTCATTTTTGTGCTATATGAACACATTACAAAAAGTCTACAAAGCTATGTAAGTGTGCCAAGGGCAATCCGTGCCTTTACATCGGATCCCATTCAGGAGGCCACAGGGCAAGCAGAGGCTAACTGGGCCTGAGCTATGGGGGGTGGGGTCTTTTGACTCTGATATCCCAGGGTGAGTCTGTTGGATTTAAAAATGGGCCAAAAACAACCCCTTCACCCTTAACTTTCAGTGGTGGCCATGGTGAGCAGTGACAGACTTTTTAGGGAGGTAGTGTCCTGGTGCTCAAGATCAGAGTTTGCTTGTTTCCGGTCCAGGAAAGACATGGCTTGGCAGTTCGGGCTGGACTGTTCCCATGAGGCACAGGGTCAGACTGATTTGCATATGGCCATGTCTGAAGTCGGGTGGTGGAGTGAGCTAAAGAATGTTGATGGATTAAACCCAGATCAGTTGACTGGGGGTGAGTGTTTGATTTGCTCAAACAATCCGTCCATCATCCCCTTTCGTATCGCCAAGATCAGAGTTAAGCAATCAAACAGCAGCACAATACCAGATTGCCCAACCCAGTGCTTTACAGTAGAAAGGAAAAGCACTTATTTACACATACTTAAAACGGAAGACTACTCACAAAATTCTATCAAACAAAGCTATGGGTCTTGTGCTAGGGGCACTGCACCTTTGGATGCTGCCTACCCCTTCCACCATCCCCTTTGGGTCATGCTTTGTTCGCCCTAAGTTGGCAGGGTATGCCCAGACGGGGGTCCCTTTCTCACTTTGCCACTGGATTCAAGCTAGCCTCCATCATCCCCTTTGGTATCGCTTTGTACCTCTTCCTTTTACACAGGTGTCCCTCCTCTGGTAAGGCTAGGACGGTTCCCTTTTGGGTTTGAGTGCCTACACAGTACAAACCAAGGCTCAGGTACTGATTGCACCTGTTCATCATATCCAGCACTCAGTTTGGTACAACGCCCCTTTAAAGTCTCACAAATTGCAGGACTCCCTTTTCAAAACACAGGCAGCAAGGAACCAGCAGACCAGTACAAAGCATCTTCACTCTCTCCTTTTCTGGGATGACATGCACTGTTCACTGGAGCATCCTTTGTCAGTCCAGGCAGGTCCCTGGTAGAGAACACAGGTGGCTGCTGCCTGAGGTCCTGTGGCATGAACACAGGTGTGTAGAGTCACAGGGGTTCCAGAGGATGTGTCAGATCCCACTCAGCTTCTGCCTTGCTTCTAGGTCATGTGGCAATAGGCTGCAGGTGGGCCACACCACCTAAAATGTAGGATCGCAGCAGGACAATCGACAGTTGCTGGCACACTTCTTGATCATGGCATCAAGGGCCGCAATGGGCAAATTCTTCATCATGAGGCACAGTAAGCTGCCGCTGCACTTTTTGGCACAACGGTGAGCACAGCCAACATTTGCTTTTCTTGGCACAGCGTCAAGCTCAGCTGCAAATCCACAATTCCGGCCCATAACCCTAGTACCAGAGAGACTGGCACCCACCACTCCTGAAGCTAACAGATTACTCTTTTCCGTCTTTCTTCTCCTGCCTGCTCTGGGGGTCTCTCGTTTTCTGACTGTTAATAGACAGTCATGACTACTGCTATGTTGAAAGACTCCTTTCCCATCGCAGCAGCCAGGGTAAATTTAGGCACTTCAGGTCAGATGAACAGCTTCTTTCAGCAAGACAAAACGTTAGTTAATGTCCCCTCACCTCTGGAAACCATCTGTCAGGCACACACCAGCTCTGATTACACAGCACACCTTACAGTACTACGCGGAGCACTCCCTTCCTTGGTCACAGAGAACTTGGAACAGGAACAACAGGTGTGCAGGTGCCTCTCAATTATATTCAGCCAAAGCAGACAGGGGACATGGATCCACTGTCTACATTTTCAGAACTGGATTGTGGGGGGGGTTCTTTTTCAAGTATTCTTTCTAGTTTGCACTCCAGATATATTCTTTATGTATATTGATGCGCCTCACAGCAAGTTAGTCTCTAGACTAGAGTACATACAACAAAGGCAACAAGAGGAGCTTTCTGCACAGTCCAAAGCAAGGGGGGCGGGGGTGCGCCCCGTGCAGCATTAGTTTTGGGGGCGGCAGCCTCCCCCCACTCTTACCTGCCGTCTCGGTGTGGCAATCGCCCCCCCTGCTTTTCAATTGCCCAAGAGGGGCAGCAAACGAAAAAAAATCCTACCAGCACCCTCCCACCCAGCTCTTTGGTGCGGCCGCAGTGGGACAGCAAACAAGGGGACCGCCACAGTTGGCCAAAGTGCTTGCAATGCCACTGTTTCTGCACCTAGCATTCATCAGTCACACTGAATTGTCAACAGGGACAATCAAAAGCCTGGCCTCACCCCTTCAAATTTGGGACTCACTGACTTCTTCTTGCTGGGTCCGGACTCAGAGGAGTCGGAGAGAGAGAAATAATATCCAGTTAGCATTTATTTATAAATTAATATGAATCATGAACTTAGTTAAAAATGTGGCAGTGCAGTGGCGCACAAATGAATCAGATTAAGTAAAAACACTGCCCTCTTTGGGCGGGTCTAGTGCACCTGACTAAAGCTTTCTTCCTTCCTTGGGCAGTAACGATAGGCCCTGGGGACTGCGGTAATGGCATTTTGTTTGTTTTTTGATACTTGCACAAGTGCCACCATTGCCTACGTAACGTTTGTTCTTGTGCTTGAGTGTCTACTATATATTGCAGTATTATACCTCTTCTAATTGTACTTTGTTTTCTCTCGAGCAGACTTCACTTTAAAATAGTTTATTGGGATTAGACACCTGGTGCAGAGATCTTTGTGTACCCAAAAAATTCCAAATCATTGTAGCTGTAAGATAACTTTGGTGGTGAATACACTTGCTGTCGAGATCTGTGTGCAGTCTAGTTACAGGCCTGACTCATACAAAGTATAAAGAGTTAATGTTCCAGCTGCAAAGTGAAGCATGCACCATGCAGGTCACAGATTTGTATTTTACGTAGGAAGCTCAGCGAGTTACTGCTTTCATTGCAGACATTCTTGAGTGAGATAGGTCTCAGGTTACCATCCTTGTAATATACCTTAATGAATTATGAACCATCTTTAAGGAATTGCATGCTAACTGCAAGGTATAAGTTTAGAAACAGTGCTTTTTGCGCAGTATTTCATTATTCAAATTTGTCACAAAAGTGTTCCTTTAATAATAAAGACGCATTAGTAATTGCTTTTATGGGAGGTCCATGCGGTAAGTCGTGAGGGGGGGTGACACCATGAGTTACCCGCACCGGGTGACACCAACCCTAGTGACGCCACCTCACAGAACTCGCAAAGGCTGCCTACATGTACGATCATGAAGGGATTGCATATAGAGCACTCTTCAGAAGGCCTCAAATTGAACAGTCTCTTAAATACTTATGGTTTAACATTCACCTTAGACCAAATGTTTCATCCCAGCAACTGTCACTTTCCCCCACCGTATCAAGGCAGGGGATGCGCAACCATCAAGGATTACATTTTTGTTTTGGTTTCTTTGGGCTCGTTCCACATGTTCTTTTAATATTTTACACAGCCCATTTAGTGATCACAACCCCCTGACTCTAGTGCTTGATGGGGTGGGCAATCAGATGGTGCCCCGTAGTACTAATGCGGACAGATTATCCTTAACCGGTCAGGGGAGGTGTTTACGTTGGTCACAGTTAGATTCTAAGGTTTTTAATCATTTAAAATGTGACAACAAGAGATTTTAATGTGCTTAGATCCCTCAGCCCCTGGAGAGGAAACCATACAGTGATTTATATCCATTGCCTGGTCAGTTGCCAGTCTGTTACCAGTCCCGGTAGTCACTCCTTCCTGTAAACACCCGAAATGGTTTGATGTGGGGTGCTCTTGGGCTCTCAGGCTCCAGGCCCTGAAATAGACCCCCCCGATCTGGGTGGCAAGCTGTCGCATTAATTAGAAGGGGGCCCGTAAGGAACGGAGGCGCTCGCTACAAACACAAGCCTGGTAAGAGCTAACAGAAGCAAGTGAACAGAGGAACTGCACTCTTTTCTGGCATGTTATAAATAGCCCTTGCTTCTCGGTGCCATTAAGACCAGCCTTATGTCACCACATTTCCCCCAGATTAATGGACTGGCAATTTTGAAGAAGTTTATCATTTCAGGCAAAGGGAGAGATCTACTAACGATTTAGAACCCTGCCCTAGTGATGCTCCTGTCACCTTTCTTCTGGATGAAGTAAGGTTGGGCATTAAGGATTGTCCCAGAATAAGGCCCCAGGACCCAATGGGATTCCTCTTGATTTTTTTTCGGGCCAACATTGATGTATATGGGCTCCGGTTTTGACCAGGGTGCTAAACGCCACAGTAAGGAACAGGATGCCACCCTCATGGTCTACCGCTACCATCATCCCGATTGTTAAGAAGGGGGACAGGGACAAACTCTCGCTGTTGTCATCCTATATCCCTTATCAACTCCACAGTGAAGGTCTTTGGTTGGGTTTTATTAAATAGGCTCTCTGCCTGGGCTGGCTCAAACCAAATTAACTCGGAAGTGCAATATGGATTTCACAAATGAAAATCAACCACAGAACAGTGCCTAAATCTTTATCTTTTATTCTTCAAATACATGATCGCCCAACCCGGAGCTCTCTTTTTGGGCTTCATGGATCTCACCTCTGCATTTGACCAATCGCAAGAAATTGTGGATTTTACTCTGTTCTCTTGGAGTTGAGTTGCTGATCATCAATGTATTAATGACCCTCCATGCCTACACCACTGCTGCAGTTAGATATTCTCATATATATATTAACAGTCTAGAAACCGCCCTGATATCATTACAGACGGACACCCCAGGATAGGCAGGAAAGCAGTACCAGTTTTGTTATACCCAGACAACGCAGTATTGATGGCGCCCACACCAATGGGCCTACAGGCCTTGATAGATGTGCATTTTTCTTTCATGAATGGGTTGGATTTGTTGCCCAACTTTACAAAATCATATCTTATGGAAATTCTTACTCGGTGATTAGATCAAAGACCTTCAGGGCAGGAACCCACAGTTTAGCAAAGGTCCTGGCTTTTTCAAACCTGGGAATTTTATTTGATGCAAAATTAACTTTGAAACACTTGCAGGAGGAGAAGCTAGTGGACATGAATACATTAATGGGAGCTATTGCCAACTGTGCCCGTAAATTAGGCACCAGGTCTCCGGAAGTGATCCTAAAGCTATATCAGTCTTTCATCATTTCTAAGGTCCTGTATGGCAGCAAGATCTGGGGGTATATGGCGGTCAACAAACTACAGACTGCACAAAATAAATACTTGAGATGAATTTTCAAAAAGGCCCCCAAGGTAACCCCACATTTTCCATACATGGAGAATTAGGACTTAAGTACATAACTAACCTGGTGACAGTTAAGCCTTTGTTGTGCTCGGTGAAGGTCTGGTCTAGCGATGAGAGAGGGATTTAAATGTTCAGTAATCCTAGACTACCTCTCACTTGACCATGCCTTCAAATCCCCTGGTTATGGCATGTGAAGGAGACCCTCGCAGCCCTAGGAAGAGCAGACATTTTCCTGAAATATGATATAGTGAAGTCCCGGGATTTAAAAATAGTGAATGAGTTGTTTTTGAAATACTCCACAGCCTTCCATGTGGAGAACAAGCTTATTGAACCTGAAATGAGAAGGCATGTCTTAGTTCAGTCAAGTCAAAAAGTAGCTTAATTCAGATTCGGTTACAGAAGTCCATAAAAAGCACATGTTAAAAGACAACAAAATTATACATCTCATATCATTTGTTAATAATAAGCAATTAGTACATCTCATATCATATGTTAATATTATGAATAACTCCTTAAAAAAGCCCTTATATAAAAAACATAAACAAATCGAAACCGAAATGCCATAGGATCCTATACAAGGTTAAAAAAATCAGATCATTGACAATCTGTACCTTAGCAGGCTTTTTAAAAACAATGAGACGCTATACATGGTAAGCTCATACTCCATCCTTTGTAATTTTAGTAGTGCTGGTCTGCACTGTCTCAGACCACAGTTTTTAAATAAGCTGAGAATATACCTTTTCCTAATTATAGTATAAAATTTACAAAAAAAGACACAATGTAACAACGACTGTTGGGACATGTCATCGCATGGGCACAGGGGCAAAGGTTTAGACCAGTTATTGACCTCTGGGAAGGTCAGAAGTCTAAAGAAACTGCCCCCCCTGAAACGGGTTAGCAACATGCGGATAAAGCTGCTCCTGGTGAGTATTAGATACTGCTAAAGACCAGGGCTTCCTAGCATTAATTGATTTTGAATTACAGTTGGCTTCCTGCCCTCCAGCTTCCACCTTGACTCATCTAGAAAGGTAAGGCAAATGTCCTTAAGTTTCCTTCTACTGACTGTTGCCATGCTTTCCTGATTATGAAAATATTCCTGGTGGCCTATGGCAATTAGGAAGCGTCTTACGTACCTGAACCACTCAATTTTCATACTCCTCTCTAGAGTCAAGCAGTCCCGGATAATCTCTCTATTCAGATTTGTCTCTTGAGAGACCCACACCCTGTGCCACAACAGGACTGGGCTTATCTTGATGAGGTCTGACACGTACAATAAGCCCAACTCTTTGTGGCAGACATATGTGGAGGTTGCTCTTGGGACTGCAAGTAAAAATCGAATAAAGGCATTTTCACAGGCCTGGATTTTACTAGTGTCCGTAATGCCCCATAGGCCTGCCCCATAGATTCCAGTGGACACACACTTGGCTTTGTATGTACATCAATCAAGATTTTTACTGGTCTACCCCCTAGCTTGATGGCAAAATTACGTAGTGCTCCAATGGCACAAGAGAAAGCCAATTTCCTTGCATTGGCAGCTGTAACCAACATCCCTTTTTTGTCAAAGGTTATGCCCAAATACGTAAAGGTTTGAATTGAATCAGTCTTTGCCCCATCCAGGAAAATATTACATGGTACCTTATTATTTTTGGAGCAGGACATACTAACAGTTTTACTGGTTTAATTTTTTAGCCCCGCCTACTCATAAAAAGAGGAAAGGATTTAAGTAAACTCTGGAGGCCCCTTTGCGTACGCGCCATTATAACAGCGTCATCCGCGTAAAGCAAAATTGGCGCTGATCTACCTTCAACCTGTGGATAATCCTGTTGGTTTTCAATCAGGTGGGATGCTACACTGTTGATGTATAGGTGGAATAAAAAAGGTGCCAATATTCATCCCTGGCGGACTCCTTTTTTTATTGGGAATTTGGCAGTGCACTCTCCCTTTAGACCAAAGCGGATCTTGGCGCCTGCTCCCCGATACAATTCCTTGATGAAATTTATAATGCTGGGGTCAATTTCTAAACTTGAAAGGGTTTCCCATAAAACCTCATGGCTGACGCAGTCAAAAGCAGAGCTTAGGTCTACAAAAGTCAGGAATAGCTTATCCCCTTTTGCGGCCATGTATTTACCAATAAAGGTGGCCAAATTAAGACTTTGCTCTACTGTACCCACACCTTCTTTAAATCCATATTGATATTTAGAGAGTGCAGCTGTCTCTATTGCCCACAACTCTAATCTATTCAAGATGACCCTGCCGGCCACTTTCATCAAGGAATCTAGCAAGGATATGGGCCTGTAGCATTTTAGGTCTTGGGGATCACCCTTATTAAAAATGGGGATCACTATGGCTTCTTGCCAAGTTGATGGGAACCCTATTTTGTTGGAGCCATTTAAAACATTGGTCAATAGAGGAGCCCATAATTCAGCCTTTGATTAGTAGATGTCCACAGGTATCCCATCAGGCCCTGGGCTTCCCCCGGTACTATTTGCTATGGTCATTTCGATGTCAGATAATTCAAATTTAATGTTCAGGGGGAATAAAGCCTGTACGCTATATTCTGCCTCACCATTTGGAACAGCATGTAAGCTCTCTGAAAGGGTATCCTTCTTGTATAAATCAGTAAAATGATTTACCCAGCTGGCCTCCTCTATAACTAGATCTAAACTGTTATCTTTCCTATCCGAAACGTAAGGGGCATTTACGGCACCTCCAGAAACTAGTATTATCTTTCTGATGGCAGGCATTATGTAAAGCTTCCCAGGCCTCCTGCTTTATATCCTTTTTCCTCTTCTTAACTGCCGCATAGTATGTGCGACTAGCACATTTAATCTCTACAGTATTTTTCGGTACACTTTTAAGCGCAGTTTTTAAAGCAGCATGGGCTTTGCTGCATTTCGAATTAAACCAGCCCTCTATCTTATCTTTTTGCCTCTTTCTTACTGGCCCCTCCAGGGAGTGGTTAATCTTCTTGGCAATGTTTGTAAAGGCCGTCATGACAGCATCCGAGTTACTAGTTTCCGTTAGACATATCATGAAGTCATCTAGTCTATTTGTTATCAATTTCTGGAGGAAGTGGGAGGGCTCAATTTTATCCCATTTTAGCGCGTAGCCATTTCTTTTTGCTAAATTTAATTTGTGGGAGTAAAGATTATTCACCAGGTAATCTTCCTTGCGCTTCATGGATTTTAGTGAAAAACGAATGGGGTAATGGTCACTAAGTGCTATTGTGCCTGTGTTCCAATCCAGAACATTTTGTGCAAGACTGCTTGAAACTATTACAAAATTAATTACCGAAAAGCAACCCCTACCATTATATGTGGGTTTGAAATTAGCCTGAGGTACACATAGTTCGTTTCCAAATCCTAGGTCCATTTCAAACATCAGGTTGTTCACTAGATTCCCTATTGGTGTGTGTGTGAAGTGCGTACAATACTCCCCTTTGATGTTAATCAGGCCACATATATCAGATTGACCATGAGGACACAGCGAACAATTAAAGTCTCCTACCCATACAATGTGGTTACCCGTATGACCATCCCTAATAGAGAACTGCATTGCGTGTAAGAGACTGAAGGACTTGGCTATTCTAAGGCCCAGCGGTGCCAGGGGACAACACCTGAAACCTTCGTGGGTTACCTGTTCCGGCGTACAAATCACAGAGACACGGGACACTTCCTTCGGCGTCAAAGATCAAGGTTTATTTACTGCAGAGTATACAGAAATCGCAGGAAGTACACCACGTGTAGGGTCTGGGAGACTGCTTCAAATTGCAACAGTGGATCGCTCCTTTTACACATATTTTAGTCATAGCACAACATGGCGAACAAAAGGTTACAACTCAGTTCCCACAGTAAACTTCAAAAGGGTTGTTTTCATGAATTCAGGAGCCCGGAACATAATTACAGTAGTATCACCGGTTCCCAACTGTAAAAGTACGTTATCCCATCATTAAGTACATTCCATTCTAGCTGTAAACGAGTTAAGGAAAGAAACAGAAACAGGTGCAAGGAAGACAAAGATAGACAACAGATTGAAAAAGAAAGAGTGTAGGGGGCAATATCGGAAGCACGATTGCAGGATCAAAGGATTCGTGCCTAATGCATGCACGGCTGAAACAATAGACCGGCACGGCAAGATGAGCCTCGAGCGGAGCCATCTGCCTTTGCAGTGTCATCCCCCTCGTCATAAAGACACCCTCAAAGGAACACGTGTCTTCCGCAAGAGCTTGGGAATCCCAGGGTCACGAAGCGGACAGTGTCCGTTCGCTGGCTACTTGAGGGCAAGAGACAAAATGGATGCCGTATCTAAAATGGAACCCGTGGGTTCAGATGGAGAAACCCACGAATAAGACGAACGGTTCAGGCCAGCGTAGCGAAAAACGCGTACACCCACTAAACTCGTCATTTGCGGTTCATAGATACCAAACTCGTCCATATTCGAGCGAGTCAAAAACACCATTATGATTGTCACGGAACCTCAGACGCTCCTTATGCCCTCATGTAGGCAAGCACTAGTCGATATCAGAATCGATCTCGATATTCATCAGATCATTCAGATGTTGCTGCAACATTATTCTATCCATCAGTGCTTCCTTGGTAACAGATGGCCGTCTTATACACGTCGTAGCACAGAGGCCACATAAGGCAGGACCACACTGCACACAAAGACAACACGTGAACAGAAATGCTACAACAACCCCGATGATCATCAGAATCTTCCAACCCCACGTCGATATTAGGCCCCAAAACCATCCTAGTAGCGTCCAATCACCTACGTCCACGTGTATGGACTCGGAGATCTTATGCAACTTCGAGATGGCTTGATATACAGTTGGAGCGTTATCAGGGATGAAAATACAACAACTCGAATGGATCACCTTGCACACACCACCTCTATCTGCAAGAACAACGTCTAAAACCATACGGTTCTGCAACGTCATAAGCCTATCCGCCTGAAGCTCTGCTGTCAGATTACCAAGAGCACTTGCAGTTATATTAGCAGTCGATTCGACCACACGAGTCAACTGTCTCAGGTTCCTACTATTGACCATAGGTCCCCAAAACGGCAGGAAACCCTTAAAGATGTCTCCTGCTTCTTGACCGGCAGTGTCCTCTTTGCTAATAACGCCTCTCACAAATCTAGTCTTGTGGTAGTCCGAGGCAACTGTGAAGGTCGGTGGCAACAGATTCGCAATATAACAGGTGCCCGAGAAGTCACAGGGCAACCATGTATATGCGCGATCGTAACATACAAAGTATGTACCCTTGGCAGTAAGGAAAACAGGGGAAGAGAGCGACGGTAAAACATACGTTTCAGTGCAAGCACTCTTCCCAAGCTGGGCTCGCGGATTTCGGCCAAGGCCTTGCAAGAAGAAATTACAGAGATGGGGTACGATACAAATCAAAGACGAGCTTTTAAGCTGTCTATCACCCACTGATATACTATACTCAGCCTCACTCAGATCCTTGTATGCTCGCATCTCTTCCTCTGGAATAAGCGATGCATCAAAAATATCTCTATCTAAGTCAACAATCGCTCTTGCCAAAGGCTTGTGGTATGGGCCGGGACCAGAATCTGCAGAGCGTGGCTCTCGATGGGGGTAGGAATCTAGTGCACTACGGAACATAGTTTGGAACGCTCGAGCTGACCCCTGAGAGCTGTAAGGAAGAACCAAATACGGAATACCCCTATCCATTGTATGTGGCATTAACCCACACACCCAACAGTTAGTAGTATTCATCACCAACTGATGCTGATGTAGAAGCTAGACAAAGGAGTTGTTCATGAATTCCGCACGTCTAACCTGTTCATGTTGGGGCAGAGGATGAAAGGAATGTGGAGAAACAGTGGGAATAAAATTTAGTTCAGAAGAAGAAGAAGTAGGTGAAGCGGAAGGCAATAACGACTGTATTCCAAAATACACTCCACCCACCAATAACATAGAAACAGTCAGAAACAGCAGGAATACCTGAAACAGAAAGCATTTTGTTTGTACAACCCTGTGCAACTTCAATCTTCGAGCCGACATCCTCTCTATTTCCGACAACTTAGAGAAATCCATCCTCTAAAAACCGTCCGTAACGTTCTTGGCGCACTTCGTTCTGAGTAGCGATTATCAATTCCCAGGAGTTCCCAGGAATCGACAAAAGTAACCGACCTAGTGTCAGGAACCTGCTAAACAGAAGGAAGTACCCGCACGGCCCTACGATCAACCCGGATGTAAGGTTTACTTTAATCAAACATTCAATTTTAATGCAAATCTCCTAGCTGTGGAAAAAACATACGTGAAGAAGAGCTCAAGAATTGATAGAGGATGCAATTGTTCATAATGTTCATGGCAACAGTAAGGGGGTAATATGAATTCAAAAAGGGAAAACAAAAAGGATTTCTTTTATTAGTCTTTATTACGAGAACGAAGAAAATATCGACTTTTCCTAGGTCGAGTCTGTTCTTCAAATAATTGTTCAGATTGTGAAACAGCGTTCAATCGATCAGATGACAGTTCAAGCCTCGAGTTCTCCAATGCTGATGGTTCAACAAATGTATCTGGCTGCGATGAAGTGTCTCCTACAGGTTGAGTATCACTAAACGGCACAAAACATGTTGGGGTCTCTGTTTCCGTTGCGGTAATCCCAGTCCTCACCCAAGAATCTGCTGGCAAAGGGATCGGAACTTTTTTGGTGTGGGTAACATGCACCCAATTCTTTCTGCCTTCCAAACGAACTGCAGTCCTTGTAGCCAGCAGGACTTGGAAGGGACCCACAAATCTCGGCTCCAAGTTACGCTTTCTGCCAAAGTTGCGGGTGACAACTCAGTCACCCGGTTGGAGCCGATGTCCAGGACCCTCTGTCTGTGCCGGTAGAGCTTCAAAAACCTGTTGATGAATTAACCTCAGTTTAGCAGTCAGATCATGAAGATAATCAATTAACATTGGATACTCAAGACTATCAAAGGCCTTAGGCCTCGGGACTCCCCAAATGTTCGCAGGACGGCCGAACACAATCTCATATGGGCTAAGCCCTACTCGAGAGTGTACAGTCGCCCTGGTTGACAAGAGAGCCAGAGGCAAGGCATCAGGCCATGACAGACCAGTCGTAGCTTGAATCTTAGCAAATTTCAGTTTCAGAGTACCATTGTACCCTTCAACTAAACCCGCTGACTGGGGATGATTGGCGCTATGGAATTTTTGTCGAATTCCAAGGCCCTTACACACACTCTTCATCACACTCCCCACAAACTCACTTCTGTTATCTGACCATACAATCCGTGGCATTCCATACCGAGGAAAGTATTCCTTCAGTAGGACTTTCGCTGTGTACAGGGCAGTATTATCTTTGAGAGGGTAGGCCTCGATCCATCTGGAGAACGCGCAAACCACAATTAAAACGTACTTCAGGTTATTGCATCTGTCCATATGGATGAAGTCCAATTGGATAACTTCAAAGGGACAAGTAGGAGGAGCAAAATGGCCAGGTGGAGTGGGGGTGCCCTTACCAGGATTATACATCATACATACCATACAATTCTTAACCACTCTCTCAGCACACTTAGCAATGCCATCATTCTTCCATACAGGGGACAGCAATTTACATATACCTTTCGCGCTAATATGTGACAAGCCGTGAGCCATAGTCACGACGGCTAGCACATATGCATCCGGTAACATCCATCTCTGACATTCCGACAAATCAATCCAACATCCATGCGCGTCTAACTTTCCCGTGCTTTCCTTCCACTTAGTCTTTTCAGTTTCGGTGGCCTCATTCTGAATCGCTTTCACGCTCTCAACAGTGTCCTCACACATACCAGTCTCTGCAGGCCACCTTACTGAACTCGTAACGTACATTCGGGTTGCAAGATTCTTAGCTGTCTCTTTAGCAATCTCATCCGCAAACGCGTTACCATGACCAACATCATCCGTAACCTTTCGGTGCGCGCTGCATTTAATGATTGCCACCTGCTTAGGCAATGTAAGTGCGTCCAAAAGATCGTTCACGAGCTGTCCGTGTTGGATCTTCGTGCCATGCGATGTCATAAATCCTCTTTCTCTCCACAAACGACCAAAGCTATGTGCAACGCCAAATGCATATTGACTATCTGTAAACACATTCACTCGCTTTCCCTTAGACAAAACACACGCTCTCGTCAACGCAATCAACTCTGCCGCTTGTGCCGAATTCTGACTCAATCTCGCAGTTTCCACAACTGTACTCAACATCACCACAGCATACGCAGTCGTCACATCACCATTCGGCAACTTAAAACATGAACCATCAACATACAAGGTACCATCGGGATCTGCCAATGGAGTGTTTTTTAGGTCAACACGACCCTTCGTTTCTTCCTCAGTTCGTAAATAGCAATCATGTGGTGGTACATCATCTGATTCCATATTAGTCGGCAACAATGTCGCCGGGTTCAGTACATTACAGCGCTTGATTTGTATATGACTTGCCAAAAGCGTCAACTCATAACCGGACAACCTTGCGCTCGTCAAGTGTTGAGTTTTTGTACGATTCAAGAGAGTGTCAACTGCATGCGGAACCATCACCGTAAGCATATTATCCATGACCAGTCCTGCAGATTGCCGGATGGACACCGCAGCTGCCGCTGTCGCTCTTAGACAACTCGGCAATGCTCTAGCTACTGGGTCCAAGGTCGAGGAAAAATATGCACATGGACGCTGCTTACCACCAAATTGTTGCGTCAAGACACTCAACGCACAACCCTCTCTCTCGTGAACGTATAGTGTAAACGGCTTACTGTAATCAGGAGTACCTAACACAGGAGCCGAACACAACGCATCACGCAATTCAGAAAAACTTTTCTGACACTCTTCAGTCCATGGCAAAGGAGTCGGAACATCCTTGCACGTGAGGGCTACCAATGGCTTCGCTAGCAATGAAAAATTTGGAATCCATTGCCTGCAGTATGACGTGATACCTAGAAAGGCACGCACATCTCTCTGAGTTGTTGGCACAGTCATTCGAGCGATCGCTGCAATTCTCTCTGGGGTCAACCTTCTTCCCTCCTTTGACAATAAGTGACCTAGATAGGTTACTTCTTGACAACAATATTGCAGCTTAGAAGGTGACACCTTGTGATGTAAGTCACAGAGATGCTGTAACAGCGATACTGTAGCAGTTTTACAAATCTCTTTAGTGTCAGCAGCCACTAACAAGTCATCAACGTACTGAATCAAGGCCGCACCAGCCGGTAACACAAACGCATCAAGTTGACTCTTTAGGGCTTGGCTGTAGATCGATGGACTCTCACAGTAGCCCTGAGGAGCGCGTTTAAACCTGAAGCTGCGACCACCTAATGAGAAGCCGAATAGATCTCTGCTTTCCTCAGCAATCGGAATGCTAAAGAAAGCATTCTTCAAATCGATTACCGAGAACCAAGAGGCAGAGGCTGGAATCAGAGTCAGTAAAGCCGTAATGTCAGGCACCACAGGAAATTGTGGAATCACAATTTTATTTACCTCCCTTAAATCAATGACAAAACGGTACACAGGAGGCTTGGATGGATCAGTTTGTTTCAAAATAGGTAACACAGGACTATTACACACATTTCCCCGTGTTTCCTCGATGGCATCCTTCTCGATCAAGTCATAAATGATCGCTAATAGCGCTATTTCACCATCAAGAGAGATACGATACTGGGGGATACGTGGTAATCGCACATTCGATTTCAATTGGACAACATAAAGTGATATGTCCAGCAGGCCCACGTCATTGGGACCTGTTGCCCACAAAGACTTAGGAAGAGAACTCAATTCCGGTGGGAGCTTATCAGTTGAGAAGTACATAGGAGAGATCACTCTCTGACCCAATGTAAGCTCCACTCCCGCAGGAGAACAGTACAGGGTCGCATGTAACCGTTTCAGCAAATCCAGGCCCAAAAGATTCTCACCACAACCAGTAGTCAAAAACAAAGGAGCTTCTAGCTCACGAGGCCCAATTGTAAGGGGCAAAGGGCTAGAAACCGGATTGCTAACGGGGGCGCCAGAGAATCCAACGGAAACATTCGTTAAGCCAGACAAAGGTGCGCCAGGGAGTTTCGAATGGATGATGGAACTTTTCGCTGCACCAGTGTCCAACAGAAAAGGCTCAACTACGCCTGATGTGGCAACTGCGACGTAAGGCCCTCTCTGATCTACCGGAACTGATACTACTCCCTCTCTTTGTCTGTGGCTGTCCTAGTAATTACCGTCAACATCGATATCATGCTCAACGTAACAGTCGTCCACATGATACTGTGCAGATCTACCAGACGATGAACCGCGCTGATCAAAGCAATTATTCGAATCTGATGAAGTGGTAGAACGCTCATTCTGATTCTGAGTAACACCACGACCTCTACCACGTGATGCCTGTTGAGGACCACTACGACCTCCTCGAGCTGAAACACCATTATTTTGGTCGCGCAAAACCGGACAATTAAACTTCAAATGGCCCTCACCCCTACAATATGCGCATTGATTATAACCAAGCATAGATCTTGGTGTAGAGGAGTCAGTACGCGACTGCGACCTAGAAGACTGTGATTGCGATCTATTTTGCTGCTGTGCGTCGTTTTGATTCGAGCGCGGAGGATAAGCTTGCTGCAACAGAACTTTAGTTTTAAGATCCTTCGTTTTCTTATCCGCACGATCATTTTCCTCCTTCTCCCTATTTTCGTAATATTGAGCCGTGGCTAATATTTGAGCAGAGGTAGAAACAGCTCACGAACTTTCGGAATTTTTCAACTTGTTGCTGAGTTCAGGCAACAAATTCGACACAAATGTATCTACAAACAGTCGCTGACCTCCCTCAGTGCTCATATCCTGACCACTGTGATCGATGAATGCCTCCTCGAATCTGGTAAAGAAATCGGAGACACTCTCGTCCTTCTTTTGCTTGCACGCGGACAATTTGTCCCAATTAACTCTCATTGCTGGCATAAGTGTCTTCATAAGTGTAATTATCCTCTGGGGCAGATTCGTAATGATCTGTTCAGGCTTAGCCCCACCAACTTGTCGTCCATCTGCCGCCGCAAGAGCAGCCCAATCACCGCCTAACTCGGCTACGTGATTCTCTTGACGGATTTTTGCCCAAATTGGTTGAGGTACTACATTACCGAACAGCATGTCGATATCGGCAAGGTTCATAACAGTAGCATACACTAATTGGGATAACTCCTTATAATAACCTGCCGGATTTTTGCGGGGGTCAGGCAAAGTTTGCTTCACCTGCAAAACTTCTGACCGCTTCCATGGGTGGTGTATCCAAACTCTCTGGAAGTGTGGCGGAATAGCAGGATTAGCAGCAGGATCACCTGGCATCCACAGTGGGGGGACTTCTCGCATGGGATACTGACCAGGTTGTGCCATCCACTCCTCAGTTTCGTCCTTAAACAATGCTCGAGGTTGTACTGTAGATCGAAAGGATAGGAGACGCTCTAAAGCACGTCGAACATTACCACCCACAATCATACCGCTCGAAAACTGTTTCTGGAGTTCAGTCATTTCGGGTGGTACATTGTCTACCTCATCATTATCTCACTCCTCTCGTAAAGATTTACACATTTCCTCAAACACGAATCTCTGCGTGGGCTCATTAAATTGAGAGAACGTCTCAAAAACCATGCGCGGGGTGTATTTAGCGGGATACCTAATCCATTTACGCGTCATTTTCACTAACGTATCACTCTCCCTACCACCAGGAATTTGACTTCGTCTTTGAGGGACATCAGAAACATCGGACCAAAGGATCGGTCCAAATGGAGAGTAAAGAGTAGCAACAGCATTAGGTATGCGGCTACGGACAGAAGGAGAAGAGGAGAGAAGTACAGGGGCAACAACATGGGGACTAAACATAGGAGCAGTAGGAGCAGTAGGAGTAGCCAAAAGAGCAGAAGTAGCGGGAACAGCAGACTGAGAAGGTATAGGCAGTGGAGCAGTAGGAAGAAGGGTAGGTAAGGGAACAGGGACAACTTGAGGAACAAGAGGATTTGGAAGAACAGGTCCAACGACAGGCTGACCAGCAGCTGCCGGAACAACAGGTTGAGGAACAGGAGGAACCACAGGAGCCGTAGTATCCTATGCGTATGGAGGTGGTGATTTCAGTAGATAGGACAACAAAGGGTCCTCTACCGCTTCTTCTCCCTTCTTATCAGAACTCAACGGTAAAACAGGATAACATTTATCCACCGCCATGTGTTGCAATCTAGCAAAAACTTCATTTTCCTTCTCTTCTTTGTCTCGCTGAAACTGCTCTGCATTTCTCATCACCGTAATGATACCTTCCCTCTTATTTTTCTTGATCTGTTTGATTTCTTTCTGCTTGGCCTCTTTGCGCCATAACCGAAAGGAATCAAACATGGCCGGCCTAGATTTCTTCTTAAACAATTTTGCTTCGAGATTATCCAAAATTGCAGTTTCGAAACTACCATGAGGTGGCCGACTAAGGACACCATCGTCTTTAGTGTAGCGGATCCAATAATCATTATGTACGATAGGACCCACTCCATGGCGACTATAGAGCTCATAGATCGAAGTTCCAACTGGAGGTATCGGACATGAGTCCTCCAATCAGGAATCTGCACCGCAACATTTAAAGAAACCAAACAAAGTACTACGGCCAGGCATCGTGCACACTAACCGAGTTTACAAACTTCAAGGGTTATCGAATTACGATGTCCTCACAAAAATGCAAGACCCTCGGTTTTCGGCAATTGCAATTGTCAAATAAAACCCAACAACTAAGAACCAACAACTAAGAACCACAAATGCAATGGAACCATGCAAACAACCAAGTTTCAACAACAACCAAGGACTCTGGGAGCGACCCACAAATACTTAACTGAAAGAACAATGGCGTCACCAGGAAGGCCCGTCTATCGTCTCGCCGTACAAAGGACTACGCCAGGCGCCAAAACAGGTCGACAGTCAGGGCATCAGTCCGTCGCAGCCGTCAGGAGGCGGGAATCTTTGCGGGAAAAGTCTTCGGGCCACTTATTTCGACAACAGGATCAATGAAGCGGGGTGCACCTTCCCTCAGAGATTTCACACGAAGTTCCTCACGATCGTCAGGCTTTGGACCGGTACCGCCGATGTCGCCCCACATTGGGCGCCAACTGAAGGACTGGGCTAGTCTAAGGCCCAGTGGTGCCAGGGGACAACACCTGAAACCTTCGTGGGTTACCTGTTCCGGGATACAAATCACAGAGACACGGGACACTTCCTTCGGCGTCAAAGATCAAGGTTTATTTACTGCAGGGAATACAGAAATCGCAGGAAGTACACCACGTGTAGGTTCTGGGAGACTGCTTCAAATTGCAACAGTGGATCGCTCCTTTTATACATATTTTAGTCATAGCACAACATGGCGAACAAAAGGTTACAACTCAGTTCCCACAGTAAACTTCAAAAGGGTTGTTTTCATGTATTCAGGAGCCCGGAACATAATTACAGTAGCATCGGCGGTTCCCAACTGTAAAAGTACGTTATCCCATCATTAAGTACATTCCATTCTAGCTGTAAATGAGTTAAGGAAAGAGACAGAAACAGGTGCAAGGAAGACAAAGATAGACAACAGATTGAAAAAGAAAGAGTGTAGGGGGCAATATCGGAAGCACGATTTCAGGATCAAAGGATTCGTGCCTAATGCCTGAAACAATAGACCGGCACGGCAAGATGAGCCTCGAGCGGAGCCATCTGCCTTTGCAGTGTCATCCCCCTCGTCATAAAGACACCCTCAAAGGAACACATGTCTTCCGCAAGAGCTTGGGAATCCCAGGGTCACAAAGCGGACTGTGTCCGTTCGTTGGCTACTTGAGGGCAAGAGACAAAATGGATGCCGTATCTAAAATGGAACCTGTGGGTTCAGATGGAGAAACCCACGAATAAGACAAACGGTTCAGGCCAGCGTAGCGAAAAACGCGTACACCCACTAAACTCGTCATTTGCGGTTCATAGATACCAAACTCGTCCATATTTGAGCGAGTCAAAAACACTAATATGATTGTCACGGAACCTCAAGACTCTCGAAAACACTTACTGCTTCACCCCTTGGAATGTTATTATAAAAGTTTACAATATTAAGGGTCTCATATCCCTCCACTGTGACCTCTATCATCTGGAAGTACTTTGAGGCGGAGATAAATTTCCCGCTTTTAACATTGGAGGTATTTGAGATCAGACAGCATAGGCCCCCTTTATTTCTACCCCTTACGGACTGCTCCACTGGGGTGCAAAAAGAACGATATCCATTTATGTGGATCTCATCTCTCTCCCAGGTCTCCTGTAGGCAGATTACCATGAAATTATTTACAAAACTCATGAAAATAGGATCATTTAGCTTGTTTAGCAAACCCGCGATGTTCCATGACAGGAAAGTTAGGGGTTTCCCCCTATCTCCTGACCCTTTTACCGTTGCCATATGTGGTAGAATACTGGCCACTCCCTGCTCCTGGGGTATAGTGATAGTGGATGTTGGTGGAGTTGAGGGAT
The DNA here is from genome assembly GCF_964263255.1 of Lissotriton vulgaris. NCBI lineage: Eukaryota > Metazoa > Chordata > Amphibia > Caudata > Salamandridae > Lissotriton > Lissotriton vulgaris. The sequence continues at coordinate 966,779,736 of NC_141695.1, read as the reverse complement.
GCTCCTCTTCACCTGGTCCCCCATACTCTCTCTGTTATTACTGAGTGACTACTATGATGAAGACCTACTATAGTATAAGATGCATTTGATCCATTTGTTTCATGCTCCATGTTAATATGGTTCCCGTCTTAAGGCGTGTAGAGTGTTGCTCTGTGCCCCCCCCCCATAGTCATGTTATCAGTGCCAGTGGTTAGTTTGTTCAGTCAATCAACAATTTCTAGTGCGCTGAACCTGTTTTGAAGGGGTAGGTGAAACTCTGGTCTTGGGGGCCCTTTTACTGCCACCATCTCTACCCTGTCCATGCCCCACATATGACCAGGCCCCTGCAGGGTCCATCTGGGGCGGGGGTGGGAAAAAGAATGACAGTGGTCTAACTTCTATGTTGGGGCCCTGATTAAAGTAATTATTTTGAACCCAAGAGCAGATATACTCCACCGTGCGGGGGGTCTCTGAAATTGACCACGATGCAGGCTCCTGCAATTGTCTTTGGGGTATAACCCACCCATGGTAGCCTGCAAACCATCATGATATAACTACTCATGTGAGGGGGTAACGGTCTATTCAAATTGAGCCAGTGTATTACTTTGTTTTTCAAACAGATAAAAGGCTCATGACTAGGGTCTTTAAGTTCAGGCACGCCTGTTAGGACTATTACGTACGGACTCGACTGAGGAGGTAGATTAACCAGTCGAGTCTGCCTCTGTATTTCATCATGGGCTTCCCTAACACCATCATTTGGTTTAGGTACAACTGATGACCATTTGCTACCCCAGTAATTGGTGGACGTGAGTTTGCTTGTGCCGTGGTTTGTCCTGAGAGTTGTGTAGACTGTAAGTCGGGTTCCCCGGATACTTTATGTGTACAGGTTGAATTGGTTTTAGGCTTCCCAGCTGCCTTATTACTCCTTACCTCACCCTCGAGTTTTACGAGCAGTTTTGCAATCCCACTAATTCTTGCTTCCAAGAGTGCAAGCAATGACTTTAATAAGGACTCCAAATTATTTAAAAGGGAGACCTCATTAATAGCTTCTGAATCTATTCAGCCCTGTGTAATGTTCTGACTGACGGCTATGGGACTTACATCGTCAACACTAGAATGTGGTGGATTAGGAGTCGCCACTAAGTGTGTAGCTGTATTTGTTGTATTTTTTCCAACATCCTTAGAGGATTTAGATTTTTTACTAGTTATCGCAAGGGGCGCTGGCTGTTTCCTTTTCGGTATTGCCCCTTCCTAACGTCCTCGTAACTGTCTGGAGCTTCCTGTTTCTAGGGGGTTATCCTCTGCTACCTCTACTACCAAGGTAACAGCTTCCAAATCTACAGGTGAGTCTGCTAATGATTGAGTATAGGGGGCTGGCAGGGAGCAGAAGGAGCCCTGTGTGCTGGGTGGACTATGCATAAGCACCTCAAAATCAGTGGCATTAAGTCTATTGATGGTTTCAGGTGAGCGTGCGTTTGCCAGATGTCGTTTTGACGACCTTTTGGCCAAAGCCAAGTCCTGCCATACCCGCCTTTCCATCAGTGTAATCCCCTGATCAATACCTAGATTAGTTCTTGTTATAAAGTTGTCTAACGTGCCTAATCACAACGACCCCTCGGCCGTCTTGTTCTTTTTCTCCCGGACAGGCATTTCTCAACTCAGTATATGCTTTGCATCACTTGCTCCCAGCTGAGAGATTCCGCAGAGGAATGCAAACTCTGCCAGGGGTTAGAGGGGTGGGCCCAATCCAGTCTTACCCGGTCTTGAACATGCCTAAATGGGCCCGCCCCGCCCTTGAACTTTGAAATGAATTGTTGTTGTATCATATTCCCTGTGTTTTTATCTTTTATGGTTGTGATTATGGTAGAATAAAGATTAATTTATGTTATACAAAAGAGAGTGAACAGAGTGCTCCAAGACAGCAATAATCTGCTGTTGGCTGTTTAAGAAGTGTTTTTAAGGGATTGTACACTGGTTTGTTTGGCTAGGAGAGTGAGTAAAGTTTTTTACAAAGAGTATTGTTAGAGGGCACAGTTCATTGAGCCCTTACCTCCAGGATGCCAAAGTGTGGATTAAATTTGTCTGTCTCCTAGGAGATTCTGAATTGAGAAGCAGCTTCCAACTCCCTGGCCAGCAAATATTGCTTGAGGTCGCAGGAACCTTGTATAGTCTACTATTGGATGCTACATGTGTGCATTGATTGGTGGTTGCATCTGATGTTTCTATTGGATTAGGGTTAGTGTGTTCTTTGGTTGGGTATTTGAGGGTATGGATTGTTTCCTGGGTCAGTGATTCTATTGATGTAGGGCTTAGGGCTAGTGATCAAAATGGTGGATAGATTTGTGGTTTTGGATAAGTATGGGCGGAAAATTCGTTCCGCTCGCGGAATTTGCGGATTTTCCACGATTTCACGATCCGGGAATCGTGCGAAATCGCGGCAAAATCCGGAATTCGCAAGCAGGATGAATTTTGCTCAGTTGGAGCTAATTTCTTTGTAACCATTTACAAAATGGTTACAAAGAAATTAACTTCAACTTGGGCACCTGCTGTAACCCTGTAAGTGCTTCCTGAGCGGCGCCTCGTTGCCTACTTGCAACTATTCTCTGACCCTGCTCTGACCCTCGAAGCAGGGTCAGAGAATAGTTACAAGTAGACAACGAGGCTCCATGAACAGGAAGCACTTACAGATATAGTTAAATCAGGTCCCCGAGTTGAAGGCCAAATTCAGTAACTCCTTAATCAACCCCAAAAAATCGTGCGCTTTGTCGAGGCTGGGCAGGTGTGCTTTCTCCCCATATCTACAGTCGAAAATTAGCTATGATGCTTGATGAAGGCCTTTGCATCCTTGACTTTCACGAGTGCACTCCCCGTGCAGTTCCTGTCACCAGTAGCTTCTTTCTCCTCATCTGCTGCTCCGATCGGTGCCTGACCTTTTATACACACAAGAGGCATGTGAACTCACAAAGAAGCCCCCCCACACACTAGAGGTGTGCACCGTCTTTCCGCCCTTTACCCACTATGATGACAGCTCACTCGAGGGACCCCAACGCCCTTCGGCGTGATGGCAAAGTTAATCAGCCCCAAAAAATCAGGCGCTTAGTCGAGGCTGGGCAGGTGTGCTTTCTCCCCATATCTACAGTCGAAAATTAGCTATGATGATTGATGGAGGCCTTTGCATCCTTGACTTTCACGAGTGCAATCCCCGTGCAGTTCCTGTAACCAGTAGATTCTTTCTCCCCATCTGCTGCTCTGATCGGTGTCTGATCTTTTATACACACAAGAGGAATGTGAACTTGCAAAGAAGCCCCCTCCCCAGTTTACCCCCCACACACTAGCGGTGTGCACCGTCTTTCCGCCCTTTACCCACTATGATGGACAGCTCACTCGAGGGACCCCGGTGCCCTTCGGCGAGATGGCAAAGTTACACACACATGGTCAATGGAGGCAACTCTTCTGGCCCTACGCAGCTGTAGTGCAGGAAAAGCACTATACATTTACCCAACGAGGTAGCACTTACTGATTAGCCAGTAGAAAGTACTCCAGTTAAGTATGGTGCAAAATCACAAAACAATCCGCGATTTCGTGGGGAAATTCGCAGATTTATTTGAGATTTTGTGTGAATTCGCAAACCGCTGATTAGCAAAATTCGCCCATACTTAGTTTTGGATTGGTTCATGGGGCTAGGCCTTTGATTGAACATAAGGTTTAGTGTTTCTTGTGTGATCGGCTGCTGGGACTAGGGTTGGGACTAGGGCTGGGGTTAGGCTTTCGATTGGCTGTACGGTTTAGGGTTTTGTGTCTGATTGGCTGCTGGGACTAGGGCAGTGGTAAGGGCTGGGGCTAGGCTTTCTATTGGAAATAGGGCTTAGGGTTTCCTGTATGATTGCCTGCAGGGACTAAGGTTGTGCTTAGACTTTCTATTGGACATAGGCCTTAGGGTTTTGTGCCTGATTAGCTGCTTGGACTGGGGCTGTGATTGGTTGTAAGGACTTGGTATCCTATTGATCCTAGGGCTTAGGGCTAGTGTTCTGATTGGTTAGCGTTAGGGCTAGGGTTCCCATTTGCTGAAGGGGGTCACCTGATTAGTAGGTCTACATAAGGCCAGGGCTCAGGGCATCCCAGCCCGGGCATCAAGGCTAAGGGCAGAGAGGACAAAGGCAGGTGTGTGAGCCTGTTCAAGACTGGTCAAGGTCAGGTCCAGGAATGTAGCCTAATTTTATATACACCAAGACCCACCCTACCCCCTCCACAACCATATTAACATGCTCACACCAAATGTACTCCACTCATTTGCTACAAACTAACCCGATGCAGAATTCAATGTCTCAGCATCCACTTCTAAGCCACACCTATCCAACCTTCTATCCCAAATCCATCTCATAAAACAAATATGTCAGTACCTCTTTTCACTACTCCTCAAATACAAAACATTTCATGCACACCGACACAACAAAATCTCCCAAAGCGCAACACCTCATAATACTTACAAAACAAAATACAAACACATACCCACCTTTCAAACTACATAAATGAACAAACGCCAATGCCAAGCTTTCTCTCTTCCACCACACCTAACACACATACAGCAATAGAGCAAATCTCTTCTAACCACCTCCCATCCATTGGACAATTTAGTACCTTACTACATGACCCACATGCTGCACCACCACCCGTTACTTTTTACACAGCTACCCAATAGAGTCTCCCGGCGCTAGACTTGTGGAGGCCGATACAGCTAGACAAAGATAAAAGGGCAAAGATCACAGAGAAATCAGACTAAGTCACTGAACAGCAACGTCTTTAAGCTCGTACGGAAGGCCAACACAGACTGACAGATTCTATGGTCCATCGGAAGGGTATTCCAGAGCCTGGGGCCAAGACAGGAGAAGGAGTGACCCCTCATACGGATGAACTAGAACCTGAGAACTGTAAACAATGAAAGGCTGGTAGAGCGCAGCTGTCGAGCCACAGCATAAAGAGTAAGTAGATTTTGAATGTAAGCCGGAGCAAGGCCCCATTTGACACGAAACATGTAGCAAAGTGTCTTGAACTCAATACGCTTATTAATTTTAAGCCAGTGAAGTTGGCTAAGCAGAGGAGAAGCAGAGGCAGATCGAGGCATATGGAAAAGAAGGACAGCAGCAGCATTCTGGATGACCTGTAGCCAGTGTAAAGAGGCTTTATCAGTGCCAAAATACAGGACGTTGCTGTAGTCCAACCTGGATATCAACAGAGCCTGCAGGACCGTTTTTGGACTGCCAGTGGGATTAACCAAATGATTTTCCAATCCATCTGAGAGCAGCAAAGCAGGATGAGGCTACCCTGGAAACTTGAGGTTTAAGGGAGAGATTTTGGTTGATAATAAAGACCAGGTTCTTAACTTTGTAAACAGGGACAGGCAAAGGGCCCAACTCGTCCGGCCAGTGCTTACCACCCCACTGCTCAGGGTTATTGCACAGAATGAGCATCTCAGTTTTGGAACTGTTAAGCTTCAGGGTATTACTAGTCAGCCAAGATGAAACATTCCTCAGGCCAAGCCAAGCTGCAATAAAGAAGGAACCTGGTGCTGAACAGCGGAAAGGGAGAAGACGATCTGAGTATCGTCAGTGTTAGGTCTGGGGGTCTCTAGTTGGCAATGGTATTCACCTTTGTCCAAATAGGGGCCCTTACTTCTAAGTCAGGATAAGGGGATTACACTCCTTAATAACCCCTGCTCACCCTCTTGGTAGCTTGGCACGAGCAGACAGGCTTATCTCAGAGGCAGTGTGTTAAGCATTTGTGAATATACACAGTAATGCAGTGGAAACACTACAGATGGATACAACACAGGTTTTATAAAAATAAGTATTCTTTATATAGACTTAACACAAGACCACATACGACAAAAATCCACAATACTACACTTAAGATTGATTGATGATCAAAGTTACTTAGTTCAAGTTGTTGATAAATGCTACCAAGTTCTCAACAAAGTACCTGGATGCGTAACGCAAAGAAAACAAAAGGCTTGCAAAAGGGGAGATGTGTTGGTTTCATGATCCTGGGGAAATGATGCATCGTGCCTCAATGCTTGCGCAGAGTGGGGGATGCTTCGGGATCCTTACAGGTGCAGAGGTGATGCGTAGATTCTCGGCCTGCGGGCCCGTTGTGTTGTGCAAGATGGCGCCTTGATGCAAAGCGATGATCCAGTGGCGATGCGAGAAGATTGCGCCCTTGATGCAGCGATGCGATCATGATGCATAGACGCCCTGGCAGCCTTGTGATGACTCTGTACTTTGGAGCCGCGACAGGTCCTTCGACATGCTTCTCCGGTAATGTTATGGCGACTCTCTCGATGGCGTCACGCTTTTCCAGTGATGCGACAGCAGGCAGCTTCGAAGAACACACGCTTCCAGGGAGATGCAGCGAAGGCTCACTTCTCCGGCGATGCGATGATTTCAGCTGCGGTGGTGACACGCTTCCTCTCGATGCGTCGCGCTTCCAGCTCCCAGCGACATGCAAATGTCTATAGATAGAATTCCCAGCAATGAAATTTATAGGGGGAGCTGGAGATGAAGTATTTTGTCCCAGAGGCTTCAGCAGGAGGCAAGCACAGTTTAAGACAATGGAGAATATTCTGTAGATGATGAAAGTCCTTAAAAAGTTCCTTCTCCTTTCCTTGGCAATGAAGCAACCACTGCAGGCCAACCCAGCAAACAGCACAGAGGGGCAGTCAAACTCCTGCAGCTTCCTTGGTTCTTCTCCTTGGCAAAAGACTTCTTCTTGTTCCATAAGTGATCTAAAGTTCTTGGGACTGGGTCCCAATATTTATACCCCCAAATCCTTTGTTCTCTGAAGACAGAGAGGCCTCTGCCTAGTCCAAACCCGTTCCTGAGCACTTTGTTTACATGACTCCTTCCTTCCTTTCACAGTGCAGGGCAGAGAAATCAGCTGCCTCACAGGAGGGGGAGCCAGCACAGGGGAGGGAAGGCGCATCTCTGGAGCACTTTGTTGACAAGATTCCTTCTCTCCTTTCACAGTGCAGGGCAGAGACATCAGACAAGCCACAGGATGTGGAGCCAGCATTGTAGAGGGAAGGCCCAGCCCTATTCAGGTCCCAGGTGCAACTTCTCCCACCCATCGAGATGCAGATCTCGCTATTCACTACTGGGTTGTCCCAGCCTGTCCCCTGGAACCCCCCAGCCCTGTCACTCACAAACACAAACAAGGAATGCACAACCTAGCAGAGGCAGGCCTGTACAGTTAGGCCAGAAAATACCTACTTTCTAAAAGTGGTATTTTCAAACTCAGAATATTAAAACCAAATTTACTAAAAGATATATTTTATCATTCTGAGTTCAGGCATATTAAATTTGAATCTCTACCATGTTCCATGAGTCAGTTAGGATTATAAGAATGTAATATTCGAACTGCCCATTCTAGCCTATGGAGAACAGGTAGCCTTCAATAGTAAAAAATGAAAATGGCTGTAATTCACTAATAGGACATACTATACACATCAGAGCATGTCCTACCGTATACTTACAATGCACCCTGCCCTTGGGCCTACCATAGGGGTGTCTGACATGAAGTAAAGGGAAGGTTTAGAGACTGGCAAGTGGGTTCACTTGCCAAGTCGACATGGCAGTACTAGACTGCACACAGGCCTTGCAATGGCAGGCCTGAGACACACTTTACAAGCTGCTTCTGTGGGTGGCACAACCAGTGCTGCAAACCCACCAGCAGCATTCGATTTGCAAACCCTGGGCACATATGGCGGACTGTACTAGGGGCTGACAGGTAAATCAAATAACCCAATCATGGAATCACCAAATAGTATATCAATGTATCATAGGGAGCACTTGCACTGTGGCACTGAATTGCAGTGGCACAGTAACCAAAGCATATAACCAGCGAAAACATATCAAAACAGAGGAGGAAATCTGTCAAAATGGAAGGGAGACTCACGTCAATGATGCCAGGTCTAACAGTCAGCATAGGAGAAGATAGCCAGACCCAACTTCTCTGCAATGCCGGCCAAGGGGCAAACATTTATCTTAAAAAGTAAGGGGCTCAAAATAGAGCCCTGAGGAACTCCAGAGGTTAACTCTAACATGTGCGATCTCACTATGTCAGAGAAGACATGAAAAGTCGGTCAGTAAGGAAAAACTCAGCCACTTCAGAGCCAAACCCACAATCCCACAGGCTTTGAGGCGGTCTAACAAAATGGAATAAGACACTGTATCAAACGCCACGCCGAAATCCTACAGGATGAGTGCAGAGGTTCCCCCGGAGTCGAGTTGTAGTCTGAGGTGCTCAGTGACCCAGGGGAGAGCAGACGCAGTACTGTGGCCATGTCTAAATCTAGACTGAGACGGATGTCACAAAATAGAAGTCTTAACAATTGAGGAAAGTAAGGTATTAATGTGCCATTCTAAGATTTTAGAAAACCCAGAAAGAAGGGAAATAGGACAAAAGTTGGACCTAGAAAGCCTGTCAAGACCTTCCTTTTTTAATAACGGAATGACAAGAGCAATGTTCCACCCTTTCAGTACAAAACCTGTACTTAAGGCGTTGTTAAGTAATTTAAGAACCACAGGAAGACTGTGTCATCCAAACAACTGAGTTAGAAGGGGGAGAGGATCAGCAGGAGAGTAAGACTTAATAGAGCTCAATGACAACTTCAAGGAGGGCAAATCCAGAAGGGGCCAAGAGCTGACCTGTTCAGAGTGCTCAGACGCAGAGGTCTGGGGGAAAAGTCTTGGGAACCTGCCAAAAAGCCAGCAGGAAATGTTATATTCCCTTGTTGAATAACATTCATTGCGAGTTGGGCATGAATGGAGTTGACTTTGTTGTGAAAGAACAATGCTAACTCATCACATTGAGGTTGAGTGAGTGAAGGAGGAGACAGAAACACACTGGCGGCAGAGAGTTGATTAACCACCTTAAACAGAGTTTCTGGCAGTGCTGGGAGCTAGAAATCTCATCTATGAAAAAGGCAGCTCATGCTGATCTACATAGAGCATGGTATTTCTTTAATGCTCCCAAGTACTTTAGTTTGACCTCAGACAGATATTTTTTCCTCCATTGCCTTTCTTACGCTTTACAGCACTTTTTCTCTTAACGAGAGTCAGTAAACCAAGAAGAAGGACGCTGTGTCCTAAACTGAGGTTTGGAGACAAGAGGTAGTACAACATCAGTGGCTGAAGAGAGCGAAGAGTGCACACTAAGTTGAGCTTGGTCAAGAGAAGAATTGAGAACAGGAATATTATCCGGAAGCACTTTGTTTAGAGAACACATATTAAGTTTGTACCAAATCTGAGATTTAGGCTGTAAGGTTTATCTAGTGGACGAGGAATCAGGAAGCTTACTAGGAAAGGTGTTGGACTTGGCCATTTTGGTGGATTCACTCTTAAACTTTTTGCCTGTCTCCTAGCCTTTTCCCTGTGTAGTGTTGGTGGTTTTAGGCCTCTAGGCACTTTATCACTGCTGTCCAGTGTAAAGTGTGTGCGCTCTGGGTTACATGTAGTGGTATTCGCCTGCCCTCCCGTAGGAATGCATGGAATTGGAATTGGAATTGGTATTTATAAAGCGCGACTGTCGCTCCGGAAGAAGCATCCTGGCGCTGACTGGAAAGTGTGTAGAAGGTTGGAATTGGGCAGGATTAGATGGTGTCCCGCACATACTCGTCAGATAGGCTGAAGATCCATGTTTTCAGTTGTTTCCTGAAGTGGCTTTCCTTGGTCAGGGATCGCAGATGCTGGGGCATAGAGTTCCATGCTTTGGAGGATAGGTGGGTAAGAGTTTTATCCCCTTTGGTTTTTAGGTTGAAGTTGGCTAGTTTTAGTAGGTTATTGTTGGAGGATCTCAGAGTCCTCTGGGGGTTGTAGTGGGGATAGCGTCTGATTAGGTACTTGGGGCCAGTGTGGTTGAATGCCCGAAAAGCAACGATTAGGATCTTGAATAGGATCCTTTTGTGCAAGGGCAACCAGTGGAGGGTTCTTAGAGCGGTTGAGGCTGAAGATCTTCTGGGGAGTTTAAGCACCAGCCTGGCAGCCGAATGCTGAACACTCTGCAGTTTTTTGAGTGTGGCTTTTTTCACACCTGCCAGTAGACCATTACAGTAATCTATGCGCGAAAGGATTAGCACCACAGTTACCGCCTTTCTGGCTTAAATTGGTAGGAAGTCAAAAAAAATGTTGAGGGATTTAATGATTCCGAAGCAGCTTCCTGCCACTGTCCTGACATGCTGGTCAAAGGATAGGTCAGTATCGAAGGTGACTCCGAGGTTTCTTGCAGTTACGACGGTCTGGGGGGGGGCTGTGGAGTCCTCTGGCCACCAGAGATGAGGACAGAAGTTGACGCGTTTCCCCATGGGGAGGATCTCTGTCTTCCCTGTGTTACACTTGAGATGGTTAGTTTCCATCCACAGGAAGACATCTTTCAGGCAGTTTGTTAGATTTTGTTCGGCAGTCTTAGAGTTCTCCTCTAGCGGGACTATGAGTTGGGTATCGTCGGCATAAGATGTAACAGTGATACCGTATGATTCGATCAGAGAGATAAGGGGTATAAGGTAAACGTTAAAAAGCAAGGGGCTTAGAATAGAACCCTGTGGGACTCCTGATCGAATCTTTTTCTCTACAGAGCTGAAAGGTCCTAGTTTGATGGATTGTGATCTTTCGGTTAGGAAAGATGTTATCCAGTCCAATGCCAGGTCAGAGATGCCAATGTCCCTAAGTCTGTCTAGGAGTATAAGGTGGGAGATTGTGGGGATTCCCTGATGAATGTGGGTCAGTAGTAAATCCTGATATGAGAGGCACAGCGTGGTCAAGTCTGGTAAGTGTGAAATGGTATTAATAAATGCTGTGCAATGGTGTGCGCAGATTTATTGTGGTTATTTTAGAAATGCCACTTTTAGAAGTTGGCAGTTCTGTGTGCCATGTGTCTGCCTGCCTGATGTGAATTGCATGTCTGGCTTTTGAGTGACAGGGGCTGGTGAGGTGTGGGTGGCAGGATGGGCAGGATGAGTCAACACTAGGCTGAATGGGACATTTACATTTTGAGTAGTGGGAGGAGAAGTCCCTGGCCCCTGAATAGGAGTGTGCCTGCCCTAGTGAATGATGGCTCCGCCCCCTTTGGTGTGTCTGATGACGAGCCTCCACTTATCAATAGGGTAGAGGAGCCTAGTAAACACAGTGCTCCAAAACCAGTTGCATCTGGTTTACCAAACCCTGTGCTGTGACGCAAAAGGAAAATGTCCTATAAATGTAGGGGCTGTAACCCCATGAAAATGTTGTGCTGTGCTTGTGCTGCTCCTGACTTGGTCGGCCTGTTGCTGCTGGGCTCCAGGAGGAACCACCACGAGGTACTGCCTCCCTGCTGGAGGGCTTGTGTGCTTGCCTGCCTGTGCCCAGCTTTGCCCCCCTCCCCTCATCCCTGACCTTTGTACCCTAGTGCTTTGCTTGTTGGGAAGAGTGCTTTATTTTCATCCTGAGGAGCCCTTCTGTTTTTTGGCCTGCAGCACCGAGCTGCGATGGATTTTGAGGGAATCCCGAGGTAGGGATACCCCTGCATTGCTAAGGTCTTGCTGGAGCCCACTTCGCAAATTTATGCTAAAAACCGAGTGGGAGCCCACCCTGCATCAGTACCTTGAAAACGGGTGCACACCCCGTGTTTGGGGTTTTTGTCAGGTGCCCACTCTGCCTTTTATGATCAGGAAAGCAGGTGCCCATCCCGCTGTTGTCCTCGTTGAGATGGGAGCCTACCCAATACTGCCACCAGCGAGAAAATTGCAACCAGCCTGACCGGAAGCCAGGCAAAGTCCGCCTGACTCCAGGCGGGGCCCAGAAGCCAGCTGGAAGTGGGCATGTGGACTAGTGGGGCTCCCGTGCTAGTGGAGAGCTCCAAATGTGCCGAGAAGAAGAGCCTGGGTCTGGGGGGAGCCCACCCCGCCTACATGTTGCTGTGCCTGCACCCTGGTGAAGTAAGACGAGCTCTGTGACGTACCTGCAAATAAGGAGGCATCCCCAGAGCTGAGGAGAGGTGGGGCCGACCAAGGCTCACTGAAGGTGCCTTCCCGCTGCCTCAGCGTCGTCACTGCTTTGTGGAGCCCCAGTGAAGGAGGGCTCCACAAAGCAGTGCGGATGCCACCAGAGGAAAACGGAGCTGACAACGAAGTAGCCCGGTGAGTGGAGCCACATTGCGAACTCGGGTGGGGGGTGTGTTGGGGCACATTGTCGGTGCCCTCCCCCCCTGTGTGGTTGTGCCCCTTGGGGCACAGTGATGCCATTCCTGCCAGAGAAGTTGGGAGAATGAAGGCACAGTTAGTGCCCAGAGAGGTGCTTATTTGTTAGGAGAGCCTATGTGCTCCAACGTGGGGGCCAACTTTATTTAAAAGCCTGAAGAAATACAAACCACCTAAAGGGGTTCACTGATACACCTGGTCCTTTTAACCAACAAATGAGAGATTGGCACAGAAGCTGTAATATAAAAATAATGCATTTATTAACCTCAGATGAGGGAGACTGCGTCATACGGTACACTCAGGCCACTGTAGGAGGCATTCTAAGGAGTACAGAGAACAGGGTCCTTATATATGCATAGGTTACATTAGTCAGCATAAAACCAAGGGGATGTCCTGGCACAAACCAGCATGCAAATTGACTAATATGAGTATACAAAATGTGCTTTCTCAACAAAGTGGGAGGAGAGACATTTCTCCTTACATCAGCAAGAATAGCCTGACAGTTCTATACTAGGAGCAGGTGCATTCTATCAGCTAGGCCTTTCTGAGTATGTGCAAGGCCCTGGAAGAGCGAGAAAGCACAGGGCAAGCACATGGCTAACTAAGATGGCTGCCAAGTACAAAATGGCTTTCAGCTCATGCTAACAATGATTCCTGCAATCTTTAACAGATAGTCCTTTTAGCATGAGCTAAAGGCATTCCCATGATCTAGTAGGAACATAGAAAGTATTTTGCACATTTATTATCATAAATTCATTAACATCCTAATCCATTACTAGGTGAACATTTTTCATTCTAAGCATTTCATTAAACGGGTATATATAAGGTATAAGCAGGAGTAAAAAGGGAACAAAGCTTTAGGTCATAATTGCCATAGAGATAGCAGAAGAGCGTAATGACTATTATTACAAACAAAATTATCAATGTTTTTCTAGCCCTAAGCAAAAAGCAAACCATCTAGTCCAATTGTATGTAAAGAACATTTTCAATAGACTTTTCCAGTGTTCCTTTCATAAGGGCTAGAGTATCAATTAATATATTCAAGAAAAGGGCGAAGTAATATTCAATTGCTCAGAAAAATGTTTTTTTGTGTAGAATAAACATTATAACTAATGCAAATATTAAAGCAGTCAGACATATTATAAAAACAATCCTTGCTCCAAGGGACCAAGAGGACCACACAGGGTCATAGGAATTAGGACGAGGAGCCGCAAAAGGCTGTTCCTCCTCATAAATGGGACGTCCGAAAGGGTACATTACTAACAAAAAATAAGTCCTTGGGAAATTTAAGCCGCTGTACAACCAGCCAGAGGGGAGTCTTCTAACTGTGTCCTCAAAGGCAGGCTCTTGTTGGTCCCATAGTGGAGCTGCACAACCCGCAAATCAGGAATCACGGCCCAGTTTGAGAAGAAAAAATCTTTCAATGATCCTGTCCAGTGTCTCAGGCAGTGCACCAGTTTTCTTCACTTCAATCTAACAGGCATCAGAGACACAGCACCTGTACCCTAAACTCAAGTCCTTCCCTAACTCCTGTATTGCTCTGCTGGCACACTGCTCTTTTGTTGGGGCCAAAGATTATCCAGTATGCCCAAGTATCTCTTGATCAACAAACAAAGGTGCACACTTTCATTCACTTTGGGACCAGGATTCAGGGGCCTGATGCTGGAATCTCTGAAGCAACCCTTGTTTCAAATGGGGTCCCCTCAGGCAAAATCCTCCCTACCGTTCTGGTCAGTCTGTGACTTTCTCAGCTGGGCATTAAAAACTTGAGCCACGATTTCTTCTTTCTGATTTGTGACCCCGTCTTCGCCCAAGACAGTGGCAGGGGACACACTTCACATCCCAGTGCTTCCGCCTTCACTGAGGGCCTTGGCTTCAAGCTGGACTGGTGCTGACTCCCAGGCTAAATCTGATGTCTTGGCCCCTCTGGCAATTATATGTAAGGCACCAAATACCTATTGGTGGACAGAACAAAAGGTCTTTAGACAAGGCATACAAATAATCTATCAGAAAAGAGGATAGTCTCAGAATACGTCCTAGTCTTGGTACACCCAATATATTAGCAAGGTACCCAAGAACCACTTCATCTATCTAGAGAGTAAAAAAAAAACCTGGACCTATTACTAAATTTGAAGCAGCTAAGAAAGTCTGTGTTCATTTACTAAATTCTGAGAAAAAGAGAAAAACAGTATAGACATTCGCCAAATCCTTACATCCTTACATTTGTGTATTCCTATATTATTCATTTTAAGACCCTCAAGAAAAAAGAAATGTTCTACACTTTTACTCATAGACCTTACAGTACTAGTACAGGACTGCAGACACTTCTAAAATGATTTCTCCTAATACAAACACCTACATTGTATGCTTAGGACCACACTCTCATGTTATAGGTTACGCAGGAAAATCTAAAATGATAATTTAACAGGGATTCTTCTTACATATAGAACTAAAACAAACTTTAACATAGTGGGTACATACATTTCTCCAGCAGAACATGTTGTGACAAACAAATTCCTATAAAACAATATTTTCTTCAAAAATGTTTGCTATGGATCACATGGGCGTCTTTCTTGCATTCTACTTTTCACGATCCAAACTATGCAACATCAGCTCTAATAAGTACTGTCAGCTTATTTACACAGACTAGCTAATAATAATGGTGTTATCACCTGAGAATTTTAGAACTAAAACTACCCACATCTAGTTCCCCTTAAAGGACAAATAAGGGAACAGCAATATACACTACTCATCCTTTCATAATTTCATCAGACAGAATGGGCAGTAACATAGCATATATATATATATATATATATATATATATATATATATATATATATATATATATATATATATATATATATATATATATATATATATATATATATCTTTTTCTTCATTTTATTAATGCTAATAATTTTAAAACAATATTACTGAATAGCCAATTAAATGTCTCATGGCTATTTCCTAGACAGCTTAGACAGGCTCAAAAGTGAGTGAGATAAAGAGAGAGAAAACATAAATTTGCCTACCCTTAATTTGTAGAGGAGCTAGCCTCTTTGCCCCATTTCCACAGTAGGGAACCTGAAACAGGTTTCACTTCTGTCGACACTATCTAATTCTATTTGTGGCAGCTGGGCACAAATACACTTGTAGGAGGTAAATAGTATGTGTAGCTAGCTAGAAAACATTAATAACCAACCACTAATTCCTTTAGTAATTATACTAGTTGTAACATGAGGGTGAATGAATTCAAACTAAATCCCATTGCCTCCTTATCTCAGCCCTTGCAATGTAATCTTCAAACTAAAAGCATTAGTGCTATATACAAGAGCTATTCTCTTAATCAGAGCACACATATACCATTATATTTCCTTCTGTTCTTATGAGTGCACAAAAACTTGCTTTTGCCAAAAATAGTAAGCAAAACTTCTCTTTCTCTCCCTGCGCTGTCATCTCATCTTTCAAAAGGTTTCAGAGGTCGAAGTGTCCAAGCAAACCTTGCTCTGAGCCCTGCTAGCCTGCCAAATGCAGAACTCGACTTTTAATCCTTACCAGCTGTCCTATTTTGTGCAATTCAAATTGACTATGAAGAATCACAGCTGAAAGGCAGTCCTGTTCATTCCTGTTTTCTAGTAATTAAGAGGTACCCTTAATAACTTCTGCTCGGCTTTTTTATATTTATTTACAGTATAGAGGTCAGCTATTTGTGTTATACTTAAATGTGTGCATTTACTGAAGCCTAAGATCAGTTTGAAACTGCTCTCAGTGGCAGAACTGCTTTTAAACAGTGAATGTTGCCCAATTTTAACTTTGGTGGTAGGGGCATTTAAAAAGTGAATAACCTACAATGTTTTGGCATATTAGTCATCCCCAGAGTATTCCCTACATATCCCAGGAATAGGGGATCAGAAATGTATAATGTACACCCTTATAAAATGAGTTTGGGTAAAGTGACATTTTCCATCCTAGTTCCCCCCATTGCGGTAAAGTGCTGCTTAAATTCAACTTTGATGCTAGGAGTTCACAGTATGATAATTAGGCAGTATAGAGATAAAAAAAGGTTTTAGTGCACTTATTTTTAATGAAAATTCTTTTCATATCGTCAAAATTCCCCTTTTTATTATTATTTTTCTAATAATACCAACCCTTTTGATGGTTCCACGTATGAACAGCAAGCCTCATTCCTTTCCTATCATATTGAAACGCATCCATTCATAACCCTAAGCACAGAAGCCTTACTTGAAACATGAAAGGTCTGCGCAACTTTTTAAAGAACAGTTATTATTTAACATCAAAACCATGGATGAGCTTATGTAAAAAGGCATTAAGAAAGGAAATCCCTACTTTCAATCTTCTCTCTGTTATCCTAAATAATGAAACTGTCTTTTATAACTTTTTAAAATCAACAGTCTGTAATTCAGGCCTTTATACCATGTTTGCACTAATCTAAAAAAATCCAGCTGATTCAGCTATTTCCCTTTGTGGCTTGCAGTCAGGAATAGCCATGTGCTATTGACGTAGCTGTTGCTATGACCAACAGGCGGAGGCTATGCCCCTTTTTACACCTCTCTGCAACGCAGGCCACTGGCGCGTTTGCAGAGGGGGGACTAATTCCCCTTGCATACTGGGGGTCCTGGGTCATATCTGCCCAAACACCAATATTCCGAACAATTGAAAATGACTTTTCTTGAGAAACATTTGGATTTGGATTATCATGTCCTATACTTTAGAATTTTTGAAAGACTGACTTTGAGGATGCTACAAATTACTCAAGTCTGCCCGAATTGTGTGGGTAAAATTGATACCTAGTCACTTTGAATAAGAATGTACTTACGTCTCGTCTAACATTTGGAAGAAATATCTAGTTATATGACAACAGGATACCGACATAACTTGAAGGAAATAAGAACGCCCTGAAGAAGTTCTGTTGTACAGAACGAAACGTTTCGGCTGGCTGTGGTACATAAACTTAAGGAAAATAAAAGCATTTGAATATACACCAAGATTCAGCGCTTCAATAAGGACTCTAAGTTATATGATTTGATTGGACTTATTGTGCAAGTGGTGCTGTGCCAAACTTTGGAATATTCTCCACTACTCTCTACTACTTACTCTCTCCTACTCCACTACTCTCAAATACTCACTCTCTACTACTCATTCCCTACTACTCTACTATTCTCTACTACTCTCTCTCTACTACTCACTCCCTACTACTCACTATCTACTACTCTCTACTACTCACTCTCTACTACTCTCTCTCTACTACTCACTCTTTACTACTCACTCTCCACTACTCTCTACTACTCACTCTCTACTTCTCACTCTCTTCTACTCTCTACTACTCACTCTCTACTACTCTCTCTCTACTACTCACTCTCTACTACTCACTCTCTACTACTCTCTCTCTACTAGTCTCTACTACTCACTCTACTACTCACTCTCTACTACTCTCTACTATTCTCTCTCTCTGCTACTCACTCTCTACTACTCACTCTCTACTACTCACACTCTACTACTCTCTACTACTCACTCTTTACTACTCTCTACTACTCACTCTCTACTGCTCTCTACTACTCACTCTACTACTTACTCTCTACTACTCTCTACTACTCACTCTCTACTACTCACTCTCTACTACTCTCTACTACTCACTCTCTGCTACTCTCTCTACTGCTCTCTACTACTCTCTACTTATCACTCTCTACTCTCTATTACTCACTCTCTACTCTCTACCTCTCTACCTCTCTCTACTTCTCTCTCTACTAGTCTCTACCTCTCTACCGCTACCTCTCTACCTCTACCTCTCTACCTCTACACCTCTACCTCTCTCTACACGCACACATATACACATATATATATATGCATATATATGCATATGCATTTATATATATGTATGTGTATGTATATTTATATATATATACATACATATATAAACATATATAATCTGTATATCTATATAAATACACATATAAATGCATGCATACATATGCATATATGCATACAGATGAATGTTATTTACATGAAAGTTTAAAAAACACTAATAAAAGCAAAGCTAAAAAGCCACCTCATTACAAACAGAATGGCTTTAACTTAAACGAGGGCGAGATCTATGGCATTTTCAATGCTTGTTTACTTTGGTTCCATCAAGAAGGCATTCAGATGTGTCACACATTTGCCATAAATTCTGAATGTTAGCACTCTAGTTGCTCATTAGATCACTGTAGTAAAGCTACTGCTCACCAGGGAAGTCTGCTGCTGGTATTCAAAGTTCATGTTTCAGTCTGCATGTCAGAATTTTTTTAATGAAATAGAAGAGTATTTGAGAAGTCACTCAAAATGATCCCAAATTTTTCTTTCTGAAGCACTAATCATACTTTCTAAGGCAAAATGAACCCCCTCATTTTGTTCCTTTTTAAATTAAATGTTTTCAGACTTACCACTTCATTCCAATCAAGATGGCTTCTGGTGTGCCATACTTTTGTCATAAGTAAGACTGTTAGCGCTCTGATTGCCTGATTGTTGAGCACCTCCTGAGGCGGAAGCCGGGAGGCTGTTGCATGAGATTATACATTTAGCACTGTGTGACTTTTAATCTCGTTTTTTAAAGTGTATTTGCAGCCGAAATCAGCGTTTTTACTTATTGCACAGTAATGGTAGCAAAATAGCTTGATTTGATAAGCATTAGTTGACTACCTGCTCCCCCTCTTTACAGCAGCCCAGGACCACTCCCAGCCGAGTATTGACGCTGTGGAGTCGGTCCCGAGCATTAAATTAGCGGCGGCCATCTTGGGTGTGGGGTAGGATCGAGTGCGCTCTAGTCGCGCTTAAAAGGGGTCCAAGAACACCTAGCAATTGATTGCCTGATTGTTGAGCACCTCCTGAGGCCGAAGCCGGGAGGCTGTTGCATGAGATTATACATTTAGCACTGTGTAACTTTTAATCTCGTTTTTCAAAGTGTATTTGCAGCTGAAATCGGCATTTTTACTTATTGCACAGTAATGATAGCAAAATAGCTTGATTTGATAAGCATTAGTTGACTACCTGCTCCCCCTCTTTACAGCAGCCCAGGACCACTCCCAGCCGAGTATTGACGCTGTGGAGTCGGTCCCGAGCATTAAATTAGTGGCGGCCATCTTGGGTGTGGGGTAGGATCGAGTGCGCTCTAGTCGCGCTTAAAAGGGGTCCCAGAACACCTAGCAATTGATTGCCTGATTGTTGAGCACCTCCTGAGGCGGAAGCCGGGAGGCTGTTGCATGAGATTATACATTTAGCACTCTGTAACTTTTAATCTCGTTTTTTAAAGTGTATTTGCAGCCAAAATCTGCGTTTTTACTTATTGCACAGTAATGGTAGCAAAATAGCTTGATTTGATAAGCATTAGTTGACTACCTTCTCCCCCTCTTTACAGCAGCCCAGGACCACTCCTAGCCGAGTATTGACGCTGTGGAGTCAGTACCGAGCATTAAATTAGCGGCGGCCATCTTGGGTGTGGGGTAGGATCGAGTGCGCTCTAGTCGCGCATAGAAGGGGATGGTCATGCCTTCGCGCAGCGAACGCGCACAGAGGACGCGCCTGACCCGCGCCGGAGTCGAGCCAGAGTCAGGCCCGTCTACGCCCGTCCACGTCCGGCCGAGTCCAGGGGCCATAATCCCTGGCCCAGGTCCTCAGTATTCCAGAGAAACCTTACTTGCACTAAATACTAACACCAGTCTCTTATGCCCGCACATATTGGATACATTGAAACAGGAAAGATTGCTGAAATATACAGCTAAGCCACCTACTAACAAGACTAATTTGAAGAGGGAACTTGGTAAAGTAACCTCACAGAGCATTGCTCTACTTAATACACGTTCCCTCCAACAACATAATCTGGAAGTGTTCTCTCTGCTCCAAGAAGACAACTTCGATGTCTTGGGGGTTACGGAAACCTGGTTAGAAGACTCGTCCATGCCCGACTTGGTAGCAGCACTACCCCCCAATTTCAGTACCACTATTCACAACAGGAAAGATGGTAGAAAGGGGGGGGGAGTCACCCTTCTATATAAAAAATCTTTTAATTCCGAGATCATCTGTGCAGAAAGTCTGGAAGGTGCGGATATTCTGGGAGTCAAGCTCTGCTCCACCTCCAACTGCTTGGTGATACTCCTCGTTTACTGCCCCCAAGTACTTCCCCAGCTTTCATGGAACTTTTTCTGGGTCTGGTTCATGACCTACGAACTAGGTATGAGGGTCTCATGATTATGGGAGACTTCAACCTCCACTGGGAGGAATCCCCCAAAGACACTATGTCAAAACAGCTAGATGAAGCATTAACTTCGTTAGACCTAATCCAGAGGGTGACTGGTCCTACTCATGAGAGAGGTCATACACTAGACCTGATCTGGACGTCAGTCCCGATGTTAGGCCCCATTACTATATCTCCCTGCATATGGTCGGATCATCACCTGCTGCAGGGTAGAATAGTATTTCCAGGACAAAGCGCACCGCACACCGCTGAGTGGCAGGTCGTGAGAAGGTGGAACACAATCAACACTGACACACTTATCTCCACTCTAGAGAGACTACCATCTCACCTTAATAGACAACCAGAGGATGAGACTGAGACAGCCAGTCTCAAACTATCACGAAAACTGGAAAGCGTCATTGAGGTGGTGGCACCTGCACGAAGGGTTAAAATTGGAGACAAGGAGAAAAGGGCATCATGGTTCAATGAGGCACTAAGGTAATTGAAACGCTCCCTGCGTCGGTCAGAAAAAGCCTGGCGCAAGGGGTATGATTCTGACAGTCAAACCTTATATGCCAAAGAGTTAATTACATATAAACAAGCTATTAGGGCTAGGAAAGCTGAGTTTTACGAAGACAGAATTGCAACCTCTCCTAATCCCCAGAAAGAAATCTTTAAGGTTCTGTCTGAATTGAGGAAAAAAAAGGAACAGCCCCCCTCCTTCTCACAAGAAGACTGCCAAAAATTTCAGTCTTTCTTTACCACTAAGATTGTGGATCTTCTGTCTGAAATTAAGATGACCCCCAGATTGGACTGTCCCGATACTCCGACCAAAACGACCCTAACAGTCACCCAGCCCCTTACCTCAATACCCTTACTCACTAAGGAAACTATTAGAACAGTGATGGGCCGAGTTAAATCAGGTTCACCTGCGGACCCGTGTCCCCCAAGGGTCTTTAAACAAGCATGGTTAGGGCTAGAGGACGACATACTATCACTCCTGAATAGCTCGCTCATAACTGGACAGGTTCCATCCAACTTCAAGGAGGCTCGCCTGATTCCCCCCCTGAAAAAGGCAGGGGCTGATACCAAGATCCTGAAAAATTACAGGCCCATTTCACAGCTACCATTCCTAGCAAAAATCCTGGAACAACACGTATTGCCCACTCTCTCTCAACATCTAGAAAATAACTCTCTACTAGAGCCCAACCAGGCTGGTTTCAGGGCCCACCATAGCACGGAATTGGTCATGCTTTCCATGCTGGACGACCTGAGACTTAAAGCGGACAGGAAAAACCCATGTGCCCTGGTGCTGCTAGACCTCTCCGCGGCATTCGATATGGTCAAGCATGACCTATTGTTGTCGCGGATGTGGGACCTCGGTATTCAGGGCACCGCCCATGCCTGGCTGACATCCTTCCTGGAGTCACGGGTCCAGAGAGTGCAATTGGCTAACCTGGTATCGGAGGCAGTAGGTATCACATGCGGAGTCCCTCAGGGCTCGGCATTATCACCTTTATTGTTCAATGCCTACCTGCAACCTCACATCTCAACATTAAATCAGATGGACTGCAGTATATACAACTATGCCGACGATACGCAGATTATTATTCAAATTGACAACTGTCCAATGGCATACCAGAGAATGCAGAACATTCTAAAATTCACTGTGAACTGGATGACGACCAACTCATTAAAAATAAATCCCGATAATACCAAGGTGTTGGCGATCACAACGGCATCTAGCCCCTGGAACGACCTCCTCTGGCCTACCGAATTAGGGCCATCCCCAATACCAGCTGAAGCAGTAAAAAGCTTGGGCCTGATTATCGATGCAAACCTCACCATGTCTGCCCAAGTCTCAGCCGTAGTGGGTACTTGTGTGGGGCTAATGAGGCAATTGCGCAAACTATCCCTATCCTGACGGTAGACACGCTTAGAAGAGCAGTATCAGCACTGATCCTGGCACGCCTGGATTACGGCAACGTTCTGTATGACAATATCCCTCAAAAAGTGTCGAGCAGACTGCAGATTGTCATGAACGACGCCGCCAGACTGATCTTCAACAAACCTAGAAGGACTCAGGCTACTCCCCTCCTCCATAAACTCCATTGGCTGCCGGTGAAACAACGGGCCAAATTCAAGGGCCTATGCATAACGCATAAAGCACTGTACGGACAAGCCCCAAAATATATCAAGAAACGTTTAGTTCCATATGCCCCAAGCAGGAATTTACGATCAGAAGACGCTGCTCTACTGATTTGTCCGCGTTTTAAGCTATCCTCCTTTGGAGGGCGCACGTTTTCCCATACAATTCCCAGTGCATGGAACAAACTGCCGGAGAGCCTGCGCAAAGAAACAAACCTTTTATCTTTCAGAATAAAGCTAAAAACGGTGCTGTTTCAGGAGGCCTGGGGTAATGGCTAACTCTCTCCCCTCTAGTATGGTGCTCACTCTCTGCAAAGCGCTTTGAGACCCCTGGGTGATAAGGCGCTATAGAAATCTAATATACAATACAATACAATACAGTTGTTCTTTAGAACACTCTGGGACATTCTGTCATTGGGCTATACTTGGGCTACATCTGGGTGATATTTGGGCTACATTTAGGCTTTTTTGTCTCTGGTGGCCATCTTGGGAGACCGTATGTCAGAATTTTTTAATGAAATTGAAGAGGATTTGAGAAGTCACTCAAAATGTGCCCTAATTTTTCTTTCTGCAGCATTAATCATACTTTCTATGGCAAAATATACCTCCTCATTTTGTTCCTTTTTAAATTAAATGTTTTAAGAGTTACCACTTTATTCCAATCAAGATGGCTTCAGGTGTGCCATACCTTTGTAATAAGTAGGACTGTTAGTGCTCTAGTTGTTCTTTAGAACACTCTGGGACATTCTGTCATTGGGCTACACTTGGGCTACATCTGGGTGATATTTGGGCTACATTTGGGCTCTTTTGTCTCTGGTGGCCATCTTGGGAGACTGCATGTCAGAATTTTTTAATGAAATAGGAGAGGATTTGAGAAGTCAATCAATCAATCAATCAATCAATCAATCAAAAACATTGATAAAGCACGCTACTCACCCGGAGGGTCTCAAGGCCCTTGGGGAGGGAGGGTCCGCTACTGCTCGAACAGCCAGGTCTTGAGCTGCTTCCTGAAGGAGAGATGGTCTTGGGTCAGGCGGAGGTGGATCAGGAGGGAGTTCCAAGTCTTGGCGGCCAGGTAGGAGAAGAACCTTCCTCCTGCTGTGGCTCTTCGAATGCGGGGGACGGTGGACAGGGCGTGGCTGGTCGATCGAAGCTGGCGGGTAGGAGTGTAGAAGTTGAGGCGGCTGTTGAGGTATCTTGGGACTTGGTTGTGTAGGGCTTTGTGTGCGTGGGTGAGGAGACGGAAGGCGATTCTCTTGTTGACCGGGAGCCAGTGCAGGTCTCGCAGTTGTCCGGAGATGTGGCTGTGTCGGGGGATGTCGAGGATGAGTCTTGCTGAGGCATTCTGGATCCGCTGAAGTCTCTTCTGGAGCTTGGCGGTGGTTCCGGTGTAGAGGGCATTGCCGTAGTCCAGTCGGCTGGTGACGAGGGCCTGGGTGACCGTCTTCCTGGTCTCAGTGGGGATCCACCGGAAGATCTTACGTAGCATGCGCAGGATATTGAAGCAGGATGAGGAGACGGCGTTGACTTGTCTGGTCATGGAGAGGGAGGAGTCCAGGATGAAGCCCAGGTTGCGTGCAGGACCTGTCGGTTTGGGTGCACTGCCCAGGGCGGGGGGCCACCAGGAGTCGTCGCAGGTGGAGAGTGAGGATCCCAGGATGAGAACTTCCGTCTTGTCTGAGTTCAGTTTCAGGCGGCTGGTCATCATCCATTCGGCTACGTCTGTCATCCCTTTGTGTAGGTTGGCTCTGGCGGTGGCGGGGTCGTTGGTGAGGGAGAGGATCAGCTGAGTGTCGTCGGCATAGGAGATGATGTTGAGGTTGTGTTGGCGTGCGATGGCTGCGAGGGGGCTCATGTAGACGTTGAAGAGGGTGGGGCTGAGCGATGATCCCTGTGGTACGCCGCAGACGACTTCGGTGGCTTCTGATCTGAACGGGGGAAGGCGGACTCTCTGTGTCCTTCCGGCGAGGAAGGAGATGATTCACTCCAGTGCCTACTCCTGGATTCCGACGTTGCTGAGGCGCTGCACAAGGGTGCGGTGGCAGACAGTGTCGAAAGCTGCAGAGAGGTCCAGGAGGATGAGGGCCGCTGTTTCTCTGTTGTCGAGCAGGGCTCGGATGTCATTGGTGGCTGCGATGAGGGGGGTCTCGGTGCTGTGGTTGGCCCGGAAGCCAGACTGTGAGTGGTCGAGGGATCCATTTGTTTCGAGGAAGGTGGCCAGCTGTTTGTTGACGGTCTTCTCGATGACTTTGGCCGGACACGGGAGGAGCGAGATGGGGCGGTAGTTTTTGAGTCCGCTGATGGTTTCTTCAGTAGGGCGCTGAGTTCGGCGTGCTTCCAGCTCTCCGGGAAGGTCGCAGTGTCGAAGGAGGTGTTGATGATGTCCCGCAGGTGGGGAGCGATGACAGCGTCGGCCTTGTTGAAGATGTGGTGAGGGCAGGGGTCGGTTGGAGATCCGGAGTGGATGGAGTTCATCGTACGGATGGTGTCTTCGGTGGTAATCGGGGTCCAGCCGCGGATGGAAGTGGTGGGTGGCGTTGGTGCGGTCGTGGGGAGCGTTGGTTGTGTGCTGAAGCTGTTGTGTATGTCTGTGATCTTGTTGTGGAAGTAGAAGGCGAGGGAGTTGCAGAGGTCTTGCGATGGGGTGATGTCGTTGTTTCCGGCGTTGGGGTTGGAGAGCTCTTTAACGATGTTGAAGAGTTCCTTGCTGTTGTGTGCGTTGTTGTCCAGTCGTTCCTTGAATGTAGTTTTCTTGGTGGCGTGGATCAGTTGATGGTGTTTTCGAGTGGCGAGCTTGAGGGTGGTCAGGTTGTCCAGCAGGGTGGTGGTGTTGCGGTCTTTGTTGTTCTCCAGGTGGAAGTTGAGGTCCCCGAGGAGGATGTAGTCCGCGGAGTGGAGGGCGTGCGGGCTGATGAAGTCGGCGATGTCTTCGCTGAATTGTGTGCGTGGTCCCGGGGGTCTGTAGATGAGGGTGCCTCTGAGGGTGGTCTTGGGGTCGGTGTGGATCTGGAAGTGCAGGTGTTCGGCGGTTGTGAGGGTGTCGTCGGTGTTGGTCGTGATGCGGATGGTGTTCCTGTGGATGATGGCGATGCCTTCTCCGGTCTGATTGCCGCAGTCCCTCCGGGTGATCTTGTATCCGTCCGGGATGGTGATGGCGATGTCGGGCGCTGAGGAGGCGTTCATCCAGGTTTCCGTGAGGAAGGCGACGTCTGGAGATGTGGTGTTGAGGAGGTTCCAGAGTTCGGTGGCGTGTCTGTGGACGGAGCGAGTGTTGAGCAGGATGCACTTCAGGTGGTTGCTGCTGGTGCTCGGCTTGGTGGGTGATCGTGTAGTGCAGGTCCGGATGCAGGTGAACTTGCAGGATTGGCATCTGAAGGGTCTGTGGGTGCGTCTCGGGGTGGCTTTGTGGCATCCCGGGATCCGACCGGTGTTGAGTGCGTTGAGTTTGGTGGAGTCGTAGGTCCGGCGGGTGGGCTGGCGTCTGCGGGGGCCAGGGGTCCTGGCACTGGGCGCGATCCAGGTGCGGACGGGCGCAGACGGGCTTATCTTTGGCGCGCCTTCGGCGCACATTCGGCGCGCCCGCTGCACGTGCCCATGGTCGCCATTTATGGCGGAGTGCGAGGGAGGGAGGAGCAGCTGGGAGGAGGGAGCGGGGAGGGCACAGAAAGAATAGGGGGCATGTCCGATCTCTCGGCGGCGGGAAGTGGGGAGTGGGGCGGGAGGGCACAGGGGGCAACAACGGGGAAAAACAGTACAGGGGGCACACAGAGAAGATAAAAAGGGGCAAAAATGCCTAAATTAGGCACTAAGGCAACACAGAAGTCACTCAAAATGTGCCCTAATTTTTCTTTCTACAGCACTAATAATACTTTCTATGGCATAATGTACCCCCCCCATTTTGTTCCTTTTTAAATTAAATGTTTTAAGAGTTACCACTTTATTCCCATCACAATGGCTTCAGGTGTGCTATACCTTTGTAATAAGTAGGACTGTTAGCGCTCTAGTCTAGGCTGCAGTAGAACACAAAGAAATCAACTGACAGTCTCTGTCCTTGTTGGATGTACATGTTTTACTTAGAATGTCAGACTTCATTCTCACATGACTGAGAAAGATAATGTGAATTTACAGAAAATATGCTTTCAGTTTAGCTTATGGATCCCCTTTCAAACCACTGTGGGAAAATCATGAGATATTAGTTTTCTTTCAAACATGATTCATGATATCACAGCAGAAGGCTTTTTCACATGGTAAAATCACCTTAGAA
Source organism: Lissotriton vulgaris (assembly GCF_964263255.1). NCBI lineage: Eukaryota > Metazoa > Chordata > Amphibia > Caudata > Salamandridae > Lissotriton > Lissotriton vulgaris. The sequence continues at coordinate 966,752,895 of NC_141695.1, read as the reverse complement.
CACACCACAATTCCTAAAATGAGTATGGTACCATCAACAAATGATTTATAATGTAACTAAAGTCTTAAAACCCTCTATTAACTATAATGTTTTTTAATGAGGTGCTATCATGTATATTGGTCCCAGGATGGCTGCCAACACTTCTTGGATGAAGTGCTGACAGCCAATCAGATCAGATGTGTGGTTAGGCTCCGCCCAGATATATATATTTTTTTGTACCTAAATTACTCAAAATCCACTGGAGCACATATCTTGAGACATAGCAAAGGCACATCGGGCTACCAGTCCCTACAATTTTGCCAAGTTTTGTGGAAATCCATTCAGCCGTTCGGGCTAAAAGTGAGTCACACCGCCCTATGGAAATTAACATGGGGAAAACACGTTTTGAAACCCCCCTTTTATCTCGGCTCCCGCTTGACGAATCCCCCCCAAACTTTCAGGGAAGGAGCGGAGCGCAGCGAGGCAAATTTAAGGAAAATTACAGGAAGATTCCTCAACCGACGCCAAAGTTATTCCCAATAGAATGTTGCAGATTTCCTATAGAAAACAATCCTAACTATAACTACCTACAGGCGACCGCCTCTTGAATCACAAGCAATGATTGGTGGATTCAGATAGTTAAAAACTGAAAGTTAGGGTGCATGGTTGTGTTGTGTGAAAGAAGCAATTTGAATGGTTAAGAAAAAGTCAATTAAAGCAATAATGCCCTGGATAAGCTGGTGTATTGAGAGGTCAAACATCCTTGCTGACTTAATTTGCAACATTGTAGAATAAACTTTTGAACCTGAGAGTTCAGTTAGGAGGGAGTTGCTATGGTAACAGATAGAAAGGTCTGAGAGGCGGAAGGGTGTTGGTTTGAAAATAGTAAGGGAAGAGTTTTGATTGGTTGAAATGAGGCATATGTGTGTAGAACTAGAGGTTATCAGTGCCATTAATGGTTGCAGTGCCTGGAGAACATACCTTTTGCTCTGCTAAAGAAATATTGGTGTGTGTATCTGACACTGTTCTTAATCTCCCAAAGCATTTGTAAAGGTAAGTAATGATTCATTTAATTTAGATAGAGACTTATTTGCTCTATGGAGAAGATTTGGAAGCAGGTAGTGAAGTTTCAGTAGTAAAATTGAATGCTTATGCATAGGACTTGTGCTGTGTTTGTAAAAAGTTATTTAAAAAACGATTTGGGGGTAAAAGAATGCCTTTTATATTTTTGAGAAGCAATTAATAGTGTCTGCCTCTGTCTTTGCTATGTATATTTGAAAGATAGGGGATTTGTATTTTGTGAAACAGTGAGGTTTCAGTAGTGAAATTGAATGCTTGTACATAGGTCTTGCGCTGTGTTTCTAAAATGTTATTCAAAAAACGATTTTGGGGGCAAATCAATGGTATTTACATTTGGGTGTTATTAATGATTGCCTTGTGGCGCCAGTGCGTCACTTTTAACATGGGAAAAAAGTGATGCACCGGGGGCGCAAGGCCTTCATAAATAAGGCCCTGAGTTTCTTTGCTATTGGTTTCTGTCTTGCTTTTTGATGATGCTTGCTATGTATATTTGCAAGATAGGGGATTTGTATTTTGTGAAACAGTGAGGTTTCAGTAGTGAAATTGAATGCTTGTACATAGGTCCTGCGCTGTGTTTCTAAAATGTTATTCAAAAAACGATTTTGGTGGCAAATCAATGGTATTTACATTTGGGTGTTATTTATGATTGCCTTGTGGCGCCAGTGCGTAACTTTTAACATGGGAAAAAAGTGACGCACCGGTGGCGCAAGGCCTTCATAAATAAGGTCCTGATTTTCTTTGCTGTTTATTTCTGTCTTGCTTTTTGATAATGCTTGCTATGAACATTTGCAAGATAGAGGATTTGTATTTTGTGAAACAGTGAGGTTTCAGTAGTGAAATGAAATGCTTGTACATAGGACCTGCGCTGTGTTTGTAAAATGTTACTTAAAAAACGATTTTGGGGGCAAATCAATGGTATTTACATTTGGGTGGTATTGATGATTGCCTTGTGGTGCCGGTGTGTCACTTTTAACATGGAGAAAAAAGTGACGCACCGGTGGCGCAAAGCCTTCATAAGCAAGGCCTTGAGTTTCTTTGCTATTGGTTTCTGTCTTGCTTTTTGATAATGGTTGCTATGTATATTTGCAAGATAGGGGATTTGTATTTTGTGAAACAGTGATGTTTCAGTAGTGAAATTGAATGCTTGTACATAGGTCTTGCGCTGTGTTTTTAAAATGTTATTCAAAAAATGATTTTGGGGGCAAATCAATGGTATTTACATTTGGGTGTTATTTATGATTGCCTTTTGGTGCTGGTGAGTCACTTTTAATATGGGACAAAAGTGACGCACCGGTGGCGCAAGGCCTCCATAAATAAGGCCCTGAGTTTCTTTGCTGTTGGTTTGTGTCTTGCTTTTTGATAATGCTTGCTATGTATATTTGCAAGATAGGGGATTTGTATTTTGTGAAACAGTGAGGTTTCAGTAGTGAAATTGAATGCTTGTACATAGGTCCTGGGCTGTGTTTCTAAAATGTTATTAAAAAAACGATTTTGGGGGCAAATCAATGGTATTTACATTTGGGCCTTATTTATGATTGCCCTGTGGTGCCAGTGCGTCACTTTTAACATGGGACAAAAGTGACGTACCGGTGGCGCAAGGACTTCATAAATAAGGCCCTGAGTTTCTTTGCTATTGGTTTCTGTCTTGCTTTTTGATGATGCTTGCTATGTATATTTGCAAGATAGAGGATTTGTATTTTGTGAAATAGTGAGGTTTCAGTAGTGAAATTGAATGCTTGTACATAGGTCCTGCGCTGTGTTTCTAAAATGTTATTCAAAAAACGATTTTGGGGGCAAATCAATGGTATTTACATTTGGGTGTTATTAATGATTGCCTTGTGGCGCCAGTGCGTCACTTTTAACATGGGAAAAAAGTGATGCACCGGGGGCGCAAGGCCTTCATAAATAAGGCCCTGAGTTTCTTTGCTATTGGTTTCTGTCTTGCTTTTTGATGATGCTTGCTATGTATATTTGCAAGATAGGGGATTTGTATTTTGTGAAACAGTGAGGTTTCAGTAGTGAAATTGAATGCTTGTACATAGGTCCTGCGCTGTGTTTCTAAAATGTTATTCAAAAAACGATTTTGGTGGCAAATCAATGGTATTTACATTTGGGTGTTATTTATGGTTGCCTTGTGGCGCCAGTGCGTAACTTTTAACATGGGAAAAAAGTGACGCACCGGTGGCGCAAGGCCTTCATAAATAAGGTCCTGATTTTCTTTGCTGTTTATTTCTGTCTTGCTTTTTGATAATGCTTGCTATGAACATTTGCAAGATAGAGGATTTGTATTTTGTGAAACAGTGAGGTTTCAGTAGTGAAATGAAATGCTTGTACATAGGACCTGCGCTGTGTTTGTAAAATGTTACTTAAAAAACGATTTTGGGGGCAAATCAATGGTATTTACATTTGGGTGGTATTGATGATTGCCTTGTGGTGCCGGTGTGTCACTTTTAACATGGAGAAAAAAGTGACGCACCGGTGGCGCAAAGCCTTCATAAGCAAGGCCTTGAGTTTCTTTGCTATTGGTTTCTGTCTTGCTTTTTGATAATGGTTGCTATGTATATTTGCAAGATAGGGGATTTGTATTTTGTGAAACAGTGATGTTTCAGTAGTGAAATTGAATGCTTGTACATAGGTCTTGCGCTGTGTTTTTAAAATGTTATTCAAAAAACGATTTTGGGGGCAAATCAATGGTATTTACATTTGGGTGTTATTTATGATTGCCTTTTGGTGCTGGTGAGTCACTTTTAATATGGGACAAAAGTGACGCACCGGTGGCGCAAGGCCTCCATAAATAAGGCCCTGAGTTTCTTTGCTGTTGGTTTGTGTCTTGCTTTTTGATAATGCTTGCTATGTATATTTGCAAGATAGGGGATTTGTATTTTGTGAAACAGTGAGGTTTCAGTAGTGAAATTGAATGCTTGTACATAGGTCCTGGGCTGTGTTTCTAAAATGTTATTTAAAAAACGATTTTGGGGGCAAATCAATGGTATTTACATTTGGGCCTTATTTATGATTGCCTTGTGGCGCCAGTGCGTCACTTTTAACATGGGAAAAAAGTTACGCACCGGTGGCGCAAGGCCTTCATAAATAAGGCCCAGAGTTTCTTTGCTATTGGTTTCTGTCTTGCTTTTTGATGATGCTTGCTATGTATATTTGCAAGATAGGGGATTTGTATTTTGTGAAACAGTGAGGTTTCAGTAGTGAAATTGAATGCTTGTACATAGGTCTTACGCTGTGTTTCTAAAATGTTATTCAAAAAACGATTTTGGGGGCAAATCAATGGTATTTACATTTGGGTGTTATTTATGATTGCCTTGTGGCGCCAGTGCGTCACTTTTAACATGGGAAAAAAGTGACGCACAGGTGGCGCAAGGCATTCATAAATAAGGCCCTGAGTTTCTTTGCTATTGGTTTCTGTCTTGCTTTTTGATGATGCTTGCTATGTATGTTTGCAAGTTAGAGGATTTGTATTTTGTGAAATAGTGAGGTTTCAGTAGTGAAATTGAATGCTTGCACATAGGTCCTGCGCTGTGTTTCTAAAATGTTATTCAAAAAACGATTTTGGGGGCAAATCAATGGTATTTACATTTGGGTGTTATTTATGATTGCCTTGTGGCGCCGGTGCGTCACTTTTAACATGGGACAAAAGTGATGTACCGGTGGCGCATGGCCTCCATAAATAAGGCCCTGAGTTTCTTTGCCGTTGGTTTGTGTCTTGCTTTTTGATAATGTTTGCTATGTATATTTGCAAGATAGGGGATTTGTATTTTGTGAAACAGTGAGGTTTCAGTAGTGAAATTGAATGCCTGTACATAGGTCCTGCGCTGTGTTTCTAAAATGTTATTCAAAAAACGATTTTGGGGGCAAATCAATGGTATTTACATTTGGGCCTTATTTATGATTGCCCTGTGGTGCCAGTGCGTCACTTTTAACATGGGACAAAAGTGACGTACCGGTGGCGCAAGGACTTCATAAATAAGGCCCTGAGTTTCTTTGCTATTGGTTTCTGTCTTGCTTTTTGATGATGCTTGCTATGTATATTTGCAAGATAGAGGATTTGTATTTTGTGAAATAGTGAGGTTTCAGTAGTGAAATTGAATGCTTGTACATAGGTCCTGCGCTGTGTTTCTAAAATGTTATTCAAAAAACGATTTTGGGGGCAAATCAATGGTATTTACACTTCGGTCTTATTTATGATTGCCTTGTGGTGCCGGTGCGTCACTTTTAACATGGGACAAAAGTGACGTACCGGTGGCGCAAGGCCTCCATAAATAAGGCCCTGAGTTTCTTTGCTGTTGGTTTGTGTCTTGCTTTTTGATATTGTTTGCTATGTATATTTGCAAGATAGGGGATTTGTATTTTGTGAAACAGTGAGGTTTCAGTAGTGAAATTGAATGCTTGTACATAGGTCCTGCGCTGTGTTTCTAAAATGTTATTCAAAAAACGATTTTGGGGGCAAATCAATGGTATTTACATTTGGGCCTTATTTATGATTGCCTTGTGGTGCCAGTTTGTTACTTTTAACATGGGAAAAAAGTGATGCACCGGTGGCGCAAGGCCTTCATAAATAAGGCCCTGAGTTTCTTTGCTATTGGCTTCTGTCTTGCTTTTTTGATGATGCTTGCTATGTATATTTGCAAGATAGGGGATTTGTATTCTGTGAAACAGTGAGGTTTCAGTAGTGAAATTGAATGCTTGTACATAGGTCTTGCGCTGTGTTTCTAAAATGTTATTCAAAAAACGATTTTGGGGGCAAATCAATGGTATTTACATTTGGGTGTTATTTATGATTGCCTTGTGGCGCCGGTGCGTCACTTTTAACATGGGGCAAAAGTGATGTACAGGTGGCGCAAGGCCTCCATAAAAAGGCCTGAGTTTCTTTGCTGTTGTTTGTGTCTTGCTTTTTGATATTGTTTGCTATGTATATTTGCAAGATAGGGGATTTGTATTTTGTGAAACAGTGAGGTTTCAGTAGTGAAATTGAATGCTTGTACATAGGTCCTGCGCTGTGTTTCTAAAATGTTATTCAAAAAACGATTTTGGGGCCAAATCAATGGTATTTACATTTGGGCCTTATTTATGATTGCCTTGTGGTGCCAGTTTGTTAATTTTTAACATGGGAAAAAAGTGATGCACCGGTGGCGCAAGGCCTTCATAAATAAGGCCCTGAGTTTCTTTGCTATTGGTTTCTGTCTTGCTTTTTTGATGATGCTTGCTATGTATATTTGCAAGATAGGGGATTTGTATTCTGTGAAACAGTGAGGTTTCAGTAGTGAAATTGAATGCTTGTACATAGGTCTTGCGCTGTGTTTCTAAAATGTTATTCAAAAAACGATTTTGGGGGCAAATCAATGGTATTTACATTTGGGTGTTATTTATGATTGCCTTGTGGCGCCGGTGCGTCACTTTTAACATGGGACAAAAGTGATGTACAGGTGGCGCAAGGCCTCCATAAAAAGGCCTGAGTTTCTTTGCTGTTGTTTGTGTCTTGCTTTTTGATAATGCTTGCTATGTATATTTGCAAGATAGGGGATTTGTATTTTGTGAAACAGTGAGGGTTTAGTAGTGAAATTGAATGCTTGTACATAGGTCCTGCGCTGTGTTTCTAAAATATTATTCAAAATACGATTTTAGGGGCAAATCAATGGTATTTACATTTGGGCCTTATTTATGATTGCCTTGTGGTATAAACTTAGATATGTTGCAAATTAGTGTTTACATCGTTTGCTTATTGTGATTGCTTTGTTGTTTGCTAATAGGGGTCTATAATGTGTTATTTTTTTCTTTACCACAGATTGAAATCAACATTTAAAAAGTTAGCAAAAATGCCGTCAAGGGAAAGGAGAAGAAAAAATACCATACGGAAAATTACACAATTAGCAACGAAAGTAAAGGAATCCTCTACAACAAGTACTTCAAAAAACACCCAAAAAGGTCCTGGTAATACAACTAAATCTTTTTTTCGCAACATATGTAAAACAAAAACAAATGTTAACGGTAATGTGAAGATCCAGAAGGAGAGAACACATTTGAAAAGGAAGGAGAGGCCCTCAAAAAATATCTCTATTGGAGCAGGAGAGAAGAATATGGATAGCAATAGAAGGTTAAATCACTTTAGGGACATTCGTAGGCGAATGTTTCGCAATAGGGTAGTTTTAAATTTGCTAAAAAATGAAAAGAAAGGTAAACAGAGAGCTGCTTTTTACAAGAAAGAGAAAAGTGTAGAGAAGATTGTTGATCAGGCTTTTGAAGTTAAGAAAAAATTATTTATTTTAGTAATCAATAGAATTAGGATACTTAATAAGGCAATTGATGTTTTCAAATTGAACAGTAGATGGAAAAGAATAATTAATCAGACCCATTTTTGTGAAGTATTTTCTGGAGAATGGATGCATAGTTTAAGTTCTGAGCCATTTTTTAATGAGGAGAGTTACTTTCAGGAAAATGATTTGGTGCATGCAGTTGACACCAGTGGTCGAGCATATGAGGTGAAGGATGGTTGTGTGATGGAAAAAGAGAAACTTGTGTCTAGAGATGCAGAAGAGGTGTTAGCTCATGAAGTTTTAGAGAGACGTACTAAGGGTCCAGTGTACACATGGAAGTGCAGTAGTATTTGTAGTGTGCAACAGGATTCAATCGATTTGCTTCTAAATTTCTTACGTACATATAGTAAGAAAAGTCTAAAACAAAAAATGAAGATCTTGCAAGACATAGATCCTTGCAGAGTGAGAGAAAGCACAGGTTTGCATGGGCATTCACTGGCTTGTCTTTCTAGAAAAGTATGTCAGAGTGTTTTTTTCATCATTTTAGGATGTTAGCAGTGCATCATAATAAGGTGAGGAAATTAGTGAGAAGGTTGTATTATGCAAAAAGTCCAGCACTTAAACTTAAACAGTTAAACAGAACTCTTTTGCATGGATCTGAAGTAGATGTCCAGACTATTTGTGAAGAAATTGAGTTTTTGTATTTTTGGAACAAAGAGGACAGTGTAGAAATGGATATAGTAATGGATGGTAATGTGGAAAACAATGTACAGATTTCAAGTACAGAAAAGTTTTATGAGGAAATTACCAAGTTTAAGGTGAAATCAAGTGAAAGGCCTAATTTAACTTGTGTGTGTTGTCGACGGACTCATTATACGATTCAGACTAGGTTAGTTGATTTATATGCAAAATGTGAATTGGAAAATAATAGTGAATGGAAGGATTTTGTAAGTTATTTGTTGGTTGAGAATTGTTTTGATTTGAGTTTTGATCAGCGTATTTGTAATTATTGTTTGAAAAAATTAAACGAAAATAGAATGCCTGCTAGAGCTGCTCATAATAATCTTCAGTTGATAGATATTCCTTCTGAATTGATGGATTTAAATACTTATGAATCAATTTTGATTCAATGTGTCCATCCTTTTCAAGCTATTGTTCGCATGGAGCCTAAGATAGGGAAATTACCTCCTATAGATTTACAAAGAGGATTAGAGTTGTTTATTTGCTTCTAGATGTCAAGAAAAATATTGATACAATTGGTGTAGATAGAGTAGAAGAGGATCCTCTGGTTATTCTAGTTAATGGGGTTCTGACAAAGAGTAAGAAAATCTGGCAAGATTTAGTGGATGTTAGGAAAGTCAAAAAGGCAACGTTGTATTTGGTCAAAAACAATGAGTACTATAAAGATGTAAGTGTTGGAGCAGAGGCAACAGCTACAGAAGAAGACAGTGATTGTTCAGTTGGCCAAATTGAAAAAGTTGATGTTTCTAGAAGTGAAGAAATATATGAACATTATACTGTTCATCCTTTGCATTCCAAAGAAGTAATGGGGAATGCTATTGACTTGTTTCAAATGAAAGCAGCAAAAGGAAGTCCTATTAGTGTATGGGAAGAAAGTTTGGAAGCTCGTTGTTTTCCACAGTTATTTCCAACAGGTCGAGGTGGACGATATGACGATCGACCAGTTCAAATTTCTGCAGCTGAATACCGGACTTTAAGATTATATGCTGAAGATCCAAGGTTTTGTCAATGCATTCCGTATTTGTTTCATCTACTGTATGAAAGTGATTTGTCTGGGCTTTCTTATGCACTTAATCATATATTGAAAAGTGGAGCTCATCTGCAAAATGTTTCAGCGAGGGACTTTATGGAGAAAGTCAATCTGCAAGAAAGTATTTTGGAATCTCAGCTAATCAATCTCATGTCATGTCAGCGTGGAACAAACAAGTATTGGTTCCGTCATCATGGGGAATTGAAATGTATGCTAAGAAACTTAGGAACTCCTACATGGACCCTCACTCTTAGCTGTGCTGAGTATGCATGGGACGACTTACTTCAATTTCTACGAGAGGCAAATGGAAACATACAAAATATAGAATTGAAAACACCTGGAGAACTGTGTTCTTTGGATCCAGTGAATGTATGCAGATATTTCAATGATAGATTTGAAGCTATGATGTCTTTTATTACCAACAAAAAAATTCTCCCCTTGGAGAGGTTTTGGATTTCTTTTGGAGAAAGGAGTATCAAGCGAGAGGTGCTCCTCATATACATATGTTGTTATGGATTAAAGATGCACCCAAATTTGGATCAGATTCGGATGAAACAGTGATGAGTTTCATTGAAGAGTATTCAACATGTGCTGTTCCGAAAACTACTGAAGAAAACAGTTTAAGGCAACAAGTTTTACGTTTTCAATCTCATCGTTGTGGAAAGTACTGTTGTCGAAAATTCGAAAACAAGGAAAAGTACTACACGAAATGTTGTTTTGCGTTTCCACGACCAGTGATTTCTAAGGGAAGAGTAAATAATTTGATGTCATCTCTACGACATACTATGACGAGGAAATCACCCAAAAATACATATAATTTAAAAAGAAACGAAGAGTCCAAGTACATCAACGACTACAACCCAGTGATTTTGTCCATGTGGAATGCTACCATGGATATTCAGTTTGTTGCTGACAACGCTATTGCTGTGGCTCGATATGTGACATCTTACATCACAAAAAAAGAAAAGACAGAACTGAAGGAAATGTGGGAGGCCATTTCACATGAAAAGAGTCTAAGCAAGAAATTATACAATTTCAGTCTGAAGATGTTGTTGCATCGAGAAATTGGAGCATATGAATGTTCTGATCGGTTATCATCAGCAAGTCTCAATGCCAAATCAAGAACAATCATTTGGGTGAGTCTAGGTCTTGCTGCAACACGAAACCGAGTTTTGAAATCTGTACAAGAAATTGAATATTTGGCGGAGAAAGAACCAAACAGTACAGATATTTTGAAGACAAATATGTTGGATACATACTATCCAAATAGAAGTACTCACCTTGAGAACACTTGTTTGTATGAAGTTCTGCAAAACTACAGTTATAAGAGGAACATCACAGAAGATATCAATAATGAAAAATATGCTGTCATTGGGTATGAAGGATGTCTAGTGAAGCAGCGAAAAGGCCATTTGATTAATCATCGAAAATTGAGTTGCGAAGCTCCAGACAAAAGAGAATTTTACTATTTAGCTCTTTTGAAACTCTTTAAGCCATGGCGTACAGAAGAGGAACTACTTGGAGATTTTCTCTGTTATGAAGACTCTTTTAATGCAATTAAGGATACCATAGAATGTCCTGTTTTTCCAAATTATCTGCAAATGTTGAACGAAGAAATAGAGCAAGAAACCACAATTGCTGAAGAGATTGCTAGAGACAGTTCTCAAGACGGTCAGAGTTCTACTTCATTGAGTCAGGATCCACTAGGAGGACCAATTATCCAAAATGAAGCTGCAACTGCTATGGATGAGGTAGAAAGAGCTATGGAACAAGCTCAAGAGGATGGAGTTAACTTAGAAGATTTGGTAAAGCAACTAAACGTTGAGCAGAAAAAGATATATGACGAAGTTACAGAACAGATTGAACATGGATTCAGACATGAGAAAAAAGTGTGCTCATGTACATCATTTAAGCCTGTTCGACTGTACGTAAGTGGGGAAGCAGGAACAGGAAAACGTTTTCTGATTAAAGCCATTGCAACTTATTTGCAGAAAAGGAATGAATCACCGCTGTCTTGTGTTGTAACCGCTCCAACTGGACTGGCAGCACATAACATTAAAGGGATTACTCTACATCATTTACTGATGCTGCCAGTTGAGCATGATAATAAATTGCATTACAACAAGCTATCTGGAGATGCGTGTTCTGAAGTTTCCAGAGTCTTGAAGAAAATGAAACCTCTTATCATTGATGACGTAAGCATGGTCTCAAATCTAATGCTTGCTTTTGTGCATTTGAGAATGCAAGAAATTCTTAGAACAGAGTATGATGTGTTATTTGGAGGAAAACACATTATTGTTTTTGGAGATCTACTGCAGTTGACTCCAGTAAAAGGACAACCAGTGTTTACAATGCTTACGCATGAAGATACCAGGAAGTCCCTTGGAAGCATTGGAAACGTTAATATATGGTTAAATTTTAAATATGCTGAACTGCTTCAAAATATGCGACAGGCAAAGGATGAAGATTATAAAAATATTCTGCAAGATGTAAGAATCGGAAAAGTAAGTGAGCTTGGGAAAGAAGCTTTACATGATTGAATAATTCCAAATTTGTATCCAAATGAAAACAATCTTCCAGAGAATATTTTTTAAAAAATGACTGAGAAGAAATCTGGGATATGTTTGATGCCAACTCTGCAAGAATGTTCCATCTTCAACAACAAAATGTTAAAGTTAGAAAATGAAGAGATTGTGAAACTGGAGGCAATAGATAAAATAGAGCATATGGGTGCAACAATTGTTTTGTCAGAAAATTTGAAAACAAAATTGGATTCATTAGAGAAAAGTATTTCTAAAACAGCTAGTTTTGAAAAGACTCTGAATGTGTGTTTAAATTGTCGTATCATTTTGAGAAGGAATTTAAATGTTGAAAGAGGTCTGGTAAATGGAGCAATGGGTTATGTTGTTGATTTTGTGAATTATAGAAATAGACATGGAATTCAATTTTTAAAAATAAAATTTGATGGTATTGAGCAAGTACAACAAATCAGTCGTTGTTCTGCTAGATTTTTGCTTGTAAAAGACTTATATGTTCACCGAAAACAGTTTCCTGTTTGTTTGGCATATGCGGTGACAATTCATAAATCTCAAGGTTTAAGTGTAAATAGTGCTTTGGTGAACATTGGAAGATCTGTGTTTAAAGAGGGTATGGCAAACGTGGCATTATCACGAGTCAGAACTTTATCAGGATTGTACTTGATTGAGTGTGATGAGACAAAGATTTGTGCAGATCTAGATTGTGTTAAAGAATACAATAGGTTAAGAAGAGAGTATGCTCCACATTTGCCTCAATATCCTCTGTTTGAAAAACGTGTGGTAGGCCGAAAAAGAAGAAATGAGAATAATTGCAGTGAGATAGTAGCAAAAAGACAAAAAGTAGATGAAACTGTAATTCAAAACAGAAAGAAAAAGGAATCTGATGAAAATGTTGTTGGATTTCAGTTTGAAAACAGTTCTGGTGTCAACTGGTATGCTAATGTATTGGTTAATGTTGTTTTTTTTCTTCAAACTTTACAAGAACAGATTGTTGAAAATCGGGATCAAAGATTGTGTGGCTTATTGAATTCTGTGTTTGAGAAATGTAGCAGTGATAGAGCAAAAATAGAAAGTGTAACAGAAATTCGAAATATTTTAGATATGTGTTCTGGTCAAGATAAATTTTCACAGAATATTCAGCAGGATTGTCAGGAATTTTTAATGTATATGTTTGGTGTTTTGGAAGATGAAGGTGTAGATGTACATAATCTTTTTAGCCTTTCTTATCAATGGCAGCATGACTGCCACAACTGTAGTTTATCAAGTACTACTAGAATAGACACTGAAAGATTTATATATTTCACTTTACCAGACTGTAAATCAGTGTCATTTAAAAATCTAGTTAAAGCAGCAGATCATAATATGGTGTGTACCCAATGTAATTGTCCAATGCTATCCACATTATTTATACAAAGTTATGGTCAGTATATCATTTTAGTTTTCCAACGATGTAGACCTGATGGAACTAAATTGATAACTTCTATCAAACATTTTGTGGCTTCTCAGTTATCAATTTCAGGAAGAACCTTTACAACTGTAGCTATTATTTATCATGACGGTTCTTAGACAACATCAGGACATTATACATGCTACTTAAAATGTCAAAAAGGTTGGAGTTACTGCAATGATTCTCATTTGACTTATAAACAACGTTTGCCTTATGACTTTAAAAATTCTTACCTAGTGTTTTTAAAACCAAAGTTTTAGTAAAGGTAATTGGCCTTTGAAGATGGGAGTAGTTAATAAAAGTTAGTTAGTTAGTTAGTTAGTCTAATGTTTAAAATTATTTAGCTCATATAGGTACTGTAAGTGGATCTCATAGTAAAAAATACTCATATATCTGACACGATTTGGCCATAAGGAAAGTGTAAGGTATGATGTTCTTAGATCTTTTTTCATAGGAAGTCGATGAATTGGAAGTTATAGAGAACAGCAGACTTTTTTCCACCAAAAGGACCTTCACTATCTTCTATTTGGCCTCAAGGAAAAGTAAGTGAATCAAAGATTACTGTACATATATGATTTGTAGGTTTTTATGTTTTTTTTTAAACACAATCTTTTAGATTGTGGTTTTTTTCCCCGCTGTTATATGATGAAGAGTTTGAACTCACTAAGTGAAATTCAATATATTCAAAGAACAGCAAAAATAAACAATGTAACATATAGTGTAAGTCATTCTATAGTTTGCATTGTGTAATTTATATTGTATTCCCATTGTCTCACACTCATTTTCCTTTTTCCACCCTTATTTAGCTCTCTTTACTCACTTACACTGCCTTTTTTAACTTTGTTTCATCGCTGTTCCTTTACTCCACTTCTTTCACAACTCCTCAATCCAATTTCAACTGTCTGCATTTCCTCTCTCCCTTCCACCACTTTTCAGCTTTCTCACATTCTCTCAGTACCACTGCTTTAGTTCTCTTCCCCTCTCTTTCCTTCTTTTGCTCCTTTACTCTTTTTCCTTTCTCACTCATTGTACTGCAGTTCACTCAGTCCTTCCCTTTGTCTTTCTGTGTACTTACTCTCTCACTCCTTTTTCCTCTATCGTTCTATATTAACCATATTCCTTTCATCCCTTCACTCTGTGACTCCCCTCCACTCACTCTCAGTCATCTTCCATTCCTCTTTCTTATTAATGGTTCCTCATCTAGACTCCTTTCCTTTTCCCTCATTTTCCTTTTACATTCTTCTCTTTCCTGAGTTCGTTTTGGTATCTCACATTCTTTTAGTATCTTACTTATCTTCAGTAATTTGTTCTCTTTCTATTTCTTTTTCCCTCTTTTTTGTCTTTCTACATTACTTCATTTCTGTTTTTGTATCCTTCACTATTGCTTTATCTCTTAGTACACTTTTTTTGATTTTTTACCTCTTGACCTGTTTCTTCTATTTTAAAATATATATTTTACTAATTATAACTTGTTTTTTCTTTTGTCTTTCACAGATACAAAGTGCAGTTTAAAGATGCAAGTAAGTTTAATTATATGGTAAGTGTGACTACAAAATGTAGTTTGTCATCACCCTTTGCTTTAACCTCACTACTTTTCTCTCACCCTACCTCACCCCTGTTTTCTTACTCTGCTTCCCTCACCTATTCTTATCCTCCATATTTACTTCTCTTTTCCTTACTTTCCTACCACATTCAACTTCTTTCAGTGCCCCTGCTCACCCACACTCCCTCTCTTTCCTTTTTTTTCTGATTCACTTAGTCCCTTTCTGACACTCCTTCCTTTACTCTCTCTGTTCTTTCTTTCTGTCCCAAATCTTACCCTTATTCACTTTTATCCACCCTCTTTCACTCCTCTTTATTTACACTCACTGCTATTTTCTTCCCCTCTGTCACCACTGCTCCTTTTCTCTGGTTCCGTCACTACCTGTCATTCCCCATCCTTTACTCTCCTTCCTTTTACTCTCATCACCCATTCACATTCTCCCAGAACATCTGCTTTAGTTTTCTTCCTCTTTCTTCTCTTCTTTTGCTCCCTTATTCATTTTCCTTTTCTCAGTTACTTCCTCTTGTACCTTTTCTCTGTTTTACTATCTATTATACAGTCCCTCTGTGTTTCTCCTTCTAGCTCTCTTTCTCTTTACACCACTCTCTTTGTCCCCATTCCTCATGCTCACTCCTTCATTATTTTTTAATTTTTTTTTTTGTTGGTGCGCTGATGGGACGCGCCCCGGTACGTGCATGAGGCCCTATAAAAAGTTAGGAATTAGCAGTTAAAAAACCTATGAAATTCACAGAAAAAACCATAGGTTTCACACCAGATATAGTTAGGAATTAGCATTTAAAAAACCTATTAAATTCACTGAAAAAACCATAGGTTTCACACCAGTTACAGTTACCTGGAAATTTTACTGACATAAAACCACTGCTGATGACATCACATATTACATCACTCATGACATGGTCAGTGACATCACTCATGACATCACTGATGACACCATCCTTGTGACAGAGTGACTGACCTCCTTTCACTGTAAAGTAACCCTTGAAACACATATTCAAAAATAGAAACTAACATTTACAAAAAAGTGGAGATACCTATACCAGTTACAACAACCAATTCAGTAATTCCACCATTTATATACACATCCACTCATTCACCAACAGTTCTATATAGTCATTCATACATATACTCACTTATCATATGTAGTGAGACACCTTTACATCCGCTAACACACCAACAGTCTTCCAAAAGTTGCTCACACACATACTCACACATGCAAATAAACTATTGAACATCCATTTTTTGCATATGCAGCTATACACACACTACCACCTTACTTCTAAGGAAACTTACACATACTTACTCTCTTAAACAATCACTTATAGAAACACATACTTATTAAAACAAGAACTCTTTCAATCTCTCACTCTCACATATACTCACTTATATACATCAATACTCACATATACTAGATTAAAACATATGTAGTTACTGATAAAGACACTAGTGAGACAGTCATTCACTTACTAACACATACATATACACACTCATTCACCCATACAGTCCGGCAAATATGCTGTCTTCAAAACACATACAAACAGTGAGTCAGTCATTGATGCATCTATGTGCTAAGTAACACCCCCACCAAATCAAACAGACAACTATAAAGATACTAAAAAAAACATCTAATAACCCATATACACACACATGTAGCTACTCACCAACCCATGCAGCCACTTATACACAAAGTGAAACACTGATACATATATTTAAATATTTAAACATTACTCGCTAATATATGTATTCACTAAGATACACTTAATAAGCCAGTTATTCAATCAATTTTTTTAAAAAAAACATCCATTTAGGCACTTATTTAAACATTTATTCTTCCATTGACCTTTACATATACATATATAAAACATATTTATTTTTCAGAACGACACACATTCACTGGATGGTGTCATTAGTGATGTCATGAGTGATGTCACTGACCATGTCATGAGTGATGTAATATGTGATGTCATCAGCAGTGCATTACACGTGCAAGTTATAGTGAGTCCAACTAACTATAACGTAGGAATTTCAATGGTTTTATGTCAGTAAAATTTCCAGGTAACTATAACTGGTGTGAAACCTATGGTTTTTTCAGTGAATTTAAAAGGTTTTTAAAAATGCTAATTCCTAACTATAACTGGTGTGAAACCTATGGTTTTTTCAGTGAATATATATATATATATATATATATATATATATATATATATATATATATATATATATATATATATATATATATATATATATATATATATAGTGAGATGATTTAAATCTTTAAAAAAGTAACAAAGTAAAATCCTGCAGTCAACCTCAAAGACTATCATACAATGTAATGACCGCCGATGTAACTCTCGTGATGTAATGGCTCTCGATATGTGGCCTGTGAAGTACAGTTACATACAACGTGGAATATGAGTATATGCATTGACGTCAGAAATTTCTAGTGGACCTCAGGACCTTAAACAGAGGGACCTCATATCAGGGGTAGACTTTGCAGCTCATGCCATGCGAGTCGCACTGTGTGCCATCTTGCACACAGACTCTTTCTCAGGAGCCTTACTTCTGCTGAGAAAGTTCCTGTGTGCAGGATGGCAAGACAGATGCACTATGCAAATTCCATCCTTTTCTTGAATGGAGTAATGGGAATTCAATCTTATTGTATGATGGGAATTCTACAAATACTGAAGAATTTGAGGAGGCCCCCCACAACCACCAGAGGCCATTAACTGAAATCTAGCAAAGACTCAGGACGGCAGGGAGACATTCTACTCCTGTCCTAGAGATTAGAAAAATTAAGAATTTGCTCTCATGAATCAGCAGTGGAGAAGTGTGGCTGTGAGCAGCAGACCCTGATGCAGAGGTTTAGCCCGGGACCAGGGTTCAATTCCCCGCCTTGGTGGGTCTTGGGCTCAAAATTCCATGGACCTGATAATTCTCGCCTCGGTGCCTATTCCAATCATGGAGTCCCACTCTGCAACTCTGGGCAATAGCTTGCTTAATCTCCACAACGGCCCCCACAACGCTAAGGATGCCTGGCCTCCACCTTGGGGGTGCCCAGGAGTGGACGCCTCACAGGGAAAGCCAGGATGGGTTCCACAGCGGTATTCTTACAAGCGCCTTGAAACCCTTGCGGGTGAGTAGTGCGCTATACAAGTATCAATTTACAATTTATTTACAATCAGCACAATTCTGCAGCAATTAATCTTCTTGTTGATTCACATACTAGAAGGTATGTAGATCTGGGGAGTTAGGGGTATATTTACGAGTCATGTTGCTTCACACTTGTACCATGCAACATGCTGCAAGAGCACCACAATTCAAAAATAAAATTTATGATGCCACGCAAGGCCACCTTGCATGTCCCTGAGTGGATTAATAGATCTTGAGTAAATCGCTGCGTTGCATTACTGCGCCAGGGAAGCATTCCATGGGTGTTGCATGGGTGTTCCTAAGCAACTCCCATGGATTTTGTTGCGTTCCCAGGTTTACCAGAATCTGGGAATGCGCCAGAATGATAGACATCTCCTTATGAGGCGTAGCAAGGAGAAATATCTTTATTTCCCCTCATTAAATCCTATTTCTATGTGTGCTGCATTCTACCGCACACATAGAAAGAGGAATGTGCCTCTCTCTCAGGATTGTTTTTGTGCATGAAGGTTGATCAAGGTGCCCATTCCTGACCAAAAACAATCCTGCAAGGAACACAAGCACCTTTGCACTCTGATGCAAGGGGGCCTGCGCTGGTGCTAGGCTGCCAAAATGGAGCCAGCGCAGTAAGGAGAGGGATGCGTCGTATTATTTAAACTACAGCACATCCCTGCCATTTCCCTGTGACACAGCACAACAATATGGCCGAGATACCCGCCACCCCCTCTCAACACAATCCCCAAAAATGGGAATACGGAAACAGTTCTGAACTTTTGGAAGGCGGGAGGGAGTTACCCTCCCGGCCGTATTTATTAAAATATGAAACAAAATTAAAACATTAAAATAACAGTTTCATATCATGTACAATTTCATTTCCACATTACGATGTTTTGGCTGACCTTAACACATTTCTAATACAAAGGTTCTCCTAGCCGATACTAACATCCTACAAATGCATTTTCAAATTGAAATTGTACATCCTAACGTTAAGGGCCAATGGCAAGGTCGTAACCGGTGTCAGATCCCTAAACCAGAACTCCCCCCTCACTTGTGAGGGGCGGCCGCACAGAGGACTGCACCTCATGTGCACATACCAATTTCCCTTGTCTTGATGGGGGCCCCTGTTAACTCGACGCCATCTTAATGGTCGTCCGAGGACTCGTGTGAGGTGTCTAGAAGGTAGCGTAGACCCCCCTCCCCACCCCACACAACTTACCACATCTACCGTCGCAGATGTCCTGGCCCCGGGAAATTCCCAGGAGGGGCCCGTAGCCCCTCCTATCCAGGGAGGGGCCTTGACCGCCTTCCCTTACCTTTCGGCGTCCCATCCTTAGAAGGGACCGCCTCCCCGTTGAGGGGCCAATGGCCACCTCCCTCCGGGCGCTCCCATCCGTAATGGGTGACGCCCCCCCTAGGGATCTTCCAATTACTGCTCACAGATCATGACCTTACCGCCCGACCAAACAATAAATACGACAGACTAAACTAAAGAGGAAAGACAATTATATATTAAGCAATTCAACGTATGAACTCTCTAAAACATCACTGATCAACTCTGGTGCAACTACTTTTATTTCATAAAACACACTGTAAAGAATTATCCACTTTATTCCATACCGAATCATAACTTTATTCAGAACAACCTGTAAGAAAACAATTACCACGTCAAATGACTTTATTTCAAAAACAACTTGCTGTCCTCAGGGGCTGGTGGGTGGGTCAAAATTGGCTCTTCGTTCCGTCTCGAGCTCACGTGCAGCGGGGAGGTGCAGCTTCAGAGCACAGGAACAAGAGGATGCTTCCTTGGCTTGTCGCTCCTTTTATCCTTCTTCGGGTGGGCGTAAAACCCGCCTCCACCCGCCTCCGGGGCGTTGCTGGCGGCTTCAGTGTCTAGGACAACCCACTCTTGGGCGGGAAAAAGCGCGCCCCGGCTACGCCGCTTTGGGCATACCAGCCGAGACTCGCCTCCCGCCTCAAGATGGCTTCCCAGGGGGGTCGGGGCACTCCACCATACGTTCGGGGGGACCGAGTGGTCACCCCTTTCCATATGGCCGAGATACCCGCCACCCCCTCTCAACACAATCCCCAAAAATGGGAATACGGAAACAGTTCTGAACTTTTGGAAGGCGGGAGGGAGTTACCCTCCCGGCCGTATTTATTAAAATATGAAACAAAATTAAAACATTAAAATAACAGTTTCATATCATGTACAATTTCATTTCCACATTACGATGTTTTGGCTGACCTTAACACATTTCTAATACAAAGGTTCTCCTAGCCGATACTAACATCCTACAAATGCATTTTCAAATTGAAATTGTACATCCTAACGTTAAGGGCCAACGGCAAGGTCGTAACCGGTGTCAGATCCCTAAACCAGAACTCCCCCCTCACTTGTGAGGGGCGGCCGCACAGAGGACTGCACCTCATGTGCACATACCAATTTCCCTTGTCTTGACGGGGGCCCCTGTTAACTCGACGCCATCTTAATGGTCGTCCGAGGACTTGTGTGAGGTGTCTAGAAGGTAGCGTAGACCCCCCTCCCCACCCCACACAACTTACCACATCTGCCGTCGCAGATGTCCTGGCCCCGGGAAATTCCCAGGAGGGGCCCGTAGCCCCTCCTATCCAGGGAGGGGCCTTGACCGCCTTCCCTTACCTTTCGGCGTCCCATCCTTAGAAGGGACCGCCTCCCCGTTGAGGGGCCAATGGCCACCTCCCCCCGGGCGCTCCCATCCGTAATGGGTGACGCCCCCCCTAGGGATCTTCCAATTACTGCTCACCGATCATGACCTTACCGCCACAGGCCGGATAGTTGACCGGCTATCCGGACCCCCCACAAAACTCCTACCTAAAGGTCATGCTGTAAACTCTTTAACCAGGCTACGAGGTCTCCTATGAGTAAAGAATTCCCCACCCGGGACAAATGGGTATCTTCTAGATACATATGGTCCCCCCTGATACATCCATGAGGAATCGAATGCAATGTACTCGTACGGAACAGTCTACCAAGCTTGTTATTTACTTTCTTCACCGAATGATTTATAGCAGACACAGAATTAGCCCCCCGCCACACCTTTCGTGGAATCATATGGGACCATGCAATCGTGCACCCCGGAACCCTTCTCGCCAACCAACTTACAGTGGACAATATCAACTCGAGAAGTACCCGTCGACCAGTGGTCACCAAATCATTGCCCCCAAGATGCACTATGATTATAGCTGGCGGTGACCTTGTCCGCCCTAACAAACCCTCCATAAAAGTTTGAAACTGGTCAATACAGAGCCCGCCCCTTCCGTAGAAGGTCACCCTGTACCCGTATTCCCCAGCCATGTGAATCATGTCACCTGCTTTGAATACGTCCGCGGCACGCCTCACGTATGAGTGGCCCACGACCCACACCACTCTTTCCTCAGCCGGTGATCTTTGACCGCTGGTTCCCAGGTGTCGGGTCGACTGCACAGTCCGCTCCGCCTCGTAAGCTTGCGAAACTGTAAACCAAACAAAAACAAGAAGCGTGAGTACATGATATCAGCTTCACAACATGTGCAACCGCACATACCTTTTGTAACAATTCGAGGACCAAAGCCCCAACTGTTTCACTTTTTCCACACTCAGACCCCTGGCTGTAGCCTCTGTAGCAGCCCCTATCCGGAAGGAATGGGTCCCAAACTTGCCCGGGTTCAAGCCCGCGGCCGAAATTGCCATTGCAAGCACCCGCTGGAACTGAAACCTCGTCAGTGGGGTGGCATCAGCATGTCTCAGCAAGGTCCCCCCCCATGATGCCGCCCTCTGCGCCAAATACTCCTCCACGCATGCAACAGGGCACATGGGAGATCCGGGAATCCGCTGGACTACTACACTGTCCCCGATCGCACCCTGATCGGTCTTGGACCTGGCAAATGAGACAATCATCGTCTCCCCCTTAACTTGAATGTGCTCTCGGCACAGTCCACCCCCGTATCCTGCTTGTTCTTTGCTACCAGTTCACTTACCCGCATAGCCCCATGGAATGCTAATGCAAAAGCGGCCCGGAATAACACTGTCTCTGAATGAGATGAACATGTCGCAGGGAGTACGGACAGTAACAGGGCCAACCTTTCCAGACCTATCGGGTGCCTTTCATCTACTCTGCGACCCTCAAGGCGTTGCCACCCACGCAGCGCTTTCTGTACTACAAAAGACGCCGTGGGGTCCAGGATACCATGAGCCCGTGCCATAAAGGAAATGGCGGCCCGATGCCTCTGGGCCGTAGCTACCGATTTGCCTGCCTGATGTAAAGACAGCAAAAACTTCAAGACATACTCTTCTTGGCCCCAAAGCTCCCCCTTAGCAGAACCCAAAAAGGACCAATAGGAACGGAACGCCCCTTCATATGCCTTCCTTGTCCTGGGTGCTAAACTCTCTCCCACGAGGTTTTGTAGTTCGGGGCACCGAGAGACCAGAGAGCTTTGGGAAATGGTGCCGCCACCGGGTCCGCTGTGGGCAGAAAACCCCAGAAGGCCTGCATACGGAAACGAGAAAGCGCATCAGCAGCCTGATTCAGCACCCCTGGCACATGTCTTGCCCTAAAGAGCACGTTCAATTGCATACATAGCAAGACAATTTCTTTGAGCAATCTCAGAATCCATTTGCATCGTGCTGCCTGACTATTGATACACTCAACCACGGTCATGTTATCAGACCAGAACACCACAGAGTGATCCCGAAACCCCTCAGGCCATGTTTTCAAGGCCACCAGAATAGGGAACAGTTCGAGAAAAGCAATGTTACCTGTAAGCCCACACTCGTGCCACCATGACGGCCATGTTTGAGCTGACCAGTGATTACCAAATATGGCGCCAAAGCCTATACTCCCTGCCGAATCTGTCCACAACCCCAACTCCTCGGAGGACACCGCCGGCTTGTTCCAGACAACCCGACCATTGAAATCCGCCAGGAATGCCAACCAAATGCGCATGTCCTGGCGAATCTCTGCCGAGAGCCTCGTGCGGTGGTGCCCCTCTTTAAGACCGACCATGGCTTGTGCAATCGAGCGGGAAAAAGGGCGGGCCATCGGTATCACTCTAAGGGCAAAATTCAACTGACCCACAGTCTGCTGTAATTGATGCAAATTTACCTTAGTCTCGCTAATACATGTTTCAAGCGAGGCCCTGAATTTCATTACCTTTTCTTTGGGCAACCGGAAGCAACCCTCCTCGGAATCGAGCTCTATTCCAAGAAACTCGAGCGAAGTAGATGGCCCCACAGTCTTACCTGGCGCCAATGGCACACCGAACTGACTCATCAGACCACAAAATTCATTTAAAGCTTGTGCACATTCCGGTTCCCCGGCTGTCCCAGGAACAGAACATCGTCAAGATAATGCATAACATGCTGAAACCCCGTCATTCTTGTGAATGCCCATTGCAGAAAACTACTGAATTTCTCAAAATACGCACAAGATATGGAGCATCCCATTGGCATACATTTATCCATGTAATAGCGTCCCTGAAACATGAAACCAAGGAGACGCTGATCGTCTGGGTGTACCGGGAGCAACCGGAATGCTGACTCGATGTCTGACTTGGCCATCAGCGCTCCGGGCCCCAGGCGATTCAACATGGCGACGGCCTCATCGAAAGATGTGTACCGCACCGAACAAACTTCCGGGTCTATCGCATCGTTCATCCGAAAGACCTCTCGGGGCTGACAAGTTATGTATCAATCTAAACTCACCCGGGTCCTTCTTGGGGGCCACTCCCAGGGGTGAACAAACAAAATTAGCCACTGGCGGCATGTCAAATGGTCCAGCAACCCGACCCCGGGTCACCTCTTTCCCAATCTTTGCTTGTACCACCGCCGTATTCTGCAGGACCGACAGCTGGTTCCTACACTGTGCTTTACCCTGAAAATTCCCCACTGGGATGCGGAAACCATACGAAAAACCGTCTCGCAACACCCCAGCGGAGACATGATCCGGGTATTCATTGAGCCAAGGAATCATTGCCATGGTATCAACCGGGGTAGGTAGAGGCGCCCCTCGGACTATTTCAGACCTGTTTGGCGCTTCCCCTACTTCCGTTATCACCCGTTTTGGCTCTGCACATGGTCTCGGGATGCGAGGACTGTCCACACCCCCCACATTCGTGCCTAAACTTGCATGACCCCTGGGGCCTTGTACACTTCCCCCTGTTAAAACTCCAGCAGACCCCTTTTTTACCTGTATTGCCATTCGACCTTGAATGGTGCTCGTTACCTGATCCCGCCCGAAAGGGCGCCCCAGATGAGTGGCGGGAAAACTCGCCCCCGTTCCCCCCCAACAATGGCGCCTTTGCCATACCTGATTTCTCCATTTTCTGCCAGGAAATGGAGGCGTAACAATCCCACGTCAAAGATGTGTCGAACTCCTTGGCCTTACGAAAAATATTATCATAACAAAACCACTGATTACCCTCATATGTCTGAGAAAACTCCATAATACGTGTCTGGTACACGGGTAACTCGGCCAACAGTTCAGGCCTCCGTTCCCCCATAATTGCAGTGAATATCCCAAACGCTCTGCCCCAATTACCTATCGTTTCATCGACTCTGAAAGCGGCCATCTTGGCGCGCCAAACACTCGGGTGCAGAAACTCCTTTTGAACTTTCACATGCTCAATCTCGTAATAATCAGTTAATAAAGAAAACATGTTTATATATTTCTCAGCCCATATCCTCTCTATGATTTCCATCGGAATATGCTGAGCAACTTTTTCCCTTCTCGAGGGTACTGACCCCTCCCCCGCAATCGGCAATAGCTGCTTACCTGAAACGGAAGCTGTGACCGTAGTCGCTGCCGAACTCATGCCCGCTGCGGGTTGTCCTACTGGAGCCTGCGGGGGAACAAAAGGACATGGTGCCTTTGCAGCCTCTCTTGATTGCCGCAACTGCCTCATTACTGCCCTGGCGTCATCTGCCGTTGCCCCTTCACTCTCTTTCCCCAACCAAGCTGCCAACTGTGCAGCCAGCTCGGGAGGCATATCCTCCCCATTCACTGGGGTGACTACAACAGGAATTGGTCGCCCTTCGTTCGGGACCGGGATCGGCGCCTCAGTCGGTGTATCAGGGTGCGCCGGCGGCGCCTCGGGAACCGGGGCCTCTCCCCCAGTTGCTCCCCTCTTGACCCTTCTACCTCTCCCGTTAGGGACTACTCCCGGCAATGCTGGTCCGACGACTCGCTTAGGGCCCCCTACACCGTTCATTGCCGCCATCTGTTTCTTCATCTCGGCCATGTCTTTCACGAGCATGCGGAGCATCTGATCGGTACCGACCCGCTTTCCGACCTTCTTGCCCGGCATTGTCCAACGCTGATTCTTCTGAAAGAACAAAGACAAAATTAAAACGCTCAAAATTGGCTCTTCGTTCCGTCTCGAGCTCACGTGCAGCGGGGAGGTGCAGCTTCAGAGCACAGGAACAAGAGGATGCTTCCTTGGCTTGTCGCTCCTTTTATCCTTCTTCGGGCGGGCGTAAAACCCGCCTCCACCCGCCTCCGGGGCGTGGCTGGCGGCTTCAGTGTCTAGGACAACCCACTCTTGGGCGGGAAAAAGCGCGCCCCGGCTACGCCGCTTTGGGCATACCAGCCGAGACTCGCCTCCCGCCTCAAGATGGCTTCCCGGGGGGGTCGGGGCACTTCACCATACGTTCGGGGGGACCGAGTGGTCGCCCCTTTCCAGGTGACTTGCTGCACCACATTCTCCTAAATATGCCCCTTATGCTTTAGAAATAGTGCTATGGCTAAACATCTTTCCCTTCTCAGGTCTTTTTATGTATTTTGGGGCATATTTACAATTACTGGCGCATCCGTGCAAATTAGCAGGGATGCACCAGTAATTGTGCGCCATGCCTCCTCCACCCATGATGCGCCGCATTTACAATGTAGCGCACCATGGGGCAAAAACAGCACAGTTGTGTCACGCATCTGTGCCGTAAAGGTGTTGCATTGCTGGAGTTGCGTCGCATGCGCGACGCAGCTCCAGCAATGCTCTGGAGGGCCAATTCTACTAATCCTGCGTCAAGCCTTACCCCTGTTTCCAGCAGGGTTTTGACGTAGCATTGGCCTAAAAGTGACTTAGTGAAATCTTGTAGATTTCACTCAGCCACTTTTAGGAGGCGTTCCTGCGCAGGAACGCCCCCCATGCACAGGAACGCCTCCTTAAGGCGCAGGGCTTTACAACGTGATGCATCTCCCAGATGCGTCACGTTGTGAATAGCCCGCACCAAGTCGCATCTTTTGCGCCGCCGCTGCATCACAAAAGTGACGCAACGGCGGCGCAAAAGAGAAGCAAGGGGCATTAAAATTTACACTGATTTAGCCTTAAATTTACACTGATTTAGCCTTGTTTGACTCACAGATGATCACATCTGGAATAAGCTCCTTTTAGAATGTTCAGCCCCTCACACTCCTCCAGTACATTGGTGGTATTGAGCTCAATATTTTTTGCCAGAAATAAGAATATATTGAAGTACATGACTAACTGTGGGGATTCGAAGCATCACTTTTGCATAATAAAATGCCAGTGCATTTGACTTTACTGCGATCTTTTTGTTGGATACGACCTGCTTCCTAAAACAAATGAGTGAGTACCACGGCTATCATTATGATAAAGTCGTTCTGAGTGGTGGCTCGGTGGCGACGTGTGGTTGCGGCAGCTTCTGAGCAAGAAAGCAGTAGTGAAGGGAAGAGCGGCAGCCGGGGGTAGTTTAAGTGGATAAGGCTGGGGGTCAGAGCAGTTACTACTAAACGGAAGCAATACTGAGATGCCATGTTTGGTAGATGAAACCGTGAAAGGAACCATAGAACAGGGGCACTGAAAGGATTGCAGGATAGACTCACGAGTTCCTCAGTGTCTTCATTATCTCTGAAGGCCATTCTGTAAAATTGCTTTAATTATGCTGATGAACTGAGATTGGCGGCACCGGGATTCGCTGTGTCCAAAGTACCACAATCTACGCATTTATGATTTAGCTCCCAATGAAAGCCATCAGTGGCTGAATCTACCTGTATAGAGTCTTTGCTTTCATCGCTACATCAGATTATAACTCGGCGGATGAATATTTTCACCCATCAAAAGAACCGTCTAATTTATTCACAGAATATTGCGGGAATAAAATAGCCGATTTTTTGTGTCGGTTTTAGCAATTGCGCTTTCCATTCTTACATCTACTCAGAGAAAGTACTTTCTTTCAGGCTAACGGAGCCGACTTTCTTACGGTGAGCTACTCCGCGCACATCTGAATTTTTCTCTTAAATACAGAAGTTCAAGGATCCTGATAATAATACAATCATGAATAAAACATAAACACGAGCACGGAAAATGACATACTCTTTATAAACAATTTGTAAAAGGAGTTGTGCACTGTGATTATGTACTGCAGCAGCAGATGCAATATAATTAGCCGGTAACAGAAAACCTGAATCATTTCATGCAGCAGCCTGGCAGCCTCTTGTTAATGTCAAGAATAATTTGGGCCGTCTGAATCTGATTGCTGCTCTTTTGCTGCAGGGGTCACAATAAATGAAGCAGAGCCCAGCATAATGTAGGCCTGTGAGTCTCCTGGTAAAATAATGATGAGGATTGCAGCACCAAACTACCTGCTTCGGATTCATATTGGAGACTTTCTTATACTCTCTCCCTTCCTCCCTCCCCCCATGTGTATAACTATATCTAGATAGATAGATTATAAATATATATTAACCCTTTGCATGCTGCTGTCGGCCGTTGGCCGTCGCGAGCAGTCCCTCCCCAGTGCTGCGCACGACCAATGGCCGACGCAGCCCCGCCCACCCTTTAGAACGCCTGCACCACGGCGGAAAAACCGCTGGGGTTGCGGCGTTAAAATATTTACATATATCATCTCTTTCATTGTCTTTCTACTCTATCTCTTCATCTCTCTCTCTTTGTCTATCTGTCTGTGTCTCTCGCTCATGTTTTTTTTGTCTTGTGTTTTCTCGCTGGCTTTAGCTGCCATATTCATTTTATGTATATGCCTTTGATTTTAATGGCCTTCAAAGGGCTTGGTTGGCAGATATTGCAAATGACAAGCATGAATGGGCCCATATTTCAATAAGGGTATAATTTTCCTGTTTGCACCATGGCACAACTTAAAATGGGTGGTCTGGGTGCAAGCAGGGCAAGTGCGCCCTATTTCCATGAATGCGCTGCCCTCAGACAACTGTGAACTCGTGCTTCCCTGGGGCAGGGCATTCAAGTGAACTACAAAGCTGCTGCTTCAAAGCAACTCTGTGTTTTACCTTGCAGGCAGCAACCTGCCTGCACTTTGAAGAAGGATTAGAGAACTCTTCGCAGGCAGGTGCAGTGGGTGACTACCCACCTGCAAGGGGATGTCTGAGGGGTACATGGGACCTCCTTTCCCTGGTGGTGCACTTTCAATACACCTCCTGAGAGTTTCTTTTCCTTTCCGCCCACATAAATAATACAGCGCAATCTCAGAGGCAAAGCGATTCCCTCATTTGCATAGAGCCACAACCCCGTGCAAATGAGGAAATGCCATCTTGAGATATAGATGGGGCGACATGTGTACCAGCGCTATCAATATTATAGAGCGGCCACACTAGTGCCTGCAGGCCACTTCTGTAATACCAAAGATATGCCTATATTTTAATATACGATTCAGAAAAGGGGGTGGTGATGAACAGAGTGTCTGAATTAAGCAGACCACTCTTACCTAGTCCAAAGATCAGGGCTTGATCCATCACCGTTATTTATCTCACTGCACCATCCCAGCTCAGAACCTGGCTATATGCAAATCAGTCTGTCCCTGGCCCAGTGCATCATGGGAACAGGGCAGACTAAACTACCAAGCCAATTCTTCACCAGAAAGGAGACAAGCTACCGGGGACCGGTTTCTGGCATTTCAGCCGTCTTCGGCCCGGCTTGCTTGAATCCTGATGGTGCAGTGAGAAAGGGACTCATGTCTGAGTATACCCTGCCACACCTATAGTGGCCAAAAACGATTCAGAAAAGGGGGTGATGATGAACAAAGTGTCTGAATTAAGCAGACCACTCTTACCCAGTCCAAAGATCAGGGCTTGGTCCATCACTGTTATTTATCTCACTGCACCATCCCAGCTCAGAACCTGGCTATATGCAAATCAGTCTGCCCCTGGCCGAGTGCATCATGTGAACAGGGCAGACTAAACTACCAAGCCAATTCTTCACCAGAAAGGAGACAAGCTACCGGGGACCGGTTTCTGGCATTTCAGCCGTCTTCGGCCCGGCTTGCTTGAATCCTGATGGTGCAGTGAGAAAGGGACTCATGTCTGAGTATACCCTGCCACACCTATAGTGGCCAAAAACGATTCAGAAAAGGGGGTGGTGATGAACAGAGTGTCTGAATTAAGCAGACCACTCTTACCCAGTCCAAAGATCAGGGCTTGATCCATCACCGTTATTTATCTCACTGCACCATCCCAGCTCAGAACCTGGCTATATGCAAATCAGTCTGTCCCTGGCCCAGTGCATCATGGCATCATCTGCCCTGTTCCCATGATGCACTGGGCCAGGGTCAGACTAATTTGCATATAGCCAAGTTCTGAGCTGGGATGGTGCAGTGAGCTAAAAAACGGTGATGGAACAAGCCCTGATCTTTGGACTGGGTAAGAGTGGTCTGCTTAATTCAGACACTCTGTTCATCACCACCCCGCTTTTCTGAATCATTTTTGTCCACCATAAGCGTGGAAGGGTATACTCAGATGTGAGTCCCTAGCTCATTGCACCATCAGGATTCAAGCAAGCCGGGCCGAAGACGGCTGAAATGCCAGAAACCGGTCCCCGGTAGCTTGTTTCCTTCCCAGTATAAGAATTGGCTTAGTAGTTTGGTCTGCCCTGTTCCCATGATGCACTGGGCCAGGGTCAGACTAATTTGCATATAGCCAAGTTCTGAGCTGGGATGGTGCAGTGAGCTAAAAAACGGTGATGGATCAAGCCCTGATCTTTGGACTGGGTAAGAGTGGTCTGCTTAATTCAGACACTCTGTTCATCACCACCCCCCTTTTCTGAATCATTTTTGTCCACCATAAGCGTGGAAGGGTATACTCAGATGTGAGTCCCTAGCTCATTGCACCATCAGGATTCAAGCAAGCCGGGCCGAAGACGGCTGAAATGCCAGAAACCGGTCCCCGGTAGCTTGTTTCCTTCCCAGTATAAGAATTGGCTTGGTAGTTTGATCTGCCCTGTTCCCATGATGCACTGGGCCAGAGTCAGACTAATTTGCATATAGCCAAGTTCTGAGCTGGGATGGTGCAGTGAGCTAAAAAACGGTGATGGATAAAGCCCTGATCTTTGGACTGGGTAAGAGTGGTCTGCTTAATTCAGACACTCTGTTCATCACCACCTCCCTTTTCTGAATCATTTTTGCCCACCATAAGCGTGGATGGGTATACTCAGATGTGAGTCCCTAGCTCATTGCACCATCAGGATTCAAGCAAGCCGGGCCGAAGACGGCTGAAATGCCAGAAACCGGTCCCCAGTAGCTTGTTTCCTTCCCAGTATAAGAATTGGCTTGGTAGTTTGGTCTGCCCTGTTTCCATGATGCCCTGGGCCAGGGTCAGACTAATTTGCATATAGCCAAGTTCTGAGCTGGGATGGTGCAGTGAGCTAAAAAACGGTGATGGATCAAGCCCTGATCTTTGGACTGGGTAAGAGTGGTCTGCTTATTCAGACACTCTGTTCATCACCACCCCCCTTTTCTGAATCATTTTTGTCCACCATAAGCGTGGAAGGGTATACTCATATGTGAATCCCTAGCTCATTGCACCATCAGGATTCAAGCAAGCCGGGCCGAAGACGGCTGAGATGCCAGAAACCGGTCCCCGGTAGCATGTTTCCTTCCCAGTATAAGAATTGGCTTGGTAGTTTGGTCTGCCCTGTTCCCATGATGCACTGGGCCAGGGTCAGACTAATTTGCATTTAGCCAAGTTCTGAGCTGGGATGGTGCAGTGAGCTAAAAACGGTGATGGATCAAGCCCTGATCTTTGGACTGGGTAAGAGTGGTCTGCTTAATTCAGACACTCTGTTCATCACCACCCCCCTTTTCTGAATAATTTTTGTCCACCATAAGCGTGGAAGGGTATACTCAGCTGTGAGTCCCTAGCTCATTGCACCATCAGGATTCAAGCAAGCCAGGCCGAAGACGGCTGAAATGCCAGAAACCGGTCCCCGGTAGCTTGTTTCCTTCCCAGTATAAGAATTGGCTTGGAAGTTTGATCTGCCCTGTTCCCATGATGCACTGGGCCAGGGTCAAACTAATTTGCATATAGCCAAGTTCTGAGCTGGGATGGTGCAGTGAGCTAAAAAACGTTGATGGATCAAGCCCTGATCTTTGGACTGGGTAAGAGTGGTCTGCTTAATTCAGACACTCTGTTCATCACCACCTCCCTTTTCTGAATCATTTTTGTCCACCATAAGCGTGGAAGGGTATACTCAGATGTGAGTCCCTAGCTCATTGCACCATCAGGATTCAAGCAAGCCGGGCCGAAGACGGCTGAAATGCCAGAAACCGGTCCCCAGTAGCTTGTTTCCTTCCCAGTATAAGAATTGGCTTGGTAGTTTGGTCTGCCCTGTTTCCATGATGCACTGGGACAGGGTCAGACTAATTTGCATATAGCCAAGTTCTGAGCTGGGATGGTGCAGTGAGCTAAAAAACGGTGATGGATCAAGCCCTGATCTTTGGACTGGGTAAGAGTGGTCTGCTTAATTCAGACACTCTGCTCATCACCACCCCCCTTTTCTGAATAATTTTTGTCCACCATAAGCGTGGAAGGGTATACTCATATGTGAATCCCTAGCTCATTGCACCATCAGGATTCAAGCAAGCCGGGCCGAAGACGGCTGAAATGCCAGAAACCGGTCCCCGGTAGCTTGTTTCCTTCCCAGTATAAGAATTGGCTTGGTAGTTTGGTCTGCCCTGTTCCCATGAAGCACTGGGCCAGGGTCAGACTAATTTGCATTTAGCCAAGTTCTGAGCTGGGATGGTGCAGTGAGCTAAAAACGGTGATGGATCAAGCCCTGATCTTTGGACTGGGTAAGAGTGGTCTGCTTAATTCAGACACTCTGTTCATCACCACCCCCCTTTTCTGAATAATTTTTGTCCACCATAAGCGTGGAAGGGTATACTCAGCTGTTAGTCCCTAGCTCATTGCATCATCAGGATTCAAGCAAGCCGGGCCGAAGACGGCTGAAATGCCAGAAACCGGTCCCCGGTAGCTTGTTTCCTTCCCAGTATAAGAATTGGCTTGGTAGTTTGGTCTGCCCTGTTCCCATGATGCACAGGGCCGGGGTCAGACTAATTTCCATATAGCCAAGTTCTGAGCTGGGATGGTGCAGTGAGCTAAAAAACGATGATGGATCAAGCCCTGATCTTTGGACTGGGTAAGAGTGGTCTGCTTAATTCAGACACTCTGTTCATCACCACCCCCCTTTTCTGAATCATTTTTGTCCACCATAAGCGTGGAAGGGTATACTCAGATGTGAGTCCCTAGCTCATTGCACCATCAGGATTCAAGCAAGCCGGGCCGAAGACGGCTGAAATGCCAGAAACCGGTCCCCGGTAGCTTGTTTCCTTCCCAGTATAAGAATTGGCTTGGTAGTTTGGTCTGCCCTGTTCCCATGATGCACTGGGCCAGGGTCAGACTAATTTGCATATAGCCAAGTTCTGAGCTGGGATGGTGCAGTGAGCTAAAAAATGGTGATGGATCAAGCCCTGATCTTTGGACTGGGTAAGAGTGGTCTGCTTAATTCAGACACTCTCTTCATCACCATCCCCCTTTTCTGAATCATTTTTGTCCACCATAAGCGTGGAAGTGTATACTCAGATGTGAGTCCCTAGCTCATTGCACCATCAGGATTCAAGCAAGCCGGGCCGTAGACGGCTGAAATGCCAGAAACCGGTCCCAGGTAGCTTGTTTCCTTCCCAGTATAAGAATTGGCTTGGTAGTTTGATCTGCCCTGTTCCCATGATGCACTGGGCCAGGGTCAGACTAATTTGCATATAGCCAAGTTCTGAGCTGGGATGGTGCAGTGAACTAAAAAACGGTGATGGATCAAGCCCTGATCTTTGGACTGGGTAAGAGTGGTCTGCTTAATTCAGACACTCTGTTCATCACCACCCCCCTTTTCTGAATCATTTTTGTCCACCATAAGCATGGAAGGGTATACTCATATGTGAGTCCCTAGCTCATTGTACCATCAGGATTCAGCAAGCCGGGCCGAAGACGGCTGAAATGCCAGAAACCGCTCCCCGGTAGCTTGTTTCCTTCCCAGTATAAGAATTGGCTTGGTAGTTTGGTCTGCCCTGTTCCCATGATGCACTGGGCCAGGGTCAGACTAATTTGCATATAGCCAAGTTCTGAGCTGGGATGGTGCAGTGAGCTAAAAACGGTGATGGATCAAGCCCTGATCTTTGGACTGGGTAAGAGTGGTCTGCTTAATTCAGACACTCTGTTCATCACCACCCCCCTTTTCTGAATCATTTTTGTCCACCATAAGCGTGGAAGGGTATACTCAGATGTGAGTCCCTAGCTCATTGCACCATCAGGATTCAAGCAAGCCGGGCCGAAGACGGCTGAAATGCCAGAAACCGGTCCCCGGTAGCTTGTTTCCTTCCCAGTATAAGAATTGGCTTGGTAGTTTGGTCTGCCCTGTTCCCATGATGCACAGGGCCAGGGTCAGACTAATTTGCATATAGCCAAGTTCTGAGCTGGGATGGTGCAGTGAGCTAAAAAACAGTGATGGATCATGCCCTGATCTTTGGACTGGGTAAGAGTGGTCTGCTTAATTCAGACACTCTGTTCATCACCACCCCCCTTTCCTGTATCATTTTTGTCCACCATAAGCGTGGAAGGGTATACTCATATGTGAGTCCCTAGCTCATTGCACCATCAGGATTCAAGCAAGCCGGGCCGAAGACGGCTGAAATGCCAGAAACCGCACCCCGGTAGCTTGTTTCCTTCCCAGTATAAGAATTGGCTTGGTAGT
Organism: Lissotriton vulgaris; assembly: GCF_964263255.1. NCBI lineage: Eukaryota > Metazoa > Chordata > Amphibia > Caudata > Salamandridae > Lissotriton > Lissotriton vulgaris. Next base: position 966,719,093 of record NC_141695.1, on the reverse strand, counting down.
TCGGTCTGCCCTGTTCCCATGATGCACTGGGCCAGGGTCAGACTAATTTGCATATAGCCAAGTTCTGAGCTGGGATGGTGCAGTGAGCTAAAAAACGGTGATGTATCAAGCCCTGACCTTTGGACTGGGTAAGAGTGGTCTGCTTAATTCAGACACTCTGTTCATCACCACCCCCCTTTTCTGAATCATTTTTGTCCACCATAAGCGTGGAAGGGTATACTCAGATGTGAGTCCCTAGCTCATTGCACCATCAGGATTCAAGCAAGCCGGGCTGAAGACGGCTGAAATGCCAGAAACCGGTCCCCGGTAGCTTGTTTCCTTCCCAGTATAAGAATTGGCTTGGTAGTTTGATCTGCCCTGTTCCCATGATGCACTGGGCCAGGGTCAGACTAATTTGCATATAGCCAAGTTCTGAGCTGGGATGGTGCAGTGAGCTAAAAAACGGTGATGTATCAAGCCCTGACCTTTGGACTGGGTAAGAGTGGTCTGCTTAATTCAGACACTCTGTTCATCACCACCCCCCTTTTCTGAATCATTTTTGTCCACCATAAGCGTGGAAGGGTATACTCAGATGTGAGTCCCTAGCTCATTGCACCATCAGGATTCAAGCAAGCCGGGCCGAAGACGGCTGAAATGCCAGAAACCGGTCCCCGTTAGCTTGTTTCCTTCCCAGTATAAGAATTGGCTTGGTAGTTTGATCTGCCCTATTCCCATGATGCACTGGGCCAGGGTCAGACTAATTTGCATATAGCCAAGTTCTGAGTTGGGATGGTGCAGTGAGCTAAAAAACGGTGATGGATCAAGCCTTGATCTTTGGACTGGGTAAGAGTGGTCTGCTTAATTCAGACACTCTGTTCATCATCACCACCCCCCTTTTCTGAATCATTTTTGTCCACCATAAGCGTGGAAGGGTATACTCAGATGTGAGTCCCTAGCTCATTGCACCATCAGGATTCAAGCAAGCCGGGCCAAAGACGGCTGAAATGCCAGAAACTGGTCCCCGGTAGCTTGTTTCCTTCCCAGTATTAGAATTGGCTTGGTAGTTTGGTCTGCCCTGTTCCCATGATGCACTGGGCCAGGGTCAGACTAATTTGCATATAGCCAAGTTCTGAGCTGGGATGGTGCAGTGAGCTAAAAAACGGTGATGGATCAAGCCCTGATCTTTGGACTGGGTAAGAGTGGTCTGCTTAATTCAGACACCCTGTTCATCACCACCCCCCTTTTCTGAATCATTTTTGTCCACCATAAGCGTGATAGGGTATACTCAGATGTGAGTCCCTAGCTCATTGCACCATCAGGATTCAAGCAAGCCGGGCCGAAGACGGCTGAAATGCCAGAAACCGGTCCCCGGTAGCTTGTTTCCTTCCCAGTATAAGAATTGGCTTGGTAGTTTGGTCTGCCCTGTTCCCATGATGCACAGGGCCAGGGTCAGACTAATTTGCATATAGCCAAGTTCTGAGCTGGGATGGTGCAGTGAGCTAAAAAACGGTGATGGATCAAGTCCTGATCTTTGGACTGGGTAAGAGTGGTCTGCTTAATTCAGACACTCTGTTCATCACCACCCCCCTTTTCTGAATCATTTTTGTCCACCATAAGCGTGGAAGGGTATACTCAGATGTGAGTCCCTAGCTCATTGCACCATCAGGATTCAAGCAAGACGGGCCGAAGACGGCTGAAATGCCAGAAACCGGTCCCCGGTAGCTTGTTTCCTTCCCAGTATAAGAATTGGCTTGGTAGTTTGATCTGCCCTGTTCCCATGATGCACTGGGCCAGGGTCAGACTAATTTGCATATAGCCAAGTTCTGAGCTGGGATGTGCAGTGAGCTAAAAAACGGTGATGGATCAAGCCCTGATCTTTGGACTGGGTAAGAGTGGTCTGCTTAATTCAGACACTCTGTTCATCACCACCTCCCTTTTCTGAATCATTTTTGTCCACCATAAGCGTGGAAGGGTATACTCAGATGTGAGTCCCTAGCTCATTGCCGAAGACGGTTGAAATGCCAGAAACCGGTCCCCGGTAGCTTGTTTCCTTCCCAGTATAAGAATTGGCTTGGTAGTTTGGTCTGCCCTGTTTCCATGATGCACTGGGACAGGGTCAGACTAATTTGCATATAGCCAAGTTCTGAGCTGGGATGGTGCAGTGAGCTAAAAAACGGTGATGGATCAAGCCCTGATCTTTGGACTGGGTAAGAGTGGTCTGCTTAATTCAGACACTCTGTTCATCACCACCCCCCTTTTCTGAATAATTTTTGTCCACCATAAGCGTGGAAGGGTATACTCATATGTGAATCCCTAGCTCATTGCACCATCAGGATTCAAGCAAGCCGGGCCGAAGACGGCTGAAATGCCAGAAACCGGTCCCCGGTAGCTTGTTTCCTTCCCAGTATAAGAATTGGCTTGGTAGTTTGGTCTGCCCTGTTCCCATGAAGCACTGGGCCAGGGTCAGACTAATTTGCATTTAGCCAAGTTCTGAGCTGGGATGGTGCAGTGAGCTAAAAACGGTGATGGATCAAGCCCTGATCTTTGGACTGGGTAAGAGTGGTCTGCTTAATTCAGACACTCTGTTCATCACCACCCCCCTTTTCTGAATAATTTTTGTCCACCATAAGCGTGGAAGGGTATACTCAGCTGTGAGTCCCTAGCTCATTGCATCATCAGGATTCAAGCAAGCCGGGCCGAAGACGGCTGAAATGCCAGAAACGGGTCCCCGGTAGCTTGTTTCCTTCCCAGTATAAGAATTGGCTTGGTAGTTTGGTCTGCCCTGTTCCCATGATGCCCAGGGCCGGGGTCAGACTAATTTCCATATAGCCAAGTTCTGAGCTGGGATGGTGCAGTGAGCTAAAAAACGGTGATGGATCAAGCCCTGATCTTTGGACTGGGTAAGAGTGGTCTGCTTAATTCAGACACTCTGTTCATCACCACCCCCCTTTTCTGAATCATTTTTGTCCACCATAAGCGTGGAAGGGTATACTCAGATGTGAGTCCCTAGCTCATTGCACCATCAGGATTCAAGCAAGCCGGGCCGAAGACGGCTGAAATGCCAGAAACCGGTCCCCGGTAGCTTGTTTCCTTCCCAGTATAAGAATTGGCTTGGTAGTTTGGTCTGCCCTGTTCCCATGATGCACTGGGCCAGGGTCAGACTAATTTGCATATAGCCAAGTTCTGAGCTGGGATGGTGCAGTGAGCTAAAAAACGGTGATGGATCAAGCCCTGATCTTTGGACTGGGTAAGAGTGGTCTGCTTAATTCAGACACTCTCTTCATCACCATCCCCCTTTTCTGAATCATTTTTGTCCACTATAAGCGTGGAAGTGTATACTCAGATGTGAGTCCCTAGCTCATTGCACCATCAGGATTCAAGCAAGCCGGGCCGTAGACGGCTGAAATGCCAGAAACCGGTCCCAGGTAGCTTGTTTCCTTCCCAGTATAAGAATTGGCTTGGTAGTTTGATCTGCCCTGTTCCCATGATGCACTGGGCCAGGGTCAGACTAATTTGCATATAGCCAAGTTCTGAGCTGGGATGGTGCAGTGAGCTAAAAAACGGTGATGGATCAAGCCCTGATCTTTGGACTGGGTAAGAGTGGTCTGCTTAATTCAGACACTCTGTTCATCACCACCCCCCTTTTCTGAATCATTTTTGTCCACCATAAGCGTGGAAGGGTATACTCATATGTGAGTCCCTAGCTCATTGCACCATCAGGATTCAGCAAGCCGGGCCGAAGACGGCTGAAATGCCAGAAACCGCTCCCCGGTAGCTTGTTTCCTTCCCAGTATAAGAATTGGCTTGGTAGTTTGGTCTGCCCTGTTCCCATGATGCACTGGGCCAGGGTCAGACTAATTTGCATATAGCCAAGTTCTGAGCTGGGATGGTGCAGTGAGCTAAAAACGGTGATGGATCAAGCCCTGATCTTTGGACTGGGTAAGAGTGGTCTGCTTAATTCAGACACTCTGTTCATCACCACCCCCCTTTTCTGAATCATTTTTGTCCACCATAAGCGTGGAAGGGTATACTCAGATGTGAGTCCCTAGCTCATTGCACCATCAGGATTCAAGCAAGCCGGGCCGAAGACGGCTGAAATGCCAGAAACCGGTCCCCGGTAGCTTGTTTCCTTCCCAGTATAAGAATTGGCTTGGTAGTTTGGTCTGCCCTGTTCCCATGATGCACAGGGCCAGGGTCAGACTAATTTGCATATAGCCAAGTTCTGAGCTGGGATGGTGCAGTGAGCTAAAAAACAGTGATGGATCAAGCCCTGATCTTTGGACTGGGTAAGAGTGGTCTGCTTAATTCAGACACTCTGTTCATCACCACCCCCCTTTTCTGTATCATTTTTGTCCACCATAAGCGTGGAAGGGTATACTCATATGTGAGTCCCTAGCTCATTGCACCATCAGGATTCAAGCAAGCCGGGCCGAAGACGGCTGAAATGCCAGAAACCGCTCCCCGGTAGCTTGTTTCCTTCCCAGTATAAGAATTGGCTTGGTAGTTTGGTCTGCCCTGTTCCCATGATGCACTGGGCCAGGGTCAGACTAATTTGCATATAGCCAAGTTCTGAGCTGGGATGGTGCAGTGAGCTAAAAAACGGTGATGGATCAAGCCCTGATCTTTGGACTGGGTAAGAGTGGTCTGCTTAATTCAGACACTCTGTTCATCACCACCCCCCTTTTCTGAATCATTTTTGTCCACCATAAGCGTGATAGGGTATACTCAGATGTGAGTCCCTAGCTCATTGCACCATCAGGATTCAAGCAAGCCGGGCCGAAGACGGCTGAAATGACAGAAACCGGTCCCCGGTAGCTTGTTTCCTTCCCAGTATAAGAATTGGCTTGGTAGTTTGGTCTGCCCTGTTCCCATGATGCACTGGGCCAGGGTCAGACTAATTTGCATATAGCCAAGTTCTGAGCTGGGATGGTGCAGTGAGCTAAAAAACGGTGATCAAGCCCTGATCTTTGGACTGGGTAAGAGTGGTCTGCTTAATTCAGACACTCTGTTCAACACCACCCCCCTTTTCTGAATCATTTTTGTCCACCATAAGCGTGGAAGGGTATACTCAGATGTGAGTCCCTAGCTCATTGCACCATCAGGATTCAAGCAAGCCGGGCTGAAGACGGCTGAAATGCCAGAAACCGGTCCCCGGTAGCTTGTTTCCTTCCCAGTATAAGAATTGGCTCGGTAGTTTGATCTGCCCTGTTCCCATGATGCACTGGGCCAGGGTCAGACTAATTTGCATATAGCCAAGTTCTGAGCTGGGATGGTGCAGTGAGCTAAAAAACGGTGATGTATCAAGCCCTGACCTTTGGACTGGGTAAGAGTGGTCTGCTTAATTCAGACACTCTGTTCATCACCACCCCCCTTTTCTGAATCATTTTTGTCCACCATAAGCGTGGAAGGGTATACTCAGATGTGAGTCCCTAGCTCATTGCACCATCAGGATTCAAGCAAGCCGGGCCGAAGACGGCTGAAATGCCAGAAACCGGTCCCCGTTAGCTTGTTTCCTTCCCAGTATAAGAATTGGCTTGGTAGTTTGATCTGCCCTATTCCCATGATGCACTGGGCCAGGGTCAGACTAATTTGCATATAGCCAAGTTCTGAGTTGGGATGGTGCAGTGAGCTAAAAAACGGTGATGGATCAAGCCTTGATCTTTGGACTGGGTAAGAGTGGTCTGCTTAATTCAGACACTCTGTTCATCATCACCACCCCCCTTTTCTGAATCATTTTTGTCCACCATAAGCGTGGAAGGGTATACTCAGATGTGAGTCCCTAGCTCATTGCACCATCAGGATTCAAGCAAGCCGGGCCAAAGACGGCTGAAATGCCAGAAACTGGTCCCCGGTAGCTTGTTTCCTTCCCAGTATTAGAATTGGCTTGGTAGTTTGGTCTGCCCTGTTCCCATGATGCACTGGGCCAGGGTCAGACTAATTTGCATATAGCCAAGTTCTGAGCTGGGATGGTGCAGTGAGCTAAAAAACGGTGATGGATCAAGCCCTGATCTTTGGACTGGGTAAGAGTGGTCTGCTTAATTCAGACACCCTGTTCATCACCACCCCCCTTTTCTGAATCATTTTTGTCCACCATAAGCGTGATAGGGTATACTCAGATGTGAGTCCCTAGCTCATTGCACCATCAGGATTCAAGCAAGCCGGGCCGAAGACGGCTGAAATGCCAGAAACCGGTCCCCGGTAGCTTGTTTCCTTCCCAGTATAAGAATTGGCTTGGTAGTTTGGTCTGCCCTGTTCCCATGATGCACAGGGCCAGGGTCAGACTAATTTGCATATAGCCAAGTTCTGAGCTGGGATGGTGCAGTGAGCTAAAAAACGGTGATGGATCAAGTCCTGATCTTTGGACTGGGTAAGAGTGGTCTGCTTAATTCAGACACTCTGTTCATCACCACCCCCCTTTTCTGAATCATTTTTGTCCACCATAAGCGTGGAAGGGTATACTCAGATGTGAGTCCCTAGCTCATTGCACCATCAGGATTCAAGCAAGACGGGCCGAAGACGGCTGAAATGCCAGAAACCGGTCCCCGGTAGCTTGTTTCCTTCCCAGTATAAGAATTGGCTTGGTAGTTTGATCTGCCCTGTTCCCATGATGCACTGGGCCAGGGTCAGACTAATTTGCATATAGCCAAGTTCTGAGCTGGGATGTGCAGTGAGCTAAAAAACGGTGATGGATCAAGCCCTGATCTTTGGACTGGGTAAGAGTGGTCTGCTTAATTCAGACACTCTGTTCATCACCACCTCCCTTTTCTGAATCATTTTTGTCCACCATAAGCGTGGAAGGGTATACTCAGATGTGAGTCCCTAGCTCATTGCCGAAGACGGTTGAAATGCCAGAAACCGGTCCCCGGTAGCTTGTTTCCTTCCCAGTATAAGAATTGGCTTGGTAGTTTGGTCTGCCCTGTTTCCATGATGCACTGGGACAGGGTCAGACTAATTTGCATATAGCCAAGTTCTGAGCTGGGATGGTGCAGTGAGCTAAAAAACGGTGATGGATCAAGCCCTGATCTTTGGACTGGGTAAGAGTGGTCTGCTTAATTCAGACACTCTGTTCATCACCACCCCCCTTTTCTGAATAATTTTTGTCCACCATAAGCGTGGAAGGGTATACTCATATGTGAATCCCTAGCTCATTGCACCATCAGGATTCAAGCAAGCCGGGCCGAAGACGGCTGAAATGCCAGAAACCGGTCCCCGGTAGCTTGTTTCCTTCCCAGTATAAGAATTGGCTTGGTAGTTTGGTCTGCCCTGTTCCCATGAAGCACTGGGCCAGGGTCAGACTAATTTGCATTTAGCCAAGTTCTGAGCTGGGATGGTGCAGTGAGCTAAAAACGGTGATGGATCAAGCCCTGATCTTTGGACTGGGTAAGAGTGGTCTGCTTAATTCAGACACTCTGTTCATCACCACCCCCCTTTTCTGAATAATTTTTGTCCACCATAAGCGTGGAAGGGTATACTCAGCTGTGAGTCCCTAGCTCATTGCATCATCAGGATTCAAGCAAGCCGGGCCGAAGACGGCTGAAATGCCAGAAACGGGTCCCCGGTAGCTTGTTTCCTTCCCAGTATAAGAATTGGCTTGGTAGTTTGGTCTGCCCTGTTCCCATGATGCCCAGGGCCGGGGTCAGACTAATTTCCATATAGCCAAGTTCTGAGCTGGGATGGTGCAGTGAGCTAAAAAACGGTGATGGATCAAGCCCTGATCTTTGGACTGGGTAAGAGTGGTCTGCTTAATTCAGACACTCTGTTCATCACCACCCCCCTTTTCTGAATCATTTTTGTCCACCATAAGCGTGGAAGGGTATACTCAGATGTGAGTCCCTAGCTCATTGCACCATCAGGATTCAAGCAAGCCGGGCCGAAGACGGCTGAAATGCCAGAAACCGGTCCCCGGTAGCTTGTTTCCTTCCCAGTATAAGAATTGGCTTGGTAGTTTGGTCTGCCCTGTTCCCATGATGCACTGGGCCAGGGTCAGACTAATTTGCATATAGCCAAGTTCTGAGCTGGGATGGTGCAGTGAGCTAAAAAACGGTGATGGATCAAGCCCTGATCTTTGGACTGGGTAAGAGTGGTCTGCTTAATTCAGACACTCTCTTCATCACCATCCCCCTTTTCTGAATCATTTTTGTCCACTATAAGCGTGGAAGTGTATACTCAGATGTGAGTCCCTAGCTCATTGCACCATCAGGATTCAAGCAAGCCGGGCCGTAGACGGCTGAAATGCCAGAAACCGGTCCCAGGTAGCTTGTTTCCTTCCCAGTATAAGAATTGGCTTGGTAGTTTGATCTGCCCTGTTCCCATGATGCACTGGGCCAGGGTCAGACTAATTTGCATATAGCCAAGTTCTGAGCTGGGATGGTGCAGTGAGCTAAAAAACGGTGATGGATCAAGCCCTGATCTTTGGACTGGGTAAGAGTGGTCTGCTTAATTCAGACACTCTGTTCATCACCACCCCCCTTTTCTGAATCATTTTTGTCCACCATAAGCGTGGAAGGGTATACTCATATGTGAGTCCCTAGCTCATTGCACCATCAGGATTCAGCAAGCCGGGCCGAAGACGGCTGAAATGCCAGAAACCGCTCCCCGGTAGCTTGTTTCCTTCCCAGTATAAGAATTGGCTTGGTAGTTTGGTCTGCCCTGTTCCCATGATGCACTGGGCCAGGGTCAGACTAATTTGCATATAGCCAAGTTCTGAGCTGGGATGGTGCAGTGAGCTAAAAACGGTGATGGATCAAGCCCTGATCTTTGGACTGGGTAAGAGTGGTCTGCTTAATTCAGACACTCTGTTCATCACCACCCCCCTTTTCTGAATTATTTTTGTCCACCATAAGCGTGGAAGGGTATACTCAGATGTGAGTCCCTAGCTCATTGCACCATCAGGATTCAAGCAAGCCGGGCCGAAGACGGCTGAAATGCCAGAAACCGGTCCCCGGTAGCTTGTTTCCTTCCCAGTATAAGAATTGGCTTGGTAGTTTGGTCTGCCCTGTTCCCATGATGCACAGGGCCAGGGTCAGACTAATTTGCATATAGCCAAGTTCTGAGCTGGGATGGTGCAGTGAGCTAAAAAACAGTGATGGATCAAGCCCTGATCTTTGGACTGGGTAAGAGTGGTCTGCTTAATTCAGACACTCTGTTCATCACCACCCCCCTTTTCTGTATCATTTTTGTCCACCATAAGCGTGGAAGGGTATACTCATATGTGAGTCCCTAGCTCATTGCACCATCAGGATTCAAGCAAGCCGGGCCGAAGACGGCTGAAATGCCAGAAACCGCTCCCCGGTAGCTTGTTTCCTTCCCAGTATAAGAATTGGCTTGGTAGTTTGGTCTGCCCTGTTCCCATGATGCACTGGGCCAGGGTCAGACTAATTTGCATATAGCCAAGTTCTGAGCTGGGATGGTGCAGTGAGCTAAAAAACGGTGATGGATCAAGCCCTGATCTTTGGACTGGGTAAGAGTGGTCTGCTTAATTCAGACACTCTGTTCATCACCACCCCCCTTTTCTGAATCATTTTTGTCCACCATAAGCGTGATAGGGTATACTCAGATGTGAGTCCCTAGCTCATTGCACCATCAGGATTCAAGCAAGCCGGGCCGAAGACGGCTGAAATGACAGAAACCGGTCCCCGGTAGCTTGTTTCCTTCCCAGTATAAGAATTGGCTTGGTAGTTTGGTCTGCCCTGTTCCCATGATGCACTGGGCCAGGGTCAGACTAATTTGCATATAGCCAAGTTCTGAGCTGGGATGGTGCAGTGAGCTAAAAAACGGTGATCAAGCCCTGATCTTTGGACTGGGTAAGAGTGGTCTGCTTAATTCAGACACTCTGTTCAACACCACCCCCCTTTTCTGAATCATTTTTGTCCACCATAAGCGTGGAAGGGTATACTCAGATGTGAGTCCCTAGCTCATTGCACCATCAGGATTCAAGCAAGCCGGGCTGAAGACGGCTGAAATGCCAGAAACCGGTCCCCGGTAGCTTGTTTCCTTCCCAGTATAAGAATTGGCTCGGTAGTTTGATCTGCCCTGTTCCCATGATGCACTGGGCCAGGGTCAGACTAATTTGCATATAGCCAAGTTCTGAGCTGGGATGGTGCAGTGAGCTAAAAAACGGTGATGTATCAAGCCCTGACCTTTGGACTGGGTAAGAGTGGTCTGCTTAATTCAGACACTCTGTTCATCACCACCCCCCTTTTCTGAATCATTTTTGTCCACCATAAGCGTGGAAGGGTATACTCAGATGTGAGTCCCTAGCTCATTGCACCATCAGGATTCAAGCAAGCCGGGCCGAAGACGGCTGAAATGCCAGAAACCGGTCCCCGTTAGCTTGTTTCCTTCCCAGTATAAGAATTGGCTTGGTAGTTTGATCTGCCCTATTCCCATGATGCACTGGGCCAGGGTCAGACTAATTTGCATATAGCCAAGTTCTGAGTTGGGATGGTGCAGTGAGCTAAAAAACGGTGATGGATCAAGCCTTGATCTTTGGACTGGGTAAGAGTGGTCTGCTTAATTCAGACACTCTGTTCATCATCACCACCCCCCTTTTCTGAATCATTTTTGTCCACCATAAGCGTGGAAGGGTATACTCAGATGTGAGTCCCTAGCTCATTGCACCATCAGGATTCAAGCAAGCCGGGCCAAAGACGGCTGAAATGCCAGAAACTGGTCCCCGGTAGCTTGTTTCCTTCCCAGTATTAGAATTGGTTTGTTAGTTTGGTCTGCCCTGTTCCCATGATGCACTGGGCCAGGGTCAGACTAATTTGCATATAGCCAAGTTCTGAGCTGGGATGGTGCAGTGAGCTAAAAAACGGTGATGGATCAAGCCCTGATCTTTGGACTGGGTAAGAGTGGTCTGCTTAATTCAGACACCCTGTTCATCACCACCCCCCTTTTCTGAATCATTTTTGTCCACCATAAGCGTGATAGGGTATACTCAGATGTGAGTCCCTAGCTCATTGCACCATCAGGATTCAAGCAAGCCGGGCCGAAGACGGCTGAAATGCCAGAAACCGGTCCCCGGTAGCTTGTTTCCTTCCCAGTATAAGAATTGGCTTGGTAGTTTGGTCTGCCCTGTTCCCATGATGCACAGGGCCAGGGTCAGACTAATTTGCATATAGCCAAGTTCTGAGCTGGGATGGTGCAGTGAGCTAAAAAACGGTGATGGATCAAGTCCTGATCTTTGGACTGGGTAAGAGTGGTCTGCTTAATTCAGACACTCTGTTCATCACCACCCCCCTTTTCTGAATCATTTTTGTCCACCATAAGCGTGGAAGGGTATACTCAGATGTGAGTCCCTAGCTCATTGCACCATCAGGATTCAAGCAAGCCGGGCCGAAGACGGCTGAAATGCCAGAAACCGGTCCCCGGTAGCTTGTTTCCTTCCCAGTATAAGAATTGGCTTGGTAGTTTGATCTGCCCTGTTCCCATGATGCACTGGGCCAGGGTCAGACTAATTTGCATATAGCCAAGTTCTGAGCTGGGATGTGCAGTGAGCTAAAAAACGGTGATGGATCAAGCCCTGATCTTTGGACTGGGTAAGAGTGGTCTGCTTAATTCAGACACTCTGTTCATCACCACCTCCCTTTTCTGAATCATTTTTGTCCACCATAAGCGTGGAAGGGTATACTCAGATGTGAGTCCCTAGCTCATTGCACCATCAGGATTCAAGCAAGCCGGGCCGAAGACGGTTGAAATGCCAGAAACCGGTCCCCGGTAGCTTGTTTCCTTCCCAGTATAAGAATTGGCTTGGTAGTTTGGTCTGCCCTGTTTCCATGATGCACTGGGACAGGGTCAGACTAATTTGCATATAGCCAAGTTCTGAGCTGGGATGGTGCAGTGAGCTAAAAAACGGTGATGGATCAAGCCCTGATCTTTGGACTGGGTAAGAGTGGTCTGCTTAATTCAGACACTCTGTTCATCACCACCCCCCTTTTCTGAATAATTTTTGTCCACCATAAGCGTGGAAGGGTATACTCATATGTGAATCCCTAGCTCATTGCACCATCAGGATTCAAGCAAGCCGGGCCGAAGACGGCTGAAATGCCAGAAACTGGTCCCCGGTAGCTTGTTTCCTTCCCAGTATAAGAATTGGCTTGGTAGTTTGGTCTGCCCTGTTCCCATGAAGCACTGGGCCAGGGTCAGACTAATTTGCATTTAGCCAAGTTCTGAGCTGGGATGGTGCAGTGAGCTAAAAACGGTGATGGATCAAGCCCTGATCTTTGGACTGGGTAAGAGTGGTCTGCTTAATTCAGACACTCTGTTCATCACCACCCCCCTTTTCTGAATAATTTTTGTCCACCATAAGCGTGGAAGGGTATACTCAGCTGTGAGTCCCTAGCTCATTGCATCATCAGGATTCAAGCAAGCCGGGCCGAAGACGGCTGAAATGCCAGAAACCGGTCCCCGGTAGCTTGTTTCCTTCCCAGTATAAGAATTGGCTTGGTAGTTTGGTCTGCCCTGTTCCCATGATGCACAGGGCCGGGGTCAGACTAATTTCCATATAGCCAAGTTCTGAGCTGGGATGGTGCAGTGAGCTAAAAAACGGTGATGGATCAAGCCCTGATCTTTGGACTGGGTAAGAGTGGTCTGCTTAATTCAGACACTCTGTTCATCACCACCCCCCTTTTCTGAATCATTTTTGTCCACCATAAGCGTGGAAGGGTATACTCAGATGTGAATCCCTAGCTCATTGCACCATCAGGATTCAAGCAAGCCGGGCCGAAGACGGCTGAAATGCCAGAAACCGGTCTCCGGTAGCTTGTTTCCTTCCCAGTATAAGAATTGGCTTGGTAGTTTGGTCTGCCCTTTTCCCATGATGCACAGGGCCAGGGTCAGACTAATTTGCATATAGCCAAGTTCTGAGCTGGGATGGTGCAGTGAGCTAAAAAACAGTGATGGATCATGCCCTGATCTTTGGACTGGGTAAGAGTGGTCTGCTTAATTCAGACACTCTGTTCATCACCACCCCCCTTTTCTGTATCATTTTTGTCCACCATAAGCGTGGAAGGGTATACTCATATGTGAGTCCCTAGCTCATTGCACCATCAGGATTCAAGCAAGCCGGGCCGAAGACGGCTGAAATGCCAGAAACCGCTCCCCGGTAGCTTGTTTCCTTCCCAGTATAAGAATTGGCTTGGTAGTTTGGTCTGCCCTGTTCCCATGATGCACTGGGCCAGGGTCAGACTAATTTGCATATAGCCAAGTTCTGAGCTGGGATGGTGCAGTGAGCTAAAAAACGGTGATGGATCAAGCCCTGATCTTTGGACTGGGTAAGAGTGGTCTGCTTAATTCAGACACTCTGTTCATCACCACCCCCCTTTTCTGAATCATTTTTGTCCACCATAAGCGTGATAGGGTATACTCAGATGTGAGTCCCTAGCTCATTGCACCATCAGGATTCAAGCAAGCCGGGCCGAAGACGGCTGAAATGACAGAAACCGGTCCCCGGTAGCTTGTTTCCTTCCCAGTATAAGAATTGGCTTGGTAGTTTGGTCTGCCCTGTTCCCATGATGCACTGGGCCAGGGTCAGTCTAATTTGCATATAGCCAAGTTCTGAGCTGGGATGGTGCAGTGAGCTAAAAAACGGTGATCAAGCCCTGATCTTTGGACTGGGTAAGAGTGGTCTGCTTAATTCAGACACTCTGTTCATCACCACCCCCCTTTTCTGAATCATTTTTGTCCACCATAAGCGTGGAAGGGTATACTCAGATGTGAGTCCCTAGCTCATTGCACCATCAGGATTCAAGCAAGCCGGGCTGAAGACGGCTGAAATGCCAGAAACCGGTCCCCGGTAGCTTGTTTCCTTCCCAGTATAAGAATTGGCTTGGTAGTTTGATCTGCCCTGTTCCCATGATGCACTGGGCCAGGGTCAGACTAATTTGCATATAGCCAAGTTCTGAGCTGGGATGGTGCAGTGAGCTAAAAAACGGTGATGTATCAAGCCCTGACCTTTGGACTGGGTAAGAGTGGTCTGCTTAATTCAGACACTCTGTTCATCACCACCCCCCTTTTCTGAATCATTTTTGTCCACCATAAGCGTGGAAGGGTGTACTCAGATGTGAGTCCCTAGCTCATTGCACCATCAGGATTCAAGCAAGCCGGGCCGAAGACGGCTGAAATGCCAGAAACCGGTCCCCGTTAGCTTGTTTCCTTCCCAGTATAAGAATTGGCTTGGTAGTTTGATCTGCCCTATTCCCATGATGCACTGGGCCAGGGTCAGACTAATTTGCATATAGCCAAGTTCTGAGTTGGGATAGTGCAGTGAGCTAAAAAACGGTGATGGATCAAGCCTTGATCTTTGGACTGGGTAAGAGTGGTCTGCTTAATTCAGACACTCTGTTCATCATCACCACCCCCCTTTTCTGAATCATTTTTGTCCACCATAAGCGTGGAAGGGTATACTCAGATGTGAGTCCCTAGCTCATTGCACCATCAGGATTCAAGCAAGCCGGGCCAAAGACGGCTGAAATGCCAGAAACTGGTCCCCGGTAGCTTGTTTCCTTCCCAGTATTAGAATTGGCCTGGTAGTTTGGTCTGCCCTGTTCCCATGATGCACTGGGCCTGGGTCAGACTAATTTGCATATAGCCAAGTTCTGAGCTGGGATGGTGCAGTGAGCTAAAAAACGGTGATGGATCAAGCCCTGATCTTTGGACTGGGTAAGAGTGGTCTGCTTAATTCAGACACCCTGTTCATCACCACCCCCCTTTTCTGAATCATTTTTGTCCACCATAAGCGTGATAGGGTATACTCAGATGTGAGTCCCTAGCTCATTGCACCATCAGGATTCAAGCAAGCCGGGCCGAAGACGGCTGAAATGCCAGAAACCGGTCCCCGGTAGCTTGTTTCCTTCCCAGTATAAGAATTGGCTTGGTAGTTTGGTCTGCCCTGTTCCCATGATGCACAGGGCCAGGGTCAGACTAATTTGCATATAGCCAAGTTCTGAGCTGGGATGGTGCAGTGAGCTAAAAAACGGTGATGGATCAAGTCCTGATCTTTGGACTGGGTAAGAGTGGTCTGCTTAATTCAGACACTCTGTTCATCACCACCCCCCTTTTCTGAATCATTTTTGTCCACCATAAGCGTGGAAGGGTATACTCAGATGTGAGTCCCTAGCTCATTGCACCATCAGGATTCAAGCAAGCCGGGCCGAAGACGGCTGAAATGCCAGAAACCGGTCCCCGGTAGCTTGTTTCCTTCCCAGTATAAGAATTGGCTTGGTAGTTTGATCTGCCCTGTTCCCATGATGCACTGGGCCAGGGTCAGACTAATTTGCATATAGCCAAGTTCTGAGCTGGGATGTGCAGTGAGCTAAAAAACGGTGATGGATCAAGCCCTGATCTTTGGACTGGGTAAGAGTGGTCTGCTTAATTCAGACACTCTCTTCATCACCACCTCCCTTTTCTGAATTATTTTTGTCCACCATAAGCGTGGAAGGGTATACTCAGATGTGAGTCCCTAGCTCATTGCCGAAGACGGTTGAAATGCCAGAAACCGGTCCCCGGTAGCTTGTTTCCTTCCCAGTATAAGAATTGGCTTGGTAGTTTGGTCTGCCCTGTTTCCATGATGCACTGGGACAGGGTCAGACTAATTTGCATATAGCCAAGTTCTGAGCTGGGATGGTGCAGTGAGCTAAAAAACGGTGATGGATCAAGCCCTGATCTTTGGACTGGGTAAGAGTGGTCTGCTTAATTCAGACACTCTGTTCATCACCACCCCCCTTTTCTGAATAATTTTTGTCCACCATAAGCGTGGAAGGGTATACTCATATGTGAATCCCTAGCTCATTGCACCATCAGGATTCAAGCAAGCCGGGCCGAAGACGGCTGAAATGCCAGAAACCGGTCCCCGGTAGCTTGTTTCCTTCCCAGTATAAGAATTGGCTTGGTAGTTTGGTCTGCCCTGTTCCCATGAACCACTGGGCCAGGGTCAGACTAATTTGCATTTAGCCAAGTTCTGAGCTGGGATGGTGCAGTGAGCTAAAAACGGTGATGGATCAAGCCCTGATCTTTGGACTGGGTAAGAGTGGTCTGCTTAATTCAGACACTCTGTTCATCACCACCCCCCTTTTCTGAATAATTTTTGTCCACCATAAGCGTGGAAGGGTATACTCAGCTGTGAGTCCCTAGCTCATTGCATCATCAGGATTCAAGCAAGCCGGGCCGAAGACGGCTGAAATGCCAGAAACCGGTCCCCGGTAGCTTGTTTCCTTCCCAGTATAAGAATTGGCTTGGTAGTTTGGTCTGCCCTGTTCCCATGATGCCCAGGGCCGGGGTCAGACTAATTTCCATATAGCCAAGTTCTGAGCTGGGATGGTGCAGTGAGCTAAAAAACGGTGATGGATCAAGCCCTGATCTTTGGACTGGGTAAGAGTGGTCTGCTTAATTCAGACACTCTGTTCATCACCACCCCCCTTTTCTGAATCATTTTTGTCCACCATAAGCGTGGAAGGGTATACTCAGATGTGAGTCCCTAGCTCATTGCACCATCAGGATTCAAGCAAGCCGGGCCGAAGACGGCTGAAATGCCAGAAACCGGTCCCCGGTAGCTTGTTTCCTTCCCAGTATAAGAATTGGCTTGGTAGTTTGGTCTGCCCTGTTCCCATGATGCACTGGGCCAGGGTCAGACTAATTTGCATATAGCCAAGTTCTGAGCTGGGATGGTGCAGTGAGCTAAAAAACGGTGATGGATCAAGCCCTGATCTTTGGACTGGGTAAGAGTGGTCTGCTTAATTCAGACACTCTCTTCATCACCATCCCCCTTTTCTGAATCATTTTTGTCCACCATAAGCGTGGAAGTGTATACTCAGATGTGAGTCCCTAGCTCATTGCACCATCAGGATTCAAGCAAGCCGGGCCGTAGACGGCTGAAATGCCAGAAACCGGTCCCAGGTAGCTTGTTTCCTTCCCAGTATAAGAATTGGCTTGGTAGTTTGATCTGCCCTGTTCCCATGATGCACTGGGCCAGGGTCAGACTAATTTGCATATAGCCAAGTTCTGAGCTGGGATGGTGCAGTGAGCTAAAAAACGGTGATGGATCAAGCCCTGATCTTTGGACTGGGTAAGAGTGGTCTGCTTAATTCAGACACTCTGTTCATCACCACCACCCTTTTCTGAATCATTTTTGTCCACCATAAGCGTGGAAGGGTATACTCATATGTGAGTCCCTAGCTCATTGCACCATCAGGATTCAGCAAGCCGGGCCGAAGACGGCTGAAATGCCAGAAACCGCTCCCCGGTAGCTTGTTTCCTTCCCAGTATAAGAATTGGCTTGGTAGTTTGGTCTGCCCTGTTCCCATGATGCACTGGGCCAGGGTCAGACTAATTTGCATATAGCCAAGTTCTGAGCTGGGATGGTGCAGTGAGCTAAAAACGGTGATGGATCAAGCCCTGATCTTTGGACTGGGTAAGAGTGGTCTGCTTAATTCAGACACTCTGTTCATCACCACCCCCCTTTTCTGAATCATTTTTGTCCACCATAAGCGTGGAAGGGTATACTCAGATGTGAGTCCCTAGCTCATTGCACCATCAGGATTCAAGCAAGCCGGGCCGAAGACGGCTGAAATGCCAGAAACCGGTCCCCGGTAGCTTGTTTCCTTCCCAGTATAAGAATTGGCTTGGTAGTTTGGTCTGCCCTGTTCCCATGATGCACAGGGCCAGGGTCAGACTAATTTGCATATAGCCAAGTTCTGAGCTGGGATGGTGCAGTGAGCTAAAAAACAGTGATGGATCAAGCCCTGATCTTTGGACTGGGTAAGAGTGGTCTGCTTAATTCAGACACTCTGTTCATCACCACCCCCCTTTTCTGTATCATTTTTGTCCACCATAAGCGTGGAAGGGTATACTCATATGTGAGTCCCTAGCTCATTGCACCATCAGGATTCAAGCAAGCCGGGCCGAAGACGGCTGAAATGCCAGAAACCGCTCCCCGGTAGCTTGTTTCCTTCCCAGTATAAGAATTGGCTTGGTAGTTTGGTCTGCCCTGTTCCCATGATGCACTGGGCCAGGGTCAGACTAATTTGCATATAGCCAAGTTCTGAGCTGGGATGGTGCAGTGAGCTAAAAAACGGTGATGGATCAAGCCCTGATCTTTGGACTGGGTAAGAGTGGTCTGCTTAATTCAGACACTCTGTTCATCACCACCCCCCTTTTCTGAATCATTTTTGTCCACCATAAGCGTGATAGGGTATACTCAGATGTGAGTCCCTAGCTCATTGCACCATCAGGATTCAAGCAAGCCGGGCCGAAGACGGCTGAAATGACAGAAACCGGTCCCCGGTAGCTTGTTTCCTTCCCAGTATAAGAATTGGCTTGGTAGTTTGGTCTGCCCTGTTCCCATGATGCACTGGGCCAGGGTCAGACTAATTTGCATATAGCCAAGTTCTGAGCTGGGATGGTGCAGTGAGCTAAAAAACGGTGATCAAGCCCTGATCTTTGGACTGGGTAAGAGTGGTCTGCTTAATTCAGACACTCTGTTCATCACCACCCCCCTTTTCTGAATCATTTTTGTCCACCATAAGCGTGGAAGGGTATACTCAGATGTGAGTCCCTAGCTCATTGCACCATCAGGATTCAAGCAAGCCGGGCTGAAGACGGCTGAAATGCCAGAAACCGGTCCCCGGTAGCTTGTTTCCTTCCCAGTATAAGAATTGGCTTGGTAGTTTGATCTGCCCTGTTCCCATGATGCACTGGGCCAGGGTCAGACTAATTTGCATATAGCCAAGTTCTGAGCTGGGATGGTGCAGTGAGCTAAAAAACGGTGATGTATCAAGCCCTGACCTTTGGACTGGGTAAGAGTGGTCTGCTTAATTCAGACACTCTGTTCATCACCACCCCCCTTTTCTGAATCATTTTTGTCCACCATAAGCGTGGAAGGGTATACTCAGATGTGAGTCCCTAGCTCATTGCACCATCAGGATTCAAGCAAGCCGGGCCGAAGACGGCTGAAATGCCAGAAACCGGTCCCCGTTAGCTTGTTTCCTTCCCAGTATAAGAATTGGCTTGGTAGTTTGATCTGCCCTATTCCCATGATGCACTGGGCCAGGGTCAGACTAATTTGCATATAGCCAAGTTCTGAGCTGGGATGGTGCAGTGAGCTAAAAAACGGTGATGGATCAAGCCCTGATCTTTGGACTGGGTAAGAGTGGTCTGCTTAATTCAGACACTCTCTTCATCACCATCCCCCTTTTCTGAATCATTTTTGTCCACCATAAGCGTGGAAGTGTATACTCAGATGTGAGTCCCTAGCTCATTGCACCATCAGGATTCAAGCAAGCCGGGCCGTAGACGGCTGAAATGCCAGAAACCGGTCCCAGGTAGCTTGTTTCCTTCCCAGTATAAGAATTGGCTTGGTAGTTTGATCTGCCCTGTTCCCATGATGCACTGGGCCAGGGTCAGACTAATTTGCATATAGCCAAGTTCTGAGCTGGGATGGTGCAGTGAGCTAAAAAACGGTGATGGATCAAGCCCTGATCTTTGGACTGGGTAAGAGTGGTCTGCTTAATTCAGACACTCTGTTCATCACCACCCCCCTTTTCTGAATCATTTTTGTCCACCATAAGCGTGGAAGGGTATACTCATATGTGAGTCCCTAGCTCATTGCACCATCAGGATTCAGCAAGCCGGGCCGAAGACGGCTGAAATGCCAGAAACCGCTCCCCGGTAGCTTGTTTCCTTCCCAGTATAAGAATTGGCTTGGTAGTTTGGTCTGCCCTGTTCCCATGATGCACTGGGCCAGGGTCAGACTAATTTGCATATAGCCAGGTTCTGAGCTGGGATGGTGCAGTGAGCTAAAAACGGTGATGGATCAAGCCCTGATCTTTGGACTGGGTAAGAGTGGTCTGCTTAATTCAGACACTCTGTTCATCACCACCCCCCTTTTCTGAATCATTTTTGTCCACCATAAGCGTGGAAGGGTATACTCAGATGTGAGTCCCAAGCTCATTGCACCATCAGGATTCAAGCAAGCCGGGCCGAAGACGGCTGAAATGCCAGAAACCGGTCCCCGGTAGCTTGTTTCCTTCCCAGTATAAGAATTGGCTTGGTAGTTTGGTCTGCCCTGTTCCCATGATGCACAGGGCCAGGGTCAGACTAATTTGCATATAGCCAAGTTCTGAGCTGGGATGGTGCAGTGAGCTAAAAAACAGTGATGGATCAAGCCCTGATCTTTGGACTGGGTAAGAGTGGTCTGCTTAATTCAGACACTCTGTTCATCACCACCCCCCTTTTCTGTATCATTTTTGTCCACCATAAGCGTGGAAGGGTATACTCATATGTGAGTCCCTAGCTCATTGCACCATCAGGATTCAAGCAAGCCGGGCCGAAGACGGCTGAAATGCCAGAAACCGCTCCCCGGTAGCTTGTTTCCTTCCCAGTATAAGAATTGGCTTGGTAGTTTGGTCTGCCCTGTTCCCATGATGCACTGGGCCAGGGTCAGACTAATTTGCATATAGCCAAGTTCTGAGCTGGGATGGTGCAGTGAGCTAAAAAACGGTGATGGATCAAGCCCTGATCTTTGGACTGGGTAAGAGTGGTCTGCTTAATTCAGACACTCTGTTCATCACCACCCCCCTTTTCTGAATCATTTTTGTCCACCATAAGCGTGATAGGGTATACTCAGATGTGAGTCCCTAGCTCATTGCACCATCAGGATTCAAGCAAGCCGGGCCGAAGACGGCTGAAATGACAGAAACCGGTCCCCGGTAGCTTGTTTCCTTCCCAGTATAAGAATTGGCTTGGTAGTTTGGTCTGCCCTGTTCCCATGATGCACTGGGCCAGGGTCAGACTAATTTGCATATAGCCAAGTTCTGAGCTGGGATGGTGCAGTGAGCTAAAAAACGGTGATCAAGCCCTGATCTTTGGACTGGGTAAGAGTGGTCTGCTTAATTCAGACACTCTGTTCATCACCACCCCCCTTTTCTGAATCATTTTTGTCCACCATAAGCGTGGAAGGGTATACTCAGATGTGAGTCCCTAGCTCATTGCACCATCAGGATTCAAGCAAGCCGGGCTGAAGACGGCTGAAATGCCAGAAACCGGTCCCCGGTAGCTTGTTTCCTTCCCAGTATAAGAATTGGCTTGGTAGTTTGATCTGCCCTGTTCCCATGATGCACTGGGCCAGGGTCAGACTAATTTGCATATAGCCAAGTTCTGAGCTGGGATGGTGCAGTGAGCTAAAAAACGGTGATGTATCAAGCCCTGACCTTTGGACTGGGTAAGAGTGGTCTGCTTAATTCAGACACTCTGTTCATCACCACCCCCCTTTTCTGAATCATTTTTGTCCACCATAAGCGTGGAAGGGTATACTCAGATGTGAGTCCCTAGCTCATTGCACCATCAGGATTCAAGCAAGCCGGGCCGAAGACGGCTGAAATGCCAGAAACCGGTCCCCGTTAGCTTGTTTCCTTCCCAGTATAAGAATTGGCTTGGTAGTTTGATCTGCCCTATTCCCATGATGCACTGGGCCAGGGTCAGACTAATTTGCATATAGCCAAGTTCTGAGTTGGGATGGTGCAGTGAGCTAAAAAACGGTGATGGATCAAGCCTCGATCTTTGGACTGGGTAAGAGTGGTCTGCTTAATTCAGACACTCTGTTCATCATCACCACCCCCCTTTTCTGAATCATTTTTGTCCACCATAAGCGTGGAAGGGTATACTCAGATGTGAGTCCCTAGCTCATTGCACCATCAGGATTCAAGCAAGCCGGGCCAAAGACGGCTGAAATGCCAGAAACTGGTCCCCGGTAGCTTGTTTCCTTCCCAGTATTAGAATTGGCTTGGTAGTTTGGTCTGCCCTGTTCCCATGATGCACTGGGCCAGGGTCAGACTAATTTGCATATAGCCAAGTTCTGAGCTGGGATGGTGCAGTGAGCTAAAAAACGGTGATGGATCAAGCCCTGATCTTTGGACTGGGTAAGAGTGGTCTGCTTAATTCAGACACCCTGTTCATCACCACCCCCCTTTTCTGAATCATTTTTGTCCACCATAAGCGTGATAGGGTATACTCAGATGTGAGTCCCTAGCTCATTGCACCATCAGGATTCAAGCAAGCCGGGCCGAAGACGGCTGAAATGCCAGAAACCGGTCCCCGGTAGCTTGTTTCCTTCCCAGTATAAGAATTGGCTTGGTAGTTTGGTCTGCCCTGTTCCCATGATGCACAGGGCCAGGGTCAGACTAATTTGCATATAGCCAAGTTCTGAGCTGGGATGGTGCAGTGAGCTAAAAAACGGTGATGGATCAAGTCCTGATCTTTGGACTGGGTAAGAGTGGTCTGCTTAATTCAGACACTCTGTTCATCAGCACCCCCCTTTTCTGAATCATTTTTGTCCACCATAAGCGTGGAAGGGTATACTCAGATGTGAGTCCCTAGCTCATTGCACCATCAGGATTCAAGCAAGCCGGGCCGAAGACGGCTGAAATGCCAGAAACCGGTCCCCGGTAGCTTGTTTCCTTCCCAGTATAAGAATTGGCTTGGTAGTTTGATCTGCCCTGTTCCCATGATGCACTGGGCCAGGGTCAGACTAATTTGCATATAGCCAAGTTCTGAGCTGGGATGTGCAGTGAGCTAAAAAACGGTGATGGATCAAGCCCTGATCTTTGGACTGGGTAAGAGTGGTCTGCTTAATTCAGACACTCTGTTCATCACCACCTCCCTTTTCTGAATCATTTTTGTCCACCATAAGCGTGGAAGGGTATACTCAGATGTGAGTCCCTAGCTCATTGCACCATCAGGATTCAAGCAAGCCGGGCCGAAGACGGTTGAAATGCCAGAAACCGGTCCCCGGTAGCTTGTTTCCTTCCCAGTATAAGAATTGGCTTGGTAGTTTGGTCTGCCCTGTTTCCATGATGCACTGGGACAGGGTCAGACTAATTTGCATATAGCCAAGTTCTGAGCTGGGATGGTGCAGTGAGCTAAAAAACGGTGATGGATCAAGCCCTGATCTTTGGACTGGGTAAGAGTGGTCTGCTTAATTCAGACACTCTGTTCATCACCACCCCCCTTTTCTGAATAATTTTTGTCCACCATAAGCGTGGAAGGGTATACTCATATGTGAATCCCTAGCTCATTGCACCATCAGGATTCAAGCAAGCCGGGCCGAAGACGGCTGAAATGCCAGAAACCGGTCCCCGGTAGCTTGTTTCCTTCCCAGTATAAGAATTGGCTTGGTAGTTAGGTCTGCCCTGTTCCCATGAAGCACTGGGCCAGGGTCAGACTAATTTGCATTTAGCCAAGTTCTGAGCTGGGATGGTGCAGTGAGCTAAAAACGGTGATGGATCAAGCCCTGATCTTTGGACTGGGTAAGAGTGGTCTGCTTAATTCAGACACTCTGTTCATCACCATCCCCCTTTTCTGAATCATTTTTGTCCACCATAAGCGTGGAAGTGTATACTCAGATGTGAGTCCCTAGCTCATTGCACCATCAGGATTCAAGCAAGCCGGGCCGTAGACGGCTGAAATGCCAGAAACCGGTCCCAGGTAGCTTGTTTCCTTCCCAGTATAAGAATTGGCTTGGTAGTTTGATCTGCCCTGTTCCCATGATGCACTGGGCCAGGGTCAGACTAATTTGCATATAGCCAAGTTCTGAGCTGGGATGGTGCAGTGAGCTAAAAAACGGTGATGGATCAAGCCCTGATCTTTGGACTGGGTAAGAGTGGTCTGCTTAATTCAGACACTCTGTTCATCACCACCACCCTTTTCTGAATCATTTTTGTCCACCATAAGCGTGGAAGGGTATACTCATATGTGAGTCCCTAGCTCATTGCACCATCAGGATTCAGCAAGCCGGGCCGAAGACGGCTGAAATGCCAGAAACCGCTCCCCGGTAGCTTGTTTCCTTCCCAGTATAAGAATTGGCTTGGTAGTTTGGTCTGCCCTGTTCCCATGATGCACTGGGCCAGGGTCAGACTAATTTGCATATAGCCAAGTTCTGAGCTGGGATGGTGCAGTGAGCTAAAAACGGTGATGGATCAAGCCCTGATCTTTGGACTGGGTAAGAGTGGTCTGCTTAATTCAGACACTCTGTTCATCACCACCCCCCTTTTCTGAATCATTTTTGTCCACCATAAGCGTGGAAGGGTATACTCAGATGTGAGTCCCTAGCTCATTGCACCATCAGGATTCAAGCAAGCCGGGCCGAAGACGGCTGAAATGCCAGAAACCGGTCCCCGGTAGCTTGTTTCCTTCCCAGTATAAGAATTGGCTTGGTAGTTTGGTCTGCCCTGTTCCCATGATGCACAGGGCCAGGGTCAGACTAATTTGCATATAGCCAAGTTCTGAGCTGGGATGGTGCAGTGAGCTAAAAAACAGTGATGGATCAAGCCCTGATCTTTGGACTGGGTAAGAGTGGTCTGCTTAATTCAGACACTCTGTTCATCACCACCCCCCTTTTCTGTATCATTTTTGTCCACCATAAGCGTGGAAGGGTATACTCATATGTGAGTCCCTAGCTCATTGCACCATCAGGATTCAAGCAAGCCGGGCCGAAGACGGCTGAAATGCCAGAAACCGCTCCCCGGTAGCTTGTTTCCTTCCCAGTATAAGAATTGGCTTGGTAGTTTGGTCTGCCCTGTTCCCATGATGCACTGGGCCAGGGTCAGACTAATTTGCATATAGCCAAGTTCTGAGCTGGGATGGTGCAGTGAGCTAAAAAACGGTGATGGATCAAGCCCTGATCTTTGGACTGGGTAAGAGTGGTCTGCTTAATTCAGACACTCTGTTCATCACCACCCCCCTTTTCTGAATCATTTTTGTCCACCATAAGCGTGATAGGGTATACTCAGATGTGAGTCCCTAGCTCATTGCACCATCAGGATTCAAGCAAGCCGGGCCGAAGACGGCTGAAATGACAGAAACCGGTCCCCGGTAGCTTGTTTCCTTCCCAGTATAAGAATTGGCTTGGTAGTTTGGTCTGCCCTGTTCCCATGATGCACTGGGCCAGGGTCAGACTAATTTGCATATAGCCAAGTTCTGAGCTGGGATGGTGCAGTGAGCTAAAAAACGGTGATCAAGCCCTGATCTTTGGACTGGGTAAGAGTGGTCTGCTTAATTCAGACACTCTGTTCATCACCACCCCCCTTTTCTGAATCATTTTTGTCCACCATAAGCGTGGAAGGGTATACTCAGATGTGAGTCCCTAGCTCATTGCACCATCAGGATTCAAGCAAGCCGGGCTGAAGACGGCTGAAATGCCAGAAACCGGTCCCCGGTAGCTTGTTTCCTTCCCAGTATAAGAATTGGCTTGGTAGTTTGATCTGCCCTGTTCCCATGATGCACTGGGCCAGGGTCAGACTAATTTGCATATAGCCAAGTTCTGAGCTGGGATGGTGCAGTGAGCTAAAAAACGGTGATGTATCAAGCCCTGACCTTTGGACTGGGTAAGAGTGGTCTGCTTAATTCAGACACTCTGTTCATCACCACCCCCCTTTTCTGAATCATTTTTGTCCACCATAAGCGTGGAAGGGTATACTCAGATGTGAGTCCCTAGCTCATTGCACCATCAGGATTCAAGCAAGCCGGGCCGAAGACGGCTGAAATGCCAGAAACCGGTCCCCGTTAGCTTGTTTCCTTCCCAGTATAAGAATTGGCTTGGTAGTTTGATCTGCCCTATTCCCATGATGCACTGTGCCAGGGTCAGACTAATTTGCATATAGCCAAGTTCTGAGCTGGGATGGTGCAGTGAGCTAAAAAACGGTGATGGATCAAGCCCTGATCTTTGGACTGGGTAAGAGTGGTCTGCTTAATTCAGACACTCTCTTCATCACCATCCCCCTTTTCTGAATCATTTTTGTCCACCATAAGCGTGGAAGTGTATACTCAGATGTGAGTCCCTAGCTCATTGCACCATCAGGATTCAAGCAAGCCGGGCCGTAGACGGCTGAAATGCCAGAAACCGGTCCCAGGTAGCTTGTTTCCTTCCCAGTATAAGAATTGGCTTGGTAGTTTGATCTGCCCTGTTCCCATGATGCACTGGGCCAGGGTCAGACTAATTTGCATATAGCCAAGTTCTGAGCTGGGATGGTGCAGTGAGCTAAAAAACGGTGATGGATCAAGCCCTGATCTTTGGACTGGGTAAGAGTGGTCTGCTTAATTCAGACACTCTGTTCATCACCACCCCCCTTTTCTGAATCATTTTTGTCCACCATAAGCGTGGAAGGGTATACTCATATGTGAGTCCCTAGCTCATTGCACCATCAGGATTCAGCAAGCCGGGCCGAAGACGGCTGAAATGCCAGAAACCGCTCCCCGGTAGCTTGTTTCCTTCCCAGTATAAGAATTGGCTTGGTAGTTTGGTCTGCCCTGTTCCCATGATGCACTGGGCCAGGGTCAGACTAATTTGCATATAGCCAGGTTCTGAGCTGGGATGGTGCAGTGAGCTAAAAACGGTGATGGATCAAGCCCTGATCTTTGGACTGGGTAAGAGTGGTCTGCTTAATTCAGACACTCTGTTCATCACCACCCCCCTTTTCTGAATCATTTTTGTCCACCATAAGCGTGGAAGGGTATACTCAGATGTGAGTCCCAAGCTCATTGCACCATCAGGATTCAAGCAAGCCGGGCCGAAGACGGCTGAAAGGCCAGAAACCGGTCCCCGGTAGCTTGTTTCCTTCCCAGTATAAGAATTGGCTTGGTAGTTTGGTCTGCCCTGTTCCCATGATGCACAGGGCCAGGGTCAGACTAATTTGCATATAGCCAAGTTCTGAGCTGGGATGGTGCAGTGAGCTAAAAAACAGTGATGGATCAAGCCCTGATCTTTGGACTGGGTAAGAGTGGTCTGCTTAATTCAGACACTCTGTTCATCACCACCCCCCTTTTCTGTATCATTTTTGTCCACCATAAGCGTGGAAGGGTATACTCATATGTGAGTCCCTAGCTCATTGCACCATCAGGATTCAAGCAAGCCGGGCCGAAGACGGCTGAAATGCCAGAAACCGCTCCCCGGTAGCTTGTTTCCTTCCCAGTATAAGAATTGGCTTGGTAGTTTGGTCTGCCCTGTTCCCATGATGCACTGGGCCAGGGTCAGACTAATTTGCATATAGCCAAGTTCTGAGCTGGGATGGTGCAGTGAGCTAAAAAACGGTGATGGATCAAGCCCTGATCTTTGGACTGGGTAAGAGTGGTCTGCTTAATTCAGACACTCTGTTCATCACCACCCCCCTTTTCTGAATCATTTTTGTCCACCATAAGCGTGATAGGGTATACTCAGATGTGAGTCCCTAGCTCATTGCACCATCAGGATTCAAGCAAGCCGGGCCGAAGACGGCTGAAATGACAGAAACCGGTCCCCGGTAGCTTGTTTCCTTCCCAGTATAAGAATTGGCTTGGTAGTTTGGTCTGCCCTGTTCCCATGATGCACTGGGCCAGGGTCAGACTAATTTGCATATAGCCAAGTTCTGAGCTGGGATGGTGCAGTGAGCTAAAAAACGGTGATCAAGCCCTGATCTTTGGACTGGGTA
The DNA here is from genome assembly GCF_964263255.1 of Lissotriton vulgaris. Lineage (NCBI taxonomy): Eukaryota > Metazoa > Chordata > Amphibia > Caudata > Salamandridae > Lissotriton > Lissotriton vulgaris. Next base: position 966,691,662 of record NC_141695.1, on the reverse strand, counting down.
AGAGTGGTCTGCTTAATTCAGACACTCTGTTCATCACCACCCCCCTTTTCTGAATCATTTTTGTCCACCATAAGCGTGGAAGGGTATACTCAGATGTGAGTCCCTAGCTCATTGCACCATCAGGATTCAAGCAAGCCGGGCTGAAGACGGCTGAAATGCCAGAAACCGGTCCCCGGTAGCTTGTTTCCTTCCCAGTATAAGAATTGGCTTGGTAGTTTGATCTGCCCTGTTCCCATGATGCACTGGGCCAGGGTCAGACTAATTTGCATATAGCCAAGTTCTGAGCTGGGATGGTGCAGTGAGCTAAAAAACGGTGATGTATCAAGCCCTGACCTTTGGACTGGGTAAGAGTGGTCTGCTTAATTCAGACACTCTGTTCATCACCACCCCCCTTTTCTGAATCATTTTTGTCCACCATAAGCGTGGAAGGGTATACTCAGATGTGAGTCCCTAGCTCATTGCACCATCAGGATTCAAGCAAGCCGGGCCGAAGACGGCTGAAATGCCAGAAACCGGTCCCCGTTAGCTTGTTTCCTTCCCAGTATAAGAATTGGCTTGGTAGTTTGATCTGCCCTATTCCCATGATGCACTGGGCCAGGGTCAGACTAATTTGCATATAGCCAAGTTCTGAGTTGGGATGGTGCAGTGAGCTAAAAAACGGTGATGGATCAAGCCTCGATCTTTGGACTGGGTAAGAGTGGTCTGCTTAATTCAGACACTCTGTTCATCATCACCACCCCCCTTTTCTGAATCATTTTTGTCCACCATAAGCGTGGAAGGGTATACTCAGATGTGAGTCCCTAGCTCATTGCACCATCAGGATTCAAGCAAGCCGGGCCAAAGACGGCTGAAATGCCAGAAACTGGTCCCCGGTAGCTTGTTTCCTTCCCAGTATTAGAATTGGCTTGGTAGTTTGGTCTGCCCTGTTCCCATGATGCACTGGGCCAGGGTCAGACTAATTTGCATATAGCCAAGTTCTGAGCTGGGATGGTGCAGTGAGCTAAAAAACGGTGATGGATCAAGCCCTGATCTTTGGACTGGGTAAGAGTGGTCTGCTTAATTCAGACACCCTGTTCATCACCACCCCCCTTTTCTGAATCATTTTTGTCCACCATAAGCGTGATAGGGTATACTCAGATGTGAGTCCCTAGCTCATTGCACCATCAGGATTCAAGCAAACCGGGCCGAAGACGGCTGAAATGCCAGAAACCGGTCCCCGGTAGCTTGTTTCCTTCCCAGTATAAGAATTGGCTTGGTAGTTTGGTCTGCCCTGTTCCCATGATGCACAGGGCCAGGGTCAGACTAATTTGCATATAGCCAAGTTCTGAGCTGGGATGGTGCAGTGAGCTAAAAAACGGTGATGGATCAAGTCCTGATCTTTGGACTGGGTAAGAGTGGTCTGCTTAATTCAGACACTCTGTTCATCAGCACCCCCCTTTTCTGAATCATTTTTGTCCACCATAAGCGTGGAAGGGTATACTCAGATGTGAGTCCCTAGCTCATTGCACCATCAGGATTCAAGCAAGCCGGGCCGAAGACGGCTGAAATGCCAGAAACCGGTCCCCGGTAGCTTGTTTCCTTCCCAGTATAAGAATTGGCTTGGTAGTTTGATCTGCCCTGTTCCCATGATGCACTGGGCCAGGGTCAGACTAATTTGCATATAGCCAAGTTCTGAGCTGGGATGTGCAGTGAGCTAAAAAACGGTGATGGATCAAGCCCTGATCTTTGGACTGGGTAAGAGTGGTCTGCTTAATTCAGACACTCTGTTCATCACCACCTCCCTTTTCTGAATCATTTTTGTCCACCATAAGCGTGGAAGGGTATACTCAGATGTGAGTCCCTAGCTCATTGCACCATCAGGATTCAAGCAAGCCGGGCCGAAGACGGTTGAAATGCCAGAAACCGGTCCCCGGTAGCTTGTTTCCTTCCCAGTATAAGAATTGGCTTGGTAGTTTGGTCTGCCCTGTTTCCATGATGCACTGGGACAGGGTCAGACTAATTTGCATATAGCCAAGTTCTGAGCTGGGATGGTGCAGTGAGCTAAAAAACGGTGATGGATCAAGCCCTGATCTTTGGACTGGGTAAGAGTGGTCTGCTTAATTCAGACACTCTGTTCATCACCACCCCCCTTTTCTGAATAATTTTTGTCCACCATAAGCGTGGAAGGGTATACTCATATGTGAATCCCTAGCTCATTGCACCATCAGGATTCAAGCAAGCCGGGCCGAAGACGGCTGAAATGCCAGAAACCGGTCCCCGGTAGCTTGTTTCCTTCCCAGTATAAGAATTGGCTTGGTAGTTTGGTCTGCCCTGTTCCCATGAAGCACTGGGCCAGGGTCAGACTAATTTGCATTTAGCCAAGTTCTGAGCTGGGATGGTGCAGTGAGCTAAAAACGGTGATGGATCAAGCCCTGATCTTTGGACTGGGTAAGAGTGGTCTGCTTAATTCAGACACTCTGTTCATCACCACCCCCCTTTTCTGAATAATTTTTGTCCACCATAAGCGTGGAAGGGTATACTCAGCTGTGAGTCCCTAGCTCATTGCATCATCAGGATTCAAGCAAGCCGGGCCGAAGACGGCTGAAATGCCAGAAACCGGTCCCCGGTAGCTTGTTTCCTTCCCAGTATAAGAATTGGCTTGGTAGTTTGGTCTGCCCTGTTCCCATGATGCACAGGGCCGGGGTCAGACTAATTTCCATATAGCCAAGTTCTGAGCTGGGATGGTGCAGTGAGCTAAAAAACAGTGATGGATCAAGCCCTGATCTTTGGACTGGGTAAGAGTGGTCTGCTTAATTCAGACACTCTGTTCATCACACCCCCCTTTTCTGAATCATTTTTGTCCACCATAAGCGTGGAAGGGTATACTCAGATGTGAGTCCCTAGCTCATTGCACCATCAGGATTCAAGCAAGCCGGGCCGAAGACGGCTGAAATGCCAGAAACCGGTCCCCGGTAGCTTGTTTCCTTCCCAGTATAAGAATTGGCTTGGTAGTTTGGTCTGCCCTGTTCCCATGATGCACTGGGCCAGGGTCAGACTAATTTGCATATAGCCAAGTTCTGAGCTGGGATGGTGCAGTGAGCTAAAAAACGGTGATGGATCAAGCCCTGATCTTTGGACTGGGTAAGAGTGGTCTGCTTAATTCAGACACTCTCTTCATCACCATCCCCCTTTTCTGAATCATTTTTGTCCACCATAAGCGTGGAAGTGTATACTCAGATGTGAGTCCCTAGCTCATTGCACCATCAGGATTCAAGCAAGCCGGGCCGTAGACGGCTGAAATGCCAGAAACCGGTCCCAGGTAGCTTGTTTCCTTCCCAGTATAAGAATTGGCTTGGTAGTTTGATCTGCCCTGTTCCCATGATGCACTGGGCCAGGGTCAGACTAATTTGCATATAGCCAAGTTCTGAGCTGGGATGGTGCAGTGAGCTAAAAAACGGTGATGGATCAAGCCCTGATCTTTGGACTGGGTAAGAGTGGTCTGCTTAATTCAGACACTCTGTTCATCACCACCCCCCTTTTCTGAATCATTTTTGTCCACCATAAGCGTGGAAGGGTATACTCATATGTGAGTCCCTAGCTCATTGCACCATCAGGATTCAGCAAGCCGGGCCGAAGACGGCTGAAATGCCAGAAACCGGTCCCCGGTAGCTTGTTTCCTTCCCAGTATAAGAATTGGCTTGGTAGTTTGGTCTGCCCTGTTCCCATGATGCACTGGGCCAGGGTCAGACTAATTTGCATATAGCCAAGTTCTGAGCTGGGATGGTGCAGTGAGCTAAAAACGGTGATGGATCAAGCCCTGATCTTTGGACTGGGTAAGAGTGGTCTGCTTAATTCAGACACTCTGTTCATCACCACCCCCCTTTTCTGAATCATTTTTGTCCACCATAAGCGTGGAAGGGTATACTCAGATGTGAGTCCCTAGCTCATTGCACCATCAGGATTCAAGCAAGCCGGGCCGAAGACGGCTGAAATGCCAGAAACCGGTCCCCGGTAGCTTGTTTCCTTCCCAGTATAAGAATTGGCTTGGTAGTTTGGTCTGCCCTGTTCCCATGATGCACAGGGCCAGGGTCAGACTAATTTGCATATAGCCAAGTTCTGAGCTGGGATGGTGCAGTGAGCTAAAAAACAGTGATGGATCAAGCCCTGATCTTTGGACTGGGTAAGAGTGGTCTGCTTAATTCAGACACTCTGTTCATCACCACCCCCCTTTTCTGTATCATTTTTGTCCACCATAAGCGTGGAAGGGTATACTCATATGTGAGTCCCTAGCTCATTGCACCATCAGGATTCAAGCAAGCCGGGCCGAAGACGGCTGAAATGCCAGAAACCGCTCCCCGGTAGCTTGTTTCCTTCCCAGTATAAGAATTGGCTTGGTAGTTTGGTCTGCCCTGTTCCCATGATGCACTGGGCCAGGGTCAGACTAATTTGCATATAGCCAAGTTCTGAGCTGGGATGGTGCAGTGAGCTAAAAAACGGTGATGGATCAAGCCCTGATCTTTGGACTGGGTAAGAGTGGTCTGCTTAATTCAGACACTCTGTTCATCACCACCCCCCTTTTCTGAATCATTTTTGTCCACCATAAGCGTGATAGGGTATACTCAGATGTGAGTCCCTAGCTCATTGCACCATCAGGATTCAAGCAAGCCGGGCCGAAGACGGCTGAAATGACAGAAACCGGTCCCCGGTAGCTTGTTTCCTTCCCAGTATAAGAATTGGCTTGGTAGTTTGGTCTGCCCTGTTCCCATGATGCACTGGGCCAGGGTCAGACTAATTTGCATATAGCCAAGTTCTGAGCTGGGATGGTGCAGTGAGCTAAAAAACGGTGATCAAGCCCTGATCTTTGGACTGGGTAAGAGTAGTCTGCTTAATTCAGACACTCTGTTCATCACCACCCCCCTTTTCTGAATCATTTTTGTCCACCATAAGCGTGGAAGGGTATACTCAGATGTGAGTCCCTAGCTCATTGCACCATCAGGATTCAAGCAAGCCGGGCTGAAGACGGCTGAAATGCCAGAAACCGGTCCCCGGTAGCTTGTTTCCTTCCCAGTATAAGAATTGGCTTGGTAGTTTGATCTGCCCTGTTCCCATGATGCACTGGGCCAGGGTCAGACTAATTTGCATATAGCCAAGTTCTGAGCTGGGATGGTGCAGTGAGCTAAAAAACGGTGATGTATCAAGCCCTGATCTTTGGACTGGGTAAGAGTGGTCTGCTTAATTCAGACACTCTGTTCATCACCACCCCCCTTTTCTGAATCATTTTTGTCCAACATAAGCGTGGAAGGGTATACTCAGATGTGAGTCCCTAGCTCATTGCACCATCAGGATTCAAGCAAGCCGGGCCGAAGACGGCTGAAATGCCAGAAACCGGTCCCCGTTAGCTTGTTTCCTTCCCAGTATAAGAATTGGCTTGGTAGTTTGATCTGCCCTATTCCCATGATGCACTGGGCCAGGGTCAGACTAATTTGCATATAGCCAAGTTCTGAGTTGGGATGGTGCAGTGAGCTAAAAAACGGTGATGGATCAAGCCTTGATCTTTGGACTGGGTAAGAGTGGTCTGCTTAATTCAGACACTCTGTTCATCATCACCACCCCCCTTTTCTGAATCATTTTTGTCCACCATAAGCGTGGAAGGGTATACTCAGATGTGAGTCCCTAGCTCATTGCACCATCAGGATTCAAGCAAGCCGGGCCAAAGACGGCTGAAATGCCAGAAACTGGTCCCCGGTAGCTTGTTTCCTTCCCAGTATTAGAATTGGCTTGGTAGTTTGGTCTGCCCTGTTCCCATGATGCACTGGGCCAGGGTCAGACTAATTTGCATATAGCCAAGTTCTGAGCTGGGATGGTGCAGTGAGCTAAAAAACAGTGATGGATCAAGCCCTGATCTTTGGACTGGGTAAGAGTGGTCTGCTTAATTCAGACACCCTGTTCATCACCACCCCCCTTTTCTGAATCATTTTTGTCCACCATAAGCGTGATAGGGTATACTCAGATGTGAGTCACTAGCTCATTGCACCATCAGGATTCAAGCAAACCGGGCCGAAGACGGCTGAAATGACAGAAACCGGTCCCCGGTAGCTTGTTTCCTTCCCAGTATAAGAATTGGCTTGGTAGTTTGGTCTGCCCTGTTCCCATGATGCACTGGGCCAGGGTCAGACTAATTTGCATATAGCCAAGTTCTGAGCTGGGATGGTGCAGTGAGCTAAAAAACGGTGATCAAGCCCTGATCTTTGGACTGGGTAAGAGTGGTCTGCTTAATTCAGACACTCTGTTCATCACCACCCCCCTTTTCTGAATCATTTTTGTCCACCATACGCGTGGAAGGGTATACTCAGATGCGAGTCCCTAGCTCATTGCACCATCAGGATTCAAGCAAGCCGGGCCGTAGACGGCTGAAATGCCAGAAACCGGTCCCAGGTAGCTTGTTTCCTTCCCAGTATGAGAATTGGCTTGGTAGTTTGATCTGCCCTGTTCCCATGATGCACTGGGCCAGGGTCAGACTAATTTGCATATAGCCAAGTTCTGAGCTGGGATGGTGCAGTGAGCTAAAAAACGGTGATGTATCAAGCCCTGATCTTTGGACTGGGTAAGAGTGGTCTGCTTAATTCAGACACTCTGTTCATCACCACCCCCCTTTTCTGAATCATTTTTGTCCACCATAAGCGTGGAAGGGTATACTCAGATGTGAGTCCCTAGCTCATTGCACCATCAGGATTCAAGCAAGCCGGGCCGAAGACGGCTGAAATGCCAGAAACCGGTCCCCGGTAGCTTGTTTCCTTCCCAGTATAAGAATTGGCTTGGTAGTTTGGTCTGCCCTGTTCCCATGATGCACAGGGCCAGGGTCAGACTAATTTCCATATAGCCAAGTTCTGAGCTGGGATGGTGCAGTGAGCTAAAAAACGGTGATGGATCAAGCCCTGATCTTTGGACTGGGTAAGAGTGGTCTGCTTAATTCAGACACTCTGTTCATCACCACCCCCCTTTTCTGAATCATTTTTGTCCACCATAAGCGTGGAAGGGTATACTCAGATGTGAGTCCCTAGCTCATTGCACCATCAGGATTCAAGCAAGCCGGGCCGAAGACGGCTGAAATGCCAGAAACCGGTCCCCGGTAGCTTGTTTCCTTCCCAGTATAAGAATTGGCTTGGTAGTTTGGTCTGCCCTGTTCCCATGATGCACTGGGCCAGGGTCAGACTAATTTGCATATAGCCAAGTTCTGAGCTGGGATGGTGCAGTGAGGTAAAAAACGGTGATGGATCAAGCCCTGATCTTTGGACTGGGTAAGAGTGGTCTGCTTAATTCAGACACTCTGTTCATCACCACCCCCCTTTTCTGAATCATTTTTGTCCACCATAAGCGTGGAAGGGTATACTCAGATGTGAGTCCCTAGCTCATTGCACCATCAGGATTCAAGCAAGCCGGGCCGTAGACGGCTGAAATGCCAGAAACCGGACCCAGGTAGCTTGTTTCCTTCCCAGTATGAGAATTGGCTTGGTAGTTTGATCTGCCCTGTTCCCATGATGCACTGGGCCAGGGTCAGACTAATTTGCATATAGCCAAGTTCTGAGCTGGGATGGTGCAGTGAGCTAAAAAACGGTGATGGATCAAGCCCTGATCTTTGGACTGGGTAAGAGTGGTCTGCTTAATTCAGACACTCTGTTCATCACCACCCCCCCTTTTCTGAATCATTTTTGTCCACCATAAGCGTGGAAGGGTATACTCAGATGTGAGTCCCTAGCTCATTGCACCATCAGGATTCAGGAAGCCGGGCCGAAGACGGCTGAAATGCCAGAAACCGCTCCCCGGTAGCTTGTTTCCTTCCCAGTATAAGAATTGGCTTGGTAGTTTGGTCTGCCCTGTTCCCATGATGCACTGGGCCAGGGTCAGACTAATTTGCATATAGCCAAGTTCTGAGCTGGGATGGTGCAGTGAGCTAAAAACGGTGATGGATCAAGCCCTGATCTTCGGACTGGGTAAGAGTGGTCTGCTTAATTCAGACACTCTGTTCATCACCACCCCCCTTTTCTGAATCATTTTTGTCCACCATAAGCGTGGAAGGGTATACTCAGATGTGAGTCCCTAGCTCATTGCACCATCAGGATTCAAGCAAGCCGGGCCGAAGACGGCTGAAATGCCAGAAACCGGTCCCCGGTAGCTTGTTTCCTTCCCAGTATAAGAATTGGCTTGGTAGTTTGGTCTGCCCTGTTCCCATGATGCACAGGGCCAGGGTCAGACTAATTTGCATATAGCCAAGTTCTGAGCTGGGATGGTGCAGTGAGCTAAAAAACAGTAATGGATCAAGCCCTGATCTTTGGACTGGGTAAGAGTGGTCTGCTTAATTCAGACACTCTGTTCATCACCACCCCCCTTTTCTGTATCATTTTTGTCCACCATAAGCGTGGAAGGGTATACTCATATGTGAGGTTCTAGCTCATTGCACCATCAGGATTCAAGCAAGCCGGGCCGAAGACGGCTGAAATGCCAGAAACCGCTCCCCGGTAGCTTGTTTCCTTCCCAGTATAAGAATTGGCTTGGTAGTTTGGTCTGCCCTGTTCCCATGATGCACTGGGACAGGGTCAGACTAATTTGCTTATAGCCAAGTTCTTAGCTGGGATGGTGCAGTGAGCTAAAAAAACGGTGATGGATCAAGCCCTGATCTTTGGACTGGGTAAGAGTGGTCTGCTTAATTCAGACACTCTGTTCATCACCACCCCCCTTTTCTGTATCATTTTTGTCCACCATAAGCGTGGAAGGGTATACTCATATGTGAGTCCCTAGCTCATTGCACCATCAGGATTCAAGCAAGCTGGGCCGAAGACGGCTGAAATGCCAGAAACCGCTCCCCGGTAGCTTGTTTCCTTCCCAGTAAAAGAATTGGCTTTTTAGTTTGGTCTGCCCTGTTCCCATGATGCACTGGGCCAGGGTCAGACTAATTTGCATATAGCCAAGTTCTGAGCTGGGATGGTGCAGTGAGCTAAAAAACAGTGATGGATCAAGCCCTGATCTTTGGACTGGGTAAGAGTGGTCTGCTTAATTCAGACACTCTGTTCATCACCACCCCCCTTTTCTGAATCATTTTTGTCCACCATAAGCGTGGAAGGGTATACTCAGATGTGAGTCCCTAGCTCATTGCACCATCAGGATTCAGGAAGCCGGGCCGAAGACGGCTGAAATGCCAGAAACCGCTCCCCGGTAGCTTGTTTCCTTCCCAGTATAAGAATTGGCTTGGTAGTTTGGTCTGCCCTGTTCCCATGATGCACTGGGCCAGGGTCAGACTAATTTGCATATAGCCAAGTTCTGAGCTGGGATGGTGCAGTGAGCTAAAAACGGTGATGATCAAGCCCTGATCTTCGGACTGGGTAAGAGTGGTCTGCTTAATTCAGACACTCTGTTCATCACCACCCCCCTTTTCTGAATCATTTTTGTCCACCATAAGCGTGGAAGGGTATACTCAGATGTGAGTCCCTAGCTCATTGCACCATCAGGATTCAAGCAAGCCGGGCCGAAGACGGCTGAAATGCCAGAAACCGGTCCCCGGTAGCTTGTTTCCTTCCCAGTATAAGAATTGGCTTGGTAGTTTGGTCTGCCCTGTTCCCATGATGCACAGGGCCAGGGTCAGACTAATTTGCATATAGCCAAGTTCTGAGCTGGGATGGTGCAGTGAGCTAAAAAACAGTAATGGATCAAGCCCTGATCTTTGGACTGGGTAAGAGTGGTCTGCTTAATTCAGACACTCTGTTCATCACCACCCCCCTTTTCTGTATCATTTTTGTCCACCATAAGCGTGGAAGGGTATACTCATATGTGAGGTTCTAGCTCATTGCACCATCAGGATTCAAGCAAGCCGGGCCGAAGACGGCTGAAATGCCAGAAACCGCTCCCCGGTAGCTTGTTTCCTTCCCAGTATAAGAATTGGCTTGGTAGTTTGGTCTGCCCTGTTCCCATGATGCACTGGGACAGGGTCAGACTAATTTGCTTATAGCCAAGTTCTTAGCTGGGATGGTGCAGTGAGCTAAAAAAACGGTGATGGATCAAGCCCTGATCTTTGGACTGGGTAAGAGTGGTCTGCTTAATTCAGACACTCTGTTCATCACCACCCCCCTTTTCTGTATCATTTTTGTCCACCATAAGCGTGGAAGGGTATACTCATATGTGAGTCCCTAGCTCATTGCACCATCAGGATTCAAGCAAGCCGGGCCGAAGACGGCTGAAATGCCAGAAACCGCTCCCCGGTAGCTTGTTTCCTTCCCAGTAAAAGAATTGGCTTGGTAGTTTGGTCTGCCCTGTTCCCATGATGCACTGGGCCAGGGTCAGACTAATTTGCATATAGCCAAGTTCTGAGCTGGGATGGTGCAGTGAGCTAAAAAACAGTGATGGATCAAGCCCTGATCTTTGGACTGGGTAAGAGTGGTCTGCTTAATTCAGACACTCTGTTCATCACCACCCGACTTTTCTGTATCATTTTTGTCCACCATAAGCGTGGAAGGGTATACTCATATGTGAGTCCCTAGCTCATTGCACCATCAGGATTCAAGCAAGCCGGGCCGAAGACGGCTGAAATGCCAGAAACCGCTCCCCGGTAGCTTGTTTCCTTCCCAGTATAAGAATTGGCTTGGTAGTTTGGTCTGCCCTGTTCCCATGATGCACTGGGCCAGGGTCAGACTAATTTGCATATAGCCAAGTTCTGAGCTGGGATGGTGCAGTGAGCTAAAAAACGGTGATGGATCAAGCCCTGATCTTTGGACTGGGTAAGAGTGGTCTGCTTAATTCAGACACTCTGTTCATCACCACCCCCCTTTTCTGAATCATTTTTGTCCACCATAAGCGTGGAAGGGTATACTCATATGTGAGTCCCTAGCTCATTGCACCATCAGGATTCAGCAAGCCGGGCCGAAGACGGCTGAAATGCCAGAAACCGCTCCCCGGTAGCTTGTTTCCTTCCCAGTATAAGAATTGGCTTGGTAGTTTGGTCTGCCCTGTTCCCATGATGCACTGGGCCAGGGTCAGACTAATTTGCATATAGCCAGGTTCTGAGCTGGGATGGTGCAGTGAGCTAAAAACGGTGATGGATCAAGCCCTGATCTTTGGACTGGGTAAGAGTGGTCTGCTTAATTCAGACACTCTGTTCATCACCACCCCCCTTTTCTGAATCATTTTTGTCCACCATAAGCGTGGAAGGGTATACTCAGATGTGAGTCCCAAGCTCATTGCACCATCAGGATTCAAGCAAGCCGGGCCGAAGACGGCTGAAATGCCAGAAACCGGTCCCCGGTAGCTTGTTTCCTTCCCAGTATAAGAATTGGCTTGGTAGTTTGGTCTGCCCTGTTCCCATGATGCACAGGGCCAGGGTCAGACTAATTTGCATATAGCCAAGTTCTGAGCTGGGATGGTGCAGTGAGCTAAAAAACAGTGATGGATCAAGCCCTGATCTTTGGACTGGGTAAGAGTGGTCTGCTTAATTCAGACACTCTGTTCATCACCACCCCCCTTTTCTGTATCATTTTTGTCCACCATAAGCGTGGAAGGGTATACTCATATGTGAGTCCCTAGCTCATTGCACCATCAGGATTCAAGCAAGCCGGGCCGAAGACGGCTGAAATGCCAGAAACCGCTCCCCGGTAGCTTGTTTCCTTCCCAGTATAAGAATTGGCTTGGTAGTTTGGTCTGCCCTGTTCCCATGATGCACTGGGCCAGGGTCAGACTAATTTGCATATAGCCAAGTTCTGAGCTGGGATGGTGCAGTGAGCTAAAAAACGGTGATGGATCAAGCCCTGATCTTTGGACTGGGTAAGAGTGGTCTGCTTAATTCAGACACTCTGTTCATCACCACCCCCCTTTTCTGAATCATTTTTGTCCACCATAAGCGTGATAGGGTATACTCAGATGTGAGTCCCTAGCTCATTGCACCATCAGGATTCAAGCAAGCCGGGCCGAAGACGGCTGAAATGACAGAAACCGGTCCCCGGTAGCTTGTTTCCTTCCCAGTATAAGAATTGGCTTGGTAGTTTGGTCTGCCCTGTTCCCATGATGCACTGGGCCAGGGTCAGACTAATTTGCATATAGCCAAGTTCTGAGCTGGGATGGTGCAGTGAGCTAAAAAACGGTGATCAAGCCCTGATCTTTGGACTGGGTAAGAGTGGTCTGCTTAATTCAGACACTCTGTTCATCACCACCCCCCTTTTCTGAATCATTTTTGTCCACCATAAGCGTGGAAGGGTATACTCAGATGTGAGTCCCTAGCTCATTGCACCATCAGGATTCAAGCAAGCCGGGCTGAAGACGGCTGAAATGCCAGAAACCGGTCCCCGGTAGCTTGTTTCCTTCCCAGTATAAGAATTGGCTTGGTAGTTTGATCTGCCCTGTTCCCATGATGCACTGGGCCAGGGTCAGACTAATTTGCATATAGCCAAGTTCTGAGCTGGGATGGTGCAGTGAGCTAAAAAACGGTGATGTATCAAGCCCTGACCTTTGGACTGGGTAAGAGTGGTCTGCTTAATTCAGACACTCTGTTCATCACCACCCCCCTTTTCTGAATCATTTTTGTCCACCATAAGCGTGGAAGGGTATACTCAGATGTGAGTCCCTAGCTCATTGCACCATCAGGATTCAAGCAAGCCGGGCCGAAGACGGCTGAAATGCCAGAAACCGGTCCCCGTTAGCTTGTTTCCTTCCCAGTATAAGAATTGGCTTGGTAGTTTGATCTGCCCTATTCCCATGATGCACTGGGCCAGGGTCAGACTAATTTGCATATAGCCAAGTTCTGAGTTGGGATGGTGCAGTGAGCTAAAAAACGGTGATGGATCAAGCCTCGATCTTTGGACTGGGTAAGAGTGGTCTGCTTAATTCAGACACTCTGTTCATCATCACCACCCCCCTTTTCTGAATCATTTTTGTCCACCATAAGCGTGGAAGGGTATACTCAGATGTGAGTCCCTAGCTCATTGCACCATCAGGATTCAAGCAAGCCGGGCCAAAGACGGCTGAAATGCCAGAAACTGGTCCCCGGTAGCTTGTTTCCTTCCCAGTATTAGAATTGGCTTGGTAGTTTGGTCTGCCCTGTTCCCATGATGCACTGGGCCAGGGTCAGACTAATTTGCATATAGCCAAGTTCTGAGCTGGGATGGTGCAGTGAGCTAAAAAACGGTGATGGATCAAGCCCTGATCTTTGGACTGGGTAAGAGTGGTCTGCTTAATTCAGACACCCTGTTCATCACCACCCCCCTTTTCTGAATCATTTTTGTCCACCATAAGCGTGATAGGGTATACTCAGATGTGAGTCCCTAGCTCATTGCACCATCAGGATTCAAGCAAACCGGGCCGAAGACGGCTGAAATGCCAGAAACCGGTCCCCGGTAGCTTGTTTCCTTCCCAGTATAAGAATTGGCTTGGTAGTTTGGTCTGCCCTGTTCCCATGATGCACAGGGCCAGGGTCAGACTAATTTGCATATAGCCAAGTTCTGAGCTGGGATGGTGCAGTGAGCTAAAAAACGGTGATGGATCAAGTCCTGATCTTTGGACTGGGTAAGAGTGGTCTGCTTAATTCAGACACTCTGTTCATCAGCACCCCCCTTTTCTGAATCATTTTTGTCCACCATAAGCGTGGAAGGGTATACTCAGATGTGAGTCCCTAGCTCATTGCACCATCAGGATTCAAGCAAGCCGGGCCGAAGACGGCTGAAATGCCAGAAACCGGTCCCCGGTAGCTTGTTTCCTTCCCAGTATAAGAATTGGCTTGGTAGTTTGATCTGCCCTGTTCCCATGATGCACTGGGCCAGGGTCAGACTAATTTGCATATAGCCAAGTTCTGAGCTGGGATGTGCAGTGAGCTAAAAAACGGTGATGGATCAAGCCCTGATCTTTGGACTGGGTAAGAGTGGTCTGCTTAATTCAGACACTCTGTTCATCACCACCTCCCTTTTCTGAATCATTTTTGTCCACCATAAGCGTGGAAGGGTATACTCAGATGTGAGTCCCTAGCTCATTGCACCATCAGGATTCAAGCAAGCCGGGCCGAAGACGGTTGAAATGCCAGAAACCGGTCCCCGGTAGCTTGTTTCCTTCCCAGTATAAGAATTGGCTTGGTAGTTTGGTCTGCCCTGTTTCCATGATGCACTGGGACAGGGTCAGACTAATTTGCATATAGCCAAGTTCTGAGCTGGGATGGTGCAGTGAGCTAAAAAACGGTGATGGATCAAGCCCTGATCTTTGGACTGGGTAAGAGTGGTCTGCTTAATTCAGACACTCTGTTCATCACCACCCCCCTTTTCTGAATAATTTTTGTCCACCATAAGCGTGGAAGGGTATACTCATATGTGAATCCCTAGCTCATTGCACCATCAGGATTCAAGCAAGCCGGGCCGAAGACGGCTGAAATGCCAGAAACCGGTCCCCGGTAGCTTGTTTCCTTCCCAGTATAAGAATTGGCTTGGTAGTTTGGTCTGCCCTGTTCCCATGAAGCACTGGGCCAGGGTCAGACTAATTTGCATTTAGCCAAGTTCTGAGCTGGGATGGTGCAGTGAGCTAAAAACGGTGATGGATCAAGCCCTGATCTTTGGACTGGGTAAGAGTGGTCTGCTTAATTCAGACACTCTGTTCATCACCACCCCCCTTTTCTGAATAATTTTTGTCCACCATAAGCGTGGAAGGGTATACTCAGCTGTGAGTCCCTAGCTCATTGCATCATCAGGATTCAAGCAAGCCGGGCCGAAGACGGCTGAAATGCCAGAAACCGGTCCCCGGTAGCTTGTTTCCTTCCCAGTATAAGAATTGGCTTGGTAGTTTGGTCTGCCCTGTTCCCATGATGCACAGGGCCGGGGTCAGACTAATTTCCATATAGCCAAGTTCTGAGCTGGGATGGTGCAGTGAGCTAAAAAACGGTGATGGATCAAGCCCTGATCTTTGGACTGGGTAAGAGTGGTCTGCTTAATTCAGACACTCTGTTCATCACACCCCCCTTTTCTGAATCATTTTTGTCCACCATAAGCGTGGAAGGGTATACTCAGATGTGAGTCCCTAGCTCATTGCACCATCAGGATTCAAGCAAGCCGGGCCGAAGACGGCTGAAATGCCAGAAACCGGTCCCCGGTAGCTTGTTTCCTTCCCAGTATAAGAATTGGCTTGGTAGTTTGGTCTGCCCTGTTCCCATGATGCACTGGGCCAGGGTCAGACTAATTTGCATATAGCCAAGTTCTGAGCTGGGATGGTGCAGTGAGCTAAAAAACGGTGATGGATCAAGCCCTGATCTTTGGACTGGGTAAGAGTGGTCTGCTTAATTCAGACACTCTCTTCATCACCATCCCCCTTTTCTGAATCATTTTTGTCCACCATAAGCGTGGAAGTGTATACTCAGATGTGAGTCCCTAGCTCATTGCACCATCAGGATTCAAGCAAGCCGGGCCGTAGACGGCTGAAATGCCAGAAACCGGTCCCAGGTAGCTTGTTTCCTTCCCAGTATAAGAATTGGCTTGGTAGTTTGATCTGCCCTGTTCCCATGATGCACTGGGCCAGGGTCAGACTAATTTGCATATAGCCAAGTTCTGAGCTGGGATGGTGCAGTGAGCTAAAAAACGGTGATGGATCAAGCCCTGATCTTTGGACTGGGTAAGAGTGGTCTGCTTAATTCAGACACTCTGTTCATCACCACCCCCCTTTTCTGAATCATTTTTGTCCACCATAAGCGTGGAAGGGTATACTCATATGTGAGTCCCTAGCTCATTGCACCATCAGGATTCAGCAAGCCGGGCCGAAGACGGCTGAAATGCCAGAAACCGGTCCCCGGTAGCTTGTTTCCTTCCCAGTATAAGAATTGGCTTGGTAGTTTGGTCTGCCCTGTTCCCATGATGCACTGGGCCAGGGTCAGACTAATTTGCATATAGCCAAGTTCTGAGCTGGGATGGTGCAGTGAGCTAAAAACGGTGATGGATCAAGCCCTGATCTTTGGACTGGGTAAGAGTGGTCTGCTTAATTCAGACACTCTGTTCATCACCACCCCCCTTTTCTGAATCATTTTTGTCCACCATAAGCGTGGAAGGGTATACTCAGATGTGAGTCCCTAGCTCATTGCACCATCAGGATTCAAGCAAGCCGGGCCGAAGACGGCTGAAATGCCAGAAACCGGTCCCCGGTAGCTTGTTTCCTTCCCAGTATAAGAATTGGCTTGGTAGTTTGGTCTGCCCTGTTCCCATGATGCACAGGGCCAGGGTCAGACTAATTTGCATATAGCCAAGTTCTGAGCTGGGATGGTGCAGTGAGCTAAAAAACAGTGATGGATCAAGCCCTGATCTTTGGACTGGGTAAGAGTGGTCTGCTTAATTCAGACACTCTGTTCATCACCACCCCCCTTTTCTGTATCATTTTTGTCCACCATAAGCGTGGAAGGGTATACTCATATGTGAGTCCCTAGCTCATTGCACCATCAGGATTCAAGCAAGCCGGGCCGAAGACGGCTGAAATGCCAGAAACCGCTCCCCGGTAGCTTGTTTCCTTCCCAGTATAAGAATTGGCTTGGTAGTTTGGTCTGCCCTGTTCCCATGATGCACTGGGCCAGGGTCAGACTAATTTGCATATAGCCAAGTTCTGAGCTGGGATGGTGCAGTGAGCTAAAAAACGGTGATGGATCAAGCCCTGATCTTTGGACTGGGTAAGAGTGGTCTGCTTAATTCAGACACTCTGTTCATCACCACCCCCCTTTTCTGAATCATTTTTGTCCACCATAAGCGTGATAGGGTATACTCAGATGTGAGTCCCTAGCTCATTGCACCATCAGGATTCAAGCAAGCCGGGCCGAAGACGGCTGAAATGACAGAAACCGGTCCCCGGTAGCTTGTTTCCTTCCCAGTATAAGAATTGGCTTGGTAGTTTGGTCTGCCCTGTTCCCATGATGCACTGGGCCAGGGTCAGACTAATTTGCATATAGCCAAGTTCTGAGCTGGGATGGTGCAGTGAGCTAAAAAACGGTGATCAAGCCCTGATCTTTGGACTGGGTAAGAGTAGTCTGCTTAATTCAGACACTCTGTTCATCACCACCCCCCTTTTCTGAATCATTTTTGTCCACCATAAGCGTGGAAGGGTATACTCAGATGTGAGTCCCTAGCTCATTGCACCATCAGGATTCAAGCAAGCCGGGCTGAAGACGGCTGAAATGCCAGAAACCGGTCCCCGGTAGCTTGTTTCCTTCCCAGTATAAGAATTGGCTTGGTAGTTTGATCTGCCCTGTTCCCATGATGCACTGGGCCAGGGTCAGACTAATTTGCATATAGCCAAGTTCTGAGCTGGGATGGTGCAGTGAGCTAAAAAACGGTGATGTATCAAGCCCTGATCTTTGGACTGGGTAAGAGTGGTCTGCTTAATTCAGACACTCTGTTCATCACCACCCCCCTTTTCTGAATCATTTTTGTCCAACATAAGCGTGGAAGGGTATACTCAGATGTGAGTCCCTAGCTCATTGCACCATCAGGATTCAAGCAAGCCGGGCCGAAGACGGCTGAAATGCCAGAAACCGGTCCCCGTTAGCTTGTTTCCTTCCCAGTATAAGAATTGGCTTGGTAGTTTGATCTGCCCTATTCCCATGATGCACTGGGCCAGGGTCAGACTAATTTGCATATAGCCAAGTTCTGAGTTGGGATGGTGCAGTGAGCTAAAAAACGGTGATGGATCAAGCCTTGATCTTTGGACTGGGTAAGAGTGGTCTGCTTAATTCAGACACTCTGTTCATCATCACCACCCCCCTTTTCTGAATCATTTTTGTCCACCATAAGCGTGGAAGGGTATACTCAGATGTGAGTCCCTAGCTCATTGCACCATCAGGATTCAAGCAAGCCGGGCCAAAGACGGCTGAAATGCCAGAAACTGGTCCCCGGTAGCTTGTTTCCTTCCCAGTATTAGAATTGGCTTGGTAGTTTGGTCTGCCCTGTTCCCATGATGCACTGGGCCAGGGTCAGACTAATTTGCATATAGCCAAGTTCTGAGCTGGGATGGTGCAGTGAGCTAAAAAACAGTGATGGATCAAGCCCTGATCTTTGGACTGGGTAAGAGTGGTCTGCTTAATTCAGACACCCTGTTCATCACCACCCCCCTTTTCTGAATCATTTTTGTCCACCATAAGCGTGATAGGGTATACTCAGATGTGAGTCACTAGCTCATTGCACCATCAGGATTCAAGCAAACCGGGCCGAAGACGGCTGAAATGACAGAAACCGGTCCCCGGTAGCTTGTTTCCTTCCCAGTATAAGAATTGGCTTGGTAGTTTGGTCTGCCCTGTTCCCATGATGCACTGGGCCAGGGTCAGACTAATTTGCATATAGCCAAGTTCTGAGCTGGGATGGTGCAGTGAGCTAAAAAACGGTGATCAAGCCCTGATCTTTGGACTGGGTAAGAGTGGTCTGCTTAATTCAGACACTCTGTTCATCACCACCCCCCTTTTCTGAATCATTTTTGTCCACCATACGCGTGGAAGGGTATACTCAGATGCGAGTCCCTAGCTCATTGCACCATCAGGATTCAAGCAAGCCGGGCCGTAGACGGCTGAAATGCCAGAAACCGGTCCCAGGTAGCTTGTTTCCTTCCCAGTATGAGAATTGGCTTGGTAGTTTGATCTGCCCTGTTCCCATGATGCACTGGGCCAGGGTCAGACTAATTTGCATATAGCCAAGTTCTGAGCTGGGATGGTGCAGTGAGCTAAAAAACGGTGATGTATCAAGCCCTGATCTTTGGACTGGGTAAGAGTGGTCTGCTTAATTCAGACACTCTGTTCATCACCACCCCCCTTTTCTGAATCATTTTTGTCCACCATAAGCGTGGAAGGGTATACTCAGATGTGAGTCCCTAGCTCATTGCACCATCAGGATTCAAGCAAGCCGGGCCGAAGACGGCTGAAATGCCAGAAACCGGTCCCCGGTAGCTTGTTTCCTTCCCAGTATAAGAATTGGCTTGGTAGTTTGGTCTGCCCTGTTCCCATGATGCACAGGGCCAGGGTCAGACTAATTTCCATATAGCCAAGTTCTGAGCTGGGATGGTGCAGTGAGCTAAAAAACGGTGATGGATCAAGCCCTGATCTTTGGACTGGGTAAGAGTGGTCTGCTTAATTCAGACACTCTGTTCATCACCACCCCCCTTTTCTGAATCATTTTTGTCCACCATAAGCGTGGAAGGGTATACTCAGATGTGAGTCCCTAGCTCATTGCACCATCAGGATTCAAGCAAGCCGGGCCGAAGACGGCTGAAATGCCAGAAACCGGTCCCCGGTAGCTTGTTTCCTTCCCAGTATAAGAATTGGCTTGGTAGTTTGGTCTGCCCTGTTCCCATGATGCACTGGGCCAGGGTCAGACTAATTTGCATATAGCCAAGTTCTGAGCTGGGATGGTGCAGTGAGGTAAAAAACGGTGATGGATCAAGTCCTGATCTTTGGACTGGGTAAGAGTGGTCTGCTTAATTCAGACACTCTGTTCATCACCACCCCCCTTTTCTGAATCATTTTTGTCCACCATAAGCGTGGAAGGGTATACTCAGATGTGAGTCCCTAGCTCATTGCACCATCAGGATTCAAGCAAGCCGGGCCGTAGACGGCTGAAATGCCAGAAACCGGACCCAGGTAGCTTGTTTCCTTCCCAGTATGAGAATTGGCTTGGTAGTTTGATCTGCCCTGTTCCCATGATGCACTGGGCCAGGGTCAGACTAATTTGCATATAGCCAAGTTCTGAGCTGGGATGGTGCAGTGAGCTAAAAAACGGTGATGGATCAAGCCCTGATCTTTGGACTGGGTAAGAGTGGTCTGCTTAATTCAGACACTCTGTTCATCACCACCCCCCCTTTTCTGAATCATTTTTGTCCACCATAAGCGTGGAAGGGTATACTCAGATGTGAGTCCCTAGCTCATTGCACCATCAGGATTCAGGAAGCCGGGCCGAAGACGGCTGAAATGCCAGAAACCGCTCCCCGGTAGCTTGTTTCCTTCCCAGTATAAGAATTGGCTTGGTAGTTTGGTCTGCCCTGTTCCCATGATGCACTGGGCCAGGGTCAGACTAATTTGCATATAGCCAAGTTCTGAGCTGGGATGGTGCAGTGAGCTAAAAACGGTGATGGATCAAGCCCTGATCTTCGGACTGGGTAAGAGTGGTCTGCTTAATTCAGACACTCTGTTCATCACCACCCCCCTTTTCTGAATCATTTTTGTCCACCATAAGCGTGGAAGGGTATACTCAGATGTGAGTCCCTAGCTCATTGCACCATCAGGATTCAAGCAAGCCGGGCCGAAGACGGCTGAAATGCCAGAAACCGGTCCCCGGTAGCTTGTTTCCTTCCCAGTATAAGAATTGGCTTGGTAGTTTGGTCTGCCCTGTTCCCATGATGCACAGGGCCAGGGTCAGACTAATTTGCATATAGCCAAGTTCTGAGCTGGGATGGTGCAGTGAGCTAAAAAACAGTAATGGATCAAGCCCTGATCTTTGGACTGGGTAAGAGTGGTCTGCTTAATTCAGACACTCTGTTCATCACCACCCCCCTTTTCTGTATCATTTTTGTCCACCATAAGCGTGGAAGGGTATACTCATATGTGAGGTTCTAGCTCATTGCACCATCAGGATTCAAGCAAGCCGGGCCGAAGACGGCTGAAATGCCAGAAACCGCTCCCCGGTAGCTTGTTTCCTTCCCAGTATAAGAATTGGCTTGGTAGTTTGGTCTGCCCTGTTCCCATGATGCACTGGGACAGGGTCAGACTAATTTGCTTATAGCCAAGTTCTTAGCTGGGATGGTGCAGTGAGCTAAAAAAACGGTGATGGATCAAGCCCTGATCTTTGGACTGGGTAAGAGTGGTCTGCTTAATTCAGACACTCTGTTCATCACCACCCCCCTTTTCTGTATCATTTTTGTCCACCATAAGCGTGGAAGGGTATACTCATATGTGAGTCCCTAGCTCATTGCACCATCAGGATTCAAGCAAGCTGGGCCGAAGACGGCTGAAATGCCAGAAACCGCTCCCCGGTAGCTTGTTTCCTTCCCAGTAAAAGAATTGGCTTTTTAGTTTGGTCTGCCCTGTTCCCATGATGCACTGGGCCAGGGTCAGACTAATTTGCATATAGCCAAGTTCTGAGCTGGGATGGTGCAGTGAGCTAAAAAACAGTGATGGATCAAGCCCTGATCTTTGGACTGGGTAAGAGTGGTCTGCTTAATTCAGACACTCTGTTCATCACCACCCCCCTTTTCTGAATCATTTTTGTCCACCATAAGCGTGGAAGGGTATACTCAGATGTGAGTCCCTAGCTCATTGCACCATCAGGATTCAGGAAGCCGGGCCGAAGACGGCTGAAATGCCAGAAACCGCTCCCCGGTAGCTTGTTTCCTTCCCAGTATAAGAATTGGCTTGGTAGTTTGGTCTGCCCTGTTCCCATGATGCACTGGGCCAGGGTCAGACTAATTTGCATATAGCCAAGTTCTGAGCTGGGATGGTGCAGTGAGCTAAAAACGGTGATGATCAAGCCCTGATCTTCGGACTGGGTAAGAGTGGTCTGCTTAATTCAGACACTCTGTTCATCACCACCCCCCTTTTCTGAATCATTTTTGTCCACCATAAGCGTGGAAGGGTATACTCAGATGTGAGTCCCTAGCTCATTGCACCATCAGGATTCAAGCAAGCCGGGCCGAAGACGGCTGAAATGCCAGAAACCGGTCCCCGGTAGCTTGTTTCCTTCCCAGTATAAGAATTGGCTTGGTAGTTTGGTCTGCCCTGTTCCCATGATGCACAGGGCCAGGGTCAGACTAATTTGCATATAGCCAAGTTCTGAGCTGGGATGGTGCAGTGAGCTAAAAAACAGTAATGGATCAAGCCCTGATCTTTGGACTGGGTAAGAGTGGTCTGCTTAATTCAGACACTCTGTTCATCACCACCCCCCTTTTCTGTATCATTTTTGTCCACCATAAGCGTGGAAGGGTATACTCATATGTGAGGTTCTAGCTCATTGCACCATCAGGATTCAAGCAAGCCGGGCCGAAGACGGCTGAAATGCCAGAAACCGCTCCCCGGTAGCTTGTTTCCTTCCCAGTATAAGAATTGGCTTGGTAGTTTGGTCTGCCCTGTTCCCATGATGCACTGGGACAGGGTCAGACTAATTTGCTTATAGCCAAGTTCTTAGCTGGGATGGTGCAGTGAGCTAAAAAAACGGTGATGGATCAAGCCCTGATCTTTGGACTGGGTAAGAGTGGTCTGCTTAATTCAGACACTCTGTTCATCACCACCCCCCTTTTCTGTATCATTTTTGTCCACCATAAGCGTGGAAGGGTATACTCATATGTGAGTCCCTAGCTCATTGCACCATCAGGATTCAAGCAAGCCGGGCCGAAGACGGCTGAAATGCCAGAAACCGCTCCCCGGTAGCTTGTTTCCTTCCCAGTAAAAGAATTGGCTTGGTAGTTTGGTCTGCCCTGTTCCCATGATGCACTGGGCCAGGGTCAGACTAATTTGCATATAGCCAAGTTCTGAGCTGGGATGGTGCAGTGAGCTAAAAAACAGTGATGGATCAAGCCCTGATCTTTGGACTGGGTAAGAGTGGTCTGCTTAATTCAGACACTCTGTTCATCACCACCCGACTTTTCTGTATCATTTTTGTCCACCATAAGCGTGGAAGGGTATACTCATATGTGAGTCCCTAGCTCATTGCACCATCAGGATTCAAGCAAGCCGGGCCGAAGACGGCTGAAATGCCAGAAACCGCTCCCCGGTAGCTTGTTTCCTTCCCAGTATAAGAATTGGCTTGGTAGTTTGGTCTGCCCTGTTCCCATGATGCACTGGGCCAGGGTCAGACTAATTTGCATATAGCCAAGTTCTGAGCTGGGATGGTGCAGTGAGCTAAAAAACGGTGATGGATCAAGCCCTGATCTTTGGACTGGGTAAGAGTGGTCTGCTTAATTCAGACACTCTGTTCATCACCACCCCCCTTTTCTGAATCATTTTTGTCCACCATAAGCGTGATAGGGTATACTCAGATGTGAGTCCCTAGCTCATTGCACCATCAGGATTCAAGCAAGCCGGGCCGAAGACGGCTGAAATGACAGAAACCGGTCCCCGGTAGCTTGTTTCCTTCCCAGTATAAGAATTGGCTTGGTAGTTTGGTCTGCCCTGTTCCCATGATGCACTGGGCCAGGGTCAGACTAATTTGCATATAGCCAAGTTCTGAGCTGGGATGGTGCAGTGAGCTAAAAAACGGTGATGTATCAAGCCCTGATCTTTGGACTGGGTAAGAGTGGTCTGCTTAATTCAGACACTCTGTTCATCACCACCCCCCTTTTCTGAATCATTTTTGTCCACCATAAGCGTGGAAGGGTATACTCAGATGTGAGTCCCTAGCTCATTGCACCATCAGGATTCAAGCAAGCCGGGCCGAAGACGGCTGAAATGCCAGAAACCGGTCCCCGGTAGCTTGTTTCCTTCCCAGTATAAGAATTGGCTTGGTAGTTTGGTCTGCCCTGTTCCCATGATGCACAGGGCCAGGGTCAGACTAATTTCCATATAGCCAAGTTCTGAGCTGGGATGGTGCAGTGAGCTAAAAAACGGTGATGGATCAAGCCCTGATCTTTGGACTGGGTAAGAGTGGTCTGCTTAATTCAGACACTCTGTTCATCACCACCCCCCTTTTCTGAATCATTTTTGTCCACCATAAGCGTGGAAGGGTATACTCAGATGTGAGTCCCTAGCTCATTGCACCATCAGGATTCAAGCAAGCCGGGCCGAAGACGGCTGAAATGCCAGAAACCGGTCCCCGGTAGCTTGTTTCCTTCCCAGTATAAGAATTGGCTTGGTAGTTTGGTCTGCCCTGTTCCCATGATGCACTGGGCCAGGGTCAGACTAATTTGCATATAGCCAAGTTCTGAGCTGGGATGGTGCAGTGAGGTAAAAAACGGTGATGGATCAAGCCCTAATCTTTGGACTGGGTAAGAGTGGTCTGCTTAATTCAGACACTCTGTTCATCACCACCCCCCTTTTCTGAATCATTTTTGTCCACCATAAGCGTGGAAGGGTATACTCAGATGTGAGTCCCTAGCTCATTGCACCATCAGGATTCAAGCAAGCCGGGCCGTAGACGGCTGAAATGCCAGAAACCGGTCCCAGGTAGCTTGTTTCCTTCCCAGTATGAGAATTGGCTTGGTAGTTTGATCTGCCCTGTTCCCATGATGCACTGGGCCAGGGTCAGACTACTTTGCATATAGCCAAGTTCTGAGCTGGGATGGTGCAGTGAGCTAAAAAACGGTGATGGATCAAGCCCTGATCTTTGGACTGGGTAAGAGTGGTCTGCTTAATTCAGACACTCTGTTCATCACCACCCCCCTTTTCTGAATCATTTTTGTCCACCATAAGCGTGGAAGGGTATACTCAGATGTGAGTTCCTAGCTCATTGCACCATCAGGATTCAGGAAGCCGGGCGGAAGACGGCTGAAATGCCAGAAACCGCTCCCCGGTAGCTTGTTTCCTTCCCAGTATAAGAATTGGCTTGGTAGTTTGGTCTGCCCTGTTCCCATGATGCACTGGGCCAGGGTCAGACTAATTTGCATATAGCCAAGTTCTGAGCTGGGATGGTGCAGTGCGCTAAAAACGGTGATGGATCAAGCCCTGATCTTCGGACTGGGTAAGAGTGGTCTGCTTAATTCAGACACTCTGTTCATCACCACCCTCCTTTTCTGAATCATTTTTGTCCACCATAAGCGTGGAAGGGTATACTCAGATGTGAGTCCCTAGCTCATTGCACCATCAGGATTCAAGCAAGCCGGGCCGAAGACGGCTGAAATGCCAGAAACCGGTCCCCGGTAGCTTGTTTCCTTCCCAGTATAAGAATTGGCTTGGTAGTTTGGTCTGCCCTGTTCCCATGATGCACAGGGCCAGGGTCAGACTAATTTGCATATAGCCAAGTTCTGAGCTGGGATGGTGCAGTGAGCTAAAAAACAGTAATGGATCAAGCCCTGATCTTTGGACTGGGTAAGAGTGGTCTGCTTAATTCAGACACTCTGTTCATCACCACCCCCCTTTTCTGTATCATTTTTGTCCACCATAAGCGTGGAAGGGTATACTCATATGTGAGTCCCTAGCTCATTGCACCATCAGGATTCAAGCAAGCCGGGCCGAAGACGGCTGAAATGCCAGAAACCGCTCCCCGGTAGCTTGTTTCCTTCCCAGTATAAGAATTGGCTTGGTAGTTTGGTCTGCCCTGTTCCCATGATGCACTGGGACAGGGTCAGACTAATTTGCTTATAGCCAAGTTCTTAGCTGGGATGGTGCAGTGAGCTAAAAAAACGGTGATGGATCAAGCCCTGATCTTTGGACTGGGTAAGAGTGGTCTGCTTAATTCAGACACTCTGTTCATCACCACCCCCCTTTTCTGTATCATTTTTGTCCACCATAAGCGTGGAAGGGTATACTCATATGTGAGTCCCTAGCTCATTGCACCATCAGGATTCAAGCAAGCCGGGCCGAAGACGGCTGAAATGCCAGAAACCGCTCCCCGGTAGCTTGTTTCCTTCCCAGTATAAGAATTGGCTTGGTAGTTTGGTCTGCCCTGTTCCCATGATGCACTGGGCCAGGGTCAGACTAATTTGCATATAGCCAAGTTCTGAGCTGGGATGGTGCAGTGAGCTAAAAAACGGTGATGGATCAAGCCCTGATCTTTGGACTGGGTAAGAGTGGTCTGCTTAATTCAGACACTCTGTTCATCACCACCCCCCTTTTCTAAATCATTTTTGTCCACCATAAGCGTGATAGGGTATACTCAGATGTGAGTCCCTAGCTCATTGCACCATCAGGATTCAAGCAAGCCGGGCCGAAGACGGCTGAAATGACAGAAACCGGTCCCCGGTAGCTTGTTTCCTTCCCAGTATAAGAATTGGCTTGGTAGTTTGGTCTGCCCTGTTCCCATGATGCACTGGGCCAGGGTCAGACTAATTTGCATATAGCCAAGTTCTGAGCTGGGATGGTGCAGTAAGCTAAAAAACGGTGATCAAGCCCTGATCTTTGGACTGGGTAAGAGTGGTCTGCTTAATTCAGACACTCTGTTCATCACCACCCCCCTTTTCTGAATCATTTTTGTCCACCATAAGCGTGGAAGGGTATACTCAGATGTGAGTCCCTAGCTCATTGCACCATCAGGATTCAAGCAAGCCGGGCTGAAGACGGCTGAAATGCCAGAAACCGGTCCCCGGTAGCTTGTTTCCTTCCCAGTATAAGAATTGGCTTGGTAGTTTGATCTGCCCTGTTCCCATGATGCACTGGGCCAGGGTCAGACTAATTTGCATATAGCCAAGTTCTGAGCTGGGATGGTGCAGTGAGCTAAAAAACGGTGATGTATCAAGCCCTGATCTTTGGACTGGGTAAGAGTGGTCTGCTTAATTCAGACACTCTGTTCATCACCACCCCCCTTTTCTGAATCATTTTTGTCCACCATAAGCGCAGAAGGGTATACTCAGATGTGAGTCCCTAGCTCATTGCACCATCAGGATTCAAGCAAGCCGGGCCGAAGACGGCTGAAATGCCAGAAACCGGTCCCCGTTAGCTTGTTTCCTTCCCAGTATAAGAATTGGCTTGGTAGTTTGATCTGCCCTATTCCCATGATGCACTGGGCCAGGGTCAGACTAATTTGCATAAAGCCAAGTTCTGAGTTGGGATGGTGCAGTGAGCTAAAAAACGGTGATGGATCAAGCCTTGATCTTTGGACTGGGTAAGAGTGGTCTGCTTAATTCAGACACTCTGTTCATCATCACCACCCCCCTTTTCTGAATCATTTTTGTCCACCATAAGCGTGGAAGGGTATACTCAGATGGGAGTCCCTAGCTCATTGCACCATCAGTATTCAAGCAAGCCGGGCCAAAGACGGCTGAAATGCCAGAAACTGGTCCCCGGTAGCTTGTTTCCTTCCCAGTATAAGAATTGGCTTGGTAGTTTGGTCTGCCCTGTTCCCATGATGCACTGGGCCAGGGTCAGACTAATTTGCATATAGCCAAGTTCTGAGCTGGGATGGTGCAGTGAGCTAAAAAACGGTGATGGATCAAGCCCTGATCTTTGGACTGGGTAAGAGTGGTCTGCTTAATTCAGACACTCTGTTCATCACCACCCCCCTTTTCTGAATCATTTTTGTCCACCATAAGCGTGGAAGGGTATACTCAGATGTGAGTCCCTAGCTCATTGCACCATCAGGATTCAGGAAGCCGGGCCGAAGACGGCTGAAATGCCAGAAACCGCTCCCCGGTAGCTTGTTTCCTTCCCAGTATAAGAATTGGCTTGGTAGTTTGGTCTGCCCTGTTCCCATGATGCACTGGGCCAGGGTCAGACTAATTTGCATATAGCCAAGTTCTGAGCTGGGATGGTGCAGTGAGCTAAAAAACGGTGATGGATCAAGCCCTGATCTTTGGACTGGGTAAGAGTGGTCTGCTTAATTCAGACACTCTGTTCATCACCACCCCCCTTTTCTGAATCATTTTTGTCCACCATAAGCGTGGAAGGGTATACTCAGATGTGAGTCCCTAGCTCATTGCACCATCAGGATTCAGGAAGCCGGGCCGAAGACGGCTGAAATGCCAGAAACCGCTCCCCGGTAGCTTGTTTCCTTCCCAGTATAAGAATTGGCTTGGTAGTTTGGTCTGCCCTGTTCCCATGATGCACTGGGCCAGGGTCAGACTAATTTGCATATAGCCAAGTTCTGAGCTGGGATGGTGCAGTGAGCTAAAAACGGTGATGGATCAAGCCCTGATCTTCGGACTGGGTAAGAGTGGTCTGCTTAATTCAGACACTCTGTTCATCACCACCCCCCTTTTCTGAATCATTTTTGTCCACCATAAGCGTGGAAGGGTATACTCAGATGTGAGTCCCTAGCTCATTGCACCATCAGGATTCAAGCAAGCCGGGCCGAAGACGGCTGAAATGCCAGAAACCGGTCCCCGGTAGCTTGTTTCCTTCCCAGTATAAGAATTGGCTTGGTAGTTTGGTCTGCCCTGTTCCCATGATGCACAGGGCCAGGGTCAGACTAATTTGCATATAGCCAAGTTCTGAGCTGGGATGGTGCAGTGAGCTAAAAAACAGTAATGGATCAAGCCCTGATCTTTGGACTGGGTAAGAGTGGTCTGCTTAATTCAGACACTCTGTTCATCACCACCCCCCTTTTCTGTATCATTTTTGTCCACCATAAGCGTGGAAGGGTATACTCATATGTGAGGTTCTAGCTCATTGCACCATCAGGATTCAAGCAAGCCGGGCCGAAGACGGCTGAAATGCCAGAAACCGCTCCCCGGTAGCTTGTTTCCTTCCCAGTATAAGAATTGGCTTGGTAGTTTGGTCTGCCCTGTTCCCATGATGCACTGGGACAGGGTCAGACTAATTTGCTTATAGCCAAGTTCTTAGCTGGGATGGTGCAGTGAGCTAAAAAAACGGTGATGGATCAAGCCCTGATCTTTGGACTGGGTAAGAGTGGTCTGCTTAATTCAGACACTCTGTTCATCACCACCCCCCTTTTCTGTATCATTTTTGTCCACCATAAGCGTGGAAGGGTATACTCATATGTGAGTCCCTAGCTCATTGCACCATCAGGATTCAAGCAAGCCGGGCCGAAGACGGCTGAAATGCCAGAAACCGCTCCCCGGTAGCTTGTTTCCTTCCCAGTATAAGAATTGGCTTGGTAGTTTGGTCTGCCCTGTTCCCATGATGCACTGGGCCAGGGTCAGACTAATTTGCATATAGCCAAGTTCTGAGCTGGGATGGTGCAGTGAGCTAAAAAACAGTGATGGATCAAGCCCTGATCTTTGGACTGGGTAAGAGTGGTCTGCTTAATTCAGACACTCTGTTCATCACCACCCGACTTTTCTGTATCATTTTTGTCCACCATAAGCGTGGAAGGGTATACTCATATGTGAGTCCCTAGCTCATTGCACCATCAGGATTCAAGCAAGCCGGGCCGAAGACGGCTGAAATGCCAGAAACCGCTCCCCGGTAGCTTGTTTCCTTCCCAGTATAAGAATTGGCTTGGTAGTTTGGTCTGCCCTGTTCCCATGATGCACTGGGCCAGGGTCAGACTAATTTGCATATAGCCAAGTTCTGAGCTGGGATGGTGCAGTGAGCTAAAAAACGGTGATGGATCAAGCCCTGATCTTTGGACTGGGTAAGAGTGGTCTGCTTAATTCAGACACTCTGTTCATCACCACCCCCCTTTTCTGAATCATTTTTGTCCACCATAAGCGTGATAGGGTATACTCAGATGTGAGTCCCTAGCTCATTGCACCATCAGGATTCAAGCAAGCCGGGCCGAAGACGGCTGAAATGACAGAAACCGGTCCCCGGTAGCTTGTTTCCTTCCCAGTATAAGAATTGGCTTGGTAGTTTGGTCTGCCCTGTTCCCATGATGCACTGGGCCAGGGTCAGACTAGTTTGCATATAGCCAAGCTCTGAGCTGGGATGGTGCAGTGAGCTAAAAAACGGTGATGTATCAAGCCCTGATCTTTGGACTGGGTAAGAGTGGTCTGCTTAATTCAGACACTCTGTTCATCACCACCCCCCTTTTCTGAATCATTTTTGTCCACCATAAGCGTGGAAGGGTATACTCAGATGTGAGTCCCTAGCTCATTGCACCATCAGGATTCAAGCAAGCCGGGCCGAAGACGGCTGAAATGCCAGAAACCGGTCCCCGGTAGCTTGTTTCCTTCCCAGTATAAGAATTGGCTTGGTAGTTTGGTCTGCCCTGTTCCCATGATGCACAGGGCCAGGGTCAGACTAATTTCCATATAGCCAAGTTCTGAGCTGGGATGGTGCAGTGAGCTAAAAAACGGTGATGGATCAAGCCCTGATCTTTGGACTGGGTAAGAGTGGTCTGCTTAATTCAGACACTCTGTTCATCACCACCCCCCTTTTCTGAATCATTTTTGTCCACCATAAGCGTGGAAGGGTATACTCAGATGTGAGTCCCTAGCTCATTGCACCATCAGGATTCAAGCAAGCCGGGCCGAAGACGGCTGAAATGCCAGAAACCGGTCCCCGGTAGCTTGTTTCCTTCCCAGTATAAGAATTGGCTTGGTAGTTTGGTCTGCCCTGTTCCCATGATGCACTGGGCCAGGGTCAGACTAATTTGCATATAGCCAAGTTCTGAGCTGGGATGGTGCAGTGAGGTAAAAAACGGTGATGGATCAAGCCCTAATCTTTGGACTGGGTAAGAGTGGTCTGCTTAATTCAGACACTCTGTTCATCACCACCCCCCTTTTCTGAATCATTTTTGTCCACCATAAGCGTGGAAGGGTATACTCAGATGTGAGTCCCTAGCTCATTGCACCATCAGGATTCAAGCAAGCCGGGCCGTAGACGGCTGAAATGCCAGAAACCGGTCCCAGGTAGCTTGTTTCCTTCCCAGTATGAGAATTGGCTTGGTAGTTTGATCTGCCCTGTTCCCATGATGCACTGGGCCAGGGTCAGACTACTTTGCATATAGCCAAGTTCTGAGCTGGGATGGTGCAGTGAGCTAAAAAACGGTGATGGATCAAGCCCTGATCTTTGGACTGGGTAAGAGTGGTCTGCTTAATTCAGACACTCTGTTCATCACCACCCCCCTTTTCTGAATCATTTTTGTCCACCATAAGCGTGGAAGGGTATACTCAGATGTGAGTTCCTAGCTCATTGCACCATCAGGATTCAGGAAGCCGGGCGGAAGACGGCTGAAATGCCAGAAACCGCTCCCCGGTAGCTTGTTTCCTTCCCAGTATAAGAATTGGCTTGGTAGTTTGGTCTGCCCTGTTCCCATGATGCACTGGGCCAGGGTCAGACTAATTTGCATATAGCCAAGTTCTGAGCTGGGATGGTGCAGTGCGCTAAAAACGGTGATGGATCAAGCCCTGATCTTCGGACTGGGTAAGAGTGGTCTGCTTAATTCAGACACTCTGTTCATCACCACCCTCCTTTTCTGAATCATTTTTGTCCACCATAAGCGTGGAAGGGTATACTCAGATGTGAGTCCCTAGCTCATTGCACCATCAGGATTCAAGCAAGCCGGGCCGAAGACGGCTGAAATGCCAGAAACCGGTCCCCGGTAGCTTGTTTCCTTCCCAGTATAAGAATTGGCTTGGTAGTTTGGTCTGCCCTGTTCCCATGATGCACAGGGCCAGGGTCAGACTAATTTGCATATAGCCAAGTTCTGAGCTGGGATGGTGCAGTGAGCTAAAAAACAGTAATGGATCAAGCCCTGATCTTTGGACTGGGTAAGAGTGGTCTGCTTAATTCAGACACTCTGTTCATCACCACCCCCCTTTTCTGTATCATTTTTGTCCACCATAAGCGTGGAAGGGTATACTCATATGTGAGTCCCTAGCTCATTGCACCATCAGGATTCAAGCAAGCCGGGCCGAAGACGGCTGAAATGCCAGAAACCGCTCCCCGGTAGCTTGTTTCCTTCCCAGTATAAGAATTGGCTTGGTAGTTTGGTCTGCCCTGTTCCCATGATGCACTGGGACAGGGTCAGACTAATTTGCTTATAGCCAAGTTCTTAGCTGGGATGGTGCAGTGAGCTAAAAAAACGGTGATGGATCAAGCCCTGATCTTTGGACTGGGTAAGAGTGGTCTGCTTAATTCAGACACTCTGTTCATCACCACCCCCCTTTTCTGTATCATTTTTGTCCACCATAAGCGTGGAAGGGTATACTCATATGTGAGTCCCTAGCTCATTGCACCATCAGGATTCAAGCAAGCCGGGCCGAAGACGGCTGAAATGCCAGAAACCGCTCCCCGGTAGCTTGTTTCCTTCCCAGTATAAGAATTGGCTTGGTAGTTTGGTCTGCCCTGTTCCCATGATGCACTGGGCCAGGGTCAGACTAATTTGCATATAGCCAAGTTCTGAGCTGGGATGGTGCAGTGAGCTAAAAAACGGTGATGGATCAAGCCCTGATCTTTGGACTGGGTAAGAGTGGTCTGCTTAATTCAGACACTCTGTTCATCACCACCCCCCTTTTCTAAATCATTTTTGTCCACCATAAGCGTGATAGGGTATACTCAGATGTGAGTCCCTAGCTCATTGCACCATCAGGATTCAAGCAAGCCGGGCCGAAGACGGCTGAAATGACAGAAACCGGTCCCCGGTAGCTTGTTTCCTTCCCAGTATAAGAATTGGCTTGGTAGTTTGGTCTGCCCTGTTCCCATGATGCACTGGGCCAGGGTCAGACTAATTTGCATATAGCCAAGTTCTGAGCTGGGATGGTGCAGTGAGCTAAAAAACGGTGATCAAGCCCTGATCTTTGGACTGGGTAAGAGTGGTCTGCTTAATTCAGACACTCTGTTCATCACCACCCCCCTTTTCTGAATCATTTTTGTCCACCATAAGCGTGGAAGGGTATACTCAGATGTGAGTCCCTAGCTCATTGCACCATCAGGATTCAAGCAAGCCGGGCTGAAGACGGCTGAAATGCCAGAAACCGGTCCCCGGTAGCTTGTTTCCTTCCCAGTATAAGAATTGGCTTGGTAGTTTGATCTGCCCTGTTCCCATGATGCACTGGGCCAGGGTCAGACTAATTTGCATATAGCCAAGTTCTGAGCTGGGATGGTGCAGTGAGCTAAAAAACGGTGATGTATCAAGCCCTGATCTTTGGACTGGGTAAGAGTGGTCTGCTTAATTCAGACACTCTGTTCATCACCACCCCCCTTTTCTGAATCATTTTTGTCCACCATAAGCGCGGAAGGGTATACTCAGATGTGAGTCCCTAGCTCATTGTACCATCAGGATTCAAGCAAGCCGGGCCGAAGACGGCTGAAATGCCAGAAACCGGTCCCCGTTAGCTTGTTTCCTTCCCAGTATAAGAATTGGCTTGGTAGTTTGATCTGCCCTATTCCCATGATGCACTGGGCCAGGGTCAGACTAATTTGCATATAGCCAAGTTCTGAGTTGGGATGGTGCAGTGAGCTAAAAAACGGTGATGGATCAAGCCTTGATCTTTGGACTGGGTAAGAGTGGTCTGCTTAATTCAGACACTCTGTTCATCATCACCACCCCCCTTTTCTGAATCATTTTTGTCCACCATAAGCGTGGAAGGGTATACTCAGATGTGAGTCCCTAGCTCATTGCACCATCAGTATTCAAGCAAGCCGGGCCAAAGACGGCTGAAATGCCAGAAACTGGTCCCCGGTAGCTTGTTTCCTTCCCAGTATAAGAATTGGCTTGGTAGTTTGGTCTGCCCTGTTCCCATGATGCACTGGGCCAGGGTCAGACTAATTTGCATATAGCCAAGTTCTGAGCTGGGATGGTGCAGTGAGCTAAAAAACGGTGATGGATCAAGCCCTGATCTTTGGACTGGGTAAGAGTGGTCTGCTTAATTCAGACACTCTGTTCATCACCACCCCCCTTTTCTGAATCATTTTTGTCCACCATAAGCGTGATAGGGTATACTCAGATGTGAGTCCCTAGCTCATTGCACCATCAGGATTCAAGCAAGCCGGGCCGAAGACGGCTGAAATGACAGAAACCGGTCCCCGGTAGCTTGTTTCCTTCCCAGCATAAGAATTGGCTTGGTAGTTTGGTCTGCCCTGTTCCCATGATGCACTGGGCCAGGGTCAGACTAATTTGCATATAGCCAAGTTCTGAGCTGGGATGGTGCAGTGAGCTAAAAAACGGTGATCAAGCCCTAATCTTTGGACTGGGTAAGAGTGGTCTGCTTAATTCAGACACTCTGTTCATCACCACCCCCCTTTTCTGAATCATTTTTGTCCACCATACGCGTGGAAGGGTATACTCAGATGTGAGTCCCTAGCTCATTGCACCATCAGGATTCAAGCAAGCCGGGCTGAAGACGGCTGAAATGCCAGAAACCGGTCCCCGGTAGCTTGTTTCCTTCCCAGTATAAGAATTGGCTTGGTAGTTTGATCTGCCCTGTTCCCATGATGCACTGGGCCAGGGTCAGACTAATTTGCATATAGCCAAGTTCTGAGCTGGGATGGTGCAGTGAGCTAAAAAACGGTGATGTATCAAGCCCTGACCTTTGGACTGGGTAAGAGTGGTCTGCTTAATTCAGACACTCTGTTCATCACCACCCCCCTTTTCTGAATCATTTTTGTCCACCATAAGCGTGGAATGGTATACTCAGATGTGAGTCCCTAGCTCATTGCACCATCAGGATTCAAGCAAGCCAGGCCGAAGACGGCTGAAATGCCAGAAACCGGTCCCCGGTAGCTTGTTTCCTTCCCAGTATAAGAATTGGCTTGGTAGTTTGATCTGCCCTGTTCCCATGATGCACTGGGCCAGGGTCAGACTAATTTGCATATAGCCAAGTTCTGAGCTGGGATGGTGCAGTGAGCTAAAAAACGGTGATGGATCAAGCCTTGATCTTTGGACTGGGTAAGAGTGGTCTGCTTAATTCAGACACTCTGTTCATTATCACAACCCCCCTTTTCTGAATCATTTTTGTCCACCATAAGCGTGGAAGGGTATACTCAGATGTGAGTCCCTAGCTCATTGCACCATCAGGATTCAAGCAAGCCGGGCCGAAGACGGCTGAAATGCCAGAAACCGGTCCCCGGTAGCTTGTTTCCTTCCCAGTATAAGAATTGGCTTGGTAGTTTGGTCTGCCCTGTTCCCATGATGCACTGGGCCAGGGTCAGACTAATTAGCATATAGCCAAGTTCTGAGCTGGGATGGTGCAGTGAGCTAAAACACGGTGATGGATCAAGCCCTGATCTTTGGACTGGGTAAGAGTGGTCTGCTTAATTCAGACACTCTGTTCATCACCACCCCCCTTTTCTGAATCATTTTTGTCCACCATAAGCGTGGAAGGGTATACTCAGATGTGAGTCCCTAGCTCATTGCACCATCAGGATTCAAGCAAGCCGGGCCGAAGACGGCTGAAATGCCAGAAACCGGTCCCCGGTAGCTTGTTTCCTTCCCAGTATAAGAATTGGCTTGGTAGTTTGGTCTGCCCTGTTCCCATGATGCACTGGGCCAGGGTCAGACTAATTTGCATATAGCCAAGTTCTGAGCTGGGATGGTGCAGTGAGCTAAAAAACGGTGATGGATCAAGCCCTGATCTTTGGACTGGGTAAGAGTGGTCTGCTTAATTCAGACACTCTCTTCATCACCATCCCCCTTTTCTGAATCATTTTTGTCCACCATAAGCGTGGAAGTGTATACTCAGATGTGAGTCCCTAGCTCATTGCACCATCAGGATTCAAGCAAGCCGGGCCGTAGACGGCTGAAATGCCAGAAACCGGTCCCAGGTAGCTTGTTTCCTTCCCAGTATAAGAATTGGCTTGGTAGTTTGATCTGCCCTGTTCCCATGATGCACTGGGCCAGGGTCAGACTAATTTGCATATAGCCAAGTTCTGAGCTGGGATGGTGCAGTGAGCTAAAAAACGGTGATGGATCAAGCCCTGATCTTTGGACTGGGTAAGAGTGGTCTGCTTAATTCAGACACTCTGTTCATCACCACCCCCCTTTTCTGAATCATTTTTGTCCACCATAAGCGTGGAAGGGTATACTCATATGTGAGTCCCTAGCTCATTGCACCATCAGGATTCAGCAAGCCGGGCCGAAGACGGCTGAAATGCCAGAAACCGCTCCCCGGTAGCTTGTTTCCTTCCCAGTATAAGAATTGGCTTGGTAGTTTGGTCTGCCCTGTTCCCATGATGCACTGGGCCAGGGTCAGACTAATTTGCATATAGCCAAGTTCTGAGCTGGGATGGTGCAGTGAGCTAAAAACGGTGATGGATCAAGCCCTGATCTTTGGACTGGGTAAGAGTGGTCTGCTTAATTCAGACACTCTGTTCATCACCACCCCCCTTTTCTGAATCATTTTTGTCCACCATAAGCGTGGAAGGGTATACTCAGATGTGAGTCCCTAGCTCATTGCACCATCAGGATTCAAGCAAGCCGGGCCGAAGACGGCTGAAATGCCAGAAACCGGTCCCCGGTAGCTTGTTTCCTTCCCAGTATAAGAATTGGCTTGGTAGTTTGGTCTGCCCTGTTCCCATGATGCACAGGGCCAAGGTCAGACTAATTTGCATATAGCCAAGTTCTGAGCTGGGATGGTGCAGTGAGCTAAAAAACGGTGATGGATCAAGCCCTGATCTTTGGACTGGGTAAGAGTGGTCTGCTTAATTCAGACACTCTGTTCATCACCACCCCCCTTTTCTGAATCATTTTTGTCCACCATAAGCGTGATAGGGTATACTCAGATGTGAGTCCCTAGCTCATTGCACCATCAGGATTCAAGCAAGCCGGGCCGAAGACGGCTGAAATGACAGAAACCGGTCCCCGGTAGCTTGTTTCCTTCCCAGTATAAGAATTGGCTTGGTAGTTTGGTCTGCCCTGTTCCCATGATGCACTGGGCCAGGGTCAGACTAATTTGCATATAGCCAAGTTCTGAGCTGGGATGGTGCAGTGAGCTAAAAAACGGTGATCAAGCCCTGATCTTTGGACTGGGTAAGAGTGGTCTGCTTAATTCAGACACTCTGTTCATCACCACCCCCCTTTTCTGAATCATTTTTGTCCACCATAAGCGTGGAAGGGTATACTCAGATGTGAGTCCCTAGCTCATTGCACCATCAGGATTCAAGCAAGCCGGGCTGAAGACGGCTGAAATGCCAGAAACCGGTCCCCGGTAGCTTGTTTCCTTCCCAGTATAAGAATTGGCTTGGTAGTTTGATCTGCCCTGTTCCCATGATGCACTGGGCCAGGGTCAGACTAATTTGCATATAGCCAAGTTCTGAGCTGGGATGGTGCAGTGAGCTAAAAAACGGTGATGTATCAAGCCCTGACCTTTGGACTGGGTAAGAGTGGTCTGCTTAATTCAGACACTCTGTTCATCACCACCCCCCTTTTCTGAATCATTTTTGTCCACCATAAGCGTGGAAGGGTATACTCAGATGTGAGTCCCTAGCTCATTGCACCATCAGGATTCAAGCAAGCCGGGCCGAAGACGGCTGAAATGCCAGAAACCGGTCCCCGTTAGCTTGTTTCCTTCCCAGTATAAGAATTGGCTTGGTAGTTTGATCTGCCCTATTCCCATGATGCACTGGGCCAGGGTCAGACTAATTTGCATATAGCCAAGTTCTGAGCTGGGATGGTGCAGTGAGCTAAAAAACGGTAATGGATCAAGCCCTGATCTTTGGACTGGGTAAGAGTGGTCTGCTTAATTCAGACACTCTCTTCATCACCATCCCCCTTTTCTGAATCATTTTTGTCCACCATAAGCGTGGAAGTGTATACTCAGATGTGAGTCCCTAGCTCATTGCACCATCAGGATTCAAGCAAGCCGGGCCGTAGACGGCTGAAATGCCAGAAACCGGTCCCAGGTAGCTTGTTTCCTTCCCAGTATAAGAATTGGCTTGGTAGTTTGATCTGCCCTGTTCCCATGATGCACTGGGCCAGGGTCAGACTAATTTGCATATAGCCAAGTTCTGAGCTGGGATGGTGCAGTGAGCTAAAAAACGGTGATGGATCAAGCCCTGATCTTTGGACTGGGTAAGAGTGGTCTGCTTAATTCAGACACTCTGTTCATCACCACCCCCCTTTTCTGAATCATTTTTGTCCACCATAAGCGTGGAAGGGTATACTCATATGTGAGTCCCTAGCTCATTGCACCATCAGGATTCAGCAAGCCGGGCCGAAGACGGCTGAAATGCCAGAAACCGCTCCCCGGTAGCTTGTTTCCTTCCCAGTATAAGAATTGGCTTGG
Organism: Lissotriton vulgaris; assembly: GCF_964263255.1. Classification (NCBI taxonomy): domain Eukaryota; kingdom Metazoa; phylum Chordata; class Amphibia; order Caudata; family Salamandridae; genus Lissotriton; species Lissotriton vulgaris. The sequence continues at coordinate 966,654,012 of NC_141695.1, read as the reverse complement.
TAGTTTGGTCTGCCCTGTTCCCATGATGCACTGGGCCAGGGTCAGACTAATTTGCATATAGCCAGGTTCTGAGCTGGGATGGTGCAGTGAGCTAAAAACGGTGATGGATCAAGCCCTGATCTTTGGACTGGGTAAGAGTGGTCTGCTTAATTCAGACACTCTGTTCATCACCACCCCCCTTTTCTGAATCATTTTTGTCCACCATAAGCGTGGAAGGGTATACTCAGATGTGAGTCCCAAGCTCATTGCACCATCAGGATTCAAGCAAGCCGGGCCGAAGACGGCTGAAATGCCAGAAACCGGTCCCCGGTAGCTTGTTTCCTTCCCAGTATAAGAATTGGCTTGGTAGTTTGGTCTGCCCTGTTCCCATGATGCACAGGGCCAGGGTCAGACTAATTTGCATATAGCCAAGTTCTGAGCTGGGATGGTGCAGTGAGCTAAAAAACAGTGATGGATCAAGCCCTGATCTTTGGACTGGGTAAGAGTGGTCTGCTTAATTCAGACACTCTGTTCATCACCACCCCCCTTTTCTGTATCATTTTTGTCCACCATAAGCGTGGAAGGGTATACTCATATGTGAGTCCCTAGCTCATTGCACCATCAGGATTCAAGCAAGCCGGGCCGAAGACGGCTGAAATGCCAGAAACCGCTCCCCGGTAGCTTGTTTCCTTCCCAGTATAAGAATTGGCTTGGTAGTTTGGTCTGCCCTGTTCCCATGATGCACTGGGCCAGGGTCAGACTAATTTGCATATAGCCAAGTTCTGAGCTGGGATGGTGCAGTGAGCTAAAAAACGGTGATGGATCAAGCCCTGATCTTTGGACTGGGTAAGAGTGGTCTGCTTAATTCAGACACTCTGTTCATCACCACCCCCCTTTTCTGAATCATTTTTGTCCACCATAAGCGTGGAAGGGTATACTCAGATGTGAGTCCCTAGCTCATTGCACCATCAGGATTCAAGCAAGCCGGGCCGAAGACGGCTGAAATGCCAGAAACCGGTCCCCGGTAGCTTGTTTCCTTCCCAGTATTAGAATTGGCTTGGTAGTTTGGTCTGCCCTGTTCCCATGATGCACTGGGCCAGGGTCAGACTAATTTGCATATAGCCAAGTTCTGAGCTGGGATGGTGCAGTGAGCTAAAAAACGGTGATGGATCAAGCCCTGATCTTTGGACTGGGTAAGAGTGGTCTGCTTAATTCAGACACCCTGTTCATCACCACCCCCCTTTTCTGAATCATTTTTGTCCACCATAAGCGTGATAGGGTATACTCAGATGTGAGTCCCTAGCTCATTGCACCATCAGGATTCAAGCAAGCCGGGCCGAAGACGGCTGAAATGCCAGAAACCGGTCCCCGGTAGCTTGTTTCCTTCCCAGTATAAGAATTGGCTTGGTAGTTTGGTCTGCCCTGTTCCCATGATGCACAGGGCCAGGGTCAGACTAATTTGCATATAGCCAAGTTCTGAGCTGGGATGGTGCAGTGAGCTAAAAAACGGTGATGGATCAAGTCCTGATCTTTGGACTGGGTAAGAGTGGTCTGCTTAATTCAGACACTCTGTTCATCACCACCCCCCTTTTCTGAATCATTTTTGTCCACCATAAGCGTGGAAGGGTATACTCAGATGTGAGTCCCTAGCTCATTGCACCATCAGGATTCAAGCAAGCCGGGCCGAAGACGGCTGAAATGCCAGAAACCGGTCCCCGGTAGCTTGTTTCCTTCCCAGTATAAGAATTGGCTTGGTAGTTTGATCTGCCCTGTTCCCATGATGCACTGGGCCAGGGTCAGACTAATTTGCATATAGCCAAGTTCTGAGCTGGGATGTGCAGTGAGCTAAAAAACGGTGATGGATCAAGCCCTGATCTTTGGACTGGGTAAGAGTGGTCTGCTTAATTCAGACACTCTGTTCATCACCACCTCCCTTTTCTGAATCATTTTTGTCCACCATAAGCGTGGAAGGGTATACTCAGATGTGAGTCCCTAGCTCATTGCACCATCAGGATTCAAGCAAGCCGGGCCGAAGACGGTTGAAATGCCAGAAACCGGTCCCCGGTAGCTTGTTTCCTTCCCAGTATAAGAATTGGCTTGGTAGTTTGGTCTGCCCTGTTTCCATGATGCACTGGGACAGGGTCAGACTAATTTGCATATAGCCAAGTTCTGAGCTGGGATGGTGCAGTGAGCTAAAAAACGGTGATGGATCAAGCCCTGATCTTTGGACTGGGTAAGAGTGGTCTGCTTAATTCAGACACTCTGTTCATCACCACCCCCCTTTTCTGAATAATTTTTGTCCACCATAAGCGTGGAAGGGTATACTCATATGTGAATCCCTAGCTCATTGCACCATCAGGATTCAAGCAAGCCGGGCCGAAGACGGCTGAAATGCCAGAAACCGGTCCCCGGTAGCTTGTTTCCTTCCCAGTATAAGAATTGGCTTGGTAGTTTGGTCTGCCCTGTTCCCATGAAGCACTGGGCCAGGGTCAGACTAATTTGCATTTAGCCAAGTTCTGAGCTGGGATGGTGCAGTGAGCTAAAAACGGTGATGGATCAAGCCCTGATCTTTGGACTGGGTAAGAGTGGTCTGCTTAATTCAGACACTCTGTTCATCACCACCCTCCTTTTCTGAATAATTTTTGTCCACCATAAGCGTGGAAGGGTATACTCAGCTGTGAGTCCCTAGCTCATTGCATCATCAGGATTCAAGCAAGCCGGGCCGAAGACGGCTGAAATGCCAGAAACCGGTCCCCGGTAGCTTGTTTCCTTCCCAGTATAAGAATTGGCTTGGTAGTTTGGTCTGCCCTGTTCCCATGATGCACAGGGCCGGGGTCAGACTAATTTCCATATAGCCAAGTTCTGAGCTGGGATGGTGCAGTGAGCTAAAAAACGGTGATGGATCAAGCCCTGATCTTTGGACTGGGTAAGAGTGGTCTGCTTAATTCAGACACTCTGTTCATCACACCCCCCTTTTCTGAATCATTTTTGTCCACCATAAGCGTGGAAGGGTATACTCAGATGTGAGTCCCTAGCTCATTGCACCATCAGGATTCAAGCAAGCCGGGCCGAAGACGGCTGAAATGCCAGAAACCGGTCCCCGGTAGCTTGTTTCCTTCCCAGTATAAGAATTGGCTTGGTAGTTTGATCTGCCCTGTTCCCATGATGCACTGGGCCAGGGTCAGACTAATTTGCATATAGCCAAGTTCTGAGCTGGGATGGTGCAGTGAGCTAAAAAACGGTGATGGATCAAGCCCTGATCTTTGGACTGGGTAAGAGTGGTCTGCTTAATTCAGACACTCTGTTCATCACCACCCCCCTTTTCTGAATCATTTTTGTCCACCATAAGCGTGGAAGGGTATACTCATATGTGAGTCCCTAGCTCATTGCACCATCAGGATTCAGCAAGCCGGGCCGAAGACGGCTGAAATGCCAGAAACCGCTCCCCGGTAGCTTGTTTCCTTCCCAGTATAAGAATTGGCTTGGTAGTTTGGTCTGCCCTGTTCCCATGATGCACTGGGCCAGGGTCAGACTAATTTGCATATAGCCAAGTTCTGAGCTGGGATGGTGCAGTGAGCTAAAAACGGTGATGGATCAAGCCCTGATCTTTGGACTGGGTAAGAGTGGTCTGCTTAATTCAGACACTCTGTTCATCACCACCCCCCTTTTCTGAATCATTTTTGTCCACCATAAGCGTGGAAGGGTATACTCAGATGTGAGTCCCTAGCTCATTGCACCATCAGGATTCAAGCAAGCCGGGCCGAAGACGGCTGAAATGCCAGAAACCGGTCCCCGGTAGCTTGTTTCCTTCCCAGTATAAGAATTGGCTTGGTAGTTTGGTCTGCCCTGTTCCCATGATGCACAGGGCCAGGGTCAGACTAATTTGCATATAGCCAAGTTCTGAGCTGGGATGGTGCAGTGAGCTAAAAAACAGTGATGGATCAAGCCCTGATCTTTGGACTGGGTAAGAGTGGTCTGCTTAATTCAGACACTCTGTTCATCACCACCCCCCTTTTCTGTATCATTTTTGTCCACCATAAGCGTGGAAGGGTATACTCATATGTGAGTCCCTAGCTCATTGCACCATCAGGATTCAAGCAAGCCGGGCCGAAGACGGCTGAAATGCCAGAAACCGCTCCCCGGTAGCTTGTTTCCTTCCCAGTATAAGAATTGGCTTGGTAGTTTGGTCTGCCCTGTTCCCATGATGCACTGGGCCAGGGTCAGACTAATTTGCATATAGCCAAGTTCTGAGCTGGGATGGTGCAGTGAGCTAAAAAACGGTGATGGATCAAGCCCTGATCTTTGGACTGGGTAAGAGTGGTCTGCTTAATTCAGACACTCTGTTCATCACCACCCCCCTTTTCTGAATCATTTTTGTCCACCATAAGCGTGATAGGGTATACTCAGATGTGAGTCCCTAGCTCATTGCACCATCAGGATTCAAGCAAGCCGGGCTGAAGACGGCTGAAATGCCAGAAACCGGTCCCCGGTAGCTTGTTTCCTTCCCAGTATAAGAATTGGCTTGGTAGTTTGATCTGCCCTGTTCCCATGATGCACTGGGCCAGGGTCAGACTAATTTGCATATAGCCAAGTTCTGAGCTGGGATGGTGCAGTGAGCTAAAAAACGGTGATGTATCAAGCCCTGATCTTTGGACTGGGTAAGAGTGGTCTGCTTAATTCAGACACTCTGTTCATCACCACCCCCCTTTTCTGAATCATTTTTGTCCAACATAAGCGTGGAAGGGTATACTCAGATGTGAGTCCCTAGCTCATTGCACCATCAGGATTCAAGCAAGCCGGGCCGAAGACGGCTGAAATGCCAGAAACCGGTCCCCGTTAGCTTGTTTCCTTCCCAGTATAAGAATTGGCTTGGTAGTTTGATCTGCCCTATTCCCATGATGCACTGGGCCAGGGTCAGACTAATTTGCATATAGCCAAGTTCTGAGTTGGGATGGTGCAGTGAGCTAAAAAACGGTGATGGATCAAGCCTTGATCTTTGGACTGGGTAAGAGTGGTCTGCTTAATTCAGACACTCTGTTCATCATCACCACCCCCCTTTTCTGAATCATTTTTGTCCACCATAAGCGTGGAAGGGTATACTCAGATGTGAGTCCCTAGCTCATTGCACCATCAGGATTCAAGCAAGCCGGGCCAAAGACGGCTGAAATGCCAGAAACTGGTCCCCGGTAGCTTGTTTCCTTCCCAGTATTAGAATTGGCTTGGTAGTTTGGTCTGCCCTGTTCCCATGATGCACTGGGCCAGGGTCAGACTAATTTGCATATAGCCAAGTTCTGAGCTGGGATGGTGCAGTGAGCTAAAAAACAGTGATGGATCAAGCCCTGATCTTTGGACTGGGTAAGAGTGGTCTGCTTAATTCAGACACCCTGTTCATCACCACCCCCCTTTTCTGAATCATTTTTGTCCACCATAAGCGTGATAGGGTATACTCAGATGTGAGTCACTAGCTCATTGCACCATCAGGATTCAAGCAAGCCAGGCCGAAGACGGCTGAAATGACAGAAACCGGTCCCCGGTAGCTTGTTTCCTTCCCAGTATAAGAATTGGCTTGGTAGTTTGGTCTGCCCTGTTCCCATGATGCACTGGGCCAGGGTCAGACTAATTTGCATATAGCCAAGTTCTGAGCTGGGATGGTGCAGTGAGCTAAAAAACGGTGATCAAGCCCTGATCTTTGGACTGGGTAAGAGTGGTCTGCTTAATTCAGACACTCTGTTCATCACCACCCCCCTTTTCTGAATCATTTTTGTCCACCATACGCGTGGAAGGGTATACTCAGATGCGAGTCCCTAGCTCATTGCACCATCAGGATTCAAGCAAGCCGGGCCGTAGACGGCTGAAATGCCAGAAACCGGTCCCAGGTAGCTTGTTTCCTTCCCAGTATGAGAATTGGCTTGGTAGTTTGATCTGCCCTGTTCCCATGATGCACTGGGCCAGGGTCAGACTAATTTGCATATAGCCAAGTTCTGAGCTGGGATGGTGCAGTGAGCTAAAAACGGTGATGATCAAGCCCTGATCTTCGGACTGGGTAAGAGTGGTCTGCTTAATTCAGACACTCTGTTCATCACCACCCCCCTTTTCTGAATCATTTTTGTCCACCATACGCGTGGAAGGGTATACTCAGATGCGAGTCCCTAGCTCATTGCACCATCAGGATTCAAGCAAGCCGGGCCGTAGACGGCTGAAATGCCAGAAACCGGTCCCAGGTAGCTTGTTTCCTTCCCAGTATGAGAATTGGCTTGGTAGTTTGATCTGCCCTGTTCCCATGATGCACTGGGCCAGGGTCAGACTAATTTGCATATAGCCAAGTTCTGAGCTGGGATGGTGCAGTGAGCTAAAAAACGGTGATGTATCAAGCCCTGATCTTTGGACTGGGTAAGAGTGGTCTGCTTAATTCAGACACTCTGTTCATCACCACCCCCCTTTTCTGAATCATTTTTGTCCACCATAAGCGTGGAAGGGTATACTCAGATGTGAGTCCCTAGCTCATTGCACCATCAGGATTCAAGCAAGCCGGGCCGAAGACGGCTGAAATGCCAGAAACCGGTCCCCGGTAGCTTGTTTCCTTCCCAGTATAAGAATTGGCTTGGTAGTTTGGTCTGCCCTGTTCCCATGATGCACAGGGCCAGGGTCAGACTAATTTCCATATAGCCAAGTTCTGAGCTGGGATGGTGCAGTGAGCTAAAAAACGGTGATGGATCAAGCCCTGATCTTTGGACTGGGTAAGAGTGGTCTGCTTAATTCAGACACTCTGTTCATCACCACCCCCCTTTTCTGAATCATTTTTGTCCACCATAAGCGTGGAAGGGTATACTCAGATGTGAGTCCCTAGCTCATTGCACCATCAGGATTCAAGCAAGCCGGGCCGAAGACGGCTGAAATGCCAGAAACCGGTCCCCGGTAGCTTGTTTCCTTCCCAGTATAAGAATTGGCTTGGTAGTTTGGTCTGCCCTGTTCCCATGATGCACTGGGCCAGGGTCAGACTAATTTGCATATAGCCAAGTTCTGAGCTGGGATGGTGCAGTGAGGTAAAAAACGGTGATGGATCAAGCCCTGATCTTTGGACTGGGTAAGAGTGGTCTGCTTAATTCAGACACTCTGTTCATCACCACCCCCCTTTTCTGAATCATTTTTGTCCACCATAAGCGTGGAAGGGTATACTCAGATGTGAGTCCCTAGCTCATTGCACCATCAGGATTCAAGCAAGCCGGGCCGTAGACGGCTGAAATGCCAGAAACCGGACCCAGGTAGCTTGTTTCCTTCCCAGTATGAGAATTGGCTTGGTAGTTTGATCTGCCCTGTTCCAATGATGCACTGGGCCAGGGTCAGACTAATTTGCATATAGCCAAGTTCTGAGCTGGGATGGTGCAGTGAGCTAAAAAACGGTGATGGATCAAGCCCTGATCTTTGGACTGGGTAAGAGTGGTCTGCTTAATTCAGACACTCTGTTCATCACCACCCCCCTTTTCTGAATCATTTTTGTCCACCATAAGCGTGGAAGGGTATACTCAGATGTGAGTCCCTAGCTCATTGCACCATCAGGATTCAGGAAGCCGGGCCGAAGACGGCTGAAATGCCAGAAACCGCTCCCCGGTAGCTTGTTTCCTTCCCAGTATAAGAATTGGCTTGGTAGTTTGGTCTGCCCTGTTCCCATGATGCACTGGGCCAGGGTCAGACTAATTTGCATATAGCCAAGTTCTGAGCTGGGATGGTGCAGTGAGCTAAAAACGGTGATGGATCAAGCCCTGATCTTCGGACTGGGTAAGAGTGGTCTGCTTAATTCAGACACTCTGTTCATCACCACCCCCCTTTTCTGAATCATTTTTGTCCACCATAAGCGTGGAAGGGTATACTCAGATGTGAGTCCCTAGCTCATTGCACCATCAGGATTCAAGCAAGCCGGGCCGAAGACGGCTGAAATGCCAGAAACCGGTCCCCGGTAGCTTGTTTCCTTCCCAGTATAAGAATTGGCTTGGTAGTTTGGTCTGCCCTGTTCCCATGATGCACAGGGCCAGGGTCAGACTAATTTGCATATAGCCAAGTTCTGAGCTGGGATGGTGCAGTGAGCTAAAAAACAGTAATGGATCAAGCCCTGATCTTTGGACTGGGTAAGAGTGGTCTGCTTAATTCAGACACTCTGTTCATCACCACCCCCCTTTTCTGTATCATTTTTGTCCACCATAAGCGTGGAAGGGTATACTCATATGTGAGGTTCTAGCTCATTGCACCATCAGGATTCAAGCAAGCCGGGCCGAAGACGGCTGAAATGCCAGAAACCGCTCCCCGGTAGCTTGTTTCCTTCCCAGTATAAGAATTGGCTTGGTAGTTTGGTCTGCCCTGTTCCCATGATGCACTGGGACAGGGTCAGACTAATTTGCTTATAGCCAAGTTCTTAGCTGGGATGGTGCAGTGAGCTAAAAAAACGGTGATGGATCAAGCCCTGATCTTTGGACTGGGTAAGAGTGGTCTGCTTAATTCAGACACTCTGTTCATCACCACCCCCCTTTTCTGTATCATTTTTGTCCACCATAAGCGTGGAAGGGTATACTCATATGTGAGTCCCTAGCTCATTGCACCATCAGGATTCAAGCAAGCCGGGCCGAAGACGGCTGAAATGCCAGAAACCGCTCCCCGGTAGCTTGTTTCCTTCCCAGTATAAGAATTGGCTTGGTAGTTTGGTCTGCCCTGTTCCCATGATGCACTGGGCCAGGGTCAGACTAATTTGCATATAGCCAAGTTCTGAGCTGGGATGGTGCAGTGAGCTAAAAAACAGTGATGGATCAAGCCCTGATCTTTGGACTGGGTAAGAGTGGTCTGCTTAATTTAGACACTCTGTTCATCACCACCCCCCTTTTCTGTATCATTTTTGTCCACCATAAGCGTGGAAGGGTATACTCATATGTGAGTCCCTAGCTCATTGCACCATCAGGATTCAAGCAAGCCGGGCCGAAGACGGCTGAAATGCCAGAAACCGCTCCCCGGTAGCTTGTTTCCTTCCCAGTATAAGAATTGGCTTGGTAGTTTGGTCTGCCCTGTTCCCATGATGCACTGGGCCAGGGTCAGACTAATTTGCATATAGCCAAGTTCTGAGCTGGGATGGTGCAGTGAGCTAAAAAACGGTGATGGATCAAGCCCTGATCTTTGGACTGGGTAAGAGGGGTCTGCTTAATTCAGACACTCTGTTCATCACCACCCCCCTTTTCTGAATCATTTTTGTCCACCATAAGCGTGATAGGGTATACTCAGATGTGAGTCCCTAGCTCATTGCACCATCAGGATTCAAGCAAGCCGGGCCGAAGACGGCTGAAATGACAGAAACCGGTCCCCGGTAGCTTGTTTCCTTCCCAGTATAAGAATTGGCTTGGTAGTTTGGTCTGCCCTGTTCCCATGATGCACTGGGCCAGGGTCAGACTAATTTGCATATAGCCAAGTTCTGAGCTGGGATGGTGCAGTGAGCTAAAAAACGGTGATGTATCAAGCCCTGATCTTTGGACTGGGTAAGAGTGGTCTGCTTAATTCAGACACTCTGTTCATCACCACCCCCCTTTTCTGAATCATTTTTGTCCACCATAAGCGTGGAAGGGTATACTCAGATGTGAGTCCCTAGCTCATTGCACCATCAGGATTCAAGCAAGCCGGGCCGAAGACGGCTGAAATGCCAGAAACCGGTCCCCGGTAGCTTGTTTCCTTCCCAGTATAAGAATTGGCTTGGTAGTTTGGTCTGCCCTGTTCCCATGATGCACAGGGCCAGGGTCAGACTAATTTCCATATAGCCAAGTTCTGAGCTGGGATGGTGCAGTGAGCTAAAAAACGGTGATGGATCAAGCCCTGATCTTTGGACTGGGTAAGAGTGGTCTGCTTAATTCAGACACTCTGTTCATCACCACCCCCCTTTTCTGAATCATTTTTGTCCACCATAAGCGTGGAAGGGTATACTCAGATGTGAGTCCCTAGCTCATTGCACCATCAGGATTCAAGCAAGCCGGGCCGAAGACGGCTGAAATGCCAGAAACCGGTCCCCGGTAGCTTGTTTCCTTCCCAGTATAAGAATTGGCTTGGTAGTTTGGTCTGCCCTGTTCCCATGATGCACTGGGCCAGGGTCAGACTAATTTGCATATAGCCAAGTTCTGAGCTGGGATGGTGCAGTGAGGTAAAAAACGGTGATGGATCAAGCCCTAATCTTTGGACTGGGTAAGAGTGGTCTGCTTAATTCAGACACTCTGTTCATCACCACCCCCCTTTTCTGAATCATTTTTGTCCACCATAAACGTGGAAGGGTATACTCAGATGTGAGTCCCTAGCTCATTGCACCATCAGGATTCAAGCAAGCCGGGCCGTAGACGGCTGAAATGCCAGAAACCGGTCCCAGGTAGCTTGTTTCCTTCCCAGTATGAGAATTGGCTTGGTAGTTTGATCTGCCCTGTTCCCATGATGCACTGGGCCAGGGTCAGACTACTTTGCATATAGCCAAGTTCTGAGCTGGGATGGTGCAGTGAGCTAAAAAACGGTGATGGATCAAGCCCTGATCTTTGGACTGGGTAAGAGTGGTCTGCTTAATTCAGACACTCTGTTCATCACCACCCCCCTTTTCTGAATCATTTTTGTCCACCATAAGCGTGGAAGGGTATACTCAGATGTGAGTCCCTAGCTCATTGCACCATCAGGATTCAGGAAGCCGGGCGGAAGACGGCTGAAATGCCAGAAACCGCTCCCCGGTAGCTTGTTTCCTTCCCAGTATAAGAATTGGCTTGGTAGTTTGGTCTGCCCTGTTCCCATGATGCACTGGGCCAGGGTCAGACTAATTTGCATATAGCCAAGTTCTGAGCTGGGATGGTGCAGTGCGCTAAAAACGGTGATGGATCAAGCCCTGATCTTCGGACTGGGTAAGAGTGGTCTGCTTAATTCAGACACTCTGTTCATCACCACCCTCCTTTTCTGAATCATTTTTGTCCACCATAAGCGTGGAAGGGTATACTCAGATGTGAGTCCCTAGCTCATTGCACCATCAGGATTCAAGCAAGCCGGGCCGAAGACGGCTGAAATGCCAGAAACCGGTCCCCGGTAGCTTGTTTCCTTCCCAGTATAAGAATTGGCTTGGTAGTTTGGTCTGCCCTGTTCCCATGATGCACAGGGCCAGGGTCAGACTAATTTGCATATAGCCAAGTTCTGAGCTGGGATGGTGCAGTGAGCTAAAAAACAGTAATGGATCAAGCCCTGATCTTTGGACTGGGTAAGAGTGGTCTGCTTAATTCAGACACTCTGTTCATCACCACCCCCCTTTTCTGTATCATTTTTGTCCACCATAAGCGTGGAAGGGTATACTCATATGTGAGTCCCTAGCTCATTGCACCATCAGGATTCAAGCAAGCCGGGCCGAAGACGGCTGAAATGCCAGAAACCGCTCCCCGGTAGCTTGTTTCCTTCCCAGTATAAGAATTGGCTTGGTAGTTTGGTCTGCCCTGTTCCCATGATGCACTGGGACAGGGTCAGACTAATTTGCTTATAGCCAAGTTCTTAGCTGGGATGGTGCAGTGAGCTAAAAAAACGGTGATGGATCAAGCCCTGATCTTTGGACTGGGTAAGAGTGGTCTGCTTAATTCAGACACTCTGTTCATCACCACCCCCCTTTTCTGTATCATTTTTGTCCACCATAAGCGTGGAAGGGTATACTCATATGTGAGTCCCTAGCTCATTGCACCATCAGGATTCAAGCAAGCCGGGCCGAAGACGGCTGAAATGCCAGAAACCGCTCCCCGGTAGCTTGTTTCCTTCCCAGTATAAGAATTGGCTTGGTAGTTTGGTCTGCCCTGTTCCCATGATGCACTGGGCCAGGGTCAGACTAATTTGCATATAGCCAAGTTCTGAGCTGGGATGGTGCAGTGAGCTAAAAAACGGTGATGGATCAAGCCCTGATCTTTGGACTGGGTAAGAGTGGTCTGCTTAATTCAGACACTCTGTTCATCACCACCCCCCTTTTCTAAATCATTTTTGTCCACCATAAGCGTGATAGGGTATACTCAGATGTGAGTCCCTAGCTCATTGCACCATCAGGATTCAAGCAAGCCGGGCCGAAGACGGCTGAAATGACAGAAACCGGTCCCCGGTAGCTTGTTTCCTTCCCAGTATAAGAATTGGCTTGGTAGTTTGGTCTGCCCTGTTCCCATGATGCACTGGGCCAGGGTCAGACTAATTTGCATATAGCCAAGTTCTGAGCTGGGATGGTGCAGTGAGCTAAAAAACGGTGATCAAGCCCTGATCTTTGGACTGGGTAAGAGTGGTCTGCTTAATTCAGACACTCTGTTCATCACCACCCCCCTTTTCTGAATCATTTTTGTCCACCATAAGAGTGGAAGGGTATACTCAGATGTGAGTCCCTAGCTCATTGCACCATCAGGATTCAAGCAAGCCGGGCTGAAGACGGCTGAAATGCCAGAAACCGGTCCCCGGTAGCTTGTTTCCTTCCCAGTATAAGAATTGGCTTGGTAGTTTGATCTGCCCTGTTCCCATGATGCACTGGGCCAGGGTCAGACTAATTTGCATATAGCCAAGTTCTGAGCTGGGATGGTGCAGTGAGCTAAAAAACGGTGATGTATCAAGCCCTGATCTTTGGACTGGGTAAGAGTGGTCTGCTTAATTCAGACACTCTGTTCATCACCACCCCCCTTTTCTGAATCATTTTTGTCCACCATAAGCGCGGAAGGGTATACTCAGATGTGAGTCCCTAGCTCATTGCACCATCAGGATTCAAGCAAGCCGGGCCGAAGACGGCTGAAATGCCAGAAACCGGTCCCCGTTAGCTTGTTTCCTTCCCAGTATAAGAATTGGCTTGGTAGTTTGATCTGCCCTATTCCCATGATGCACTGGGCCAGGGTCAGACTAATTTGCATATAGCCAAGTTCTGAGTTGGGATGGTGCAGTGAGCTAAAAAATGGTGATGGATCAAGCCTTGATCTTTGGACTGGGTAAGAGTGGTCTGCTTAATTCAGACACTCTGTTCATCATCACCACCCCCCTTTTCTGAATCATTTTTGTCCACCATAAGCGTGGAAGGGTATACTCAGATGTGAGTCCCTAGCTCATTGCACCATCAGTATTCAAGCAAGCCGGGCCAAAGACGGCTGAAATGCCAGAAACTGGTCCCCGGTAGCTTGTTTCCTTCCCAGTATAAGAATTGGCTTGGTAGTTTGGTCTGCCCTGTTCCCATGATGCACTGGGCCAGGGTCAGACTAATTTGCATATAGCCAAGTTCTGAGCTGGGATGGTGCAGTGAGCTAAAAAACGGTGATGGATCAAGCCCTGATCTTTGGACTGGGTAAGAGTGGTCTGCTTAATTCAGACACTCTGTTCATCACCACCCCCCTTTTCTGAATCATTTTTGTCCACCATAAGCGTGATAGGGTATACTCAGATGTGAGTCCCTAGCTCATTGCACCATCAGGATTCAAGCAAGCCGGGCCGAAGACGGCTGAAATGACAGAAACCGGTCCCCGGTAGCTTGTTTCCTTCCCAGCATAAGAATTGGCTTGGTAGTTTGGTCTGCCCTGTTCCCATGATGCACTGGGCCAGGGTCAGACTAATTTGCATATAGCCAAGTTCTGAGCTGGGATGGTGCAGTGAGCTAAAAAACGGTGATCAAGCCCTAATCTTTGGACTGGGTAAGAGTGGTCTGCTTAATTCAGACACTCTGTTCATCACCACCCCCCTTTTCTGAATCATTTTTGTCCACCATACGCGTGGAAGGGTATACTCAGATGTGAGTCCCTAGCTCATTGCACCATCAGGATTCAAGCAAGCCGGGCTGAAGACGGCTGAAATGCCAGAAACCGGTCCCCGGTAGCTTGTTTCCTTCCCAGTATAAGAATTGGCTTGGTAGTTTGATCTGCCCTGTTCCCATGATGCACTGGGCCAGGGTCAGACTAATTTGCATATAGCCAAGTTCTGAGCTGGGATGGTGCAGTGAGCTAAAAAACGGTGATGTATCAAGCCCTGACCTTTGGACTGGGTAAGAGTGGTCTGCTTAATTCAGACACTCTGTTCATCACCACCCCCCTTTTCTGAATCATTTTTGTCCACCATAAGCGTGGAATGGTATACTCAGATGTGAGTCCCTAGCTCATTGCACCATCAGGATTCAAGCAAGCCAGGCCGAAGACGGCTGAAATGCCAGAAACCGGTCCCCGGTAGCTTGTTTCCTTCCCAGTATAAGAATTGGCTTGGTAGTTTGATCTGCCCTGTTCCCATGATGCACTGGGCCAGGGTCAGACTAATTTGCATATAGCCAAGTTCTGAGCTGGGATGGTGCAGTGAGCTAAAACACGGTGATGGATCAAGCCCTGATCTTTGGACTGGGTAAGAGTGGTCTGCTTAATTCAGACACTCTGTTCATCACCACCCCCCTTTTCTGAATCATTTTTGTCCACCATAAGCGTGGAAGGGTATACTCAGATGTGAGTCCCTAGCTCATTGCACCATCAGGATTCAAGCAAGCCGGGCCGAAGACGGCTGAAATGCCAGAAACCGGTCCCCGGTAGCTTGTTTCCTTCCCAGTATAAGAATTGGCTTGGTAGTTTGGTCTGCCCTGTTCCCATGATGCACAGGGCCAGGGTCAGACTAATTTGCATATAGCCAAGTTCTGAGCTGGGATGGTGCAGTGAGCTAAAAAACAGTGATGGATCACGCCCTGATCTTTGGACTGGGTAAGAGTGGTCTGCTTAATTCAGACACTCTGTTCATCACCACCCCCCTTTTCTGTATCATTTTTGTCCACCATAAGCGTGGAAGGGTATACTCATATGTGAGTCCCTAGCTCATTGCACCATCAGGATTCAAGCAAGCCGGGCCGAAGACGGCTGAAATGCCAGAAACCGCTCCCCGGTAGCTTGTTTCCTTCCCAGTATAAGAATTGGCTTGGTAGTTTGGTCTGCCCTGTTCCCATGATGCACTGGGACAGGGTCAGACTAATTTGCTTATAGCCAAGTTCTTAGCTGGGATGGTGCAGTGAGCTAAAAAAACGGTGATGGATCAAGCCCTGATCTTTGGACTGGGTAAGAGTGGTCTGCTTAATTCAGACACTCTGTTCATCACCACCCCCCTTTTCTGTATCATTTTTGTCCACCATAAGCTTGGCAGGGTATACTCATATGTGAGTCCCTAGCTCATTGCACCATCAGGATTCAAGCAAGCCGGGCCGAAGACGGCTGAAATGCCAGAAACAGCTCCCCGGTAGCTTGTTTCCTTCCCAGTATAAGAATTGGCTTGGTAGTTTGGTCTGCCCTGTTCCCATGATGCACTGGGCCAGGGTCAGACTAATTTGCATATAGCCAAGTTCTGAGCTGGGATGGTGCAGTGAGCTAAAAAACGGTGATGGATCAAGCCCTGATCTTTGGACTGGGTAAGAGTGGTCTGCTTAATTCAGACACTCTGTTTATCACCACCCCCCTTTTCTGAATCATTTTTGTCCACCATAAGCGTCATAGGGTATACTCAGATGTGAGTCCCTAGCTCATTGCACCATCAGGATTCAAGCAAGCCGGGTCGAAGACGGCAGAAATGACAGAAACCGGTCCCCGGTAGCTTGTTTCCTTCCTAGTATAAGAATTGGCTTGGTAGTTTGGTCTGCCCTGTTCCCATGATGCACTGGGCCAGGGTCAGACTAATTTGCATATAGCCAAGTTCTGAGCTGGGATGGTGCAGTGAGCTAAAAAACGGTGATCAAGCCCTGATCTTTGGACTGGGTAAGAGTGGTCTGCTTAATTCAGACACTCTGTTCATCACCACCCCCCTTTTCTGAATCATTTTTGTCCACCATAAGCGTGGAAGGGTATACTCAGATGTGAGTCCCTAGCTCATTGCACCATCAGCATTCAAGCAAGCCGGGCTGAAGACGGCTGAAATGCCAGAAACCGGTCCCCGGTAGCTTGTTTCCTTCCCAGTATAAGAATTGGCTTGGTAGTTTGATCTGCCCTGTTCCCATGATGCACTGGGCCAGGGTCAGACTAATTTGCATATAGCCAAGTTCTGAGCTGGGATGGTGCAGTGAGCTAAAAAACGGTGATGTATCAAGCCCTGATCTTTGGACTGGGTAAGAGTGGTCTGCTTAATTCAGACACTCTGTTCATCACCACCCCCCTTTTCTGAATCATTTTTGTCCACCATAAGCGTGGAAGGGTATACTCAGATGTGAGTCCCTAGCTCATTGCACCATCAGGATTCAAACAAGCCGGGCCGAAGACGGCTGAAATGCCAGAAACCGGTCCCCGTTAGCTTGTTTCCTTCCCAGTATAAGAATTGGCTTGGTAGTTTGATCTGCCCTATTCCCATGATGCACTGGGCCAGGGTCAGACTAATTTGCAAATAGCCAAGTTCTGAGTTGGGATGGTGCAGTGAGCTAAAAAACGGTGATGGATCAAGCCTTGATCTTTGGACTGGGTAAGAGTGGTCTGCTTAATTCAGACACTCTGTTCATCATCACCACCCCCCTTTTCTGAATCATTTTTGTCCACCATAAGCGTGGAAGGGTATACTCAGATGTGAGTCCCTAGCTCATTGCACCATCAGGATTCAAGCAAGCCGGGCCAAAGACGGCTGAAATGCCAGAAACTGGTCCCCGGTAGCTTGTTTCCTTCCCAGTATAAGAATTGGCTTGGTAGTTTGGTCTGCCCTGTTCCCATGATGCACTGGGCCAGGGTCAGACTAATTTGCATATAGCCAAGTTCTGAGCTGGGATGGTGCAGTGAGCTAAAAAACGGTGATGGATCAAGCCCTGATCTTTGGACTGGGTAAGTGTGGTCTGCTTAATTCAGACACTCTGTTCATCACCACCCCCCTTTTCTGAATCATTTTTGTCCACCATAAGCGTGATAGGGTATACTCAGATGTGAGTCCCTAGCTCATTGCACCATCAGGATTCAAGCAAGCCGGGCCAAAGACGGCTGAAATGCCAGAAACTGGTCCCCGGTAGCTTGTTTCCTTCCCAGTATAAGAATTGGCTTGGTAGTTTGGTCTGCCCTGTTCCCATGATGCACTGGGCCAGGGTCAGACTAATTTGCATATAGCCAAGTTCTGAGCTGGGATGGTGCAGTGAGCTAAAAAACGGTGATCAAGCCCTAATCTTTGGACTGGGTAAGAGTGGTCTGCTTAATTCAGACACTCTGTTCATCACCACCCCCCTTTTCTGAATCATTTTTGTCCACCATACGCGTGGAAGGGTATACTCAGATGTGAGTCCCTAGCTCATTGCACCATCAGGATTCAAGCAAGCCGGGCTGAAGACGGCTGAAATGCCAGAAACCGGTCCCCGGTAGCTTGTTTCCTTCCCAGTATAAGAATTGGCTTGGTAGTTTGATCTGCCCTGTTCCCATGATGCACTGGGCCAGGGTCAGACTAATTTGCATATAGCCAAGTTCTGAGCTGGGATGGTGCAGTGAGCTAAAAAACGGTGATGTATCAAGCCCTGACCTTTGGACTGGGTAAGAGTGGTCTGCTTAATTCAGACACTCTGTTCATCACCACCCCCCTTTTCTGAATCATTTTTGTCCACCATAAGCGTGGAATGGTATACTCAGATGTGAGTCCCTAGCTCATTGCACCATCAGGATTCAAGCAAGCCAGGCCGAAGACGGCTGAAATGCCAGAAACCGGTCCCCGGTAGCTTGTTTCCTTCCCAGTATAAGAATTGGCTTGGTAGTTTGATCTGCCCTGTTCCCATGATGCACTGGGCCAGGGTCAGACTAATTTGCATATAGCCAAGTTCTGAGCTGGGATGGTGCAGTGAGCTAAAAAACGGTGATGGATCAAGCCTTGATCTTTGGACTGGGTAAGAGTGGTCTGCTTAATTCAGACACTCTGTTCATTATCACCACCCCCCTTTTCTGAATCATTTTTGTCCACCATAAGCGTGGAAGGGTATACTCAGATGTGAGTCCCTAGCTCATTGCACCATCAGGATTCAAGCAAGCCGGGCCGAAGACGGCTGAAATGCCAGAAACCGGTCCCCGGTAGCTTGTTTCCTTCCCAGTATAAGAATTGGCTTGGTAGTTTGGTCTGCCCTGTTCCCATGATGCACTGGGCCAGGGTCAGACTAATTAGCATATAGCCAAGTTCTGAGCTGGGATGGTGCAGTGAGCTAAAAAACGGTGATGGATCAAGCCCTGATCTTTGGACTGGGTAAGAGTGGTCTGCTTAATTCAGACACTCTGTTCATCACCACCCCCCTTTTCTGAATCATTTTTGTCCACCATAAGCGTGGAAGGGTATACTCAGATGTGAGTCCCTAGCTCATTGCACCATCAGGATTCAAGCAAGCCGGGCCGAAGACGGCTGAAATGCCAGAAACCGGTCCCCGGTAGCTTGTTTCCTTCCCAGTATAAGAATTGGCTTGGTAGTTTGGTCTGCCCTGTTCCCATGATGCACTGGGCCAGGGTCAGACTAATTTGCATACAGCCAAGTTCTGAGCTGGGATGGTGCAGTGAGCTAAAAAACGGTGATGGATCAAGCCCTGATCTTTGGACTGGGTAAGAGTGGTCTGCTTAATTCAGACACTCTGTTCATCACCACCCCCCTTTTCTGAATAATATTTTTTAATATATGACATTTATGCAAAGTCGCCAAATGGACATATGAGAAATTAGCAAAGAATATGTGTTCAAGTTTGATACAAAGGGATGCACAGTTGTCATCATAACAGGGCAATAATGCACATAGTTTTCTAATGATGAATAATACACCTGAAAGTCAGGGAATCTGACACTGCCTTCAAATGTAGGCTCTTTAAGCTTTGATTAAGCTTAAGGTGGGTTTTGTTGTTCCATAGGAATTTGGTGGATTTACTATCAAATTTGTAAAAGCAACACTCTGAATATTAAAAGGTAGCATTGAAATTACCAAAAGAATGTTTGGAACAATCATCATTTGTATGGTGTTCAATCTTCCTCACCATGAAAGTGCAAGAGGAGACCACTTTGTAAAATCAATCTTTTAATTTACCTTTAAGAGAAATATGAAACTGACTAGTTTTCCTTAGTTTAGATGAATATGAGACACCAAGATACATTTTTTAACAATTCGTAATAAGTTCTTTTCCCAGAAGCATTGGAAAGAAACTGGTATTTACTTAATTATTAAAATATTGCCCTGACCCTAGAAAATACCCTTGAGAAATTATACGATTCCTCTTTTTTTCCTAATACATTTTCGAAGGAATATATGTTATTATATGCTTCCCTTTCAACGTATTTAATTGAGTCATCAAATATACTTCCACTCTTTATCAATGTCATTGTCAACCTCAGTTTACCAACAGGTTTTCATAGCTTGATCTGGAATGGTAGCTGCTATTACTTCAAGATTATTTCATCAGTCAATCCTAATTATATCTATATCTCTGATTGTGGCATCTATGAGAACATGATATTCAACATGAGTTTGATGTTCAACACTAAAACCAAAGTCAGCAAATGGTATGCAAAAATAGTTTTCTTTCTAAATATTCGAGAATTTAATACCCACGTTCATATTTGCAAGTTTGATAAGGCTATTTCTGATTTATGTTGGCTGTGTAACTGAGAAGATGCATTGCTTTACATGTTGTTTTATTTATATGTTAACTCATTTTGGAAATTAGTATGGTCTAATTATTCAAGGATTATTTATTTATTTATTTAAGGGTTTGTATAGCGCCAGAATCGACTACAGGGAGTATCTCTCCGCTTTTTTGGAAAAGTTATTACTATGCAGCGAAGGATATGGAATATTTTTAGTAAAAGCAAAACAGAATGATTTTAAGCAGTTCCTAAAGGCCAAATAATTAGGACAATCTCTTAAAGAGAGGGGGAGTTTATTCCAGTATTTTGGTCTGAGGTAAGATAAAGATTTTCCTCCTGGTTTCACTCTCTTAATTCTGGGGATTGTCAAAAGATGATGGGTGCTAGACCTCAGAGATCTCGAGGGATGATAAGGAATGAATATTTCTGCCAGATATCCAGGGCCAAGGTTAAATAGTGCTTTATGAATGATACAGCAGATCTTAATTGGTAGCCAGTGGAGTTTTAGAAGAGGAGGGTGAGAGGGAGATCTCGGTGGCATATTCAGACCAGACGCGCCACCGTGTTCTGAATCACCTGTAGTTTATTAATTGCCGAGAGTAACAGACTATTACAATAGTCTAAGAGGCTCAGTATAAGAGCTTGGGTTAGTGTCTTTCTTACAGAGTCTGAAAGAAGAGGAAAGACACGTTGCAGTAAGCCCAAAGAGTTGAAGCAGATGCCGGCTGTCTGGCCAACATGTTCTTTAAGAGTGGGGGCCTGATCTAGCCGGACTCCCAGATTTTTAACAGAATTTTTGGGAATGGGAGGTTTACTAAGATTGATGGGCCACCAATTGGAGGACCATAGCCTGGGGGCATCTCCAAAAAGATCTGCGGTCTTCCCAACATTACACTGCAAAAAATTACTCCTCATCCATTGCGATATATCGTTCATACTTGAAGAGAAGGTCTCCTGGAAAGCTGGAGTTAGTTTGTTAAAGAGAAAGAGTAGCTGCGTATCATCCGCATAAGATATTGGAATAAACCCAAATTTCCTTAGAACATTTGCCATGGGAGCCACATAGATATTGAATAAAGTAGGGCTCAAACAGGAGCCCTGTGGGACTCCCTTGGTAAGTTCAATGGGTGCCGAACGATACGAGCCCAGATTTACTGTCTGGGTGCGACCAGATAAAAAAACTTGCTATCCAACGGAAGGCAGAATCTCTTAATCCTACTTCCTTCAGCCTTCTGAGTTATATCTGATGGAAAACAGTGTCCAATGCGGCGGATAGGTCTAATAGCACCAGAATCATTGAATGTCCTTTGTCTAGGGTCATTCTGATGTTGTCTGTGACCACTAGCAAGGCTGATTCCGTGCTATATTTAGGCCTGAAACCTGATTGAGAGAGGTCTAGGTTGCCTGACAATTCGACATAACTAGAGAGGTGTTTGTTGACATGCCTCTCTAGTAATTTGCTCAGGAATGGCAGGAGTGATATAGGCCAAAGATTGGTCAATTCAGTCAGAGGGGCCTTCGTGTTTTTCTGAATAGGTATTATCCGAGCTGCTTTCCATTCAGATGGAACATAACCTTCTTCCAGGGAAAGATTTGAAAGGTATCCAATCAATGGAGCAAGTTGAGGAGTAAGAGTCTTAGCTATTTTTGCAGGAATTATATCACAAGGGGAGCCGGTCTTCACTTGATGCATTAAGGCTTCTACTTCTGTGATAGTAAGTGATCGAAAATTTCCAAGCAACATGGAGGAAGTCAATTTTGCTGTATCTTATTCCACAGTTTGCACTGAAAAATTGTTCCCTAAAGAAACAATATTATCATATATGGACTCAATTTTTTCAGAGAAATAAGATGGGATGTCATCACAGAGTGTCTGTGATGGTCTGTCTATATTGTCAAACGCCTTGGGATTAATAAACGACTGGAGGATGTTAAATAAAACCTCTGGCTTGTGAACGGCCGAGGTGAGTTGGGGGGAAATATAATTCCTATGTCTGAGCTTAATACTAGTGTGGTAGTCAGACCGAGAGGTTATGAACTTTTTTATTGCTTTCCTCATGGGTAGCGCGCCAATTCCTCTCGTGTTTTCTGCATGCTCTTTTTTTTGTAAGTAGCTCAAGCGTAAACCAGGCCGCTTGATGACGTTTAGAGCGAGTGGAGAGACATTTGACTGGTGCTAAATGATCAATAGTCTTAGTTAGTGCAGAATTATAGTTAGAGAGTGCTTCCTCTAGGTTATCCAAAGGATCCCTTTGAGACATTTCCAAAGGAGGCCTGGAAAATTTCTCTAGAGACTTTCTGCCAATGCCTACTCTCCATGCGAAGATCTTGTCATATTCCCCTATGTTCAGCTTTATTACTCTTAACCACATGGCTGCTGCGGGGATTTTTGCCCTGTGCTGCAAATTACAATTTTGGTGCTTCTATGACGAGCTCAGCTCGTCATCAGCACACGACACCCGTGGGTGATGACGAGCTGAGCTCGTCATCAGCATCGAAAGGGTTAATGGTGAATTTAATTAAAGCATGATCGGTCCATGTCAATTGCATTGGTTGTTCACACTGTATATTAGAAGAATTAGAAAAAATAATATCCAGTGTATGTCCAGCCATATGGGTGGGACCTTCATTCAATTTATTTAAATTTAGTAATGCGAGATTCTCCATAAAGGCCAAAGACTCCACATTATTAGAACTTTCACTATGAGCGTTAAAGTCGCCCAATAACACAAAATTAGTACTGGTGAGAACATGATGGGCAATAAGTGAGTTTGAGAATTCCATTAAGGGGCCAGGAGGGCTATAAATCAAGGCTCTATTCCAGCTAACTTGGGCGGATAGGTCTACACGAAAAATAAGAGCTTCCATTTTAGAATCCCAGTGTTCGTTCAAGACACAGACATTTATACTCTCTTTATGTATAATAGCAAGCCCTCCCCCCATCTTAACTGGTCTATCCATTCTAATAAACCTGTATCCCTCTGGAACTGCTAAGGCTATAGAAGGTGTAGTATGCGGTTTAAGCCAGGTTTCCGTTAGAAAACAAAGTTCTGGTTGTATTGAAGAAAGTAAGTCCCAGATTTCAATAGAATGTTTGGGGAGTGAGCGCAAGTTGGAAAGTATGTTTTTCCATTTTAGCTGGTCTTTAGTTGTAGTATGTAACTCACATTGTGAAAGGGTTATATTTATGTAATAAGCGATCTTATTTAATAACTGATGGTTAGAGTTAACACAGGTCCATTTAGTATCAACATTATTAATTTGATAATGCCTACATGAGAAAGGTCCTACAATTATGGACGCAGGATGATTTTGACAGACGGAAGAATCGAAATTTCTAAGGTTTAGCAGTTCCTGGCTAGAGTAACACATTATAATATTTGCGCTACTTACAACTTACAACTGCCTCTGGCGCTGTCCTGGCGCGGACGGGCACTGACGGGCTTGCCTTTGGCGCTAGTCACTCTTGCCCCTTTACCTTGATACAATCCGGGGCTCCTTACCATGCTCCTACCATGCTCATGTTGTATTTCTAATCATAATGCTAAGTTTTTGGACCTTCTTATTGCCCTTACATTTAGGCTAATAACTTTGCGTCTATCCTTCCACTATGGGTGAATCATAAATTTGATAATCATAGACTTGAAAATGCTCTGCTTTGTATACTAAAATGAAAATTAGAAATGGTTAGTTGATATCTGTTACAATGCTTGCTAACTTTAGAGATTAACCTATTCATCCCATTTTTCTTTTCATTGTCTTCCTCTTTTTTTAACTATTTTCCCATTCTTCTTTATATGTCTCTTTTTGTAGTGCCTATACCCCTAAAATGATATATCTTACTGTACTTTTGTTTTATTGACCTTACAAAAATGTATTGAACTAAAAGAAAATGATTGGTCTGATCAGAATAGCTAGGAAATAGACCGGGAGTCCTTAACAACCACTGCACCAACACGCCTCAGTTCATGTTTACGCATCTGGGAACCACTTTGACCAAATGTGATGATAAACAAAATACAGCAGGTCAATCATTATTGAGCAAGTGAACACAACGGAACAAACTGCTACCCAAAACCAGAAAAATATATCCCCACAACCACTTACATTTTCTATATAATATAAGCATGCACAGTTTATTCTTACACGCCATGGCATATGTAGGTGTAATTGGTCACAAGACCCCCAAATCTCACATAATTTATGAGACACAACCCAAACATTACACATTACTGAAGGACATGATAACATTCAACAAGTGCAACACATTAATTGTGGTGCCAGAAATAAAATACAAATATAACATACTTGTAGAGAATCATAGGAAAATGCTGCGAGTTTACTTCCCATCTAGCGTCAAATTCCCACAAACACTAAAAGTTCCATCATAAGACACACATTCATACACATTTCTTGGATACCAAACAGTACACCATGGCAAAATGGATCCAGAGCCCCAGACCTGCAATCAAGTAGATATTCTATAGATAAGAATGCAACCTGTCATATTGATATCACCACAATACCAACCGAGTACATTTGTCCCCAGTCGGCTCATAACCACACTGCCCCCGGCCCTACTAGCTGTCCTTCCTTCAATTAACTCCCATACAACTGCATAAGTACAAAAGGGCAAAGTACATTGTAATTTAAATGTGTCATGGCAAGGGATGTAACTCAGCACTTGCTATTGTGGCAATATTTGTGGCAAACTGAAAACCTCCCAAGCACAAGCCAGGTAATCACGCACAATTGGACAAAAGGGGATTCAGTGGCTGTAAACACAATG
Organism: Lissotriton vulgaris; assembly: GCF_964263255.1. Lineage (NCBI taxonomy): Eukaryota > Metazoa > Chordata > Amphibia > Caudata > Salamandridae > Lissotriton > Lissotriton vulgaris. Next base: position 966,629,688 of record NC_141695.1, on the reverse strand, counting down.
GAACCCACGTCCGAACCATCATAGCATAATTACCGATTCACGTTCATGTTAAGAAACTCCATCACCTGCACACACCCAACCATCAGTTTCAAATTAACACATTCATCAATTGGTCAATATATACACATCATAAAAGGTGGTACACGGTCTGCACTGGAAACATTTAGAAAGTCACTCCTCAGATTACTGAAAGGCACAGCAATTTCATAATAAGTTTGATGTGTGCTGTATCAGAGGTAATTAACAATACCAATAACAGCAATACCAATCACAACAAATATTGTTGTCATGACCATGAAACACAAATGTCAAGGCAAGTGCCACTTCAATGTTTGTGCATGGTCTATGTCAAAAATACAAGAAAGTCTCTGGCACTGGATTACACAGACACTCCGGCAGTCAGAAACTTAATAATGCATGAGTGGCATATGAGCACAGGAACTCAAGATAACAGCACTGCTTTAGTACATGATAACTACACACACACAGCAGATCCAACACTTGAAGCCCATTCTCATCGGATCTTATACGACTACGCCAATGTGGTTTCACAACACACTTGTTGTTTAGGCCTCTCTACCTAATAGCAGATGAAGAGGCAACAGGAATGCACCACTATAGTTAAATAATACACCCCCAAACCCAATTGCAGCCAGTTGAATCCCCTAAAAGGGATGTGCAAAGCTCCAACAACATGATAGAATGAAACACATCATGGTCAAAGGATTTTTCATGGAACAAAGTGCAGGAATTTCAAAGGATACCACCAATGAACATGATAAGTACATGTATATATAGCCTTTATTGACACAAAAAAGGGATATGGACTAATGGCCAAGGCAGGGTGCTTGCAACCACTCAACACATTCCAGACAACTGACCAAGCAATGTCAAAGGGCTTACTCAATGATGGCTAGGAATATGTGGCAACTGAAATATGCTCAATGGGTGGTGGTTATTGGATGGCCCAGTTTTACTACCACCATATAAGGACTATTTGGCGGGCACTATGCAACAAAGAGGCTTATTTTTAAATGCACTCTGTGCCTGTGTGTCTTCACAGCACAGCCTAGTGCATGATGACATTCCATTATGTCCAATGATCCATATGTCCACAAAGCCTGCAGTACTGATACAAGAGTAATAACTGTACAACAGATACCATAAACTCATCTTCTTACAGATGCCTGTTCAAGCAACAGTAACAAAATACCTTCACCTAGTATACCAGACAAAAATGAGCTGTGGAAGAAGAGGAACAGATTATCTCATGCCATGGCTACTCTAGCAAGAATGTCATGCACCTTTTTTAGAGTTTTGAAAATGCATCTAAATGCTGTCTACAGCTGCCTCATACTTCTACCAACCCACTCCAAACCATTGCAACTACAGGACATAAGTGCTGGAATTATAGTAATTTCAGAGTCCGTGAACTGACCCCTCACTTACCACATCCCTCTCATTTGGCAGATTTCTCCCTTGTTCAGTGGCTGACGGCTTGCTCAGTGTAGATAGCAAAGTAATTCATATCATGTCTCAGACAGCATAGCTACCTCCCACCTGTTCTAGTTAGGAGAGATACTGTGCAGCTTTTTCCACTGTGCTCTCCCTAGCTGGATTCCCTCTCTGTCCAACTATGTGTTCTATTTGTCTGTCTCTCTTCATCCATCTATAAATCCCCGGAAGCCTTGGACTTAAAGTCTCAAAAGATAGGGATACAGGGAACAGGAGGTCTTAGGGAAAGACTACCTCAGAGGCAACTCTGGTGGAGTAAGCGAACCTCAGAGATAAATCTTGAGTGACAGGTAAAAAACACAGGGGCAGTGAAACACGGTAGAGGGGTTGTGAGGAGGAGCCCGCCTTCGCCTCTATCGGGGCCACTGATCTCGATGAGCACCAAAAGATCGCTGATCGGACTTCGTCAGACACACAAGGGTTAACTAACCCCGACTCCTCTTGCACACAGGAAGAGGAACAGCCCGGTGGAGGGGGACAAATGAGGAGACACTTGATAGGCGGGACCAGCCCTAGAAGGAAGACGCTAGAACCCGAAGTGGTGTGGGAGATCAGGAGCGGAGGACCGGCGGACAAAATCCCAGCAGCGCGGAGGAAGAAGACGTGGAACCGGACGCCTGGATGGAGGACTGGTGGATGCTCCTGGAGGATGCCTTCATGCCGCCATAACTCTGGAGAGTTACGGCTTTCGCGGTGTGTAAATCGGGGAAAGAGACAGGAAGGGAGGGGGGAGGAAGGGATTGTTGATTTGTTTTCCCTAAATGCCACATAAGAAGGGGGGGTCTCTTCCTTTGTGTATACGGGTGTGGGCAAGAAGGGAGGGGGGAGGAAGGGATTGTTGATTTGTTTTCCCTAAATGCCACATGATAAGGGGGGTGGGGAGTCTCTTCCTTTGTGTATACGGGTGTGGGTGGGCTGGGGTGTAAGCGAACACCCGGGTCAGAGTATACACTGGAGTGTGCTTAAACAGAGGGGACAATACTCAAGTTAATCCGGGTCAAGACAGGTCTGGGGCAGACTGGGGAGGGGTGGGTTTTTGGAGTCAAAGAAGGCCTACGCTACGGAAATAGCCTTTATAATCGGTTACCTGAGAGTAAGGTGACCAGTCTCACAGCACGTATAGGCATTGCTTCACCTTGAATTACCCCTACACTTCCACCCAATAGATGCACTTGGGTGTCCCACACTCCTTTTTCCTTGGTGACGGTCTTCCCTCTTTCAGTAGATTAGACCTTTGAAGAACTAAATGCTTACCACATACCATTTCTTCTTTCCACGGTACCAGGGGGATGTTGTCACCACTCACCTGGAGGGAAAAGACCCAACCGGAAAATGGAAGAAAGAAGACCACCAAGCAACCCTGATTATCATTTGCCTATTTTTTTGTCGAACCTTAATAAAGTACGCCATCATTGATCCACGCAAAAGACCTCCTCGATTCTTTTTCCGCCCATCCCTCTCACAGGGGTCAAACGGACAAAGAAAAATTCAGAACTGAGTTACGTTGGGGCAGGAAATATCAGAAAAACATCACAGTGATGTTGCACCCCCAAATTACTGTGCTGTTATATTCCATAATGGACCCTATGTGAGAAGTTAGCCTGGCATATGATGTCCACTATTCTAGTGGGCACCTTGCACCAGTCTAATTGACCCTTATTGACGGTAGTTGTAAAGTCAACCTTATAGACAATCTATCCTAGTGGTAGCATGGACCAGCAGTCTTAGGCTAAGACTTCAGAGAGCATGTGAAGCAAGCTGTTTTACCAATTATAATCCCTTGAATACCAAATGAAAGGACTCCACACAAGGTATATATCAAATGTATATGTATTTATTCTAAACACAACCCCTCTTCACTCTTTATGAGGTCAGAGGTAAAAGTACATTACAAGTTACTCAATTAGCATACAAAAAGTTGCACAAATACAGTTATGCCCTAGGGGCCTCACAAACCATGTACTAAAGAAGTGGTATAAGAACCACGTGAGAGTTAGACAGCAGGCCTAGGGCCTGTAGAATCGCTGGGACTACACTAAACAAGCAAAGGTTAAGAAGTAGGAGGCCCACGGGAGATGCGTGCAGTGTCTAAACACAGTCACGAGTTACCATTGACTTATAATGGGAAACGAAGAAGTTACAAAGTTACTGTTTAAGGACACATCCGGATGGACTACGATAAAACCCCTTTAGACTAGGACACTTTGAAAGTCAAGACCCACGGGAGCACCGGAGTACTCGTGTTACCTCACCCAGGGAAGCCAGGTGCATAGGTGCCTTTTGGTGTCGGGTTTCGTCGTAGTTTTCTATGGAGATCTGGAAAGAAGTGCTGCAGGCGACCAGAGGAAAAGTGTCCTGGTGGATCCAAGGGTGGATCGGTGATTTGAAGTACCTGAAAGCAGAGGGGACAGTATCTGGGTCACTAGCCAGTGACCAGGAAGGAACCAGGCGATGTCGCGTGCTTGAAGGTGAAGAAGGTGAGTTTGTCTCTTCAGCCACAAGGTCCACGAGGAATAGATGATGACCAAGCGCTGGATTTGCGCTGTCCCACGACGGATCTAGTTGACTGCGGTGTTGGTATCCAGATTGGACCCAACAAGCCTTGGCAATCGCAACCCATGCAGGATGTCGAGATTTGCTCTGCAGCAGACCAGCAAAGTCTGTGGTGCTTCTCCTTTGAAGGTAAGCTGGAGCAAGCCTGGAGCAACCAGGAAAACAGTTTAGTTTGAAAGAAAAGTCTTCAGGGGGCTCACTAGCCAACAAGCAAAGAACCAGGTAGACACGTCGAGCTGAAATGCAAGAGCAGGCTCCACGCTGCACCCGTGGACGGTGGAGGGCTAAGCTTCGGTGCAAATGGCGCTCGGGTTTGGGGCTTCTTATACCGCAATGCACAACTGCGAGGGTACCTTGGTTGTTGGGTAGTTAGCAAAATGCAGGATGTCCAGGGTGTTCAGTCCCACGTTTGTCGTGTCTGCTACGGGTCTCAGCTTGGCTGTGGATGTGGGTCAGAGTTAGAGAAGTCTAAGAGTCCAGTTCCTGTGTTGCTGAGTCTTCCGGTTCTAGCGGGAGCATCGACAAAGCAGACTGGCAAGTAACTGGTGGTGCACGTTTGCACAGGGTGGTCACTCCTTGACCACAAGGGAGATGTCTTCCATCTTCTAGTCAGGATAGAATGTCGAAGGACCAAGAGTTCTGTATCAAAGTTTCTTTCCAGGATAATCTAAAGTCCTGGGGACACAGCTCCTATACTTATACTAATCTAAGGGGCTGGATTACCTGCCTAGGTCCCTCCTATGGGTGGACCTGAGAAGGGGGTGGTTACACCCCTTTCCCTTTGTCCAGTTTCGCACCAGAGCTGGGGATGAAGTGCCCCAGCAACTGGCTTGAATTGGGCTATGCATGGAGCACCTTGTGTGCCCCAGGCAGTGTCTAGATAAATTCACTGAATGCAGCCCTCCCTGCCCCAATACACAAAACCCCTGTCTGGGGAGGTGCTAGCAACTCCCTGGACAGGAAACCTATTGTCCAGGCCGCCCTTGCTGGAGTTTCCCCCAGCACCAGGTGGTCAGACTCGTGTCTGTGGCAGCAGCATCCATTTTGTGATGCTGAGGCTCTGTTTAACTTTAACCGGGTAAAGCAGTAACATACATGTCTTTTCCCTCTAGAAGGGTGGAATGCTAACCCGGCAGCCAGAATTGACGGGGGGTAGTATTCCAAAGTGTTTGACATCTTACAGGACATGTTTTGATAAAGCCAAACCAAAGTTAGCATTAATCCGGGGATTATAATGCACTTAAGAGTATATGGTATGGCTATATCATAGAACAGCTATAAGGAGATTGTTCCAAAAGCTTCAGAGGGGCTCAGCTCATGCTAGGGCACCCTCTCACATAAAACTAAGCACCCTGCCTCCAGGATTGTCGAGGAGTACCATAGGAGTGACTTATAGGTGCATATGTGTCTATATGTACAGGTAGATATAGATATACTATATCTAAGTAAGTGGTGATTACACCACCTTACCCAAGCTGAGTGATCAGCCTGTGGTGTCAGTTTGGAGGGCCAGCCAGGGGTGGCATAATACATGCTGCAGCACCTTGTAGGCCTTGGATGCACCTATGCCCTGGGTACCTATGGTGCACTATACAGGGGCTCACAAAGGTGACCCAATACCCAATCTGGTATGTACCTAAAGTACATGGTATCAATTTAGAGAGATAACAGCTGGGCTGTGGGTCTGATTAGCAGGCCCACAGCCTCACTAAAGTCGAAAAACCAGAAAATCACAGCAAAAAGTGGGCGTGGCCTTAGGAAGCAGACCCTACTCTCCAACACAACCCGCCCCCCCCCCCCCAACATAGGGACATTAAACTAACCTTGACCATTTGAGTCTTCATGTGCTAAGTGGAAATATCTGGAGAGTCCATCTGCATTGGCATGGTCAGTCCCAGGTCTATGTTCCACTGTAAAGTCCATCCCCTGTAGGGAAATGGACCACCTAAGCAGTTTGGGATTTTCACCCTTCATCTGATTTAGCCACAAGAGGGGCTTAAGGTCTGTGTGAATCCTGAAGTGAGCACCAAACAAATATGGCCTCAGCTTCTTCAATGCCCAAACCACAGCAAAGGCCTCCCGCTCAATAGCTGACCAACGTTTCTCTCTAGGGGTCAGACTTCTGCTAATAAAAGCTACTGGTTGGTCTTGACCATCTTTATTCAGTTGTGAAAGAACAGCACCTACCCCCAACTCAGAGGCATCTGTTTGAACAATGAATTCTTTGGAGTAGTCTGGACTTTGCAGAATAGGAGCCATGCACATGGCCTGCTTCAGGTCATCAAATGCCTTTTGACAGCTTACTGTAATGGCTGCCGGATACCCTATTTCTCTTACATGCCGGATTAACACACTATGTGAAAAAGGTGTGGGCCCCGGACGGGCAGGAACCGCAAATCAATGGCCTGGTCTATTTGCTATACTTAATGGGCAATGGTAGGCATTTGACCAAATGGTTGTACACGGGCATCAGGGAGATGCAGGATTCCAAGTTTTCAAGCATTGCGGGCTAGGTGGGAGGTCGACTTGGAAACAGAACTGTCGGATATAGATTAGACAACTCTGCTAGCCTACCCAAAAGCAGTTTCGTGTAATGCGCGATTTGAATTTATCCAATACCTGATCATGAAAAGGGCATATCTAACACCACATAGACTCCACAAGATGTTTCCTGCTTGGACATCAAACTGCCTGAGATGTATAGAGGTAGATGCAGGGTTTATTCATATGTTGTAGGCCTGTACATCACTAACGCACTACTGGGTGCAGATAGTGTAAATATTGACACATGTGGTTGGTGTGCGGACTTGGCATACGGCAAAGAGCTGCATACTAGGGATATAGCCACACAAGAAGGGACACAAGGTGCAGGTGCGTTTTGCTAACCTAGCATTAATACTTGCAAAATGGCACATTACTAGGAGGTGGAAGGCAATAAGGCCACCAAATATAGAGGGGTGGAAGGAGGAAGTAATAAAATGGAGCCTAGATGAAAGTGCAGCAATTCATAAGGAGGAACTACGGGGACAGAGGAAAATACCCATAGCGATGGCATGGGATATGTTGTGTGAAGCCTTTAAGGTATGGGATGGACCCACACAGGTGGCGGCTGACACGATAACTGACATTTTACAGTTATTGTCACTGGATACTCAGATTGCTTCAAAATACAACTGGATAGATAGCATAAAAAGCAGAGCTAAGGATATTTGAGGCACAGATGTCATGTACAGGATGACCAGGAACAAGATGCTGTACACTGTAATGTGTTATTGGCTCATGTCCTTTTCGGTTCATAATATTTTATTTTTTATATTTTTGAATGTAATAAATAGTGCACTGTGTATTAGAGCGGAGATCGATTGTGTTGCCCAGTTAGATAACTGCTACGAGATCCAGCGTGGATGTCCTGAGAATATTAGAAACATGTATTGCTTGTTACAATTATTGAATGAGGGTAATGCAGAAAGTGTAGACATACAAAGTAAAAGGATTCTGCTATAGGATTGCATGTACTATAATCAAGGAGTAGCGACTGTAGGCTAAAAAGATAACGATAGTACTTGCAAATATAACCTGCATTGATATGTATATGTAGCCAGTACGGGTGTCAGATGTACAACTGTATTCTTAGAAAACTTCATTAAAGTTTGTGTTTAAAAAAAATCTTGTTACATTTGCTGTCCTTTCAAAGACAGAGGTCAAATGTCAGGCTCTGTCTTCTGAAGGATCTTAGTGTTTACTTTTCTTTCTCTGAAGTGAGAGAATTTATGTGACAATCTTGCTGGGGACTGGAGGTGGGAAAGGAAAGGCGTCATTCTAGCACAAAACAACATTTAAAGGTCTGTAAGTGTACTGTGCTAATATTTAAGAATATATCAGAATTAGGAAAAGACAAATTAATCATATTTTTTTGTAATTCTGAAGTTGATTAAAACAAATGTTTTAATGCAATCAAAACAAATCAATACACTAGGTTGTGCAATTTTAAGACATTAAAGTTTGTGTGTTTTATAGTTTTATCAATAAAACTGTATGTCTGTGGAAATGTAATGGTCATTTCATGAACATGTGCTGTCTGTTATGGCAGTGCGCTACCACAACATCCATACTCCATTCTGCACCACTCCACTCTAAGCCCCTCTACTCTATGACACTCTACACCACTCCAATTGACTCCACTCTATGCCTCTCCACTGTACGCCACTCCTCTCTATGACACTCCACAACACTCCATTCTACAACACTTCATGCCACTTGTAACACTCTATGATCCTCTGTTACACTCTACACCACTCTATGCCACTCTACGCCACTCCACGCCACTCCATACCACTTTACGCCACTTGACTCTATGACACTTCACTATACAATTCTCCACTCTAATACACTCCATTCTAGTCCAGTCTATGACATTCCACTCTATGACACTCACCTTTACTGTACAAAACACAACACAATTCTGTGACACTCTACTTCAGTGTGCAACACTCAACAACACTCTAAGCCACTCTACTCTACTCTACCCCGCTCTAAGCCACGCTAATCCACTCTACGCCACTCCACACCTCTCCACTGCAAGATAGCCCACTCTACGACAATCCACTCCACTACACGCTGCACTACAACACTCTGCTCTATGACACTCCATTCCACTCTACTCCACCCAATGCCCTCCACTCTACGCCACTCCACTTTACGCCCCTCAACATAACTTCATTATAAGCCACACTACACCACTCTTTGCCCCTCGACTCTACGCTGATCTACTCTACGACACTCTACTCCACACTATACCATTCCACTCCACTCTACTCCACTCCACGCCACACTACTTAACACCATTCCACTATGCAACAAACTATTTCACACCAGTCTACTTTACAACACTCCACTCGACAACTCTCTACTGCACTCAAAAATGTACCCCTCTACAACAGTCCACTCCTCTCTACACCACTCTATGCCACTCCACTCTATGCCACTCCACTCTACTTCTCTCTACTACATTCTAGTCCAGTACACTACACTCCACTTGGCTCAATGGCACTCTAAGTCACTCCAATCAACATCAATCCACTATACAACAGTCTACTTCATTCCACCCCACCCCACTTCTCTCTACAACACTCTATGCAACTCCCTCTATGCCACTCTACTTTACTCCATTGCGCTCTACAACGCACTATTCCACTCTACACCACAATTCCACTCTATGCCACTCCGCTCTATGCCACTCCACTCTATTCTATTCTATTGTTTTGGTAGAGCGCAAACAGCTGCCCCAGCAATGAGGCGTCCCGGCGCTAGAGAAACCGCAAAACCCTGGCCTGAGCGAAATAAGATGAAAGGGACTTAGGGAAGAGGGAATAGATGCGTCTTAATTGCTTTCCGGAACGCCGGAAGACTCTATGCCTCTTCACTCTATGCCCCTCAAGTCTATGCCCCTCCACTCGATGTCCCTCCACACTACGCCACTCCACTCTACGTGACTCCCCTCCACAATATTCCTCTACACTCCACAAGACTCCACACCACTCTACTTTGCCCCACACCACTCCTCTCTATGAAACTCACCTCCACACAACTTGTGACTATGCCACTAACTTTAATACAGGTGAACATCAAACACCCTTGTTTTCTTGCAATAAGTGCAATTTCCTTTGTTTCAGCATTAGTGAATTAGTACTATTTCTGGGCCTGTTTTCCATGATCTCTTCCTGCAATTGCTATAGGTATTTATTTTCCTACTGCACTTTTTTTTCCTCACATGTTTTTGTTCACCCTCGGCGTAACAGACATCCAATCAGAAATATAAGCCAAATAAACCTTGTGGCATATGTAAAATGAAATGGCACAGTGCGGTGCTGCGGCAGTTTTTTGCAGAGCCGCTCTGCGCCATTTTCAAAATGCAGAGATATGCCATATTTACAAGAATACGATTTTCCCTAGCGCTGGGACTAAAAGTAACTGCTTAGCACCAACACAGAACAACCTTGGGCAATGGTGCGTGGATGATTGTTTATGTGCAGTAAGGTGTCACATTTTGCACATAACAAACAAAAATGTCAAATCAGCTCTGCAAATCTGGGGCAGCGTCAAAAAGCAATAGCTATTGCAGTGGAACACCCACAGCAACACCCATTACACACCCCTTTCACACAGATACCTGCGCGAAAGGGTACTATATTCATAAAGCGGCATTAAGTCACAAAAAGTGTCTTAACGCAACTTTGTAAATATGGTGCAGGGCCTTGCGCCACCGGAGCATCGATAAAAGTGACCTTCTGGTGGAGCAATTCCCTTGTAAATATGCCCCCTAGTCATTTGAACTTCTCACGGCCAACCATCAGACGTACATAACATCTGCTAATTCTTTGCCCTTCCCCACATCACAGATACTGGTGTAGGAGTTCCTTCCCTTCTATTATAGATCCCCTGACGCTTTTCCTGTATGCATGCATGTGTGAGGGATGATTCCATATGACAGCACCATCAGTGATTGACCAGCATACGCTTCTCCTGTATACATGCATGTGTGAGGGATGATTCCATATGACAGCACCATCAGTGATTGACCAGCATACGCTTCTCCTGTATACATGCATGTGTGAGGGATGATTCCATATGACAGCACCATCAGTAATTGACCAGCATACTTCCTGGATTCCCTGCATTATGCTGTACTGGTCTTTATATACATACTTCTGCTTTACTTTATCCTCATACTTCTGCTATGGGGCTGTTTATACAAGCCTGCTCTGATACTGTTGATTGCTCTCCCCTGGCCTTGTAGTCCTTTCATTTTGGCAGTGTTGTCAAAAGCAAGACAGTTGTTTGTACAAAGATGCCTGAGGGGCTTCAGCCCCATTAATCTCCTCCTAGGTGGATTTCAATCCTGTTAATCTTGATCCTTACATGACTGACAAGAGAAGGTGGCTGGTATGTTTCAGGGTTTCATGCAAATAATTCATATAAAATAATTGGAAATACCCAACATGGTTCGGATTTGTTTATTTGTTTAATGTAATTTGTCTAAAAAATTTTTTGGCCTTTTGGCTCTTTTTTGCTTTGATTGGACCTTTGGGAAAGAAATGGAGTATTGACTATTTAGTAGAATGTGATAAGAAGCTTGTTCAAACCTGACAGGACCACTGTTGCTATACATTATTATCGCCCAGGTTCTGAGGGATACTGGGTTACCCCATTGTGACTGATTTTAACTTACCATATTGGGCAGGAAAAATGGGATGCGGCCCACAAATCCTTCATAACTTAGCTTGAGATAACGTGCATCTGGTATGATCAAATACTGCAAGAGACAGCCATGAGTGAAAAAAATCGGTGTGGGTGACTGGAAAACCTTTGCCCAAAGGACGCACACATGTAAGAAGTCCACGCTATAATTTTAAAGGGCTTTAATTATATGCCTTGTTTTACTGCCGGATATATGAAAAAGCGTAATTGAAGATACAAATATTTTCGTGAGCAAAGAGAAGGCAATGCATGTAAGCAACATGAAAATTGGCAGCATGATTGACGACATTCATAGATACAAGCTGAGATGGAATCAGTTCTCTAAGATCCCTTACTTCTTATTTCCAGCTGATGTCTACATTAGCACCAGACTCTTCCCAAAGCAAAGAATCTCCTAAGTGGTGCACACACATACTTGCTCATTCTGTTCGTATTGTTCCGTCTTCTGCTTGCCAATAGGAATGCAACTCTTTGTCTCTATTTTGTTGATGTTCTGCAAAGTGTCTGATAGCATCTTGCTGGTGTGACCTTGATGCAGACTGTTTGCTGTAGATGCTCCTTACAAAATAACTGAAGCTAGTCTCTCGCTAAGAGGATCTCACAAGACTTTATCTACTACTTCTGTGTATTCTTATCAGAAAAATGAGGTCCCTGACCTGTGACGTTATTTGTGAAAAGAGACATGTGAATTCTCTTGCATATTCATCTAAAGCTACTACGTTTCTTCCAAACACCATGGGGCCGATTTACAAGCCCCTTGCGACACTTTTACGCCGTTGTTGCGTCACGTTTGTGACGCAGTGGCGGCGTACACCATGCGCCACGTTGCGACTTATTTACAACGTGACGCATCTAGGCAGATGCGTCACGTTGTAAAGCCCTGCGCCACATGAAACCTGCGTCAGGTTTCATGTGTGCATTCTGTCGCAGGGTGGGCGTTCTCTCGCAAGAAAGCCACGTAAAACTGACGCAGTGAAATCTACAAGATTTCACTGAGTCAGTTTTACGACGCTGCTGCATCAAATCCTTATGCCTGCTTAAAGCAGGCACAAGGAGTGCGGCACCATGTTGAGTATGGGCGGCCCCTGTGCATTGCAGGAGTTGCGTCGCACTTGCAACGTGACTCCAGCAATGCGCCGCCCGTGCGCATCAAGATGCGACACGCATCTACTCCTCCTTGCACCATGGTGCGCCGCATCTGTGGTGGCGCAAGGGGGGGATTACGTGACGCATCTGTTCTGGCGCATCCCTGCTGATTTGCAGAGATGCACCAGAAGACGTAAATATGCCCCCATATGGTATGAATGTATAACATATTACCTATGGATTAATTATCAGCCTGGAACAGAAATAAGGGAAGGGATACGACAAGAGTTTGCCTCTTAAATTCTCCTGAAGAACTCATGTTCGATGCTACAAGGTGGTGGTATTTTCACTCATTTTTTTTGTTTTTCTGCTTTGTACTTGGGTAGCATATTCTGCAATGCTGCACCAGGCTCTCACAGGACTTTTAATTCCAGGGGATTTTTTTCTTTCGTTATCTTTTTTGTGCCGTGGTATTTTTGAAGCTGTTAGCAATGTTACTCTGCTCAGATGCATATCATACTGTTCCTCAATATGGGCTTATCGTAATTTGTCGGTGCTCACCAGGCTTCTGGTTTATAATGACGTAACTCTCTCAGTGGAGTTTTAGAAAAGTACTCACAAAATATACTTGTTTGGTACATGACTCATGGGTGCCTGCAAGTGGTATCATTAGTATTTTTAGGGGAGCTTTCTAGCTGACTTAAGTCCCTCATAAAGGCAGAGGCACGTCTTCCTTTCTCCTTAAAGCAGTCAGAATGGGCATTCTGCTTCGAAAAAGCTCCAAACAGTCCTCAGCGAGACAGTAGCTAAGGAACCAGATGGGAAATAGTTAAATGCAGCAATTGACTGACTCAGATAATGTTGTTCATTTTGAGGTGCCCTAATGGTCTGATTCAGAATGCTTTTGCCCTGCCTTTTTTCCTTTAGCTTCTTGGTTATTTATGCTGCTTTCTTTTCGTGATATCAATCACAGCTCGGTACTGCAAGGGAGTTAGGATCTGATTATCCTCGCCGAACTGCACTGTGAACAATAAATTGTCTCTTAGCAGATTATTACAAAAGCACAGCCATCAGTTTTACGCCTCCGTTGGAAATATTTAGTGGTGCAGAGAAATATATTAGGTTTTGAAAGACGTCAAAAACAGGGAGGTAGGAAATTAACAACCTGTAAGCAATATAGGGTCCATCTGAGCTCAGATCGCCTAATGCTATAGCCTTATTAGCCACCAGGGGCCTTATTTATGAAGGCCTTGCGCCGCAGGTGCGTCACTTTTAAAATGGGAAAAAGTGACGCACCGGTGGCGGAAGGCCTTCATAAATAAGACCCCAGGCTTTTTGCCCCGTGAAGATGTTGGTGTTTGAAGCCTAAATTCACTACTTTTCACATTCATAACAGCAGAAATAGGCATTCTCTACGGCTTTCGTATGTAAATACAAACATGTATTTGTCTTTTAAAGTGGACAATCCTATAATCCTATTTAACTGTCTGAAAAAAGTCTAGGGGGCAGATTTATGTTAACTGGCGCATCCCGAGGGATGCGCCAGTTAACATGCGCCACAGTGCGCCACAGCTGCGCCACCCATGGTGCGCCGCATTTATAATGCGGCGCACCATGGTGCAAAAACGGCACAGATGCGTGACGCATCTGTGCCGGAAATATGTCGCATTGCTGAAGTTGCGTCGCAAGCGCGACGCAGCTCCAGCAAGGCTCGGGGGTGCCCCATTCAACTAATGCTGCATCAAGACCTACGCCTGCTTCAAGCAGGCGCAGGGTTTTGACGCAGCATTGGCCAGAAAGTGACTGAGTGAAATCTCATAGATTTCACTCAGCCACTTTCAGGAGGCGTTCCTGCGCAGGAACCCCCCCCCCCTGCACAGGAACGCCTCCTTATGGCGCAGTGCTTTACAACGTGACACATCTCCTAGATGCGTCAGGTTGTAAATAGGGCGCATTGTTTGCGCCGCAGTGGCGTCAAAAAAAATGACGCAATTGCGGCGCAAAGAGGCGCAACAGCCTCATAAATCTGCCCCTAAGTAATTATTTTTGCATCATGTAGGCAGGACCGCACTTACCTAGCACCTCTCCTAATCCCCTCATTCACATGAGATCTTTCCATCCAGGAGTCTTCCCCTGCAGAGTGTAATGACCAGGGCATAAGCATTATGTTTTGGTGAGTACTTTATTTACAGTTCAGTCACAATAGTCCCAGAAAGACCACCGTTTCTGGAATTCCTGGGGACCCACCAACGTCCATACTTTGGCAGTGGTGGCTCCTCTGGCAAGGCGAAGGAGCATCGCTTCACTGCTGCTGTGCAGCAGTAAAAGAAAGGTATAACAAAATGATAATAATGCAACAATATCATTGTATTCTTCCCTGCTCTGGCAGCATGAGTGTGGGGCTGCTGTGCTGACAGAGTAGGGGAGGAGTAGTGGGCACACTAAAGTGTACGTGATGCATGTTCTTCATGGAGGCTGAACTACAGCCTGCATGGAGAACATGCCTAGGCCCCCCGACCCCGTTTGAGCGCCGAACCACAGCACTCAGACTAATCACAGCGCTGCATTGTAACGTTGTGATTGGTTTAGGGGAGCCAATCACAGCGCTGCATTGGAGCATTGAGATTGGCTGAGGGGAGACTGGCTTCTTCCTGTTCGGCAGAGGAGAGACGACGTGGGACAGGGTGGCCACTAGGAGTCATCCCATGCTGAGTGGTTGGACCCCAGGATGAGGATCTCCGTCTTGTCTGTGTTCAGCTTAAGGCGGCTATCCCCAATCCAGTTGGTGACGGCATCAACTTTAAACAACATCACCACTTTCCTGGGCTCTGTGACCTTGGGTCAAGGCTTTGAACCATCATTTTCTTCCACTTTTCTCTAATCACTAACCTTGATCCTGACATGCCTGCATTTCTTTTGTGAAAATAAACTTTCCTCCTCATGAGGCAAGGGCAAACTTAAAGTTAGGTTTGTGATCTCTCAACAACTTGACAGTAGTTTTCCTGGTACTCAAATGCAGAGATGGACAATACACAATGTAGTATTTCAGGTTGTGTTTGCCTCTGCTTGTTGCAAGGCTGTGTTGTTGGAACTCTGTACTCTGGGAATTCTGTGGGGAAGCTCTGTCTTGTGCTGGGGTTCTAATGTTTGACAGTTTTTCCTGAATGTAACCCGGAGTTGTCGCTCTGCTTGGTAGTCCACTTAATATTGATGAAATCTTCGAGAATTCACCTGATGGCTCAAGTCTTGTGATATTATGACATATTTTTCTTGGCGACGGGTGCTGGACTACCCACACAAACCCACGATCCTACTCTGCATCAGCAAATACAAAACTGATAGTTAATCAGTGAAGGAAAACCACTGAATGCTCTTCGGATTTTCCAGCGTTGTCACCGACGTGTGTAAGCATCAGACAGATTCTTATTGACGGCTGTTTGACACGGAGGAGGTGGCACAAATCCTTTGGCAAGTAGTTTGAGATTCTTTACCGCGTTCTTCAACAAGCGGTAAGCTGCGGTTGCCTGTTTTTACGAGCGGATGCTGTTGGAGTATGTTTTGAGGTATTTGGGAGTGGAGCGTAACAAGAAACGGGGTCAGGAGTGCTGGAACGCATAATCTTTACATGCGTTCCAGCAACTGAAAACGTGACATGTCTCTACGTATGTGTGACGGAGCACGCAGGCACGTTTGCGTTTCACTGGTGAAAACGCAGAAGTTTTTTTTGAGAGCCTACGTCTGTAATCTCTCCTTCAGCGGGATTGTCAATTGAACGTTTTTTGGCGTCATAGTAGCATTTGTCTATAGACGTTCATTTCTCCATGGGAAGACAATATTAAACAAAGGGAGCCAAGTTGTCTATACATATGTGTCCCTGAATGACATGCCATTACAAAAGAAGCCCGGAATGAGGAAAAAAAATAGGAACTTTAAGCAAGGAAAAAAGTATTAAAGAGTTATTAATTAACAAAGGGAGCCTGGAAAAAAATAGTAAAGAGTTAATTTTTTCTTCAACTTTAATACACTGCAAAACAAAAGTATCTTTCATATTACATCAAATTAAAAGTTTTGTTTTTCACAATTTATTTATATATTTTTGATGTAACCTGCACCTTTAAAAAAAATATATATTCTGTTAATTAAACCAGTGAGCCTTTTTGCATTGTTGCATTTCTATCTTTATTGAATTTATTATGACAATGCAAGCTGTTTCTCCTCCCTCACCATTTTTGGAATCACCAGGAGATCCACCCATTAAATGGAGGAAATGGTTTGATGGTTTTGAAACCTATCTTGGCGCAATTAGTGCTATAAAATTCTGTGCTGAACGGAAGTAGCACAGTTTGTTACGCTCGTTAAGATATGAAGGCAGAGAAATTTTAAAACATCTCCCTAACCCTGAACAAGTTGAAGGTGATCCTCTTGACGAATATCAGGAAACAATCAAAAAATTGCAGATGAGGTTCGATTTATAACCTAGTTTAGTAGTTCTTTGTCACAAGTTTTTTTTTGCATACACAAAGTACAGGCGAAGACGTTGATAACTATATCACAGCTTTAAGAAGTCTTGCATCAGACTGCCAATTCGAGAATTTTCCTGATCAACTTGTTCGGGATCAGTTTATTTCTAAGTGTACAGATAAAGCTATTAAACAAAAACTATTGACTTTGGGAAATCCAACCTTAGAAGAAACTGTTAAAGTGGCGAAAAGCATTGAAACACCACAGATCTCTGTAAAAGAGTTGGAAGAAAAAAAAAGTGAAGCAATACCTGCTGTAAAAGTGAAAGAAACCAAAGTGCCTTACAACAAAACTAGTTGAAAAACAAAATTAATTTTTTTCAAAAACTAATATCTGTTTTTGGTGTGGATATAAGCCACATGGTCCGAACAGCAAGTGTCCAGCAAGGTTTGTGACGTGCAAGATTTGTAATAAAGTGGGACATTTTGCGAAGGTTTGCCAAACAAGTAAAAATAGATTTAATCAAAAACTCTTTCCTGTAAAACGTGTAGTTGATGAAGACACTTTGAGAGATGATGAAGAGACTGTTACTAAAGATCTCAGAAATAGGGTTGTTGTTTTTCAGAATGATGGTGTTATTACTGGTGATCCTGATTTATACGTTGATCCTTATGTTAATATCCATGTAGGGGATCGTGTGCTAAATCTTTTAGTTGATTCTGGAGCACGTATTTCAATGATCACTCTGGAACTCTATCATACCACGTGGCCTAATCGAGTTCTTCTTCCCCCAGACCGGAAAGCTGTCTCTTATGAGGGACGTGAGATAAATCTTTCTGGTTACATAGAAGAGATATTGTAATTTAAGGGGAGGAAAATTTTGGGCAAAATTTATGTCGCAAATAAAGGGTTAAACATCTTATGCTGGTTTCACCAGGGCTTATTTGGAATGGTACTCAGGCCTGGTACTAAAAACCAAGTACTTGCGATAAGAGACAGTCCTGACATGGAAAATTTAATCAATGACTATTCACATGTGTTCTCGGGCAAATTGGGGAAAATAGCAAATTTCCAACACAAGATTGTTGTAAAGGATGGGGCTTGTCCTGTAAAACATAAACTCAGTAATGTTCCTTTTAGTATTTTGCAAGACCTTGAAAAATAACTTGATACATTATGCACTAAGGGTATAATTGAACCTGTTGAATCTTCCCTGTGGTTGTCCCCATTAGTAGTGGCGAGAAAACAGAATGGAGAACTAAGAGTCTGTGTGGATCTTCGTTGCCTCAACAAAGAAATATGGGTTGATTCATATCCCTTCCGAACATAAATGAGTTACTGATGAATTTGAAAGATGCCAAAGTTTTCACTAAGTTGGACTTGGCATCTGCCTATCACAAAATAGAACTAGCACCAGAATCCAAACCTTTCACTGAATTTGTATCTCCATTTGGGACTTTCCAGTATGTACGTATGCCGTTTGGGCTCGCCTCAGCGGCATCCGTGTTCCAACGGCTTATGTCTAATATGTTGAAGGGAATTGAGGGTCTATCCGTATTTCAGGATGATGTTCTCATTTTTGCTCCTGATAGAAGTTCACATGATATTATATTGAAGAAGTGTTATCAAGGTTTCAAACAAATGGAGCTGTGTTGCGCAGAGACAAGTGGGTTTTTGCAACAAGTGAAGGTGAGTATTTAGGGTATTTTATGAACCAAAAAGGTATTCTTCCCAAGAACAGTCATGTTGAGTCCATTGTAAAAGCAAAAGCTCCTTCTGATAAGAGCACTCTTAAATCTTTTTTTGGATTGTGTGAGTTTTATTCAAGGTTTATTCAAGATTTTGCAAGTAGACTAAGACTCATGTCACGCATGCTGATGAAAGGTGTTGAATTCAAATGGAATGTTCAGTGTCAAGATGTGTATGACTTGGTGAAACAACAACTCAGTTTTCCTACGATTTTGAAGCACTTTGACCCGTCTCTCATGTGCACCCTTACGGTTGATGCGAGCGATGTTGGTTTGGGTGCAGTTCTTTCTCAAAAAAAAATGGTGAGTTCAACACTATTGGGTTTGCTTCGAGAGTTTTGTCACAGGCTGAGGCAATATAATCAGTAATTGAGAAAGAGCTATTAGCTTGTTGGAGGGCTATTATGAAGTTTAGAAATTTTCTTTGGGGGAGGAAGTTTTGTCTCAAAACTGATTATAAGCCATTAATCTTCATCCTCAGTGGGAAGAATGTGAGAAGTTTTACGGCCAGAATTGTGCGTTTATCATCAAAATTATTACAGTTCTATTTTTCTGTTGAATATATTCCAGGAAGCAAGAATGTTTGTGCAGATTTCTTATCATGTTCTTCTGATATTGTTAAAGAAAAAACTAACATTGATGAGGAAGATAAAGAAGAGTTTCTTGTAGCTGCTGTAGATCTTCCTCAGTTGTGTGCGGTGTCTGAACATGAATGGCGCGAGTCTTTCTGTGATGATGTGTCTTAGGAGCATGTCGTAAAGTACATCAAGGATAGATGGCCTAAGGAAAGGAGTTTGAATTTTGAGTTTAAAACGTATCTGCAAGTGGCAGATGAACTTACCATCGAAAGAGGTTTGGCGATGAGAGGTGACAGGCTAGTGCCTCCCCTTGCTTTAAGAGAAAGATTAGTAAAATGTGCACATGAGGGACATTTGGGTGCTACTCTAACAAAGAAGAGAGTGCGGCTTTCGTTTTGGTGGCCTTCAATGGATAGGGAAATAGATGATTTTGTCAAATGTTGTGTAATTTGTTCGAGTTGTGATAAAGTATAAAATTGCAAACTCCACCTTTGTCACCTATAGAATTGCCTTTGGCACCTTGGAGTAAATTAGGGTTGGACATTGTGGGTCCTTTTCAAGCACTTGATTCATCGTCCAAGTTTGCTTTAGTGCTTATGGATTATTATTCAAAATGGCCCGAGGTCAAGTTTGTGAGAGAAGTATGTGCATGAACGGTTGTTGAATTTCTCAGTGATGTGTTTTTGAAGGAAGGATTCCCAGAATTTTTAGTGACTGACAACGGGACACAATTTGTTGTTTCAGAGATTGAGGATTATATAATTAAGTGTGGTATAAAGCATCTTAAAAGTTCATTGTACCACCCACAAACAAATGGTTTGGTGGAGCGTATGAACAGGGCTCTGGGAGAATGCATACAGTGGGCATTGTCGAATAAATGTGTAGTGAGCAGTTCAGTGAGGAGTATGCTTTGGTTTCATTGGACTACTCCTCACTCAACGACAGGTGTGTCACCTTTTGAGCTTCTACGTGGTCGCAGAGCATCCACCTTGCCTTGTCCAGGGTGGATGAGTAAGTGGATCAAAGGCAAACAATGGAATGATGAGGAGGTCAGGAATCAGGTAGAGCATGTACAAAGCAAACAAAAAATGTATTCTGACTCTAAAAAAAGTGTTAAAGATGTGGGTGTAAACCATGGTGATTATGTGTCCATCAAGAAGCCTACACATGTGAAGAAAGGGTATTCTAAATTTAGTCTACCAGTCAAAGTCAGTGAAGTTCTGTCAAACTTATCAATGGGCATTGGTGGAATAAGAGTCACTTAGTGAAAAGTTTTCAGTCCGAAAATTTACTCAACAAAAATGCTTGTGATTGTGATCAAGATTGTATGGGACAACTTGTCTTGTGCCGTAGTTCTCATGAGGTAAACATTCCTCACAGGTATAGAGTTTAAAGCTCTTCTTCTTTTTATTCTGTAACAGTATTTGGTGACAGCTTTGGGTTTTATCCTTTATTATATTCTCATTGTTATTTTTCCTTTTCCTTTTATCCTTCTTTCGTCAGTCTTTTCTTTATCTTTATTTTCTTCCTTTTCTATTTTTCTTTTTTTCTTATTACTTCTTTTTTACATTTTATCTTTCTTTTAAAAGCAAAACCTATGTAGTATTTTAGGTTAAATTTGCCTCTGCTTGTTGCAAGGCTGTGTTGTTGGAACTCTGTACTCTGGGAATTCTGTGCGGAAGCTCTGTCTTGTGCTGGGGTTCTAATGTTTGACAGTTGCTCCTGAATGTAACCCGGAGTTGTTGCTCTGCTTGGCAGTCCACTTAATATTGATGAAATCTACGAGATTTCACCTGATGGCTCAAGTCTTGTGATATTACGACACACAACCAATCTATTTAGTACATACCTCTTCCAATCCAATGTAATCCACATACCAATCGACCATAGTAAACTATAGGGTAGATTAACTTAGTGCCTCTACACAGGCGACATCTAATGTATACACAAAAAGATGGATAAAATGCCTGAATTAATCTCAGCCACTAGCAATCAGTCTGAGCTGCATTCCAGTCCCTTGTTATTTTGCACACTTTTGGAGCCCAGCCAAATGCAAAACATTATGGAATTTGCTCCAGTGGGAGCAGTCCAGCTTGTACTGCCAGACTAGGTCCTTCCTAGAACACCACTCAATATAAACCACACCACCCTTTGAAAGACTGAAGCTGCCAAGATCAACCCAAATGACATTGACCAACATTTGAATGCCTCCCAATGGAGTAATAATGACATTCAGATCCTGAGATTCCTTGTGCAATCTGATTTCAGTCATAGGCTGAGGCTAAATGTAGTGTTGTGAAATGCCTAGTCCCAGCCAGTCACAAACATATCTGTGAAATTGGAGAGCAGGAACCTATTCGCCACAGCATTCCTGTTGAGTGTCCATAGATCAACATAGCTTTCTGTTGGCTTTCTTAGCTATCACAACCAATGCAGACCATACTGTCACCCCCCAGAGTCACAATTATACCCAATCCACACAATATAGCTAACCTCTTTCTCACTGGCTTCTACTTGTTGAAAGATATTTCTCTCACCTTGGATGCAAGGGGAACAGCATTTCTCTTAAGCATAATCCTGGGTACATAGTTACAAAGGCATATCAAATCACACTTAAACGCATCAGGAAATTTCTCCTTAAAATTTCCACAGCAAAGACAACAAGAGGATGGACGGAGTGATGAAACTTTTCAAACATTCACCCCCAGTAAAGAGATCTGAGTTTAATCCATTGTTCTTTTGTTCACAATGCCACCCCAGTTTGAAACCAACCATATGCAAATCAGTCTTGACCCTAATCCCTATGGGAACAGTCCAGCCCGAACTGCCAGGCCAGGTCCTCTCTGTACTGGAAACAAGCATCCTGGGACCGGTTTCGGGGTATCACCCCTCATACTTTCTACCCCTTTCCTCATCTCACAACTTAGAGAGAAAGGAGAAAGAACCAGGGTAAAGGGACTTAGTGAAACCTCAAAGTGATTTATACTCATGTTATGCCCCCTGAAAGATGAATGGATGAGTAGGCCATGCAACTGATTGAAGCAGTGGTGCTCAACCTATTTAACATACTATTCTGAAGTCCTAACACTTTTGGAAAAGTGGACAAAGACAGAAGGTTTCATTGAATAATGTAAGATTATTTTAAAATTCAATGTTTGGTGGGTCTGAACGTTTTGTAAAATGCACAGGGCTCATTCACAAATAGATAACTAGGACTACTGGCTAATTTAACAATAGAAATTTAGAAAGGGGAGAGCATTGGTTTTGAGAACAACTGGTAAAGGCTCATGTCGCTAGTAAGGTATTGAAAAAAAATGCACAACCTTCCCCTTTTAATTACATTCTCAGATTCTATTTGATTGTGCACATTTAATAAACATGAAGTGAAGAAACAAGTTCTATGTATTTTGAGAGATTGGCGTTGTCAATGTAAGCCCCCAAAACTTTGGGAAGACTATTTATTTCCAGTTTTATATAGCGCAAACTTGGCCCAAGGAATTACAGAGCACCACATTAGACAAGGGTACATACATTTTTTAAGGCATTGAGAGATTAAGTGATTTGCCCAGAATATCAGGAGAATGAGCCAAAGCAGGGATTCAAACCTGGTTTTCTAGTTTCAAAGTTGGTAGCTCTCGTCCTTAGACCACATCTCTTTCCCTCATCTCATAAGGTTTTCCCCGAAACAGCCAAAAAGTATTATAATTTTTCCTTAGTGCCCCTTTAGAACCTCTGTATTTTCTGATTATATATGTGGCTTGGTAGTTTAGTTTGCCCTGTTCCCATCATGCACTGGGACAGGAACAGACTAATTTGCATGTAGCCAGGTTCTGAATCATTTTGTCCACCATAAGCGTGGAAGGGTATACTCAGATGTGAGTCCCTTGCTCATTGCACCATCAGGATTCAAGCAAGCCGGGCCGACGACGGCTGAAATGCCAGAAATTGGTCCCCGGAAGCTTGTTTCCTTCCCAGTATAAGAATTGGCTTGGTAGTTTGGTTTGCCCTGTTCCCATCATGCACTGGGACAGGAACAGACTAATTTGCATGTAGCCAGGTTCTGAGCTGGGATGGTGCAGTGAGCTAAAAAACGGTGATGGATCAAGCCCTGATCTTTGGACTGGGTAAGAGTGGTCTGCTTAATTCAGACACTCTGTTCATCACCACCCCCTTTTCTGAATCATTTTGTCCACCATAAGCGGGGAAGGGTATACTCAGATGTGAGTCCCTTGCTCATTGCACCATCAGGATTCAAGCAAGCCGGGCCGACGATGGCTGAAATGCCAGAAACCGGTCCCCGGAAGCTTGTCTCCTTTCTGGTGAAGAATTGGCTTGGTAGTTTAGTCTGCCCTGTTCCCATGATGCACTGGGCCAGGGACAGACTGATTTGCATATAGCCAGGTTCTGAGCTGGGATGGTGCAGTGAGCTAAATAACGGTGATGGATCAAGCCCTGATCTTTGGACTGGGTAAGAGTGGTCTGCTTAATTCAGACACTCCGTTCATCACCGCCCCCTTTTCTGAATCATTTTTGGCCACTATAGGTGTGGCAGGGTATACTCAGACATGAGTCCCGTGCTCACTGCACCATCAGGATTCAAGCAAGCCGGGCCGACGACGGCTGAAATGCCATATACCGGTCCCCGGAAGCTTGTCTCCTTTCTGGTGAAGAATTGGCTTGGTAGTTTAGTCTGCCCTGTTCCCATGATGCACTGGGCCTGGGACAGACTGATTTGCATTTAGCCAGGTTCTGAGCTGGAATGGTGCAGTGAGCTAAATAACGGTGATGGATCAAGCCCTGATCTTTGGACTGGGTAAGAGTGGTCTGCTTAATTCAGACACTCTGTTCATCACCACCCCCTTTTCTGAATCATTTTGTCCACCATAAGCGGGGAAGGGTATACTCAGATGTGAGTCCCTTGCTCATTGCACCATCAGGATTCAAGCAAGCCGGGCCGACGATGGCTGAAATGGCAGAAACCGGTCCCCGGAAGCTTGTCTCCTTTCTGGTGAAGAATTGGCTTGGTAGTTTAGTCTGCCCTGTTCCCATGATGCACTGGGCCAGGGACAGACTGATTTGCATATAGCCAGGTTCTGAGCTGGGATGGTGCAGTGAGCTAAATAACGGTGATGGATCAAGCCCTGATCTTTGGACTGGGTAAGAGTGGTCTGCTTAATTCAGACACTCCGTTCATCACCGCCCCCTTTTCTGAATCGTTTTTGGCCACTATAGGTGTGGCAGGGTATACTCAGACATGAGTCCCTTGCTCACTGCACCATCAGGATTCAAGCAAGCCGGGCCGACGACGGCTGAAATGCCATATACCGGTCCCCGGAAGCTTGTCTCCTTTCTGGTGAAGAATTGGCTTGGTAGTTTAGTCTGCCCTGTTCCCATGATGCACTGGGCCTGGGACAGACTGATTTGCATTTAGCCAGGTTCTGAGCTGGAATGGTGCAGTGAGCTAAATAACGGTGATGGATCAAGCCCTGATCTTTGGACTGGGTAAGAGTGGTCTGCTTAATTCAGACACTCTGTTCATCACCACCCCCTTTTCTGAAACCCAGAAGTATTAGCACCACCAAGCCCCTAAGTAGCAATGAGCCGCCAGCAAAGCGAATCAGGGGTGGGCGACTCTGAAATGAATACATTATAAGAAACAAAAAACTAAGCCAGCGACACAAGGCACTAGACCCCAGGATACAGTAGACCTAGATGCCAGTCGATTGCCCAACAGTGGGGAATGTGCCAGCATAAAGTTGGGGGTTGATCTCGAGAATTGAAAAAGAGTGGAAACACTTATAACTGTCCTTTTTTGGGGCCTTTATTGGGCAGACTAAGGGCCCAATAAAGGACAAATTGATGTTACTCCTGGCTCAAACTAAGGTATCTACTAATGATGCTAGTCAGTATGTAGTGGATCATCTTAAACCCCAAGTAGCACCCACAGCACTAGCGGATGAGGGGGGGGGAATGGGGACAACAAACAGCCCATAGGCTCACAAGATGTTGACACTAGAGAGTGAAATCCTGTCCAACTGGCTGAAAATAGAAACAACACAAGTACCACCACCAGGGCACATAGGGACCGGAGGGTGGGGACTGCTGTTAACATCACAGCACATCAATCAGCTTATTCAGCCTACATTAACAAAGTGGATAGAGACACCCCTCAACAACACCTCAGGGAGTCGCCGATGCAAAGCACATGTTGCACCACAGATCTGCCAGTTTTAGATTTACCCCCCCGCTTCATGCCCATACACTGTGGTTTTGACAGGTGTTCCAGCCTGCACAATTGATAGAGAAAAATCGACACTAATGCTGATTAACAAGACATCTCACTGGTTGGGCAGGAACGTAGGCTTCAACATCAGTGACTATAGGCACATTCTGATGGCCAGGAGAGTATTTTGGATTGGCAGCACCAGGAAAGCCTCCTCAGGTGACTGCGCCATCGTGACCTTAAGGTACCACGAGCTTGTGCGTAAGCTGCTTTCTCAGAATAAGTGGCTTTATCGAGATGAGGAGGGCTCAAATATTAAAATGGTCCCACTGGGATACTTCTATCGACAAACAATGACCTTGTATAACTCGCAGGAATACAGAGGACACCGGGTGGGAGAATATGAGGGAGGTTTTAGAGTCCTGATACACATCTTGTACGCCCCCCTCAGTAATGCCAGGGACTTAAATGACATTGATTGACTGAGCTTGTCCGGGGAAGTCAAAGGTGTTCATAACCATGCAAGCGAAGCCAGTTTCACAGTCTCGGAAAGGACAGAAGTGGCAATCACAGCTGGGGAGCAGTAAGTCAAACCGGTGTAGACCCTATCATAGCACGATTACTTGAGTTTAGCGATCTAAACATCGAGGGTGAGGGGCCCCATACCCGTCTGGCATTGGTCAGTGCAGATAGGCAAAACAAGAGAGAATTCAAGTTAGTTTCCTGGAATATATTAGGTTTATCCTCTAAATTTAAGAATGAAGAGTGGGTATACTAAATTAGGAAATTTCAAATAATAAGTCTACAGGAAACAAGGGAAGTGGTGAACAGTTCCTTCTTTTTTGAGGGCTATAAGACCTACTTCGTCCCTGCCGGCAAGGCACTATTAGGGAGAGCTAGGGGAGGGTTGGTCACATTTGTCGATCTTAGGTTACAGGGCAGATGGACCGACTTGGACTGGGACTCAGGTATTGTGCAGGGGCTAAGGTTCCAAAACAGAGGACACAAGTTAATTTTTATAAACTTTTATAATGCAATGACATTAGGGCAGGGCACCGTAAGCTTACAAGAGCTAGACAGCAGGCTCACTCAAATGCAAGAACAAGGGGGGATGGCACCCCATCTGGTCTTAGCTGGCAACTTCTATTGCCCCCTATGCCCAAATCTGAGAGTTAAGGGTGGGAACTGGTCTACATGCACATTGGAAGAGGGCCCTCACATGGAAAACACAATGGAGGGAATGGCACTTAGTAAATTATTAAATGTGCACGCCCTCACACACACCATGGATCCGGTGGAAGTTGGCAAAAATAAAACGATCCACCCGACATTTAAAAGGCAGAGGATGTGCTTCATTCATCGATTTCATCTTTGTCTCCTTGGCTCTAAAAAAATTGGTGTTAGGTTTTAGAATTAGCTTGAGTATTTTTAGTGACCATAACCCTCTCGTCATGTCTCTTGCGGAGGTAAATCCCTGTAAGAAGACACCTGTTTGGGGGGGCGGTAATTGCCATAGACCAAGGCAGGAGGTTGAGATGGTCACAGGCGAACGGGGAAGTCTTTCATAGAGCACTGATGAAAGATGGCGAACAAGCCATTTCGAGTTGCCTGGACCCGGGGGTGGAGGGGACTGACTTAGTTACGGCCTACGAGGGTGTCGCCCAAATAATGGATGGTCTGCTCAGATCAACATCAAACAGACCCAAGTCCGAAGATCCAAGGTGGTTTGACGAACAATGCTCCTGCCCTTCAAGAGAGCTGAAAGCTGCTCAAAAATCTACCTGAAGAGATAAGAGTAGGTTGATCCTCTGTAGGGCTAACCAGAAGCGAGCCATTAAAGGCCGTAAAACAAAATTACAACATCAAGCCTGGGAGGATCTGAGGGAGGCGATGGAATTAAAAGATTCAACTGCCTTCTGGAAAGTCATAAATAACCCCTGTTTTCAAAAGGCAAACAAACCTAGGATAGCCAACAACATGCAGCCAGGGCATTGGAAAGAGCACTTTTCTGGGCTCTACAACCATTGCACAGATAAGACCCAAGCAGAGGGTAATCGGGGGGAAAGGAACACCAGTGAGATAAGATTTTCTTTGGGTGAAATCAAGGCAGGGATTGAAGGTCTGACTTGATATAAGGCTACAGGCCCTGATGGAATTCCACCTGATCTTTTTCTGAGCAAGGTAGAACTATGGGCGCCTATCCTGACAAGAGTCATTAACGCAGCAGTCAACACCACAATGCCATCATCCTGGTCAACAGCCATAATAGTCCCCATTTTAAAAAAAGGAAATAAGGATAGCCCACTTTGTAACAGACCAATCTCCCTAATAGATGTGTCAGCAAAGGTCTTAGGGAGGGCAATCCTTAGCCGACTAATGGATTGGGCTGAGGACCAGCACATTATAACTGATACCCAATTTGGTTTCAGGCCTGGGAGGTCAACAACTGATCAATGTCTCAACTTATACCTGCTCTCAGCCAAGTACACTATCGCCGGTAAAGGCACAGTGTACCTGGCATTTATGGACTTGACGGCAGCCTTTGACCGTGTCAACCGAGGGAAATTATGGGCAATCATGGGTGACCTTGGTGTCAGAACTTAATACTATTTATAATATTTTTAAAACTTTGCACTGAAATACCACCTCCACTGTCAGATATTATCAGGAGGGAAATACCACAGAACCCTTTGTAGGGTCTAGTGGGGTCAGACAAGGTTGTATCTGGCCCCCTTTTTGTTTACATTGTATATAAACAGACTTGATCAGGCACTTAGTACTTTAAAGGTTGATACACCCAGGATCGGCTCACAAGGGATCCCCGTCCTGCTTTATGCCGATGATGCGGTCCTCTTGGCCAATACACCAAAAGGATTACAGATTCTGATAGATGGCTTTTTTCACTTCATGAAGAATTCAGATTTGTCTCCCAACCTGTCAAAATCATGTCATGGAAGTGGGGTAAAACCAAGTAAAACGTACAACTATACCATTGGCGAACATCGATTGGGCAAAGTACATACTTTCTCTTATCTAGGGATTTTATTTGATGGCTGTTTAAATTTTAAATATTTATTAGAGGAGAAATGTCATATTTTAACAAGTTGCTCTGGGTCAATCATGAACTTTGCACAAAGGTTAGGTCGCTGATCACCTGATCAAATTTTGAGGCTATACCTCAATGTGCTGCACCAAAGTCCTGTATGGAAGTTAGGTATGGGGTTTCATTGATGTGAGGCAACTTCAGACAGAGGAAAATAAGTATTTTCAGTGTTTGCTCAAAGTACCACAGAGCACGTCAGCCCACATCGTCCATGAAGAACTTGGCGCTCACTACAATAGGGACAGGTTGGGAGTTAAGCCCCTGATCTATTGGGTCATAATCTGGGCAAACACAGAGGCAGCATTCAGTAGGCAGGTCATTGCTGAGTGCCTGGCCCGGGACCAAGGGGTTAAGATCACATGGCTAAAGTACGTCAAGGATTCCCTTGAAGGAATAGGATGCGCATACCTATTTACCAACCCCTCTAAAATATCCATGCAGGATAAGACTTTGGTAAGGATAGGTATTTTAAGCATGTTACTACACTCAGGGAAGTAATGAGCTGACTAAGCCGTCAGTCAGGGAACACCTTTTAACTAAAACATCCATGGACATTGAACCTTATCTGTCCAACTTCCATAATGCCAAATATAGATTCATAATGACAGGGTTTAGGTTAAATCTTCTGCACCACGTATTAGCTGACCCAGTAGGATATACACAGTCCATAGAGATGAAGGGACCATGTGGATGCAACCAACGGTCTCCACAGGATGCCCATCATTTTGTTTTGCTATGTCCCTTTTATTCAAAGCCAAGGAACCTTTTTTAAAGAGAATTTTAAAGAAAGCGAGGTTTAAACACGCCAGAGCGGCCTTGTTATTTTTAAAATTATCCTCAGATGCGTTAACTCTGTATTGTAATGTAAATTTTTTAAGGGTAGCAGTTAGGTTTAGAGCAACTAGGGAAAATATAGGCCGACCAGGAAGTCACCCTGTGCTCATGGACTCATAAGGGAATCCGTTGAAGGGAAGGGCACTTACTTCTTGATATATCGACTGTGTACTATGGAGAATCTTAGACTGTTTACTGGTTTTTAAATCTGATGTATTTTATTTGTACATTTATGGTATTTCTTTTTTATACTGAATAAAGTTATGTGATTGATTGATTGATTGATTGATTGACTGCCTAATGTTCATTCTTATATCATCTATAGGTAAGCAGCCTTTCAGCTAAAACATGGTAAACAGGGTAAATGTTTATTTTCGAAAGATAAAGGTAAATGAACTACTAGACCAGTTTGTGTTACTTGTGCAACACTCTTTCACTAGAGTGCGGTATATTTGGTTCTAGATATCGCTTAATTTATTCTGGAGAATGGAAAAACATTTTCCCCAGGATATTAAGCCTGGAGATTATGCTTTGAAGCCTTATTTTGGCACACAGGGAAAAGCGTTGTGTTGTTATTGGCAGAAGAGCTGTTCCCAGATTGAGCGGACAAATTCTAGTTAATGATGCTTGCAGACTTACATCTGAACCCACAGCTGTTGTCAGTGGGATAGAGGAGGGGAAACTGATATGTATTACCAGCCCTCCTTATTTAAACCTGCCGCTGTTATGATCATTTCACTGCAGTGTATCGAATGGCTACAGCATATCAAGTGGGTACACAGGGCTGCGCTCTTCTGCCATTTACTCAGCTTTGGAAATACATGTATAAATGCATAGAGTAGGCAAACGGGTGCAGTTGTTCCACTGATAATCCCTTAAATTATGTTAGATCTTTTATAAATACACAGGGGATCAATATGGTGTCTCACTTCTCTCTTTTCTCTCTTCTACATTCTGAATCAGGTTTTCAAGCTGTTTTTCTTGCCTACCAATCGAATTGTGGTGTTGTGACTTTAAGTAAGCCATGGGATGAGGTAAACATGAACTCTTGATATAATGTATGGTTTAAAGTCAGTATAATACAGTGGCAGCTCGTAGAGTGAGTGCTGGGAGGCGATGAAGCGAGGCAGGGAGGGGCAGAGTGGGGGGTAGTGTACTCCGACATACGGCGGAGCGGAGTAAAGTAAGTAAATAAATAAATTAAACAATTTACCTTGCGCGTGCTGCATCGCTGAGTTGGCGATGCAGTGCGAGCAAGGTAAATTGTTTATTTATTTATTTACTGACTTTACTCCATTCCGCCGTATGTTATAGTCCACTTCCCCCCCACCTTGCCCCTCCCCTGCCCCGCCTCACCGCCCCGCAGCACTCCATCTGCACGTTACTACTGGTATGATGTGCTAAATGCTGATTAACACATTTCAGTATAACCAATTTCAGTACACCTCGAAACAGAAAGTAACCCTAAATAACACCAGCACACATAATCCAAATATTTCAACTACCATTAAAGTAACAACAAGGCAGCGCTTCTGAATAACAAACCAATAAATATCTTGAATCACAGATCAATACTGGACTTGAGAGGGATTTTTTATGCTTTTTTATGCTTTCAATCTTATAAAAATATTAAAATGTTCACCGGAATAATGCATTTTTTTCTGAAGTCCTACATGAAGGTTGACTTAAATAAATACTTCACAGATGGCAGCTTTTCCCATGCACAGCAATTTGCATATATTTCTATGCTTAAAATTGGAATATGCTAAAGAGGCACAAGGTACTGTATACCTGTTAAAGTGTCTCCTTAATATTAAATTTGCAATACTGGGACTAATCAATTACTCGCTGAGAAGGAGAGCGCATATAATGGCAAATAAAAATCAAACAAGTCATATGTTCTGGAAAATACTGATCTCACAGAAGATTTTGACCAGTGCTCACATTTTAATTTTCTGTCATGGGAGGTACTTCATCCCTGCGCTGTGGAGAAGACTGAGCTGTGACTATTAGTAATCTAATTCTGATCCAAATTGTACTCTACTATGTCTTCCACACTGAAGTCCTGCTAGTACGAGAGTAAACCTTTCCAGGATAAGTGTTAGCCATATCACTTTAGCAATAATATTTCAGTCCTTACCTTTGGCCTAAGTTTAGAAATACCTGATTTCTGACTCAAAGTTCTGCTTCTCCTGCAATGCTACAGTTGTTGAAGCCAAACTACACATGAGCTTGGGAAGAAGCTAGGAACTGTAAAGACGAAAAGTAGAAATGAGCATAATAAACATATTTATTAATGTATTAATTATTGAGTGCAATATCACCTCACCCCTCTTCCTCGATAGGTTACAACCAGCTTTCCTCTGTCGATTCCTGGGGAGCATCAATGTACTAAGTTTTGTATAAGGGTGCCAGCTCCTATACCTGAAAAAGGAAAGTTGGTCTATGTTGGAAAAACAACAACATTAACAACATTTTAAAATTGACTTATAATACTGTTGACCTGCTGGATAATTGTACCGTCAAATAGGTAATAAGAACTAAAGACACGAGTGAGACCAAACCAATGAATTCTGCAATGCAACGTCCACCATCAGATGGAAAACCATGCGATATCTAGGAAGGGTGATGACCAGAGCCCCTAAAGAATACATGAATATCATCTCTATGTGAAAGTATACCTCTACAGTACTCCTGATCTGCAGAGAAATGATCTACTACTCCAGCGCTACAACCGGTAAGAAAGAATAAACAGAGCACATCATCTTCCTAGCATGTCTCCAAATAGCGTGAGGAGTATTGCTAGGAGATCTGAGGTGCTTACTTTCTTCATGCAGTTGAACCAACCCGGTAATCACACAGTGGACACAATGAACACTTGGGCAGGTGTATTGCTTTGCCCTGCCAATTAGAAAATATTGCCCTCCAACATGTAAGCACAAACACGCTGAAGCAATAAAATCACCTGGAAAGGGATATCACTCTTATAAAAAGAGACACATTAAAAGACTGTCCTCAGAATAAGTCATAGGGTTTTATTTGGGCAACACTCTCTAACAAAAAGGCTTTCACAGATGTAAAATAAACAACATTCTGTCAAAAAAAATCCTGTTTGAAAAACAGCTGTATAAACAAATAGGAATTAGCATTTAAAAAACCTATTAAATTCACTGAAAAAAACATAGGTTTCACACCAGTTATAGTTATCTGGAAATTTTACTGACATAAAACCATTGAAATTCCCCCGTTATAGTTAGTTGGACTCACTATAACTTGCGCGCCTGCAATGCACTGCTGATGACGTCACATATTACATCACTCATGACATGGTCAGTGACATCACTCATGACATCACTGATGACACCATCCAGTGAATGTGTGTCTTTCTGAAATATCAATATGTTTTATATATGTATTTGTAAAGGTCGATGGACTAATAAATGTTTAAATAAGTGTGTAAATGGATGTTTATTTTTAATAAAATATTGATTGGTTAACTGGCTTATAAAGTCTATCTTAGTGAATACATATATTAGCGAGTAATTTTTAAATATTTTAAATATATGTATCAGTGTTTCACTTTGTGTATAAGTGGCAGCATGGGTTGGTGACTGACTCACTGTTTGTATGTGTTTTTAAGACAGCGTATGTGCAGGACTGTATGGGTGGATGAGTGTGAATATGTTTGTGTTAGTGAGTGAATGCCTGCCTCACAAGTGTCTTTATGAGTAACTACATATGTTTTTATCTAGTATATGTGAGTATTGATGTATATAAGTGAGTATATGTGAGAGTGAGAGATTGAAAGAGTTCCTGTTTAAATAAGTATGTGTTTAAAAAAAGTGATTGTTTAAGAGAGTAAGTATGTGTAAGTTTCCTTAGAAGTAAGGTGGTAGTGTGTGTATAGTTGTATATGCAAATAAATGGATGTTAAATAGTTTATTTGCATGTGTGATTATGTGTTTGAGTAACTTTTGGATGACTGTCGGTGTGTAACAGGATGTATAGGTGTTTCACTACATATGATGAGGGAATATATGTATGAGTGACTATATAGAACTGTTGGTGAATGAGTGGATGTGTATATAGATGGTGGTATTGTTGTAACTGGTATGGGTATCTCTATTTTTTTAAAACTTTTAGTTTCTATTTTTGAATGTGTGTTTCAAGGGTTACATTACACTGAAAGGAGGTCTGTCACTCTGTCACAAGGATGGTGTCATCAGTGATGTCATGAGTGATGTCACTGACCATGTCATGAGTGATGTAATATGTGACGTCATCAGCAGTGCATTGCAGGCGCGCAAGTTATAGTGAGTCCAACTAACTATAACGGGGGAATTTCAATGGTTTTATGTCAGTAAAATTTCCAGCATAACTATAACAGGTGTGAAACCTATGTTTTTTTCAGTGAATTTAATAGGTTTTTTAAACGCTAATTCCTAACTTTAACTGGTGTGAAAAATATGTTTTTTTCAGTGAATTTCATAGGTTTTTAAATGCTAATTCCTAACTATATATAAGGCCCCAAACTTATGTTTTTTCAGTGAATTTCTAAATTGTGTTAATAGCAAATGTCTATAGCTATGAAATGTAATATTTTTGAAAATGAATGAATCCTATATTATATTTGTATTTAAAACAATTTTTTTTATGTATATTTTTTTTATTTTTTTTTGCCCTCGAGCGCTCCCGGGGCGTGCCCCGGTGAGCGCCCCGGAAAGCGTAGTATTTTGAAGCGCCCCAGGGCACGCTCCGGAGAGCGTCCCGTTAGCGCTATTGCTGTGAACGAAAACATCATCGTGACGTATCGCGTAGCCACGTCCAGGTGATACGCACAGCGTAAGCGCACCCGGAAGCACTCGAGCGAATACGATCGCGCAACGTAAACATCCAATGCGCTTACGCGACGCGACCCGGGGCGCGCCCATGGGCGCACCCGGGGGCACGTCACGTAAGCGCGTCAGGTCATGTGACCTGAAAATAACACTTTTAATTGGTGTAGAACAGTTTTGGTTTCATAATGAAGAAATCCCTAGTCTTGTGACCTGAAAATAACACTTCTCATTGGTTCAGGACATTTTTTTTTCCAAATGATGAAAGACCCCACCTTTTTTCCTTATTCTGACTTTGTCCTTTGACTGAGGAAGACCTGTTTTGAAATCTTTGAGGTATATTTTGTACTTTGAAATGGCTACAGTAGCAGCATCAGCTGGAGAATCTGCACCACCACCACCACCACCACCAAGAGGACCACCACAACATCACATTGGTGGTCAAGAAAAAGAGGAGGAGATGGAAGAGGAGGAGGGGATGAGGAGGAGGTGGCTGGAAGAACACAATACCCCATACCAACCCAAGCCACACATTGTATGGCAGTTTTTTCCATCCCTGAGGGAGAAAAGAAAGTGAATGCGGCAAAGGTGACTTGCCTTATCTGTGACATGGAACTCTCAAGGGGTAACCCAAATAAAAAATATTCATTTGGGAACAATACCATGATAAGGCACATGCAGCGCAAGCATCCTAAAAACTATGCTGCCGCAGAGATTACAGAACTGGCAAGCAACCCTCCCCAATCTACACCCAGTACCTCCAAACGAAAACATCCCACTCCATCGGGACCAGAGACAAGGGAGACGATCCCTTGCATCCAACCACGGTTTGGAGAATTCAGGGTCACCTGTATTTTTTGTGGGAAGACCATCTCCTATGGTGAACAGAGCCTAAAGCTGATCCTCCTTGCTGGTGACAACCACAATTGCCCCAAAAAACCCTAATTTTTTCCTGATTTTTTTTGCTTCTGTTGAGCCATTTTGAATTCCCTGTTTTTTGTTTCTCCCCATAAAAAAACCCTAAAAAAATACAAAATAGTTCATAAAAGCCAAAAAAAGTACAAAATGTTCAAAAAACATAAAAAAAATATAAAACAACAAAAAGAAGAAAAAAAACAGTTCTTTTTAGAACTACCTCCAATTTCTAAAAAAAGGCTACATTTTTCCCCATGGGACGCTCCCCGGTCCACTCCTCGGTGCGCGTACCGGGCGCTCCCCCCGCGCCAATCAAAACAAAAAAAATTTTAATCACCCGTGGGGCCCTTTTATAGCCCGCACATCAAACCTAGGGGGTCAAGAGGGGTCTACTCTGCCCCCTTATTGTCATTTCCCTCTTTGTTTTTCCCACTTCTTGTTTCTCGATCCTACCGAGACACAAGATGGCGGCCGCTCCGGACTGTTTCGAATGTTTAGAGACACCCGAGAGCCAATCAGCTTTCCGTGCGCACCTCACGTGGTGCGCCCAGAGCGCTCCCCGGTGCGCGTACCGGGGCGCTGCCATAGATATATATATTTTTTTTAACCTAAATTACTCAAAAACCACTGGAGCACATATCTTGAGACATAGCAAAGGCACATCGGGCTACCAGTCCCTACAATGTTGCCAAGTTTGGTGGAAATCCATTCAGCCGTTCGGGCTAAAAGTGAGTTCTACCGCCCTATGGAAATTAACATGGGAAAACACGTTTTGGGACCCCCCTTTTATCTCAGCCCCCGCTTGACGAATCCCCCCCAAAGTTTCAGAGAAGGAGCAGAGCACAGTGAGGCAAATTTGAGGACATTTTCAGGCAGATTCCTCAACCGGCGCCAAAGTTATTCACAATAGAATGTTGAGATTTTGCATTGAAAATAATCCTAACTATAACTACCTACTGGCGACCGCCAGTAGGTAATATATATATATATTTATAAATATAGCAAATGCAACTGTTAAATGCATGGAATAAAATAAATGGAATGAAATACAAGCAGATAATAATATGGATATCCACTGCAAGAAATCAGAAAGATATATACCCTAAATACATCAGATGAATATAACCCCTGAAGGCTAGAATGTGCCCACAGACACACTCACACATCACAATAAAAAACTTCAGATGATCATAACCACTGGAGACTTGAATGTGTACACAGCCATACTCACACCTCACAAAGTCAATAATCAAAATTAAAACACCTCACAGGCTGCAAACACAGCATCGTAGCCCACTCCAGACTCGGGGATTCAGGGCCGGGGTTAAGAAACTCAGCAAGCCAGGTTCTGTTACACTGAAGTAGACGCGTCCGTTCAGGTTCCAAACAAATCCTGGTTTCCAAGTCAACAAATCCCATTTTATAATCTCAAAACACTAGAAGTTTCTGACAGGATGTCCCCTGCTCCAAGCAATCAATCAATCAATCAAAGACATTTATAGAGCGCACTACTTACCCGGAGGGTCTCAAGCGCTTGAGGGGGGGGGGGGTGCTGCTACTGCTCGAACAGCCAGGTCTTGAGCTTCTTCCTGAAGGAGAGGTGGTCTTGGGTCAGGCGCAGGTCGGTCGGGAGGGAGTTCCAGGTCTTGGCGGCAAGGTAGGAGAAGGACCTTCCTCCTGTTGTCGTTCTTCGGATGCGGGGGACGGCGGCGAGGACGTGACTGGCTGATCGGAGATGGCGTTTGGGAGCGTAGAAGTTGATGCGGTTGTTGAGGTAGCTCGGGCCTTGATCGTGTAGGGCTTTGTGTGCATGGGTGAGGAGACGGAAGGTGATTCTTTTGTTGACGGGGAGCCAATGCAGGTCTCTCAGATGTCCGGAGATGTGGCTGTGTCGTGGGATGTCGAGGATGAGTCTGGCTGAGGTGTTCTGGATCCGCTGGAGTCTCTTCTGGAGCTTGGCGGTGGTTCCGGCGTAGAGGGCGTTGCCGTAGTCCAGTCGGCTGGTGACGAGGGCCTGGGTGACCGTCTTCCTGGTCTCGGTGGGGATCCACCGGAAGATCTTCCGTAGCATGCGCAGGATGTTGAAGCACGACGAGGAGACGGCGTTGACTTGTCTGGTCATGGAGAGGGAGGAGTCCAGGATGAAGCCCAGGTTGCGTGCGTGGTCTGTCGGTTTGGGTGCGGTGCCCAGGGCGGGGGCCCACCAGGAGTCGTCCCTGGCGGAGGGCGAGGAGCCCAGGATGAGGACTTCCATCTTGTCTGAGTTCAGTTTCAGGCGGCTGGTCGTCATCCACTCGGCTACGTCTTTCATCCCTTCGTGAAGGTTGGCTCTGGCGGCGGCGGGGTCGTTGGTCAGGGAGAGGATCAGCTGGGTGTCATCAGCGTAGGAGATGATGTTGAGGTTGTGTTGGCGTGCGATGGCCGCGAGGGGGCTCATGTAGACGTTGAAGAGGGTGGGGCTCAGCGAGGATCCTTGAGGGACGCCGCAGATGACTTCGGTGGCCTCTGACTTGTACGGTGGTAGACGGACTCTCTGTGTTCTTCCGTCGAGGAAGGAGATGATCCATTCCAGTGCCTTCTCCTGGATTCCGACGTTGCTGAGGCACTGCACTAGCAAAGTTACTGGAGTTGGCCACTCCCCATGCAAGCATTCCAAAGGCAAAAGAGTTCTCACGTATCCTTCTGCACTCCCACATGTTCCAGCCCCTCATCTTAACGAAGCTTACAAAAGTCTCCAACAGTAAAGAGAACAACCTTGAATGTGAATACCCTAAACGACTTGAGTAATCTGGGGGCCTGTCTGTGCACAAAAGCTCAAGCTAGAAAGAGTAAAAATTCAAGATGGCATGAGGGCATGACAAAGCCAATAGTAAGAACTTCGTAATACTTCGCAATGTACAATACAGTGCACATGTGTGCACCACTGCCTATGGCATCACACATTTCATCTCCCAAAGTACAATACAATGCATATTTGAGCACCACAGCTTATAACACTGCACTCAGAGCCCAAAAGTACATTCCACACCTCTCTCTCTCCCATGCTTTCAAATGCACATCCCACAAGTTCTGTTCCTGACAAGGCTGTTCTACTCTGTGAAAGCACTTCCACTCTGAAACTACAAGGAGACACAAAAGAAATCTTCAAGGAAAAGTGCACATGCAGGAAAAATGATGTTGTACATTCAAGAAACCCTTAAAGTGAATTAAAATAATTGTATTCAAAGGTCATCATGCGGTTCCAATACATGGAATTGCCTCTGGCACTACAGTATCTCAGCAAATAATATTTATTTTACACTGAGGTTTAGAGCAACTGAGGACTACCCTACAAAGTTAACCAGACACGCCAGACTGAGAGAGCCTAGCATGTTAAATATTGCCACCACCTAAAATGCATCCAACTCACTGACAGCAACGGAAGAAACCCTCAAGTACTAACAATGAGTGAACTTTGACTGTCATAATCAAGTCGAGGAAAAAGTAAAGGCATGGCTGCAGTACATCTGCTCATAGAAGCTTAAAAGGAACAATGGAGTCAGTGCACAACTGGAGCAAATGAACAATATGCCTCATGGGAACAACTCAATAGAGAATACACACAGAAATGGATGAAAAGGTTCATTAGACAATAAAAGATCCCAAAAACCATCACCACAATCAAATGTCAGTGTCTTGCTTGACCAGGAAGCGTTTAATCATAGAAGCTTCTGTCCACGTAGAGCAGTACTAGTGAAGAGTAATCAGGGAAAATATCCAGAACTGAATACCAAATTTATGTTGCAATGACTTTAATATATTTTAAGTTTCAAATAGGACAAAAAGCCCTGCAATCTTTCCACAATTAAAATAATGTTAGTGATGATTACCCTGGAATTCAATGTGCAGTGCTATTCCCGCACACCAGAGACATTATTTTAATTTTCACACTTAAAGCCTCCATTTGTGGTTTGTGTTTGGGCGTTAACAAAATGCTGTCCGGTTTGCCAGGCTGAGACATGCAACGCTGTGGATGAAAGCACTTTGTCAGTAACGGAGGTAAAGGGCTTACTAATAGAAATGAAAGCAGCCTGTCCTCAAATGACTATACAATAGATTCACTGACCCGTGGGTCATAAAAGACAAGCTGCACACATGTATTTACATGGCAGAAAGAAGAATATCTGATTTTAAAGATAACACAACCGTTACTGCAAAGGCAGTATAAGAAGTCAATGGTGAACTGGAGAAAGTCAAGCTGAACATGTAAGACTTGGAGGCAAGATCCCTTCGAAGCAAGTTTCGCTTAACTGGGTTCTTGCAATCCACAGTGATGAGATGCATGGGAGACTACATAGAGCAAATGCTGACCACAATATATGGCAAAGAAAACCTGTCCCAGGCATTTGTTTTAGAGAGGGTACACCACACACCGGTGTCCAGGCCGGTTCCAGATGCCACATCACAACCCATTATTACTGAATGACTTAGCTACAAAGATTAGGACAAGATAAAAAGCATGTTCAGAGAACAGAAAGACATCCAGCATGCAGAAATGCCTCTCTACTTGTACTCCAGATTTACTCAGAGTGAGTAAAATTCCAGGAGGAAATTCATACCAAAAAAAAAAAAAAAAAATACCAGAATGTGACATTTCTTATGCCATGCTGTATCCTGACACACTCACATTTACACAGAAGGTAAAATGAATATCTTCTCTTATCCAAACAAGGTCTCTGCATTGCTGAATGAAAGCATGTCTCCACGACTGAAAGAAGATTAAGACTGGGTGGTGAACTCTGCTACGTTCGCGGAGTTTGCAGAGTTTTCTGCACTCCCTGCTCTGCGGAGCTGGCAGAGTGCAGAACTCTGCTTCATGTAGTACAGTGGAGTATTTTCCCCACTCGCACGCGCAAACAATACGTTTACGAGCGTGAGCTGCTGCTCGGATCGAATTTCTACCGAGCGGCAGGAAGACCCGCATGAACACCAGTTTGCACTACACTCCACCACTTGTGAAACATCGCAGAGTTTTTTGTATCTTCACGGATTTCCGCATAGCAAAACTCTGCAAACTTCATCCAGGCTTAAAGGAGATCCACTCAGAGGCTCTGCGACAGAACACCAACTTAGTGATGTTGAGTGAAGCATTGAGATAGACATAGCAGCCTACATGGTGACCTTCTAGTATAATTGGGTGACCAGTGCTCCTCAGAACCTGAGTGTACTAGAATGTGGAGAATATTGGTTCTGTCGGGTACTGGAATGTTTCTTGGTTTACTGAATAATAACAAAAAAGTAACAGTACTCAAGCCTTTTAGTAATAATCGATGAAAAGAAAAAAGAAGATAGGACAAAAACCATGAATCAAAAAACACAAAACAAAAACACACCAAAATTGAATCATATGTCCTTTTACATTTCATGGTGTTGAAATGACATTAGAAGGCTGTCAAAGTGCATGAACATACATTTTGTTCCAACGGCACAAGTGATGTGGTGAAAAAAGGTGCAAAACAAGTACTAAATGTAAACAAGATATATACAGTGCTGTACGAATTGTTGAAAGTGGTCTTTCAAAGGACATCCATCCCTTGGTACATAAAGCTCTGCGCGCTTGGGATTTTTAACTTTCATTTCATGTGGGGTGGAGAGAATAGGGTCAGGATTATCGCAAGCACGTTGACGTTTCGACCCAAAGAAATACGTGATTGACTGATATGCACAAATTGTATGTTCATGCACTCTGACAGCCTTCTAATATCATTTCGACACCATAAAATGTTAAAGAATATATGTATTTATCCTTAAATACAGACTTTGATTGATCCAATTTTGATGTGTTTTTTGTATTATGTTTTTTGATTCATGGTTTTTGTCCTTTCTTCTTTTTCCTTTTCATTGATTATTACTGAAAGAC
The DNA here is from genome assembly GCF_964263255.1 of Lissotriton vulgaris. Lineage (NCBI taxonomy): Eukaryota > Metazoa > Chordata > Amphibia > Caudata > Salamandridae > Lissotriton > Lissotriton vulgaris. The sequence continues at coordinate 966,588,681 of NC_141695.1, read as the reverse complement.
TTGAGTACTGTTGTTTACTTTTTTGGTATTACTCAGTAAACCAAGAATTATTCCTGTACCCAACAGAACCAATATTCTTCACATGGTGACCTTGTTAAAACGTCAAATATATGATAGATTCCACACTTAATCTGCAGTCAGTACATTTATCTGACTCACACGTTTACAATGCGCCTGATTGTTCACATGAAACAGTTCCAACTGCACATGGCTATATGAATAACACACCATTTCCTCATTGCATTAATGAGCTTAGATTTCAGCATTAGCTATAGGTAATTATTTTCCCACTTGCTATTGCTGCCACTTATGGTCATATCAGATTAGATATTATAGGCAGATCTCACTGTAAACAATCTTCTCTGGCAAAACTCAGCGTTAAGCTATGTGGTTTAATCCTTTATAATGTGGTGGCTCACAGGAATACCACTGGGAAGTTTGGGTCTGGTGGGAGTATGGTTTCGGGGTGCTGGGAGTTAAAAGTTGTGAACCTAACAGGTCCATTTGTTCTGTTATGTTGATAAATTAGGCACCCTGAGTAAACTCATAGAACACGACAGCAAATCATTGGATGGGGGAACATCCGAGACACAAGCCTAAAATTTATGGAATGGTATGTCAGAGGGATAAATAACTGACATAACTGACACATATCTCATAAGATCAAGGTATCTATCAAGACACAACATGGAAGTAGTATTTTTATAAGAAATCCACTATGCGAAAGTCCACCCATATATACTGTAGCACAAACTGGGGCATATACCAGTTCTTTGCATAGGAACCTCATATTCTAGAAGTGTGACCTTTCTGATTAAGTAAGCTACCGACTTTATACCCTTCAACAAAGTTGTACAAAATAAGGGCTTCTATAATATTGTCCAGGGCCTACTGGGGGCAACGTGTCACATTAGTTAACTCATATTTAATTTTTTAGCTGTTTTATAACGCGCTCTGTTACTACCAGAGTATCCTGGCGCGACACATGGACCTAATTACAAGAATCCAGAATTCTTTGCTTAAGTTATGAAACTGCGGACCTAAACCGTACGCTCCATGCACAGCATGGTAAAAGGAACCTTCAAGGGATTTTATTCACAACAATCTTTCGTTGTTCAAAGATGAATCAAGGGGTTAGTCCTACCGGAACAAACACCAAAGTGTCTTTAGAAATCAAAAGAGAAACAAATAAATACATTTTAACATAAAACACATGGGAGAACCTAGTAGTTTGAAAAATATATCTTACTTTATATATTTCGTTTGCAAATGGAATACAAATAGATAAAATCATTCAGCACAGAGTCAAATAAAGAAGCGAAATCAAATTGGCCTAATAGTACTTGACTAAACAGCTATTCCTAATAAATCATAAGCAACGAATCTCTTAATGAGAATACGTATTGCTCCAGAATTAATTATTTTTTCTTAGAAAAAGAGAATGAGGTCGACGTTTTGGTCTGTTCGGCTGTAGTCCATCACACCATCTTCAGGATGAACACAATTATGGCTGAGAAGAGAAACTCCTATGTAAACATAATACAGCATGTTACCTTAAAATTGTAAACTGTTTTGCATTTGCAAAAGCAAAGTTAAAAAAACGAAGAAACCTGTGTGTATTGACTGATGTGTAACAAAGTGCAGTTATCTAATTTGTGCACCACCCGAAATAAATCAAAAGTTACCACCACCTTCACCTATTTGTGTTGACATAGTAGTAAAAGTATCACTTACCTATTTGAGCTGGCGACAGACTTGCCTAATACCATAAAATGGCTAAGGAGTTGCTGTTGCGAATGAAGCACTATCCAAAGAAACAGAACACCAAAAATATGTTGTTAATCTGTTCTGAATGACTCGCCATCATGCCATTTTAAATAACTGAAAAAGGGCATACCTGTATAGTAGGGAAATTAATTTCCTATATTTTGTTCTTGAGCCAGAGTCTGTATGGATACAGATAGATGGCTGCAAAATAATTTATTTATATCTCATATCTGTGAAAAAGATAAATGACACAAATACTTAAAATAATGTCAAGACATTGCAAAACATAAAAGAAAATCTTTACAATGATAGTCATAAGTTACATGACATCACGTTGACGCACATCTAAATTAGCGTGCTAAGCGGCTAACTGATATAGCTCTTGCTAGTAGCATATGGCCGCTCAAGACCAATTATTTATAAGGTCTGAGTCTCATCACAGAAAAAGGAGACCTCATAGGAAAACAATCCAACTGAAATCTGAAGGAGACTTATTTATACGGACTCATGTCTTGTGCACTATCTAAATGTTCTTGTCTGAGGCGAAACCGGTATAGACTCTGGCACCTTTGAGCTATCCTCACCAATATCTTTTAGAATTCCGCTTATAGCAAAAGCGTATGCCACTATGAACCTTTTAGTCCATTTAACTGACCTCAAGTGAACTATTTACACCAAATTATTTTTGCTGTTATACTGCTTATATACTGCTTATAGATTGTCATAGCTTATGTGCATTTGAAGCATGTGACATACTCTAAGACATGAGTCCGTATGACTAAGACTTCTTCAGATTTCAGTTTGATTGTTTTCTTATGAGGTAAATTGTGCCCAAATTCAACTTTAGTGTTTGGGGAACCTAAAAATGGATAACCTACAATGTGTGGGCATATTAGGTACCCCCAGGGTCTCCTCTAGGCGTCCCACGGGTAGGGGTCAGGTATTTATAAGGAGGACACTTATAAAATGAGTTTTATATCCCCAGGGTTAAGTGAAATTGCACATTTCACTCCCCACATTGTGATGAAGTACTGCCCCAAATTGACGTTGGTGTTAGGAGCACTGTGGAGGGACGATCTGCAATAATATTTACATATCCAAAACCGTGAAGACTCCCCAAGGTGTTTCAAAGGGTGGGGGTCCTGTAGATATAGGCAGAGTGGTGTTGGAAAAATGGCTCAAGTAATTTTTCCCGTTGCATATCCCATGCCACATAGGTTAACATGGCAAGAAGTTATTAACTACTAACTCTTGATAGGAGAAGGCTAAAAATACCGTTCAAACACTTCCCAGGCTTCTTTGAAGAGGTGATAAAGAGCCCCTGGGGTTGACCAGCTCTGCTGGGAGGGCAGTGTTCTGTTACACAGGAATGCCAAAGCAGGGGGAGGAGTTGCAAACAATGGACTTCAATGGAAGGGGAAGACACCAGTATCATTTACAACTCTACTCTCTTGAACCCAGCCAGATGCTACGCTTAAGGAAGGAATGAGCAGATACAAGGGGGAGAGACTATGGAGATTAGGAAGAGTGGAAGAGGTGTGGCGCAGCGGCCAGGGTGCCTGACTCCGGACCATGGGGTTCATGTTCGATTCCTTGCACCAGCGGCAGTTAGCCCAGCACCATGTGACTCTGGGCAATAGCTCGCTTAATCTTCCCGAGGGCCCCCAGCGCCAGGACACCACTTCGGAGGTAGCTGTGCGCTTTACAAATACTGGTATTTATTAGCCATCCTAGGGGGGTGTTTAGCCAGCTCCTATCTCCCTGCTGGAAAATCAGCCACACTCTGCAAAGTGGAAGTGGTCAAAACTTGGGGCGGCACCCTACACCCCATTGGATAGGAGTGTCCTCCTGCTTGACCCAGAGAACTTGGAATACATTTCTGAGAAGGGCAGAGCCTCTCATATCTGCTGCTTTAAACTTAAGAAAGTAATACGGGTCATGCTAACAAGTTTGATGTGCATTTCCTAAGGCCTGCACTCTGAAGATTGCACCTTCTGCGGTATCTAGAACCACACCCCTGTGGACTACCTTGCTGTAAAAGGACTAACGATTAAACTCCCTGCAAGCTACAGGTTAACAGAGGTCACTTGGAAAATCACCACCAAGAATCCTCAATTGGAGAACTACCAGTAGATTTGTAAGGGTTTTGTCGAAGTGGATTGTGGGAACTGGAGTCCTCAAATTTCAAGGACCATCTTGGAGATTCCAGACCCTTGGGTGAGTTTGGGACACTTTGGGACCCTTTGGGAAACTTCAGGAAGATGTTCCCGAAGTTTGTAGAACTATGGACCAACTTTGGAAAAAAGCTCCTTAAGAGGACCAACTTGACCTGGCCAGCCAAGCCACCTGCCTTCAACCGCGAGCCGGACTGCCATCCAGATTCGTCCTACTATAAAGCTCTGCAAGTCCTACTTTCAGAGTTTGACCAGGAGTAGTCGAAAACCGAGGCCGGCATACCCTCACCGAATCCATCCTGGTGAAGAGCATCGAGGGATCCCGCGATAAAAAGCACTGTAAAAGTTTCTAAGTCTGAACGAAGAAAAGGTGACCAGGAGCAACTGAGAAAGCAAAGCCGCATGCCTTCAATCCCCGGTAGCTTGTTTCCTTCCCAGTGTAAGAATTGGCTTTTGTAGTTTGGTTTGCCCTGTTCCCATCATGCACTGGGACAGGAACAGACTAATTTGCATACAGCCAGGTTCTGAAACTGGGATGGTGCAGTGAGCTAAAAAACGGTGTTGGATCTAGCCCTGATCTCTTGACTGGGTGAGAGTATTCTGTTTAATTCAGAGACTCTGTCCCTCGCCACCCCTTGTTGTAAATATTTTTGTCCACCCTAAGCGTGGAAGGGTATACTCAGATGTGAGTCCCTTGCTCATTGCACCATCAGGATTCAAGCAAGCCGGGCCGAAGACGGCTGAAATGCCAGAAACCCCCGGTAGCTTGTTTCCTTCCCAGTGTAAGAATTGGCTTTTGTAGTTTGGTTTGCCCTGTTCCCATCATGCACTGGGACAGGAACAGACTAATTTGCATACAGCCAGGTTCTGAAACTGGGATGGTGCAGTGAGCTAAAAAACGGTGTTGGATCTAGCCCTGATCTCTTGACTGGGTGAGAGTATTCTGTTTAATTCAGAGACTCTGTCCCTCGCCACCCCTTGTTGTAAATATTCAACCGCGAGCCGGCATGGATCCTTGGTTTATCCTGCTGGTATTCTCCGGAGGTTAGACTTCCATAAGTTTGACCAGGAGCAAGGCAATCCAGTGAACCCTCACCGAATCCGGACTGTCTGAGAGCTTCGAGAGACCCATGGAAGAAAAGCTCCAGAAAAGTTTCTAAGTCAGAAGGTAAAAACTTTGACCGAGACCTACCGTGAGGGGTGGCCACCCAGGTCTCCATCGCGGTTGGCCTGAAATTATTACTTTGACCTAGTCAATTGCGACCAGATGTCCTTATAAGGTGCTATAGGTTTCAATGTGCTAGATAATGCTAAATCTCCCTACATCGGATGGTTGTCATTTTGGTGTCATTTTAAAGATACAAATATTTCCTAGTTTTTATAAATTGATGTTGGATTTTTAGTGTGCATTGTATCTTAATTATTTACTGAAATTGTGTTTTTAAATGCTTTACATACCTGTCTTTGAAGTTAAGCCTGCCTGCTCGCAGTCAAGCTGCAAAGGGCTGAGCATTTTTAAGACCTATTCTGAGCCGTATACTGAGTTGGTGGCCTTATTGTCCGTGGCAGATATACATTTGCCCCTACCAATAATCCACTTTTCAACACTAGGTAAGTGTTACTGAACATCATGCAACAGTATGAATTGCTGGACATATGGCACACTGGCCACCCCTCCACCCAGGAATACACATTCCAGGTCACAGTACACAGCTCCTTATCTAGAATAAACTTCTGGATTAGCAAGAGGGATTTGGTAAACTGGACTAAATAGATTTGCACAGGACTTGGACGGACCACTCCCAAGTCGTACTAGCCCTCTTTATTTCAAATAACTGGAATAAAGAGAACCTCTGCAACCCACTTCATTACTTAATTTAGTAATTAGGCAGGAAATCCGAGAAGCAATTTCATCCTACTTTGAATTTAATTCAAGAAGCAGTTTCCACTTTTTTGCCCTTTCAGAAGTGTTTAATGGGTATTCGGAAGGGAATGCTTAGCCAAGGTCATGGAATCTATTTGTGAAAGACTGACTAAACTAGAAAGATAAATATGTGGTATTGAACAAATACATTGAGCAACCATAAATATCAAATCCAGTCCACTCCAATTTGAGAATATGAAAAAACAATGGTCCTAATCCTATTGATTGTACGAATTGACTCAATCAATTATTGTTTCTGGATTTCTAACAGTATAGAGCACCACAATCATGTCTACTCTAATATACTCAATAATCTTAGTACAGAATGATAAACAGCCACTACGATCAAAGGCAAAAGATACAATGTATTTAATTCATTGTTTCATCTTTTCAAATTAATTTTTTATAAACAATGTATTATTTCAAATAGGTAAAAACAGGTGGTTGCCCGAATAGAGCATGCAGAGAAAAGAGTGATTAGAGTGTTAAATAAGTGAGAGGGAAAAGAAATTCACAGTAGTAGTCAGGACAGATTCACATTATTTATCAAACAATACCAGGCATGTAATTTTTTGCCGTACTGGGTAAATGGCCAAACATAAAATTCTTTTTAAACCATTGAAGTCAAAAAGTTGTTACATACGGACATATATGCCCCAAATTTTGCACTTTATGAAATCAAGGATAAATGGTCCAAGGTAAGGGGAGGTAGCATTGAAGTTTCGACTCGTCTTAAGCCCAATCGGTAATTTGAACCTGGGGCGTGCGAGTATTCATCCGGACAGGATAAAAAGGGGGGCAACCAAGGGATAACGATAGCCCCTTTAGTAGAAGACAGCGGGCGAGAGGTCCTTAGGTATTACTTCCTATTAAGTCTCTTTAATGTAGGATTCTCTCATCAATTATATTGGGTTGGCACACTACTTCATATCTGTGCCAATATCGAGGTAGTACCTTGATCCAACTCCTTATTTTGAAATACTTCTGGGGTAGCTCCTGCCAATAAGTTCAGGTAGCTTGTAGCCGGAATTCCAGCGCATGTAGAGAGCCAAGCCTTAGTCATGCAAGGACGCCGCGGATATGAAGTCGTGTGCCAACCCAATATAATTGATGAGAGAATCCTACATTAAGGATTACATGCCACACACTTGAGTAATTACCTAGGTTACTTTTGGCACTTGTGCTGAATGCACTTTCAATCTGGTACATTAATCGCCCATTAACAATATTTTCAGTGTGCCCACCACTACTCGCTATATATAGATACATGTTGTTTGTATTCCTTATAGGCATCATGGTATGCTGCCGTTGGATAAAACAACACTACAATAACAAAACATGACCTAGTACATGCATACATATGTATAGATACCATTTGTGTACCCTTGAGTGCATGTCGTTATGCATTTTGGTATTGTGGTGTGCTGCTGGTCAGAAAAATGTAAGTTTATGGTATAACACGACATACTTCACGTACTGTGAACATATATATATATATATTCACTGAAAAAACCATAGGTTTCACACCAGTTATAGTTAGCTGGAAATTTTACTGACATAAAACCATTGAAATTCCCACGTTATAGTTAGTTGGACTCACTATAACTTGTGCGCCTGCAATGCACTGCTGATGACATCAAATATTATATCACTCATGACATGATCAGTGACATCACTCATCTGATCTGATTGAAAATGACTTTTCTTGAGAAACATTTGGATTTGGATTATCATGTCCTATACTTTGGAATTTTTGAAAGACTGACTTTGAGGATGCTATAAATTACTCAATTCTGCCCGAATTGTGTGGGTAAAATTGATACCTAGTCACTTTGAATAAGAATGTACTTACGTCTCGTCTAACATTTGGAAGAAATATCTAGTTATATGACAACAGGATACCGACATAACTTGAAGGAAATAAGAACGCCCTGAAGAAGTTCTGTTGTACAGAACGAAACGTTTCGGTTAGCTGTGGTACATAAACTTAAGAAAAATAAAAGCATTTGAATATACACCAAGATTCAGCGCTTCAATAAGGACTCTAAGTGATATGATTTGATTGGACTCATTGTGAAAGTGGTGCTGTGCCAAACTTTGGAATATTCTCCACTACTCTCTACTACTTACTCTCTCCTACTCCACTACTCTCAAATACTCACTCTCTACTACTCATTCTCTACTACTCTACTACTCTCTACTACTCTCTCTCTACTACTCACTCCCTACTACTAGCCACTCACTACTCCCTACTACTCACTATCTACTACTCTCTACTACTCACTCTCTACTACTCTCTCTCTACTACTCTCTACTGCTCACTCTCTACTACTCTCTCTCTACTAGTCTCTCCTACTTACTCTACTACTCACTCTCTACTACTCTCTACTATTCTCTCTGCTACTCATTCTCTACTACTCTCTACTACTCACTCTCTACTACTCACTCTCTACTACTCTCTACTACTCACTCTTTACTACTCTCTACTACTCACTCTCTACTGCTCTCTACTACTCACTCTATTACTTACTCTCTACTTCTCTCTACTACTCACTCTCTACTACTCACTCTCTACTACTCTCTACTACTCACTCTACTATTCACTCTACTACTCTCTATTACTCACTCTCTACTCTCTACCTCTCTATCTCTCTATTCTTCTCTCTCTACTAGTCTCTACCTCTCTACAGCTACCTCTCTACCTCTACCTCTACCTCTCTACCTCTACACCTCTACCTCTCTACCTCTCTCTACATGCACACATATACACATATATGCATATATATGCATATGCATTTATATATATGTATGTGTATGTATATATATATATAAAAAAGAATAATTTTATTTTAAAACAGCTACTTTTTTTTAAAACTGTCATTCTTTTTCCCCAAGGTACGCTCCCCGGTGCGCGTACCGGGCGCCCCCCCCCCCCCCGCAAAAATAAAAAAAAATATTTTTTTGTTGCCCCTCGGGGCCCTTTTATGGCCCCCACATCAAACCTAGGGGGTCAAGGGGGGGTCTACTCTGCCCCATTAAGGTCAATTCCCCCTTTGTTTTAGCCACCTCTTGTGTCTCGATCCTACCGAGACACAAGATGTTTGGAATGTTTACAGAACCCCGAGAGCCAATCAGCTTTACGCACGCAGGTCGCGTAGCGCTCCAGGTACGCGCCCCTGTGCGCGTACCGGGGCGCTGCCATAGATATATATTTTTTTTTTAACCTAAATTACTCAAAATAACATAACATAACATTTTGCCTAGTTTGATGGAAATCCATTCAGCCGTTCGGGCTAAAAGTGAGTTTGACCGCCCTATGAAAATTAACATGGGGAAAACATATATATATATATTGCTTGACAAAGGTCTCCGGTTCGGCAGCGCACACAATAGTAGTGCATTGAGAGCTCGGCAGCTTCCTGGTTTCTCGAATTTTTCCAAGCCTTACGCGTTTCAGTGCTTTGTTGCACCTTGATCACAGGCAATTGATTCTCTCTGCAGGTAAAAAAAGACACGAGTGAGCCAGCATGCTTTTGTAAAGTACTTCCCCTCAGTGGGCGTTACCATTCGTTTTATTTAGCATTGCATGTTGGGCTTTGTAGTCTCTTCATTATTTATTAGAACACCTTCAGTAGGTCCCGCAGCAGAAAATTATTGTCAATATTGTCACAGCCCCCAGTGGGCCCTTAAAACACAGTTCGCTGACCATTGTGGGCTTTCACTTTGCTATTCCTTTACAGCATTCGCTTACTGCGTGCTGAAGTTCCCTCCTTTACCAGGGATGGTGCTGCTCCCACGGCTTGACAGCCGTTAAATAATTTTGCTTTACAAAGGTCTCTGGTTCGGCAGCGCACACAATAGTAGTGCATTGAGAGCTCGTCAGCTTCCTGGTTTCTCGAATTTTTCCTAGCCTTACGCGTTTCAGTGCTTTGTTGCACCATGATCACAGGCAATTGATTCTCTTTGCAGGTAAAAAAAGACACGAGTGAGCCAGCATGCTTTTGTAAAGTACTTCCCCTCAGTGGGCGTTACCATTCATTTTATTTAGCATTGCATGTTGGGCTTTGTAGTCTCTTCATTATTTATTAGAACACCTTCAATAGGTCCCGCAGCAGAAAATTATTGTCAATATTGTCACAGCCCCCAGTGGGCCCTTAAAACACAGTTCGCTGACCATTGCGGGCTTTCACTTCGCTATTCCTTTACAGCATTTGCTTACTGCGTGCTGAGGTTCCCTCCTTTACCAGGGATGGTGCTGCTCCCACGGCTTGACAGCCGTTAAGTAATTTTGCTTTAGAAAGGTCTCCGGTTCGGCAGCGCACACAATAGTAGTGCATTGAGACCCTTCAGCTTCCTGGTTTCTCGAATTTTTCCAAGCCTTCCGCGTTTCAGTGCTTTGTTGCACCTTGATCACAGGCAATTGATTCTCTCGGCAGGTAAAAAAAGACACGAGTGAGCCAGCATGCTTTTGTAAAGTACTTCCCCTCAGTGGGCGTTACCATTCGTTTTATTTAGCATTGCATGTTGGGCTTTGTAGTCTCTTCATTATTTATTAGAACACCTTCAGGAGGTCCTGCAGCAGAAAATCATTGTCAATATTGTCACAGCCCCCAGTGGGCCCTTAAAACACAGTTCGCTGACCATTGCGGGCTTTCACTTCGCTATTCCTTTACAGCATTCGCTTACTGAGTGCTGAGGTTCCCTCCTTTACCAGGGATGGTGCTGCTCCCACGGCTTGACAGCCGTTAAGTAATTTTGCTTTACAAAGGTTTCCGGTTCGGCAGCGCACACAATAGTAGTGCATTGAGAGCTCGTCAGCTTCCTGGTTTCTTGAATTTTTCCAAGCCTTACGCGTTTCAGTGCTTTGTTGCACCTTGATCACAGGCAATTGATTCTCTCTGCAGGGTAAAAAAAGACACGAGTGAGCCAGCATTATTTTGTAAAGTACTTCCCCTCAGTGGGCGTTACCATTCGTTTTATTTAGCATTGCATGTTGGGCTTTGTAGTCTATTCATTATTTATTAGAACACCTTCAGTAGGTCCCGCAGCAGAAAATTATTGTCAATATTGTCACAACCCCCAGTGGGCCCTTAAAACACAGTTCGCTGTCCATTGCGGGCTTTCACTGCGCTATTCCTTTACAGCATTCGCTTACTGCGTGCTGAGGTTCCCTCCTTTACCAGGGATGGTGCTGCTCCCAAGGCCTGACATCTGTTAGGTAATTCTGCTTTACAAAGGTCTCCGGTTCGGCAGCGCACACAATAGTAGTCTGCTTGCAGCGCCGGGACGCCCCTTGGCTGGGGCAGCCGCGCGCTATACAAATCACCATAACATTAACATTAACATTAACATTGAGAGCTCGTCAGCTTCCTGGTTTCTCAAAAGATGTACTTTCTCACGTGAGAAAGAGCATCTTTTCTTCGAAATGTTGGTGGGTGATGGTGGCGGTTTCTATCATGAAATAAATATGCTTCAAAATGAAAGACTCTGTGTTCGGGAGTGCAATTTCTACAAAGTTTGCTGGTCAAAGATTATACGAGACTTGGTCTGGTCTCGGAAGCTGCACCCGCTATCTTGTTAGCGCGCCGGTTACAGACTGTTTGGTGGAAGAATACATATATATATATATATATATATATATATATATATATATATATATATAACGTTTGTGATCTCCATGGAGGGCTGCCATTTCACCTATATGACACATTTGTCAAAATAGTGAGCTTTGTTATATGCATTGTTTTTATTTTATTTGCCCCCATTTTCAGGCAACATTAGGTGTTCCAATATGGCGCCTGCTTTCTCAAGCTGTCTCTGGAAACACCCAATTAGCCAGATAAGTCCTTGGCAGATAGCTGTGGGAACTCTCTGGGGCACGTTTATGGGAGCCCCTTTAATTACGCTGAGCTAGCACTCACAGGCCCATTGATTTTGGCATTCCTGACACGGCGATCACAGCTTTATAATGTAGTCTGACTATTTGGTACCCCGCTACCCATACCAACATTCCAGCTGCATCTCCAGGGTTCCCCGAGAGCCGGTTTAGTTATTAACAGGTTACCACGGCATGCCACACAGCTGAGATTAATCCCTGTATGCTTTCTAAACTTTTCCTCCAACAACCAATTACCTCCAGGCAGACACAGGAGGGTAGGTTATAGGTTAATTGCGGCGCAGGACCACATGAGTACTGACATAACCTGCAGTGTATGTTATTCTTTCTGTACCTATTACTACAAGATACCACCTCATTGGTACATCTATGTGCACCAATTTGATTCCGCAGCTCAGCACGGTTCTCTGCCCACTCCTAAGGGGGACAAACACTGCTCTAACAGGGTAAGGGTCCTATTGCCTGAATTTGGGAATGCAGCCTTGTGTATACCACACCCACTTCGTGGATTTGGTGTGATGTTGTGTTTCCACATGTGGTCACTTGCCTGTTCGTTTGTTATATTTGGGCACTCCTCACTGCGGGGCAACAATGCCCCCTCTGCATTGTTTTTCACTCAAGTTCAGCTGTCCTTTTCTCTTACAGATCGTTTTTGTCCTGTAGCTTAGCAGGTATTGTTAACAAAAGATATTGATTGGGCACATTTATTCAATACACACCTTCATTTGACGCTACTTCCCATATTTTGAGGAGTCGAAGGCCATTAGTCCCTAGGACAGCGTTTACTTGTTTTTACTTGTCAAGAGGACCACCATATTAAACCGTTTTTGGTACCCCTTAGGCCTTTTTAACCACTCACTGCATCACCCTACATTCACAATAGCCTCACTTTTGCTCATCATTATGGCACTCAAATCAGAAGACCTCTGACAAAGAGCCCATTTGAGGGACCCGTTGGGCATTGCAGCACCAGTCCAACAGGAGCACCCCAATGATGAAGTATGACACTCTTCTGGGTGTGTGAGGTCATTCCCTTCTGTTTAAGCATATCCCCATATCCAGTTGATCAGCCCTGACCAACAGCTTCTCCTCCCCCAATTTCCTTTCCCTGAAGAAACAGCATCCTTCTATATTTAATCATATCATAGGCTGCGCCATGCAGCAGCGGATCTCTTCCTCGGTATGCCGAATGAGCACTCAGAGTGGAAGCATCTCACTTTTTTGAAAAGCAATTTTATAGTTTTTTTCTATCAATACAAGTAACACATATCAACACTTTACAGTGGTATGCCATCCTATAACCCTGAATGGTTCCTCGGGGCTAGGCAACAAATCATTTACATCCAAGTCCAAAATGTTCCATTAATTTGCCCCAGATCCACACGTTATCAGGGTATCCCCTGGTTGCAAAAATAGATCATTCCACCTTTGCGCACAAGTCCATTCCTGCATGCCACTCGGTAAGCATGAGGCGGGGCGGTTGGCTGTCCCCCATCTCCAGGCTATGTCCCTTTTGCAGATCATCATAGCCATACCAATCAGGTATTGATCTCCCCTAGTTTCGCCTAATTCGTCATGAGGGCCTGTTCAGACAAACGTTTGACTGTGTATCCTAAAAGTTGGGTTAGGGAGTTTGCTATCTGGCACAGGAACTCCGCAATCGGGGGGGGGGGTCACTTCCATATCATATAAAATAAATATGCGCTTGTGGTTGGACAGTGAAAGCAAGAGCGAATAGGGGTGATTACCCGCTTGCCAGAGTCTCTGGAGTGTGAGATAGGTGCAATAGACATAGTTCAGTTGGATCAGTTTGATGCAGGAAGCTAAAGTGATTTCTCAGGGAGCTAGGCAGGCCAGTCACCTGTCTAGGTCGTCAACGGGCCCTATCCATATCTCCCATTTCTGCTTCAGGTGGGTGAAGGCTTAATGTTTGTTGGTGAAGAGTGAGCAGAAGATGCAGCATATGCCATCTCTCTCCAGCTTACCCATCAGTAGTAAGGGTTGTACTCTGGTAATCTACAAGTAGAGTCATGTACACTATCAGAGCATGCCTGAGTTGCAGATATTTATGGTACTGGGTTTTGGAAGGGTGGTAGTGGGATTGGAGTTCTTGGAAGGACTATAAATTGGCCTCGGAAGCTTCTCACTTTTATCATAATGAACCCTCATCAAGTTTGGCTGATTACTTCAAACTATATTTTTGCCATTTTTCCTTCTGTGGGACATTTGGAGGAGCCTTTTGAATGCAGGGTGCAATCTAGTCCCTGGCCATATGCTTATAAAGAGAGGTGCTGTGTGGACGCACTAAAGGCAAGCCCATCTGTGCTCGTCAGTGTTCCGGAAGCAGCCAGCGCAAGCCACTCTGCCAGTTTCACTCCAGATGGCAAGACTAGACTAACATATGACAGTGCCACTTTACGCAGTTTTTCTTCAGAAGCAAACTGCCCACTCCACCCTCTACCCAGTGTGTGGAATGTGGATTTTCGCTGCCCAAAATGTCAGTGAACTACTATGGCCTCTGGTGAGAGTACCATTTAAACCATTTGTCATAAAACTACTCAACACTTTGGAGATCTCTACGGTTTTGTTGAACGTCCAGTCCTTGCAGAAGAAGGATATGCAGGTCTTTGAACGGCTCCAAAATGTTAACAAGATCTGTTATTTTTAATAGAGAACAGGCTCACTGAGTCTTCGAACCCCACCCTAGTAACAGCCATCCCGCAGGGTTATAAAATTCTCAGGAAGGACCGCCCATTATGCAGAAGAGAGAGGGTGGCCACTGTCTACAAAAATACATTTGATTGTGTCCCAATTACTCCTGGGGATCTAGATGAAGCAGAATGTTTGGGGTTCTGTTGCTCTTTGTCACCTCAACAGTCAGTCCCTGGAGTCATGATATACAGATCTCGAGGCTTGGCAGGTCCCTTCCTGAGATCACTAAACAATATTCAGGCACCTTGGTCCCTCCCACTGACATTATTCATAGTCCCACAAGATAATTTTATAATGGACATTGCAATGCAAATTGAACCGTTACAATGACATGGCTTCATATAAGGACTAGCAAGATTTAGTGAAAATTTAGAGCCCTGAAGAAGTCCGTGTAGGATGAAACATGTTGGCTACTGTTGTCAGGCGTTTGTCAAAAGAAGAAAATGAATAAAGAACTTTCCTCTACACACACAGCATATTGTGCATTATGTATTATTAGGTATACGTATTGTAAGTGTTGGGGGTGCTAGGTGGTGCATGAGCTGTATGGCCTCCTGTGAGTGAGGGTCCCGCAGACCGGCACCAAAATACGACAATTATCCGGCTCATCATCAGAAAACTACTTTTGAAAGTGTGGGTTGTGGACCTTACGATCAGAAGGCTATAGCGGTGATGAGATCTGCGCCGCTGGTGGCATCTGGCGCCAACAAACAATGGAGGAAGAACGGACCGGGGGCGCGACCAGGTGCTCCTCGGACTGCTAAGCGGAGCTGCGGGGAACGAGAGAACCGTGGTCCCCACGAGGTGGGACGACCGGAGCGGAAGATCGGCAGGGTGGGCCGCAGGGACTCTGGCTTCTGTGACAGGATTAGGCGCTTGAATTCACCGATCTGCAAAACAGTGAGTGAAGCGGAAGCTGAGAGGATCGGGCTGAGTGCAACGGAGCGTGGAGGAGAGCGGAAGAGACATAGGGAGGTGATTTCAGCGAGTACATGAGGCAGCCATCTTAATTGCGGAGACCCGGGGGATTGGCTCCATACATATGCACATTCACAGTGGGAGAGCAGATTAAAGCGACCTGCTTATTTCAGCCAAGACAAGATCAGAGGTGAGCGGGCATCATATGTCAGGTACCCTCATATACCCAGAGCATAAAGGAGCTGGATATGTGATATGACTTCTCCGGAGTGGGCGTAGGGGGAGAGCAGGCTAAGAGTGAGCACGGGAAGAGGTGCCGCCGCTACACAGCGCACCCATCAAGGACACAACCGCGAGAGAGACGCCACCCCGTGGTGCTGGAGCATATAGCCATTGCTTCTGTGCGCTGGGGATCAGCGGAGAGTGAGATACAATTGGTGGGCATCATGAGCTTTGAGATGCAACAACTGAGGCGAGGCTAGAGAATCGGAGCTGAGACCCCGTGGTGCAGAAAAGAAAGTGAGAAAAATAGGTCATAGGTGATTTGACAGTAATATACTGGTCACATGGCAGGAAGAGATTAAAAAGGCTTGGCGTCAGTGTGACGGTGCAGACAGAGAGACAGACAGAGAGAACAGCGGGCGCGGCCGCTGCAGACATACAGAGGTTGCAGCCAGTAACTCCTGCACTGACTACAATACAGCGATTTAAGAGGCGCTAAACCTGCCATCGGCTATTAATTACGAATTAGTATTCTGCGGCCAACTGATGCCTCCACGCACCTAGACCATGACGTGATGACTGTGATGTGATATTCACCCTACTATAGAGGCGGTGAGACAAGGGACAGTGCAGTGGGCAGCGAAAGTGATTGTCTGCAGGCTGCATCGGCATCGAGAAAACATACCACGATCACACAAGCTACCCACCTTTTTTGAAGCGACGTAGCAACTGGACCGCAGTGAAGATTAACATCCCTGGCGGAACCTCTGTTGAGCAACTGCAGAGGACCTGCAAATACACCCACATACTACTAGTGTGGGGGAACTGATGCGTAGTACACCACAACGTGAGGGCCAGGACACAGCAGGATTAGGCCTAACCGCGCACTGAAGGGCAACACAGAGTCTAGGTCAAGATGGGGAAATTAATTGCCCTTCAACCACGCCTGATGTTTGACACAAAAAAAGCGACTAGACAACAGCAAGCAGAAATGGATACCGGAGCAGACATCTCTCAGCAGGAACGTCAGCAAGAACCTAGTGATAACCTAACTCTGTCCTTCTAGAAGTCAGACAAGGCTTCGCGACCATGGCGGATAAAATGGACACGATGTTGACGCATATGGATGCTATAGCCCGGAGAATCGAAGGTCATGAGGTACGCATCAAAGAGACGGAACAACGCATCTCTGATGTAGAAGACACCACCACCCAAGTGAAAAAAGCAACAGCACAAATGGATAAGCTGCTCAGGATCATAGCGGCGAAAAATGAGGACATAGAAGCGCGGAGCAGGAGAAACAATATATACTCGTCCTGGGTATACCGGAAAGCACAAATACGGGCAAGATGGAGGAGTAAATAGAGAAATTACTAAAGGAAGTGGTGGGTACAGAACTGCTATCTCCTCATTTCATAGTTGAAAGAGTGCATCGCTCTCTCGGACCGAGACCTCCCCCTGGCGGTACTCCAAGACCCATCGTTGCTCATTTGCTGAACTATAGGGACAGGGATGCTGCCTTACGGATTGCCATGGAGAAGAAACCGCTGAACTATGATGGTAGCACTTTCACGATGTACCCAGATTTCACGGTACAGGTGCAAGAGGAACGCCGTAAATTTTTGTCAGTGAAACAAAAACTAAGACAGGCTTAGATAGACTACGCCCTACTATACCCAGCACGCCTTGGTGTTACGGATCAGGGAAAGTAAACGTTCTTGACTAAGCCACAATAGGCGGAAGAGTTCCTAAAGCAACTCAAAAAACAGAAGAGATCAGAGACGGCGTTGGAGGACTCACCAAGATCTCAATCACCAGAGGTGGAGTGAACACTGCTGTCAAATAGGACTATGGGTTGTGGGGGTACAAGTTACACCCTGTGGCAATGGCCCTGTCAGTAATCAATAATAAAACCATAGGATTAGACATTCTGTGCATCTGGACTGAGGCCTTATTATCAAAAGACACTCTGAGAGGACAGCGTGAATAATACCTTGCCGGTCACCCTCGAGCTTGATCCGGAGTTCAGCAGTGTGACACACAGCACCCGCGTGTTACCCCATCTGGGAGAACCTCACTGTTGTTATTATGTTGTTGTTGCTTCTCTCCAGCCTCCTCTTAGGTCAGCCGAGGGAGATGACAGGCTTGGCTGGAAAGTTCGAGGAGCTAAGGGGTACAAGGGAGGGGGGGGGGTTATTCATTACTGCCATGTTTGGGATGCTTCAGTGGGGGGGGGGGGGTAGAGGGATGGGAGTTCCCTAGCAACAGTGAAGCCGGTGCGACACATTTTTGTAACGGATATGTGTCCTTATGTATGCAGATGCAGATGCCAAGATGTAAGCACTCACAAAACAATGGTCAGGTAGCGACTAGAGGGTGCACTGGCACAGGAGGATAGACCCACACTTATGATGTTGTCTGGGAATGTCAGAGGTCTCGATGACCCGAGGAAGTGGCGGTAGGTCCTGGCCTACTTGGATAGACAGCAGGTAAATGTAGCATTATTACAGGAAACCCACATTGACCCGAGAGCCCCGAATACCTTTGCTAGTCGGTAGGCGAGCTGCCGTTTGTTTTATTCCTATTCCTCATACACTCGTGGGACACCAATACTCTTTCACAAACATATCCGGTTTGAGATGGCGGGGACGATGGAGGATCTACAGGCAGATATATCATAACATGGGGGCGATTGGGCAGATAGTCTGTCACAATCGCAAATTGCTATGGCCCAAACACGGACTGCCCGAATTTTTCACTAAGCTCTGCGGGAAAATCTTTAACAATCGGCACATAATTTGGGGAGGGGATTTTAATGTTGCTCTAAATCCATGCCAGGACAGATCCAATGTAGCCCCACAACACTATACCAAAACGCAGGAGGCGCTGCAGGGAATAATTGAGGAAGAAGGCCTGATTGATAGCTGGAGACACACACACCCACAACAACAGGAAGGCACACATTTCACGTCCCACAGAGGGAAATGGACACGTATAGATTACTGTCTCCTTTCTAGGGGACTTGGGGCGGCCATAAGCAATGTGTTACACCTAGCTAGGACATTTTCGGATCACTGCACGGTAAAGGTATCACTCACCCCACCGTGGTATGATAGACCTAGGCCGAGCTGGAGGCTGCAACCCACGGCCTTGTTGGATATTGTCTTCCGAGCAGAATTGTGGAAGGAAATTAAAGATGCTTTCGTCCGGAATAAGGGCTCGGTGGACAGTGTTGAAGTGATATGGGAGACTTTTAAAGAGACAGTTAGAGGATTTTGTATTGCAAGAGTTTCGGGGTTTTAAGGGACATACAGAACACGATCCACACGCTGGAGTGGGAGTTACAGGGGATGGAGAGACAAATGAAACAGGGGGAGGTAGGGCAGGTGCAGATAGATTTTCGTGCACGCCCAACTGAATATGAGGAGGCTGGGCAGAGGGAATCGAAGTTTAAAGGACGCTATTGAGTAGCTCGTAGATACGGGGAGGGCGAAAGGCCGGGTAGAGCGTTAGCTGAAATGACAAGGTGCCCCCGTTTTAATACGCATATATTAGAGATACAGGGACCTGACACACTGCTGCAACAGGATTCACTAGGCATACTTGATGCATGTATTCCACATTATGGTACGTGTACACATCACATAGACATGGAACTATAGATCTTGATGACTTTCTAGGAGAGGTGGTACTTGGTTGGCTTAGTGACACACAACGGGAATTTTTAAACCTCCCATTTGAGATGAAATCAGGGAAGCCATAATGCAGCTCAAAAATGGAAAAGCGCCAGGGTTGGACGGCCTACCGGCTGAATTTTATAAGAGTTATACGGACATCATGGCACCAGTTTTAAAAGAGGTGTATGAAGAGTCACTGGAGGTAGGAACACTCCCCCCTTCGATGAGGGAAGCAATAGTGACATCTCTGCTGAAGCCTGGAAAATACCCTGAGACTTGTGATTCCTATAGGCCACTGTCATTGATGAACTGCGATACGAAAATATTGGCGAAGGTGCTGGCCAACAACTGACTCTCCTGTTGTAAAAACTTGTACTCCCCGATCAATCGGTATTTGTGCCAGGCAGGGCAACCTCCTATAATCTCAGAACTCTGTTCTCCCTGATTCAGACTGTTTTTTGGTTGCCACTAAGGCGTTTGACTCAGTGGAGTGGGATTACTTGTTTGGGGTGTTACATAGAATGGGCTTTACCAGCTTATACTTGTCCTGGATTAAATTATTATACCACCAACCCACTGCCAAGATTCTGATTAATGGCCACCTGTCTGAGCCACTCATGATCTCAAGGGGCACCCGACAGGAATGCCCATTATCCCCTCCATTGTTCGCCATTGCGGTAGGTTGCAGGTTACGTCAATTACACCAAGAAAAGGCGTTCCGATGCTGCCTCCAACAAATATTAATATCATTATATGCGTGTGACATAACGCTCTACATCAGAGACCCACAACAAAATATTAATCCTATACTACAAGAATTTATCAAATTCGGCAGGTTGTCTTGAGTTGATATTAACTGGGGGAAGTCCCGGATCTTCTCTCTCAAGCCAGCTGTCACACAATTTCCGCTTTATTTCCCGTTAGAAAGGTGTGATACGGAGTTAAGATATCTTGGCATACAATTGACCAGGGACAGGGAAGACACTTTTAGGGCGCATTATGGTACGGCCATAACGCGACTCACTGCTCGTGTTACACGCTGGATATCATTGCCCCTTTTGTTGGCAGGACGAGCATCCCTCATCAAAATGATCATACTCCCACAATTCTTTTTATTTTTTTTATTTTTTTATTATTTGAGAATATTCTGGTACAAAGGAGAAAAAACAAATACATTAAATAATTCATACTTTGCATGTCTCCATACTATTATATAAATCTATGCTCAGATATATATCTTCATGTATTCATACAGTTCCGATGTGCGTTCTACCGATAAACAATCTTAAGTGCTGTAGTTGTGCCAATGTACATACAATGATTAAAATGATCGAAATCTGCTTTTAAATTCATATTTGTAAATCTCTACAGTTCTTTAGTGGAGCCCAAATCTTACAGCCCATCTCGCGCATTTTCCAGCGCTTACACTCATACAGGGAGGATTCGATGTTATGTATCCCCAGAAGTCTGGTTAATCATACCTGCACAGAAGGTGCCGATGTGTCCTTCCAGCCTGAAGATATAAGGATATGTAGGACTGCAACACATATAAACACGAAAGCTTCAATCTCCTTTTGAAGCTTCAGCTTACTATCGCTGCCTAGTATCATTAATGTAGGGGATATGTTGATCTTCAGGGCTAGTAATCCTTCCAGACATGCCTCGATTTCCCTGAAAACTGGATTTAATTTTTTACAATCATGAAACATATGTAGTAGGTTGGCTGGCCCTTTCAAGCATCTTGGGCATTTGTTGTCTTCCCTTTCGCCCCACTTAAACAATTTATCTGGCGTATAGTATACATTATATAACGTCTTAAAGTGTTGGGCTCTTAAATTTGAGGAGCGGAGTGTTTTTTTATCTAAGTGTAAAGCTTTATCCAGATCCACATCTGCGTTGCCCAGTTTCTGGGCCCAGGAGACCTCACTTTTCTCAATGTCATCCTGTATACCACTCATTAAGATCCCATAAATCTCTCTAACCCTACTGCCTCTATTTAACAGATAATCCAGTAGATTGCTTCCTTTTCCAAGAGATATCCGAGGTCTCGTGGCCTTTAACTTCTGGGAGACCTGTGCATATTTAAACCATTGATTATTAGAGATGCCGAATCTATGTTGGATTATTTAAAAATTTCAGAATTACATTATTCTCCATAATGTCTCCAACTGTTCTAATGCCCAGCTGCTCCGAGTGTCTCCATATTTTATGGCTACAAAGTTGCAGTGTTGTGAATGTATCTAGGACCCTAATTAAATATTCCTGGTTCATGCCCTTATATGGTTATGATAAATCGTGTCCTTATGAAGGCATAAGAATCTTACCCATATTTAGTCATAGCCCACGCAGCCCAAATACGACAAGGCTACTTCCTTAGATTCCTAGAGAGCACAACGAGTACTTTCGACACACCAAACCTTCAGCAACCCGGGAATTTCCCATGTCTTTGTTTTGATTTGTCATTGAACTCCTGCGAGCACTAAAGGAACAGTCAGTTCTTAGTGACATCTTTTATTGACGCCTTATGTCCAACCATACTTCAAACACGGCACCTTCCAGGTATAAATATACCAACACTTGCCTTAAGCAACACACGGTGGTGTGGAGCAGAGCGGCTATCTACTTATCCGAAGCCCAGCTGATGCGAGAGCCGAAGGAAGCCGTCCCTCCCCTTTGACACACTGGAGAAGCTGCCTTTTCTCAAGCCGAGAAATCCAGCTTCGGTGTGTCCAGTAACCCTTGCGGGTTACTGGGAGATCGAGTCCTGAGAAACGAGATACAAGACCTCCTTCATTCTATAACCAAGGTACGGAGCTGATTCAAACCTTAGAAGAGAATTCTTGATTCAGATTCTTGGCAAAAACCCAACTTAACTTAAAACTGCAACTTACTTACTCCTTCCCGCGTATTAGGCTTAGGTCAGGTACACCGGGGTAGGCGTATCTTAGAAGCACCAGTTGAGTTTGTTAGTCAATGTTTTTATGTATGTACATATTTTATCCGTTTTATAGTATCATATGGCTAAGAAACAATATCCATGCTTTTACAGTATTATTTCATAATACTCCTTTTACTGTACGCACTTTACCTCATGATAAGTATTGCAATTGTGGCAATTCATTTCTCTTGTATGAGAAAGAAGACTGCTCAATAAAATAACACCTTTTATTGAAAACGCCCGTCTCTCTACTTCTCTGTACTCTGGTGGAACAAAGCATGCACGATTGACTGAGTGAAATAGCTGTCTATTGTTTTTACACGACTCTGGAGATATACTCCTTATTCTGGGGGAGCAAAGTTGTCATGTTATATGGTTGTCAGACGCTAATCCCTTCTTGTCTAAATCAGGGAAGTTAACCCCTCCCTATTCATTCGAGAAAGTTTCTAGTGACCTCTGAGCTAGCTGGCAAAACTAATTAAGTCTAACATAATCAGTAGAGACCTAGATGACCTCAGTCCTACGTCTACACTGCTGTTTATGTTATTCCAATGTGCAGAGCCTATTGGGAATATTGAAACTACACTACAGCGGAAAGGTCTCAGATTGCCACAGTGGCATATAGCGATTAATTTTAGGGATTGACAATAGCTTTTGCACCGATTTACAAACCTCTCAAGCACTACGTATGACCTTGTATCGAGTCTTCTTAAAATAATGTTGGTCTGTTTTCCTAAGTAATAATCCCACCACCTCCCTACCCAGCAATAGTTCATATATGGAGGGGGGGTTGTTTCCTTACCGGCGTGTCGGCCCCCCAGAGTCGAATAGTACTGCCATCTGGGAGAGCAAGGATTAGGTAATCCCAGCCCGCCCTGTTCCTGGGGTAGGGACATGAATTTCAGAGACAGCCTTGTCTTGCCATATTGCCATATAAAATTCATGAAGATTGTTTCCATTGATTTTATCACGGCCTCCTCAATAGAAAACGGTATAGCTTGGAGGATATAAAGAATCTTTGGAAACGTCGTCATTTTTAAGACATTCGATCTACCTATAAGGGATAAATGCAGCACATCAATTTGTTTAAGGTCAGTGGCAATTTACAAAGGTCTCTGGTTCGGCAGCGCACACAATAGTAGTGCATTGAGAGCTCGTCAGCTTCCTGGTTTCTCGAATTTTTCCTAGCCTTACGCGTTTCAGTGCTTTGTTGCACCTTGATCACAGGCAATTGATTCTCTTTGCAGGTAAAAAAAGACACGAGTGAGCCAGCATGCTTTTGTAAAGTACTTCCCCTCAGTGGGCGTTACCATTCATTTTATTTAGCATTGCATGTTGGGCTTTGTAGTCTCTTCATTATTTATTAGAACACCTTCAATAGGTCCCGCAGCAGAAAATTATTGTCAATATTGTCGCAGCCCCCAGTGGGCCCTTAAAACACAGTTCGCTGACCATTGCGGGCTTTCACTTCGCTATTCCTTTACAGCATTTGCTTACTGCGTGCTGAGGTTCCCTCCTTTACCAGGGATGGTGCTGCTCCCACGGCTTGACAGCCGTTAAGTAATTTTGCTTTAGAAAGGTCTCCGGTTCGGCAGCGCACACAATAGTAGTGCATTGAGACCCTTCAGCTTCCTGGTTTCTCGAATTTTTCCAAGCCTTCCGCGTTTCAGTGCTTTGTTGCACCTTGATCACAGGCAATTGATTCTCTCGGCAGGTAAAAAAAGACACGAGTGAGCCAGCATGCTTTTGTAAAGTACTTCCCCTCAGTGGGCGTTACCATTCGTTTTATTTAGCATTGCATGTTGGGCTTTGTAGTCTCTTCATTATTTATTAGAACACCTTCAGGAGGTCCTGCAGCAGAAAATCATTGTCAATATTGTCACAGCCCCCAGTGGGCCCTTAAAACACTGTTCGCTGACCATTGCGGGCTTTCACTTCGCTATTCCTTTACAGCATTCGCTTACTGAGTGCTGAGGTTCCCTCCTTTACCAGGGATGGTGCTGCTCCCACGGCTTGACAGCCGTTAAGTAATTTTGCTTTACAAAGGTTTCCGGTTCGGCAGCGCACACAATAGTAGTGCATTGAGAGCTCGTCAGCTTCCTGGTTTCTTGAATTTTTCCAAGCCTTACGCGTTTCAGTGCTTTGTTGCACCTTGATCACAGGCAATTGATTCTCTCTGCAGGGTAAAAAAAGACACGAGTGAGCCAGCATTATTTTGTAAAGTACTTCCCCTCAGTGGGCGTTACCATTCGTTTTATTTAGCATTGCATGTTGGGCTTTGTAGTCTCTTCATTATTTATTAGAACACCTTCAGTAGGTCCCGCAGCAGAAAATTATTGTCAATATTGTCACAACCCCCAGTGGGCCCTTAAAACACAGTTCGCTGTCCATTGCGGGCTTTCACTGCGCTATTCCTTTACAGCATTCGCTTACTGCGTGCTGAGGTTCCCTCCTTTACCAGGGATGGTGCTGCTCCCAAGGCCTGACATCTGTTAGGTAATTCTGCTTTACAAAGGTCTCCGGTTCGGCAGCGCACACAATAGTAGTCTGCTTGCAGCGCCGGGACGCCCCTTGGCTGGGGCAGCCGCGCGCTATACAAATCACTATAACATTAACATTAACATTAACATTAACATTGAGAGCTCGTCAGCTTCCTGGTTTCTCAAAAGATGTACTTTCTCACGTGAGAAAGAGCATCTTTTCTTTGAAATGTTGGTGGGTGATGGTGGCGGTTTCTATCATGAAATAAATATGCTTCAAAATGAAAGACTCTGTGTTCGGGAGTGCAATTTCTACAAAGTTTGCTGGTCAAAGATTATACGAGACTTGGTCTGGTCTCGGAAGCTGCACCCGCTATCTTGTTAGCGCGCCGGTTACAGACTGTTTGGTGGAAGAATACATATATATATATATATATATATATATATATATATATATATATATATATATATATATATATATATATATATATAACGTTTGTGATCTCCATGGAGGGCTGCCATTTCACCTATATGACACATTTGTCAAAATAGTGAGCTTTGTTATATGCATTGTTTTTATTTTATTTGCCCCCATTTTCAGGCAACATTAGGTGTTCCAATATGGCGCCTGCTTTCTCAAGCTGTCTCTGGAAACACCCAATTAGCCAGATAAGTCCTTGGCAGATAGCTGTGGGAACTCTCTGGGGCACGTTTATGGGAGCCCCTTTAATTACGCTGAGCTAGCACTCACAGGCCCATTGATTTTGGCATTCCTGACACGGCGATCACAGCTTTATAATGTAGTCTGACTATTTGGTACCCCGCTACCCATACCAACATTCCAGCTGCATCTCCAGGGTTCCCCGAGAGCCGGTTTAGTTATTAACAGGTTACCACTGCATGCCACACAGCTGAGATTAATCCCTGTATGCTTTCTAAACTTTTCCTCCAACAACCAATTACCTCCAGGCAGACACAGGAGGGTAGGTTATAGGTTAATTGCGGCGCAGGACCACATGAGTACTGACATAACCTGCAGTGTATGTTATTCTTTCTGTACCTATTACTACAAGATACCACCTCATTGGTACATCTATGTGCACCAATTTGATTCCGCAGCTCAGCACGGTTCTCTGCCCACTCCTAAGGGGGACAAACACTGCTCTAACAGGGTAAGGGTCCTATTGCCTGAATTTGGGAATGCAGCCTTGTGTATACCACACCCACTTCGTGGATTTGGTGTGATGTTGTGTTTCCACATGTGGTCACTTGCCTGTTCGTTTGTTATATTTGGGCACTCCTCACTGCGGGGCAACAATGCCCCCTCTGCATTGTTTTTCACTCAAGTTCAGCTGTCCTTTTCTCTTACAGATCGTTTTTGTCCTGTAGCTTAGCAGGTATTGTTAACAAAAGATATTGATTGGGCACATTTATTCAATACACACCTTCATTTGACGCTACTTCCCATATTTTGAGGAGTCGAAGGCCATTAGTCCCTAGGACAGCGTTTACTTGTTTTTACTTGTCAAGAGGACCACCATATTAAACCGTTTTTGGTACCCCTTAGGCCTTTTTAACCACTCACTGCATCACCCTACATTCACAATAGCCTCACTTTTGCTCATCATTATGGCACTCAAATCAGAAGACCTCTGACAAAGAGCCCATTTGAGGGACCCGTTGGGCATTGCAGCACCAGTCCAACAGGAGCACCCCAATGATGAAGTATGACACTCTTCTGGGTGTGTGAGGTCATTCCCTTCTGTTTAAGCATATCCCCATATCCAGTTGATCAGCCCTGACCAACAGCTTCTCCTCCCCCAATTTCCTTTCCCTGAAGAAACAGCATCCTTCTATATTTAATCATATCATAGGCTGCGCCATGCAGCAGCGGATCTCTTCCTCGGTATGCCGAATGAGCACTCAGAGTGGAAGCATCTCACTTTTTTGAAAAGCAATTTTATAGTTTTTTTCTATCAATACAAGTAACACATATCAACACTTTACAGTGGTATGCCATCCTATAACCCTGAATGGTTCCTCGGGGCTAGGCAACAAATCATTTACATCCAAGTCCAAAATGTTCCATTAATTTGCCCCAGATCCACACGTTATCAGGGTATCCCCTGGTTGCAAAAATAGATCATTCCACCTTTGCGCACAAGTCCATTCCTGCATGCCACTCGGTAAGCATGAGGCGGGGCGGTTGGCTGTCCCCCATCTCCAGGCTATGTCCCTTTTGCAGATCATCATAGCCATACCAATCAGGTATTGATCTCCCCTAGTTTCGCCTAATTCGTCATGAGGGCCTGTTCAGACAAACGTTTGACTGTGTATCCTAAAAGTTGGGTTAGGGAGTTTGCTATCTGGCACAGGAACTCCGCAATCGGGGGGGGGGGTCACTTCCATATCATATAAAATAAATATGCGCTTGTGGTTGGACAGTGAAAGCAAGAGCGAATAGGGGTGATTACCCGCTTGCCAGAGTCTCTGGAGTGTGAGATAGGTGCAATAGACATAGTTCAGTTGGATCAGTTTGATGCAGGAAGCTAAAGTGATTTCTCAGGGAGCTAGGCAGGCCAGTCACCTGTCTAGGTCGTCAACGGGCCCTATCCATATCTCCCATTTCTGCTTCAGGTGGGTGAAGGCTTAATGTTTGTTGGTGAAGAGTGAGCAGAAGATGCAGCATATGCCATCTCTCTCCAGCTTACCCATCAGTAGTAAGGGTTGTACTCTGGTAATCTACAAGTAGAGTCATGTACACTATCAGAGCATGCCTGAGTTGCAGATATTTATGGTACTGGGTTTTGGAAGGGTGGTAGTGGGATTGGAGTTCTTGGAAGGACTATAAATTGGCCTCGGAAGCTTCTCACTTTTATCATAATGAACCCTCATCAAGTTTGGCTGATTACTTCAAACTATATTTTTGCCATTTTTCCTTCTGTGGGACATTTGGAGGAGCCTTTTGAATGCAGGGTGCAATCTAGTCCCTGGCCATATGCTTATAAAGAGAGGTGCTGTGTGGACGCACTAAAGGCAATCCCATCTGTGCTCGTCAGTGTTCCGGAAGCAGCCAGCGCAAGCCACTCTGCCAGTTTCACTCCAGATGGCAAGACTAGACTAACATATGACAGTGCCACTTTACGCAGTTTTTCTTCAGAAGCAAACTGCCCACTCCACCCTCTACCCAGTGTGTGGAATGTGGATTTTCGCTGCCCAAAATGTCAGTGAACTCCTACGGCCTCTGGTGAGAGTACCATTTAAGAGTCCGTGTTTGCTATGGCCCAAACACGGACTGCCCGAATTTTTCACTAAGCTCTGCGGGAAAATCTTTAACAATCGGCACATAATTTGGGGAGGGGATTTTAATGTTGCTCTAAATCCATGCCAGGACAGATCCAATGTAGCCCCACAACACTATACCAAAACGCAGGAGGCGCTGCAGGGAATAATTGAGGAAGAAGGCCTGATTGATAGCTGGAGACACACACACCCACAACAACAGGAAGGCACACATTTCACGTCCCACAGAGGGAAATGGACACGTATAGATTACTGTCTCCTTTCTAGGGGACTTGGGGCGGCCATAAGCAATGTGTTACACCTAGCTAGGACATTTTCGGATCACTGCACGGTAAAGGTATCACTCACCCCACCGTGGTATGATAGACCTAGGCCGAGCTGGAGGCTGCAACCCACGGCCTTGTTGGATATTGTCTTCCGAGCAGAATTGTGGAAGGAAATTAAAGATGCTTTCGTCCGGAATAAGGGCTCGGTGGACAGTGTTGAAGTGATATGGGAGACTTTTAAAGAGACAGTTAGAGGATTTTGTATTGCAAGAGTTTTGGGGTTTTAAGGGACATACAGAACACGATCCACACGCTGGAGTGGGAGTTACAGGGGATGGAGAGACAAATGAAACAGGGGGAGGTAGGGCAGGTGCAGATAGATTTTCGTGCACGCCCAACTGAATATGAGGAGGCTGGGCAGAGGGAATCGAAGTTTAAAGGACGCTATTGAGTAGCTCGTAGATACGGGGAGGGCGAAAGGCCGGGTAGAGCGTTAGCTGAAATGACAAGGTGCCCCCGTTTTAATACGCATATATTAGAGATACAGGGACCTGACACACTGCTGCAACAGGATTCACTAGGCATACTTGATGCATGTATTCCACATTATGGTACGTGTACACATCACATAGACATGGAACTATAGATCTTGATGACTTTCTAGGAGAGGTGGTACTTGGTTGGCTTAGTGACACACAACGGGAATTTTTAAACCTCCCATTTGAGATGAAATCAGGGAAGCCATAATGCAGCTCAAAAATGGAAAAGCGCCAGGGTTGGACGGCCTACCGGCTGAAATTTATAAGAGTTATACGGACATCATGGCACCAGTTTTAAAAGAGGTGTATGAAGAGTCACTGGAGGTAGGAACACTCCCCCCTTCGATGAGGGAAGCAATAGTGACATCTCTGCTGAAGCCTGGAAAATACCCTGAGACTTGTGATTCCTATAGGCCACTGTCATTGATGAACTGCGATACGAAAATATTGGCGAAGGTGCTGGCCAACAACTGACTCTCCTGTTGTAAAAACTTGTACTCCCCGATCAATCGGTATTTGTGCCAGGCAGGGCAACCTCCTATAATCTCAGAACTCTGTTCTCCCTGATTCAGACTGTTTTTTGGTTGCCACTAAGGCGTTTGACTCAGTGGAGTGGGATTACTTGTTTGGGGTGTTACATAGAATGGGCTTTACCAGCTTATACTTGTCCTGGATTAAATTATTATACCACCAACCCACTGCCAAGATTCTGATTAATGGCCACCTGTCTGAGCCACTCATGATCTCAAGGGGCACCCGACAGGAATGCCCATTATCCCCTCCATTGTTCGCCATTGCGGTAGGTTGCAGGTTACGTCAATTACACCAAGAAAAGGCGTTCTGATGCTGCCTCCAACAAATATTAATATCATTATATGCGTGTGACATAACGCTCTACATCAGAGACCCACAACAAAATATTAATCCTATACTACAAGAATTTATCAAATTCGGCAGGTTGTCTTGAGTTGATATTAACTGGGGGAAGTCCCAGATCTTCTCTCTCAAGCCAGCTGTCACACAATTTCCGCTTTATTTCCCGTTAGAAAGGTGTGATACGGAGTTAAGATATCTTGGCATACAATTGACCAGGGACAGGGAAGACACTTTTAGGGCGCATTATGGTACGGCCATAACGCGACTCACTGCTCGTGTTACACGCTGGATATCATTGCCCCTTTTGTTGGCAGGACGAGCATCCCTCATCAAAATGATCATACTCCCACAATTCTTTTTATTTTTTTTATTTTTTTATTATTTGAGAATATTCTGGTACAAAGGAGAAAAAACAAATACATTAAATAATTCATACTTTGCATGTCTCCATACTATTATATAAATCTATGCTCAGATATATATCTTCATGTATTCATACAGTTCCGATGTGCGTTCTACCGATAAACAATCTTAAGTGCTGTAGTTGTGCCAATGTACATACAATGATTAAAATGATCGAAATCTGCTTTTAAATTCATATTTGTAAATCTCTACAGTTCTTTAGTGGAGCCCAAATCTTACAGCCCATCTCGCGCATTTTCCAGCGCTTACACTCATACAGGGAGGATTCGATGTTATGTATCCCCAGAAGTCTGGTTAATCATACCTGCACAGAAGGTGCCGATGTGTCCTTCCAGCCTGAAGATATAAGGATATGTAGGACTGCAACACATATAAACACGAAAGCTTCAATCTCCTTTTGAAGCTTCAGCTTACTATCGCTGCCTAGTATCATTAATGTAGGGGATATGTTGATCTTCAGGGCTAGTAATCCTTCCAGACATGCCTCGATTTCCCTGAAAACTGGATTTAATTTTTTACAATCATGAAACATATGTAGTAGGTTGGCTGGCCCTTTCAAGCATCTTGGGCATTTGTTGTCTTCCCTTTCGCCCCACTTAAACAATTTATCTGGCGTATAGTATACATTATATAACGTCTTAAAGTGTTGGGCTCTTAAATTTGAGGAGCGGAGTGTTTTTTTATCTAAGTGTAAAGCTTTATCCAGATCCACATCTGCGTTGCCCAGTTTCTGGGCCCAGGAGACCTCACTTTTCTCAATGTCATCCTGTATACCACTCATTAAGATCCCATAAATCTCTCTAACCCTACTGCCTCTATTTAACAGATAATCCAGTAGATTGCTTCCTTTTCCAAGAGATATCCGAGGTCTCGTGGCCTTTAACTTCTGGGAGACCTGTGCATATTTAAACCATTGATTATTAGAGATGCCGAATCTATGTTGGATTATTTAAAAATTTCAGAATTACATTATTCTCCATAATGTCTCCAACTGTTCTAATGCCCAGCTGCTCCGAGTGTCTCCATATTTTATGGCTACAAAGTTGCAGTGTTGTGAATGTATCTAGGACCCTAATTAAATATTCCTGGTTCATGCCCTTATATGGTTATGATAAATCGTGTCCTTATGAAGGCATAAGAATCTTACCCATATTTAGTCATAGCCCACGCAGCCCAAATACGACAAGGCTACTTCCTTAGATTCCTAGAGAGCACAACGAGTACTTTCGACACACCAAACCTTCAGCAACCCGGGAATTTCCCATGTCTTTGTTTTGATTTGTCATTGAACTCCTGCGAGCACTAAAGGAACAGTCAGTTCTTAGTGACATCTTTTATTGACGCCTTATGTCCAACCATACTTCAAACACGGCACCTTCCAGGTATAAATATACCAACACTTGCCTTAAGCAACACACGGTGGTGTGGAGCAGAGCGGCTATCTACTTATCCGAAGCCCAGCTGATGCGAGAGCCGAAGGAAGCCGTCCCTCCCCTTTGACACACTGGAGAAGCTGCCTTTTCTCAAGCCGAGAAATCCAGCTTCGGTGTGTCCAGTAACCCTTGCGGGTTACTGGGCGATCGAGTCCTGAGAAACGAGATACAAGACCTCCTTCATTCTATAACCAAGGTACGGAGCTGATTCAAACCTTAGAAGAGAATTCTTGATTCAGATTCTTGGCAAAAACCCAACTTAACTTAAAACTGCAACTTACTTACTCCTTCCCGCGTATTAGGCTTAGGTCAGGTACACCGGGGTAGGCGTATCTTAGAAGCACCAGTTGAGTTTGTTAGTCAATGTTTTTATGTATGTACATATTTTATCCGTTTTATAGTATCATATGGCTAAGAAACAATATCCATGCTTTTACAGTATTATTTCATAATACTCCTTTTACTGTACGCACTTTACCTCATGATAAGTATTGCAATTGTGGCAATTCATTTCTCTTGTATGAGAAAGAAGACTGCTCAATAAAATAACACCTTTTATTGAAAACGCCCGTCTCTCTACTTCTCTGTACTCTGGTGGAACAAAGCATGCACGATTGACTGAGTGAAATAGCTGTCTATTGTTTTTACACGACTCTGGAGATATACTCCTTATTCTGGGGGAGCAAAGTTGTCATGTTATATGGTTGTCAGAAGCTAATCCCTTCTTGTCTAAATCAGGGAAGTTAACCCCTCCCTATTCATTCGAGAAAGTTTCTAGTGACCTCTGAGCTAGCTGGCAAAACTAATTAAGTCTAACATAATCAGTAGAGACCTAGATGACCTCAGTCCTACGTCTACACTGCTGTTTATGTTATTCCAATGTGCAGAGCCTATTGGGAATATTGAAACTACACTACAGCGGAAAGGTCTCAGATTGCCACAGTGGCATATAGCGATTAATTTTAGGGATTGACAATAGCTTTTGCACCGATTTACAAACCTCTCAAGCACTACGTATGACCTTGTATCGAGTCTTCTTAAAATAATGTTGGTCTGTTTTCCTAAGTAATAATCCCACCACCTCCCTACCCAGCAATAGTTCATATATGGAGGGGGGGTTGTTTCCTTACCGGCGTGTCGGCCCCCCAGAGTCGAATAGTACTGCCATCTGGGAGAGCAAGGATTAGGTAATCCCAGCCCGCCCTGTTCCTGGGGTAGGGACATGAATTTCAGAGACAGCCTTGTCTTGCCATATTGCCATATAAAATTCATGAAGATTGTTTCCATTGATTTTATCACGGCCTCCTCAATAGAAAACGGTATAGCTTGGAGGATATAAAGAATCTTTGGAAACGTCGTCATTTTTAAGACATTCGATCTACCTATAAGGGATAAATGCAGCACATCAATTTGTTTAAGGTCAGTGGCAATTGATTTTAGTAGTGGTGTAAAGTTGTCCCCTACGATCGATTCAGTTACTTAATTAATTATGACTCCCAGATAAACCGCAGACCCGACATATCTGGTGTCAGTTTTAGTAATATTATTGGTGCAGATTATCTGGGTTTTACCCTCATTCAGGCGGTACCCTGAATAGCCACCATACTTTATAGTAATCTCAACAATTGTTCGCATAGCCGCGGCGGGTTCGGAGGTAATCACTGCCAGATTGTCCGCGTAAGCCAGAAGTTTAGTATCAAACCCATTAATGGTTACTGGCTTGATGTCCCTACATTCCTATAACTTCCAAACCAATGGGTCTATATATAACGCGAACAGTATAGGTGAGCAGGAACACCCTTGACGTGTCCCCCTTGTAATAACTATCTTTTCCGAACTTTCACCCATTAGCTGCACTCCAGCTGTTGGATCACTATACATAGCTTTGAGGGCATTCAGGATTTTTGGGCCAAACTCTCTCCGAGCCAGAACTCCCCACAGATAATTCCACCTTACACGATCAAATGCCTTTTCCGGGTCGAGGAGGATCATGGCCATCCGCCTCACCGTGGCAGCATGGGAATCAAAAAGGGTGATAGCACGTCTTATATAGTCAGTTGTTCCACGGCCTGGGATGAATCTATGCTGCCAAGGGGAGAACAGACCACCAATGACCCTCCCCAGCCTCTTGGCCAAGATCTTAGCATATACCTTGGTGTCCGCATTTATAAGGGATATCGGTCTATATGAGCCGGGATTTTCTTTGGGTTTACCTTTTTTATGGAATACGACTATATTAGTCTCTTTCCATGTATCGGGAATTCGACCAGTACATATTATTCCATTAAATAAATCTAATAGTATTGGAGCAAATTCATTTGAGAGATTCTTATAAACTTCCAACGGGATGCTATCTGGCCCTGCTGCCTTACAGGTTGCTAGCTCTTGCAGTGCCTCATGAATCTCAATATTAGACAACTCTTGCTCCAGGGATTCCTTGTCTACATCATTGAGCTCATAACCTACTTCCTCATATTCTCCACTTGTCCCATCTGGAACCCCCTCTTCCTGGTACAGTGCCTGATAAAAGTTTTGAAATACTTTCAAGATATCTGCTGGCTCCGCATAATTGCAACCATTCTCCTGTATTTTTATTATTAAATTCCTATTGGCTCTTTGTCTGATACGTAACACCAAAGCTCTTCATGCTTGCTCTCCTGTTTCATACATATTACATCTATAGGCATGATATTCACTAGCGGCCTTCTTTTCCATCAATTTATTGATCTCTGCCTTGATAGAGCTAACTTTCTGTTGACTCTCCTTCCCGTCTCTTCCGTGCAGAATATCACTCCCATGTTTCTCCTCTGCGGCTACCAACAGACCTAAGAACCCATCATTTTCTACTATTTCCTGCTTCCTAAGCCGAGCGGCATAGCTTACTGTTTCACCTCTCAAGGCAGCCTTAAAGGCGTCCCATACGTTATTTCTCGATGCGCTGAAGTGATTAGCATCAAAGAATGCCACGGTCCATTTCCTCATATGTTCTAAGTACTGATTGTCCACTAACAACTTTCTATTGAAGGTCCATCTAGGTTGCTTCATCACAGTTATGCCCTTATCAGAACTCAGTATAAGTGGACTATGGTCCGAAATTATTTTAAGTAGTTTCCTTATACTGACTTTCCTCAATTCTGATAGAGATATTAAAAAATAATCTAATTTTGTGTATCTTTGATAAGGACATGAAAAGTAAGTGAACCCTGGGTTACTGGGCATTTTATTTCCCCAGACGTCACCTAGTCCATGTGAACTGATCAGAGAGCTTAAAGCTTTAAATACCCCGGTCTTCCGACCTGCATAGGGAGCTTTATTAATAAGATCGGCGGAGATATTTAGATCCCCACAGATGATGATGGGAGTGGGCCAACTAGTTCGGTAATTCTCTAATATATTAAATACTTTGGGGTCATCTTTGTTAGAACCATATATTCTGCAGATAGTAACACCACAGGAAAGCTCAGCCAGAGCCCATCTTCCTAATTAATCAGCCTTATTCAATTCTATATTTCCTAGTGAATTTTTACCCAAGATTGCCACCCCTCTAATTGTAGAAGTCTGGGAGGAACAGGCCAGAATATCAAACCCTCTAATATTCAACCAATGCTTCTTTACCCACGGTATATGTGTCTCCTGTAAACATAGAATATCTACCTGCGTTGACCTTACAAACTGCACCAATCTTTGTCTTTTTTTCCAATTATTTAAGCCCCCAACGTTAAGGGAACATATATTAAGTCTTGCCATTATTCATTATAACATTTCCGATTTGATTATACCTTGCCACAACCAAGTAGGCACATTTAAAGAGTCTCACATTGCATAAAATAAACAAAAAGTAGTACCAGATATTCTCATTTTCTTCAGAATGTTCCTGTTCCCACCCCCCCCTACTCCCTCCCTCTCCCTCTCCTCCAGCTCCCAACACCCTCAGAGAACGCTCAGACCTAGGTATGTGCATGTGATGGATGCAGCAGTGGTAGACTGGGTCATAACACAATACACAACAATTTATCCTCCAAAACCAACATATCATTTAGATTTCATGAAAAAAGAATAAAGATCGAAGCTCAACCACCAAGTGACCGTCCCACCCACAATACTCAACACGCGACATCAAACTTATCTAGAAATTTGATCAAAGCCTATAGCTACTTCTAACAGGAGAAAAAAAAAACAACGTGAGATTCTCCCAAGCTCATAATGCCTCATAATGTCCCCAAAAAGTCTTTGGCTTTCATCTCCAAAGAAACATATTGGGTCCGTCCGTCATTGATCACTTTTAATTGTGCTGGGTTAATAAGGTAGGCCTGAGCTTTCTTCCCCTGAAAGGGCCTAATTAACTGTCTTAATCTCCAGCGTCTCTCCACCGTTGCGTGGCAGAAATCGGGGCGAACAAAAAATGTGACCCCTCCACTTGACCTCTTGGACTCAGGTCTAGCCTTCTCTGCAATTGCCTGTCTCAATAAGAAGTTGCCTAAAAAGACCAGGATCGTCCATGGCTTCCCATCTCCGCTTCCAGTGTCTCGTATTCTGAACGGGGTACGGTGCGCCTTTTCTATCTCAATGGCCCAGTTCCAGTCAGATATCTCAAGGAAGGCATATTTGAACAATTCCATGATAAAAGTTCTAGCATCTGATCCTTCTGCCCCTTCAGGAATCTCCAAGGCTCTAAGATTGTTCCTTCTCTGCCTGTTTTTAAAGTCCTCGAGCTTCCAGTGGATGCAGCTATTTGGGCACTATGAGCATCTGCTTGATTAGAAGCGCTAGACGCCTCTGCCTCTGTTGAAACAATTCTTTTCTCCAAGTTGGTCACCCTTTCGCCGATATTGGTACAGGCCTTGGATAGCTTCCTCACCACCCCCTGCATCTTCCTCATTGTGGCCTGTGCCTTCCGACTGTCCTGACGTGTCACTTCCCTATGGGAATGGATGGCCTGATGTATGACATCCAGAGTAGTTGTGGGGGTAGTGACATCTGGTGAAGTTTTACCAGCTAGAGGCGTTGTCGAGGAATAATCCCATTTTAAAATCTTCCTATTGTGGGTTGGTGGATTTGCGAGGGGGTCTGATTTCTTAGTAGTGTTTTGGGGGTTAGTGTCACTCCCTTCTGGGTCAGAGTCTAATTCACTGTTCCCTAGAGATGAACTCAACTCATCAGACCATTCTGCCCCCTCTGAAACCGAGAGGAAGCAATCACTGAGTTCGTTTTCTTTATCCAATTCTAGGTTTGCCATATTCCCTAGTGGACAGACTATGTTGGTCATTGCCGTTGAAGCCACTGCCTTAGCCGATAACTGGGGTGCACTCATTTCTGTGGTTGCAGCTTCATCAGGAAAAGTTACAATGCCAGTGTTTTCAGTATGGCTCTCTCCTCCCATAGTATTCTTCCCTTCCATGACGGTATTTCCTAGGTGATTTTCCTTCATTGTGAAATTGGTGCCTATTGGGAGGGGCCCATCTAAGGATATATCAAGTACATCAGGTACATCAGGTAAGGTGCCTGTCGTAGCAGAAACCGTTTTCTTTTTTAGTTGTGAGGACTCTTGATCCAACATGGGCTTAACTTTTAGACCCTGCTTCTTTTCTAGGAACGTTGTAGTGCCTGTCAATGACTGCTCACACACAGAAGTTTTAGCTGTACCAGATTGGTCTTTCCCCCGCCTAAGCATGTCCACCACTGACTGCTCACTCGCCCGATTTTTACCAGCGATGCCCCCCTTGCCTTTCCTCACCGGGTCTGTGATTGACGTCCATCGGTGCTCCGCGGGAGTCTCCGCCGAGCTCCGCTCCGATGTGGTTTCTCCACGTAGTCTTCGTGCCGCAGCAGCCGCCGCCGCCTTTGGTCCAGTATTTGCTGCCTGCTTCGGGCCATCCCGGATTCCGCCAGACACGTCAGCAGGTAGGAGAGTCGATCGCTAACTGCCCGCTCCCCGATCTTCGAGCAGATAGCCCAGAGCCTGTACTGCGGTCCCCGCTTCCACTGCATGCGGGGGGTTTAAATTTCTCTTCCTCCTTTTTTTCGTTTCCCTCGTTCCTGCTTTCATTGCTGCTGCAGTTTTACACCAAAAAAAAAGGAAAGATCCGTTTTGATCCAATGTGGGTCTAGATTACGAAGAGACTCGACCCAGTCTCACTAGTGCTGCTTACGACCTGCTACACGGTCGCCATCTTGGTTCCCACTCGACACAGCCATACTCCCACAATTCTTGTACCTGTTACTTAATATCCCATACCATGCTGGACGGTATTTTTTTAAAACATTGCGCTCGGAATTACTGCGATTGCTCTGGGGGAGGGAAGCAACTGAGACTCAACTGGTCGAAGCTAACAAGACCCTGTGACCAAGGGGGCTTCGATGTCCCTGATTTTGAGATATACTTCCTAAGTGCACAGGCACATTATGCTTATTTCTGGGTGAATCCCCCTTGTTACATGCAGCAGATAGCTAGGGAAGACTGGCTTGGGGACCCAGTACTGTTGAGTGGCTTGATACACGGGCCTGCTCACTCTCGAGCAACACCGCCTACCACCATCACTGGTACGGTGGATGCATGGCACCAGATAACTTCATTATTAGCATAACCCATCCTCTAATCACCTCGACTCCCACTGTCGTATCATCCTGACTGATCATTGTTACAGGAAAAGAGATTTCTGGACCTGTGTAAACGAGCTCACATTGCTACATGAGGGGACCTTTTCTATGCTGGGACATTTTGTTCCATGGAACAATTGCTACAGGGAGTACCACCTACACCTCTAGACATGTTTCTTTATGTACGCCTGCGGCAGGGGATGCGGTTGATTCTTCCTGCTTTCCCACAAGAGCCGATGTGCCTCATCCCACTATATCACATGTTAGGTTCCACAGATGGGAAACATTTGCTGTGAGGACTTTATAATACTATACGAGCGAACAGAGAAGGAATCACCAGTCAGGCACGTATACATTAGGGGGAGGACCTGGGGCATGAAATTACGGATGAACAATGGTGGTAATGTTGTTAACAAACGGCGCAGATCTCAGCCAACTGCAAGCTAAGAGTTATCCACTACAAATACTTACACCGCTTATACTACACTCCGGTGAAGAAATACAAATTTAAGTTAGCTGATACAGATAGATGTGACCGATTTAGACAGCAAGAGGCAGGGTTTCTTCACCTGGCCCGAGAATGTCAGAGAATAAGAGAATTTTGGGAGCAAGTCCTAGTGGTGCTTGACAAAATGACTGAAAACGTACTGGCGAGAGATCCGTTAATCACACTACAAGGCTATACAGCGCAGATACCTAACACATACAGGAAATTCCTAGCTATATCGCTGCTGTTGGCTAAACAAAGGGTATCTAGTAGGTGGGGAAGAGGTCGCGCCCCAAAATTTAAGGAATGGTTGGCTGACTTAGTATATTGCCAAGAACAGAATACCACATACGCTGATTTGTTACCTCATGCTTCCAAACCCAAAGATATATGGGGACCTCTTCAGGGATATCTGCTTTCACAAAGCATTAGGGAACCACTCACTGTATCAGGAAGACACTTGAAGGCTTATCATCAAGGGTGCATAGGTCACTTGTTATGGTCTCTGAAGGTTTTATCATCCCTAACACAGTCTAAACATGCCCCTGTGATACTCTCTGTACTTCACCTATGTTAGTGCTTTATAAAGGAATTGAAAGATGCCTTCTGATGTGCTGACCTTTGGACATGTGCAGTAAGGAAATGTATGGACATGTATTGTGAAGTAATATCTCAAAAATCAGAAAAAAAAGTTAAAAAAAAAGTATTGTGAGTGTGGAACAATTGTATAACTATGCTAAACTGTCATTTAAATTGAAATATTCTTTGGTACTGATGGAGTGCTGAACCATTAAGAATTACGTTGTTATTTGAAAGTTTCTTCCATTAGAAATAGAAGGGTTGAACTTCTGATTCTGTGCACCATACCGAGCTCCCAAACGTGGCCTACTTTTTGTTGGTTAGTGAGCAGTCTATTGCCTCAACCCCTTTTTGTATGCAATTGTCATCAAAACTTATCTAGCTAAAGTGTTTAACTGGCTGACAATCAACAAACTGAAATGTAACCCAGACAAATCGGAGATCGTTTTCTTTGGCACAACCCCTACAGAAGTATGGAGATTATAGTGGCCCCAGAAGGTACTTTCCCCTGCCACTCGCCAGTCTGCAGAGCTCTGTAAAAAATTGAGGGATTAAAATTGACAGTGTGCTAACCCTGCAACCCCAAATTCAAGCTCTAGTTGGCACCTCTTTTGGGTTACTACACACTCTGAACAAAATTCCTACCACTTCTCCCAGTTGATGCTAGGATTACAGTGGTCCAGACCTTGATCACATCCAGACTCCATTATGGACATTTCATGTATCTGGGTCTGCCTGAATATCTTTTGAACCGGTTACAAATTGTTCAAAATGCGGCAAGCAGACTGGTTCTTAATCTTGCTCCTAGAACCTGTTTCTCCCCACATCTTTATGCACCTCACTGGCTTCCCATGAAAAAGAGGATTCAATTTAAAACTCGGGTTCTGGCGCATAAAGCATTGCATAGAAAGGGTGCAGTATACCTTAGGAGGAGGCTTTCTACTTATTGCCCCTACCAGGACACTACAATCGACTTTTGGTCATTAAGTCACCTAGAGCATTGTCTTATCTTGTGCTAAAGCCTGGAATCAACTTCCACTGGCACTTTGGGCTACCACGGAACTCTCAATTTTCAGGAAGAATTTGAAAAGCTGTCTGTTTCAGCAAATGAGGTAAATCCGTCCAGTCTCCTGTGTTGCAGAATACTTGCTACAGTGCCGGGACATTCCTTGGAGTAGGCCTGCGTTTTAAAAATGCTGCTTCATTCATTCATTCATTCATAACATCAGGAAAGGTAGTTGATGGTATGTGTGAGAAAGTTCTTCTTTTTGCTTGATCACCCACAATATTTATGGACTAATGCTGTTGTTTTTTTTTGTCTCTGTGCACTCTGACACTGCTAACCAAGTCTCAGTGCATGCCCTCTGACCCCTAAAATTAGTTTGATTAATTAACTCTCCTATAAGGCTACATGTGTGGCATAATAGCCACACCCGCTGACTTCGGAGCTGGGGATCCAGGTTTCGAGTCTCGGTGTTGACTCAATATTCTGTGATTCTGGGCAAATCACTTAATCTCCCCGTGCCTATGCAAAGGGCCAAGAGACCCTCAATGGGAGATTAGCCACACTATATAAATCCAAGTATTAATATTATTAGCATAGGGTGCCTAAGTACACCCACAACATGGCTATTTAAATATCCCCTATGGTCTCCAGCACTACTGTGCTGTCCAGTAGTTTGACAAGATAAACATGAATTATACAATCAGACCTGTCAAACTAAACCCTTTTTCACAGAGGAAATCTTCCTTTGTAAATGTCTTATGTCACCATTATGTAGGCCTTGTAGGCCACGAGGCAGGGTGTATGGTATTTAAAAGTAGGACAT
The DNA here is from genome assembly GCF_964263255.1 of Lissotriton vulgaris. NCBI lineage: Eukaryota > Metazoa > Chordata > Amphibia > Caudata > Salamandridae > Lissotriton > Lissotriton vulgaris. The sequence continues at coordinate 966,547,641 of NC_141695.1, read as the reverse complement.
TTAGGGCCAGAAGTAGGTAAATCATATTTACCGACTATTAAATACCAAATTTTACCGATTCAGTATTTAAGAGTCGGTAAATATGAAGGGGGGAGATGTAAGTATTACAGATTCTGTAAATACCGAATCGTTAAGATTCGGTATTTACCGAATCTGTAAATACCGAATCGGTATTGCCCATTGATTCCTATGGGCCTTAAAGCCCATAGGAATCAATGGGCAATACCGATTCTGTAATTACAGAATCAGTAAATACCGAATTTTTCAAGGGTGCAGGGGGTGTCAATTTGACACCCTCTGGCACCCCAAAAATAGGCATGTGTGCCATGTGGCACACAGACATGCCCTAAGGGCATGTCTGTCTGTCACATGGCTAGGTGTGCATGCACACATGTGCATGCACACCTGAATTCGGTATTTTAACACCCAATTGGATTGGGTGGTAAAATACCGAATTTGTAGGGCCTTTGGGACTCAGAAGAGTCCCACCTACATCTGGGAATTACCGAATCGGTAAAAATACCGATTCAGTATTTTACAGATTCTGTAAATTTACCGATTCGGTAAATTTACAGAATCTGTAAAATCTGGCCCCCTACATCTCAAGATGCTAAATACCGGTCGGAAACGGCCGAATTCAGCCGTTTCCGACTGGTATTTGCCACCTACATCGGTCCCATAGACATTATGGCCCAGATGTAGGTAAAGCGATTTTACCGATCTGAAAATACCGAATTTTACAGAATCAGTATTTTCAGATCGGAAAATGGGATGTAGGAAAAAAATCGGTAAAAAATACCGAATTGTTAAAGTTCGGTATCAGACAATCGTATAATACCGAATTGGTAAATACCGATTCGGTATTCCCCATTCATTCCTATGGGCCAAAAGGCCCATAGGAATGAATGGAGAATACCGAAACGGTATTTACCGATTCGGTAAATACCAATTCGGTAAAAATACCGATTCGGTAACCTACCAAAAGTGAAACTCAGGTAGACAGCCAATCATGTGCCACCACCCTCCCCCTCCCTAGCAGGAAGTGGCCACACAGGCAGCTGCAACTAATCAGAACCTGCTGGAAAGGCAGTTGGAGCAGAGCAGAGTGCACGAGCAGCGGAAAGGGTTTGGAACACTTTTAAAAGTGAAAAATGGCAAGCAGCCAAGAGAAAGAGCAGCCTGAGAGGAGGAGGAAATTGAAATTCAGCAGCATGGAGCTGCAGGTCCTAGTGGAGGAGGTGGTCAGGGTGCACCACAAATTGTTTGGCAGGCAGTCCCTGACTGTGGCTGAATCAGCCAAAAGAAAAATCTGGCTGGACATCATGGAGAAGGTGAATGCTGTGGGGGTCTCCACCAGGGATGCAGAGGACCTAAAAAACGATTTTGTGACCTGAGGAGCCTAAAAAAAGAAAAATGGCAGAAATAGACAGGCAGGCTGGGAAAATAGGCGGAGGCAAGAACCCAGCACCCCCCCTGACTGACCTGGAGGAGTTGGTGGCCTCAACCCATGAAACGGAGAGCGTCTGCGGACTGGGAGACGTAGACAGCTCGGCCAGAGCTGCAAGCAAAAAAGGTAAGAGACATGCACAGCATTCCCCCCATACCATTCCCCTTACCTGTACCCTTAGTGGGCAAGTAAACCCAATTTCATTACTGATAGCAATACACTGGGCCAATGCATGATGCGAGATGTAGACAGGAAATGTTAGACCATGCCATACAGCACACCAACCAACTAGTACATGTAATGACTGCATACAGAACATGGCCAAAGTGAAAAATATTTTATTGTAGTGACTGAGAGACAGTAGCGCCTAGCTAATGTACGCTCATATGTCCAGAGGTGAAACATCTCGTAGGCGTTCGCAGGAGGCTGAAGGGACACCACCTGAGAGGGAGGAGAGTCAGGATGCAGGAGTCAGTACACCCAACGTACCACAGGAGACAGCTGCATCAAGTAGCCATCCAACTGGCCAGGACACAGAAATGGCCCAAGAATTGCTGGCAACCCCTAGCAGATCTCAGTCCCCACTCCTGCTCTCATCACCAGAGATGCCTGCATCACAACATGATGTGATACCCCCAACACAGCCAGGCAGGAGGCATGTCGTGGGTCCACTCCCCGATTTTGAGTCCGTGGCAGCTGACATTGAGGGTGAGGGACAACAGAACCTGCCTGTACCAGCGGGCCCTGGCACAACACACTCCAGTGCAGGGATGGGCGATAGTAGTGGAAGACGCCACAGAGTGCAGGAAAGGCCAGGAGATGCACCAGTTGAGGGTGGAAGTGTGTTCCTTGGTCTGGAGGGGAGCATGGTCCGGATACAGCGGATGCAGGGGAGAGCCATCCAGGCATGCCAACGACAGCTGAGGTCCCTGAAAAGCAACATAGGGGAGATAGGAAAAGGCATCAGTGAGATGGTACAGGACAACAAGGAGATGGTGCAGGTCAACAAGGAAATGGTGCAGGTTAACAAGGAGATGGCTGCAGGGATGCGAGGAATACACAACTCGGTGCAGCTACTATGCACAAAACTTGACAATGACTTTGCTGCAAGGGACAGGGATAGGCGTCGTGCACATGTCCGAAGTACTGCCATCAACCGCCTGGCCACTGCCGCTTCCCTGTTATGCAGGAGGAGCTCCAACATGCAGGAGGCCATGATGCAAAACACTAATGAGGTCACTAGGGGCATGGGCAGGGTGACCAGTGCCCTGGAGGCACTGCTGAACGCCCAAACTGCGCACACAGCTGCAATGGAAGTGCCTATCAGTGAGGAGAGCACGAGCAGGAGCAGCATAGGAAGCACCCCTGTGACAGAAACTAGGAGGAGCAGGCGCCATGCTGAGGCCGTGGGCCAACAAGACAGTGAGCAGGTTGAACAACCTCCTAGTGTTACTGGCAAGCTATCTAGGAAATGACTTACACAGTTGAAGGTGTAATTCTACATTACGCAGAGCATTGCCGTTAAATGTGTTTTTGTTTCACTTTTGTGATTTAATGACAAAAATGATTTGTTAAATAAACCTGTGTTCTAGCATCCTAGGCCTGTCTTTGTGACCTTACTTACTTAAAAATAGTTGCGTGCAACCTCTTCCCGTCTGTGTCTGCCATCAGTTGCTGTTGCTCCACCAGATGTGTGTGGTTCAGGGACGGCATACTCATCGTCATGGTCCTCAAAATCGGAGAGTTCCACTTCTGTCCCCTTCTTGACCGCCATGTTGTGCAGCAATGCACAGGCTGCAATAATTTTGCAGCAGGTGATTGGTGTGTACTGGCGGGCCCCTCCGCTTTTGTGGAGGCAGCAAAACCGGCTTTTCCACATGCCAAAGGTGCGCTCCACGATGTTTCTAGTTGTTTTGTGTGCCCGGTTGTATCGCCTCTGACTTGGTGTTGTTGGGTTGAGGTAGGGTGTGAGGATGAAGGACCGGAGGGCATATGCACTGTCCCCTATTGTCGTAATTTGACAATGGCCGGGTTAGCGCTTAGCTGTGCTACACGTTTTCCCGCTTAACTTGGCTATACTTGGAAACGCCATCTTGTGTGTTACGGCGGCCATCTTAGATCATGAGCGGCCTCGTGGCCAGCGTGCCCTTTAGTCCGTTGTCCGTGCCACTGACCACTCGAGTTTGCCCAGCAACAGGCTATTTTTAGTAATGGTCAAGCCTGTGCATGCGCCGTCCCAACTGACCAGTCGTCCCTCAGGAATGTGCCGCCAAACTGACCAGCGGGGTTGTAACCCCTCCAATGAGCTGGCTGTGTTCCAAAAATGACCATATATGTACATAACGCTCTGTAACTCTGTACCGCCTATCTTTTTATTACCTGCAAATTGTATAAAAGAACGAGTCACACCGATGTTCGGTGTGATACTTCTTGCATTACCGAAGGGTGCTGTAGGAATGTACCACCACCCCATGGGGTCTTAATAAACTTGTTCTTTGAATTTTTCAGCCTCCGTGCCAACAGTTCTTTCAATGTAAGTGCGTTATCTTTGGAGCATGTAGGCCTTGGGAACCCGATACTACAAATTGGCGAGCACGAAGGGACTCATCGGCGACTCGGATGCCCGAAGGAGAGGTCGTGATGAAGGTTTGGAAACTCGCCATGGACGCGTACGCTGCCACCGAGTGACCCGAGTCTTGGCACCCGTGGTGTTTCTTCCTATCCTTCTGATCTGACCTTCCAGGTGGCGCCGGTCTCCGACTGAGTTCTTGATCGTCTGCGTTGCTGGATAAAGTGCCGTTTGGCTGATTCGATTAAAAGACCTTGGCAGTTGGAATCTGGACCTTTGAGACTTTGGGTAAGATTTGTGATCGGTAAGGTAGTCTGCGGACGCTTACTGAAGTTCTATGATTTGTGATCGGTAAGGTAGTCCTCGGACGCTTGCCGAAGTTCTATGACCTATGACTTTGATTTGAGTTAGCTAACATTTGTGAATTTGTGAACTTTGAATCTATATGTGTAGTGCACTTCACATAGGCAGGCATGTAGAGATGTTTCTCTAATTTTGTTTTTTCCCTTTGAGCGGCACGTTTGTGTGAAGTACTGTAAGTGCCATTTTATACGGTATCGCGCTTTCGTGATACTTTTTGAACATGCCTGTTTTAAGTACACTCCGAGGGATGTGCTGTCTTGGAAATGGTACCACAATTAGGTTAGCGGAATCACAGCCGGCTCCCCCAGAAGGAACACCAAACCATGAAATGTACATTAAATTTGGCCTTCCCCCTATAATGTACAGTAAACTATGGCATAAATATACTAAATCAGATCCTGAATTGCAATGGCCACTACATGGGTCGTTCGATTTGCGTAAGGTTCAGTTTGTGGAGCAATGTTTGTTTCAACGAAGGTCTAGACAAAATATGTTTGATTGTGTGCGAATGTGGGAGAAAGCGGTGCGTGAGCGAATGAAACGCGAGGTTGCCTTGGCGGATAAAGAGCAGCACAAGGCTGCTCGCGATAAGGCTATACAGCTTGAGGAAAAGGAGGCTCAGGAAAAGAAAGAGAGGGAGGAACGGGAACGTAAATTGCAAACGACTGGTCAATTCCCTATTCGCCGACCACTTTATCCTGTCCTTAATAATGAAATTGATGATTTTTCATTGCTAGATCGATCACCGCCTCCGTACGTTTCACCTACGGCTCCAACTGCAGAATCTGATGACGAAGGACAGGATAAGCCAGGAAAAAGGGATGCGTCTGGTGTCAGGTTTTCTGCTGAGAAACCTGCGAATTTGCGTAGTTGGGCTCGTAAAGTGAATACGAATTTTGTTACTCAGGCTGAAGTTGTTATTGAAAGGGGTAAATGGACAGACCAAGAATTACTGTATTTTTTGGCTACTTTGGCAGATGAAGTTGTTACTGCATACCGTCAATTTTCGGATACGTTAGAAACTAAGGCTGTGTCAGTTCATTGTGAGAATTTGGAAAAAGGTGTATTTGATCTTTCAGATGTCGATGCCTTTTACAAGCAACTGATCCAGCTGCGGGATGAGACGTCTAAGTTGCGGGACGAGCGGAAAAAGGATAAGAAGTCCGGGCCGGAGTCTACTGGGCAATCTAAGGAGTGTTCTCTCCGGGGTTCAGATAAGAGTTCTACAATGCATGTTATGCCTATGCGTGAAGCCGCACCTTTGTATGTTCCGCCAAAAGGGGAAGGTACAGATGATGATAAAATGTCAAAGGATGCGAAGGGATATTTTATATATAATTGGGTGTATACGCCTTGGAATAGAGCGGATGTTATGGCATTGAAAAATTCTTTACCTGACCTTCGTAAGAATCCGGCAGCATTTTATGAAGGGGTTGAAGGGGCTATTTCGTCCTGTGTTATGACTTTGGTTGATATAGATTTGTTTTTTGGGTTAATTCTTCCGCCTGACATGTGGAGGCTAATTCGTAAAAATAATGATGAAACAATACTTGGGGGAACATGGAAAGAAATAAATGCAGCTGATTTAGATAGGGAACCGGCATGCAAGCCATGTCAGTTAATTTTGGACCTCCCGGCGGCTATTTTGATTAAATTAAAAACGCTCGTCCCATCTAAAAAGATCGATTGGACCATGTTAGCTTCGTGCAAACAAAAGCCAGATGAAACGGTTTCGGATTTCTTTACACGCTTCGAAGAAGCGTTTCACGATTACAGTGGTCAAACGTTAACAGACGATACGGGTAGGCATTTGTTTGTAGATAAGTATGTGGCTAATCTCCTACCGGAGATTGGAAAACGATTGAAATCGAGTGAGAGTTCCTGGGCCACGGCGACCCCTGCGTCTTTGTTAACTATGGCTCAGTATTATGAGCGGCAGGAATTGGAGGCTAAAGAAAGTGTTGATAAAAAAGCGAAGGAATTGAAAACGAAGGTGATGTTGGCACAGGTTCGTGGAACACAAAATAGAGAGAATGATAGAGGTAGACGAGGTGGAGGCAATACGTCGTATGGTCGTACGGATATAGCGGAGGATCAATGTGCGTATTGTAAAGAGTTTGGGCATTGGGCTGAAGATTGTCCGGTACTTCGTGAACAACGTAGCCAGCGTGGTCGAGGAGGTGGTAGGTCGAGGGGCAGTTATACGGGGGCGAGAGGTAGTGGAGGTGATCGTGGAAGGGCTGAAGAGAGGGGCCGTGGCCAGGATGAACGAAATACTTTTGATAGACGAAATCAATATCAGATATCGGAGGGTGAGAATGTGGAACATCAAGATTATGTGCATGCATAGGACTGCGTAAGATGGGGTACGGAATCAATTGAAGTGCCGGTAGATCAGAAAGGGCCATATGTAACAGCGGGCATTTTGGGTTCTACTGATCAATTTCTAGTCGACACAGGAGCTACTCGTAGCGCTTTGTCAAAAAACTTGGTTCCGAGGGCTCCCCTGTCTGGCGAAATGATAACATGTGTAGGGTTTGATGGCACACCCTCCCCTAGCCCATTGTCAAATCCCCTTGCACTTTGTCTTGACAAATTTTTCAGTTTTGGTCAATTTTTGCTATCACCCCATACACCAGATAATATTCTGGGCATTGATTTGCTTAAATATTTTCGAGCGCCAATACGGTGCGCTCCTGAGGGAGTGCGGGTTATCCTGAATGACAATTATCCTGAATCAGATAGGTTTTGCACTATACTAGACACTCCAGCTTTGGCCTCTCTCCCGCACACGTTATGGGCGACCTCAGACACGGATGTGGGAGAGATGCGTATTCCACCTATTCGAATTACTGTAAAGGAGGGAGTTTCTCTGCCACGTGTGCCGCAGTATAAGATTTCCAGGGAAGGTGAAATTGCCCTGACACATATTATCCAGGATTTGATAACTGCAGGAGTGGTGGAGGAGGTTCCTTACAATGTTTGCAACAGTCCTATTCTTCCGATCCTTAAGAGAGATACTGACGACAAAGTCTATCGGTTTATTATTGACTTGAGAGAAATTAACAAAATTGTCATTCCCCAATACCCGGTGGTGTCCGACATTACGACTTTGCTGACACTGGTGCCACCGACGGCAACGACCTTCAGTGTTATTGACTTTAAAAATGCGTTCTTTTCTATCCCTGTCCATCCTGATAGCAGATATTTGTTTGGCTTCACGTTAAATAATAAATCGTATAGATTTTGTCGTGTTCCTCAAGGTTACACTGAGAGCCCGAGTATCTACAGCCAGGCTCTGAAAAGACAGCTTGATTCCTTTGAGTTACAGTCTGGGGTCTTCCTTATCCAGTATGTGGATGACCTTTTGCTTGCTGCAGACTCTTATGCACAATGTGAGGAAAGTACGATTGCTTTGCTTTCTTTTCTGGCACAGAACAATCATAAGGTTTCTAAGAAAAAGCTTCAATACTGTAGACCCAAGGTGACCTACCTCGGTCATCTTTTGTCTAAGGAGGGGCGTGCATTAACATCAGATCGAATTCAGGCGATTTTAGATACATCAGCCCCCCGCACGCAGAGAGATGTACGTGCCTTCATAGGTTTAACGTCCTTCTGTAGACAGTGGATCATGGGGTTTTCGCACATTATAAAACCTTTGTTAGCGTTACTGTCCAAAGCTACACCAATGCCCCTTGAATGGACAGATGAATGTCAAAATGCTTTTGAACAATTGAGACAAGCCCTCTGTTCTGCACCCATGTTAGGTACACGAGATTATGCAAAGATTTTCACGTTGTATGTCCACGAGAAAGATGGGTGCGCGTTATCAGTGTTAGTGCAAGCACACGGGGATAAACAGAGGCCATGTGCATACTTCTCGGCGGTTCTTGATCCTGTAGCACAAGGGTTACCTGCGTGTTTCCGAGCAGTTGCAGCAACAGCAGTAGCTATACGACAGAGTGAGGGAATAGTGTTATCGCACAAACTATTGGTGTTAGTTCCCCATGCAGTAGATGCCCTGTTAAATCAAACAAAGACCCAATATCTCACGAGCGCACGTTTGACAGGATATGAGCTCACACTTCTGGCGCCACATATCACACTAAAAAGATGCGCTACCCTGAACCCTGCCACTTTATTGCCCTATCCGGTTGAGGAGGGTCAGGAAGAAAAACATCACAACTGTGTTTTCCTGACCGAGGAACAGACAAAGGGTCGTGTCGATCTACAGGATATGCCACTTCCAGATGTGGATGGGGAACTGTGGGTTGATGGATCGTGTTTGAGACTGCCAGATGGTACGACTTCCGCAGCCTATGCGATCACGACACTTAAGACAGTGATAGAAACAGCTAGAATACCACAGAAATCGGCTCAAGCAGCAGAGCTGATAGCCTTGACAAGAGCCTGCGAATTGAGTGCTGGCCTATGTGTGAACATATACACAGACAGCCTGTAGGCCTTCGGAGTAGCACATGACTTCGGGCTACTCTGGAGAGAACGTGGGTTTCTGACTTCCCATGGAGTACACATTATGCACGGAGAACTAGTGCATGATCTCCTAAATGCGTTGCTTTGTCCAAAGAAAGTAGCGATAATAAAATGTAGTGCCCACAAAAAGATCACCGATAAAGTGGGTCAGGGAAATGCCTTTGCGGACAGCATAGCGAGACAAACGGCTATGTCTCGAACTGACTCCCCCATGTACGTGACACAATCACAGGCTGAGCTATGGTATGATGCTAGAGCAGAGATACTAGATATTCAGAAATCAGCTACTGATTCAGAACTTGCGGCATGGGCAGCAGATGGGGTGCTAGATGATGAAGGTTGTTGGAGAAGCAAGGACATGGAGAGATGGAAATTGCCTGCAGCTTACTTGCAAGCGATGTTCCAGATGACACATGGGTTGGCGCACGTGGGGGCTCTTGCAATCACTCGACTGTTAACACGAGTTTGGGAGCATCCCGAGATTGGAAATACTGCCAAGAGAGTAGTGCAGACCTGCCTGATATGTTTGCAGCACAATCCAGCAAAGGGGACCCATACTCCGAAAGGAGGGTTCGTTCCACCTTCTGCACCATTCGAGGTACTCCAAATGGATTATATCCAGCTGGAGCGTTGCAACAACCTGAAGTATGTCTTAGTGGTGGTATGTGCTTTTAGCAAATGGGTTGAGGCTTTCCCCACGAAAGACAATACAGCTCTGACAACAGCTAAGGTGTTGCTTAAGGAGTTCTTCCCTCGATTTGGAGTTTGCAAATTCTTGTGGAGCGATAATGGGCCTCATTTCGTTTGGAAAATTGTGGAGTATGTGTTGAAGGGCTTGGGAATTCAGCAGAAGTTTCATGCTGTATTCCACCCTCAGTCGGCAGGTCTTGTTGAGCGGTATAATGCCACGTTGAAACTAAAACTGGCTAAAATTGTGGCGTCTACGACATTGAAGTGGCCGGATGCCTTACCGCTAGCATTGCTCTCTCTCAGATCAGTGCCCCACTCGCGAACTGGCCTCACACCGTATGAGGTGGTGTTTGGAAGGCCTATGAATATTTGGGGAGTGCCCAAGCCGCGATTGATACATGATGTGCCTTGTATAATGATGAACGATTATTTGGCACGAATAACAAATGATTTGCTTTCTATTCATCAACAGGTTCGAGAAGCGCTCCCTGACAACTCTACTGGAGAGGCCCACGATCTTCACCCCGGCGACTATGTTATGATAAAGTCGTTTGAGAGGGCGAATAGCTTGGAACCGAGGTGGCGTGGCCCCGAGCAGGTCCTCCTGGCGACTCGAACAGCTGTACGAGTGACCAACAGAAAATGGTGGGTGCACTCAACCCACTGCCGTCGTGTCTCTCCTGATCTGGTGAATCCTGCTGTGTTGACCGACTACAAGGAGATTTTGGAGAAAGAAAAGAGCCCAGCTGTGACATCGGCCGAAGTTGAGGGAGCCTTCCCGGACCACACTGTTTCTGGACGAGAGCGCTATAATCTGTGGCCACGATAAGAAGATTTTTTTTTTGGTTTTCAAGACTGGTTGGTTACCGCTCTGGGGTTTGTGAAACGGAAACCGGGAATCTCAAGGGGGGGGATCAGTTCTGCCAAGAGTAGCGACACCCGTCTTGACCCCGGAGAAGAAAACAACGGCTACCTCGGAGCTCAGCACCGTATTTTTCTTTTTTAGGTATATACATGTACATTTGAGACTTTGTGAACTTTTGAACTATTTGAGACATTAAGAACTTTTTGAACTATGGAGTCTTCTGCATCACGAGATAAAAGAATACTTGGTGCCATCCTTTTCGTTTTGACAATTGTGGTAATAGCAGTGATAGCTTGGGTAGTTGAACTCGTGGTGCCTGCACGTGAACATTTGCTGCCGACTACCCCGGCTCCATCTGAACATTTTCACTTCACCCTGCCCTATCATGAAGAACGGCACCGACAGACTTATTTGAACAATAGCTTTATTCAGATCCTGCATCATACGCATAACATGACAAATACGTCTAATTGTTGGGTGTGTGGGATGTTGTCTGGGCACCAGAAGAAAGGGGGCACTCCACTCATTCCACTCCCGTTCTCACATAATGGATCCTGCAATGCCTGGTACACTCTTCTCTTCACTTTGAGATGGCCAATAAAAGGGGGGGTGCTTTTCCGTTTGAATAAAATTTGCTACCATGATCGGGATGGGTATCCACGAGCTGAGGGTACTCGATTTGAATGGGAGGAGTACCGCCCCGATAATGCAACTGCCCCACGTGTTTACAGCAACCAGAGGAACATCAATGTATCCAGCTCACATGTTATTAATGTTATTGCCACTAAAGCTGATTTGTGTATATGCAATAAAGGTACAATTCCGGTGGGGAAAAGTGAATGCAACACTACACTTACATTTGACAGCCCAAATGGCATATCGTTTGTAGCATCTCGCAATACTTATTTTATTTGTGGAACGAAGGGTTATCATCAGCTCCCGTTGGGATGGTTAGGCACTTGCTATGTATCCTTTGTATTGCCCCCTGTATTCATCGCCCCGCCAATGTATCATAATGATTATGTCCTTTATCACGATTTCGTGTTGAATCGTGTTAAGCGTACTGTCGTTTTAGATGAAATAGATCAGACTGATACTGCTTTACAACAATATGTGGACTTCAATTTGGGACTGTTTTCCTTTGTGGGGGCTGCTTTGAATAGTCAGAAAATACGACGACTGACCCGTGTTGTTGAGGCTGTAGCCAATGATACTGCTATTGCACTAGGAAATATTACCGAAGAACTTCAGATTTCTAGGATTGTTACGCTCCAGAATAGAATGGTTCTAGATGTGGTTCTAGCTGACCGTGGGGGGGCATGTAGAATTATCGGAAGTAGCTGCTGTGTATACGTACCAGATAATTCACCATCTGTTTATGATGCTATTTCGAAATTGCACAAGATAGCTGCTGAAATACACCCGGACAATGGAACTTGGACTCTTTCAGGGTGGTTCTGGTCAATGCTTACCACTTGGGGGTTGGAAACTGCTAACGATTCTATGTATCATTGTTGGGATATTGTTTTTTGTATGTTTATGTATACAATGTGGCCCAGCTTTATGTTCCATGTGCTTATCGGCTTGCATACCATCAAGACGAGCTCTTGCTCACGATAAAATGATGCTTCATAAAGAAGTAGCTCAAATAATGCTAATTGATATTGAAGATGAACACCCTGATTATGTTCACTATGAGGTAGCTTCAGCTAAACGCTAAAAGGGTCGTCTGTGGTAATTTGACAACGGCCGGGTTAGCGCTTAGCTGTGCTACACGTTTTCCCGCTTAACTTGGCTATACTTGGCAACGCCATCTTGTGTGTTACGGCGGCCATCTTAGATCATGAGTGGCCTCGTGGCCAGCGTGCCCTTTAGTCCGTTGTCCGTGCCACTGACCACTCGAGTTTGCCCAGCAACAGGCTATTTTTAGTAACGGTCAAGCCTGTGCATGCGCAGTCCCAACTGACCAGTCGTCCCTCAGGAATGTGCCGCCAAACTGACCAGCGGGGTTGTAACCCCTCCAATGAGCTGGCTGTGTTCCAAAAATGACCATATATGTACATAACGCTCTGTAACTCTGTACCGCCTATCTTTTTATTACCTGCAAATTGTATAAAAGAACGAGTCACACCGATGTTCGGTGTGATACTTCTTGCATTACCGAAGGGTGCTGTAGGAATGTACCACCACCCCATGGGGTCTTAATAAACTTGTTCTTTGAATTTTTCAGCTTCCGTGCCAACAGTTCTTTCAATGTAAGTGGGTTATCTTTGGAGCATGTAGGCCTTGGGAACCCGATACTACAAATTGGCGAGCACGAAGGGACTCATCGGCGACTCGGATGCCCGAAGGAGAGGTCGTGATGAAGGTTTGGAAACTCGCCATGGACGCGTACGCTGCCACCGAGTGACCCGAGTCTTGGCACCCGTGGTGTTTCTTCCTATCCTTCTGATCTGACCTTCCAGGTGGCGCCGGTCTCCGACTGAGTTCTTGATCGTCTGCGTTGCTGGATAAAGTGCCGTTTGGCTGATTCGATTAAAAGACCTTGGCAGTTGGAATCTGAACCTTTGAGACTTTGGGTAAGATTTGTGATCGGTAAGGTAGTCTGCGGACGCTTACTGAAGTTCTATGATTTGTGATCGGTAAGGTAGTCCTCGGACGCTTGCCGAAGTTCTATGACCTATGACTTTGATTTGAGTTAGCTAACATTTGTGAATTTGTGAACTTTGAATCTATATGTGTAGTGCACTTCACATAGGCAGGCATGTAGAGATTTTTCTCTAATTTTGTTTTTTTCCCTTTGAGCGGCACGTTTGTGTGAAGTTCTGTAAGTGCCATTTTATACGGTATCGCGCTTTCGTGATACTTTTTGAACATGCCTCTTTTAAGTACACTCCGAGGGATGTGCTGTCTTGGAAATGGTACCACAATTAGGTTAGCGGAATCACAGCCGGCTCCCCCAGAAGGAACACCAAACCGTGAAATGTACATTAAATTTGGCCTTCCCCCTATAATGTACAGTAAACTATGGCATAAATATACTAAATCAGATCCTGAATTGCAATGGCCACTACATGGGTCGTTCGATTTGCGTAAGGTTCAGTTTGTGGAGCAATGTTTGTTTCAACGAAGGTCTAGACAAAATATGTTTGATTGTGTGCAAATGTGGGAGAAAGCGGTGCGTGAGCGAATGAAACGCGAGGTTGCCTTGGCGGATAAAGAGCAGCGCAAGGCTGCTCGCGATAAGGCTTTACAGCTTGAGGAAAAGGAGGCTCAAGAAAAGAAAGAGAGGGAGGAAGGGGAACGTAAATTGCAAACGACTGGTCAATTCCCTATTCGCCGACCACTTTATCCTGTCCTTAATAATAAAATTGATGATTTTTCATTGCTAGATCGATCACCGCCTCCGTACGTTTCACCTACGGCTCCAACTGCAGAATCTGATGACGAAGGACAGGATAAGCCAGGAAAAAGGGATGCGTCTGGTGTCAGGTTTTCTGCGGAGAAACCTGCGAATTTGCGTAGTTGGGCTCGTAAAGTGAATACGAATTTTGTTACTCAGGCTGAAGTTGTTATTGAAAGGGGTAAATGGACAGACCAAGAATTACTGTATTTTTTGGCTACTTTGGCAGATGAAGTTGTTACTGCATACCGTCAATTTTCGGATACGTTAGAATCTAAGGCTGTGTCAGTTCACCGTGAGAATTTGGAAAAAGGTGTATTTGATCTTTCAGATGTCGATGCCTTTTACAAGCAACTGATCCAGCTGCGGGATGAGACGTCTAAGTTGCGGGACGAGCGGAAAAAGGATAAGAAGTCCGGGCCGGAGTCTACTGGGCAATCTAAGGAGTGTTCTCTCCGGGGTTCAGATAAGAGTTCTACAATGCATGTTATGCCTATGCGTGAAGCCGCACCTTTGTATGTTCCGCCAAAAGGGGAAGGTACAGATGATGATAAAATGTCAAAGGATGCGAAGGGATATTTTATATATAATTGGGTGTATACGCCTTGGAATAGAGCGGATGTTATGGCATTGAAAAATTCTTTACCTGACCTTCGTAAGAATCCGGCAGCATTTTATGAAGGGGTTGAAGGGGCTATTTCGTCCTGTGTTATGACTTTGGTTGATATAGATTTGTTTTTTGGGTTAATTCTTCCGCCTGACATGTGGAGGCTAATTCGTAAAAATAATGATGAAACAATACTTGGGGGAACATGGAAAGAAATAAATGCAGCTGATTTAGATAGGGAACCGGCATGCGAGCCATGTCAGTTAATTTTGGACCTCCCGGCGGCTATTTTGATTAAATTAAAAACGCTCGTCCCATCTAAAAAGATCGATTGGACCATGTTAGCTTCGTGCAAACAAAAGCCAGATGAAACGGTTTTGGATTTCTTTACACGCTTCGAAGAAGCGTTTCACGATTACAGTGGTCAAACGTTAACAGACGATACGGGTAGGCATTTGTTTGTAGATAAGTATGTGGCTAATCTCCTACCGGAGATTGGAAAACGATTGAAATCGAGTGAAAGTTCCTGGGCCACGGCGACCCCTGCGTCTTTGTTAACTATGGCTCAGTATTATGAGCGGCAGGAATTGGAGGCTAAAGAAAGTGTTGATAAAAAAGCGAAGGAATTGAAAACGAAGGTGATGTTGGCACAGGTTCGTGGAACACAAAATAGAGGGAATGATAGAGGTAGACGAGGTGGAGGCAATACGTCGTATGGTCGTACGGATATAGCGGAGGATCAATGTGCGTATTGTAAAGAGTTTGGGCATTGGGCTGAAGATTGTCCGGTACTTCGTGAACAACGTAGCCAGCGTGGTCGAGGAGGTGGTAGGTCGAGGGGCAGTTATACGGGGGCGAGAGGTAGTGGAGGTGATCGTGGAAGGGCTGAAGAGAGGGGCCGTGGCCAGGATGAACGAAATACATTTGATAGACGAAATCAATATCAGATATCGGAGGGTGAGAATGTGGAACATCAAGATTATGTGCATGCATAGGACTGCGTAAGATGGGGTACGGAATCAATTGAAGTGCCGGTAGATCAGAAGGGGCCATATGTAACAGCGGGCATTTTGGGTTCTACTGATCAATTTCTAGTCGACACAGGAGCTACTCGTAGCGCTTTGTCAAAAAACTTGGTTCCGAGGGCTCCCCTGTCTGGCGAAATGATAACATGTGTAGGGTTTGATGGCACACCCTCCCCTAGCCCATTGTCAAAACCCCTTGCACTTTGTCTTGACAAATTTTTCAGTTTTGGTCAATTTTTGCTATCGCCCCATACACCAGATAATATTCTGGGCATTGATTTGCTTAAATATTTTCGAGCGACGATACGGTGCGCTCCTGAGGGAGTGCGGGTTATCCTGAATGACAATTATCCTGAATCAGATAGGTTTTGCACTATACTAGACACTCCAGCTTTGGCCTCTCTCCCGCACACGTTATGGGCGACCTCAGATACGGATGTGGGAGAGATGCGTATTCCACCTATTCGAATTACTGTAAAGGAGGGAGTCTCTCTGCCACGTGTGCCGCAGTATAAGATTTCCAGGGAAGGTGAAATTGCCCTGACACATATTGTCCAGGATTTGATAACTGCAGGAGTGGTGGAGGAGGTTCCTTACAATGTTTGCAACAGTCCTATTCTTCCGATCCTTAAGAGAGATACTGACGACAAAGTCTATCGGTTTATTATTGACTTGAGAGAAATTAACAAAATTGTCATTCCCCAATACCCGGTGGTGTCCGACATTACGACTTTGCTGACACTGGTGCCACCGACGGCAACGACCTTCAGTGTTATTGACTTTAAAAATGCGTTCTTTTCTATCCCTGTCCATCCTGATAGCAGATATTTGTTTGGCTTCACGTTAAATAATAAATCGTATAGATTTTGTCGTGTTCCTCAAGGTTACACTGAGAGCCCGAGTATCTACAGCCAGGCTCTGAAAAGACAGCTTGATTCCTTTGAGTTACAGTCTGGGGTTGTCCTTATCCAGTATGTGGATGACCTTTTGCTTGCTGCAGACTCTTATGCACAATGTGAGGAAAGTACGATTGCTTTGCTTTCTTTTCTGGCACAGAACAATCATAAGGTTTCTAAGAAAAAGCTTCAATACTGTAGACCCAAGGTGACCTACCTCGGTCATCTTTTGTCTAAGGAGGGGCGTGCATTAACATCAGATCGAATTCAGGCGATTTTAGATACATCAGTCCCCCGCACGCAGAGAGATGTACGTGCCTTCATAGGTTTAACGTCCTTCTGTAGACAGTGGATCATGGGGTTTTCGCACATTATAAAACCTTTGTTAGCGTTACTGTCCAAAGCTACACCAATGCCCCTTGAATGGACAGATGAATGTCAAAATGCTTTTGAACAATTGAGACAAGCCCTCTGTTCTGCACCCGTGTTAGGTACACCAGATTATGCAAAGATTTTCACGTTGTATGTCCACGAGAAAGATGGGTGCGCGTTATCAGTGTTAGTGCAAGCACACGGGGATAAACAGAGGCCATGTGCATACTTCTCGGCGGTTCTTGATCCTGTAGCACGAGGGTTACCTGCGTGTTTCCGAGCAGTTGCAGCAACAGCAGTAGCTATACGACAGAGTGAGGGAATAGTGTTATCGCACAAACTATTGGTGTTAGTTCCCCATGCAGTAGATGCCCTGTTAAATCAAAGAAAGACCCAATATCTCACGAGCGCACGTTTGACAGGATATGAGCTCACACTTCTGGCGCCACATATCACACTAAAAAGATGCGCTACCCTGAACCCTGCCACTTTATTGCCCTATCCGGTTGAGGAGGGTCAGGAAGAAAAACATCACGACTGTGTTTTCCTGACCGAGGAACAGACAAAGGGTCGTGTCGATCTACAGGATATGCCACTTCCAGATGTGGATGGGGAACTGTGGGTTGATGGATCGTGTTTGAGACTGCCAGATGGTACGACTTCCGCAGCCTATGCGATCACGACACTTAAGACAGTGATAGAAACAGCTAGAATACCACAGAAATCGGCTCAAGCAGCAGAGCTGATAGCCTTGACAAGAGCCTGCGAATTGAGTGCTGGCCTATGTGTGAACATATACACAGACAGCCGGTAGGCCTTCGGAGTAGCACATGACTTCGGGCTACTCTGGAGAGAACGTGGGTTTCTGACTCCCCATGGAGTACACATTATGCACGGAGAACTAATGCGTGATCTCCTAAATGCGTTGCTTTGTCCAAAGAAAGTAGCGATAATAAAATGTAGTGCCCACAAAAAGATCACCGATAAAGTGGGTCAGGGAAATGCCTTTGCGGACAGCATAGCGAGACAAACGGCTATGTCTCGAACTGACTCCCCCATGTACGTGACACAATCACAGGCTGAGCGATGGTATGATGCTAGAGCAGAGATACTAGATATTCAGAAATCAGCTACTGAATCAGAACTTGCGGCATGGGCAGCAGATGGGGTGCTAGATGATGAAGGTTGTTGGAGAAGCAAGGACATGGAGAGATGGAAATTGCCTGCAGCTTACTTGCAAGCGATGGTCCAGATGACACATGGGTTGGCGCACGTGGGGGCTCTTGCAATCACTCGACTGTTAACACGAGTTTGGGAGCATCCCGAGATTGGAAATACTGCCAAGAGAGTAGTGCAGACCTGCCTGATATGTTTGCAGCACAATCCAGCAAAGGGGACCCATACTCCGAAAGGAGGGTTCGTTCCACCTTCTGCACCATTCGAGGTACTCCAAATGGATTATATCCAGCTTGAGCGTTGCAACAACCTGAAGTATGTCTTAGTGGTGGTATGTGCTTTTAGCAAATGGGTTGAGGCTTTCCCCACGAAAGACAATACAGCTCTGACAACAGCTAAGGTGTTGCTTAAGGAGTTCTTCCCTCGATTTGGAGTTTGCAAATTCTTGTGGAGCGATAATGGGCCTCATTTCGTTTGGAAAATTGTGGAGTATGTGTTGAAGGGCTTAGGAATTCAGCAGAAGTTTCATGCTGTATTCCACCCTCAGTCCGCAGGTCTTGTTGAGCGGTATAATGCCACGTTGAAACTAAAACTGGCTAAAATTGTGGCGTCTACGACATTGAAGTGGCCGGATGCCTTACCGCTAGCATTGCTCTCTCTCAGATCAGTGCCCCACTCGCGAACTGGCCTCACACTGTATGAGGTGGTGTTTGGAAGGCCTATGAATATTTGGGGAGTGCCCAAGCCGCGATTGATACATGATGTGCCTTGTATAATGATGAACGATTATTTGGCAAGAATAACAAATGATTTGCTTTCTATTCATCAACAGGTTCGAGAAGCGCTCCCTGACAACTCTACTGGAGAGGCCCACGATCTTCACCCCGGCGACTATGTTATGATAAAGTCGTTTGAGAGGGCGAATAGCTTGGAACCGAGGTGGCGTGGCCCCGAGCAGGTCCTCCTGGCGACTCGAACAGCTGTACGAGTGACCAACAGAAAATGGTGGGTGCACTCAACCCACTGCCGTCGTGTCTCTCCTGATCTGGTGAATCCTGCTGTGTTGACCGACTACAAGGAGATTTTGGAGAAAGAAAAGAGCCCAGCTGTGACATCGGCCGAAGTTGAGGGAGCCTTCCCGGACCACACTGTTTCTGGACGAGAGCGCTATAATCTGCGGCCACGATAAGAAGATTTTTTTTGGTTTTCGAGACTGGTTGGTTACCGCTCTGGGGTTTGTGAAACGGAAGCCGGGAATCTCAAGGGGGGGGGATCAGTTCTGCCAAGAGTAGCGACACCCGTCTTGACCCCGGAGAAGAAAACAACGGCTACCTCGGAGCTCAGCACCGTATTTTTCTTTTTTAGGTATATACATGTACATTTGAGACTTTGTGAACTTTTGAACTATTTGAGACATTAAGAACTTTTTGAACTATGGAGTCTTCTGCATCACGAGATAAAAGAATACTTGGTGCCATCCTTTTCGTTTTGACAATTGTGGTAATAGCAGTGATGGCTTGGGTTGTTGAACTCGTGGTGCCTGCACGTGAACATTTGCTGCCGACTACCCCGGCTCCATCTGAACATTTTCACTTCACCCTGCCCTATCATGAAGAACGGCACCGACAGACTTATTTGAACAATAGCTTTATTCAGATCCTGCATCATACGCATAACATGACAAATACGTCTAATTGTTGGGTGTGTGGGATGTTGTCTGGGCACCAGAAGAAAGGGGGCACTCCACTCATTCCACTCCCGTTCTCACATAATGGATCCTGCAATGCCTGGTACACTCTTCTCTTCACTTTGAGATGGCCAATAAAAGGGGGGGTGCTTTTCCGTTTGAATAAAATTTGCTACCATGATCGGGATGGGTATCCACGAGCTGAGGGTACTCGATTTGAATGGGAGGAGTACCGCCCCGATGATGCAACTGCCCCACGTGTTTACAGCAACCAGAGGAACATCAATGTATCCAGCTCACATGTTATTAATGTTATTGCCACTAAAGCTGATTTGTGTATACGCAATAAAGGTACAATTCTGGTGGGGAAAAGTGAATGCAACACTACACTTACATTTGACAGCCCAAATGGCATATCGTTTGCAGCATCTCGCAATACTTATTTTATTTGTGGAACGAAGGGTTATCATCAGCTCCCGTTGGGATGGTTAGGCACTTGCTATGTATCCTTTGTATTGCCCCCTGTATTCATCGCCCCGCCAATGTATCATAATGATTATGTCCTTTATCACGATTTCGTGTTGAATCGTGTTAAGCGTACTGTCGTTTTAGATGAAATATATCAGACTGATACTGCTTTACAACAATATGTGGACTTCAATTTGGGACTGTTTTCCTTTGTGGGGGCTGCTTTGAATAGTCAAAAAATACGACGACTGACCCGTGTTGTTGAGGCTGTAGCCAATGATACTGCTATTGCACTAGGAAATATTACCGAAGAACTTCAGATTTCTAGGATTTTTACTCTCCAGAATAGAATGGTTCTAGATGTGGTTCTAGCTGACCGTGGGGGGGCATGTAGAATTATCGGAAGTAGCTGCTGTGTATACGTACCAGATAATTCACCATCTGTTTATGATGCTATTTCGAAATTGCACAAGATAGCTGCCGAAATACTCCCGGACAATGGAACTTGGACTCTTTCAGGGTGGTTCTGGTCAATGCTTACCACTTGGGGTTGGAAACTGCTAACGATTCTATGTATCATTGTTGGGATATTGTTTTTTGTATGTTTATGTATACAATGTGGCCCAGCTTTATGTTCCATGTGCTTATCGGCTTGCATACCATCAAGACGAGCTCTTGCTCACGATAAAATGATGCTTCATAAAGAAGTAGCTCAAATAATGCTAATTGATATTGAAGATGAACACCCTGATTATGTTCACTATGAGGTAGCTTCAGCTAAACGCTAAAAGGGTCGTCTGTCGTAATTTGACAATGGCCGGGTTAGCACTTAGCTGTGCTACACGTTTTCCCGCTTAACTTGGCTATACTTGGAAACGCCATCTTGTGTGTTACGGCGGCCATCTTAGATAATGAGTGGCCTCGTGGCCAGCGTGCCCTTTAGTCCGTTGTCCGTGCCACTGACCACTCGAGTTTGCCCAGCAACAGGCTATTTTTAGTAACGGTCAAGCCTGTGCATGCGCAGTCCCAACTGACCAGTCGTCCCTCAGGAATGTGCCGCCAAACTGACCAGCGGGATTGTAACCCCTCCAATGAGCTGGCTGTGTTCCAAAAATTACCATATATGTACATAACGCTCTGTAACTCTGTACCGCCTATCTTTTTATTACCTGCAAATTGTATAAAAGAACAAGTCGATGTTCGGTGTGATACTTCTTGCATTACCGAAGGGTGCTGTAGGAATGTACCACCACCCCATGGGGTCTTAATAAACTTGTTCTTTGAATTTTTCAGCTTCCGTGCCAACAGTTCTTTCAATGTAAGTGGGTTATCTTTGGAGCATGTAGGCCTTGGGAACCCGATACTACACTATTAGTAATGAGAAAAGGACATTATTCACATGCACAAACACATCCACCTGTAATATGATTCTAGTGATTACCACACAGTGTCTCACCTAGCAAGTATCCTTCGCCAAACTCCCCCGCAGTCAGGCGTGCATAGATACCACTGTTTTGGAATATGTAGGAGTCGTGGGTACTCCCTGGAAATTTGGCTACTAGGTCAGTGATGACGTATTTGGCATCACAGATCACCTGAACGTTGATGGTGTGGGTGGACTTGCGGTTCCGATAGATGTACTCTGTGGCAGCTGGTGGGCATATTGGTACGTGTGTACCATCAATACAGCCTATGATGTGTGGGAAATGCGCCACCTGGTAAAAGTCTGTCTTTGTCCTTAGCAGTTCTGCATGCGTTGCTGGAAAGCAGATGTATAAATGCATTATCTGCAACATTGCATCAAGGAATTTTTGAAAGAAACGTGACAGACTGCTCTGGGACACCCCACCTACCGCAGCAGCCACACTCTGGTAACTTCCAGATGCGAGCAGGTGTAGGCTGCACAGCACCTGGACATGGGGGGGATGGCGTGGGCCCTTGTGGTTGGATGGTCCAATAGTGGGTGGAGGTCCCTGATTAGGTCCAGGATGGTTTGGGGATCCAGCCTGTACCTCTGCAGGATCTCTGGGTCAGTTAGCTGGAATAGAGTGATCCTTTGTCTGTACACCTGCTTCTCTCTTCTCCAGACCCTCTCACCTTCTGCCTGTAGGCGTAGCTGCCTCGCAATGACATAGAATGCCACCATAGTTGAGAAAAATGTTGCATTTTGGGCCTTTTTTATACCTTGCACCTGTTTACCACCTGATTTGAATCCATGGTAATTACAGACTCTTAAATACCGATTTTCAGTCAAAATCGGTATTTCAGAGGTTCCCTGCATTTCAAATACTCATTTTTACCATTTGTTATTTACCGATTCGGTAACTTTACCGATTCGGTAACTTTACAGAATCGGTAAATGTTCCGAATCGGTATATTTACCGATTTGGTATATTTTCCGATTCGGTGACTTTACCGATTCGGTAATTGTACCGATTCGGTAACTTTACCGATTCGGATGATTTTCTGTCCCCTACATCCCAGAAGGCCTATACCGGTCGGTAACGGCCGATATTCGGTAAAATCGGCCTTTACCGACCGGTATTGGCCTACCTACATCTAGGCCTTAAAGTTAACATGTCCTTACAGTGACTAGCCCCCAAAAGTTAGTTACTGTCAGGACATGTAGATCAATGAATGGATACATAAATTAATATTTAAATAAATAAACAGACAAATAAATGAATGTTGCAGCACTTTAGTGGGCCCTGACAAATTGCAAGCCAGAGGAATAATGCCTGGCCTGCCCCCCATCAGCCAGCTCCTTGTGGCAGATCTGGCTGCACACTTTGATTCAAATGCAGTTGCATACCATTCAAGTTGTGCATAAATAGGATAGGTGCTGTATATGAAATTAAATGAAATGGAATGAATCATATGACCCTGCACATTGAGTGCATGGACTATTTATTTATAAATAGCAACACCAAAAGCTTGCTAGAATATATAAGTGAGACTGCACAATAGAGCACAAAAAGTTGAGCAGAGGTCTGTTTATCACGCCTTTCTCAGTAGCTATCAAATGTGGACAAGCAAAACCAAAAAGGCCTCCACGTAGAACTCAGATTACCCTGGGATCCTAAAAAACCTAGGGCTAGATGTAGGTAAATTGGATTTACCGATTCTTAAATACAGAATTTTACTGATTCGGTATTTCAGAATCAGTAAATCCTATGTAAGTAAAAAATGGGTAAAAAATACCGAATCGGTAAGATTCGGTATTTACCGAATGGGTATTTACCGATTCAGTATCTGCCATTGATTCCTATGGGCCTGGATGCCCATAGGAATGAATGTCAATTACAGAATCGGTAATTACCGATTCGGTAAAATTATGAAAAAGTCAAGGGTGGCAGGGTGTCACTTTGACACCCTGTTGCACCCCTGATTAGTGTTGGTGTGCACATGTGGCATACATACATGCCCTAAAGGCATGTATGTCTGTCACATGGCACAGGTGGAAATGCAAATGTATGCATTTACATCGGAATTCCTTATTTACCACCAACTAATAGTTTGTGGTTAATATCGAATTCTTAAAGCTCTGTAGCACTGTTTATAGTGCTTTCTACATTTCATATACCGATTCAGTAAATTCCGAATCGGTAAATGTTGAATCAACATTTACCGTTTCGGAATTTAGCGAATCATCATTTACCGATTCGAAATTTACCGAATCGGTAAATTAAATGTTGAAAGCACTGTAAACAGTGCTACAGGGCTTTAAGAATGTGTTATTGTAAATGTTGACTCGGTAAATACCCAATCGGTAAATACCGATTCGGTAAATACCGAATCAACATTTACCCATTCGGAATTTACCGAATCGGTAAATAAGCCTCCTACATAGCCTACCTACATCTGGCCCCAAGACTCTAATGTCCATTCAATATGTTTGATATGCAAGTGACATATCCAATATGATTGCCCCCCAAAAACCGTCTGATTAGAAAAGTTTTCTTTGCTGGTATTCTGCTGAATTTCCTGTTAGGAGCTCTCTCGGGAAGGTTACAAGGACAGGGTAGTTAATCTTATAACCAAAATCTATTCTGAAGTCAGATATTTCTCTATGTCAGCTCTGCAACCACAAGCCACAGACAATCAGACCAGATTCACTAAAGTCCTGCAGTCCTTGAAATGCAGTGGCAGTGCTATTCCTTGCTTCTCTCATTTCTTCAGTTCATTCTAATTCACATTCCTTCGGTCTCTTGGGTTATTTTACATGATAGCAGTGCTGGCAACGAGGAGGCTCCATCTTATTCAGTTTACAGTAATGTCCAGCCTGTCTCTCAGTGAAGAAGAGAAAGCACTTAAGAGGCAGTATGTGTTCCCAATAAGCCAGTAGGGCATCTACAGAGCATCTGTGTGGACTCTATGTATCTGCTCAGTTTAAATTGGATCACTACTTTACATGCTTGGAAACACACGGGGACCCTGGGGGCGAATAAACCTTTGAGCAGAGTATACCATCTTACCCAGAGAAATAGCTGGTTTGTAAACAAGAAATGTGTTCATCCACTGTAAATAAACCACGGATGCAGCCATTGATTGGTGAATGGCAAATAATCCATCCCTGTACAGAAATTTGTTAAAACTCTCACTGGGAGATCATTCCAGAAATAAAGCACTAGAGTGCCCAGCGATTGGCAGAAATATCAATTAACCGAGTACCGGGTAGAGAACTGACTTCAGCATGAGTGTCACTGAGAGTGCTGAGCTAGCCGTGTGCATCGCTATATAAGAGCCTGATTCCAAGTTCATTTGCAGTTACCTCAAAAGCAAAGGGGCTCTTTTCTTGCAGAAGCTGTTGCGAGAAGTGTCCAATTACATTGGCGGCTTTGATGTGAGTAACATGAAACAATCCATTTCATAGGTGGATTGCATTTCACGACTCATCAATGTTTTTGTTTTCACATTGGCTTGAGCAGATCACTTTAAATATGTCCAAAATGAATCGTCTTAAATTGTATTAACAATTAAAGATAAGGCAGCCCATGCATGGCTTACCTATATGGTCGTGACAGATTTATTTTACATTTTCTAATACAGAAGTCTTACTTTATATTACTTAATGCTACACAAACGCATCTGTTATCCTTTTTCCCCAGCCAATGTATTTCAAAACCTCACCTTTTGACACGTATGATGTATTTTTACTTCAGCACTGGAACTGGCACTATGATCAATTTCTACTTCCATAAAAGTTATTCTGAGTAGCTTTGAAATATTTGTTGCCATGGTGATGCTATTTCTTACTGTACAATTTCTGATTTTACAGGGAGGTTTAAAAGACTTACAATGATATATTGAACATTATGGTTCTCGTGATTCTATCTTGTGGAAAACGTTGTTATAAATGGGTTAATATATGGGAGGGGGTGCCTCTACCAACTTAATAAAAACTCTCTGGTTAGGACATAACAAAATTCTGAGAGTGTCAGGGACTGTCTGAGACTATGCGGGGAACACAGTCAGGGACCTGGGCAAGGACTGGGAACTGGGTAGAAAATGTACACAGAAAGAGGAGTACAGCGCTGCCCAGGATCATACAGGGAGTCAGAGGAGAATAAGGGATCCAAAGGGGAAGCTTGTACAAGTGAACAAGATGGGTAAGACTCAGAAAGGAAGGGTACTCCCAAGGCAATTTAGCATTCAGAATAACTACACCCAGGATGAATGTGCAAGACATATTTATGAAGCATTAACAATAAAGGGGGGTGTGGGCAAAGCACTCAGGAACTCCACATGGTAAGACGGAAGATCAGTAAGTTTCGCTCCCACAATTGCTGTTACAGATACTGACTGCAAATACCCACATGTAGGATATGCATGCAAAGGCAGGGTCTGTGGAGCTTATGCCTATGGTGATGTTATAAATGTAACTTAAAGACAATACTCTCTGTGAACAATCAACACCACCTAGGTAGTCAGCTGTGCCCACGGATCCTGGCGATCAAATTGGAACATGCAAGGCAGTAACGCCAAGGGGGTAGAACTAAACACAAGCACAATAGACAAGGAGATAGCAAGGAGGAGTGCTTAACAGGAAAGGAAGGAAATCACAGGGCACACTTGGCAGAAAGCAGGTAACAAACATACAAGGTAACAGAAGCAAGACAGCAGACTAGAAAGACCAAAAACCAGAACTGGAACCAAGGAAATAGGAAGATAGGCAGGGAGTGGAAAATTATATACAGAAGGGGAGGCTACTCCAGAATAGTGCAGGTTCATGAATCAAGAAAACAAAGTAGCATTAAAGGCAGTGCTGGGGCAGGAACAAGAATTGAGCTAAGGCTCAGGAGTCAAGGTAGCACTGCAGACAGTGCTGGTTCAGGCCCATGGAACTACTAAAGCTTCAGGAGTCAAGGGAGCACTGCAGGCAAAGCTAGTTCAGGAACAGGGAATTACTAAAGCTTCAGGAGTCAATGGATCAGGAACAATAAATAGCTGAAGCTCAGGAAAAGGAACTAAGAATAGCCATAGCTCAGGAACTCAGGAAACAAGGTAGCACTGCAGGCAGTGCTAATTCAGGCACAAGGAATAGCTATAGCTCAGGAACTCAGGAAACAAGGTAACACTGCAAGCAGTGTTAATTCAAGAGAAGGGAAACTGCTGCAGATCAGGGACAAGGAATACTAAGGCTCAGGGGTCAGGGTAGCACTGCAGGTAATGCTAATTCAGGAACAAGGAACAAGGAAAACAGCAGCAGGTCAGGAACAGGGCATAACTAAAGCTCATCTTTTTTTTTTTTAGATTTAGCGGGGGCGCACAGTTACTAATTCCAAAACGAATAGAATTTATATGAAAAATATTCCTTCTTTATTTGTTAAAATTTGTAGAAAAGTTCATTGTTAGATTCACAAAAGGATTAGCCAACGCGTTTCTCTCCCATGCAGGGAGCTTCCTCAGGGCTGAAAACCAAACATATAAACATAAAACATAAATAATACATTCATGAACAGAACATAATTATGGTATGCAATCGATGGAAACACATGATCATAAATCAAATACAGAGTGAAACACAACATAAATACACTACAACCTTATACAAAACAACACTTTTTGGTGGATCACAAAAAGTAACATGACTCCAACCCATCATTATCTAATGAGACACTGCTGTACATTCTCATTTATAAATCACATGTTTCTGGTATTCAATGTCCCATAGTTGGAATATAATAGCCCAACAGCAAACCTGTACTACAAAGCAGAAAAGGGGGAGAGAGGTGGAGGGGCAATTTTAAGGTATCCGGAGAGCATAGGCATATTTAGGGACATCAAAAGAAAAAATAATGAAACAGAAAAAGAAAAAGGAAAGAGAAAAGCATCGGGGAGGTGTCCGTTGCCTGTCTCACATACATAAGTCATTCCATTGTGAAGGTCACTTAAGTTGTCTGGTCGCAAAAACCCTTCAAAAGGAAAACATATCGGCCAAACGACTCCTCACTTTCACCGAGCCCAGAAATTAAAAAGGCTTACCAGTGTGTAGAAAGAAGTTTATTCGGAAGTAGGTAGTCTTTCGGTGTATGTAGTGATGAGAAGACCGATCAGTGTTCACCGTCACTTCAAGACTAATTGGAAACAACAGCATACTTTCAAAAATGGACAATAAATGTGGAGCAATAAGTGGTCAATAGTCCCTATTTGATAGCCAGCATAGTCAAAAAGGTACATCCTGTACAGTATCAAGAGCAATATTTTTAGGCTGTACTTCGTATACCACCCCAAGAAGTTTTTCCCAACAAAGTTTAAGGTTAGGCACCCACCTCCTTTCAACGTCCTGGAGTCACATATCAATGTGATGACAGCCTGGCATGTCAATATTCGAATCCTAAGGCTGAATCAGCTTAGGAAAATGGGCACACGTAGTCAAGTGATGGACCTGTATGGAGGCACAAAAGCAAGGAACGGAGAACCCTTCTTGGTAATAGGAATTTATCAGAAGTGCCATTTCAAGAGCATATCCCTAATATCAATAGACACCCATCAGGTCCAATCAAAGTAATAGACACATATATAATTTATTGGAAGAAATAGAGACAAACGTCTGTCATTGTATACAGGAAAAGGCGTATAAATTCAATTCACAAGTCAATGTTACAAAATCTCATACCTCTTAATATTAGTGGGCAGGAAATGGCCGATAACGTGCTGCATCACACAGCTTCTTTATGGCAGGGAAGAACTGGATAGGTTCCTCGAATAGTGATCGAGCGCTGTCCCTGGATCCGGACCTGATCGCAAACATAGGTAGAGAGAGTATATATTCCATACACTGATAGTTTGTTTGGTGACAGTCAATTATATCGAAAATAACAATTCTCCCAAAACTCACATCTATAGACGACAAAGGTGACATAAAATCGACTATTGCTCATATAATAGTGTGAAATTCAAATAGGGAACCATATGTCCCAAAATCCTTCTCTCCTGTATTGGGACTTGCCATTGGCCCAAAAATGGTTTCTCAAACACAAGCGCGGGGTAGCTGCCACTGCATGTATTGCGGCAACCAAAACCCATCATTGACAAGGTAGGCAGCAAGGACACATATTAACTGGGCGGCCGCATACCCCGAAGGAATGATCTCTTAGTATGCAATCCGGCACTGGCCCAGAGCGCTCGCCCAAACGTAGGTTTATAGTTGACATTAATAACAAAAGAGTGTTTCCCATCGCTAAAACGGCACGCAACAGCAACGAAAAATCAACATGGCAGACAGAAAAGCCATTTCAAATGTACGCTTGCCTAAAAGTCACAAACCCCCCAGGTGGTCCCCCAGGCGACGTATACAAGAGTGCCTCCCAATACGCATTGTCAAAGAGAGCCCCCCGCCGTACAGAGGCCAGCCCACAGGTATCCATAACTTACAGTTCGCTCACAGCATGAGGCCAATCAATCAAGGTTAATCCCGATATTCAGGCCAATCATGTCCCGAGTTCGGACACACACCCGCATTTAGTGATAGGCTGCGAGTCGAGTAGTCGACTCCAACCGCATACCGGCCGCCATCTTATAGTGTACAAAAAGTTCTAACAAGCCGGTGATGTCGCCAATGTTGGGGGCCAGGAAAGCATTTATTTAGACGTAAAGTCAATATAGTATGTATATGGATACGCGAGAGGCAGAGAAAAAACAGCAACTCCACTCAAGCATATTACATCTATCAAAAAATATATATGAATGAATGAATGAAACCCGACTTATATTGTGCCACTTAGCCCATAGGGCGTCAAGGCGCCTAATCCAAATAGCTATAATACCCACAGAGCAAGCTTATTGATAGGCCTTGATGAAACGCCACGTTTTTAGTGCTTTTCTGAAAACGGTCAACGAGGGTTGCACCTTAATGTCAGCGGGGAGGGCATTCCACAGACAGGGGGTCACAGTGGCAAAGGCCCTACCTCCCGATCTGACTTTCTTGATGCACAGGATACACAGAAGATTCATGTTGGAGGAACGAAGGCTCCTGCTGGGGGTATAGCAAGTTAGCAGGGAGCCTAAGGCATCCGAAGGTCCTGCCAGTAGTGCTCCAAAAGCCAGACATAGAATTTTAAACACAATTCTGTGCTGGATCGGGAGCCAATGGAGATTCTTCCTGGCTAAAGTGGCAGAGAAAGAATTGGGGACGTCCAACACAAATCTCGCCGCTGCATTCTGCACGCTCTGAAGGCGTTGAATAAGGCCCTTATTGATATCTGCATACAAAGCGTTGCAGTAATCCAGTTGGGAAGACACCAACTCGACTACAGTCTGCTTACATGCCTGAGGGGAGAGATAGTGGACGATTCTCCTAAGAATCCTGATAACTCCCCAGCAGGTAGCCACAGTTCTGTTTACCTGGAGATTCATAGTCAGCGAGGTGTCAAAAATAACACCAAGATTCCTGGCAGAGGCGATGGTGTAGGACAGGCTCCCAACAAAGGAGGCCACCACTCACTGGACCAGACATCCTGGTCCTTACCAAAGATCAGCATCTCAGTTTTATCGCCGTTTAGCTTCAGGGAATTTTGGATCATCCATTCGGCAACTGCTTGCATGCAGTTCCTGAAGCTGGACTCAGCGGTGCTGACCGAATGGGCCAGGGCACCATGATCTGTGTAACATCTGCGTATGATACCACCTCCATCTCTGCGATTTTACTAACCTAGCAAGTGGGGCCACATAGATGTTAAACAGGGTCGGGCTTAACGCCGACCCTTGAGGAACCCCATATTGCAACGGTTTGGCAGGGAAGAGGAACTCTCCAAGCTTGACCCTCTGCTCCCTAAGTTCAGGCTAAGTGCTGGGCCCTGCAGCCCTATCTCCCTCAGATGAGCTGTTAAAGTCGAGGGAGACAGGGTATCAAAGGCTGCCGTCAGATCTAGAAGGACTAGCAGGGTGGACTGTCCTTGGTCAACCTTAGTACGGATATTATTCATCACCACAGTTAGTGCTGATTCTGTACTGTGTGATTTCCTGAACCCATGTTGGGACTGGTCCAGGTAACCAGAGGAATCAAGGAAAGCGGTGAGATGTGAGTTAAGGTGAGATTCCAACATCTTGGCAGGGGCTGGGAGCAGGGAGATAGGTCTAAAGTTTTTGAGGTTTTCTGGGTCCAGGGTGGGCTTTTTAAGAAGGGGCTTAACTATCGCCTTTTTCCACGCTGCCGGAAAGATACCCTGGAGGATAGCGCCATTCATCACCTCCAATAATGGTGGTAAAAGGGTATCCCTACAATCCTTCAAGACTTTTAGAGGGCAGGGGTCCAGCGGGGAGCCTGATTTAGTTTTATTCAACATCATAAGTGTTGAATTGAAAAAATGAGGAGTAGGTATGAACCACGAATTCTGGGAATATCTACCATGTCATGCTACAGAGTCCAATAACGGTGTTTTGAAAGGAATTTAAATAAACACCACTAAGATATTACTTGTTACCGTAAAATCGGATAATGTCAAGACCATGTAAGTCAGCAGCAGGATGGCATAACGAGCTGTGTAATGCAAGCAGAAGTTTTATAAAGGCGAGTGCTAAAAACTGGGGCATACACCAAGTGTATCAGCAGCTGTCTATCCTTTTTTGATTTCAAGCCATCTAACGCTGTATAGAGGATTCTCCAAGTAGACACAACTTTAAATTACTGCTTACCGCCATAGAATCGAAAGCTGGTACGACCATGAGAGCCAGCAACAGGGTGGCATGTCAGGCAGTGTGATTCTTAAAAAGTGGTTGTAAGTGCGAAGAAAGAGACTAGGTAATGCGGCTAATCCACACTATCATTGGTCAGGTGTGTTATATAAACGTCCGAAGGGGACATCTGATTCATCCCCAACTCATTAATATAATTGGCTGCGTGAACAGTAAGCATGGGGGTTGTGTTGAGGTCTAAACACATATGTAAGGCAGAGATGGAGATAAGGCAGGCCGTAGTACCGGACTTAATTTTAAATGTAGCTGTTAAATCAAACAAGGAATTGAGTTCACATTATATTTCGTGGCCCTCTCAGATAAAATATTTATGGCGGCAGACCTATAAATTGGACGATCACCCCATATCTGCCCCCCCTCATCAGGATATAGCGCATCATAAGTGTTGAATTGAAAAAATGAGGAGTATGAACCACGAATTCTGGGAATAGAAAGAGTCATAGAGCATGCAAGGGGGTAGGTAGAGCGCTGAAAAGCATAATACAAGTTTTTATGACAGGGTTTGCAGTTTCACAGTACGTTGCCACAATACACAGTATTTAACAACTCTTAATTAAACCAAATAATAATGCATCTCATTGTCTGTATTCAATCCATGGGTGATACTACGCAATTTACAAATCCATTTTGCCTCCCTTTGTCTTAACAGGAGCTCTCGGTCTCCACCTCTAGCCGGCATGTATATCTGTCAGGAACAGTCGCCAGATCCACAGGAGCGAAGATAAATCCCCCAGCTTCCAAAAAGCAGCCCTTAAAGGAGAACTTTGAAACTCGCTCCAAGATGCTGCTCTCTAAAAGTATGAGGGAATAAAACCAAGGAGTGTCCACCACTCTCCCCATAGGATGAGGATTGGGGTCATGTAGAATGGCAGCCAGAGAACGTAGATGCTAGAAGGAAAGAACAATAAGCACCCTTAATTCCTATGCAAGGTTATAGAACGTTCTAAACATTGAGCTGTGATTATTGTCATCTCACACTCACCAGTGCTCGTTTGGATTATTCCTTGCCGAGGAGGACCGTTAAACATCCAAGAGGCTCCTTGTCAATGGCTGGAATGAGGGTTGGATAATGGTAGAATATCCAGAGGTCGTAATGGAGAGACCTTAACACTCACTCAGTCACTATTCATTCCATAGACACTGTGGGGGAAGGGTAAAGTAATCTTAATGAAAAAAGTATGTGGGGCTGAGGTGTACCGACCGGCCAGTTTAGGATATACGTGGCGGAGCAGATTCACGGGGGCAGTATAGAGCGGAATAGCGACTCCATTACACACAGGAACGGGATCCGAGGTGTCCCTGACAGCCACAGCAGGGCGGAGCAGAGACACACTCGCCGATGTGTGCTGTCCGGCTCCACGGGGACACTGTGAAGCGGAACAGCTACTCCCTCGCAGGGAAACAATAGAAGGGTAAAATACAAAGTATGAAAAAGCCGTGAGACGAGGACTGAAGTTGCAGTCCTAAAGAATGGTACAGCAAGGTGGTAAGTAACAACAAGAGAGGGGGAATGCAGCCAAGGGGGGGAGATGCCAAGAAATAAATACCGCTACACCACAGGAAGGATCCGACACCAAGGGGAGCGGAGTCGGGAACCAGGGCAACGGTAAAGACTCTCGAAGACGCCACAGGAGCTTGCGTCGGCGGGACTGGAACAACACAGAAGTAGAAGGGGGCGTGTTCACGGAACGAGTCAGTAAGCCAAGCATCAGGCTACGTGCGAGGCATTTCTTTAGAGGGATAAGGGATTGTGTGTAAAGTGCGCCTCCCCAGTCCGTGATTCGACCCTAACCACAGCTCAAGGTCTCCTTCTTCTCCCTCGATCCTTAACAGTCTGCTCCAAAGCGTGGAACCAAAAATTAGATTTCCCACCATGGACTTTGATAAAATGTTCTGTGTGTGGGTATTTCAAATCCTTATTTATTATGGCCCTTCTGTGTTTCTGAATTCGGATTTTCAAACTGCGCTTGGTGCTGCCGATGTATATTAACCCACAGCAGCAACCTAGCACATAGATTACAAAGGGAGTTGCACAATTTATGAAGGAAATAATGTTATATTCCTGAGAGCCATTGAAGGAAAAGCTTTTTGTCCTATCCTGGCCAAGTTCACATATATTACAGTTCTTGCACACATAGAAACCCTTGAGTTTCGGCGGTAGCCAGGTTAGAGTTCTGTTGGGTTATGGTCTCAAATAGCTGGGGCATAGGTCATTTCTCAATGTCTTCCCTCTTCTGAAGGTAATATATGGATTAATCATTACAGATGACCGCAATCCTGGGACCTGCTTTAAAAGATACCAGTTGTTTTTAAGAATCTTAAAGATTGCATTACTGTGTCTCATGTATTGGGTTATAACTCTCACATTAGTATTAGGATTCTTTTCCTTGTCCTTACGTGGTTTGGATTCCCTGTCCTTACGTGGTTTGGATTTGGTGAATGTGGATTCTCTATTGATTCTACGTGCTCTTGTCTCTGCATCATTTAGAGTTCTCTTATTATAAACCCTCGCTTGAAATCTGTCCTTAAGAGCAATCACATTGGTGTTAAACATGTCGTCTTCACTGCAATTGCATCTTAAACTTACCATTTCCCCAAAGGGAATGTTATTTATGGTGGAACTGAGATGAGCACTACTCGCGTGCAGGACCGCATAAATGATATCGCCAATGTACCTCCCCCAAAACACAATGTAATCCGTCCAGGGGGAGGCACTCTTGTTCCATGCGTGTCCTCTTTCAAATTGTCCCATGAAGAGACAGGCATACGATGGGGCAAATTTGGTCCCCATCGCAGTGCCTCTCTTCTGATGGTACCAAGTGTTGTTAAATAAGAAATAGTTCTTGGTTAGGAACTATTTCCAGAACCATTTGGTTTTTCTGTAACAGATCAGCTCCTTCTCTCTCAAGATAGAATTCTGTGGCTTTTAATCCAATGTCATGTCGAATGCATGTGTATAAACTGGTCACATCAAAAGTGATGAACTATAGTTCATCGGACCACTCAAATCGTGTAATTTATTCAGAATATCTTTACTGTCCTGGATAAAGGAAGGGAGATCCCGGACATGTTTGTTCAATTTGAGATCAATAAACTTGGATAGTTTTTCAGTCGCTGACCCGATTTCCGATATAATCGGTCAGCCTGAGGGAAATTCGCCACCTTTGTGGACTTTCTGGAGAATATAAATGCAAGGGGATTTGGGGTTGGATACCCTTAAATACCGATACTCCAGATCACTAAGTAGGCCCATGTCTTCCCACTCATTAAGTTTGGAATTGACTTCAACTTAACTAAAGCTCAGGAAAGACTGGACACAAGGGTAGCAAAAGCTCAGGGAGCACTGGAAACAAGAATCGGTCTCACCGGTAAACAGCTACAATGACCAACCTTGGCCTGAAGGGAGATGGGGTTTATAAGAGCTCACAGTAATCACATGCAGCAGGTGTGAGCAGGCTAGCAGCAGCCAGCCACATGTGAGTTGAATTCCTCCACCCATCCTTGGCCTGCAGGGGTGGTGACAAAGCAGTGAGCTGGGAGTTCTGGGTAATGGGAGTTTCAGGCATGGGTATGCTGGCTTTAAGGGTGGGCATAAAATCCGTTTCGCGGGCGAATTTGCGGATTTTCCGCGATTTCGCGATCCACGAATCTCGCGAAATCGCTGGAAAATCCGCGAATCAGCGGGGACGAATTTTCAGCCAAGCAAGGGTTACAGCAGCAGGTGCAAAAGTTGAACCTAATTTCTTTGTAACCTTTTACAAAAGGGTTACAAACAAATTAACTTCAACTGGGACACCTGCCGCTAATTGCTTCCTGGCGCCTCGTTGCCTACTTGCAACTATTCTCTGACCCTGCTCTGACCCTTGAAGCAGGGTCAGAGAATAGTTACAAGTAGGCAACGAGGCACCTGTCCAAGGAATTAAACCTCATCAGGAAGCACTTACAGATATAAAAAACAGGAAGAAGGGAGAGGATGGCAAATACACCCATTTTGAGTTGTCAGGAGGGGTTAAACTAAAAGAGACCTTTACAGCACAATTTTCATATGCATTTTGCTAAAAATAAAAAGCTGTATGTTCTGTAGGGGCAACTCAGGAATCTGGCCCTTCAGAGATCCGGCCTCTCTTTCTTTCGCTCGTTCTCTCGCTCCCTCTCTCTTTCCCTCTCTTTCTCTCTATCTATCTATCTATCTATCTATCTATCTATCTATCTATCTATCTATCTATCTCTCTCTCCCTCTCCCATAAACGACTGCATGGGTAACTTCGCTATGGAAGCGGCTCGTGAAGACGCAAAAATCCCCGCGAACACGCAATAAACCCCGCGAACACGCAAATAACCCCGCGAACACGCAAAATAACAAAAATCCGCACAAATTCGCGAATTTGGCGGATCGCGAATTCGCAAATCCGCAAGTTCGCGGATCGCGAATTCGCAAAATTCGCCCATGCTTAGCTGGCTTCAAGTATAAACAGGCTGGCTTTCACAAAACCCGGCATGGATTGGGAATGGATGTCAGTTCACAATAAGTGTCCAAATGGCTAGAAGTCAGGATATGCATGCAGGGGAGGGTCTGGAAGCTTATTAGAAGACTGGAGAGTCCCACAGTTCAGCCCCCTGGTGGTGGACACGAGAATACAGGGAGTGAATCGTGACAGAGAGATTCTCTGCTCTAAAACTCTGGTAGCTGTAATACAATCAGTAGACAAGAGAAGTGTGCAGGAAACAGAAGCAGTAGCAACAAGTTTTAACTAAAGAACACAACACAATGAAATTCCAAAACCAAATTAGAGGACAATTTAATGCACAAAAAGACACCATCATTATTAATGTAGGATAGGGGATACCAGAAATAAAGTTTTAAGGCAAAAAGCGTCAAGAAAATGGATTCAGCTTCTGATTTAGAGTTGGACTGGGTACTCCACCAAATGTATTGCAGTACCTTTTCTGCAAAATTCACAGTCCTGAAGAAGCCCGGGAGTGACCCAAATACTGGGAAAAAACTCAGAGATTCTCAGGGTCATTCATTTTTTTTTTGGTTTTATAACAACATATTCCCATTTTGGGAATTTTTTGTGAATCAAAATAGTTTGATGCATAGACCACATGACACACAGTGGCCTCCTAGCAAAATGAAAAACCTTCAGAGGAGCTCCGCTGAAGTTGGTCCTCTGTAGGCATCACAATCTCTCCCATGCTGGTGGAAATGTCTCAACATGGCAGGCTGTTGCCTGGCAGAGCAGGATGGGTCATTACCTCAGCTCTCCTGTCAAACAGCAGTCCTCCCACCAGTCTATAAACTGAGCTCTTAGTCTCTGAAATGGATGTCAATATCATCCAGAGGTACAAGGTACACGTCTGTGGTGGATGAAGGTCTTCCAAAGTTGAATCTGTTGTTGTTGAGCTCCTGCTGATGTTGTTGATTTTGGTGTCAACATCTTTGAGCAGGACACATTTTTATTGCATTGACACTGAGGTCACTTCACAGCCACGTCACAGTTCAAGATTTTACCTTCAGAATCACATTTTTGGAAATCTAAATCATCCAACTGGACACGGCTGTAAGCTGCCGGAGGGCAGAGCTCCACAAGGCCAGATACCTTCTTTGTGAGGTAACACTAAACCAGTTTTCACAGCAGAGAACTTTTGTCAACAGGACAAACTTGTTCTTATTTGTCCATCTTGTGTTCAACCTCCCTAGGCAAGCCTCCAAAAATTGACACACCCTCTAGAGGTGGAAACAAGCGACTCAGTCCCACTTCATAAAGTGCTAGAAAAGTTCCTCATGGTAAGGGATGCAGGGCCCGATGTAGGTAAATCCCATTTACCGATTTAGAAATACCGAATCTTACCGATTCGGTATTTCAAAATCGGTAAATGGGATGTAGGTCCCAACATCTGGATTCGTTACCGAATCCTTAACAATTCTTTAATTACCGATTCGGTAAATACCGAATCGGTAATGCCCATTCATTTCTATGGGCTTTGAAGCCCATAGGAATGATTAGGCATTACCGATTCGGTATTTACCGAATCGGTAATTAAAGAATTCACAAGGGTGCAGGGGGTGTCACTTTGACACCCTCTAGCACCCCCAAAACGGGCATGTGTGCAATGTGGCACACAGACATGCCCTAAGGGCACGTCTGTCTGTCACATGGCACATGTGTACATGCACAGATGTGCATGTACACAGGAATCGGTATTTTACCATGGATTTGTATTCCATGGTAAAATACCGATTCTGTAAGCCATGTGCCAAAGGTAAATTTTCTACCTACATTGCTTTTTCAGTAATTTTAACGAATCGGTAAATATTACCGAATCGGTAATTATTTTACCGATTCGGTACATATTATCGAATCAGTAAATATACCGATTCGGTAATGATACCGATTCGGTAAAATTACCGAAAATGTGCCCCTACATCTCGGTAGCCCTTTATCGATCGGAAACGGCCGAAAATCGGTATTTTTGGCCGATTCGGATCGGTAAAGGGCTACCTACATCGGGCCCGCAGTCCTTAGCTCCACAGGACAGGCTTCTAGGCACCAGGACTCTCTTTAGTCAGGTTTCCTGCAGGGTCTAATCCTCTGTGTTAATAGTGCTCTCTTATATTGATATCTTATGCAGATTTGTAGAGTGCACTATTACCCGGGAGGGTATACTGGCCCTGAGCAGGTGTGAGTCTAGCCACACCTAGGGCCTAGTGAGACTACAAGACAAGTCTTTTGCTTGTTGTAAAATTCAAGAAGTGAGGAGGAGGTTCCTATGTGTGGGGGCGGGTCATTCCTTGCTTTAGGAGCAATGTAGGAGAAGGTTGAGATGCCAGATATATTCTGTAGTGATTGGGGTAGGTCTATCACCCAATTCTATCTATTTTCTTACTGTCCCACACCTCCTTTTGCAATACGTTTTCTTTACCTTACTGTAAAAGTACCCCTGAGCCCCTGTTTCACTATGGCAGAACTAACATGCCACCACGCTGACTTGTCTTCAGCTACTTAGCCACTTCCATCTTTAGATGGGTTCTCTTCTTAGTTGACAAGGCCTAAACTGTTTCTCTTCCCCTACTGAGACTGGAGCCTGGCCGTCTAGTTGGGTCCTCAGAATTAATGGAAATAAAACAACCCTTTCATATTTATGGCAACTGAAGCAGTTCTGAAACTGCCCTTTAATCTGCCAACTGTCCCTGTCCATTCCCAGATTTCTTGGTCTTAGAGGTGTGTTATTGTCTCCTGAGCAAGGATTGTTTACTCTTCCAGCTTGGGTTCTGGAGAACATCTAAGTGGCAAAGCAACTGTATGCCAATTTCGACTCAAGCAGCACACTTTTCCAAAGTTACATTTCTTCTTAAGTTTTTCAAAAACTAAGTATGAACTTAGTTTGAAAATTATTTCTTGCATTTCCCCACAGGCATCAGAAATAAAAACGTTACTCTCAACTTCGGCCTGTTCTGAGAAAAGTATAGCAAAGACTACACAGTGAAATATCTTTGGGTTTTATTTACTAAGATAGCACACTAACACCAATACATATTGGGCCTTATTTTTCATATTATGACCATACCTTCTGGGCTTAAGTGACTAATTTAAGGTGTGATTTATGAATACACATAATAAGAGGCTTTTCATACATGGCAAATGCACTTTACCCTGCCATGTATTACTGCAGTGTTTTCTAAAAGTCAGTCCAGCGACAGCACAGTAGTGTCCCTAACAGTCATCCATTCTGTCCTATATGTGGGTGCTGCAATTACACACTGCATGCTCCATATAACAATTAACTTCCAAACCCACGCCCAAGGCACATTGTCATCACAGGGACAGTTAAATGGTCAAATTGGGTGACAATAATATTACTTATGCTATTTTAGGGTTCAGGAGAAGGTGACAAACCTTTGGGTGACCGTGCCGAAAAAACACATTTGCTAGAGGTGTATATTCACATAAATTAGTACTGCACATCAAGCTTTTTTACAGAGAATGACAGGATGACTATTTTTTTCTCCCTAATTGTAATATTATGATCATGAATATCAGCAGAATGTACAGATAGGTATACAGCAGGGGTTGGATGGGGGCAGGATGATAGTAGCAGGGCCTGACCAGAGGCTAGGCCCCGCACTCATCCTCAGCCAATCCCCCGCTGAAACCCATGCAGTGTGGGGTTTGGCCTACAAGAGGGAATTGGGTGCATGGTCTGGTCTCAGGCCAACCCCACTGTGCCTAGCAGAAGGAAGGGTGCATAGGAAAACGACTTCCTGAAGAGGATTGAGTACAGGTCCTGGCTACCGGTCAGACTCTGCTGGCAACCACTGAGCATGGCTGAAAGTTGAAGAGGCTTGTAAAACTAGTGCAATATAAAAAATATAAATGACATTGAAATTCACAGAAAAAAAGCTCAAAATCACCCAAACTAGGTGTGAGCGCAAAATCCGTTCCGCTCGCGGATTTCGCAGATTTTCGGTAAATCCGCAATCCGCGAACTCCCGCAAATTTACCAAACATCCGCAAATCCGCGAGCGGCGGATCCGAGGGCAAAAGTTCAAGCCTTCAAGCTTGAACTTGTTGCAACTATTTTAGGATGGCGCCGGCAAGCTGCCAGTGCCATCCTAAAACAGTTACTAAGTTAGCTTCACCAGGAAGCACTAATAGATAAAATAAAGCAGGTGCTCGAGCACCTGCTTTATTTTATTTATTAGTGCTTCATGATGAAGCTAATTTAGTAACTATTTTAGGATGGCGCTGGCAGCTTGCCGGCGCCATCCTAAAATAGTTACAGGATGATGGACAGCTCACTGAAGGGGCCCCTGCGCACATCGGTGTGATTGCATAGTAACACACACATGGCCGCTGGAACTAGTTGAAGCTCAAATTCAGTGACTCATTCATCAGCCCAAAAACAATCGTGAGCGTCGTCGAGGCTGGGCAGGTGTGCCTTCTTCCCAAATCTACTGTCGAAAATCAGCTGTGATGCTGGATAGAGGCCTTTGTATCCTTGACTTTCACAAGCGCAATCCTCGTGCTGTTCCTGTGACCAGGAGCTTCTTTCTCTTCATCTGCTGCTCTGATCGGTCTCTGACCATTTATACACACAAGAGGCACTTGAACTCGCACAGAAGACCCCCCCATTTAAAAAAGTCCGCAAAATTCGCGAATCCGCAAATTCGCGGATTTTGCGGATCCGCGAATACGCAAAATCTGCAAAATCGCGGATCGTGAATCCGCGAAATCCGCCCATGCTTAACCCAAATCGCCATTTAAGGTACAGAACTCACACAACGCAAAACATAACCAGTCATGTTTAACTTTTGCAAGTCTACCTTTTTCCCAGTACTTTTTGCAAAAGTATGTTTTGTGTGAGGAGGGCATTGTGAGTGGTGTGGTGTGTGCCGTAATCCTTAACTGGCGAATTTCAGTGGTTTAGCATATTTGTCATCACAAACCAGGGAGATCAGAGGGGGAACATGGCAGCTGTAGTATTCCCTGTTAGAACACTCTTATGGAATTGTTATGGTTTCTATGTCACTGAGTGTTCTAACAGTGGGGGTTGGTTAGAGAGACTTTGACTTCTGGACATTGTGAATGTACAAGCTGTCTGTTCTGAATAAACTGGTTTCTACTGGTAATTAGTCTACTGGATTACTTCATAATTTGGCGACGATCGGGAACTACTTTGAAGAA
This sequence comes from Lissotriton vulgaris, assembly GCF_964263255.1. NCBI lineage: Eukaryota > Metazoa > Chordata > Amphibia > Caudata > Salamandridae > Lissotriton > Lissotriton vulgaris. Next base: position 966,506,697 of record NC_141695.1, on the reverse strand, counting down.
CCCATCTCAAAGAAAAGAAATTTATTTTTATCCAGTTTCTCAAGACAGCGCTCACTCGTTTTCAAAAGGTATTTAGTAAGTGTGTTGATTGCACCCGCGGCTGATTGTTTTGTATGTGCTTGGACTGCACCAGCGGGAGTTTGTCTACAGTCAAATATTGGGTTTTTTTTGCTAATTTTTATCCTTCCCTGATTTCAAGAGCTCTTTGGACCCTATTGATACTTCTGTGCGCTGTGTGTGGATCTGAGCGCAAGGGTTTGCATTGCAGCTTCGGCGAACTTTGTCTTTGCTTTTGCCGAATTTTGGGAGGATTGCCTATTGGATTTCAAAAGTATACACATGTTGAAACTGGCCGTCTTTAAAAGAATCTTCAGTGCATATTTCAAACTCTTACCTGATTGAGGAGCGTGCTGCGAACGCTGTTCTTCTTCGCCCGCGCTTGACCCTGATGAACCTTTCCAGCATCGCGTCTTGACGCTACATTTGATGTGACGTCAGACGCACGGCGGCCATCTTATATCGTCAATTGCATCGCGATTTTAAAAACAATGCGCTGACTTTCACCGGAGCCAAAGAACTTTATTTATTCTTCAAACGAACATCTTACTTATTGGGAATCTTGTATATAAACTAATCTGAACTACCTACATTGCTCCAGCAATGTCTGCCTGCTACAGACATCGGTGACTACTTTTATTAATTTAATTTTCCTACAGACATCGGTGACTACTTTTATTATTTTAATTCATTATTTTTTTATTACACATTACTAATTATTGTATTTGCGACATATTTGTAATTAAGAATGTCTAACAACATTAATACTCCACCTCATTTTCTACCTTCTGTAAGTGAGCCAGAAATGGAATGGGATCTCTGGTATCCCATGTTTTTGGCTTATGTTGATGTTATTGAAGAGGATGGTTGTTCCCCAAAAAGCAAATTGGCATTGCTAAAAAATTGTTCAGGGGGAGCAGGTTTAAAAGAGTTAGAAAATTTACCTGCAATAGAAGATGGAGGTGATTTTAATATATTTGAAGTGGGTATTAAACAAATGAGTACTAGATTTGGTAGAAAAATTAATACAGTAATGGAGAGATTTAAGTTTTATTCCCGAGCTCAGAAGGAAGATGAATCCATCGAAAACTATGTATCTGCTCTTCGCGCTTAAGCTGGTTCATGTGCTTTTGAAACAATTAATTTTGAACAGGTATTAAGAGACCAAATTATGATGAAGACTAAAAGTAAAAAAATTCAAGAACGTTTATGGATGGGCACAGAATCTTCACTTAGTGCAGTATTAAATATCGCAAAAGGGATTGAACAATCTGAAATCTTTGTAAGCGAAATTAGAGGGAAAGATACAAAAAGTAAAGAGATAGTCCCTGAAGTAGCTATAGTAAAAGATTCTCATAATTTTAAGAAATATCCATTTGTTTTTAATAAAAAGGAGAATTTTGGAAAAGAAAACTGTTTTCTTGGTAAGAAAAACCAAGTAGTTTGTTACAGATGTGGTGGGACTGATCATGTAGGCAGCTATAGGGGTTGTCCTGCTTGGAACAAGATATGCATTAAATGCAAAAGATCTGGTCATTTCAGTAAAATGTGCAGATCTTCGCAGAGAGTAAATTTAGTGGGTTTTGAGGAAGAAGAAAATCTCGAACAAGTTTCTGAAAACAATAGTTTACTATGTGTTGAGGATACCAAATGTAAAGGTTTTCCCAGTGATAAAATCTTAATAGATGGGAAGGAAATTTCAATGCTGATTGATTCATGTGCATGGTACAGCATCATTGGCAGGGATGTGTTTGACAAATTCTGGTGTTCCACCAAACTTTTACCACCAGATGTTCGACCTGGTGGCTATTCAGGGTATAAAATCAGTCTTGATGGTTTTATGTGGTCGGATATTGAATTTAAAAATAGGAAAACTACAGGGAAAGTGTATGTCTCAACCAAAGGTGCGTCTATTCTTGGTTGGCCCCACCAATAAGAATTAGGTATCAAACTTGATCCCAATGCATCACCTCCGGTGTATGTTGTACCTTGTGAGGATAATGATTTCACAGTTAAAATAAGAAATAAGTTTCCTTCTATTTTTAGTGACACTCTAGGTGAGTTTACTAATTTTCAGCACAGAATAATTTTAAAAGACGGTGCTACTCCTATTAGACATAGAGTTAGAAATGTACCATTGGCTTATCGTGACAAGCTGAAAGTGATTCTTTTGGATTTAGTAGCCAGAAACATAATTGAACCTACTGAATCGTCTCCCTGGGTTTCGCCAGTAGTTTTATCTCTCAAAAGCAATGGCAAGCTTCGTTTATGTGTGGACCTTCGCAGCCTGAATAAAGAAATTTGGATCGATAGACATCCGGTACCACACATTCATGAACTTATATCTACGCTATCTGGTGCGTGTGTTTCCTCCACTATTGATTTAGCTAGTGCTTATCAAGTAGTTTTACATGAGGAGTCAAGATTTTTAACAACGTTTATTACTCCTGAGGGTATGTTTCGATTTCGTCGCATGCCTTACAGGCTTGCAAGTGCAGCCTCAGTTTTCCAAAGACTCATGAAGGAAGTCCTGGAGGGTTGTACTAGTGCTATTGCCTTCCAGGATGATATTCTAGTCTTTGGAAAGGATTTTGAGGACCATGACAAGAATTTGGAAAAAGTGTTGCAATGTGTACAGAATAAAGGTTTAACCTTAAAATTTGCTAAGTGTAAGTTTAGACAAAGTAGTGTGGAATATGTGGGTCATGGGATCTCTTCACAAGGCATCAAACCTAAATTTAATCATATACAAAGTACATCTAATGCTCCCGCTCCAACCACAAAAGAACAACTGGTATCATGTTTAGGCCTTACTGAATTTTACAGCAAATGTGTAAAAGATTACGCCTCAAAAGTTCATTCTTTAAGATTACTGTTGAAGAAAAATGAAAAATTTGTTTGGAACAAAGAACAACAATTTGCTTTTGAACTCCTTAAGAATGAAATTGTCAATGCCCCTTTCTTAAGACCATTTGAAGATGGTAAAGATTGTATAGTAGCTGTTGATGCAAGTAATGTTGGATTAGGGTCTGTACTGTTGCAAAGAATATGGGTGAGGAGTATGTACTTTTTTTATGCTTCTAGAACTCTTAGAGGTGCAGAATACAACTATTCTACCATCGAAAAAGAACTGTTGGCTTGTACTTGGGCAGCACAACATTTTAGATAATTTCTGTGGGGCACAAAATTTTGTTTAAGAACTGACCACAAGCCGTTAATTAACATGTTGGCAGCTGGAGGTGGTCGGACCTTGACTGCTCGTTTAGCACGTTTTGCGGCTAAATTGCAAGAATTTCAGTGTGCAATTGAGTACATTCCTGGTCGTTTAAATGTACATGCTGATTGCATGTCAAGGTTACCCTTGCCGGACAATTGTGTAATTAGCAATATTGATAATGATTCCGATGTGGTTTTCTCTATTGACGATATAAATAGCGAGAATTTCAAAAGTGGGTCAGATGCCATTTCTGAGGTAGAATGGAGAGATGCTATGAGTGAAGACAGCATTTTGTCGGATGTTGTTGAGTTTTTGCAGAATGGTTGGCCTGAAGAAAGAAAGCTTTCAGGCGAGATATCATCCTTTTATTAGATTAAGGAAGAACTTATGTTTGATTATGGTTTTGTGACTAGAGGTGACAAGATAGTGCCTCCTTTCAAGCTAAGAGAAAAAGTTGTTTCTATGGCTCATGAAGGGCACATGGGGATGTCCAGCACCAAAAGACGCATCAGGGAATTTTACTGGTGGCCAGGTGTGGATAGAATGGTTAACAAATGGGTCAGTTCTTGTTCTCCTTTTGCGAAAAGTGATAAGTCTGTTAAACCTCTGGATGTTAGTGTTTCTCCTATTGAATTTATTTCGAGTCCTTGGAAAAAACTTGGTGTCGACATTATTGGTCCACTTAATTTGTCTACTGATAAGGAAGTGTTTGGTTTGGTGTTGATTGATTATTATTCTAAATGGCCGAAGTTGAAAGTGGTTGAGAGAATTACTTCTACACAGGTTATTGAATTTTTGGATGAGATTTTTTGTAGAGAGGGTATTCCTGCTGAAATTGTTTCGGACAATGGTCCTCAGTTTATTAGTAGAGAGTTTGCTTTGTTCATTGAAAGATGTGGCATAGTACATAAGCGAGTATCTAATTACAACCCTCAGGCCAATGGTCAAATAGAACGCTTTAATAGCGTCATCAAAGAGTCTATTCAATTGGCACTTAAGAGTCACATGGATTGGAAAAAAGCGTTACGTGCAACTTTGTTGTCTTACCGTACTTCTCCCAATTCTGTCACTGGTCTTTCCCCATTTGAAATGTTACGTGGTAACAAGCCTGGATAAAAGCTTCTTCCTTGGTGGATGAAAGTTAAAATATCTCCTAGTTCTTCCGATTCTTCTAAGGTTCAGGAGAGAGTTTCAAGGTATCAAGGGAAAATGAGAGGAATTTCTGCACAGAAAACCAATCATAGTTCAAAAATCAAGATTGGAGATTTTGGAAGAGTCAAGTTTGGTAGGTTTTGGGGTAACAAATGGGGAAAATGGTCAGATCCTTGTAAGGTAGTGGAAATATTCAGCAAAGCAGTAAGAGTAGAAGATGGCAAAATATGGAATTTTAGACGGGTTTCTTTATGTAAATCTACGGAGTCTAAAATGTCTCCTCAAGTTTGTTCTCCAAGGTCTTTTGAAGAGAAGGAAAGTTACTCTGCAATGTTGGATACTTTTAGTGGTGACCCACAATGTTTGGCACCAATGTGTCCATTCCTGCAAGTGTGAGCAATACTCAAGTTCCTGTTTCTTGTAACATCTCTGATAATGATTATGTAAGTAATGCTGTAGGTTTGAATAGTCCTGTATTGAGGAAAAGGTCTCGCATCAAACATACTCCTGTTAAATTGCATGATTTTGTGCTTTAGTTTTTTTTGTGAGGTTTTCTTTCACTGTTGTTTTTTTTTTTTTTTAAAGGGGGAAGGTGTGTAGTATTCCCTGTTAGAACACTCTTATGGAATTGTTATGGTTTCTATGTCACTGAGTGTTCTAACAGTGGGGATTGGTTAGAGAGACTTTGACTTCTGGACATTGTGGATGTACAAGCTGTCTGTTCTGAATAAACTGGTTTCTACTGGTAATTGATCTACTGGATTACTTCAGCAGCTAGCTAGTGAAGCAGGTCGGGAGCGTATGGATGTTGCAGGGAAGCATGCTGCAACCCGTTTATTTTTATTTTTAGTGTAATTGTGCCTTACCGGTCAAAGTATTGCTGGTGCCTTATCTATGGGACCGGTTCTTCAGGGGCTGATGTGCAGACGTTTGGGGCTGAAGTGGTCTTGGGCAGTGAGCGTGTGGGTTCAATCTGGGCAGAGCCAGCACAAACCACCGCAAACAGGTGGCCGAGGGAAGGTTCCAACTCGGTAAGCAGGGTGCTACTGGATTCGTGAAATCGCCTTGACTGAAGAGAGGGGAGAACGGCCACCTGAACCAGCAGCTACAGAGCCAAAGGAAGCTGCGAAATGGTGGTTGGGGGGTAAGGCTAAATGTAGGGGCATCAGGAGGAGCCTTAGAAGAACAGAAGGGTTCAGATACTGACATGTAGGCGTTAGGGGAAGAGACACGTGGCAGGAGATATAGAATGAGGTCAAAAACCTTAGTACAGGGCAAGTCTGACCCTTGAATTGTGGCTGGCAGAGGGAAAAATAGTCTGCATGTTAAGCACCCAACACGGCTCAGTCCACAACACATTAGGAAGCCTATTAATTAAGGCAATAAAGCCCTACCAAGAAAGGAACCTGAGTCAAGAGACAGTATCAGCAACACGGTCGCCAGATGCTGTAAAGTAACCCCTTCATTGATGTGTTATTTTAAGGTAACAACGATGAGTATTGCAGGGACTTCGGGGGCAGAGAGGCACCAAGCCAGGATGAAGGCATGGGGGGCGCAGGATACAAGGCGAAACAGCAGTAGAAGCAGAAGCGGGATCTCCCATGATAGACCCAGACATATCTACTACAAATAGATTTACACCATTAGATTGAATGAGAGTGCTACAAAGTAATAAGGACAGAAGCAAAGGTATAACTAAGGATGGAAGGGTCATAGATACCTTCTCCATCTTCACTTGTGGAGCACCCATTAGCCATGGGAGTAGTAGCTTGTTTGTTTGGGAGGCTGTTCAGGAGATGTTCTGTCAGCTGTCACAAGAGATCAAGGGACACTTTTCAACTTCTGAAGCAAATCAGAGAGAAATACAGGCTACGTGCCTGAATTTGGTAGAGGAGATGCTAAGACTTGCTCATTGGATGGAGGCATTAGAAAGAAGGGTTCAGAAGCAAAGCATAACGGTGAGCTGAAACACGCATATGGTCACTCCATTGAGGCATAGGGAAAAGGAGCTAACAGGAAAACTAGAATGATTTGGGAACAACTCAAGACGGAACAACATTAGACTTCTGGATGTTAGAGAATGTGCTGAAGGGTCGGATGTTAAGCTGTTTGTGGTGGATCTTCTAACCAAAGCCCTCCCTTAGGTGACTTCATCCATAGATTTAGAAGCAGTAATCCAAAGAGTACATTGCAACTCTTTTAAATTGAACCCTGGGCGTTAAAGGCCCAAGAAGATCCTGGTTAAATTTCAGTCATATGTAGCCAAAGAGAGGTTCCTGGAGCAGCATTGAAAAAAAAGTTCCTGCGGGTTAAGGATTTTTAATTTAAAATCAGGTCTGACATTTCTTGCATCACTGAAGATAGATGGTGAGAGCTAGGTTAACACATAGAGGACCTTAGAAGAATGGGGAAGTGGTGCAGTTAAGTTTTCCAGCAATCCTGAATGTCATGTAGACCATTAAAATGCATACTTTTTTGGCATCAGAAGAGGGGGATAACTTTATAGTCCAGAATGAGAATGGGGCAAGTAAGAGGTGGATATATAAGCACTATTTTAGGGCAAAAAAAAGCTTTTTGTATTGGTTCCGGTGGGTGGTAGTTCCAATTCACATAGAATTCTAGGAGGCAGGAGGGAGGGGGAGCACACGAGGTGGGGAGCATAGAGAGAAAACAAAAAAACATCCTTGTATAGGATAGCTATGGTTACAATTGTGAGGAAGAAATTTGTAAAGGATTATGAGGGAATGGGGTGATCTGCAGGGAACTATTCCCTTCTAATTTTGTGTTGGAACATAAATGGGCTGCTGGTCATAAGAAGGCAGCACCTTGTGCTTCAATATTTGAGGGAGAGCATGAATCAAGTTATTTTGTTGCAGGGGACCCATTTACTACGGTCGGAGTGAATGAACCGCTTCACATAGCAAAGGTGGGTGGAGAAATTAGTGGCCGCAGATAAACAACATTGCACAAAGGGAATAGCTATTCTGGTTAAGGTGAATGCTGGGGTGAAAATGGTGAGACATAAGGCGGACGAAGGAGGGCAGTGGATAGTGGCAGACATTAAGGTATGGCATAGCCAGTATATCTTTGCTACTTACTATGACTGTAATGTGGATGATATTTCCTCACTGGAACCTCTTTTTTCTATGCTACTAGAATTTGAAGTCACGGTCATCTTAGGGGGAGATTTCAATGTTATATTAAATAATAACTTAGATATGTCCTCGGTACGTATGCAGGTTAGTTCACCAAAGATGAGGGCTTATCTTCTGTCAATGTTAGAAAATGGATTATCTCCCTATCCATATATCTCTTCATCCGGCCTTAGTGTTAAAGTAGTTTTTACCTGCAATTTTGATGTCAAGAAGGTGAACTATAAATAGAAGATTATTCCATAAACAGGGGATCATGCAGGGGAGAGCGGAACGCTCGGTAGATTTTTTCAGGTGAACATGGCTTCCGCCCCCATCCATCTGGTTTGGGATGGATTTAAAGCCTGGCTAAGGGAGGCTTCGAAGAGTTCTTTTATCAATTGGAACAGGAGAGAAAGGAGACCGTACACACAGATGGAGGCGGAGATTGCTGTGGTAGAGGTTGAACTGAAATCAACACATGTTCAGGGGGAGATCAAAAAGAGCGGAAGTAAAATTGGAGGATTTGCAACTGAAGTTGGAGGAGACAGTACAACAGCAGTGGAAGGCAAGTAAGCTGAGGAATTATGAGCAGTGTGTGAGCTGTGGGAAGTTGTTGGCATGGAAGACCAGGATGGATAGAATACAAAACTATGTCGGGAGGATCAGCAATGGAGAGGGGGATAGGGTGTTGGAGGGTTTGGATGGGATCGAATGGGTGTTTCATAAGTTCCATCAGGATTTGTTTGCAGAAACGCTTGAGGTAGATGAGGTGGAGGTGGATAATTGGGTACTGGAAAAGGATTTAGCAAGTCTTTCCTTTGAGCAGCAGCGATTTTTGAGCAGTGAAATCACAGGGAATTAAATCTTGACAGCAGTTAAGGTACTTGGGGTTAACAATATTACATGATTTGGAGATAGTTCCCACTGTACATTTGAAGAGAGTTTTTAAAACGGTAGATAAGATGTTAAAAAGGTAGCAGAATCTCCCCTTCCCCCTGTACGGCTGTGTAAATTGGTCAAGATGTCTATACTGCCCATGTTTTCATATCTATTTGATAATATGCCTTTAGCGTTTGACAAGAAGGCTCATCTGAAGATACAGCAGAGAATTGCGGGGCATATTACCAAGCAATAGCGATAATTATCGCTATTGCTTGGTTAGAGACAAAACTTTATCGCAGCGCTGCGGCGATTTTTACCGCAAATAAACCTTGGTATTACCAAGGTTTAACGCAAATGCGGTAAAAATCGCCGCAAAGCATGAATATCGCTGAAAAGTCAGCGATATTCATGCATTAGCGAGCTAATGCTCTTAGCCATGTTATCCACCTCCCATTGGATAACATGGCTAAGAACTGCTCAGGGCAGGTGTTAGCTTTTGGAGATATTCCCGCTTAGCGCGAATATCTCCAAAAGTTGGTAATAGGAGATAGCGATGTTAGCGACTGTTTTCAGTCTCTAACATCTTGGCACCCCCACTTTGCATATCATTAGTGATAAATATCACTGACATGCAAAGTGGGGCCCAAGATGGTCGCTATCTCCTACTAGCTGTCGCTAACTGGTGTTAGCAGCAGCTAGGTAATAGGGAGATAATTTTATCTCCGCTTTCTTGGCTTTTAAAGCCAAAAAAGCTGAGATAAACCCCCTTAATAATATGCCCCTGCATCTTTTATTTGGCCCAATAATGGGGTTATACTCTCTTGGAATAAGCTGAGTAGGAGAACAGGGAGTGGAGGATTAGGGCTTCTGGATTTTCAATTGTACTGTTGGGCGTATCAACTGAAGAACTGCAGGATGCTTATGCTCTGCCTGTCGTGCAGGCCTCAGCTAAGCCCGCTAGTACAAGGGGTTCGCCCTTCTGTGTACACAAGTCCTCAGACTCGAAAGGAAGAGATTGGCACCGAAACTGGAAATACAAAACATAAATGTTTATTACACCTCATGAGGTGGTGTTACAATTCAAACAGCACCCTTCAGCACTGTAAGTAGCAAAGGCCGCGTGCTTTATTTATACCCACACAGGGGTCAGAAAGAAGGCGGTAAAAAACACAAGAGAACAACTTATGGACATATAAGGCAATATCGAGAAGCACGATCGATCAGTGGGAGGTGTTGACAGACTTAGGGGTCTCGGCTAACACATTCCAATCTAAGGCTAACCTTTAACAGATGCGGACCCTAACGGTCAGCGGCAGAACACGAGAAAGCTAATAATAGCCTGTTGCTGGGCAGATTCAAGTGTCATGGGCAGAAACGTAGGACAAAGCACATGGTCGACACGAGGCAGCACAGGGCAGACAAAATGGCCACCACGAATACTAAAATGGAGGCTCAATTCATGTCAACTTAACGATCGGGACAGTTATATGTAGAATGTCTTTTGCTAACGCTCAACTTAACCGCTGTTCGATTACTTCAGACGACCCTTTTAGCGTTAGCTAAAGGCATATGCTCTCTTAGGATAATCTGAATTCACATCTCATATATCTATGTTCATCATATCAACAACTTCTTTGTCCAATGTCTGTTGTACCTTTGCAATGAGTTACAATGGGGTACACCCTAAGAACTCTCCGACCTGGGTCAGTAGGGTAGGTACAATAGCAATGGTCAGAGTCTATCGATTCACTGTAACATCAAATGTTATTCAAGCATTGAGCAAAAAATAGTTACACCCAAAGTGTGCTTAACCTTTTATTCGTTGCTTTAGCACATTATTGGTCAGGTACCCAATTTAACTCAATGAGTACCTAGGTTTATGAAGTATCAATACATTCAAACATAGAGAATTATTCATTCAATTGCTTCATTGAATCACATAGATGCCTACGGGCATTGCTCTCATATAAATGTAATATCAAATACTTCATGTGGAGAAAACAACACAATTTGTACCAAATAATAGTATTTACAATGCGCTCAAAGTGATGGGAAAAGGGAAACAGTTAAGTGGGGTAGGTGTGATGGGTAAGAAGTGAGGACTGGGTAAAGGTGGTTGTGACTTAAAAACAATCACAGTGGTATATAGGCCCTTCACAGTCTGTATTTCGATCTGCAGTTCCAATATACTCTGATACATAGGATCCGTTATATTCCGTTAATTAGTCCTATGATTAGAGAGTGGATATAGTCTGGTCTACGTTTCGACCCCCTGGTTAAAGGGTAGATTGTGTCCTCATGCAGGGGTCTTCTTCAGGACAAAGAGAGACAGGAGCGCCTAAGGATGATAATTCTCAATGAGTGTATCATGTGGTACAAAAGCACAATTGAGCACACTAATGGGAATGGTCAAGTGTGAAATTGCTTACTTTATCACAGGCCCTTAGGCGGCCCTTGAAGAACTCAAGAACAACAAAACATTGGTTATCAAGGCAGCCGACAAGGGGGGAGCTGTAGTCGTCATGGATGTTGATGACTATAGACAAGAAATTCATTCCCAATTGTGTGATGGGGCCAGTTATCGACCGATAGCTAGGAATCCCACAATGGAGATCCGGCGTCAAATTCAATTGCTGACTGAAAAAGCGAAGGATATTGGTTTCCTAACTGAAAAAGAATATGCCTTTTTAAATGTGGATCAACCTCGCACCCCCACCATCTATGTGCTACCAAAGGTTCACAAAAACCCTACTAAACCACCGGGAAGACCGATCATTTCAGGATGTGGATCCCTCCTGGAACCAATCTGTAAATATGTAGACATTTTCTTGAAACCCTTGGCGGAGGCAACCCCTACTTATTTGAGGGATACAATGCAGGTAATCAACCTTATTGATCAACGACCCTTTGATAGAGACACCCAACTTCTTGTAACTATGGACTTCGTGTCACTCTACACGAGTATACCACAGATACCAGCACTAACAACAAAACGGAGAGCACTGTCCTCTAGGCCTCAACCAGCGGAGGTACCCACAGAATTTCTGATTGATCTATTGGAGATCGCAATGACTAAAAACTTTTTTATATTCCAGGACAAGTATTTCATGCAATGTAAGGGAGTGGCGATGGGGGCAGCCTTCGCTCCGGACCTAGCGATTATATACATGAGTGATTTTGAACAGCACTTCATTCTCTCACCCCATAATCCATTTGTCAACAAAATCATGGAATCCCGCAGATACATCGACGACATCTTGATGATCTGGAGTGGACAGGAGGATGACCTTGTGGAATTCACCCGATGGCTGAATACTCAATCACAAGACATACAATTCACCAGTAATAATAGCAATAATTCTATTGATTTCTTGGATATCAGTATTAAGGAACAGGAAGGACGACTATATACCACATTGTACAGGAAGCAGTCAGAACGAAACACATTACTGAGATACTCAAGCCATCATACCAGGGCTTTAAGAGACAACCTTCCTTTCGGACAGTTCCTCCAGATCCGGAGGAACTGTACCTTGAAGGATGACTACTTTTCTGAATCTGATGACCTTATCTCTCGATTAATAGACAGAGGCTACCCCAAGAGACTGGTCAAGAGAGCTTGGTTTAGTGACAGAGAAACCCTGCTGACACCCAGAGACCGTACACCACCTGAAGACAGGATGATCTGCGTCACTACATACTGTAGTAAGAGCAATGAGATCCGTAAAATAATCAATAAGCATTGGCACATTGTTTCAGAGACAATAGAAACACCAGACCCTCCGATGCATGCATTTAAAAGAGCGAAAAGCATCTGTGACTACGTTGTTCGTTCAATGCTTGACACCCCCCCTGCACCAAGTATACAAACTATGTGGAATCTACCCATTGCAGTGGGCAATTACAAATGCAGCAAATGTAAAGCCTGTGCTATGTGTATAGAAACCAAGGCGATTACGCACAACAATTTGACAATCAATTTGAAGGCACTGACAAACTGCAATAGTCAGGGAGTGATCTATGCCATCTTCTGCCCATGTGGGCATATCTACATAGGACAGACCAAACAAAAGGTAAAAAACAGGATACTACTGCACTGTAGTAGGATAAGGTGTCAAACCATAGGAGCACCTTTAGTGGAGCATTTCATGACAATGACACACACACCTGAATCTCTCAAATGGGCTGTCATTGAGAAGATCACGTTGGGTGCCCGGGGTGGTGACTTGGACTCCATCATGAACTTACGTGAATGCAAGTGGATGCAGTCCTTTGACTCTGTCCAAAATGGCCTCAATGAACAGGATGCCACTTTCTCACAAATGGCATTGCTTAGCTGACAGGTACAATTGATGTAGCGATGTGTAAATAACAATGCTTATTTGTTCTAATACTTTATTCCTTGTTTAGGTGTGTGTCGGCTAAGACTTCAGGCTATCTGTAATATTCTGCCAATGAGACTTGCTGTATAGTACATCTGAGCACACTTACTCTATAAGCAATCCATTTGTCTATTTGGGCACATGCACCGTGCTAGTTGGGGGCATGGTCTCATTTCAACAATCAGTATTCTGCCTCCTAATATGTGAAAATGTACTGTATACATTTTTGAGTCATGTCACACATTAACAGCCGCTAAGCAGTAACACTGTAGCTCTCCCTTCGAGATAAGCAACATTGTCTCTGATCTGAATGCAGGCACCAACACCGGTTGCTGTGTGTTTCATTCCCCTGCAAGGACAACCGAATTGCTGGTTCACAACTTGCCCCGCAATATGCTGACAAAAATATCACAGACCTATCCCTCCGGATAGCCCCTTACGTAATCTTGATTATGTGGAGGTTTCTATACGCTCCCCAGCGTGAGTCTCTTCGGATTGGTTGGACTCAGGCGAGCCCCTAGGAAGTATCCAGCGTCTGCACCACGCGGCCGATTACTCACAGCCCATCGAGCGAGGATGCAGCATCGCTTCAGAACCCGTCCAACCCAACGGTACGCTACCTCATGATGTGAGCTCTATACCGCGCCGTTTTAAATACTGAGACACCATTTGGTGCTCTTTATCCAGGGTGACAAGCTTGCAGCGATTCCATCGCTTTTGCATGATTAACTACTCCATGACCAGCGCCAATTTTCAGCGCTAATATGACAAGTTTGCAGCGATTCCAATGCCTTTTCATGATTAACTATTCCATGACCAGCGCCGATTTTCAGCGCTAATATGACAAGCTTGTAGCGATTCCAACGCTTTCCCTTGACTAACTATTCCATGACCAGCGCCGATTTACAGCGCTAATATGAACAACTTATGGTTTCTCCATTAACAAATGATCAGTTAATTGTATAACTACCCCTAAGGGTAGGAATTCACTTTGTTCCTTATTCACTAAAGCACTCGCCATTAATACCTGGCCAATTTCTTTCATCTCCCCTCTAGAACCGTGTGGGGTGCGTGATCCTCAACCGCACCAACGCCGGTCTAGATGACACTATTGAAAAACAAGAATTAACAGTTTGGATGGAAGGCCACATGTCCCAGTAAGTACCCTATTAGGGTTTCTTGATAACTAATGTGTGCATACGCTATTCATGACTTCTGATAGTAATCAGTACTCCCCTTTCAGATGAACGCGGGACTATCAATTGAAAAGAAAGGAACCCATGACGGTCCTCCTACAATGGCCACCTAAGGGCCTGTGATAAAGTAAGCAATTTCACACTTGACCATTCCCATTAGTGTGCTCAATTGTGCTTTTGTACCACATGATACACTCATTGAGAATTATTATCCTTAGGCGCTCCTGTCTCTCTTTGTCCTGAAGAAGACCCCAGCATGAGGACACAATCTACCCTTTAACCAGGGGGTCAAAACGTAGACCAGACTATATCCACTCTCTAATCATAGGACTAATTAACAGAATATAACGGATCCTATGTATAAGAGTATATTGGAACTGCAGATCGAAATACAGACTGTGAAGGGCCTATATACCACTGTGATTGTTTTTAAGTCACAACCACCTTTACCCAGTCCTCACTTCTTACCCATCACACCTACCCCACTTAACTGTTTCCCTTTTTCCATCACTTTGAGCGCATTGTAAATACTATTATTTGGTACAAGTTGTGTTGTTTTCTCCACATGAAGTTTTTGATATTACATTTATATGAGAGCAATGCCCGTAGGCATCTATGTGATTCAATGAAGCAATTGAATGAATAATTCTCTATGTTTGAATGTATTGATACTTCATAAACCTAGGTACTCATTGAGTTAAATTGGGTACCTGACCAATAATGTGCTAAAGCAACGAATAAAAGGTTAAGCACACTTTGGGTGTAACTATTTTTTGCTCAATGCTTGAATAACATTTGATGTTACAGTGAATCGATAGACTCTGACCATTGCTACTGTTGTACCTTTGCAGCATTTCTTTTGGAGGGTATACAAACAGTTATACACATTGTACATAGAATTGGACCGCAGTGAAAACATACACAACAAGAGAAAATTAATGCAATAGCAATACATAATACAATCACTAATTTCCAACCCCAAGCAGAAACTAATGACCAGAACCAACCAGCAAAAGTCCAGCTTCTATTTTCAGTATGAATATTTGTGGCTATTTTATGCAATTTTAGGATGGCATCATACACAGAAGGCGAGTTGTCGGGAATAAACACACACCAACTACTACCAATAACTTTACATGCTCCTCCTCTATCTGCTAACATGACGTCTAACACCATCCTGTTTTGGAGAGTTACAATTCTAGTAATTTGCAACTCCTCTGTGATATTACCAAGAGCTACAGTAGTTTCATTGGTGACAGCTTCCACAACTCTAGTTAGTCGTCGAATTTTCCTACTATTTAATGCAGCACCCACAAAAGAGAACAGGCCCAGATTAAAGTCAACATATTGCTGCAAACTAGTATCTGTCTGATCTACCTCATCAATCTTTACAGCTCTCCTATAAAAAATCATTGGTATATTTCTAAACAATTTAAAATCTCGATGATATGAAGCAGGTGCCAAGAAAACAGGAGGCAATAAAAAAGATACATAGCATATACCAGACCACCCTACTGGCAGTTTATGATAACCATGACTTCCACATACTAGGTATGTGTTATGTGAAGCCAAAAAGGAACTATCATTTATTCCATCTAAATTCAATACAGTAATACAGTCACTGATCCCAACTGGAATCCGTCCAGTGCTTTGTACACAAAGGTCTGCTTTAGTCCATGTAACAGTAATGACAGATTCATTACTCGTGGTAGAGTCTCTCGTATGGGTGAAAACATATGGCGTAGAAGCATTGTCCGGTCGGTATTCTTCCCACTCCCATATAGTTCCATTCGCTTGAGGATACCCGTGCTCATCTTGATAACACACTTTATTCAACCGGAAAAGAAGTCCACCTACTGTAGGTTTCCTAATTGCAAAAAGAAGAGTGTACCAAGCTGGACAAGAACCATTATGTGAAAAAGGAAGTGGAATAAACGGCATTCCACCTTTCTTCTGATGTGCTGGAATCATACCACATATCCAGCAACTTGTGGTATTAGTTGCATTGTGGGTGTGGTGGAGCATTTGAACAAACGTATTATTAAGGTAAGACTCTCTATGTTTTTTCTCATGATACGGAAGAGTAAAATGCTGATGCTCCTCTGGGATGGGAGTAGTAGACACCACTAAGAACTCACGAGCAGGAATCATCATCTCAATAGACCAAATAATTACTGCTATAATGGTCAAACCAATAAAAACACCTATCAGACCTATAATCTTCTTCCTAGTAGATATCATAGTAGCAAAGTCAAATGTCTCTGAAAACACTACAAAAACAAAAATGAAAAATAGTCAATGAGCTCTTCACCCGAGGGTAGACGTTGTTTTCTTCACCACAGATCAAGACAGGTGTTGCTACAATACGCAGGGCTGATCCCCCTCCCTTGTCATATTGGCATTCCGTTTCCACTACCCAGGGCAGTTGCTCAACCAGTCTCGCTCCAAAAACAAAAACTACAAATCACTTTCTTGGCCTCAGATTGTATCGCGTTGCTCCAGAAGTCGTCTGGTCCGGGAAGAGCTCCTCATATTCATCAGGTGATACAGCAGGGCCCTTCTCCGCGGTCAAGACTTCCTGGTGATCGGTCAGCGCAGCAGGTTCCACCAAGGTCGACAATACCTTGCGACAATGGGTGCCATGCACCCAGTTTCTCTTGTTGGTGACTCGAACTGCCGTCCTCGTTGCAAGGAGGACTTACTCTGGTCCACGCCACCTTGGTTCCAAGCTGCTAGACCTCTCAAAGACCTTCACCATAACATTATTGCCAGGACGGAGCTCATGGCCTTCACCTTCAGACTTATCAGGGAGCGCTTCTCGAACCTGTTGATGAATAGAAAACAAACTGTCAGTTAATTGTGCCAAATAGTCACTCATTAAGACACAAGGTACATCATACACAGAGCTTGGCTTCAGAACTCCCCAAATATTGATTGGATGCCCAAATACCACCTCATACGTTGTAAGACCCATTCTGGAATGAGGCACTGATTTAATGGACATCAAAGCCAATGGCAACACATCTGCATGTAGAGGCTTGAATTTTCGCAATCTTTAGCTTCAGAGTAGCATTGTACCTCTCCACCAATCCTGACGATTGTGGATTGAACACCGCAAGGAACTTCTGCTTGATTCCTAATCCCTTCAAAACATACTTGATAACTTCCCCGACAAAATGAGGTCCGTTATCATTCCATAGGAGTCTGCAAACACCAAATCTCGGGAAAAATTCCTTCAATAGCACCTTAGCAGTAGTAATAGCAGTATTATCGTTCGTGGGGTATGCTTCAATCCATTTACTGAAAGCACAAACCACCACCAGAACGTACTTCAGGCTATTACAACGCTCAAGCTAAATATAGTCCATTTGCAGGACTTCAAATGGTGCAGTTGGTGTAGCAAAACCTCCAGACGGAACTCGCGTTCCCTTTCCAGAATTGTATTGCAGACAAATCAAGCAAGAATGTACTACTCTTTTAGCTATACTAGCAATCTCAGGATGCTCCCAAACTTGCGTAAGCATTTTCGTTATTGCAGAAGCTCCAACATGTGCTAGTCCATGTGCCATCTGAACCATAGGCTGTACGAAAGCTATAGGCAGCTTCCATCTATCCATCTTTATATTTCTCCAACAACCTTCGTTGTCCAACTCTCCCTCTTCAAGCCATTTCTCACGTTCTTTGTCAGAAGCTGGCCTCTGTATCTCTCGTACTTCTTGCCTAGCATCATGCCATCTCTCAGCCTGTGACTTCACTACGTACATAGCAGTAGTGTTTCTTTGCATTGCAGTTTCTCGTGCCACGTGGTCTGCAAAGGCATTTCCTTGTCCAACCTTGTCTGTCACCTTCTTGTGCGCACTACTCTTCACTATGGCTACTTTCTTAGGGCATGTCAATGCAATCAAAAGCTTATGCACTAATTCTCCGTGCATTATCTGCATTCCATGAGACGTCAGAAAGCCTCTTTCCTTCCAGAGCAGGCCGAAATTGTGCGCTACTCCGAAAGCATAGCGGCTATCTATATAAATATTTACACATAAACCAGCACTAAGCTCACACGCTCGTGTCAAAGCTATCAATTCAGCTGCTTGGGCCGATTTCTGTGGTATGCAAGCTGTCTCCACTATTGTCTCAAGTGTAGTGATTGCGTATGCAGCTGACGTCGTACCATCAGATAATGTCAAGCAAGACCCATCAACCCACAATTCGCCATCCACGTCTGGAAAAGGGGTATCTTGTAGATCAATGCGACCCTTTGTCTGTTCCTCAGTCAGAAAAATACAATCATGCGTCTCTTGCAACTGAGTTTGAGTCGGCAGATACGGCAACAAAGTAGCTGGGTTCAAAGTTGCACATCTCCTCAATGTAATGTGAGGAGCTAGCAGTGTCAGCTCATATCCTGTCAGACGCGCACTAGTTAAGTGCTGCGTCTTTGTCTGATTCAAAAGAGTATCAACAGCATGGGGTACTAACACTAATAGTTTGTGTGACAACACTATTCCTTCACTCTGCCGTACTGACACAGCTGTCGCTGCAACTGAGCGAAAACACCCAGGTAATGCTCTAGCAACAGGATCAAGTACTGATGAAAATTAAGCACAAGGGCGTTGCTTATCACCGTGTTACTGAACTAAAACTGATAAAGCGCAGCCATATTTTTCATGGACATACAATGTAAAGAGCTTTGTATAATCTGGTGTACCTAACACTGGTGCTGAACAAAGAGCTTGTCGCAACTGTCGAACAGCATTTTCACAGTCTTCTGTCCATGGAATGGGCACTGGAGTGTCTTTCGTCAAAAGCGATAACAAGGGCTTAACAATGTGTGAAAATCCCAAAATCCATTGCCTACAGAACGAAGTAAGACCCAAAAATGCACGTACTCCCTTCTGTGTAGTAGGGACTGGTGTGTCTAAAATGGCTTGTATACAATCTGATGTCAGCGCACGCCCCGCCTTAGACAAACGGTGACCTAAGTAGGTTACCTTTGGTCTACAATATTGCAACTTTTTTCCGGGAAACTTTATGATGATGCAGAGCAAGAAAGGAAAGCAAAGATAATGTACATTCTTCACACTGCTCGGGGGTGTCGGCTGCCAGCAAGATGTCATCGACATATTGTATGAGAGCCACACCCTCCGGTAAGACAAAGGAATCAAGTTCTCTTTTCAATGCTTGGCTGTAAATGCTCGGACTTTCAGTATAACCTTGGGGAACTCGACAGAACCTATACGATCGGTTATTCAAAGTGAAACCAAACAGATATTGGCTTTCAGGATGAATAGGGATCGAAAAGAAGGCATTCTTTAAATCTACCACAGTAAATGTAGTGGCAGTCGGAGGGACCAAGGTAAGGAGAGTGGTAATGTCAGAAACCACAGGATATTGAGGTATGACGATCTTATTGATTTTCCTCAAATCGATGATAAACCAATAGACACGTGTATCAGTATCTCTCTTCAGAATCGGAAGTATCGGGCTGTTACAGACATTAAATGGGACTTCCTCAACAACACCAACTCTGATAAGATCCTGCACAATTCGTATGAGTGCCTCTTCACCCTCCTGTGAAATTCTCTATTGTGGCAAGCGAGGCAGCACCGCTCCCTCCTTGACACGTATCTGAACCGGTGGGATAACCATTTGGCCCACATCAGTATCGGAAGTGGCCCACAAAGTTTTAGGAAGAGAGGCTAAAGCAACATCCTCTTGAACAACACACATTCTATCGGGTTCAGGGTAATTATCATTTAATATGACACGTACTCCTTCAGGAGAACAGCGTATTGTAGCTCTGAAATATTTTAACATATCCAAACCCACAATATTGTTGGGTGTATTAGGGGAAAGCAAAAACGGGCATGGAGCACTACATTTTTTCAATGTGCAATGGAAGTGGCTGTGACAATGGGGTAAGGGAAGATGTTCCATCGAATCCTATCAAAGTAATAGTTGTGCCAGACAGGGGAGCCCTCGAACCAATTGTTGAGACAAAACACTACGAGTAGCTCCCGTATCAACCAGAAACCGATCAGTAGTACCCAAAGCATGTGCTGTAACATAGGGACCCGTCTGATCTACTGGAACTTCAACTGATTCCTTACCCCATCCTACGCAATCCTATGCATGAGCAGAATCATAAAATTCAGGCTGGTCAGAATCAGACATTCGACATTGATTTCTTCTATCAAAAACATTCTGACCATTCTGCGCACGTGCATTCACATCAAACCGGGCACGATCATTCATCCCTCTACTTCCTGAAAACCCCGAACGATTTCTCATTGGTCCCCGCCCTCTCGTCATGTGCTGAGCACGCAGCGGACACTCACTCATCCAATGACCAAACTGCTTACAATACGCATACTGATTTACATGCAAATCCGTACGAGCATAAGGGGTGTTTGAAAACCCTCGTCGACCTTTATCATAACCCCTATCATGCATTTTATCAGGGCCTCTAGAGGGCGGTCCATAAACTTGAGCTAGCATGACTTTTGTCTTTAATTCTTTGGTTTTCTTGTCTTCACTACCTTTTGCTTCTAACTCCTGTTGCTCGTAATACTGAGCCATTGTCAAAACAGATGCTGGGGAAGATGTGGTCCAAGAACTCTCACTAGCTTTTAAATGGCTGGCTATCTCCGGTAACAGATTGGTAACATATTTATCGACAAACAAATGCCTACCCATATCGTCCGTTAAAGACTGTCCACTAAAGTCATGAAAGGCTTCCTCGAAACGTGTAAAAAAGTCAGAAACCGATTCACCTACTTTCTGTTTACAGGAAGCTAAAACAGTCCAGTCAATCTTTTTAGGGGGTATAATCGTCTTAAGTTTAGTTAGAATCGCGGCAGGAAGATCTAATAAAAACCGATGTGGCTTTTGGGTGGGCTCTCTGTCTGCGTCTGCATTTTCTAAATCTTTCCATTCGGCACCCAGAATGGCGCGATCATCAGTTTTTCGGACGGTCCGCAACATATCTGGAGGTAGAATTAACCCAAAGAACAGATCTATGTCAGCTAAAGTCATAATATAAGAATTAAAGGCACCCTCAACTTCCTCAAAAAAAGGCTGCTGGATTTTTACGTGGATCGGGCAACGCTGCTTTAAGCGCCATCACATTTGCTCTATTCCAGGGAGTATACACCCAGTTATAAATGAAATACCCCTTAGCATCCACAGAAGATTTATCATCACTATCCCATGCTCCTTTAGAAGGAACGTACAAAGGTGCGGCTTCCCGCATAGGTCTCATTTCAACTGGTATAATCTTATCTGTCACGAAGATAGGAGACTGCTTCTCTTCAGTTGGTTTGAGCTGTTTCTCTTTTTCCGCAATCTGTTTCTGCTCCTTCAAATGAGCTGCTTCGTCTCGTACCTTAACCAGCCGTTTAATTGTGTCTTCGACCTGAGAAAAAACAAAAGTACCGTCACGAAGCTGTTTACAGTCATTTGCTACGTCATTAGGTTCAACTATCGGGGAATATTTACGAAATGTCTCAATAACTTCTTCAGCAAATGCCAAAGTGAAATATATCTGTTCTTTTTCTGACCAATCTTTCAACATAGCAAACAGATCAGAGGCAGAAGCAACACTACGCAATGCTTTACGAGCAGCTTGTCGAAGATCGGCTGCACGTCCAGCAGTCAGCATAGATCGAGTGTCCCGTGATTTTCGTTGTTCCGCATCAGAATCCTCACCACCATCGGCTGGGGCGGACGGAACGGCATACGGAGGCGGAGATCGATCTAATAACAAAAAATCATCTTGCTGTTTATTAAGGACAGGATAGAGAGGCTGTCGGACAGGATACTGGCCAGCTACCTGTAACCAACGTTCTTTCTCCTCTCGCTCCTTTCTCTCCTTCTCTTCTTTCTTTTTCAATTCCCGCGCTTTCTCATACTCATCCTTTCGCTGCTCTTTTTCAATCAACGCTTGCTCACGCCTCTCTTGCTGTCGCACCTCTTTCTCCCACATATGCAAACATTCAAACATATCATGTCTAGATGTTCGCTCAAACATACATCGGTCCACATACTCAATCTTTCGCGCATCAAACGACCCATGCAGTGGCCACCGTAACTCAGGATGCTTTTTGGTATATTTATGCCACAACGTGCTGTACATTATGGCAGAAAGACCAACTTTTAAATACATAATTCTATTAGGCGTCCCTTCCGGGGGAGCCGGCTGTGATTCCTCAAGTCGCAAATTGGTACCATTACAGAAGCAGCACAACCTTCGGAATGCGCTAAAAACAGGCATGTCAGGAATAATGCAAAATATGCAGTATCATACATAAAGTAGCACGTAAGGTACATTATTAGTACCTTGCGCCGTTCAGATCAGATAAAATGAAGACATATCTTCACATGCCCGCCTATATGAGTTGCAACACATATATACATTCAGATTCAGATTCAGATTCAGAGACTAGTCTAATTCAGATACAGATATGCCACTGTAAGTGTTACCTTACCATACAACGGCATCCAGAACCTACAATAGGCGCCACAAAACGACTCTTACCAATCATAGGCTGTCCAGAATCCAACTGCCAAGTTCTAAATTCGACCAAACGGTCACTGTACGGCAAACCCACAGAAGAGATCTCAGTCGAGGAAAGGCGCCACCTGGATGGTCAGATCTGAAAGAAGGGAAGAAACGCCTCACATGCCAAGACTCGGGTCTCCTCTTGCAGCGTACGCTTCCTCTGCGAGATTCCAAACCTTCGTCACGACCAACCCTTCGGGCATCCGAGTCGCCGATAAGCCCCACGTGACGGGCGCCAATTTGTCGTGCAGGCCTCAGCTAAGCCCACTAGTACAAGGGGTTTGCTCTTGTGTGTACACAAGTCCTCAGACTCGAAAGGAAGAGATTGGCACCGAAACTGGAAATACAAAACATAAACGTTTATTACACCTCATGAGGTGGTGTTACAATTCGAACAGCACCCTTCGACACTTTAAGAAGTAGCACACGGAACAAAGGTCGCGTGCTTTATTTATACCCAAGCAGGGGTCAGAAAGAAGGCGGTACAAAATACAAGAGCACAACTTATGGACATATAAGGCAATATCGAGAAGCACGATCGATCAGTGGGAGGAGTTGACAGACTTAGGGGTCTCGGCTAACACATTACAATCTAAGGCTAAAAGATGTGGACCCTAACGGTCAGTGGCAGAACATGAGGAAGCTAATAATAGCTTGTTGATGGGCAGATTCAAGTGTCATGGGCAGAAACGTAGGACAAAGCACATGGTCGACACGAGGCAGCACAGGGCAGACAAAATGGCCGCCATGAATACTAAAATGGAGGCTCAATTCATGTCAACTTAACGATCGGGACAGTTATATGTAGAATGTCTTTTGCTAACGCTCAACTTGACCGCTGTTAGATTACTTCATGCCCAGATAGCTCATTGGTGGGTCTTATGTCAGGGTAATGTTGAATGATCTGCCGGAGATGAGCTATATGTAAAGGTCTGGGGCTCCCAAATCTTTCAAGAAATTCTGGTTGAAGTGCTTGAAGGCAGCAGTGAAAATGTGGCACAGGGTTGGGTCCCTAAGTGGATTCATTACAACAATAAATGGCCACCAGTTTGGGATTCATCTGGTACTCCAGAATGCTTGCTAGATGGTCTAGCAAGACCCCTGAGGGTGACCGGCATATTGCACTGGGAAAAGATGGTGGATACTTGGGATACTTAGCAGGAATTGACCAACTGAACACTGTCAAGGTTTAGGTTCTACCAGATTTCCGCTTGGCGTAAAAGTTAGGGGAGAATTGAAGCTGAAGAAACTCTATGGAAAAGGATCTTCAGGATCCAAAACCAAGAAAGAAGGAGGTTTCATACTGCTATGGATACATTGTGGATTCAGCTGAAGAAGTCATGCACCCGCCCCTATTTGGTTAAGGACGGATACTTCTCAAGAGCAGAGATGGAAGAGCTATGGCAAGTATCTATAAGCATGCTTTATACTGTGATTACATCTGCTGCCCTAAGGAGAAACAACGTCCTCACTTTGCATAGAGTCTACTGCACCCCAGTGTAGATGGCCAAGATTAGAGGTGATGGGAATCAAAATGTAAGCAGTGTGGAGCCCACAAAGCAGATGGAGTTCACATGCTGAGCTGCCTCACCCTGGCAGAATTCTGAAATACTGTGAAACAATTTCTGACATCTTGGGACAGGATGTGGAGGTAAGTCCCACTTTGGTCGTATTTGGTGTGGTACAACAAGGTCCTGGTCTTGGCAGCCTGTCAAAACATCAAAGCCTATTACTAATATTTTACTTGATTCTTCTGGCAAGGATGAGGTATGGAAGCTGTGGTGTCAATCTCTACCTCCAACCAGGTAGGGTTGGTGGAACTCAATGAGATCGTTTAGGGAGTTCGACTCTATGGACAGTCGGAATAGGGGTAAGGCAGAATCTTGGTCAGTCTGGAACTTGTTGGAATAGGAGGGTTGTTTAGGACATCTGATAATTATACCTCTTGGTCAGTTTCAGGTGCATGGAGTTGAGTGGTGCTTGGACCTGACATTGCCTGAAAATAGACCCCAAAAAAAAACAAGAGGAGACGACGGATCAAGGGGGTGCTTCCTTACTTGAGGTGATATGAGGACAAAAAAAATAATTCACAATGCATGTACTGTTTGCCACTGAAAAATTATTTGTCATAATTTCACAATGTCCTGACAAATACTTTTGAGACTTTTGGAAAGCCAACATGCCAATTTATTTAGTTTGCTCAATAATTAATTGCAATTAATTCAGCGTATTTGTTATGCAGATTGAGATAAAGATGTATGCCCATACTGAATCATTTTTGTTTTAGTATGGTTAGAATCTAGCATTCATGCTAGTGACTTTCAGTGACAGCCATCCAAAACAATGGATTTAGTTTTAACCTCATCAGTCGGAGTTGGAAAATGAAGGCAACAATTAATGAAATTTATATATCAGAGATTAGAGTTAGTTGAATTTGAAGGTATTGGATTAAACAATTTGAGGGTTAGTTGAGGCAGAAATGCAAAGCTGTGTTCCATAAATGATTTAAAAAACTTCTTCTACTGAGGAAGTTTGAGCTATCTTTGTGGCGGGATGAATGTCAAACTCTGGTAAATGCCATATTGTGTATGCCAAACTTTTGAAATCAGACATTTTCCTTATTAGGATAGCTTCTACCCTGATAGAAAGTAACCACAGGGATGGTGTCAAGCTTGATGAAGTAGGAAAATTGGGTATTGGCTCATCTGAAGCTACATGTACATTAAGTTGCCTAATTTATGCAGTGGCTATTATCTTAGCAACATACAGATTTTAAAAAGTAAGGAAGTGTTGACTATCATAACACATACACTCATGTACTTAGTCACAGATCAGCTGGGGGATAAAGACTGAGTCTATTCTATTTGTACATTTTATAGATCATATATAGATCATAAACATACACCCTCTGTGTAAGGTGCTTTTTTGTAACAGAGAAAACATGACAGCAAGAACCACAGAGTTTAGGAACAATATTTCTCTTTTCTTTTTGAAAAAGTATGGTTTTCAGAATATTCTGTATGTAGAAGGCTAGTCACAGTGTTCTGAATGGACAAGGGTGGGGGTTTCAAAATTTGATTCCCCGAAAGTTGAAAGAACAACTCCCCTCACATTCATTTTTACAGAACTTCAAGCAGAGAAATATGAAAAAAGAACAGAGGAGGGGCCTGGAAGGGACAAGAAAGAAGGTGAAGCATGAAGCTGCATTTCAAGCATCAAACATGTTGAATAAAAAAAAGACTCCTTCATGAACTGGAGGGAAATGCAACTCCCTGATCTTGCTTAAAATGTGATCAGTCTCCATAAGGCCAAAGGTAAGTCTAGCTGCAGCCTTTTAACATACTGAAATATGCTGACAGCTGTCACTTGACAAGCACAAATAGAAGGAATTACAGAAGAATAATGATGAGTTAATAAAAATGTTCGAGATAATTATTTAGTGAAACAAAGATGAAAAAGGCATAATTGAGCACTACTGGTGCAGAAGGAAAATAGGATATTATAACTGATGATGTATGAGTGTATAAAGAATAAAAAAAAATTCTGCTGCCACCTCCTCCTCACAAAAGATTGCCCAGGGCTGCACCCCTTGGGAGCACTGACATCCACAGTCTAGGCGGTTGCTGCTGCTCGCAGTTCAGTGTGGTCTGACACTGCAGCTCCCCTGTTCGACTTGATCTGAGGGCGGGGGAAAAAAAAAAACATGGAGGGAAAGGAAGGAAGGAAGGAAGGAAGGAAGGAAGGAAGGAAGGAAGGAAGGAAGGAAGGAAGGAAGGAAGGAAGGAAGGAAGGAAGGAAGGAAGGAAGGAAGGAAGGCGATTAAATACAAATAAGAAAAGGAAAGGAAAAATAAAAAAAGTACAAAAATTCACCATAAAACGTAAAATAAACAGGCACAAAAAACGCACACACTAATACAATATATAACATGAGGGGTAGATTAATTAAGAGGGTGGAGGATTGAAAAGATTAAGAAGAGATTCAAAAACAAGCCCAGCACAATGAACAGAGTAAGAAACAAGATGGCCGCGTCCAATCGAACTGTGTTGTGCCATTCACACTTGATTTCAAACACAAGGACACATTCCTTCCTGCGTTTGACGTGAAAGTGCAACGTGAATGGACGTACTGGGAAAATCTGCCCGCCCATCAAACTCCACACAGTGCGACAGAGTTTTTTGACCACGTTGCAGAGTATCGTCTAGCATGACTCCGCAGACTCCACTCAGGTCTATTTAAAATGGGATCTCCTACTACTAAAAATGATCAAGTGAATAATGGCTCCAGACATCCGCAAGTGCTGTACACATATACATTTATGCTTGTGTGTTCTATGAGAGATTGAAGTATACTAGTGTGTTCTGTTAGACATTAATGCATACTAAGGTGTATGACTAAAATATGAATGCTTATTTTCGATCCAGGGAAGACCTGGCTTGGCAGTTCGGGCTGGATTGTTCCCATGGGGAACAGGGTCAAGACTGATTTGTATATGGCTGGGTCTGAACAGGGGTGGTGAAGTGAGCTAAAGAACGATGATGGATTCAACTCAGATACATCACTTGGGGCGAGTGTCTAAAACGTTTCAGCGCTCCGTCCATCATCTCCTTGTGTTTGCTTGGTTCGCCCTTAGTTGGCAGGGTATGCCAAGACGTGGCTCCCTTGCTCACTTTGCCACTGGATTAGAGCTAGCCTGGCTGATGAGGGGTCTTACCACAAAATTGGTCCCAGAATGCTTGTTTTCGGTCTAGGGAAGACCTGGCTTGGCAGTTCGGGCTGGACTTTTCCCATGACTGGGTCTGAACTGGGGTGGCTAAGTGAGCTAAAGAATGGTGATGGATTCAACCCAGATCTGTGACTGGGGGTGAGTGTCTGAAAAGCTTCAGCACTCTGTCCATCATCTCCTTGTGTTTGATTCATAATATTAGGTGCACTGGGCAAAACATCTCAGGCCACCCCTGCTCTGCCCAGCAAAGTGCCTCATAATCCAAACCCCAAGTAATAGCAGTTCTCATCAATGCACTAACAAACCACAGCTCTCACATATCCCAACACAGCCATTACTCCTTCACATCCCTCACATTCAGGACAGACATTGTGGTTGTACTACACACTCCTCTCAATACAGTGCATTCCAGGCATTCTCCCCTCATTTGGGGAACCTACCATCCCTGGTGCTGTCATGTGGCCCATAGGGACATTGTGGTCTTCACTGATTTAACATGAGCACGATGAAGCCTGACTGCTGCTTTGCGCACGTTACTACATGTCTTTAATTTAGCAATAATTTCAATTACTATTTTCACATGAGAACTCATCGCTGTGTTCACTCTCTGCATGTTTCTGGGATTTTGACTGAACATTATGTGGAATGTCGAACAACAATGCCCCTTATTATTATGTTGTGGCCAGACCTTAGCCCTTAGACAAAACATAAAGATGCAGCTGTTTTTTGGACAACGTACTTTGGTCTTATTATAATACTCAAATTGGTAGAACACACTTGGAGAGGGACCTTTCAAGAGAGAGAGCGAGACAGCACCTATGATGTCGATCTACCATCTAGAGGCTAAGGTATGGGGTCTTCTGACAAAGCCCAGAGATCTTCTAATATGTAATAATATTACTTCTTAGCAAGGGGAGGGAGGTTAGGTTCTATTGTCTTTCAATGATGACATCTCCCTTTATGATTTATGGACTAGTTGCTATGCTGATTGTATTTGTACTATGGATTTTCCTGCTTATTGTGGCACATATACTGCATGTTAGGGCACATTAGTAAAAATAAATATTTTAAATTATTTTGTGCCTGTCAGATCTTACTGTGGACAAGTATAAGAGTGAGAGCGAAAGGTTGTTTCTTGTTACCATGATTCCTGGGAGATCTGGGAGTGTTGTGTTCTGGGGTGTCTAATCATTTGTTTCTCTTTCATTTGAGCAACCTACTCAATTCTCAATCATGTGTGGTAATGTCTTTACTAACCCTTTGTGGTGAATTACGCTCCGCTCGCGGAATTTGCAAAGTTTCTGCAAATTTGCGGTTCACGTAGAGCACAAAGTTGCCGAATACTGCGCAATCTACAGGGCAGCGTAGTAGTTTTTCTTCCTCGCGCACTCAATATGCATTCTCGCGGGCACGATAATTACTTATCCTGATTCTGCGTTTGTCGACTCGATTTTCTATCTGTTCGCGTGCGCCACAACACCCATGATGTATATCTACCATTGGGAGGCTAATGTATGGGGTCTGCTGACAATGCCCAGAGATCTTCTAATATGTAATAATATTGCTTATTAGCAAGGGGAGGGAGGTTAGGTTCTATTGTCTTTCCATGATGACATCTCCCTTTATGGTTTATGCACTAGTTTGTATGCTGACTGTATTTGTACTATGCATATTCCTGCTTATTGTGGCACGTATACTGCATCTTAGGGCACGTTAGTTAAAATAAATATTTTAAACGATTTTGTGCCTGTCAGATCTTACTGTGGACAAGTACAAGAGTGAGAGCGAAAGGTTGTGTCTTGTTACGCTGATTCCTGAGAGATCTGGGAGTTTTGTGATCTGGGGTGTCTAATCATCTGTTTCTCTTTTATTTGAGCAACCTACTCAATTCTCAATCATGTGTGGTAATGTCTTTACTAACCCTGGGTGGTGAACTATGCTCCGCTCGCGGAGTTTGTGAAGTTTTGGTAACTTTGCAATTCGCGTAGAGCGCAAAGTTGCCAAATACTACACAATCTACAGTGTAGCGTAGTTGTTTCTCGTCCTCGTGTGCTCAATATGCATTCTCGCGGGCGCGGTAATGACTTACCGTGTTTCTGCGTTTGCCGACTCGATTTTCTATCCATTTGCGTGCACCACGAGGTTTTGAATCCAGCCGCATGATCCCGCGAGACAGTGCAAACACGAACACGTCATTCGTATGCGTTATCTTCCTTCTGGCGGCAGTGTTGGTAAGATCATGTTCCTGAACACGCAGAAACTACAATCTGGCAAACAATATCTCTCGAGCACGATAAAACCTTCTCAAAAATGATCATTTTGTTCAGAAAAACTCCTCAGATTGTGATTTGACTGTAGTCTTTTGTGCAAGGAGTCCTTTTTTCTACTCTTTTTTCCAAGAGGAAGGAAGTGCCCCTGAGTCTCCAACTTCCTGTTCCTATCCAGCAGGCTCCTCCCAGTGCTTTGTCCATGTGCTGTTCACTTTCATTTGGATTTGGAGCTGGAAGGATCACTTTTTGTGTATGTCTGCTGCATCATGTCATTGGATTGGACTTATTGAGGAATTTTGGAATTGAGATTTTATTTTACAAATAAGTTGGAGAATTGGTGTACATGGTTGTTTAACTGGGGTTTTTTTACCTACAGTTTTCTGGGCTTTTCATCATTTTTAAAAATTATTGTTGTGGGTGGCCTATACTTTCAGTAGGGGCCTAGTTGTATTTTTTTGACATTTCAGCCAGTAGGCCCAGAGGTACTCAAGGGTCCAACCATGTTTCTGTGGTGTTTGTTGAATTTCAAGTTTAAAATCAAGGATGGCATTAGATTGAATGGCAAAATGTGGTTTTTGGAGTGGAATTTCAGTTTTTGGGTGTGTGTTAATTAGATATGACTTTTCAGCCAGTAGGTAAGCCTAGGAGTTCAGCTCGTGTAGTTTTGGCAATCTGCACAGCGCGACATCGCGGACAGTTTTTTCTTCTATGAGCGCTCAATCTGCGTTTTCTCGCCGAATTTGCAATCTGGCGAACATTATCTCTCTCTCTCGAGCTGCATAAAACCTTATTGACAATGATGATTTTGTTCATTTTGCTAAAAAACTCCTCAGGTTGTCATTTGGCTGTAGTTTTTGGAGCATGGAAACATTTTTCTTTTTAAAAAAATTTTTTGAAAGAGGAAGGAAGTTCCCCAGAGACTCCAACTTCCTGTTCCTGTCCTTTGTATGTACTTTCTTGTTATTGTGGGTGGGCTAAACATGTGGGTGGCGGCCATTTTGTGAAGCCAAGCATTGTGCTTTTGCCATGGGCCTGCATTGACTGTCTTCTCTTTCTTTTCATGTTATTGTGGGTGGCCAGGACATGTGGTGGCGGCCATTTTGTGGGATTATTCACTGTGCTTGTGCCGTAGGCCTCCACACTTGTGGCCTAGTCTGCCAGTAGGCCCAGACTCCTAGAGGTACTCATCAGGGGTGCTTGAAGCAACTGTTTCTATGTTGTCTGTTGAATTTAAACATAATTTTGGGCATGGATGGCATTGGATTCAACTCCAAAATGTGGTTTTTGGGGAGTAGTTAACTTTTTGGGTATGTGTTAAATAAATGCCTTTGTTGCATGTGTATGTCTTGTGTAACTTTCCAACCTTTTTAGCCATGCAAATTTTCTTTTTCTTTTTGCACTAAAGCTGTGTTGTGTAACAAGCCTCCTTTGCTGATATAGGCCTGCTTGAGTGCATTGATTTCCAGGCCTTGCCCTTGTGCCTGTGATGAGTTACCATGTGGCTGGGGCCCATTTTGTGCTGGTAGTTTTAGTATTGTGCTGTTTTTGCCACAAAGGCCTGCGTGTCGTTCCATTGTTCCTCTTGGCTTACTGCTTCCATCCCCATTGCCAGATACAGGTCACTGATGCTGCACCCATCACACATGATGCACAAATTAAGGCCAAACAGGTTCCACTAGATTTGTATTTTTGTTCTTTGCTATTCTTACTCCACCTGAGTGTACACAGTACACTAGTAGTAATTAAAATTAAAGCAAAACAAATTCCACATTTGACTGATGTTCTTCTGGCTTTTTTGCTTGTAGGTGCACAAAAGACTGAGGAGGAGGTGTCTGCCATCATAGCCCGTTGTACTGCCAGACAGACGTGCTGCTGTTGTACGAGACGTGACGTGTGGTGTGACCTGACCAGACATCTCTGCAACTTGTGCAACTGAGTGCTGCTGACATCTGAAGAAGATGGGCCCAAGGAAAGCAGTTACTAGGTCCTCCAAGACTAAGAACGTTGCTGAGAAGAAGGAACAGAAGAAGGAAGTGACACTTAAGTCTGGTGTTCCCCCAACACCTTTTTTAGGAAGCCAAAAATGACACCTGCAGCAGTGGTGTCCGGGGGGCAAGCTGGGGGCACAAACCTCCGCTTCAGTGGGCCCAAACCACCAACCCAGGCCCGTGCAGATGAGTGTGGAAGAGGTAGCCAGCCTAATGGTGGAAAGCAGTTATGCTGAGCCTGACCTATGTAAAAGTAGTACACAATCAACGCAGGAGGGAACACAGCATATAAGTGGTGGTAAACAACAACTGCAACCACCGCCCGCAATAGTAGTTGTTGTTCCTCCTGAAGTAGGGGAAGTTCAGGAAATTGAGCCTCATGCAGATAAAGAAGAAGAGGAAGCCACTCATTCAGGAGATCCATTGTCTTCCAAATCCCCAGCAAAGAAAAGGAATGTTGGTCCATCGAGTTCTTCGCCAAGCATCCCTTCTGATGATCTAGATCTCACTTGGGAGCTACAACAACCTGAGCATGAGAGGGAGACACATCCCAAGACCAGGCTAGGGAAAAGGAAGGTTCCAGAAAACCTTAGACTTATGGAGGTCGATGTAGAACAGCAGGATAATGATGATGAGCCAGTCATCATGAACATCACTCCCTGCCCTGAGGACATGGAGACCAACATTATTACCCTATCCAGAATGGCTGAGACTAGTAGGGATGTAGAGCACATACCTCCAACACAGGTAACACCAACACGACCTCCAGCTTCCATATTTACATTAGCAAAGGGGCGGCAGTGTCCTACATCCAGCACAAGCACCACCTCAGCAGAATTAGGTAGTAGTAGTGCACAGCCAGAGAATCAAATTCAACACACACCCTCCAGTTCATCCGGCATTGGAAGTGGCACCTCCAGCAGGAGTCAAAAGTTAAGCTCCCCAGTGTGGGACTTCTTTACGGCTAGCAACAAGGAGAATATTGCTATATGCTCCATATGTCCTACCTCTGTTAGTCATGGTAAGCTTGGTACAAACTATGGTACCGGAGGCCAAATGACCTATCTGAAAAAACACTACACAATCAACTAGGAGGACCACCTTCGTCGCATAAAAACTGGAACCATTGCTGTTGGTGGAGATAAACGAGTAGAAGGTCCGCTCACGGCGGAACAGGAAGAAGAAGAAGAGGGACACATTCTCTCTGGTAGTGGTACACAAAGTAGCCCTGTCCCCAGCACTGCAGTGGTACCGCCCACATCCTCAGCAACATCTCAGTGGCACAAGAGTAAGAGTCAGCCTGAGACACCAAGGAGTACTGCAATGAAAAAAAGTGCGGTGTTAAGCCTAACAAAAAGGAATACCACGCAGCCTACCATTCTTAGTATGTTTACTAGGCCAGAGGGGCAATATAAACGCAAACACCCAATAGCACAATTGTACAATGCGAAGCTGGCTAAAATGATAGTACTGGACATTCTTCCTTTTTCTTTTGTTGAAGGGGTGGGTTTTCTGGAATTTGTGACAACCATCTGCCCAAAATGGAAGGTTCCCAGCCGCTACTATTTCACCAGAGTTGCTGTTCCAGAACAACATCATGACGTACTGGAATTGCTTGGAAAAGCCTTAAAACAGAGTGCTGTTCAGAGTATCCACCTGACAACAGACATGTGGACCAGTTGCCAAGCCAATAATTACATGTGCATCACTGCACACTGGATCTCTTTTTGGGTGTTAGAGAAAAGATATCTGCAGGTGTTGACACTGCTGAGATTTTTTAATGACACTCGCAAACATGTAACTGTAGCCATGCTTGCTATGGAGAAATCTCATACTGCTGCAAACATTTTGGATGAGTTTAACAGCAAAGTCTTTGAGTGGCTGCGACCAAGAAGGCTTAACATTGGTTTGGTTGCCACGGACAATGGCAGTAATGTAGTTAAGGCCATGAAAGACGGTGGCTATTTCAGGGTCCTGTGTTTGGCACACTGCATTAACTTTGTTGTTCAAGACTTCTTGAAAAAAGAAAGCAAAGTCAAGAAGTTACTGACCACCTGAAGAAGAATATGCACACATTTAAACCATTCTTTTAAAACCCGGAAGCAGCTGAGGGTCATTCAACATGAGTATAAAATGCCAGTCAGAGCACTCATCTAGGGGGTACCAACACGTTGGAACTCAACTTATGACATGCTTGATTGTCTGTTTGAGCTGTATATACCACTTAATGCTTATGTCATGAAAAGAAGATTAGAGGATCTTACTGTTAAAGCCAAGACCGTTGAAAAGGGCCAATGGGGCCTCGTTAAATGCTTGACAGAGATGCTACTTCCTTTTGAGGCCTTCACATGTGAAGTCAACAGGGAGCACGGTACTATGGGCCAAGCTATCCCATTGTTGTACATGCTAGAGCAACAGCTGAAGGAGGTGTCTGAAACATACAAAGGTGTGGATGACAAAGTAGGTAATTCAGAACACAAGAAAATGTCTGCCCCGTATATTTGATCAGGCGGCTCAATTAGAGTCCTATATTTAAGAGTGCAGAGATGAGCTCACTGGAACCAGAAAACAGACCACATTTTTTAGGAAAGTATAAACATTGTTTTATTTATTTTCTTTCAATTTTAAATATATTGTTTCATTTCAAAGAAATCACAGCCAACAAGTGAAATAACACAATAAGTAGTTAAATACACTCCCACCACACCTACCAATCATCAGTCAAACAAAATGACAAAGTAGATGCATATCATTTGGCGGACCCCTTAGCCGTTCACTTATCAGAATATACAAGGATTCAAAATAACATTGTGTCACATCGACATTACATTACTGCCTCAATTTTGGATCCACGGTACAAATTATTTCTGAACAGTAATGCAGTAATTCCTTTTTCAGAAGTGGATGTTGCCAAGTATAAAAATTTGACAGCTGAGGAAGCCACTGATTTTGAAAACAAACGGCTATTAATTAAAGGCCTTCCATCCCAGGACAAAGCAAGTACTACAGGGCATCCAGAGTCAAGTTCTACTTCAGAGCCTGAGAGCAGTGCGTTTGCCTCCCAGCAGTCACCAACACTACCAACATCAACAGCAGCACCAACAGGTTCATCAGCCACATAAAACAAAAATGGTAACTGATTGGTTTCTACGGAAAGGGTTTGGTAAATCCATTGTTGATGCAAAGTCAAAAGAGGCCAAGCAAATCGGAGCACCCCTGAACATTGAGCGGATGTTCCAGGCCTATCTGGATGATACAACAGAGGTCTTCATGGAGCAAAGCCCATTGGTGTATTGGTATGGGAAAAGAAGCCAATGGCCAGTGCTCAGCAGGCTGGCGATAAAGTATCTGGGATAGCCCTGTCGCAAGTGTCTTTTCTGAGATGTTTTCAGTGCTGCTGGTGCCTTTGTAACTGTGAAAAGGACCAGTCTCTCTCTCAAAAGCATGGAGAGGGTAACCATGATCAAAATGAATCAGCACTTGATACCACTGGAGTACAAAATACGTGAATCACAGCAGGAAGAGGAGAGCGACTTCGAAGACATAAGTAGTGGGTTACATGACCTAGTTCTGTCCGAACCACCAGAGTTTGAGGACAAGCTCCTCTTTCCTGACAACTAAGATTTCAAATTGTTACTTTCTTCCTTTCTTTATTTGTGTGTATCTATCTTTCTGGTTCAAATCAAATCACAACAAATCCATCACCACTGTCTCCTATTTTTATTTCCCTATTGGAGTTGCACGTCTGTGCATTTAACTGTCCACTCCACTCCTCAGAGTCCTGCTCCATCGTCATGACTGGCCCTAAATACATTTCCATCAAGCCAGAGATGGAGAATAGTACAATAAATGTTGCCTCTAACAGTCCCTCCATAAGAAGTGAAAAGTACGTAACTATAGCTATCTTCTGTTTTCTTTCCAAGCCGAAACTCATCACTGTCTTAAGGCTACTGCCTCTGTCTGCAGGCATCCAAAACTCTTCACTGTCAGAACTTGAGCAGGTATCTAAAAGTAAACTCATTACTGTCAGAAGGCTAGGCATCTGATCTAACAGCCAAAGAGAAGAGCAAGACAGGTAATGATTAATGAATGATGCCGTGCATTGCATTGGATGCTTCTTGACTCTGAGCGAATGTGCATGAAGTAAAACTATTCTAATTAATCTACAAAGTAAAAGTGACTCAGTTGACAGTCAATGTTTCCTTGTTGTTTAATAAGTCAACCACATTGTACTCCTACTACTGCTGGTGCAGGCCAATATCCGTTGCAATTTTGCAATATGGAATAGGAATGGACTTAATCGGAGTTACTCACTACAGACTGAGTTGGTGTTGGACCATACGTACACATACCACACCATGATGATGACCATACTATCTTTGCACGCAGTCAGTCGGTTGAATTGGAGATGATTGATGGATTAACTGTGTTTCATGAACTGGTGTAAAAGGTAAACAGTACACAGCAATTCAACAAGAACAACAGCAGACCTTGGCCACATGTCCGTGTAGTGTTGGAGTCGAGTGTAGTGGTATGACTGACAGTGGCACATTGATTTAGTCACTTGAAAATTCTAGGTTGCTGTAAATGCCTTTTGTCTGGCTCTGTCAAAATTTAATGTAAATGGAGGTAGGGTCACGGCCCGGTGCCATGTGCTGGTTCTGTGCTGGCTCCTGTCCTGTTGTTGTTGTAGTTTAACGCTGTGTAAATGGAGTATAATGGTTCTAGTGGATAATAGGAAAACAATTTTGTCAATAAGTATGCACAATGGCAGTAAGTTTTATAAAGACCCTAATAATATCAGAAGGCAAAATAGACACTCTACACAGTTTGATCTTTAACGTTTTTATACATACACAATAAGATAGTATAAAACACTTTCTTAAATTCAAAAAGCCCTACACTTTGTGCGTTGTGTTCCCAAGTGAAACATGGAACCAAAAAGTGTGACTATATACAGTGAACAATTCGACCATTCGATTTGTACATTTATCAACAGACTAGGTATATGGTGACACTGGCTGTGTGATGGTCTGTTCTGTAAGGTTGTCTACAATGTTTCTTTCAAACCACTACTTATGGTGGGTCTCCTCAGGACTGTTTATGTGGGGACATCTGGTTTGTAAGGCGCTAGTGAAGGTGACATGACCCATGTGTGGTGAAAGGAATAAGAAGGACTCACGTGAGGACCCAGCCAGGTTCTGGCTATGAGGGAAGCTGAAATAAGCTAGCTCTTTTCGGTATGTACAATGGGCTCTTCTGATGCCCTGCTTTGTCTGTAGCACTATATTTCCTGTGTTGTCACATCGGATGATTCCGAGTGCTGTTAGTCCTTAAATACAGAACGATCTCCGTCTCTCTGTGTGGCTGTCGATTGACTCAGCCGCCTCCTCATTTTGCAATACGGCTCGTGGTGCGATGACGATGGCCTTTAACCAGTGCTATTATATTGGAGCAACAACTCACACTTACCTTACCAATTCGCATCAGGCAGGCAGTGGCACCCAAGAATGATGTGCAGAGTGTCCATGGAAGGGAGGACCAAGATGAATGATGAGATGCAACTCCACAATTGGACCTGGATAATACAGTAACTTTAGTATCATTCATCATTTGTCGTTTAAAAATTGTGATTCCTTTTTTCTCTTCAGTCGTTATGACTGTGTGTTGTTGTGTTGTTGTTTGTTTGCTAATGGATTCCTACAACTATTTTTTTATTTTCTTTGCTAGCTTTAAAAGTAATCCCGGTATAACATGTAATTTGGGTCTATCTGAGGGCATACAGGCAAAGCAAATTTCATATAATACTGCTGCCCTGTACTGTCTAATTGTGCAGTAGTAGTAAGTACTACTCATTAACCATCAAGTTATGCTCATAATGCATGCATTTCCTTTTTCTCCCTTTATAGATGTATTGGATAGTGGATCATGGTCATCTTCCAAGAATGTGTTTTACTTTTGTTGTGTCCATGCGCACTGTTTTCTTTGTCAAACCTTCCCCCAAACCCCCCTTCCCATCCATTCATCAAACCCTAACCCTCGTCCCCCGGGCTGTGTGACTTATATTGATGTGTGATGTGGCTGACTACATTAAATGTACACCAACAATTGATCACACGCTTGCTGGGGCAGATGTGTAGAAGGCAACACTAATTCAATTTCGAAGCAGGGTGAGGTTCTTCTTCTTCTGCTTGTCCACCCATGCTCAGTCTATGTACAATCCAATTTTTATTCCAAAGTGACCCACCTAAAACATTATAATTAATTGCTGGCATTGATTGGATTCATCGTCAAATTCAACATCCTACCACACAGCAGTAAAGTTTACGAATTACGATTGTGTTAAGTCACTCACTCGACACAACTACAGTTTATTATAACTGCTTAATTTCTTGTACTAGGCTGTCCCCGCCACCATTATGTTTTATTTTACTTTAGCAGGTGCAATATTGTTTGTTTGGCAGTCTTTTTCTGTACTGTAATTTACTTCATTCTACTACTCCTCCCACAGTCTCTCTCAGGCAAGTGACTGTCTCTTTTTTTTTGTTTGCAAATGCTAGTGCCAGTATCTACTACTACCACCACAACCATGGCATCTTCTCCATTCACTTGGGAAACCAGGCAGCCATTGCTGTGCCGTACTTAATCATCATCAATTGTTGTATAACATTTTAGGACCCTATTGCAATTTTCCTGATTCATGCCCATACATAGGTATAAATTACCATATCCTTATATAGGCATAAGAATCATAACCATATTTAGACATAGCTCATGCAGTCCAAATACGGCAGGGCTACTTCCACTAGTTCTGAAAATCTACAACGATTTCTCAGAAAACTCGGCTTCAGCAGCTAGGGACTTCCCCTTGCTCGAATACTGACTTGTCCAAGAACTCATGGAGTTTTCAAAGAACTGAGACTCTTTGATGAAGTTATTATGTCCACCTTTACATCAAACTAGGTACCTCCAGGGTATAAATATGCCCACACTTGCCATAGCAAACACATAGTGGTTTGGAGCAGTTTGAATATCTACTTGCCCGACACGCCCTGCTACTGCAAGTCCCAAAGCAAGCCGACCCTCCAGCAGATGCATTGTGAGACACGCTGTCTTTTCTCCTGCCGAGGAATCCAGCTCCAGTGTTTCCAAGCTGCCCTTGCGGGTTGTTGGGAAATCGAGTCCTGAGCCTGACCTTCTGTTATATTCTATGGGTTTTGACATGATATATGCTTGCATGTCTGGTATGCAAGTTTACTTTGACATTTGATTACAGCTGTCACTGAGTTTATGATGTCACTGCATCTGGAATGTTATGTTTTCAATGCTGTGAGTCAACTTATCTCGAGGTGGATGTAACCAGCAGATGATGAGCTGTGTAGATCTTTCTACTAATGAAATCAGACTCAAGTCCCACCAGTTTCCTGAGTTTACTACAAAATTTGGCGACGAGGCTTCTACACAGCAGAATTCACGCATAAAGTCATTCACTTTGTCAACTTCGACTACTTTATCATCTTCTGCAAGCAATTTCGACTATAAATTTTGTCAAGGAACAAAAGCACTCGAGGAGACCACCATCTAGTGGACATTTCAAGTTAAGTCTATATTTCATTGTTTAGTCATTTTTTATAACTATTCGCTCTTACTGCTGTGTTTTATAAAGTCTTGGTGCTCTCTTCTAAACCGGCACGAGTAATTAGTAATTGTTATTAATGGACTGTGTCCCTTGGCTATCGCTTTACCAAGAGACATTTCAGATATCTTTAACATTAGTGCTTTACCGCGGCTGTTGAGGTTTCCTTCCTCAAGCACAGCGTGGGTATGTTTTAAACTTCTCTCTTACACTGCGGCTGTTGAGATTCACATTTCTCAAGCATTGTGGGTTTTTTACATTTTGATGAATATTATCATTGTAATGATCTTATACTACGGATGCTCGGTTGTTGTTTTTATTTTGTAACAAACACCAACTCATCTTTATTTTATTTGGCACGCGCAACTTATTTTGATTCAAAAATACACTTACCTGACTATTGACTGTTGGCATTGAACGCACGTTCATCTCTTCTCGTGCATTAATTACATTCCCGCGAGATCTGACCATTGTGTTTCTCGCGCATGCGCAGTAATCAAAGACGTTTTGCCAATCATAGGCGTCATCTAGCGGTGCCAACCACAAACGCTGAAAACGGAAAATTGCCAACCAACTATTTGCCAACCACGATGTCACAATGGCCTTTTAGCCCGGGGAATCTTGGTCATTCACGTTCTATCTCTTCTACAAGATGACTCTATGACATCACAAGCTGGAAATTGTTAAAGACCTGAAGAAGATTACTCTGTGAGATCACAAGGTGACATTGTTAAAGACCTGAAGTACCATATTCACTGAACTTGATTTTATTCTCCTTACAATATATATATATAAATATATATATATATATATTTTTTTTTCAGCAAACAACTAATAGTTTTTACAATTATTTGGGAACATTTCAAAGTCAAATTTTGTAGTAAACTTAGGAAACTGGTGAGACTTGAGTCTGATTTTATTAGTAGAAAGATCTACACAGCTCATCATCTGCTGGTCACATCCACCTCCAGATGAGTTGACTCCCAGTATTGAAAACATACCATTCCAGATGCAGTGACATCATAAACCCAGTGACAGCTATAATCAAATGTCTAAGTAAACTTGCATAACATACATGGAGCATATAATATCATGTCAAAACATAGTACATAAAATATAACATACCTCCCTTTCTTAAATTAAAATAAAACAAAAAAAAGAAAACTACTTTAACAAATATAGTTGGAACACAGAATGACTTTATACATTGTTAATCACGAAACCTTCGAGGTATAATAGGGACTCTAGAACTTTACCTCCTCTGTCCAAAAGAAGAGGACCAATTGCTGTCCTGTCCCTTTGAACCAAGACCAGTAGAGACAGAACAAGATCTGGTTTTGACTACCTATGAAACATTCCACCAACAACCCCCTTCAACTTGAACGGCATTGTTGCCAATTCTGACAACCTTGATAGGTTCACCAAATTTACACTTTCCTTTCTTTGTATGCACAGGATTCTTGATTCTTACAAAATCACCAACACACAGAGGAACAATCTTGACATTTCTTTTGTCAAACCATTTTTTTTCTTTTCCCTGTGTGATATCAACATTTGTCTTAACACTTTCCATAAGCAATTCAACATCAACCAAAGAATCAAACCATTTGCACATCCATCCCGGTCGAAAACTGTTATTAACTTTCCTTCCCCTTAAGACTTCGAACGGACAAATCTTGGTGGAAGAATGAGGTGTGGTTCTGTAGAACCACAACATACTTTCTAGTGAAGCCAACACATCATGCTTACCCTTGACAGCCCATTTGATACACTCGCCTATGACTCTGTTCATTCTCTCCACAAGACCATTGGTCTGTGGAAAATAATATAGAGCTCTTGAGGTGGTTTACACCACTAGATTTACGAAAACATTGGAATTCATGACTCCAAAATTTAGTCCCATTGTCTGAGACAAGAAATTGAGGAAACCCTTCCCTCAAAAACACCTCCTTCAAAAATCTGATAACACTAGAAGATCTGGCATCTCTAACCACCTTAACTTCCGGCCACTTGGAAGTGTAATCCATCAAAACAATGATAAATCTCATGCCCAAAGGTAAAACTTCATATGAACAAATAATATCGACACCTACCTTGACCTATGGCCCAGGTGGACACTTAATAGGCATAAAGGTGGAGTAACAACTTGAAGTATTTTCTCTGACGAACAACACACTGGACAATTCTCTATAGTTGTCCTGATCTCATGGTCCATGCTTGGCCACCAAAAGTTTTGGAGGACCCGTCGTATGGTAAGAGACATCCTTAAATGTCCTTCATGAGATTCCTTGATGATGATAGATCTAAGAGAATGTGGAAGAATTAATTTGTCACACCTCATCAGTAAACCATCGCCTATTGATATCTCAGATTCAACTTTCCAGTATGGCTGAAGTTCAAAGGATAAAGATTTTTCTTTCGTCCAACCATTCTTTACAAACATACAAACATCTTGAAGAACTTTGTCTTCTGAAAAAACTGACCTCCAATCCTCTTCTGAACCAACAGCTAAAATAGGAATGTCTACATACGCTACAAAACAATCTTCATCATCCTCATCATTCAACTCTTGAAAACCTGTACCCTCCCTAAGATCACCACATTGAGGAAAACGTGAGGGAAAATCAGCTCTGGTATTCTTACCACGAGCAATATGTGTAATTTCAAATTGATATTGTAGCAATTTACTGACCATCCTGGTGACTCTTGGTGTACAACATTTGCTGGGACCAGAAGACAATATGGAAACAAGCAGTTTGTGATCTGTGACTAAGTTAAAATGCCTTCCCCAAACATATGGACGGTATTTGTCAATAGCCCACAAGCAAGGTAATAGTTCTTTCTCAATTACAGAATATTCAATTTCTGCACTCCTAAGAATCCTTGATGCGAATGCAACTGTGAATTCCTGATTTCACTGTAATGAAACATGGTAAATCTGGGTCAAATGGAGTAAGAGCATCACTCTTTTTTTAAGTGCATCTTTGACTTCCACAAAGGCACAATCACAGTCTGGAGACGATAAAAACTTTGTTGAAGTTTTAAGAAGGTTACTGATGGGTCTAACCATAGATGAATAGTGAGGGACAAATCTAGAATAATATTCCAACAACCCCAATAAAGATTTAACACCGGTTTTGTCCTTGGGTACAGGAGCATTCATGATGGCATCTATAAGACCTTGCCTAGGCTTGATTTCTTCTTGAGATAGAAGATGACCAAGATATTCTATTTCACTGCATGAAAACTTGCACTTCTCATTTTTTAATACCACACCATTTTTTATTAAAATGTCTAAAACCTTTCTGATAATGTTGTCATGGGTCTCATTATCTTTAGCATTGATAAGGACATCATCCTGAAACACAAGAATACCGTCTACACTTCTCAACATGTTCTGCATAACCCTCTGGAACACTGACGCTGCAGAGGCTAACCCGAAAGGCATCCTCCTGTAGCGGAAAGTTCCATGTGGAGATACAAAAGCTGTCAAGGAGCGTGAGTCAGGATGAAGTTCTATTTCATGATAGGCGCTAGCCAAATCTAACTTTGA
The DNA here is from genome assembly GCF_964263255.1 of Lissotriton vulgaris. Lineage (NCBI taxonomy): Eukaryota > Metazoa > Chordata > Amphibia > Caudata > Salamandridae > Lissotriton > Lissotriton vulgaris. The sequence continues at coordinate 966,463,950 of NC_141695.1, read as the reverse complement.
GAAGACTTTAGCACCTTTGATACTGGAGAATAAATCTGTAATATTTGGTAATGGGTGAGAATCAACCCAGATCTCTTTGTTAAGAGATCTGAGATCCACACACACTCTCTTGATATCTCGTTTGCACGCAGCAACCAAAGCTGACAACCAGAGAGAGGAATCTGTAGGCTCTATAATCCCTTTCTCACATAGAGAAGAAAGTTCTTTATTGAGGTCCTCTCTGATGCTGAAGGGGACACTCCTGAGTTTATGTTTGGTTGGAGTTGCCCCTCTTTAACAATTATTTTATGTTTAAACCCAGTGATTTTCCAAATTGGTTGCTGAAAACAGATGGAAATTCACTGATCCAGTTAGTACTTTCTTCCTCACATGTGACTAACATAATCTGTTTTTTGGTACCGGGTTTCAATTGCATTCCAAATAGAACCTGGTGGAAGCAACCTAGTATATTTAGGCTTTTGACTGCTACACCTTCTTCATTCCAAATCAAGGTACAGAGCTGATTAGATCCTAAGAGAAATCTTGGACAGATTCTTGGCAAAGAATACTAAATTTATGCTACACCTCACTTACTTCTTCCCTCATACTAAACTTAGGTTAGGTACATTCGGGTAACACCAGTTGAGTACTTTTAGCCTCTATTATTTATGTATGTATTTATCTATGGGTTAGGAACCATACAATGCTCATAGTATTATTTTATTCTACTCTTTTTACTGTATGCATTATATTTTGCAACCAGTTTTACGACTGTAGCAGTTCATTTCTTATGCTTGAGAAAGAAGACTTATCAATAAAACCTTTTATTGAAAACGCCCATCTCTCTATTTCTCTGCACCTCTGAAAAAAACGAAGCAAGCCCAATTGACTGAGTAAAATATCTATCTATTGTTTCCACGACTCTGAAGATCAGTTTTATCTTGGGTAAACAAAGTTGTCATGTTTATGCGGTTGTCAGAAACTAAATCCCTTCTTGTGAACTCGAGAAAGTTTCTAGTGATCTCTGAGCTAGCTGGCACTCACAATTAAGTCTAATATATTCGATAGAGACCTAGTAGACATAAGATTCTATTGGGAATATAGGAACTACACTACATGGCGCCCAACGTTTGGTAAGGCACTAATTTAACGCTAGACACTAGAGTATCTCAGTCGTGCTTTTCACAGAGACCCCTTTATCCTGTAAAAATACTCCAATAGATGTCTGGAGTGGGATAAAGGATAGTATATCCGACTTAAACTGAGTAGGATGAAAAATCCTATTTATTAGTTTTTGGTTTTGTTCAACATTGAAGGATAAGGTGTTCCAAAATATTGTGCACCTTATCTTTATTTTTCTTAGGATTTGCTCTGCAGATTTTCAGTCAACAAAATGTCAGTAGCGACACCGAGAACGGTGGAGCTGCAAGAACTGAAGCCCAACTGGGTTTTGACGTTAGAGGTTTCCAAAAAAATAACCCGGATGCTACATTCATCCCAGAGAACGTAAGGAATACCATAGCTATAAAGCTCCTGGAAAATGGCCTATCAGCAAGAGGTGGTAGGGTAATTTTTGTCATAGAGGCACATGAATATCGACAGACAGAGGTATTGTACTCGTGGATTATCTTTCCACAGGCAAATCCAACAACACATATGTTCCACTTCTATAAGATGGAGGAACCTCCAGCGGAATACGCTCCTTTAGAGGACATTGAAATTCCACTAACTTACCAAGAGCATCAGCTCTGGTTTAAAGGCGCCCTACAACATCAAAATCGCATTACCAGGCTCGGTCCACTAGGTAGACCAGGAGTAACATGGCCGGTACTAGCCAGCTATACACCACATCCTGACATTGAAAGAATGTCAGATGTAGAACTATTAGCTCAGCTAAAACAATTAATTTAAATCCATATACAATTGGTAAAATATGTCATGCAGCCTTTAACAGTCCAACCTGCTATAAGAATTCCACAGCACACCTCTCATCAGGGGAACACAAACAAAATTACACCACAGACTATACAATCAGTCATCGGTAAATTACCCACAAAAAGGGAACAAATTCCATTTTGGTTAGCTCCAAAAATTACTCAAATTGAGGCAGTATTTCCCGATAGTACACCTCATGAGAAACACAGGATTCTTACAATCTGCTTACCAATGGGGATTGCACCACATCTGGAGGACTGTGACACTTGGGGTACAGTCTTTTCTTCAATCTACACTAGATTTACACAAAAACACATGGTGTACCATACATGGCGGTAATACCAGACGTCCTGAAACAGATTCAAAATGAATACGGGGCAGAGCCTGCTTTAAATCTGGGTATGAAATTGCTGAAAGGTTTCAAACACGTTTCAGCTATAATATTAGCTAATATTAAAGGTGAAGCAGCATCTGTGGCAATCTGCCAAAAACTAAAAGAACTTGATGTAAATGAGCAACCATATGAACTGGCCAGAAAAATAGAAAAATCATATGAAGAACTAGGGAAAGATAGTTTGGGAGGGAAACCAGTGAAGCCCGAACTAACAGAAAATCCTGAAAAGGTTTTTATTAAAAACACTCTCACCACTCCTAAAAAGAAGTGGGAAAATACTAGACAAACACTTCCTAAAGAGAAGCGTTCTCAATCCAGAGGTAGGTCTCCGCAAAAGGTACCCTCAGAAAAGAGGTATAACCTCAGAAACAGGGATAATTTGAGAAAACCTGATAGATATCAAGATACTGATACTCGTACCTTTCAGACTTCCTTGCAGAAATCCGAAAGAAGAGGACGATCAGAACACAAGGTAGAACGCGTGAAGTCCAAAGACTATCAACACGTTCCAAAAAATAAGAAAACTCAATTCACCAAAAAGAAGGTAGCAAGTCTTAAAATCAGACATGCTGAGGATCTTGAGGACACAACTCAAGAACGGGGAGTGGGTCCAGACAATGCTGGACAGCGCAGCAGAGGTTACCATAGCTCGCAAGATACTCAGGGATTATCTGTAGACAGTGGATCTGAATGAATGCATTCAGGTTGAAACTGCAGATACCCGGGTTAGTGTACACACAAGTTATATGAAGTCACACTCCGAATAGAGGGGGACATAACTAGGAAAATAAAAGCACTCTTTTGGGAAAAACTATCTAAGGGTTATGACATCCTTCTGGCCGAAAAAGACTGCCCACCTGAATTTGTCATGGAGTGCCCACATGGCAAAGAGATCATTATGCCAGCTTTCTCAAATCATATTCCAATTCATAAAAAGTACACATATGCCAGAAAATGGGCTGTGGCCCACGCTCCAGCATTATATAAAAATCATGTGGGATGGGATGAGGATTCTCCTCACCACAAGATCCAGTTAAAAAATCAACCTACTGCTCAGAGGCAGTATCCAGTTAAACAAGAATCAAAGAAACAGGCCAGGGAGATCCTAGATCAACTTGAATACCAAGGGGTGATGGAAACGTGCACTTCGTCCATGAACAATCCTTTGTTTCCTGTCTCCAAACCAGACAATACATATTGTCTAGTCTTGGACTACAGACATTTAAACTCCTGGTGTAAAACGTTTGCAGTACAAAATGCACATATTGCAGCACTGATGAATAACATCATTCGCAAAAAGTACAAAACGACATTAGATATTTCAAACGGTTTCTTCTGTCAAAACATTGCACCTGAAAGCAGGTATTTGATAGCTTTCTCAATAATGGGGACACAACAGCATTTTTGTTGTCTCCCCAGGGATTCAAGTACAGTCCTGGGTTATTTTTAGCCAGAGTAACAGAGTTACTACAAACGTATGAGGATGAGGCATTTTCTTATGTCGATGACATCTATCTTACAGATGATGACTTGGACAGGCAATTGACCAGGGTGAACACCATAATACTTGGATTCGCCTCAGAGGGGTACGAATTCAATTTTAAGAAATCAAGAATTGCCCACCTCAACGTCCTATTCTTGGGATACAAACTTTCAAATGAAGGCAAAAGCCTGGCAGCAAACTTTTTAGAAAAATGTGCGCTGCTCGATCCTCCAAAAATGCTGAAAAACGTACAGTCAGTTCTAGGATTCCTGAATTTCTGAAGAACTTACATTATAAATTACGCTGACAGGGTTAAACCTCTCTACAAACTCATCAAACCTGATTTCAAACCTACTAATTGGACTCAAAAACACACAGAAATTTTGCGTTCAGTACAAACAGACATGTTGGCAACAATACATTTACAGACACGTGTAAATGAACGTAACCTTGCAATCCGAATCATCCCAGGGAGATGCGGATTCACATACCTAACCTTTAATGATGGTGAGAAGGTACCAATAGCTTACAAATCACACTTGTACACACAGGCTGAAATGAAATTCACTTCAACAGAAAAAATTCTGACAGCGGTTCAGCCTGCGGTAGCAAAAGAGAGAGAGCCCTCGCGCAGGGTAAACACATAAAAGTTGTTACTCCTGTAACTGCCTTAGAGGCAGTGATGAAAGCAAGCATTCCAAATGCAAAAGATCTATATCCGAGATGGATACAATGGGTTAATTCTCTTGCTGCAACAGACGTTGAATATGTTTTTGACCCATACTTGAAGACACAAGAATTTCTCCAATACGAACAAGAATGTCCTCTGCCCGCTGAAATTCTGCCTCTAGAACACTACGGCTGTATAATATTTACAGACGGATCACACAGCCCGCAATTGGGGGAAAGCAAGCTTATAGTGCTGCTTGCGCAATTGTTAAAGGTCGCTGGCACGATGGTAAATTCAGACCTATGGTCACAAAAACTCAATCTCTCGGAGATTGTACAGCTCAGCGAGCTGAACTACAGGCTTTCAAGATGGCGCTGGAAAATACTGAATGCGAATACCCCACACTAATAGTGTCGGATTCGTATTACTGCGTCCATTCTTACAATAAATATCTGCAAAACTGGGTTCAAAATGGATTTAAAGACCCAAAAGGTGGCACAATCAAACATAAAATGCTTTGGGAACAAGTAGTTATTTTACAGAAAGAACTACAAAAGACTCACGTGATCCATACACTGAGTCATCAGAGTGATGGTGTTCACTTTGAAGGGAATTCATTGGCTGATGAAGCCGCAAAGGCAGCTGTGTAATCGGCTTCCTTAGCTGCAATCACTCGTTCAAAAAGGAAAATAGACGGTGAAACCATGCTCGCTGTCAATGCCACAAGCAAAGGCAGCGGAGCTGCTTTACCTCTAAACTATCCACTCGAATATACATACATTTTTGATGCAAACTCTGTTCTTTTTGAGTGGGTGAGGGTCTGATACATCAAGGGATCTCAAAATCTCTATTAGAATTACAAGAGATGTACTAATGGCCAGGGATGAAAGCCCACATTTAAGAATTCGGAATTAATTGCGATAATGCGAGGTCTCTCATCGAAATACGGGACAGTGCCTGTGCCATTCCTCACCCAATGCACACAATAGGTATAAGACCCATGGTTCACCAATAATTGTGCTGCCAGTACAGTTTTACATACAAATGCACGTTTCCTCCTGTGGCTAGCAAGAACTACGGGTCCCAGACTACACTCTGCTCAGTGCATTCTATGTGCTACAGTGAGGCTTTGACCTTATAATACCTGCTGCATTTGCACATATTAAGCCAAAGGAGACATGGGACACCTGATCATACAGCTCTGTCATCCATCACGTCATACTTTCAGACAAATATTGCAGTTAATGCTCTTACCAGCTTTCTGCTGCTCATGCTCCTCCAGCTGACCACAGAGGGTCACCAGGCTGCCCTCAGTACCCTGCTGTACAGTGGCGAGAGGAGGATTAGAAAATGTCTGCCAGCAACTTCTGGTGATTCATTTCCTGCCTAACATTTCCTGTTTGAAAATCTTGGGATGTGGCCCTTTTTGGAATCTCCGACCAGAATGGGAACTCTCCGCATGCAGAGAGGAGACTCTGCATGCGGATCGCATGCTCCAAAAATGGGCCTCAACATAATTTTTACAAAAAGAAACATTAGGAATGTGAGATAAATGGTAGAGGAGGCCATGCAAACCAGTTTGGGCAGGGAAAAGGGTGTGATCAGAAACTACATCGCATCCCAGAAAATGTTGCTCCTTTGCATCATGGTATATGCAGTCTACAATTTGTGCTCCCCTCAGTGTTGACTGTAGTGTTACATCAAAGAGGGGGAAACAGTGCCTTGTATTTACAGACACATAGGATCTGATTCACAAAGAGCCTCATCACTCATGTTGGAGGCCTCTCAGTTGTGGAGAAGTTGCTGCGGTTCGGGGGAAATCCTCTACAATGAGATAGTGAAGTCTCTTTGTGAATCAAGCCCTCATTGCCAAAAGGTCCTGGGAGGTCTCACACATACAAAACCATGTATTCATCTAAGACAATGGATTTCTTGGAGACATTGTCAACAATAAATACTATCATGCGCACATGACATATTGCATGGCAATCTTTTGACTCCTGTCAACAGCTGTTGTTTACATACATTGAGTGTGACTTGGAAAGTAGTCTCAGGATGGAATTTATATCCAAATATCCAACTATCATAATTGACAACAGACCGCAAACCACATGTTGTTCATACCACAACAGGTTGCTCAGGTAAAAAAAATGCTATGCAGCTGATCATCAACTTGCATACTCAGCCCTCTGTTCTGTGCAATGGGCCAGTTGCCTGGATTCAGACCTTGCTGAGGGTTCAGAGATATGTGTAAGCCATGACTTAAAGCTATGTTTTGCAAACACAACAGGCTACTATAATCTTGCACACAACTTCATGGGAGTACAGATGCACCATGTACGGTCAAAACATCTGAATCGCGACTTCAGAAGAACAAAAGTGCTCTTTATGATGGCTCGAGTGTGTATGTGTGCCCTATCATACCTACTCTGAGGTACAGTGGCCGCATGTCTATATGGTGTGATGAGTTGAGGGGAGAGGGTATACTAGCATCACCTGAGGAGGGAAATTAGGGAAAATGATTACATGTTCCTCTTACATCTGAGAAACCTATGTCCAGTTGGCCATGATATTAAACTTGTGAGTGCTGTACTCCCATCCCCCATATTTTGATTTTTTGGCATAATACATGCTTCAGCCCATGGGGACCCCTGGGGTATATATTCCCTGGGTACATTAGTACCGTCTACTAGGGACTTATAAGGAGACGCCAGTATCCAATCTGGGATGTATCTAAGTACTTACCATAACAATTTAGGGGAGAAAGCAGAGAGACTGGCGTCCTGATTAGCAGGATCCCAGTCAGACTAGTCAGAAACAGCTTAGCACCAGACAAAAAGTGGGGGTAACCATAAAAGCAGATCCTACTTTCCTACACAATCTGAGACAAAAGTATAACTCTATGACGTTTGGCATTCACATCAGTCATTTACAAGTCATATCTATACATCCGCAGTTACGGCTGAATATCCGCAATCAATGCAGAATCTCCGTACTTAGGATGGAATCTTCGCAGTTGGGGCGTAATATCCTACTTGGGCCGGAGGGACATTTCCTTTAATACTAAACACCTGTTTAAGTGCTTACCACCCCCTCCTCCAGCTGAAACACTACATCCCAACAACCAAGACCAGCCTTGCAGCAAACATGAAAACTGAGCTACCACATACAAACTCTTTCAGAACTTTGAATATGTCACTGAATGTGTTTGTTGCTCAGCCGTGAGTCCCTTGCTCACTTTGCCACTGGATTCAAGCAAACCGGGCTGAAGACAGCTGGAATGCCAGAAACCGGTCCTCGGTAGCTTGTTTCCGGTCCAGGGAAGGCATGGCTTGGAAGTTCGGGCTGGACTGTTCCCATGAGGCACAGGGTCAGACTGATTTGCATATGGCCACGTCTGAACTGGGGTGGCAGAGTGGGCTACAGAACGGTGATGGATTCAACCCAGATCAGTTGACTGGGGGTGAGTGCTTGTATTGTCAACGCTCCGTCCGTCATTTCCTTTGGTTTTTCTTTGTTCGCCATAAGTTGGCAGGGTATGCTCAGACGTGAAACCCTTGCTCACTTTGCCACTGGATTCAAGCAAGCCGGGCTGAAGACGGCTGGAATGCCAGAAACCGGTCCTCAGTAGCTTGTTTCCGGTCCAGGGAAGGCATGGCATGGCAGTTCGGGCTGGACTGTTCCCATGAGGCACAGGGTCAGACTGATTTGCACATGGCCATGTCTAAACTGGGGTGGCAGAGTGGGCTAAAGAACGGTGATGGATTAAACTAAGATCAGTTGACTGGGGGTGAGTGCTTGTATTGTCAACACTCCGTCCATCATTTCCTTTGGTTTTTCTTTGTTCGCCATGAGTTGGCAGGGTATGCTCAGACGTGAGTCCCTTGCTCACTTTACCACTGGATTCAAGCAAGCCGGGCTGAAGACGGCTGGAATGCCAGAAACCGGTCCTCTGTAGCTTGTTTCCGGTCCAGGGAAGGTATGGCTTGACAGTTCGGGCTGGACTGTTCCCATGAGGCACAGGGTCAGACTGATTTGCATATGGCCACGTCTGAACTGGGGTGGCAGAGTGGGCTAAAGAACGGTGATGGATTAAACCCAGATCAGTTGACTGGGGGTGAGTGCTTGTATTATCAACGCTCCGTACATCATTTCCTTTGGTTTTTCTTTGTTCGCCATAAGTTGGCAGGGTATGCTCAGGCGTGAGTCCCTTGCTCACTTTGCCACTGGATTCAAGCAAGCCGGGCTGAAGACGGCTGGAATGCCAAAACCGGTCCTCAGTAGTTTGTTTTTGGTCCAGGGAAGGCATGGCTTGGCAGTGGGGCTGGACTGTTCCCATGAGGCACAGGGTCAGACTGATTTGCATATGACCACGTCTGAACTGGGGTGGCAGAGTGAGCTAAAGAACGGTGATGAATTAAACCCAGATCAGTTGACTGGGGGTGAGTGCTTGTATTGTCAACGCTCTGTCCATCATTTCCTTTGGTTTTTCTTTGTTCGCCATGAGTTGGCAGGGTATGCTCAGACGTGAGTCCCTTGCTCACTTTACCACTGGATTCAAGCAAGCCGGGCTGAAGACGGCTGGAATGCCAGAAACCGGTCCTCGGTAGCTTGTTTCCGGTCCAGGGAAGGTATGGCTTGACAGTTCGGGCTGGACTGTTCCCATGAGGCACAGGGTCAGACTGATTTGTATATGGCCACGTCTGAACTGGTGTGGCAGAGGGGGCTAAAGAACGGTGATGGATTAAACCCAGATGAGTTGACTTGGGGTGAGTGCTTGTATTATCAACGCTCCGTACATCATTTTCTTTGGTTTTCTTTGTTCGCCATAAGTTGGCAGGGTATGCTCAGGCGTGAGTCCCTTGCTCACTTTGCCACTGGATTCAAGCAAGCCGGGCTGAAGACGGCTGGAATGCCAGAAACCGGTCCTCAGTAGTTTGTTTTTGGTCCAGGGAAGGCCTGGCTTGGCAGTTTGGGCTGGACTGTTCCCATGAGGCACAGGGTCAGACTGATTTGCATATGGCCACGTCTGAAACTGGGGTGGCAGAGTGAGCTAAAGAACGGTGATGAATTAAACCCAGATCAGTTGACTGGGGGTGAGTGCTTGTACTGTCAATGCTCTGTCCATCATTTCCTTTGGTTTTTCTTTGTTCGCCATAAGTTGGCAGGGTATGCTCAGACGTGAGTCCCTTGCTCACTTTGCCACTGGATTCAAGCAAGCCGGGCTGAAGACGGCTGGAATGCCAGAAACCCGTCCTCAGTAGCTTGTTTCCGGTCCAGGGAAGGCATGGCTTGGCAGTTCAGGCTGGACTGTTCCCATGAGGCACAGGGTCAGACTGATTTGCATATGGCCACGTCTGAACTGGGGTGGCAGAGTGGGCTAAAGAACGGTGATGGATGAAACCCAGATCAGTTGACTGGGGGTGAGTGCCTGTATTGTCAACGCTCCATCCATCATTTCCTTTGGTTTTTCTTTGTTCGCCATAAGTTGGCAGGTTATGCTCAGACGTCTATCCCTTGCTCACTTTGCCACTGGATTCAAGCAAGCCGGGCTGAAGACGGCTGGAATGCCAGAAACCGGTCCTCAGTGGCTTGTTTCCGGTCCAGGGAAGGCATGGCTTGGCAGTTCGGGCTGGACTGTTCCCATTAGGCACAGGGTCAGACTGATTGGCATATGGCCACGTCTGAACTGGGGTGGCAGAGTGGGCTAAAGAACGGTGATGGATTAAACCCAGATCAGTTGACTGGGGGTGAGTGCTTGTATTGTCAACTCTCCGTCCATCATTTCCTTTGGTTTTTCTTTGTTCACCATAAGTTGGCAGGGTAACGCCTCTAAATTGTGGAACACACTCCCTCCTGACCTCCGCGCCCAACCCAACCTCTTGCCTTTCCGGAAATCGCTAAAGATTTGGCTGTTCCCGTAACTCCGCTCTCCAGTTCTCGCCTGATATTCTGTCAGCGCTGTGACGCCTTCGGGCAGCCATGCGCTTTAGAAATATTTTAACATTAACAAATATTTTAACATTATGCCTAGACGTGAGTCCCTTGCTCACTTTGCCACTGGATTCAAGCAAGCCGGGCTGAAGACGGCTGGAATGCCAGAAACCGGTCCTCTGTAGCTTGTTTCCGGTCCAGGGAAGGCATGGCTTGGCAGTTCGGGCTGGACTGTTCCCATGAGGCACAGGGTCAGACTGATTTGCATATGGCCATGTCTGAACTGGGGTGGCAGAGTGGGCTACAGAACAGTGATGGATTAAACCCAGATCAGTTGACTGGGGGTTAAAGCTTGTATTGTCAACGCTCCGTCCATCATTTCCTTTGGTTTTTCTTTGTTCGCCATAAGTTTGCAGGGTATGCTCAGACGTGAAACCCTTTCTCACTTTGCCACTGAATTCAAGCAAGCCGGGCTGAAGACGGCTGGAATGCCAGAAACCGGTCCTCGGTAGCTTGTTTCCGGTCCAGGGAAGGCATGGCTTGGCAGATCGGGCTGGACTGTTCCTATGAGGCACAGGGTCAGACTGATTTGCATATGGCCACGTCTGAACTGGGGTGGCAGATTGGGCTAAAGAACGGTGATGGATTAAACCCAGATCAGTTGACTGGGGGTGAGTGCTTGTATTGTCAACGCTCCGTCCATCATTCCTTTGGTTTTTCTTTGATCGCCATGAGTTGGCAGGGTATGCTCAGACGTGAGTCCCTTGCTCACTTTGCCACTGGATTCAAGCAAGCCGGGCTGAAGACGGCTGGAATGCCAGAAACCGGTCCTCGGTAGCTTGTTTCCGGTCCAGGGAAGGTATGGCTTGGTAGTTCGGGCTGGACTGTTCCCATGAGGAACAGGGTCAGACTGATTTGCATACGGCCACGTCTGAACTGGGGTGGCAGAGTGGGCTAAAGACCGCTGATGGATTAAACAGATCAGTTAACTGGGGGTGAGTGCTTGTATAGTCAGCGCTCCGTCCATCATTTCCTTTGATTTTTCTTTGTTCGTCATATGTTGGCACGGTATGCTCAGACGTGAGTCCTTTGCTCACTTTGCCACTGGATTCAAGCAAGCCGGGCTGAAGACGGCTGGAATGCCAGAAACCGGTCCTCTGTAGCTTGTTTCCGGTCCAGGGAAGGTATGGCTTGACAGTTCGGGCTGGACTGTTCCCATGAGGCACAGGGTCAGACTGATTTGCATATGGCCACGTCTGAACTGGGGTGGCAGAGTGGGCTAAAGAACGGTGATGGATTAAACCCAGATCAGTTGACTGGGGGTGAGTGCTTGTATTATCAACGCTCCGTACATCATTTCCTTTGGTTTTTCTTTGTTCGCCATAAGTTGGCAGGGTATGCTCAGGCGTGAGTCCCTTGCTCACTTTGCCACTGGATTTAAGCAAGCCGGGCTGAAGACGGCTGGAATGCCAAAACCGGTCCTCAGTAGTTTGTTTTTGGTCCAGGGAAGGCATGGCTTGGCAGTGGGGCTGGACTGTTCCCATGAGGCACAGGGTCAGACTGATTTGCATATGACCACGTCTGAACTGGGGTGGCAGAGTGAGCTAAAGAACGGTGATGAATTAAACCCAGATCAGTTGACTGGGGGTGAGTGCTTGTATTGTCAACGCTCTGTCCATCATTTCCTTTGGTTTTTCTTTGTTCGCCATAAGTTGGCAGGGTATGCTCAGACGTGAGTCCCTTGCTCACTTTGCCACTGGATTCAAGCAAGCCGGGCTGAAGACGGCTGGAATGCCAGAAACCGGTCCTCGGTAGCTTGTTTCCGGTTCAGGGAAGGTATGGCTTGACAGTTCGGGCTGGACTGTTCCCATGAGGCACAGGGTCAGACTGATTTGTATATGGCCACGTCTGAACTGGTGTGGCAGAGGGGGCTAAAGAACGGTGATGGATTAAACCCAGATGAGTTGACTTGGGGTGAGTGCTTGTATTATCAACGCTCCGTACATCATTTTCTTTGGTTTTCTTTGTTCGCCATAAGTTGGCAGGGTATGCTCAGGCGTGAGTCCCTTGCTCACTTTGCCACTGGATTCAAGCAAGCCGGGCTGAAGACGGCTGGAATGCCAGAAACCGGTCCTCAGTAGTTTGTTTTTGGTCCAGGGAAGGCCTGGCTTGGCAGTTTGGGCTGGACTGTTCCCATGAGGCACAGGGTCAGACTGATTTGCATATGGCCACGTCTGAAACTGGGGTGGCAGAGTGAGCTAAAGAACGGTGATGAATTAAACCCAGATCAGTTGACTGGGGGTGAGTGCTTGTACTGTCAATGCTCTGTCCATCATTTCCTTTGGTTTTTCTTTGTTCGCCATAAGTTGGCAGGGTATGCTCAGACGTGAGTCCCTTGCTCACTTTGCCACTGGATTCAAGCAAGCCGGGCTGAAGACGGCTGGAATGCCAGAAACCCGTCCTCAGTAGCTTGTTTCCGGTCCAGGGAAGGCATGGCTTGGCAGTTCAGGCTGGACTGTTCCCATGAGGCACAGGGTCAGACTGATTTGCATATGGCCACGTCTGAACTGGGGTGGCAGAGTGGGCTAAAGAACGGTGATGGATGAAACCCAGATCAGTTGACTGGGGGTGAGTGCCTGTATTGTCAACGCTCCATCCATCATTTCCTTTGGTTTTTCTTTGTTCGCCATAAGTTGGCAGGTTATGCTCAGACGTCTATCCCTTGCTCACTTTGCCACTGGATTCAAGCAAGCCGGGCTGAAGACGGCTGGAATGCCAGAAACCGGTCCTCAGTGGCTTGTTTCCGGTCCAGGGAAGGCATGGCTTGGCAGTTCGGGCTGGACTGTTCCCATTAGGCACAGGGTCAGACTGATTGGCATATGGCCACGTCTGAACTGGGGTGGCAGAGTGGGCTAAAGAACGGTGATGGATTAAACCCAGATCAGTTGACTGGGGGTGAGTGCTTGTATTGTCAACTCTCCGTCCATCATTTCCTTTGGTTTTTCTTTGTTCACCATAAGTTGGCAGGGTAACGCCTCTAAATTGTGGAACACACTCCCTCCTGACCTCCGCGCCCAACCCAACCTCTTGCCTTTCCGGAAATCGCTAAAGATTTGGCTGTTCCCGTAACTCCGCTCTCCAGTTCTCGCCTGATATTCTGTCAGCGCTGTGACGCCTTCGGGCAGCCATGCGCTTTAGAAATATTTTAACATTAACAAATATTTTAACATTATGCCTAGACGTGAGTCCCTTGCTCACTTTGCCACTGGATTCAAGCAAGCCGGGCTGAAGACGGCTGGAATGCCAGAAACCGGTCCTCTGTAGCTTGTTTCCGGTCCAGGGAAGGCATGGCTTGGCAGTTCGGGCTGGACTGTTCCCATGAGGCACAGGGTCAGACTGATTTGCATATGGCCATGTCTGAACTGGGGTGGCAGAGTGGGCTACAGAACAGTGATGGATTAAACCCAGATCAGTTGACTGGGGGTTAAAGCTTGTATTGTCAACGCTCCGTCCATCATTTCCTTTGGTTTTTCTTTGTTCGCCATAAGTTTGCAGGGTATGCTCAGACGTGAAACCCTTTCTCACTTTGCCACTGAATTCAAGCAAGCCGGGCTGAAGACGGCTGGAATGCCAGAAACCGGTCCTCGGTAGCTTGTTTCCGGTCCAGGGAAGGCATGGCTTGGCAGATCGGGCTGGACTGTTCCTATGAGGCACAGGGTCAGACTGATTTGCATATGGCCACGTCTGAACTGGGGTGGCAGATTGGGCTAAAGAACGGTGATGGATTAAACCCAGATCAGTTGACTGGGGGTGAGTGCTTGTATTGTCAACGCTCCGTCCATCATTCCTTTGGTTTTTCTTTGATCGCCATGAGTTGGCAGGGTATGCTCAGACGTGAGTCCCTTGCTCACTTTGCCACTGGATTCAAGCAAGCCGGGCTGAAGACGGCTGGAATGCCAGAAACCGGTCCTCGGTAGCTTGTTTCCGGTCCAGGGAAGGTATGGCTTGGTAGTTCGGGCTGGACTGTTCCCATGAGGAACAGGGTCAGACTGATTTGCATACGGCCACGTCTGAACTGGGGTGGCAGAGTGGGCTAAAGACCGCTGATGGATTAAACAGATCAGTTAACTGGGGGTGAGTGCTTGTATAGTCAGCGCTCCGTCCATCATTTCCTTTGATTTTTCTTTGTTCGTCATATGTTGGCACGGTATGCTCAGACGTGAGTCCTTTGCTCACTTTGCCACTGGATTCAAGCAAGCCGGGCTGAAGACGGCTGGAATGCCAGAAACCGGTCCTCTGTAGCTTGTTTCCGGTCCAGGGAAGGCATGACTTGGCAGTTCGGGCTGGACTGTTCCCATGAGGCACAGGGTCAGACTGATTTGCATATGGCCATGTCTGAACTGGGGTGGCAGAGTGGGCTACAGAACAGTGATGGATTAAACCCAGATCAGTTGACTGGGGGTTAAAGCTTGTATTGTCAACGCTCCGTCCATCATTTCCTTTGGTTTTTCTTTGTTCGCCATAAGTTTGCAGGGTATGCTCAGACGTGAAACCCTTTCTCACTTTGCCACTGAATTCAAGCAAGCCGGGCTGAAGACGGCTGGAATGCCAGAAACCGGTCCTCGATAGCTTGTTTCCAGTTCAAGGAAGGCATGGCTTGGCAGATCGGGCTGGACTGTTCCTATGAGGCACAGGGTCAGACTGATTTGCATATGGCCACGTCTGAACTGGGGTGGCAGATTGGGCTAAAGAACGGTGATGGATTAAACCCAGATCAGTTGACTGGGGGTGAGTGCTTGTATTGTCAACGCTCCGTCCATCATTCCTTTGGTTTTTCTTTGATCGCCATGAGTTGGCAGGGTATGCTCAGACGTGAGTCCCTTGCTCACTTTGCCACTGGATTCAAGCAAGCCGGGCTGAAGACGGCTGGAATGCCAGAAACCGGTCCTCGGTAGCTTGTTTCCGGTCCAGGGAAGGTATGGCTTGGTAGTTCGGGCTGGACTGTTCCCATGAGGAACAGGGTCAGACTGATTTGCATACGGCCACGTCTGAACTGGGGTGGCAGAGTGGGCTAAAGACCGCTGATGGATTAAACAGATCAGTTAACTGGGGGTGAGTGCTTGTATAGTCAGCGCTCCGTCCATCATTTCCTTTGATTTTTCTTTGTTCGTCATATGTTGGCACGGTATGCTCAGACGTGAGTCCTTTGCTCACTTTGCCACTGGATACAAGCAAGCCGGGCTGAAGACGGCTGGAATGCCAGAAACCGGTCCTCGGTAGCTTGTTTCCGGTCCAGGGAAGGCATGGCTTGGCAGTTCGGGCTGGACTGTTCCCATGAGGCACAGGGTCAGACTGATTTGCATATGGCCACGTCTGAACTGGGGTGGCAGAGTGGGATAAAGAACGTTGATGGATTAAACCCAGATCCGTTGCCTGGGGGTGAGTGCTTGTATTGTCAACGCTCCGTCCATCATTTCCTTTGGTTTTTCTTTGTTCGCCATAAGTTGGCAGGGTATGCTCAGACGTGAGTCCCTTGCTCACTTTGCCACTGGATTCAAGCAAGCAGGGCTGAAGACGGCTGGAATGCTGGAAACCCGTCCTCTGTAGTTTGTTTCCGGTCCAGGGAAGGCATGGCTTGGCAGTTCGGGCTGGACTGTTCCCATGAGGCACATGGTCAGACTGATTTGCAAATGGCCACGTCTGAACTGGGGTGGCAGAGTGGGCTAAAGAACGGTGATGGATTAAACCCAGATCAGTTGACTGGGGGTGAGTGCTTGTATTGTCAATGCTCCGCCCATCTTTTCCTTTGGTTTTTCTTTGTTCGCCATAAGTTGGCAGGGTATGCTCAGACGTGAGTCCCTTGCTCACTTTGCCACTGGATTCAAGCAAGCCGGGCTGAAGACGGCTGGAATGCCAGAAACCGGTCCTCGGTAGCTTGTTTCCGGTCCAGGGAAGGCATGGCTTGGCAGTTCGGGCTGGACTGTTCCCATGAGGCACAGGGTCAGACTGATGTGCATATGGCCACGTCTGAACTGGGGTGGCAGAGTGGGCTAAAGAACGGTGATGGATTTAACCCGGAACAGTTGACTGGGGGTGAGTGCTTGTATTGTCAACGCTCTGTCCATCATTTCCTTTGGTTTTTCTTTGTTCGCCATGAGTTGGCAGGGTATGCTCAGACGTGAGTCCCTTGCTCACTTTACCACTGGATTCAAGCAAGCCGGGCTGAAGACGGCTGGAATGCCAGAAACCGGTCCTCGGTAGCTTGTTTCCGGTCCAGGGAAGGTATGGCTTGACAGTTCGGGCTGGACTGTTCCCATGAGGCACAGGGTCAGACTGATTTGTATATGGCCACGTCTGAACTGGTGTGGCAGAGGGGGCTAAAGAACGGTGATGGATTAAACCCAGATGAGTTGACTTGGGGTGAGTGCTTGTATTATCAACGCTCCGTACATCATTTTCTTTGGTTTTCTTTGTTCGCCATAAGTTGGCAGGGTATGCTCAGGCGTGAGTCCCTTGCTCACTTTGCCACTGGATTCAAGCAAGCCGGGCTGAAGACGGCTGGAATGCCAGAAACCGGTCCTCAGTAGTTTGTTTTTGGTCCAGGGAAGGCCTGGCTTGGCAGTTTGGGCTGGACTGTTCCCATGAGGCACAGGGTCAGACTGATTTGCATATGGCCACCTCTGAAACTGGGGTTGCAGAGTGGGCTACAGAACAGTGATGGATTAAACCCAGATCAGTTGACTGGGGGTTAAAGCTTGTATTGTCAACGCTCCGTCCATCATTTCCTTTGGTTTTTCTTTGTTCGCCATAAGTTTGCAGGGTATGCTCAGACGTGAAACCCTTTCTCACTTTGCCACTGAATTCAAGCAAGCCGGGCTGAAGACGGCTGGAATGCCAGAAACCGGTCCTCGGTAGCTTGTTTCCAGTCCAGGGAAGGCATGGCTTGGCAGATCGGGCTGGACTGTTCCTATGAGGCACAGGGTCAGACTGATTTGCATATGGCCACGTCTGAACTGGGGTGGCAGATTGGGCTAAAGAACGGTGATGGATTAAACCCAGATCAGTTGACTGGGGGTGAGTGCTTGTATTGTCAACGCACCGTCCATCATTCCTTTGGTTTTTCTTTGATCGCCATGAGTTGGCAGGGTATGCTCAGACGTGAGTCCCTTGCTCACTTTGCCACTGGATTCAAGCAAGCCGGGCTGAAGACGGCTGGAATGCCAGAAACCGGTCCTCGGTAGCTTGTTTCCGGTCCAGGGAAGGTATGGCTTGGTAGTTCGGGCTGGACTGTTCCCATGAGGAACAGGGTCAGACTGATTTGCATACGGCCACGTCTGAACTGGGGTGGCAGAGTGGGCTAAAGACCGCTGATGGATTAAACAGATCAGTTAACTGGGGGTGAGTGCTTGTATAGTCAGCGCTCCGTCCATCATTTCCTTTGATTTTTCTTTGTTCGTCATATGTTGGCACGGTATGCTCAGACGTGAGTCCTTTGCTCACTTTGCCACTGGATACAAGCAAGCCGGGCTGAAGACGGCTGGAATGCCAGAAACCGGTCCTCGGTAGCTTGTTTCCGGTCCAGGGAAGGCATGGCTTGGCAGTTCGGGCTGGACTGTTCCCATGAGGCACAGGGTCAGACTGATTTGCATATGGCCACGTCTGAACTGGGGTGGCAGAGTGGGATAAAGAACGTTGATGGATTAAACCCAGATCCGTTGCCTGGGGGTGAGTGCTTGTATTGTCAACGCTCCGTCCATCATTTCCTTTGGTTTTTCTTTGTTCGCCATAAGTTGGCAGGGTATGCTCAGACGTGAGTCCCTTGCTCACTTTGCCACTGGATTCAAGCAAGCAGGGCTGAAGACGGCTGGAATGCCGGAAACCCGTCCTCTGTAGTTTGTTTCCGGTCCAGGGAAGGCATGGCTTGGCAGTTCGGGCTGGACTGTTCCCATGAGGCACATGGTCAGACTGATTTGCAAATGGCCACGTCTGAACTGGGGTGGCAGAGTGGGCTAAAGAACGGTGATGGATTAAACCCAGATCAGTTGACTGGGGGTGAGTGCTTGTATTGTCAATGCTCCGCCCATCTTTTCCTTTGGTTTTTCTTTGTTCGCCATAAGTTGGCAGGGTATGCTCAGACGTGAGTCCCTTGCTCACTTTGCCACTGGATTCAAGCAAGCCGGGCTGAAGACGGCTGGAATGCCAGAAACCGGTCCTCGGTAGCTTGTTTCCGGTCCAGGGAAGGCATGGCTTGGCAGTTCGGGCTGGACTGTTCCCATGAGGCACAGGGTCAGACTGATGTGCATATGGCCACGTCTGAACTGGGGTGGCAGAGTGGGCTAAAGAACGGTGATGGATTTAACCCGGAACAGTTGACTGGGGGTGAGTGCTTGTATTGTCAACGCTCTGTCCATCATTTCCTTTGGTTTTTCTTTGTTCGCCATGAGTTGGCAGGGTATGCTCAGACGTGAGTCCCTTGCTCACTTTACCACTGGATTCAAGCAAGCCGGGCTGAAGACGGCTGGAATGCCAGAAACCGGTCCTCGGTAGCTTGTTTCCGGTCCAGGGAAGGTATGGCTTGACAGTTCGGGCTGGACTGTTCCCATGAGGCACAGGGTCAGACTGATTTGTATATGGCCACGTCTGAACTGGTGTGGCAGAGGGGGCTAAAGAACGGTGATGGATTAAACCCAGATGAGTTGACTTGGGGTGAGTGCTTGTATTATCAACGCTCCGTACATCATTTTCTTTGGTTTTCTTTGTTCGCCATAAGTTGGCAGGGTATGCTCAGGCGTGAGTCCCTTGCTCACTTTGCCACTGGATTCAAGCAAGCCGGGCTGAAGACGGCTGGAATGCCAGAAACCGGTCCTCAGTAGTTTGTTTTTGGTCCAGGGAAGGCCTGGCTTGGCAGTTTGGGCTGGACTGTTCCCATGAGGCACAGGGTCAGACTGATTTGCATATGGCCACCTCTGAAACTGGGGTGGCAGAGTGAGCTAAAGAACGGTGATGAATTAAACCCAGATCAGTTGACTGGGGGTGAGTGCTTGTACTGTCAATGCTCTGTCCATCATTTCCTTTGGTTTTTCTTTGTTCGCCATAAGTTGGCAGGGTATGCTCAGACGTGAGTCCCTTGCTCACTTTGCCACTGGATTCAAGCAAGCCGGGCTGAAGACGGCTGGAATGCCAGAAACCCGTCCTCAGTAGCTTGTTTCCGGTCCAGGGAAGGCATGGCTTGACAGTTCAGGCTGGACTGTTCCCATGAGGCACAGGGTCAGACTGATTTGCATATGGCCACGTCTGAACTGGGGTGGCAGAGTGGGATAAAGAACGTTGATGGATTAAACCCAGATCCGTTGCCTGGGGGTGAGTGCTTGTATTGTCAACGCTCCGTCCATCATTTCCTTTGGTTTTTCTTTGCTCGCCATAAGTTGGCAGGGTATGCTCAGACGTGAGTCCCTTGCTCACTTTGCCACTGGATTCAAGCAAGCTGGGCTGAAGACGGCTGGATTCCCAGAAACCGGTCCTCGGTAACTTGTTTCCTGTCCAGGGAAGGCATGGCTTGGCAGTTCGGGCTGGACTGTTCCCATGAGGCACAGGGTCAGACTGATTTGCATATAGCCACATCTGAACTGCGGTGGCAGAGTGGGCTAAAGAACGGTGATGGATTAAACCCAGATCAGTTTACTGGGGGTGAGTGCTTGTATTGTCAACTCTCCGTCCATCATTTCCTTTTGTTTTTCTGTGTTTGTTGCTCTGATCCTCACCATGCGCCAAGAAGATTTGAAGAGGTAAAGGAGGAGGAGGAGGAGAGTAGAGAGGATTTTCAGACAAAGGATAAACCTATTTGGGATGTCCAGCCAGGATGTCAGGGCCAGATACCGGGAACAGAAACTTGACTCTGTGACCTGTTGCTACAATGCAATCCAAGCCTATGTCAAAATCCTTGCTGCTATCCATTTTGTAGTACAGTGTTATTCCAAAGGGTCTCCAGTGACCCTGTGGGTATTTAACAGGCAAGCCCATCCAGATTCTTGCATGAGGTACTGCGCTGCATCAATAAGAGAGCCCACAGCCACTTATGAATGCCCCATACACTGGACAGGAGGCAAAGAATAGCTAAGGAATTCTACCTCACTTCCCACTTCCAACATGTGCTGGCTGCAATTGATAGAACATATGTGGCTCTTCAGCCATCTTACCGCATTGCACACTTCTTCTGCAACAGATACCAATGCCATTCATCAATATGCAAGTTGTCTGTGATGCCAGTGGTAGATTAATTGATGCGCATGCAGTGTTTCCAGGAAGTACCCATGACAGCAAAATTATTCTGCAGGTCACGTCTTGCCCAGTGGAGTGGTGTGGCTCACTGGTTAGAGGTGGCAGAGGACGGCCCGGGACCGGGGTTCAATTCCCGACGCGGCAGGGTCGTGGACCAGGGTCAGCGGACTTGATCATTCTCACCTCGGTGCCTACTCTAACCAGGGATCACACTCGACAACTCTGGGCATTAGCTTGCCTCATCTCCACAACGGACCCCCACATACGCCGGGGATGCCTGGTTTCACCTTGGAGATACCCAGTAGGGACCATCTCACAGGGAAAGCCAGGACGGGTTCCCCAGAGGTCTACTGCGCAGAGATACTCCTTCGGGTGTCGATTCTAGCGGGTTAGAAACCCACAATTAAATTAAATCAATTAAATTAAATGGCAGCGGTAGAATTTGGCAACATTTGGCTACTGGGTAAGTACCAAGCACAAAATATTTGTGAAATGCTTAACTGTAATGTATAAATGCTATTTCACATAAACAACCATTTTACAAAAATATTCATAATGCCACATACACAGACTCAACAGACACTGCATACATCAAAGTATAGGTCATATACTGTACAGATAATAATAATAATAATAATAATAATAATAATAATAATAATAATAATAATAATAATAATGATAATAATAATAATAATAATAATAATAATAATAATAATAATAATAATAATAATATCAACATTTATAGAGTATGACAGCTAGCTCCAAAAGAGGTGTCCCGGCGCTTTAGCGAGCAAGCAGAAGAGAGCGGTTTCTGGGAGTCCTCAAAGTCTTTAAAGTCTGTCTGAACTCTATTTCAAATTGAATCAAGTGCATGTTGGCAGGCAGAGAATTCCACAATCTAGCCGTCAACCACCCTGAATAATCTGCCCCCAATGTGCGACTTTTCATAGCGAGGTTCGCAGAGCAGGTGCTGAGAATTAGACCTCAATGATCATTTTTGTTGGTAGAGGCATAGCTGATGCTTAAGGTAACTAGGACGTCTGCCTCGCAGTGCCCAAAAGGCCATGGTCAGGGCCTTGAACTCTATCTTTTTTGCTACCTGTAGCCAATGGAGCTGTCTTATATGCGGAGATATGTGGTGCCGATACAGTATTTATCTAATTAATCTTGCACCTGCATTTTGTACCATCTGCAATCTCTTAACCAGATAGGCAGGTACTTCTAGGTGTAGACAAAGTAGATAAGCGAGCCGAGATGTCATGGTGGCATGGACTATGACTCTACGACAGTCCTCCGGTAATAGATGTAGAAATTTCCTCAAGCTTCTCAACTTACAGAAGCATGAGGCAGGTATGTGACATACTTGGGCTGTGAACGTAAGATCCGTTTCCAATTTTATGCCCAAGTTTTTAACCGTAGGTGCAGGGCTAGGCGGCAGTCCCATTTCTGCCAGCCACCAAAGCCCAGCGGACGGAGGAGATGCTTTGCCAAAGAACATGACCTCTGTTTTTTCCGCATTTAGCTCTAATTTGTTATTATTCATCCAACAGGGGATGTTATGTTATGTTATGTCATTTAAATTTATATCTAGGCACAACAGCTACCCGCAAGTTGTTCCCGTCGCCCGACAGAAGCAACAGCAGAATAGTTGAGGTGAGCTTACTGATTAAAAAGCCAGATTTTTAAGGATTTGCGAAATAATGTGACATTCATCTGAGTACGAAGAGACAGCGGAAGAGCGTTCCATAGAACAGGGCCCAAATATGAAAAGGAACGGCCGCCCATGCGGGATAGTCGGATCCTTGGCACCTGAAATTTAGCCTGAGTAGTAGATCTGAGAGTACGGGAAGGTAAATAAAGATGCATCAAATTTTGCACATACATAGGAGACGTGCCGTGCTTAATTATGAACATATAGTGCAGAGCTTTAAACTTAATCCAGTTCTCAATTCTCAAACAATGAATATCTCTCAAAGAAGCGGAAGTAGAAGCAGTTCTCAGGGTACAGCAGAGCCGCTGAGTTTTCTACTCTCTGAAGCTTTCGGATAACATCTTTATTGGCTCCCAGATAGAGGATGTTACCGTAGTTTAGATGTAATAAGAGCCTGGACTACGGTTCTCTGAGTAGGGCTACAGTGCATCCACACAATTTTTCCCAGCCACTGTAGAATGGTGAAACATGTTGCAGCAACCTTTGTGGCTTGATGATGCATAGATAATGAGTCGTCAATAATAAAGCCAAGGTTGCAAACATAATGAGAAGGCTGAGGTACTGCACCCATTTCAATTGGCCAATGTTGAGGGCCCCAGAGCTCTTTATCTTTCCCCAGTACCAAAACTTCTGGTTTTGCACCATTCAGCTTAATAAAATTGGCATACATCCAAGCTTCCACTTTGCTCAACCCAGCTCGAAGAGCAGAAGGCGTATGAAAATAACGACAACGCAGCTTCTTCAACAACCATTGCCAGGGTTCTAACATATATGTTAAACAGCAAAGGACTAAGAATAGACCCCTGGGGGACTCCATATGGGGATGAATGAGTCTTAGAATCTGCTGCAGAAGAGAAAGACTGGGACGTACGGTCAGTAAGAAACAAGCTAAGTGCAAGACCAGTAACCCTATAGATTGTAGGGCCTTTATCAGGACGGCATGGGACACCGTATCAAAGGCCACACTTAAATCCAATAAGACAAGTGCGACGGTATTGCCTGCATCCAAATTTGGCGCAGCATTTCGGTTACTTAAAGAACAGCCGTCTCCGTAGAATAACCAGTTCGAAAATCGGATTGAGAGGAATGTAAAAAATCTTGTTCTTTTCAATGAACTGAGACAGTTGACCATTAATATGCCCCTTTAAGATTTTAGAGAAAACAGGAAGCAAGGAAATTGACCGATAGTTAGACGACACCATAGGGTCAGCGTTGGCCTTTTCAATAAAGGAATACCCAATGCATGCTTTCATTCCAGGGTAACCAGAGATTCCTTTAAAGAAGCATTTAGGAGTCCCATAATGATTGTAAGCATTGACAGGTCAA
This sequence comes from Lissotriton vulgaris, assembly GCF_964263255.1. Lineage (NCBI taxonomy): Eukaryota > Metazoa > Chordata > Amphibia > Caudata > Salamandridae > Lissotriton > Lissotriton vulgaris. Next base: position 966,440,240 of record NC_141695.1, on the reverse strand, counting down.
ACTGCTGATTTGATGCGGCCTAGATGCAATTTAAGGGACGTCATATCCAGTAATGTCCAGTTCTCAATTGTATTGATGATATTTATATCAGGCAAATCTTTATCAACAGATGGTAAGGTGAAATTGACGGTACTGACGTGGAGGATGGTGACAATTTCTCAGTCAGAGTGGAGTATATTGCTTCAACTTTATTAGTAAAGAATTGAGCAAGATCTTCACATTGTGTTTCATTCAGATTGGGGGGAATGGACTGAGTAGTGGCACCTGATAGTTCTTTTAACATTTTTAACAATGTTTTAGAACAATTCTTGACATCGGATAAGATTACAGAAACATATTTAGCGTGTGCTAATGATATTCCCTTTTACCATGCAGGTAAGCAGTTTTGGCTTTGGACGCATAGGCCTTTCTCCACTGTCTTTCCATATTTTTACATTTGGTTTTCTCAGCTTTTAATAAGTCTGAGAACCACGGGGCTGGAGGGCGGTGGTTACTAATCCTATTACAGGAGGCAGGCAAGCAAATGTCAGTAGTTTTAAGAATCCACTTTTGAAATGTTACTAAATCAATATCAAGATTATTTTTAAAAATAGGGGCAGTGTGACTAAGAAGTGTGTTAAAATTGTCTATATCCAGCTTTTTCCAATTCCTTTTTAGTTTTGAAGTACCGCAAGGCGCCACATGTGTATTGTCAGTAATTATTAATTTAAAATCAACCATAAAATGATCGGACCAGCACAAGGGAATTGCTTTAGAACATGCAATATTAGAGAAATTAGACAATATAGGATCCTATAGGTGGCCAGCTTTGTGCGTAGGTCCAGATATTAAGTAAAATGTTGATAGCCTCTAAATCTGAGATAAGAATGTTACTAATGGTACAAGCAGGATCCTCCAGATGGAGATTGAGGTCCCCTAGAATTGAAATATTCGCCAATCCGAGCAAAAGGGGAGAAACTATATCAGGGAAGTTTGTGACCGAGGGACCGGCAGGCCCAGGGGGTCTATAAACCAATATCCCTGAAAAAGAGAAGTGTGGAGTTAAAGTCAGCCTAAACAGTGCCGCTTCACAGTCAATGACCTGTAAGTCATCAAACTTGCAGCTATATACATTTTTATAAATTATGGCAATTCCCCCACCTCTTTTATCCTCCCTGTCCTTCTTGACTAAAACATAGTTAGGGGGCAGAGTGGCAGCTATGTCCGGACCAGAGCTATTGTTTAACCATATCTCTGTAAGGAAAATAGCGTCTGGTTGTTTGTCCATTAATAAATCAAAGTTAATATTAAAAAAGAGAAATTCCTTACCCTTAGTAGATGGTAAGTTATCTTTCAATTGCGAGTTAATGCGTTGTTTAATGGAAGTAGAGAGTGTTGAAACATTAGATACCTTGCATAGTCCAAGGTGCACTTTTAGTTTACAACTCAATCAGGAATCGGTCTCCTTCTCAAGATTAAGGAGCGTGCAACCAGGGTGTGGATTAATACGGTAATCCAACAGTTGTTTGGGGAAATAAGTTAAAATATCCCTATTTATTGAAGCAGGGGTCTTGGCCCTGGGTCCCGGCCTGGCGCGGATGGGCGCAGATGGGCTTGCCTTTGGCGTGCCACCGGTGTGCCCGCTGTGCGCATCCGCTGCGGGGTCGGGCGCCCATGAGGATCTTATAGAGCCCCCTGTGGCGGAAATTGTTGGAAGGGAGGTAGAGCTGTGTCCCGCTACTGAGAGCGGTAATATGTTGCAAGAGGATTAAGTACTGCTGGGCAGGTACAAAGAAATCAGGTAAGTGCAAGTATGCCTTGTTAAAAGTCACATGCAAGTATGAGGACTATGTTAAAAGTACTTAAAAAACAAACAGAACAACTATAACAGAATACCGAGGCAAATCGGCAGTTCAGCGTGCTGTTGTCATCCGCTGCGCGGCCGGGCTCCTGTGGTGATTTTATAGAGCGCCCTGTGGCGGAAATGATGGAAGGGAGGTGGAGCTGTGTCCCGCTACTAAGAGCGGTAATATGTGGCAAGAGGATTAAGTACTGCTTGGCCGGTAAAAAGAAAGCAGGTGAGTGCAAGTATGCCTTGTTAAAAGTCACATGCAAGTCTGAGGACTATGTTAAAAGTACTTAACCCCTTCGCTGCTCATGACGAGCTCAGCTCGCCATGCAGTACACTGGTCATGTGCTCATGACGAGCTGAGCTTGTCATGAACAATGGGAATGCTGCAGTAACAGCACTGCAGGGGAATTCCCTTAGCATTGATGTGGTTAAAAAACAAACAGAACAACTATAACAGAATACCGAGGCAAATCGTCAGTTCAGCACGCTGTTGTCCTTCTAGCATCCCTAAATCTAATGAAAGAGCGCACCGAATGATCCTTGAAGGAGAATAGCAACTGGTTGTCATCTGCGTATGATATTGCCAGATATACATAGAAAGTAGCGGGTTCAAGGCCGAGCCCTGCCGTACCCCGCACCACAATGGTTTAGGTTCCGAGTACATTTATTAAACACACGCACTACTCAATACTTTGCAACAATTTACAACTATACATAAGCTGTTGGAATTACTTTGTGACATCTCCACCCCTCCCACAGGGGAGGTGGGGTCTAGTACCACCACTCCCATGTATGCACATCATCTTGTCCCCAATGCAATTAGTTGAACATATCCTGGAGCAAGGGCCCTGCGCACTGGCACCATCCCAGTGGCATCCCCCTCCCATTACGTCAACAAGCCTTAAACAGGGATACACCTGCCTTGGTGACACATGACCCTGACCAAGCACCTCCTACTAACCCTAATGTATACACCTCTACATCTTAAGGGCTAACAGTCCGGGGTCTTCACCTAAGCGCAGCAGCAAGACTACATGTTTACGCACACTTTAGAATGACAGTACTCAGCACATTTGGATATCATTAAAATGCAATGCAATTACAGCTCCTAAAAGCATCACAGATGATCACAGGATTAAGTTGTGAATACAGTCAGACACCCTAGCCACTTAAACCCACTTTGCTTATGACATCACCTTACACCAATACTGCATACTGAACATCAGTCATTCTAAAAGAAATAACCATTAATAACTGCTTTTCAATGCAATTACACCTCTTCGCCTCCAGGGGGTGCCCTTCTACAGACATCCCCTCCTCAGCTCTTCACTCCTTGATGCAATCATCAAAACAACCTCAGCTGAAGAACAAAAGTTCAGGCCCAGTAAGTGTTAACTGGAAGTTGAGCCCTGGAAGGGTTGATTCCTTTAAATCCCCAGGACACTTGGGGTGGGATTTTGCTCTTTGTGCTGTGGGGAGACTGCGCTTCTCCAGCAGCTCCCCCAGCACCTTTGCACCTGTAGGGTGGTGACCCCGTTCTCCTGGGGCCACCACAAGCCAAGAAAATGCTGGGTTGCCCTTGCAGGCCGGTCCTGGCCTGCAAGGCATTATGGGCCAGTCCGCAGAAATGATGAGCGGCTCTCCTGCTGCTTCGGGGAGAGCCGCGCAGTGGTTTCCGGCCGCGTCTTGGGTCTCAGTGGGGGGCCCAGTCCCACCTGGACCCCCAGGTAAGTCATTCGAATCGAGGAGTCCAACCCTGGCCGATCCGCCGCTTTTCGGGGGCCTGATCCCACCCGGGCCCTTGGCGCTGGTCTGGTTCGTCCTTGGGGGTCCCGGTCCCCTTTGGACCCCCGCATGCCCATGCGTTGGAGGGCAGTCTGGGGGGCCCACCCCCCGCTGCCCCTGCCGGCTGCCCGCACGGCCAGCACCCTTCGCGTGCTGCCGCATGAGCTGCCCCCTCAGTACAGGTCTGCCCGCTCCGGCGGGCAGACTCGCGAAGATTCTTTGGCTTCTTTGTACCTCAGATGGGGGAGTGCGGTGGCACTACTCTTGCCTCCTCCTCCGTTTCAGGGCCCGGGTATGGGACCCCGGGCCACTGGTCATCTTTGGGGGGGGGCGCAATGGCGCTCCCCACATCCTGGACACTGTGGGGGCCCAGGGATGGGGTCCCGGGCCCCTCCACCTTTATTCTTTGTGGGGGGCGCAACAGTGCCTCCCACGCCTGCCTCCTCACACAGGGCCTGGAGTTGGGCTTCAGGGCCCCTCTTCGTGCACCGCTTCAGGGGGAGTGCGACGGCGCTCCCCAGTGCAGATTTCGTCGGGAGCCAGGGTGGGCTCCTGGCACCCCGCGGGGGCATCTTCACTCTTCACTGGGCTGCGCAACAGCGCAGCCCGGCTTGAATTCTTTGGGAGGGCAGCCCCCGGGACCTGTCCCACCACGGGTGCAGGATTGCGACCAGCCACTGAGCCCCACGCGCTTCATCGTCGGTCCCAGGCGGGGTCAAAGGTCGCCTACCTTCTCGGGGTCAAATCTCGGCCCTCTGGAGTCTGTTTTGCCCCATTTTGCCATCTTCTCGCTCCTGGTGGTGTCCCCAGCCACTGGAAGCACTCTCCTTTGTCCTCCGGGTCTCAAAGATGGTGCATTCTGAAGGGAGTGGTTTTCACTTGCTTCCTGCGCCTCTCTTCTCCCTGCGCAGGGGCCTCTTCTTCTGCGCCCCAGTCCTGGGCTCTTCTTCTGGCGCTGTTAGGGGCCTGGGGGGCAGTCAGGGGTGTCCTCCTTCCAACTGCCCATTGCACCAGGCTGCAGCACCTTTTGCCTCAGCAGACCACACCCCAGAGAGATCTTCTCTTCCTGTGCAAGTACTTTTTAAAAGTTGAGTAGGGGGATGGCAGGAAGTCCCTGTGTGTCCTATCACACAGCGACACACCACTTCCCCGCCCCCTCCCTCCTTCTTGTTTTGCCTCTGGGTTGTTCAAAATGGAGTCGTCCAGTGTCTCTGGCCACATGGCCTCTGAAACCCAACTCCTCCCCCCCTCACTGCCTTCTCTCCTGGGTGCAAACTGGTGCCTGGCACCCAGCGACAGCAGTTGATGGATTGGCTTTTAGCTCCACCTATCTATTCTCCTTGGAGGGAAGATCTTCGCTCTGGCAAGAAAGGTCGTTAACCTACCATGGCCAGCCCCTAGCCAGGGACTCAGAGAAATATGACATTTCCGGACGACCCAAAAGCAGTACAAATATGATTTTGGACTTTGCAGAATACTAATTTTCACATCTGCTACACTGGACATTAGTGCGTGTCTGGATTCTGTAGGCATTGTGGAAGTCATTTTAGCCAGGGTCCCCACATCCCCATAGGGAAATAATGAAGTGAAAACACAGTAAGACACACTGACTGTCCCTGGCATGTTCCTTTCCAGTGTATAAAGCCTATTCCATGTCACCACCTAATTCTGCTTAAGTCCTGCCACACAATTCACTCTGTAGCTGCTCCTGGACTGCGCACGCTAGGAATCCCCCCTGCGCAGCCCCTATACATGTGCACACGCATGTACACCCGTGTCTGCATGTAACCAGCCCGGTGCCCCATACTCCAGTTGCTGCGCAGCGGCCTAGTCATGCCAGGGGTACACCAGTAAAATCCCCATGCAGTCTCCTTATTTATTTTTTATTTTTATTTTAGGTTTTTATAGAGCGCGTAGTCACCCACGAGTATCCCAGCGCTAAACCTCAGGCTCCTAAGGGTTGGAAGTAGGGGATGTTGACGACTCAGGGGAAGAGTAGGGTTTTAAGGGACTTCCTGAATCGTAGGAGGTTTGGTTCCGCTCTGAGATTTGGGGGGAGCGCGTTCCATTTTTTTGCAGTATTGACTGAGAAGCGGCGGCCACCTGCGCGGGCCTTCTTCACCCTGGGAATCATGATAAGGTTTCCATGTTCTGACCGAAGCGCTCTCGTAGGTCTGTAGGGTGTGATCCAGTTGTTGAGAATTGGGGGGCCTGCGTTGTGCAGTACCTTGTGGGCCAAGCAAAGGGCCTTGAAAGTTACTCTTTCCCTAATTGGGAGCCAGTGTAGCTTCCTCAGTGCAGGTTTGGCTGATGTTCTGGCTGGAGTATTCGTAAGTAGTCGGGCTGCGGCATTCTGGGTTTTTTGCAAAGTTTGGAGAGTGGATTCCGGTGCTCCCAGGTAGATGGCGTTGCTGTAGTCCAGCCTGGATAAAATTAGGCCTTGGATCAGCAGAAGTCGGGACTGGAATGGGAGTAGGGGGAGCACCTTTCTGCATGATCTGAGAAGGCCATAGCAGACGCCGGCCGTTTTTCTTGCCTGTGTTCTGAGGTGGGATCTGTCTCCAACCACACTCCCAGACTCTTAACCTCCGTCTTGGGGGTATGGGGTTCACCCATACAGGCGGGCCAGATGTTAGGGGGAAGGTTCATGGTTTTGTGTCCTAGGAGCAGGATCTCTGTTTTTGATCCATTTAATTTTAGGGCTGAGTCACTCATCCATTGATGGACATTGGAGAGGCAGTCACGGAGATTTGAAGGCTCTAGCTTGGGGTGGGAAAGCGTCACCACCAGCTGAGTATCGTCAGCGTAGCTGACGATGGTGACTCCAAATGGTGAGACCAGCTCCTCCAGTGGGGCCATGTACACGTTAAACAACGTGGGGCTTAGTGATGAGCCCTGTGGCACACCACACTGGAGGGGGATGGAGGGGGAGCGGCTTTCACCTTCCCAGACTTGGAAGGAGCGTTGGGAGAGAAAGGACGTGAGCCATTTCAGCGCTCTGTCTTTCACTCCGATGTTATCTAGACGTTAGGTTAGGACCTGGTGGCTGACCGTGTCGAAGGCCGCGCTCATGTCTAGGAGGACCACTGCCACTGATCCTCCTGTATCGATAATTTCCCTGGTCTTCTCTATTGCTGCGAGGAGAGCGGTGTCAGTGCCCTGACCTGGTCTAAAGCCTGTCTGTGAGTTTTTGAGGAGTTGGTTTGCCTCTAGGAAGTGTGACAGCTTTTTATTCGCTAGCTTCTCGGCGACCTTATGCGACCTTATGCGACCTTATGCGAACCTTATGCGTTCACTCTAGGCGAGTCCCAGATTATGAGTCTCCCCCGCAGTAAAGGCTCAACAATTAGGTGCTCAAAAAGCGAAAAGTCTTGGTGGCCCATAGTGCCAAAACCACCTTCTAACAGCGCTGAACCATCTTTTCCAACATCTTCACTGGTGCTGGCAGTAATGAGATCAGGCGGTAGTTGTTAAGCTCTCCCGGGTCCACATTATGCTTTATGATAAGGGGCAATAACATAGCATGTTTCCATGCATCAGGAAAGATGCCCATGGAGAGTGGGGTATTCCATATAAGATTTAAAGTGGGATTAACCAGGTGAGAAACTGTTCTCCACAGTTTTGGGGGGCACGGATCCTCTAGGGACCCTGACTTAAATTCGAGGATCTCCACCAGGGATTCCTGCTGGTAGGTGGGAAGGAATTCCAAAAGAGTATCCTCAATGTTTCGGACTCCCAAGGCTTCTGTCTCAGCTGTCTTCACCTCTGTTGTGAAGGTATCATGGACATTCTGGATTTTATCTCAAAGAAGTCCGATAGCTTCAAACACAATGAAGAGGGTGGCTGTATCTTGCTCTCAAGGGCCGCAATCTTGGTAAAGGAGCTGACTAGCCTCAAGATTTCCTTGCCCGAGTTCTCAGCGCTATTTATAAACCAGTTTGGCCATTAGGCTATAATCTTTCTTCCAAAGGCGCTCCATTATTTTACATCTACTCTGTTCCACTCTGAGGTCCTCAGAGAACCAAGGGGCTGATGGGAAATTTCTCGAAATTCTAACTAATCTGGTTGGAGCTAGGTTGTCCAGGAAGGCAGAGATCCACCTGTTCAGTGCAGACGTATCTACAGTAGGGTCATTAGTTAATTGCAGTTGACTCTCCAAGAGCACTGGACCAAGGGACTCAGCTGTTAGCCTCTTCCAATTCTTTTGGGCATATTGCGGGTTTCTCCACCAGGTTGTAAAATTTCCATGCTGATTGAAAAAGGGACCAGGCAGTGGTCTGTCCAGACCAATTGTTGCGGGGTCTCAGCTACCAAGGACGAAATGTTCAAGAACAATAAATGTGGCCTGCACAGTGAATGGGGGATTTTACATGCTGAGTGAGATTAGCTCCATTAAGTGACATGGTGAGCTGAGAAGCATGAATACAAATGGGATCAGTGATATGTAGGTTAAAATCTGAAAGGGCGTATATTTGGCATATTGCAGAACTTCTGGGCAATGAAGTTGCATAGATCTGGGATTAGACTGAGAGGGCATCTGGTGGTCGGTATATCAATAGTCCTGCAAAGGAGGTCGTTGGTCTGGTATTTATACAGAAATTCAGACCTTCTATAGTGCCCATATTTTGCAACTCTGTAGTGGAGGTCTCCCAAGAATCCCTCACAATGATGGCTACTTCACCTCCTCACCCTCCCTGTTTGTGCAGCGGATTTTAAAACCTGGGGGAATAGCCAAGACCAAAGCTGGATTGGGTTCCTCCTTTTGACCATGTTTCAGCCAGGAACATCACATCCCATTCATTATCAGACACATTTTGTCTGCATTTTTAGGCAGTGACCTGCAATTGATCAGACAGGCTCTTATCCTGTCTTCTGACTTTTTTTGCACTGAGGCCAGGAAGCTCCTTCCCGTATTTCCGGGGAACGCCCCTGTATTCCCTAAAGCAAAATGACATCCTTTGTAATAGTACAGCACCAATATGCACCTTTTTTTTCATCTCTAGACCCTACTGCAAAACTAGTTGGTCTTCCTCCTGGTGGAGTTCAGCATACAAATAAACTAAACGCAATGATGATGCTGTCATAGTACTGAAAGGTGGAGAATCAAGATACACCGCCAGACGCCTGTGTACGTATATGAGGGATTTTCTAAGAGGGATTTATAACAAATTAGACCCTGGTTACACAGGACAAGTGGTCCATTCCCCCCTCTTTTGATTTTTGGTACTAGCGATTGGAAACAGAATAGACAATAGCTTCTTTTTCCCTCTACCTGTATTGAATTGCATGTATTATGCCACCATGGGAGACCATTCAAACTGTCACTACAGGCCTGCCATTGCAGCCTGCGTAAGCTGAGGCTAACCCCACTTACAAAAGATATAGGTTTCCTTTCTCTAGGGTCACTGCACTTAAAACCGATTAGTCACCCCTACAGCAGGCCTTTCCAATACTGAAGGCAGGGTGCTTGGTTCAAAGTGTAAGAGTTCTCATGAATGAGCAGGACACCCCTACAGCCTTCAGAGTCTATTCTCCCGGGTTGTAAGTGAGACAGCCATATTACTTATAGAGAGGCACCACATCATTATGCGATGACCATCTCGAAACTGGCTGTAACGAACCTTATCATGTTTGGTATAAAAAAAATTGAAATCATACCCCCCACACCATAAACGATGCGGGAGGTATGATTCCAAGCACTGTAAAGGCCCTCCGTTTGTCCCTTAGTGCTCCCAGTACCAGTCTTCAAGACCCGGACAGCACAACGTGGAGGCTATCGACCAGAGACATGATTCTGCCTTCCTGCTGCTGAGCTAAGCTCGAGCAGAAGAAGGCAGAACAATAAGTATCCTGTCACAGGGAGGTGTAACCACCTACCAGACAGGCTTTAGTCTATTGGGTCCGGGTGAGAGCTCTTGCCAGCGCCAATCAGTCTGCTTGAAGAGCACATTTGGTGCCCTCCTTCCATAGTCCAGTTCAAACCAGCTCAGGGAGCCGTTGGCTCCTGCTCTAATGTGAAACTGGACAAAGGACATGGCAGTATCCTCCCCACTGTACCACCCGTCTCTTTGGAGGGAACCCTGAATTGTCCCACCCCTTTTCTTAGGGTAATTAAGGGCTTACCTGAGGATGGGTCCATAGATTTTTTGTGGGACACGATTCAATTCAGACACCACTTCAACTTCGACAATCTGGGCCCTCTGGACTTCACTGGACTTCGCTCTTGGCATCAAGGCTGCAACCGGGAAGACTCCTGCTGCTCCTGATCTCTTCGCCCTGCTCGTCTTCTGCAACATCCGTGCCTATGCTCCATACAGGAAACCTTACAAGGCGTGTGGGCATACAAGTCACCTGATGGAATCTCCCTCGAAGTGAAGGAGTCACTTTCCTGAATCTGCAGACACCGCAACTAAGCTGACTGGTCTGCTGATCCTGGGCTCCCATGGACTCCGAATGGATCAGCAACACTGACTGTGATTCTCCACATCCTTTGAGGCCTGCCCTGTCCTCTCACTAAGATTTAGGCCAGTAACCCTCGTCGGAGCCGCGGAAACCGAACCCCTGTGCACCACGTCAACTTGCCATTGCAAAGGCTTGTTGGCTTCCTTCCATCAAGATCTTTGGGCTCTCAGTATCCCCAACCACAAGCATCTCCAGTAACCAGAAAATTCGACCATACTGCATTGCTTCCACCGTGTGCCTGCTTCTTTGGTAAGCTGCTCGAGGTCCTCATGCAACTCCAGTGCCTCCGTCCTGTGGGTGGTATCCAGGGTCATTTATGAATTCTTTGGGCTACACTGATTTCTCTGGGTCTGCCCTGACTCTCCTACTTGTGGTGAGTGTCCTGGACCTTGCTGGGCCCGACATCACACCTTTTTCAACTTCCATGTTGGTTGCAGTTGTCAAGGCTTGTGAGTGGTCCCACTGGACACGGACCCCTCAACTTTTGACATCCAACTTGGGACAGCTCATGTACAGCTCCTGGTCTTTACGGCATTGCCAGGTCTACACAGCTGCAGTTCCAAGGTCACCGTCAGCTCTCTTGTAACACCCGACAATGATGGGCATTCGTCTTCTGTGCCTCCTGCTCACTCCTGAGTGGCATAGATGCTGCCCCCCCCCTGCTTGCAGATTCTTCACATCTTGAATCCATCTTTGAGTCCCATTGAATACTTTCACCTTCTCCAGCAGTGGCATTTTCCTGAAGTCTCCCATTGAGTTCAACTGCGGTTTCCGATGCTCCTTCACACCTATGCACCCAGATTCTCTGGTGCAGGAAACCTGGTTCTAAGGATATTCACGGGTGGGGTGTCTCTCCAACCTCTTGTCTTCCACTGGGTTTCTTCAAGGTCCAATGGAAAGGTTATTCTTTCTTTAAAATTGCAACCGCGACTTACACGTCGATTTGTATGGAGAATGCAGTTGTGTTCCTACACTGCACACTACCTTCGTGGGGCTCCTAGATACTCACCTTGGGTGGCTCCTTGGGTCCCCGGGACTTCTACATCCTCTGACTATTGTCTTGACTTGAGTAGTGGTTTGCATACCACTATTTTAGTATATGGTTTGGTCTCCCCCTGGGGACCCCTGTGCATTCTGTGCTACTTGCCTGTTTCTATTGCAAAGTATTGTGTATATCTCCGGCTAGGAGATATCTGTATGTGTTAGTGAGTATCTTATAATTAATACATCTTTTTATAACTACACTGATTGGATCTTTTTCATTTAAGCTATACCTACATGATTATGTTCTAGTAAATCAAGCTGTTTTACACTGCTTCTGGAATCAGCCTGAAGGCTGCTTTCCACAGCTACCACTTAGAGAGCTTTCTAAGATTGTCTAAGACCACCAAAATCATCATAAAAGTTTTCTGGATCAGTTCAATGTGTCCACTTAAGTGTACATCATATACTGAGCCAGCCTCTCACAGATTGCCTTCGTGAATCGGGCCCCTAGTATCCTCCCATATTTAACACTGAAATCTAGTTTAAGCAGATACTGTGCTCACAACAAAACAGAGACAAATGTCTGGTAGGACAGAGGCAGGGTCCTTCAGCTCACAGACAGGGGATACCCAAGAATTGTCTGGGCATTCTGTTTGGTGCCTATGAGGGGAGCAAAATATTTACATGTGCTTTAGAAAGGCCTGTCAAACAGGATTTGCCACTGTAATATCAAGCAAAATGCCCAGAACCACTACCCTGCATATGCTATTGAGCTCAGAAGGGTCATTTCTGCCCATTCAGATCAGCCTTTTTTGTGCTCCTGGGAGGAATTTCACGCCTCTCTGCCACTTCTTCCTGGACTGAGATAAGGCTTGTAGAAGCTGGAGAGTTAATCCTTCACCTGGAACTTTCCCACAACTCTCCTTTAAAATGTTGTTGATGCCCCTGCCCTCCTGGGGTTGCCACAAGGAAGAAACTGTGAGCAAAACAAAGCCCAGCAGGGCATTAAGAGGTGCTTTCTTCAATGACAGCGCATACTTGATGAAGGGTCTGGCCGATTTGTTAATTTACATGTGGCTTTGTGCTGTGCACCGTCTCCTGTTTGCTTTGGTATTTTCCTCTTTGCTGGAGGTGCCCGGTCCCAATTGGGACACTACAATATTAATTTTTGTTGTGGCATCGCAGGTAGCTCACCTCCGTGCTGCCCAGCTGGCTCCCTGCCTGGCCGGTTCTGTTGACTGCCGGCAAGGGAGCCCACAACTTCATTCTCCTTGTTAGTTCTTTGTGGGTAGGGTGCTGATCTTGCAGTGAACACTCTGCTATCCCAGGCACAGGTAGCGGGAGTGAGTCCACTGTCATTATTGAGGCAGTACTGTACTCCCTTTTCTGGGTCCTGGACCCTAACCTAGAAAGCTGGTCTTCAGGTCCCAGGGAAAGGGTTCTGGGACACCCCTTTTGCCTTCTTTTGTGGATGATGTACTGGACCCCATTATGTTACACCATGTCCCAGGGGATGGGGTTTCTCTTGGGAGGGGGCCCTACACATGCACCGGGTCATTAAAAATGAATGATGCTTGCACCATCCCTTGGGCACTGACCCACCCACGGATGTCTTCTGGAATTGTAGCAGATCCCCAGGCAATCCTTCACTCTTGGGTCAATGGTCAAATCCTTATCTCTGGGATATCTCATGCCTCGTTGGACTGACCTGCTTGATTCTGGGATCAGTTACCCCTGATGGTGAGCCCTAGCTACCTGGAGCCTTTTCAACTGGCCTTCTGGCCTCTAAAGGGCCACACTTTGCAGGGAGATGGGTCCACTGGCTCTGGGCACCAGCTTTTCTCCTTTGCCTGGTCTCTGGTGCTCCTCTCCTCGTGCTGGAGGACTGATGTCCAGATATTTCCTCAGACAGTCCCAGGGGGATGTGCAACAGTAGGGAAAGCGTTGGATAGGGTAGGGGTAAAAATTACTATTCCCACTCCAGAGGGTGCAACAGTAGGGAAAGCGTTGGATAGCGTAAGGGTAAAAATTACTATTCCCACTCCAGAGGGTGCAACATTAGGGAAAGCGTTGGATAGCGTAGGGGTAAAAATTACTATTCCCACTCCAGAGGGTGCAACAGTAGGGAAAGCGTTGGATAGCGAAGGGTTAAAAATTACTATTCCCACTCCAGAGGGTGCAACAGTAGGGAAAGCGTTGGATAGCATGAGGGTAAAAATGACTTCCCACACTACTCCCCCTTTAACACACAACACACTACACATACAAAAAAAACACAATTAATATAAATATCAATTACTTAATTATTAACAATTAATATTATTACATTGATGTAATTATAAATCAACTAATTAACACATGTTAATTACTAATTAATAATTAATTACCAATTAATAATTAAATTACAAGGTATTTACAAGAATAAACAATATTTATTAATAACGTATTTAGAATAAATAATATTAAATATTAATAAATTACCAATGAATTAATTAACAATTCATTAATAGATACCAATAAATAAATACAATACATTTAAATATTTTAATTTAATTATGTTACACCCTATTCCCCTATAAATGCACAACCCACTACACATAAATAAATCACATACAACATTTAGATGTCATTTAATCACTTAATAATATTTAATTGCCAATTATTTAATAAGTAACAATAACAAAAAATAATGAATATTACTTCATTAACTCTAATTAATTTAATTAACTAATCCATAATAATTAATTACCATATAATTATTAATTAATAATTATTTATTAATCAAACATAATAAAAAAATATTAATTAATTATAATTAAATTACTTCCCACCCTATTCCCCTATAAACCCACAACCTGCTCTGATATCAATTAATAATAATTAAGTACCAATTAATTATTAATTAATAAATATTTATTAATCAAACATATTTAAACAAATATTAATTAAATAATTATAATTAAATTACTTCCCACCCTATTCCCCTATAAACCCACAACCCGCTCTGATACTAAAACGCAAAATGTAAACAAAATTACTAATTTCTAAACATACATTAAAAAACATGTTTAACAAACATATAAAATACATATAAAAATACATAACACTAAACAAAATTTTGATATTAGTAACATCAATATATTTGATATCGATATTACTAACTTCGATGTTACTTACCTTAATATTGATATTTTGTCTATCGATATTATTGCACATCGATATTCTATACCATCGAAATTAAAACATCGATATTATTGTATATCGATATTTTAATTTCGATATTTTGTCTCTCTACCCTTAAAAGGCAGACTCTGGTGATAAACTTGAGCAGCTCAGTTACTATGTAATTACCGTGGGTGAGAAACAATCAGTGAGACTCACCCTCAGTAAAAAGTCCAAAAACTGGGCGATTAAAAAGTAAAAGATTGGGTGGATTAAATGAGCAGAACCCATTTTGCTACAGCCTACATAAAGGTGATATAATATTTAAAAGGGAGGTTTTTACATGTCACAAAGGTTTATTTCAAAAGGTCACACTGCAGGGTTTACACTGCATCAGTCAAGCTATAGGTCAAGAAAAGCTTTATTCAACTGCATCTTTTTACAGTCATAAAAGCATACAATGTTTATAAAAAGAATACAAACCATTACAATTCTCTCGTCTATACATGCACCTAAGTACTCAGTCAATTATAATTCATCATAATTTTAATATATTAAAAAAAGCAATCATTACATACAATTCATCACAATTTAAAAATCTTCACATATCATGCTTTTTCTAAAGTGCAGTGCTTTCTTCATGAACCTTACTATGCACCAAGCTACATGTTCATTCTCCAGAAATTGGAGTCTAACCATAGCTGGACGACATTGTCTTAGGCCCTGCTGCTTTAAAAGTGGTAATATCCACACTCTCCTTAACACTGTAGTATTTACAAAATAGAGCTAAGTGTATTGTAGACTGCATGTCACATGGACACAATTGCAGTGTCCTTGACCAGTCGTTTCATATTTGAAAGGTTACTAATCTATGGACAATAATCAAGCCTGAACCATGTTAGAAGCGGTCTGTCAAAGTTTCCTGGTACAAATATTAGATACAATTGCATTTCAAAAGAAGTTAAAATTAGCTGACGGTGTTTTACAGTAAATTTTGCACACTCTCCCAACAGCCTTATCATACACAAATGGTGAAGACCCTCCTTTCGTAATTTCTTTCTAGACATTTCATACATGCTGTTGGGATTGGTAAAATATTCCATGCACTCTAGGTCACTCATAAAATTTCGACTATACCTGACCCAGGGAATTTATAGCGCCCCCTCATGTTTAAGGCAATCTTGAAGTATCTCTCTATTTAACTTAGTTTCCACTTCTGTCCATATTCTATGCCACAAGAGGATGGGTTCCAATTTTATGAGATCTGAAATATACGGAAGACCTAATTACTCGTGGCAGATAAAAGAGGAGGTACTAGCTGGGACAGATAGGAGATAGCTTAAGAATGAGTTTTCCACTACTTGAATTGGTTGAGCTGTAATGAAGCCCCATACTCCTGCTCCGTACATTACCATTGAAGTACATTTCGCCTTGTAAATTTGGACAAGTTCTGATGGAGTTTTCCTACCCAATTTTTTAGAAAAACCATCTTCTTTGTTTGTATTGCTTGTGCCCATGAGTCGCTTTGATTGAACATAATACCTAAATAGGAGAAGTTCTTATTTGTGACTAACTTCTGTCCTCCAACATACATGCTCCTTGGTCTGTTTTTTTCCCACCACAGTTCATGATAAAGGTCTTTGACTTATTATTTGTAAGACCTAATTTCTCCATAAATTCTGTATACCTGTCTAGGGCCCTCTGTGCTCGATTTAGGTTCTAGACATCCGTACTGCGTCATTCACATAGTGAAGTGCAGGTACTGATCTACCTCCTACCAGCCGCAGCCGGTAGTGGGAGTACCTGCCGGGCGGTGACGTGGGGAGGGGCAGGGTGGGGGATAGTAATCTATGGATTACGGACCTTAACAGGTAAGTAAACATATATAGAAATAAAATGAATTTCGTTGTGCACACTGCATCGCATTTGGTGATGCAGTGCATGCAACAAAATTCGTTTTATTTATTTATATGTTTACTTACCTGTTAAGGTCCGTAATCCATACATTACTACCCCCCACCCTGCCCCTCCCCCTCCCCACGTCACCGCCCAGCAGGTACCCCCACTACCAGCCGTGGCTGCCTCCTAATATGGGGAAATCCTTGCTATTGTCAAGGAGTGCTCGTTCCAACCCGTTAGTATACAAATAAAAAAGAAAAGAGGCCAGTACGCAGCCCTGCCTTACACCCCTTTTGATTACAAAAGGGGCTGTGCGCTCACCCCCAAGACCAAAGCATACAGTAGCTGATGCATCTCTGTACAAATACTGTAAGAAACGGGTGATATGGACATCCACTCCTATGGCTTCTAGTATTTCTAGTAGCTCCCATAGTATATCGTGTCTCACTGAATCAAACACCGCCGTGAGATCCACGAAAGCCAGGAATAAGGAGCCCTTTTTTACTCTAATGCATTTCCCCATCCTTAAGGCGAGATTTAAACTCTGCTCAGTTGTTCCCAATCCCTCGCGGAAGCCATACTGTATGTCTGATAGGACCTGTCTATCTACCGCCCATAACTGAAGGCTCTCTAAAAGGACCCTACCGGCAACCTTTACCAATGAGTCCAGCAGTGATATTGGCCGATAACAGCTGGGATTGTTACGATCCCCTTTTTTAAATATTGGGACTATTACTGATTCCCCCCAGGGTCTTTGGAATTTCTTCCACACAACTATAATTAAAAACCTGGGTTAATATAGTTCCCCAGAGATCAGTATTTTCTTTAAATAAATCCACTGGTACACCGTCGGGGCCCTGAGCTTTACCTCCCTTGCTCGCTGCAATAGCTCTCCCCACCTCCTCTGTTGTAAACTTCAAATATGGTTTTTCCTGCTTCTCGATTGTTGTAACCATGCAGGTTTCTTTAAAAGGCTCCAACTCCGCATAAATCTTTGAAAAGTGGCCTACCCAGGATACCTCGGCATAGCGATTTCTGTAGAGGGACCCCCCACTGGTTGAAGGAATGGGGTTTTCACTGCTCTCCAAAATGCAACACTATCCTTCTGCAATGCTGCATCATGGAATGATTCCAGGGCCTCCTTTTTCAAGGCACACTTTCACATTGAGTGCCCACCTATACTCCTGTCTAGCTATCCTCATTTTATCAGCGTTTCTGGGCTGCCTTGTATCTCATTTTTCAGAGTGTTATAGGCAGTCATGCAGCGCTTGTCAAACCAGCCCCGGAGTTTGGTTTTTTTCCGGTGTTGTACCAGCAATGACTCCCTGATCCCCTCTGCTAGTGTCTGAAATGAGGTTAGTATGCAATATGGTGACGCTATCTCGCTCAGACATGTATCAATGGAAGTTTTATATTTGGTTACTATCTGTTTAGTGACTACTTCGGGGTCTACCTTAGACCATTGTAATGAGTAACAAATCATTTTATCCAGTTTTATCACACCTATATCTTCAGTGTTGACTGCTGTCCTTTGTTGCCTTTGTTCTGGAAGTCCTGGCCCACACTAATACTAATACCATAACTGTAAGACATTGGGTTACTGGTTGAGGGTGTTGAAACCCTTCTCAAGGAGCAACCACAAATCTCCTCAATGTGAAGTCACAAGCAAACCCCAAATTGACCTGCGCTTAACCCTCGGGTACCTGCTACAGATCAGTCAGACTTAACTCAGAGGCAGTGTGTATAGTATTTGTGCAACAGTTCAAACAGTAGCACTGTGAAAACACACCACAACAGAAGCCCACACAGAGTTATTAAATAGGGTATTGTTAATAAATAAACTAAGACCAGAATGACACAAATCCAATCAGTAGAACTGAAGATACTGAACTTTAAAAATTTAGTGAAAATAGTGGCAAAAGGTGTAAAGTGAAAAAGTGCCAACTGTGGATATTTGGTCGGGCTAGACTGGGACAAAGTCACAAGTGAAAGCTGACCACGATTGAGCATGGACCGGCTACAGGCACCCAGTTAGCCATGATGAACAAAAGTATCTTAAATCCTGGTCTTAGTGGCGTTACCTGGTCCTGTATCGAAGATGCGTCACTCAGCCAAAGTGATGCATCAGTTATGAGATGCTGCAAAGCTGCAGTGTGAGGGTCTGTTGCCTTGGCGTAGAAGATCCATCCAATGGGGCTTGCTATGTCAAGTCAGGCATCAAATATTTGGCGGGCAGCCAAGGTAATTCGTCAGTTCCAAAGAGCTGCGAGGTTGTGATGCGCAGATCAGAGTCCTCATCAAGCCTGCCATCAATGACAGAAGGCAGGAGACTGCACTGTTGATGTGTCACAGAGTGGCAGTTCTGAAGGTGATGCAGGTTGTAGTGGCAATGCGAGTTTTTGCAACAGGTCCAATCTACAGAGCAGCAGATATGCGTTGGTTCTGTTGGGGTTGCGCCATGTAGCAGAGGCGATCTACCCGTTGCACTGGATCCACAGAGGTTGGTAAGCACTTAAACCCACTTCCAAGGGTCCAGGACAGGGGTTGCACCCCTTGGCAGTGTAGGCGCACAGATGTAGGACTTCTTGGTTCAAACTAACACAACCAACAGTATGTCCGCTTTTCACTAATGTTTTTAATAGAGTTAGAACTACCCCTTTATTAAAAGAATCTTTCTAGTTTGGGGAGTAGTCCACACTCCTTTTTATTCACTTTTCTATCACTGTTGGATACTATTTCACGTATTCCAAATAAGAACCCAATGAAGACAACTGGCAACCGACTTTCAGTTGGTGCCTAAGGGTTCTTTTTCTGCACAGTGCATGCAAAACCTACCGTATTTCTGTCTTCTCTGTTTTCTTACTTTGGTGGTAGTAACCGAATTGCTTTACTGCCCCCTTTTTTCCGGTACTTTTGTCTTCTTTGTCACTCTTCTGTTGATTTGGATTCAGTATTTCAAAGGGGTATAAGAGTGGCTTTTGACCCTTTCTCTCCTGTTGATTACATGTGCATTATTTATAGTCAGTTGTGCCTTTGAAGTGGGGGAGAAGCTTCTAGAGTTTTCCCTTTGAAGTCACCAAGCATCCTGCCATCTCGCTCTGGCTCCAGACTCACTACAGGTGGTATGCAGCCCTTTGTGTGGAGGCAGGTATAAGTGGGGATGTGCCCAGCTCTGCCCTCTCATCCCAGCAGTGATAGCCCATCCAGGCACACCTATGATCCCTAATGTGTGTGCCTGTCTAAGAGAAATACACAAAGCTTAATTGTCAGCAAAACCCAGTCAAGTGATCAGAGACAGGCTACCAGCACTAAATGGGTAAAGCATGAAAATGCCAACTTTTCCAAATTAAACCCAAAAGGCGCGTATATAACGCACCCATCAGTCGCACTGCGGGGTAAAGGATTAGATCCTAACTGTAGGCAAGTTAACTTGTTTTTCTCCCACTATTATTCTTTGCTACGATGATTCACATGTACTGTATTTCTTTAAGGCTGGCATTTGCATTGGGACATGGTCACGGGGTCAAGGCTTTTACCGTGCGAAGTGGGTATAAATCTGATGGTTTTCAGGTGGGAGTGTTTAGTTGGTGCTCGTGAAAATGAGGTCTTATGTGCTGATGGAAGTTGAAGATAGTTTGAAGGAGCACATATTTTCCGACCGTGGCTGTGAAGGTTATTGGATTGTTTGTATTAGTATGGTCGGGATATGTAAACAGAGGGACCCAGGATTGGAGAGGAGATACGAGAGGGATGTTTATTTTCATTTTCATCTTGTTCATTCCACTTTAGATTTTAAGGGTATTTTGGGCACTGAACAGGAGGGGTTGACTTCATAGTTTCATGCACAGTTTATCCTGGTTGTGTGTTTAGGATTGGGTATGA